>NC_135055.1:19737500-22137500 GCF_051014685.1 Ptiloglossa arizonensis
AAATCTTCGAGTTCTCGAACGCAACGTACGCGTTTACCTCGGATTCGGTGAAATTACAAACGCGAAACGAGCGTTTCGCGCGGAATATTATATTCCCACCGATGAGAAAACAATCATTTCTCGATGACCGACGATTTCAGAATCGAAGTGGTACTATATTCCCGAGGACGCTTCGTCTTCTTAATTATCATTATTGTTCATCGTACACGGGCAAAGCTGCGATCGAAAATGTAGAAAAGAATAGCGCATGAAATTGGCGGAAGTGACTCATCGACGCAAAGATATCCTATCGCGAGTCAAAATCTTCGATCGTTGTCCATTATAAAAAAATCGTAACGGTTCCCAGTCTCGGTAACCCCGTTTGTTTTCCGTTCTGTGTAGCACAGCCGCGATCGTATGCGACCGATTTCACGATTTCGCGACGTTACGGTGGAACGAAGTCCGACGCGAACGGTCGTTGCCTAATCTTAAAATCATCGTCTTAGGTCGTAACGAGTAATTTGTGTATTATTTTTCTGCGGCCGAAGGAGATTACGCGGCGTGGTTTTTCAATGATAATTCGAGTATCGTGGGCTCGAGTAATTGGTTCTCTTATCTCGGGGCGGCGAAGCGAAGATTGGAACGGTTGTTTTAAATACCGATGGAAACTCCGCTCCGCGGAGACGCCGATCGCGCTCGAATTGCAAACGCGAAACGAGCGTTCCGCGCGGAATATTGTATTTCCACCGATGAGAAAACAATCATTTCTCGATGACCGACGATTTTCAGAATCGAAGTTGTACTATATTCCCGAGGACCCTTTGTCTTCTTAATTATTATTATTATTATTTGTCGTACAAGGGCAAAGCTATGATCGAAAATGTACAGAAGAATAGCACATAAAATTGGAACAATACACAATTATCTTTCGATAACGCGTTATCCGCTTCAAGCTTAGAATCAACTACATTATTTCCTCGAACGAACAAACTCCCTGCGAGCATTGTTTCGAACTCGAGTCCGGCACAGGGAACTCGCGATATCCATCGTAGGGGTTAACCGATTCGCGAATCGTTCGCGAACTAAGTGTTACGTTCGTCGCCGATCTCTCGTCGTTTGAAAATAGGCGCGCGAACGAGTCCCGAACGCGGTGTAAAAAAGAAAAAAAAATAGAGTGTACGGTCGTGAATATTTCGAGGCGTCGAAGGGAGAACGTTTCTAGCGTTCGCGGAGCGGTGTATTCAAGCGGCCGTAAAAATATAGGCTAAGTGCGCGCGCTTGTACGCGCGTATAAGTATGCGGCTATGAAGGAACGAGAGTGAATGAGCGTAAGCGAAGCGCTCCTTTGGCCTCGTAATGAAAGTGAAATCGAGGGCGCCAGAGTGGCCGCTCGGTTGCTCGGTTGCTCGGCTCTTCGCTTCGCCTCGCCGCGGTGCCCCACCAGGCTAGCTCGACCAGCCAGCGGCACCGACGATGAGTTCGCTTCGGTATAGTCGTCGGATAGTCGACGCGAGGCGACCACGAGCGACCGCTTCGCTCGGCAACCGAAGAATTTCGTCATCGTTTCGGGGGTTCGTCGTCGTGGTCGTCGTCGACTGCGCTAAAAAACACCAAGGAACGCTACGCAACATCGGTAACTCGCTCGTGAACCGCGACCGCGATCGCGAAGAGAGCTCGATACTTTTACCTAGCGGTTGCCGTACGATTCCGAAGGTGTTTTTCGGTCCACGAGATTTACGACTCGGGGATGGAAAGAGGGGGCCACGGGTAGGGATAAAAATTCGAGAAGGGCTGAATCGCGCGACGATGGAAGAGCGCGTCGCGCGTCGCGCGTCGCGCGCACAAGGTGTTGGCTATCCCCGACAGTAGTGTTGCCGCGTACTTTCACTTTTTTCGTCTCTTCACCCCTCCCTTGGCACGGTTCGTAAAAACCACCATGGCGGTACCAAGTCCCGATTGGTCGATTTTCGTCGGATCTGTTCGTTGATTGGGCTTCCCCCCGTTCGAGCGACTCTCTTTCTCACTTTCTGCGCCTCTCGACCGCCACCCCGCCTCTCTCTCCCTCTCTTTCTCCCCCGGTGACGGTCTTCTTCTTTCCCTTTCACTCTCCAAGAATCCGCTCTCTTCCTCGGCTCCTCCGCGTTTCCCCTCTTACCGACGATATCTCGGCGATCCCCCTCCAGCAACCCTCGACACTTCTGGGCACGGCAGGAGTCCTTATGTAACTGACACCATTCCGCTAGAGTAACCGGGACAAAATGCTTCTGATATGGCCCGATAGGTGGAAAAACAACAGACCCGATGGAAAAACCGTCGCTGGATCGACCGTCGAGGATCCAGGATGCGTCGCAGATCGACGATCGATTAGCGGACGCGCGACTGGAACGATGGTACACCGTGGAGGGGAACTGGAACATTGTGGAGCTGGAACATCGAATCGCTGGAAGCGAGTACGCGGGTAGTCGCGCGAAATTTAGATTTCCTTGAATTTTCGGAAACGAAAGTGCTCCGTTTCGAACGGAGCGGTTTCGCGCCTCGGAACTCGCGCACGCGATACAGCTTCTCTCGATCGATGAGTACTTGGGACCTCTACCGGAATGTTATTATTCATATAGAGAATATTTCGTGTTTTCCGTACTATTGTGAATTTCGGAGAAGCGAACTTTCGAGCGGAAACGAAAGTGCTCCGTTTCGAACGGAGCGACTTCGCGCCTCGGAACTCGCGCATGCGATACAGCTTCTTTCGATCGATGGTAACTTAGTATACATCCCTACTGAAATGTTACTATTCACATAGGGAGTATTTCGTACTTTCCTTACTGTTTTGAATTTTAAAACTCGAGGAGCGGACTTTCGAACGGAGCGACTTCGCGCCTCGGAGCTCGCGCATGCGATACAGCTTCTTTCGATCGATGATCACTTAGTACACATCCCTATTGAAATATTACTATTTACATAGGGAATATTTTATATTTTCCTTACTCTTTCGAATTTCGAAGCTCGAGAAACGGACTTTCGACCGGCGTGACCTTTCGAGCCTCTACGAAAGAAATTTCCCATTTTTTTCGAGTCCCAATGCCCCGGGTAACCCTCCCCCCTCCGGTACGCAACAATGGACAATCGTACAGATCGTATCGCTGGTTGTCGTACCAGTTGGACGTAAACTTCGAGACACGCACCTCTCGACCGATCGATCGATGGCTCTGATCGAAGCGAGACACCGTTCCGCGCTAGCGTTTAATTGTCGCAACGAAAAAGAGACGCGGATCGGGCTCGTCCCGCGAATCTGGAGCGGATTCGACGGTCGTCCGTTCCATTGTAGTCGCCTGTAAGAATTCCGCTTTTGCAATCTTCCCAGGCTCGATTCTAGTTGCGCGCCAATCGACGCTTAAAGAAGGGACGCCCGACAAATGTTCGCGAAACAATGAGCGACGTTGCAAATCCGGTACCAGATTCTTGCGAAACGGATCCAGATATTTCTATAATCGTATTCCATCGGAGCACCGTGAGACGAGCTCGCTTCCCTCGAATTATAATAATTAACACCCGAGTAGGTGTAGGTACCACGACGACGCGAGGCGGGGCGGGGCGGGTACACAATCGAGACGAGTCTGAGACGCGGTGACGATTCAGATTCGTTCACCCGATTACCGGAATCGATCCGATCGAAAAGATCGTCCCGTTCAGCTCGGACTCGCGAATCCTCGTTATCGCGCGTTATCGTTCGCGGATCGGTCTCCACGACGCGTTATCAATCGTTACTACGTCGCGCGGAACTATACGGCCACGTTACCTACCCGATCCGCGTGTCGTCGACGATTTCGCACCGGTTCCCATTGCGTCCGATAATGCGCGATGAATATTTACACGGCAGAGGTCAATCGTATTGCTATTAATTACGCCGTCGCGGATCTCGAACGCTTTTCAATTAAAAACCAACGGCGTTCGGCATCTGCTATCGACGTCTTTGATGTTCCACGATCGGATTACGGTTTTCCGTCTCGTCCCTTTGAATCGCGCTTACGAGTTTCTTTCATCGAGTTCGCGAATCGACGTCGACTAACGATGCCCGGTCGTTGGCAATTATCGCGCCGATTAAACGTTACGGATCGATTTCGTTCGATCGAGCCCGGTTTCGCGATTTTCTAATCGATCGACGTCGAAAGCGGTGTTATATTTTACGCGTAATCGGGCGAGTGTGACAACGACGACGACGACGATGACGACGACCACGACGACGACGACGACCACGACCACGGAACGACGGGTTTAGCGATCACGGTGGGGACGAAGTGAAAGTGAGCCGAGTATTGTTTAGGAAGCCTCGGCGCTCCAGTGATTCTCAGTGTCGAGATATTCGCCGGTTTCGTCGGAAAGATACGCGCCGAAAACACCACGCTGGAAAACCAAACGAAATCGTGGACACCAGGGACCGAGCACCTGTTCGCTTACGTCCTTTGTTCGAAAGACTTTCGCGCACGGTTCATTTCACGGGCATTGTCTCCGCTTTGGTACGCGCGACCACGCTACTGGCCGCGAACGATTACGTTCAACCTTAACGCGTTCTTCCCTTCGATCGGGGCGATCGTGTCGGTAGCCGGTCGTTCGAGGCGTGGCGAAAATCGCGTTTGAAAGAAGGGAACGTCTTCTGCGTTTTAGAAGCGGTAAAGGAACATAAATCGTAGCAATCTACGATTATTTTCAAATCGTTCGGACCAACGACGATTCGCGAGACGAGAGAGCAACGTTACGGTTTCGTAGGTAACATTTTCCGCTCGACGCGGCCATCGCGATCTTCAGGGGTTCGCATAATTACGGATCCACGTGCGCAACGATCGTAACTACAATTATATCCGTGAACGTCCACAAGGTCTACCGGTCCACTCTTATAGTAATTTTCAGAGAAGCGTGCGCAGCAGATCGGAAATCGTAGTCTTCTATGAATCGAGCTTAGGTTTGGACACACGCGCGGTCCACCGATCCTAGACCACGACGTAATTTGGCTAACAGCTACTATCAATATATAGACTTGAACGTTACACCTTCTGCGCCGACCTTCGTACAGTTGGCCAATTAAATTATCACTAATTTCTACTTAAGTATCGTAGACGCGGGTTTTCCGTTTACTTCCGAACGAACGCTCACCTTCGGACCCGGAGAACCGCGCCACCCATTAGACGGCCATCTTTAAAGCGCTCGGTTGTGTGTGTTTCTTTTCTTCTTTTTTTTTCCTTCGCGAAAACGTGAAAGGCCTCGAGGGCCACTCGGGGAGAGAACGCGACCGATCGGAAAAATTTGCGTGCGCTCACGATCGGCGTACATCCGTCGATAATTTCCCAGGAGCGAGAGATAACTACGACGTGGTTCTGGCATTTCGATTGGTTGTACGAACGATGGCTGTGTTACCCGGTATCTAGCCGGCAATGAGCCGCCGCCGCCGCCGCTTACGTAACACTCGCGATGCACTCCCAGGTTCACAATGAGATTCGCTTTTGGCGATACAACTTTCCTTTCGATGGATCGGTTCGCACGACAACGCGTGCCCGTACGATCTCTCGCGTTCGAACGCGCATTATCGGCTCGGGGTTCGCGGTATCCGCCCTGTCGAGAAACTAGACAACGTTCGCGAAGAACAACAAGGATGGATCTCGAACGAGAAACCGTTCGTACCGAGCCTCGATCCGATCGAGCGAATAACAAGAACGCGCCGCTCGCAACCAACCGATACCTTCCTTACACTCGTGGGATTTCCTTCGAGCGTAACTCGCTCGTGACCTTCGTCCAGGTCCATTGTCGTTAATTATGCAACAGAGTTCGCGTGACATCAGCAACGATTCAACGGGGATTCCTGTTAATTTTCCTCGACAATTTCCACGAAACGTTTCCATCCCGGGCCTACACATCGTTCGGTTCCACTCGCGCGAGATCGCGGACGATGTTTCTCTTCGTCGCTTTGTCCTCGGTCTTCGCGGGCATCATAGTTCGATGACGCATTAACGACCGGTTCCAGTGACTCGTCGTAAAAGAAATCGTGAAAAGGAGAAGAAAAAAATAATGTATATATATACGAAAAGGAAGAAACGCCCGTGACTCCGCGCTTCGTTCGTCGAAGAGTGTCTCTCGTGCGGCGAACAGCTGCCTTGCTTGGACTTTCGCGACGAATGATCGATAAATCGCGTTAAGTATTTTTCATTCGCGAACTTTCAACGGGAACGATCCTCGACGTGTTCGAGGATCGATCGTGTTCGATATCTCGGGACGTTCTCGCTTTTGCGAACACTACGGTTCTCTCTGGAGATTCGAGACGGTCGAGACGCCATTTTTCGGCTATCCTTTGTAAAATCTAGCCAGCAGCGACGGATACCGGGAGAGTAGACGTTTCGTGAACGAGGTCAAGCGCCCGGTAGACACCGGTGAGCTCCACGGTGCGTAACTCTCTTCGATCGAGACTCCGTTTATCCGAGTTAAATATTCGTTACATCGAACACCTGTGTCAAGTACCTGAAAAGAAATATAGTACGTATACGCGTAAGAAGGTTCGAAGAACGAACCGATACTTTTTTTTTTGTTTTATTATTACGGGATATCGGTGTATCGTTACGTTGTATCGAATTTCCAGCCAAGGTTCCACCGAATCGAAACGAAAAAGGGTATTTCGGTCCGGCGATGTTTTATTCATACGTCATCGATACACGTGCACGCAGCGAGTCGGACTGGGTACTTCGTGGCACGATTCGAGGGATGGTGCCGATTCGATTTCGAACAGCGAAGTACTCGAGCGTTAGAGCTCGACTGTACCTGGACGTTACCAGGTCGGACGATATCTCGTTTCTTGTAGGCATATAGTGCAGGGATCGAGCACCTCGCGTGTTCCTCCGAGCGGGTCAACGACCGGGCTTGGCTAGCTAGGAATTTGGTGCAGGTGAGGCCCAATGAGGAACGCCTCTCTCTGTCGGCGGGACCTGCAGGGGGATCATGTCTGCTTGTTTGCTTGTCTTGCTGTATGCTCTTGCAGGCCAACGACCCGTCACACGCGACCGTAGCGAGTCTTCTACGAAAATAGTTGCCGCTTCTGTGGTTTTTCGTCGCGCCAGCGAAGCAATTTCGATTCTCAAATCGCGGAAATTTTCACCGGACACCCGCGTCAATTGACGTCGATCGAGTCCTTCGTTCTGTTCCGCGTGGCGCACGTTTCTCGGTGAATGGAAAAATCAACGGTGCTTGAAAAGCTATACGATAAATAAAAAAAATTCCAAGTGGAGAACGAGCTCCGTTTCGTAGCTACCGAGACGTTTCCTCCGTAGAAGCTCTCGTAAACGTAAACAAACGCGTTCGATTCGTTATCTATTACGTATTTTCCGCTATCTGTTGCATACTTTTATAATTGCTTCGTTAATACGAATTTTTTGGATTACCGTGCGAAGAGGGGAACGGGTCAGCGAGGGGTTAATGCACGGTATCGTTCACGATTTTTCGTACGGCTGCGCGCATCATTGGGAATAGGTATCGGTATTTCGGGGCGGGCGGTGATGTTTACCGTTTCGAAATTTTTGTTTCGCGCGAACAGATAACGATTCGCAGCGTGTCGCGGATCAACGTCGAGGAAGTGTTTCTTACCTTTGTACCGTTCGTACGTTTGTTTACATCGCGCGATACAGTCGGTTCGAGCGTCGCGCGTGGTCGCGAGCTGTTTCCTCGGAGCGTAAAAACGATTTTTATTCCAGCGAAAAAACACCCGAAAACGGTATATTCATCGAAGAGAATTTCCAAAGAAATTCACCGTTCGTCGTACGGATCTGGAATCGCGTCGGGATTACGTCACGAACGGGAAGAAAATTACACTTTGCTGTAATCGTGAGAGGAAAGTTCATATTGCGGTATACTTATCGATATCGGTGACAGTAGTGTACGGTACGATCGAGAAATTGTATACTGTCAACGATGATCGACACGGGTTGAACGAAATCGTCAAGTCATCGGTCACCGGTGACCGGCACGAGCGTTGAGCGATCGTGTCGACTGGACGATTTAACGCGTCGACTGGACGCGCCGAAGGATCTTCGGAAACCTTCGTACACCTTTCCGTGAATCCTTTGTTTGACCGTTCTTCAAACACACGCCCGGAGCGCGTGGAAGGTCGACGGCCTGATCTCGCTTCGAGCCGCGCATCGAAATCGTCTTCTAAAAAGGTCTGGCCACTTCTGCCGGGTTTCCTGGAAAATAGGAAAGGTGCGGACCTCGTTCGAACGGAATAACAGGGCAGAAGAGGCTCCTCCTCTAATCGGCAGGCGGTTAGTTTTCGTACATCCATCGGCGGCGACTCTGGCCACCGGCCAAGTCGCCTGCGCATAAATAAACGCGGCCGTGTGGTTGGTAAACATTCTCGTGTACCTGCACGCGCGCTCGATATTTCGACGTGCAGAATCCACAGGTATAAGCTACGAGTCGGTGAGCTCGTTTCTCTAGAACGCGGTACAACCCGACGAGCTTGCTCTTGTATCGTGCAGATCGACCAGCTCGCTCTTACGGGACAGAGTATCGTAGAACCTACGGATCGATGACCCCGTAGAACGAGGTGTAGTAGAACCTATATATCAAAGAGCTCGTTCTTATAGAGCAGGGTATAACGGAACCTGTGGATCGAGATAATTCTTATAGAGCAGTGTATAGTAGAAATTATAGATCAAGGAATTATATTTCGATCTCTTGTGGATCAGAATATAATAGAACCAAGAGATCGAGGAGCTCGTTCTTATAGAGCAGGGTATAATAGAACCTGTGGATCGAGATCGTTCTTATAGAGCAGTGTAGAGTAGAACTTATAGATCAAGGAATTATATTTTGATCTCTTGTGGATCAGAATATAGTAGAGCCAACAGATCGAGGAGTTCATTCTTTGTGGATCGAGATCGCTTTTATAGAGCAATATATAGTAGAACTTATAGATCAAGGAATTATATTTCGATCCCTTGTGGATCAAAATATAATAGAACCAACAGATCGAGGAGTTCGTTCTTATAGAGCAGAGTATAATAGAGCCTGTGGATCGAGATCGCTTTTATAGAGCAGTGTAGAGTAGAACTTATAGATCAAGGAATTATATTTTGATCTCTTGTGAATCAGAATATAGTAGAACCACAGATGGAGGAGTTCTTATAGAGCAGGGTATAACAAACCTTATGGATCGAGATGGTTCTTATAGAGCAGTGTATAGCAGAACCTATAAATCAAGGAACACGCTCCTGTAGATCAGAATATAACGGAACCAACAACTCGGGGAGCTCGTTCTTACAGAACAGGGTACAACAGACCCTATGAATCGAGATCGTTCTTATAGAGCAGTGTACAGTAGTTACTATAAACGAAGAAACTCGATGTTGTAGACCAGGGTACAATGAATTCAAGAAATCGAGGAGTTCGGTGTTACAGAGCAGGGTACAATAAGAGGTACGCGTCGAGGAGATCGGTCTCGTAGAGCAAGGTATAATAAAACCCACGGATCGTCGAGCTCGCTCTTATAGAGCGAGGTATTCTCGTTCGAGCGAGCCGATCTCCGCGGGCGGGGGTGACGCAGAACGCTATTTCATCCGGAGCGCGCAGAAGCCGACGCGTTTTTGCTCGTCGAAGTCACGTTTTCGTGCATGTGCGTCCGCTCGTCGCGTACCGCGAACGCACGCTCGCTCGTTCGTTCGCTCGTTCGTTCGTTTACGCGAAAAACCGAGTCCACGCGAGTCGAACTTGGCTGCGTAGCCGTGCTCGTTGTATTACGCGCTTACGCACGGGCTCGCTCCGTTTACCCCAGAGAGAGATATACGTGTTTTTCCCCGCGTGCTACCATTTCCTATCCCATCTCGAAAGAACGTAGGCGGCCTTTTGGCCGACGACTCGTAAGCAACGCGTCGTCGTTACGTCGATAACAATAATGTACAACGAGTCGGCTCTAAAAAAGCTCCGCGCGTTTGATAATCGGTCGAAGGACACCGCGAAGGGGCAGCGTAAGATCATCGAGTCTCTCCTTTTATCGATCGCCCGGAAGCTCGCTCTTTTATTAGATATCGAATGTTACCGATAACACGGTATTCGTTTCATTTCGTGCAAAGAGACGAACGTGTTCCTTGTCTACGTACAGGTGCGCGTTTGCAAGCTTTTAAACGAACTGTAATACGGAAACAAGGTAAAAGTCGATGCATCGGGTGTTCGAATCGCTTTTCGTTCGAGATTCCAAAGCGAAGAGTTAGTCGACACTCGATTCGTATTTTTGCGGTAATTTTCAGCTCGGACGAAACGACGCGTCCGATCGTACAACGAGCGTCTACTCCTCGCGGAGATCCTGTTTCGCGCGCGTTGTTCGACGCGAGGTTTATTTTTACACGGTTTCCCGACCTACGATAACGCCTGCGAGCGTTCGCGCTCGTGCGAAAAAGAGGAAACAAAGCGGCACCGGAGCCCGGTGGACGCTCGTTTTTTCCGCGACTAAATATACACGGTTCCGTGAACTTACCAGGGGGACTCGAGTTTATTACTCGGTCAGAGGCGCGTCTTTCCCCTAGCTTCCGCGTTGCTCCGTTTCCGGTTTTTCGTTTACAGAATACCGATTCTCACGGGGCGTTGTAAGTTTACACTTTGCGGTGATTCAGCCTCGAAGAAAGTACCCACCGAAACGAAGTGAAATGTATTTCTTTCGATTGCGAAAATTCGATCCTTTGCGCATTCAACGTGCCCGCGTCGATAGAGAAGAAAACGAATATGGAGAATAAGAGAAGCTTCGTTCGGTGGTTCGTTCTATTGGTTAACGTTTCGCGCGATGCACCGGTGCTCGTTCCATTCGGTGTAATCGAGTCGCGAGGCAACTTTTGGCAAAACGCGAGCATAACTCGATGACTCGTGACGCAACGTCGATTCGAGGAGCATCGACACCACGGTTGCAGAGAGGAAACACGCTCGAGGTATAAGCAACGAGGCATTGTTTCGACCGTAGGACGTAACCGTAAGTCCGTAGGTCAGTAACGCCGATTGCGAAAATCCGTTTGCTCGCCCAACTGCCTCACTGACTGACAGACTGACTAACTGGCTGGGCTGATTAGCCGTGGCTGACTGGCCTGTCTGTTTGGCGTAGGCCGTACATACGGCGGCGCGAGCCAAGCAAGGTCAGGGTTTCGCGAAACAGCTGTTAGGCCTAACTCAACCCACATACGAGCGCGAAATGTTACGTACTCGCTGGCAAATATCTACCACGTTCAACGCCGGTCCTACGTGTCCGCGGGCCAATCTTGCGCCGGTTTGCGTCACTCGACGGATCTTGGGAGCGTAAACCGCTCGCGAAACCCTTTCCCCCCGGGGCGATCTACCGAGCGCATTCGGAGCGCTCTCGCGATTTACGATCCTCCTCGCTTTCCTTTTCAACCGGAGCAGCTGCACGGAATTCGACAAACGATCGCTCCGGGCTCTCGTAGGCATTTGCGATACCTAGATCGGAGCTCTCCCGGGATCCCGAAAACCTCTCGCTGCTGGCCTTCCAGGAGAGCTATGAAAACGTTCCCTCGTCATTTACTTTAATAATACGGAAACCGAGGTCTCCTAGGAATACGAGAACTCTCGATCGAGGTATACCGACTATTTCAAAGCGTTCGCTAGAGATTTCTTTAAAATTCGAAAACTCTCGATCGAGGTTTCTTAATATTCCGAAAACTCTCGATCGAGGTTTCTTAAGATTCTGGAAACTCTCAATTGAGGTCTCTTAAGATTCTGAAAACTCTCGATCGAGGTCTCTTAAGATTCTGAAAACTCTCGATCGAGGTTTCTTAAGATTCTGAAAACTCTCGATCGAGGTCTCTCAAGATTCCGAAAACTCTCGATCGAGGTCTCTTAAGATTCTGAAAACTCTCAATTGAGGTCTCTTAAGATTCCGAAAACTCTCGATCGAGGTCTCTTAGGAACGCGAAACATATCGATCTTAGTCTCCTACGAATCTGAAAACTCTCGATCGAGGTGTTCCAAGATTCCGAAAATCTTTCGATCGAGATTTCGAAAAACTCTCGAGATCTCTCGGTAAACTAGCTCACTGGAGATTCCCCTCGGAATCAGAAAACGCTCGAGAGACCCTCTCGATCTGAAAACGTTCGCGACTCGTCCTTTCTCTCCGAGTCCTTCTCCTCGCCGATTTCTCGCGATAAATGTTGCCCGGATCCCCCGTACGACACTTGAAACGCGATCCAATAATCCTTTGAACGAGCGCGGGAACCTTTCGCGAGCTTCGGTATCGATTGGAAGGTAATCCTGTTAATTCTTGGCGCGAGTCGTTGATTTCGCTGGAGTTACCTCGCTGGCGTGCGAGTCAGCGTCGCGCCGCTTCGCAAGGGACGGGACGGGACGGGACGGGACGGGACGGGACGGGACGGGACGCGTCGCCGATCCGAGATCTTTTCGTATAGGTCGCTTACGGATCTTTCCTCCTACAAGATCGCGACACGCGCCGGCCTTGGTGACGCGAGGGAGAAAAAGCGCGCTTGATCGTGACCTTTGGCGCGAGCCGCTACCGTTCGAACGCAAACGCACGCGTGCACATGCGCGCTGCGTGCTCCGCGAGCGCGTTGCGTGTCACGGAGTAAATTCGATTGCGTAATCGCGCGAGTTACGTAGCGGTAACGCGCGTCGCGCGCAGACAGCGGCGCGTACGCCTCGACCGAGAGAACTACCAGAAGGAGCACTGGAAGGGGGAGGAGGAAGACGAGGAGGAGGGGGAGGAGGGCAGACAGCATCCTGTCGTCCTTTCCGTCGTTCTTGTCGGACGAAATCTTGCCGATTCCGCTGCGGAAATTCACGGCTGCGGCGCGGTTGTCGCGACGCGCTCACGTTCCACTGACACGGATCCACCGAATGAATTCGAAAGGAGCGGTATATACAGATGAGACGCGGTAATCAGTCTATCACCTCGGAATTGTAAATCGTTCGGCTGGATTCCGTAAAAAAAATCCCACCGTCGGATAAAACGAGCAACGTCTGCGATACGAATCGCAGCTCGATCTTCGCGTGACCGCTGAGAGACTCGCCGCAACGATTTTTTCGGTGGGATTCACGCGCGCCGAGAACACTGACGGTCGTAACGCGGCTCTAGGTGCTTTCCTTTCGGCTCGGAACAAGGGAGGGTCTTCGAAGGTTCCGTATCGGGGTCACTGTCCCGTTTTCGCGCCAATTCCACGGCTGTAATTTGTAACAGTTTCTCAAACAGCGAACGATCGCGGTAGGAAACGGACCACGGATGGTGTACGACTCGACGCGGAACTTAGGTAGCAGAGATTTTTGCAGGAAGATCCGTTCCGCGAGGAATGTACATCGAGGATAATTTCGATACGATTCGAATCGCGAAAACGATTAGTGGAAAACGATCGTGAAAATTCTTCGGACGCGATTCGAAGTCCAAGGAACAGTGAACTCGACGCGAGAAGTCGAAATCTCGGCGAGAGACTCTTGATTCGACGTATCGATCGTCTCCCTCGGTTGCTCGCGGATAGCGTAGAAAGGTTCCACGAAGACGGTTGAAACTTGCCAAGGGTATTTCAAATTCTGTCGCGCGAACAAACGTCGTAGAATCGGAACGTTAACAACGGAAATAGCATAAACGAGAGACTTCAGGTGTGCTCATGAATAAAAGTCCGTGGGGATTTGAATCCGAAGAACGTGCAGGTTGTGGAATCGATCCTCATCTGCCGCTTCACCAGTCGCTATGCATATTGCATTCGAACGGGTGTCTTCGACTTGGATTCGGCGCCGAATTCGCCAAACGGTCCCGAACGAATGGTCGGAACATAAGAGGGGTCGAAGAGAACAATACCAACTCGGTTTGGATCAACTGGTACTCAATTTCTAGGGATCGTTTCAGCTACCGTTTCGTTTCGGGTAGCTGAGTCAATCGATATCGGTGCACGATGCACGGATAAAAACCGGATCGTCGCGATCCTCGATATCGAAAAATGTCTCGAGCGAGCGTGTCACGTTTGCGTTGCTCCGTATCACGTGATCCGGATGTCTGGGGTATTACGAACGCGTCGAATCGCCTCGGAATTGCAGATAACGCGGCCGTATCGTTCGTACGTCCGACGAAACGATCTTCTCGGAAGGACATCGACGGATGACACGGACGATCGCGTTGCTCCGAGATCGGAAACCGTGGAGTATCGGTTAAGTGTCGTTCGCGCGATAACTTTCGAAAATTGTATACTTTCTCGTGCTCGATCGACTGTTGCGTATCAGAGATAAGAGACGATCGTTAGCTCGCACTTGACTTCTCGTTTCGTGGAACGAAACACACATCGCGGAACGAACGTCGATTCGAAGTGTCGGTAGGTTTGCGGACCAAAGTCTCACTTTACCCTAAACTTCTCACAGTGAACGTTCCCTGAACGCGTGTCCAGCTTTCGTCGAGCGCAATTTTCCCGCCAATATTCCCGAATTTGAAACTGTTGGAACGAATGCAACAACGATCTCAAGGGTGCCAGATGTCGATGTCAGTTTTAAGGACTGTCTCCGTATTGGCTGTTTTCCTTTTGGTTTTTCTTTTCAGTCGAGTTCCAAGTCCAGAGTCAGAGAGACCACAGGACATTGTCGTCGTTCGCATCAAGACGTATCACTGTACACGCATTTCCTCGCACTGTATATTCTTATATATACAATAACTATACTACCAGATACGCGAGATCCCTGCATATTACAACAAACTAGATATTATAATCTTTACAACAGAAACTCGTCGAGTTTCCAAGCCGAGTCGCGCCCGAAGACGTCAAATCGAACTTGACCCCCTGACTCTCCTTTGTTTCGACTCAATGGACTCACCTTTACGGTTCATAGGCTAGCTAGTCGGGATACGCGCGAGTACGAAATTGGTGGTAGTTACGCAATAGTCACCGTTTTTACCGCGAGCGTTGCTGGCTCGAGCTTCCGGCGACTGGTTCGCGGAAAAAAGGGATTCTCCGCGAGTGCGTGTACCTCTTGCCGCGTACTCGTAGCAATGATCGCTCGTCAGCAAGTCGTCCGACTTTTCCGGATGCAAATCCGGCGTGTCCGTCGCGTCGCGATCGGGGACGCGAAAAGGCGTTGCCCATCGCTGAAATCGCGGTCGGATCTCTGTGATCGGTGGAAAGGGAAAAATGCGTAGGAAATCGAGGCGTGGTACGCACAATCGTGCGGTAAATTCTCACGCCGAATGACCGCCTCGTAGCGCGCGCATACATGTATGTACCAGATACGTGGCGAACGAGCACGATGTAGGCGGCGTTAGGTGTGGAACGGGGGCGAGAAGAAGGTCTTTGGATCGTGCCTCGAAAGTCGAATCGAATCTTTCTCGAGTCCCGGACGCTGTCGTTCACCGGTGGAGCATCCGAGTGCACAAGTCGGGGACGATCGTCGCGATTCCTCGTGAACGTTTTTATTTTCTCGCTCCCTAGAATCCACAGCTGCGGTACTTGGGACGCACGAGTCGAAAACAATGTCGTATCGGGTATTTGTTTACGCGTACTTTTCTCTTTCTTTTGTGTCTAGAGTCCACACCTGCGGTACTCACCACGTGCCGGAGAGACACGCACTACGCAAACAGGAGATTATCGTCGCAAGAGCGACAGTCTTCGAGGTCCATCGGCGAGTGGATCGTCCCGAAAACGATCCACGGACGTACGTCGATGCAGGAACCGAATTGGAGAGTTTCGACGAGCCTCGGGGCTACCGTGTCCTCTCCTCACCTCGGAGTAAGAAGATCGTCCCGATGGGCATAAGGCTAGACCATCGGTGTCGCAATACCGCCTAGCGGCCCGATATCGTCGACACAGGGCGGTTTATTTATCGCTAGGGACTTCGAACGAGACCGTGACTGCGCGACACGTACGCCTGTTTTTGCAACAATGTTTACCCGTCGGTTGCAACCTGTTGCATCGATATCGTCGAGGTGAGCCGCGGTAGGAAGCTGCATTGCAGCGACGTTTGCCATAGGTTCTGGCTTTCGTCGTTACGCGCTCGTAAGACGACCACGAAGACGACGACGGATCGTAAAATCGGCAACAGTTCCCGGAGTGGCGCGTACGAGCGATTTACGCGGTTTCGATGGTCGGTGTTCGGTTATTTGCTTCGTCGCGATTTTTTCACCCGGTTCGAAAAATCGTGGCAGAGACAGAGCGCGACCAAGGTGGTTGCGACATCGGCTAGCGGTCCAGCCTCGTCCAAACTAGCTGCTACAGAGAGAAAGGAGTGGTGGAGATAGGATTAACCGAACGCCCGATAGAATGACATCCAACTCCCCGTAACTCGCCACTTCGAAGGTTCTTGCGCGCGGTTTTTCACGTTTCTCGGTTTCCAACACGGTTTATTCGTTTATTTCTTTTTTTTTTGGTATTTCGTCGAGCTTTCGATACCGGTGGCTGACCGAAGAGGAAACGGAACGGTGCAGAAAACACACGATCGTCTTTCTGCTCGGCGTTCCGCACTCGTCTACGTCGTCGGCGTCGTCGTCGTCGTCGTCTAAGCGGCCGGCCTTGATCCTTGGCGCTGGAGTCGCCCGAAGTCGGCCGAGCTCGCTGCTACTCGCTACTTTCACTAAGTACTCTATCCTGTCTTGTCCTGTCCTGTCCTATCCCGAGCGCTCGTACGTACCTCGTGGCTTATGCTCGCTTAGCTGGAGCTTAGAACGGGTTCTCAACCGGTTCCCTCCTCTTCCCTTTGACCCGTCGTCACCGTTATCTACGCTAGATCCTAACCGATAACCGGCCGACATTTACCTTTCTTTTCTCCCGCGGTAGCTTTCTTTTCACGCGTCTTTTTCGACGTCTTCGCGAGCCACGCGCGACAAACAATTCACAACGATGGAAATTACTCGTCGAAATTCCGCTTGAACGTAAATCCATCCGTCGCGAAGAAAAACTGTCGTTTCGCGACACAACTGGCTCGATACCGTTACTTATGGGGAACGAACGGTTCGAGAAGTTACTTCGTAATTCGCTACGAGTGCTTCGTTACGCAAATTGATTATTCTCGAGCGCTTCGAGTATCGACACGGTCCAAGATCGACGCAGAGTACTCTCGTTGCTGCTCGTGGAGTTCACCCGGAAACGATTCTTCCCCGTTGCGTGTGTTCGTACGCGCAGAGTACCAAAGGAGAATCACTCCGTCTCGCGAAGACATCGAATCGACCGGAAACCTTCCAGGGACCGTCCACGGAAGTGATATAGGACGTGCACGGACGTGCAGGTAAACAGGTCCCGTCTCGTTGGAACATTTCCCGCGAGACTCGTCTCGCTTCGCGTACCACGGTCGAAAACGAAACTACGAAACGCTCCTCGGCGCGCATTTTTCAGATAACCGGTCGATTAATCGGTCGGGGCAACTCGGTCGCAGATGTACGGGCACCCGCAGAGTTGAGCACCGCTTGGTCGTTTCTAGGTTACACGCGCAGCGAGCCGAGTTTCACTTTTTCAGCGTTCGACGCCACGCTCCGCGATCATCGGGAGGTTGATCGACTCGTCTAGCGTCGACGCTCGTCTCGGCGTACGCACGCGAGCGTTCTTCCACCGCTTCCCTCGTGAAACCGAGCTGTTCCTCTCGCAATACGAGGAATCGTTTCGCGATTTCGGCTACTCGTCGAGAACGGTTCAACCTTCCGATTATCGCCCCGTTCTCGCTAAGAGAACAACGATTCCCCTCGAGTCCTTCTTCAGCTCGTATCTCGATGGTCTTTCACCATTTTTATTCTTTTTTTTTTTGTTCTTTTTTTTTTCTTGATTCCGGTCGGTCTTTCGAGGAACGAATTTGCTAGGTGGACGATCCCTGCTCGATCGTTCCCTTCGTCGTTGAAATATATCGGCGCGATGTAAATTCAACTGGCAAGAACCCGCGTTCGATTCAACGTTGGTTCTCGGATCAACGTATCATCGTTTCCTACGACGACTTCCACTTCCTCCGGCTCGCGTCTTCGTAATGTCAAACGCTTATCCTTTCTCCCTCCCCACCCCTCGCCCCTATGCTCGGTGATTCTTTTCTCTCCTTCCTTGTTCCACGCGCTACGTGACTTTTGGATTCCTCGCGGATGCTCACTAAACGCACGCATACACAGCGAATGTTCGGTGAAACTCACCGGGGCGACACGAGCTCGGAATACGCGAAGAGGTGGGACTTTCGTTTTTGAAAGAGTCCGCGCGCACCGCGGCTGAACGCGCGCCGCGGCCTCGAACGCGTCACTCTTTTAAATACCCGACGACAGCCTAATTTCTGCGCCTACCAGCCGATCGTAGCTTAGCTGCTACCAAGGTACGAACGTCTCTCGGGTAGAACGCGAAGGTTTCATCGTTTTCGTCGTCGTCGGGACGATCCCCGCGATTCGAGTTACGTCTCGCTCGCGGGATTTATAATAGCGCGAATATCCGCGGCTCTTGCTCGTAAATCATTATCGTAATTCATGCCGCGTTACGTAATCCCGTATAGGTGTAACTTTCAACGTAAACCGTGTTTCGTGGGATCGTGGAAAGCCACGCGAGGTTCGATCACTTGGACCGTGCGCGCGTCTATCCTCCGACCGTCGATTGTCGAGTTTCGGGGATCCGCGTTTCAGATTTCCAGCTCGAAAGATTTGCGCGATACGCTCGTACCTCGAAGAAACTTTTCTTCCGCAAATGCATCGATCGGAGATACTTCGTCGTGCTCGCTTCCGTAGCTTCTCGCGTTCGCGCAATATTCAATCGATGAACGTTTCGCGGTAATCGATTCTAGATCGTTATCGCGTCGGATGCATCTCCGTTAACCGCGTTAATTGCGTTCGCGGAACCGAACATTGTTCCGCGAGTGGAATCGCTTTCGAGAGCCGTTCGTCGTTCGTCGTTCGGGTGTCTCGGTCGACGCGGGCACGAGAATTCTCTCGGATGCATTCGGACCACCTGTTGCACGAGGGTCCCGCGGAAACCGACGCTGGTCGTCGGTACGCGTGCCTTCGGTGCTCGTTGTTCCCGTTAAGAACCCTTTCCCTCCGATTCGTCCGCGCGTGAGTTCCATCGCGTCGTCGCGGTGTATCCGTGGGCCACGAAATTTGGAACTTTCTCCGCGAGGACGACGCGCGACGTTGTCGGCGTCGGTGGCTACCGGCGGCCACGTGGTACGCCAGGTACGAAAATAACCAACGGAAGCGAGCCAACGAGAAGGAAAGTGAAACTCCGTGCATCGCGCGAGCCAGGTACATCCAGCGCACGTTAATTGCGCGCGGCTCATTAGGTACGATCCGGCCGCGCGGGCCACACCGGTTCAGTTTTTCAAGATTTTACGCGGGCAGAACGGTGGCTCCTTGTTCCCCGGACTTTGTCTACGTTTATCGCGTACCGCGGGTGAGGTAACCGCTGGAGCATGGGAATAATTGCCGGCGTGTTTCTCATCCGCGCGAATCCCGGCTCCGTGACGGAAGCGAGTCTTCTCTCTGATGTAACGCCTCGGGAGACCCACTGACACGCATTCGACGAGATTTCTTCTCCCGAGAGAGACGGAGAGAGACAGCGGGATCGCGCGCAAGAGAGAGAGAGAGAGAGAGAGAGAAAGAGAGAGACACGGACTTTCGATTTCAGCTCCGAATAGCCGGGAATTCCGTTCACCGAGAACCACCTCGGAAATGCAGCACGATATTTTTGACTCGATGATTCCGTGTTTTAAAGGTCAGTGATGCGATCGCCGAAGATAACGATTCCTCTTTGAATATAGTATTAGCTAATACGTGATTCTCTTTCTCGTCGGTGGAGAGCTTACTGAAGGGATCTTTCCAGATTCGGAAATTTGAAAGCTTCGTTGAGAGAATATTTGGGACATAATTCTGGGTGTTTAAACGTTCTTCGTGTTGGGAACTATTTTTTTTCAATTTTTTTGGAATAGATTATGACGCGGAATTTTTGGAAAAGATTGTTATAGGATAAGTACGTTTCACGGAGCGACAACTTTGTCTTCTCGAGCGAGAAACGTTCGCCCGCAATCTTCGCAAGTGGGAACAGTAGCAACGCGTCGAACCTTGCGCGGTATCGTAGCGACACGGTTGACATGTATCGAGGAGGATAGTTTGCGTCAATTTGTTGCAAGTTTGAATATTTCGGGGCTTGGAATTTTTGAGAAAGATTACCATGGAATAAATACCTTTTACGAAACGAAAACTTTGTCTTCTCCCGCGAGAAACGTTCGCGCGCAATCTTTGCAAATGGGAACAGTAGCAACGCGTCGAACGTCGCGTGACAGTGTTCGCGGAAACGTATCAAGAAAGGATAATTTCCGTAAATTTATTGCAATTTTGTATACCTTGAGGGTCGAAGATATATAAAAAAGATTATTTTCGAACGAAATACGTTTCACGAGACAAGTTTATCTTCTCGCGCGAGAAACGTTCGCGCGCAATCTTCTCAAGTGCAAACAGTAGTAATGCGTCGAACGTCGCGCGACACGATTCGCGAAAATCTATCGAGAGAAGATAATTTCTGTCAATTTATTGCAATTTTGAATATTTTGGGGCTCGGAATTTTTGAAAAAGATTACCATAGAATAAATACGTTTCACGAAACGAAAACTTTGTCTTCTCCCGCGAGAAACGTTCGCGCGCAATCTTTGCAAATGGGAACAGTAGCAACGCGTCGAACGTCGCGTGACAGTGTTCGCGGAAACGTACCAAGAAAGGATAATTTCCGTAAATTTATTGCAATTTTGTATACCTTGAGGGTCGAAGATATATAAAAAAGATTATTTTCGAACGAAATACGTTTCACGAGACAAGTTTATCTTCTCGCGCGAGAAACGTTCGCGCGCAATCTTCTCAAGTGCAAACAGTAGTAATGCGTCGAACGTCGCGAGACCCGGTTCGCGAAAATGTATCCAAAGAGAACAATTTCCGTCAATTAATTGCAATTTTGAATACTTTAGGGCTCGGAATTTTTGAAAAAGATTACCATGGAATAAATACGTTTCACGAAACGAAAAGTTTGTGTTCTCGCGCGAGGAAGGTTCGCGCGCGATCTTCTCAAGTGGGAACAGTATCGACCGTTACGGAACGTCGCGCGTAATACGGTTCGCGGAAACGTATCGAGAGAGGCTAGTTTACGTTCCCGTGGTCAAGTCATTGCTCCTGGTATCCGCGCAGATGTCCTCCGGCGTATCGTTCGCGGACGAGCGCGCTTACCTCACGAGGCATTGTCAACGCTCGTTCGTCCGTGTCACCGATCCTCTCCGGGCGCGAGCGATTTAAATACCGAAACGCGTGCCGCGGGGCCCGTCATCTCGGATGTTACGGCCGCGCCGGGTGCATCATCGTCCGCCACGTAACCGCGGTTACGATCGGCTGGACAACACCGCCGATGTTGTCACTTTCCCCGCTGCGGACGCTTCCCGGAGCGCCGCGGACTTAAGTGTGTCACCGGGTCTGCCGTGCGCGAATAAAATGCGATCAACCGTTGTCGCACGCACACGCACGCGCGTACGAACGAACGAACGAACGAACGAACGAACGAACGTCTCGTCCCGACGTTTTCGTCGCGATGCTACACTTATTGCGTAATACCTATCTACGTGTAGCGTCCGCGGGACGCACAGAGGGAGCAGGAAATTTCGGGTAAGTGGGTCGACGTGGCCAACGCGACGCTCGTTAAGGGGGCCTGAGTAACTCTCCAAGTTCGACCAAATTGATTTCTTTTTCGTTGTAGCTCGCTTTTGCGCCCGAGGCGACGCGTTCGAAACTCGAACGTCCTACCGAGTGGTTATCGATGGAGTAAACCTTTCGAGGTACAAACGCCGCGACTCTCGTCTCGTATACGATCTCGTTGGATCGAAGAGCGGGAATCGATCGTTGGAATCGATCGTTGCGTTTCACCGGTGTTTCGAATTAAGTTTCGGTTGTTTCTAGCCGAGACGAAACGGTCGAAGAGAACGATTCATATTTCCGATCGCAGGAGCGAAACTTACCGATTGAAGATACCGAGGAAAGCGAGCGCGTAATTACCAAGAACTGCGCGTAATTACCTTGACGTTTCGTAAGGGAACTGGCCCCGAACTCGGTCCCGAATTTCACGGGGTGTACCGTTACCCGCGTTAGATTCGGTGGTCGCGAGCGTAATCGTGTACAGTTCGTCGAATACGAGCACCGCTTCCCAAGGAGTTCCAAACGCGCGGAGCGTTACGCGGCAAGTAACCGAGTAGCGCGGAGGGTTAAGTTCGCGTACACGCAGAACCGGTACCGCGTGGAACACGTTCCCCGGTTTCTTGCTGGAAGGGTCGGATGTGACGCGTTATGTCACTTTCCAAATACTTTCCAGCGCGGTCGGCTCGGCTCGGGCCGCGGAACTGGCCGATTTTCCCGTATCCGAAACCGTGAGCGAGGATCGCCGAGAAATATCCAAGGAATAATTGCCTCCGCGGTTACGTAACGCGGCAAAGTATCGATAAGTTGATCGTGGTGGAATTCTAAACGATGGATGTTTACGTGGCGCGCGGCCGAGCAACGATTCGCTGCACACGAGATCTTTGTCAATAACATTTGTTTCAGGGATCCCAGAGGGCGAGGGGAGGCCTCGCGAAACAAATTAGCGAGTGAAGTAACGCCTGTGTACCCGCGTGGAAAGGTACGATCGTCGATCCTCGCCGGTTTCCAGAGAAAAAAGAAGAAAAAGAAAAAATAATAATAATAATAACACGCGGACGCGGGCTGACGCACACCACCGAGCGTTACGGACAAAGAGGAAACGAATCCGACGAGTCTCGACTTTCGATACCCCGGGAAGTCGCGAATCGATCTTCGAAGCTCCGATCGGTGAAATTCATCGTCGTTTGGTCCGAACGAGACGTTCGATGGTAGTCGCGTGGTACGTGCCGGGAAGGGAAAGCAAAATTAGAAAACTCGGCTGTATTGTTTCGTTATCGTTCCTCTTCTTAACGAGCAATGACTTTTCAAAAAATTTTTACTACGCACGTTCGAGATTGGAAGCCATCTCGAGTCTCTGTATCCTTCGAAGAGACAAATCGTATCGGAAATCCATCGGAGAACACTAAAGAGAACGATCGCATGACTATCGGATCGAATCGATTTTCCGACAAAAATCCCCTCGTTTTCGGCGTACAGAAGCAATTAGCTATACCGAGAACACCAGCTCGGGTCTAAGTCAGCTTTCCCCCGTTAACGGAACTTTCCCCCGTTTATCGTGACTTTCGTTCGAAAAACCTCTAATAATCCCTCGTCATCGTTACGCGATCCCGTAGCGATCGTACATCGAGGCCCCTTGGAGAGTTCGTTCGTACGTTTCGCGATCCTTGATTTCGTTTCACGGGGAACAAAAACGTTGGCGTACATTCGTACGAAAATCGTACGAGCCATTTCCCAAGTGGAAGGTCCGTTGCACGTGTCAACCGTAGCGAGTTGAACTCGAGATCCCCCCTGGTTTCAGAAGTCGAGGCGAAGTGTCTGCTCTCTGCGGTGAAGGCAATCACTGTGACTGGCTTGGCAGCGTTCACGATCCGTGACGCTCCGTGACTCGGGATCTAGGCCGATTGTATAATGCCGCGAACGTTTCACTAAAATCGTTAAATAACAGCCTACTTTAGTCGGATCGCTCGCCTCTCTGCTCGCTTGCCTTGCTTCGCGTTGCCTTGCCTTGCCTAGTCCTAGTCTCTCTCTCTCTCTCATTTCTTTTCGTTTCGTTCTCTCTCGTACCTTCTCTTTCGTACGATCTCTCTCTCTCTCTCTGTTCCTCTAGGTGGTTAAGGTACGCTCACCGGCTTAGTCATCGTCCATCGGACCGCTCTCTCGTCCTCTCTTGCTGCTCTGCCGAATAAATCGATTTTCGCTTTCGGTATGCACGAGCCGTCGCGTTCACGAGCGGACCGGTGGCGCGTTTCGCGCGACGATTTTTCAAACGAGCCACGTGGAACACCGCGGCCACCGTGCGAAACAGTTGCGTGTCCCATCGCGAAACCGATGCAGAGACCGGACGGTTTATGCATGTACATAATTTTGGGTCTAAAAGGAGCCGGGCGACCTTCCGAGAATAGCACCGACGAAAAAAAATCTTCAAAGCGCATCACCGGGATTATATAATATTCTCCAGTCCTCGACGACGCGATCGTACTCGATATCGAGCCCCGATCGCGCTCTACCTCGCGATCGTTCGTATCTTTTGAATCTCGTTTCGATCGATCGAATTCCATAATCGCCATTGGGAACCGATTAACATCGAAACACGTTCCAACGTACAGGAAGCTGCGCGTAGCTTCAAGGATCGTTCGATCGATCGCTTGGAATTCTTCGATCGGGAGCAATTGTCGCGATTTTGCTTCACAATTTCGTTAACGGAGGTTGTCTTCTAATCACGGATAAACGCGAAGGAAGAACAATCGATCTCTCGAGGACTAGGCCGATTTCGATTTTAGATATATACCAAGCTACGGGTAAGAATTATTTTCAAGTATCTCTGTTGTCAAGGATCCGTAAGAAGTTCGATATGTGTACAGAAGAGGTCCGAGTACAGCGGACGAAGAATGTCCATCGGTATCCGGAAAGTGAGAATTTCGAATCGGTCCGATGAAATCGGCCACAATGTTCGTTGCGAAAGGTATCGCCTCGATTCCAGTGATACGCTCCGAAGAGAAAACACCGTTTCGTCCTATAAAACGACAGGGTGCGGTGGGGTAAAATCCTAGCGGCGGCATACCGGATCGAGCAATTCCGCAATCACGTTTATTGCCGATCCGCGTAAGCGCGTACGTACGTACGTACGTACATAACGCGCGGTCCCTTTCCACCGAGCGATCCTGGCCGATATTCGCGTTAATTATGGCCGACGTCCGCTCGATCGAACGTTATCCCTCCCCTCCAACATCGCTCGTAATTATCCGTACGCGGATACATATCTGTCGTATCCACGATCGTAAACCTTCGCGATCGAGGGGAATAACATCGATCCGGGGTGATCCACGAAACGCGAAGAATGATTTTTTCGAGTCGTTCGTCGATCGTGCGTACGTTCAGCGAAGGATACGCGCCGGATCGGTAACAAAACCGATGAATTAAACCCGTTGTAAACCTCGACGCGAGTTACGAACTCTTTCGAAACGAGTTCTCGCTACGGGGGGATTAAAAATTCTAATCGATGAAAAATTCCCACCGACCGGATTACCGATCGACTTATAAAATCCAACGACACGATTCAACGCACCGATGACGCGACACCGGAGAAGAAAAAAGAAGGTTCAGAAGTACCACGGAGCACCGATACCGCGATCGAACGAGCTCCCGGTAGATCTTGGTTCCGACTTATCGTCGTTTACTCCGAACCGAGTCTCTCCGCGTAGGTTATAAATAATAATTATCGCCACGGTGAAAAATTCTCGCCGACCGAACCACCGATCGACTTATAAAATCCAACGATACGATTTAACCGTATCGCGCGACGCGGATGAAACGAAAAAGAAGAAGAAGAAGAAAAAAAGAAGGAAATGAGAAAAAGAGAGAGATTAGAAGTTCCACGACCGGCGATTGCGCCTCGCGGTTTCGACTTATGGTCGTTTACTCCGAATCGAGACACCGTCCTCGAAGGAAATGACGAATCGGGAAGGATACGGAGCTACCGGAGACTTCCCTCTGTTCTCTACGAATTAATCCTATCGGACACCCACGTGCTCGTTCCTAATCGCGACACGACACACGGATTTCCGAGAAAATTCGCGCGATCGGATCCGAACTGACGGAGGATGCGACGAACGCGTTCAATGATACTCCGTAAACCGCAAATACGTCCTGTCGTTGAGTTTACGCCTCTTCCTCCGGTGAATTCCAAACGCGTCGTTCGATGACTCTGCAAAGTTATTTCGAATCCACGAAAACGTACGTGATATTGTTTGCTCGTTGATCTCGTTCGTCTGAGATAACGTACCAAATAGGGCGATAAGAGTCTCTCTCGTTGGTCTCTTCCGCGAGTAAAACAAACCTCGCGGTGAAACGTTCGAAACGACTCGACGTCGAGGTGTCATCGACGACTCGCGTCTTTTCGCGCGAGCGCCGCGCGGTTGCACTTTGCATCCGAGCGAAACTCTGCATCTTTAGCAAACGATAAATCCATTCTCCTCATTATTCCGCGTGTGGAAGCCGTTAGATAAGGTCGTCGAATGTTGACCAGTTTTACGATGCGTTTCATATTTCACGCCAGGAATCCGTCTTATAAATATTAATGCATACCCCCCCTTGCGTAGATGTAGATCGAACGGGCAAGAAAACAACCCTGAATTCTTTCAAAAAAAGAGCGCCGCGTCGAGAACACTTTCAACGACGTTCCGAGGATTTCTCGATTCCTTGGGTTTTCCGAAGTGCGTTAGCACGTGAACACGGGTATATCGTTCGAGTCTACGAAACGAAGGAATGCAACATTGTTCGTCACATTGAACGCAATCGTCCGGGACGATTCTCCGGAGAATCCATCGAAGAAAAGAACGCGAGCTCGCGCAATCTGGACGGAGGAAAAAAAAAAGAAATATTTCCAATTCCAGAGAAACAATTGTCGCTGGAACGATTTACATTATTTTCACGCGGAACTGTACCATCGTGACGTAGCACCACCCTCTCTCGTCCTCGCAGCGGTCATCTTTGTCTACTCGGTGCAGCGAGAAGCTGCATCGGGGTCGCGGGGGGTTAAACGCGATTGGCATCGAATCTAATGGCCGGGTTCTGGCGTTACTTCCGGCAACTTCGGCAAAAGGTTCGAGCTGAAAGGAGAAGAAGAAGAAAAAGAAAAAAGAAAAAAAGAAAAAAAGAAATGCAGGAGGTCCCTTGCGCAAGAAGCCTCTCGATTGCGGTTAGCCTTACTCGCGGAGAGCCCGCAGTCTCTTCTAAGCTTCTGAGCCGTTGCACGCTCGGTTCGAGGCGCGAGGTTCGAAAGTAAGTGCCCCATCGAGACAATGCCTCGTGAAAATGGGGCAGAGTAATTAAGCCGTTATATAACCGGTTGAAACGGAGTTCATAGGCCGTAGTGTCTCGACACGGCGCCGGTTGCCACAACTCTGCTCCGGAGTAAACAGGGTGTGCTCGTTGCACCACCCTTTCGTCCCCTTAACGGGGTCCGGTTGGGACCACGATAGGCCCTAAGACGGTCTCCTCTTCGACGAAACGATAAACACCGTTTTCGACTCGGATAAAATTAGCGAACGATACTTCTCTTCGAGATCTCGACAGCGATTCGAAAAGGTTCGTGAACGAATTGAAACGAACTTCCTTCTCGTTCGTGAATTTTCATTATCGCGATACTCTCCCTGCAGCAACCGATACCCAAGATTCATTCCCATGGTACACGGCCGTTTCCTGTTTCCATCGATTCCCGTTGCCCTCCTGTTTCACGAGCACGCGCTACGAAAACAATAATCGAACAATTTCAGAGGCGTCCTTCGCGCGAAACACGAGCGACCTTTACCACCGCGTAGGTACGCTTCGTTTCTAATTGTTACGGCGCTAGTATCGCAACCGGTTCCACGGTTACCGATGAAACGATTATGCTAAACTCTGGCCGCCAGCTCAGCTTCTAAAACGCATTCCGTCGTCTATCGGTCGCGATAAGGATCTTATTGATAGATAATAAATATCGTAAATATTGGCCGCGCGTTCGTATCGATACTTTCTCGTTACCGTAAATACCCGAGGCTCGCACGTCCGCGCATTCCACAGTGGTTAGTAACGTAGTTCGCGATTGTCGCGCGCTCGCGCTCGCGCGAGCGGACGGATCTTCCCGAGGTCCTTTGGACGATCTCCGTGGATCGTTGGAGAATATTTCTCGCCGATAGATCGAACGGTGCTCGAGAGCGTTCGGCCCGATCGTAATGCATATCTAATCGCGTGATCGCCCTTTCCCTTTTTCTTACGTTCTCGCGACAAAACAGCGAATTCCTTTCGCTCTCGAGAGAGCCCCGGTGGTAGTAGCTACGTGTCTATCTCGATGGCCGATCGAGCCAGACCGGCTGAGAAACACATTACGCCACTGTCTGTTTACACCGGAGGTTGACTACGCGCGCGACCACGAAACGTTTTTCTGCCTCGGGTAGGAATGCAAAGACGTGTTCGTCGTTGCGCACGCCGGTGGTGGTCCACTTCGGGGCCCGTGCCGCGTTCTCGGTCCCACGGGATCGATCCGACTGCGGTGAATCCGACCCATCGAAGGACGCGCGGTACTATCCACGACGACGATCGATGCCCTACGATGCGAAAATTGTAACGATGCAACGGGAGATACGTCATTTATACACGTTTGGTGCTGGAGAGACGACTCCCGGTCTAGCGGGAATCTGGACAGGGTCATTTTTCATCGGTGGGTGATCTTCCAAGACCAGTTACAACTTTCTGTCCAACACCATTGGTAATACTTTTCAGAGGTCAACTTTTCAGCTCCGCGCAGTAGCTGTACGCAATCTGTCTCCTAGATCAAGGGGAATCCTCGTCGAGCGTGAATCTGGACAGGCTTATTTTTCATCGGTGGGTGATCTTCCAAGACCAGTTACAACTTTCTGTCCAACATCATTGGTAATACTTTGCAGAGGTCAACTTCTCAGCTCCGCGTAGTAGCTGAATAGAGTAATTTTTCTTTGATCTACGATCTTCAAAGACCAGTTACTACAACTTTCTGTCTCCTAGATCAAGGGGAATCCGGTACTTCGTCGAGCGGGAATCCGAACAGTCATTTTTCCTCGGTCTACGATCTTCAGAAATGAACTATAATGCTCCGTTGAACTCCATTGGCAATAATTTCCAGAGGTCAACTTTTCAGCTCTGAATGTATCCGAATAGAGTATTTTTTCTTCGGTCTACGATCTTCAAAGACCAGTTACTACAAGTTTCTGTCCAACACCATTTGTAATAGCTTCCAGAGGTCAACTTCTCAGCTCCGCACAGTAACTGTACGCAATCTGTCTCCTAGACCAAGGGGAATCCTCGTCGAGCGGGAATCTGGACAGGATAATTTTTCCTCCTGTGATCTTCGAGGACTAGTTACAACTTTCTGTCCAATACCATTGGCAATACTTTCCAGAGGTCGACTTCTCAGCTCCGCGCAGTAACTACACTCAATCTGTCTCCTAGATCGAAGAAAATCCGGTACCTCGTCGAGCGGGAATCTAAATAGAGTAATTTTTCCTCGGTCTACGAACTTCAGAAACCAACTATAACGCTCCGTCCAACGCCATTGTCAATACCTTCCAGAAGTAAACTTCTCAGCTCCGCGCAGTAGCTCCGCGCAACGCGTGCGTTCTTCTCTCGGCAAATGCGTTACCAACGAAGCAAACACGTTCGTTTTGTAACAGAACAAGGTACCCCATCGCTGGACTTTCGACGCGTATCGATACCATCCAGTGAAAACTGACTACAGATCCTGAACCAAGAACGAATCTCTGAAATTCCAAGGGATCGTCGTGTTCGCGATCATCGCGGTCGGAAAACTGGAGCATTTTCGTAAATTTTCCGCGCGGTCTCGAACTGATCCGGACTCGAGGTGAATCGTGGCGTATACGCTTTAGGAAGCGAGGATTATCGTCGAAGTCGTGGAACGGGATCGTATCTGGTCGGATGGGCGCCGGAGGTGGGTTTGTAGGTACAGTGGATGGTGGTTGTTCGCGCGAGTCGACGTCGATGCCGATGTCGGTACTCTCGGTGTGCGCGCTCGGTGCTTGTGCCACTTTCACTTGGTTACATAACCCGTGTACGTTGGTGCGCGCGCGAACGCCGGTGCGCGCGAGCACGAGAGCGCGAGAGCGCGAGAGCGCGAGGGGAACTGGGTAAATGGGAGAACCACAATCTGCGCCTGCACCACCGCCGTGACGGCTTAGCCGCGCGTCCGTGTGTCCTAAGCCTGGCTGTGTCTCTCTCGCTCGGGCTGTAACTGGCTAGGCTCCTACCGGCGGCAGGCACACGAATTCGTAAAAGGTTCGCCGGCACGAGCCGCCGCGTTTCTTGCTCGCCTCTGCGTCGTCGCTTCTCACCGCCTCGCGCACCGACTACAAATTACCGATCCGCGGTTTTCCTCGCCCCGGTTTTACCACCGATAATACCTACGACCCCCGACCAGAACCGTCTTTTCCCTCGAACCTACGTCTCGGTTGCGCGCACCACGATTCTATCCAACGGAACGGTGTCTCCGCGGATAACACCGGATCGGATCGCGCGATCGCGAATATCGATCGTTGGTCTCGGTCGCTGCGAGACGCGTAGCGAGAACCAACGATACGCGTGTCTCGAGCATCGTTAAGGTTTACGAGGGAAGCGCGCGAACTTCGATCTCGACGTGCGTTTACCTAACGACACTCCAAGCCCTTCGATGTACACTGAACGGTAAACGTAGACACTGGACCGTCTTCAAGACGCGAGTAATTACAATTACGTACCTCGATACACGAGTAGATGTTCGATTTAAACTCCGTGATCGAAAATCGCAACAGTTTCCGCGGTGGTAGAAACATTGAACCAGAGTGGTCTCTCGATCGTCATCGACGATGTTTCGTTGGACGAAAACAACCGAAACGGATCGAAGGATAAAGAGAGTACGTAGGTGTAACGGAGCGCTAATAACAAGACACTCGGGCCCTTAGCAACCCCCTTCGGGGAGGAGACGAGGGGAGGCGAGGAGCCGCTAAAGTGGATGCGATGACCCAAATACGAGGCAGTGAAAGTGGCACACTGGTCAGGCACAGCCTGCCGCCACCGTCGTTCACCCACACGCACGGACCCGCGCGGGTACGATCCGTTGGTATTGGTACGTGCCTACGTGACGCGTGCGCGCGAGCGCGCGCTCGCTTACTCGCTCGCTCGCTCGCTAGCGTAAAACACGCGGCGTTAACGCGCCGCGCTGCGTATCGAGGCGAATAGTTCTGGCGTAGAGTTGGCAGCGACGGTGATGAGGTGAAGGCAATATAGGCGCAGCCACCGACTGATTACTAATTGGAAATTATGGAAATTGGTTCGCGTCGGGCGTCACCAGGCCGCTTCGTTTGGTCTACGGCGCGCCTCGGTTCTTCTTCTGCGCCGTCGGTTCTCCTCCGCGTTCGTTCGCTCGTACGCGCGGGTTTTCTTTTAATTTCCAGCCAATTCCGTCGCAAAGGGGACCACGAAGAAACGGTGCAACCGTTGACTCGCGTCTCGTCTCGTCTCGTCTCGTCTCGTCTCGTCTCGTCGCGTCTCGTCGCGTTTTATTTCCGGCGGCTTCGCGTTTCCACGCGGTGGCTTCGCTCGCCCCCTTCGGCGAAACGTTCTAATTGAAAATACTTGAATGGCATCCCTCGATCGGCCGAAATACCACTAGGTGTTCGCGCGTAAATTTAGCGCGCCAGCGGCAAACACGAATTCCTCCCCGACACGCGGGAACCCGCACCGCCTCCGTTTCTCGTTTCCGGAGCCACGGCCGAAAATGCCGCGCGATCCTTGGAAACGGTCGTCCATTCACCGTGATATTTCGCATTTTTTTTACAAAGTTTTCTTTCAAACCGTTCAACGTCCCAGTATCGTTCACCGAAAGTTTCTTCTCGAACGTTTACGTGTTCCTTCGGGAAGACGCGCAGAGAAGACGCGGGTGGTACGTAATCGGTGCACGATTTTCAAGTACGTTTTCGAAATTGCGTGGAAACGTTCGTGAAACTTGCATTGACAAGGTGCGCGATTATCTCGCGAGATTTGTATTCCGATCGAAAGCTATCGCTTCGTTAACGATGTGATCGAGACGTATTCAAATGCGGAGCTTCTAAATATTTATCGACCGGTTGTATAATAGGTTTCGTGGAAGTTCGCGGTACGGGGTGCGTTTCGTTCGATCGCGGATACGTTGACTTTTATCGATAATTACGATTCGGTATCGTAGGTGGTCTCGATAACCGCGCGTAACTCGATCGTCGTAGCTCGGGATCGCTCGATGCGTATCGACGACGCACGAATTCCAAGGAAGAGTGCATCTGTCGTCGTCGTTGTCGTCTACGACGGATTCGTTGCGCGAGGATGATCGGTTACGATGTAAATCTCCAAGATCCGATCATCGCGCCTCGGGGATCGATCGATCGATCCGTCGTTCGATCGATCGATCATCGACGCACTGGACGACGTTACCGTGGCGTTGATATCGGAAACGAAGCGTAACCGTGGAAATTTCACGCATCGCGTAAAATCGACGAAAATAAGCGCTCGAGGTTCGTGACCAACCGGATCGCGCGTATCGTCGAATAATCTCCGAACCGCGACCCACTTTGGTTCCTCGTTCGTTCGTTGGTTCGTTGGTCGGTTGGTCGGTTGGTCGGTTGGTTCGTTGGTCGGCCCTCCGCTCACGAAATCCGCGTTCACCGGCAGCCGGAACTGAAACGCTTTTGTGCCTTCCCGGGACGATCAAGGACGAGAAAGTGAATTATAGCTCGTTCCTTCTCGCGCTCGTAACTCGATTAACCCGAAAAGGGCCGGCTGGCTCGGTTCCTGCGTTCCTCGTTCGATCGTGTTTCTTTCTCAGCGGATCGACGAGTAACCAACGAGCAACGAAACGTTTCTCGAGCCGGGAAATCGTTTCTACCCTCGTCCGTTATCACGCGCGTGGTTCTCGCGTCGAACGAAACTCCCCGATGGAACTCGCGATGGAATAATAGTCGCGCGCGCAACGCTCGGAACGAGGCTTCGGATCAAAGTCGCGACACCTTCGAATCTAGTTCTAGTACGACTATGAATAGACGACGAGGCCTCTTGGCCCAAGCGCGCGAGGCTCGTATCCCAATTAAATGGCCGTGCGATCGCCTTACAATTAACTTTAAAAAAGACCACGCGGGTTCACCAAGCCGTTACGGGACACCGCGAAAAACGATTCCGTACGAAACGTCACCCGCGAGTGTACGCTTTTTTACAACGTGAGAGCCCACCGTTAAAGGCGTTCCATATTTATCGAATCGTCGCCCCGTTTCTCGAAGCGCAAGGAAGAAGAGGAGAGACGGACAGAGACAGAGAAAGAGAGAGAGAAAAAAAACGATGGAACCCGTTTTCGTGACGCGACGCTTCACGGGAGTGACGCCGATTCCACGGAAACCCACGTAAGCGTCGACGATACGCGCATCCGTGGTACCGGTCTGTTCGGTTATCTTATTTTCATCGCGTTGCCGCTACCCCTTATCTTATCGGCGTTGGATATCTCTCACGAATCGGAATAAACGGTGCAGACGCGACCGATGATTACATCGGGACAGACGCGAGAACCCGCCGTCTACGCGGGAGGATCTACGCGCGACGTCGCGCGGATCGAGGCGGATTCGATCGATCGACGTCTCGGTCGTTCGTGTCCGTGTACTCCTAGATCGTGCGCGAGCGATCCTCGATCTCGTAAAAGATGGCCGAACGACCACGCAAACGTAGGGGGGAACAACCACCTCGGCGTGAACACGCGCGCGCCCAACCTATACCGCGTAAATAAATAAACGCTCGTGGCGATGATTGAAATTTTTCTTTTTGGGGCCACGTTATCGCGACGGATATCGCGTCAGCTTGATAAAAAGAAGGTCTCTGGCGCCGCGACGGTGCTCGAAGACGGGAGACGAAATAATATACGCGATCGCGACCGAACGTACAGGGGGGGCCGTGTAGTCGCTGTCAATAACTGGCTGGCAATGAAAATTATTTTTGCTCTCGCGCGAAAGTCCGTAATCTTTTGTTGACACGGACACGCGGTGTGCTGCAGCGTCGTTGATAACGACGAGTACACGACGCGCGCATCCTCGCTTAATTATCGAATCGAAATCTCGACTCGTAGCGATTCACCGAGAACGTTTCTCCGGGAACACGAGTCTTACGCTTTTCCTTTCTTTCTTTCTTTCTTCTTTTTCTTTTTCTTTCTCTTCTCTGTCTCTCTTCGCTCGATTCGTGAGTTCGCTTATCGGTCCCGTCTCACGACCGTGCGCGAGACCCAAATCGAATTCTATCTCGTGTAACCGGCCGGCATCAAGGGCTAAAAATTTTCTCGACTTCTATTATTAGGGTAGCTGCCCTCAATACCGGTATCTATATTCAGCGTGTACGCACATGCGTAAGTAGCCGTGTGTGCACGCGCGTATACACCTATGTATAGCGAGGGTCTAGGGGCAACGATGCACGCGAGGAGGACCGGTCAGCCTGGCCTAGGCTACCGAACCAGGAGCAGACCACGCGTCGCGATCGTTCCTCGGACCAGAGACGCGTACAACGCTCGAGCTTTCGACGGTATATTTAGAAAATCGAGCGGTATCGAGACCGAACTCTATCAACCCCGACGGAAGTCGTCTATTCCGTTTCCTACCGACCCGTTTTTAGCCTAACGAGCGCCTCTTCCAGGTGGATGTCGAACGATTCAACCTCGAGTCTTCGACTCGAAACTTTCTCGCAACGATTCTTCCTCGATACCATATTTACGTACACAAGATTCCTAAGTACCAACAGAGTAGTTTACAGTGATTAATTGAGCGATGATGTTTCTGGACTAACGAAGAAAGTATCCGTTATCCTTGTTACGCGTTAATGGCAGAGAGTTAATTATGGAACAGAACTCTGTATTAAGGACTCGATACCCAGAACTACCTCCTAGAGAATCGACAACGTTCGATACTTCGTGTCCCTAACCCAGTGTACACCGGTCCGGAAGCTTTACAGATTCGTTCGTAAACTCGCGAACAGAATTACCCAGCGACGTCTTCCACGGTGTCTAGGTAAGAACGAGCGCGATCCTCTCCGGTCGCGTCCGTCAAGGTTGGGTCCAGAGGACTCTGGAGTCCGGTCTCGTTCGCTGGTTGAACGCGATTTCATCAGGGATCACCGCGTTCGGTAGCTAGGAGCTCGATCGTAAGCTACGATGTTGGTTCTCTGTCTCTGTCGAGATGCAGCGTTCGTTACCTGAAACCGTCGATCGCAATCTGCTGGTAGATGAAGCAAGCCGAAGCTATCCGGCGTGCTCGAGCGTTAATTGCCCGATCGTAAGAGATCAAAGATCAGCGGCGATGGCTGCCGCGGCGCGGCGCGTTGCGCTGCGCTGCGTCGTGCTGCGCTGCGCCGGCTGGCCGTCGAAGCGGAGGATCGAGGCGTCCCCGGGAAAATACACGTTCACCGCGAGTCCGCGGGTAGGATCGGGGCAGGATAGGGAGCGTATCGAGATCGTTGGTATCGAGACAGGACAGGATGGAATAGGATCGAATCCGCGCTACTTGGGATAGTCAGGGCACGGCGCAGCGGTAGTGGTCCGGTCGGTCCGGCTTTCTCGAGAAGTGCACCTTGGCACACTTACCGGCGCAACCCCACGCCACTCCACTCCACTCGACGTCGACTCGGCCGTAGTCGACTCTACGCCACTCCACTCCAACTCCACTCCACTCCACTCGACTCTCCGCTCCGTACACGGTTCCGCGCTCGGCCGATCCGTGCGCACACGGACACGCGCGCGCGCGCATACGTATACACGTATACACGTATACACGTACATAGACGTAGGACGGACACGCGCGCAGAAAACGATTCGCCTCCTCGCCCGCTATCCTCTCGTTTCTTCTCTTTCCCTTCCTTTCTCCGGCTTCTTTTCTCCGTTCCGTTTGATTAGCTGCGCGACAACCTCGAGCGCTCCTAAAGCTTCGCTCCCGAGCTTTTACGAATCGTTCCGGTGATCGTTTTCTTACGGACGGTCGAGACGGACGATACGCGTCGGTCTCGTTCGTTTCGTCGATTTCGTTCGTAAGTAAACGTTTCTCTTCCCGCGAGCGGCGAAGAGAACACGGAACGAACGCGCGCGCCTACAGGGAAACAACGAGGTGAATGAAACGCGGAGGCTGCACCGGAGATGGTAAATATTGACGCGTCGGGAGACCGTGGAATTTTCGAGAGCATCGTTTCGCGAATTGGCGGATGCGGGACAGGTTCCCAAAAGGGACGGTGGTTCGACCGATGCCAAGGGTTCAAACGGATCGATATCGCGCGTCGAGTTCTTAAGTATTTTTACGCGTCTGTAAGAGACGCGATACGCGACCGTGGGCATGCTCCACTCCGTCCATCCTAGGGAATGACTAAGAAATGTTAATGTATTTAATTTTCTTGTCCGAGGCGACGTAAGCGCGAACCAACCATCCACTCTCTACGATTCGACGAACCGTGTTCTCGGCTCGGACGTTACCGTGGCAGAGTTCCTGCCAGATTCGCGCGGTGTTCTCCGAACGAGGATAACGCAACACTCGATGACGTTCGGTTTTTTTTTCGAGGATGGTACTCCGGTAGCGCGATGGTCGCGGACTTTCGCTCGTTGTCGGTTCCTCGACGAGGTGGAATCCTCGTCGAGGTGGCGATGTCCGTCCACGTGACCGTGTACGCGCACGCCGCGCGAACGCGCGCGTAACTCGCGCGGCTACCGATAAACGTCTTCTTCTCACGGTAATGACTTTCCCCGCGACTCACCTTTCGTTCTCACGCCCGGCGATCGAATTCGTACTCGCGTGCAAACCGTACCCGCGACGACGTTTCGCGCGCGTGCGGTACACGTCGCGCGGTTAACGATCGAAACCGTGACGTCAACGGGGAAACGTAGAGGGGTAGAGCGGGGAACGTATTCCGAAACCCATCAAAATTCCTTTCGAGCGCAATTTACTTTTTCCATCGAGGTTCTTCGGGCTCGCGCGTGTGCGTGCGCTCGCGCGAGCCAGCGCCCGATGAGCTCCGCGCAAATTGACCTCACTCGAGCGCGCGAGCGGGCGAGCGCGAACGCGTGTGCACGCTGCCGTCGCTGGCTCCGAGAATCGCTCGGTTACATAACCGCGAAGGCAGAAGTGCCTCCTTCTTCTCCGCGGGCTCCTTACTTTTCCTGGCTTCGTCGGTGCGCCTCGCTTCGCTTTAGCTCGGCGTCGAGTCTTTTCTACAGGGAGGCCAAAATCGAGGGAGAGTGGACAATTCTTTCCATCTTCCTGCGATCGAACAATATTCTGACATAGATTGGCAGAGATCTGTATCTAGTCATCTTGCGCATTCCTTAACTTTTCTTGCAAATTTTCTTACTTGCTCGCTTTCAAGTGTCTTCCAAAACCGAGGAAGAGTGGAGAATATTTCAAATTTCTTGCGATCGAACAATCTTCCGAAATCGATCGACAGAGATCTGTATGTAGTAATCTTGCGCATTCCTTAACTTTTCTTGCAAATTTTCTTACTTGCTCGCTTTCAAGAGTCTTCCAAAACCGAGGGAGAGTGGAGAATGTTTCAAATTTCTTGCGATCGAACAATCTTCAGAAATCGATCGACAGAGATTTGTTCTTTATCTAGTAACATAGAGCATTCTTTAATTTTTCTTGCAAATTTTCTTACTTGCTCGACTTCAAGAGTCTTCCAAAACCGAGGGAGAGTAGAGATTGTTTCGATTTTCTTCGAACAATCTTTAGAAATCGATCGACAGAGATTTGTTCTTTGTCTAGTAACATAACGCATACTTTAATCTTTCTTGTAAATTTTCTTACTTGCTCGCTTTCAAGAGTCTTCCAAAACCGAGGGAGAGTAGAGAATGTTTCCATTTTCATCGAACAATCTTCAGAAATCGATCGACAGGAATTCGTTCTTTGTCTAGTAACATAACGCATTCTTCAACATTTCTTGCAAATTTTCTTGCTCACTTTCAAGAGTCTTCCAAAACCGGGGTAGAGTAGAGATTTCGATTCCTCCGTTCTGCGAAATCATTCGACACTAGCCCTCCCTGCTTTCCACCCAATACATCGAGCCATCGCGTTCTTTGTTCGATCTTTGCTCATTCTCTTAACACAATTGTCGCGCGAATCTATCCGTGAACCTTCGACACCCAAAACTTTCTTTCTCTCCATAATTCTTTCCACTTTTTTTTTTCCCCGTTCTTTTCACTTTCTCTTTGTACCATAGGTTAGGCATAATAGCGGCGCGACCTCGTCCCGACTTTTGCGCCACTCGTGTACATATACTATTTTTTGCACGGTCCATTACAGACGTTATTATTATTATTATTACCCTATCCGCGGAATCGGTGTGTTTCGCGTTCATCGTTCTTTCCTCTCCGACGAGATCGTACAGCGTGTATTTATCTTTGTTCGTTTTTCGAAGGTGTTTCCGACGGCCTTCGCGGAACTTTGTGAAATCGATCGTAGAAACTTTGGACGATTCGCGATACGATTCGAAACGGTGTTCGAGAGAAGGTGTACCGTCCGCGTGAGAAATCTTTCTCCGATTACCGGTGATTCTCTGAACGAAAGAAAATTTCGGTAGCGGTATCGAGCGTTCACCGAACAAAGCCCGTTAAACTCGCCACATCTAGCCGACCGGTGGACGAGAATGCGAAGAGAAAGTACGGGGCTCCAATCGTCGTTAACGATATTTTAATTACCATCGCGGCGATACGAGGTATTCTCTTGCGGCAACCTGGTATATTTGGCCGGTAACGCAGCCTGGAAAGTAGCCACTCGATCCCTTGGAAAACATCGCGGTACGATCCAACGACCGATCGATTGTGCCACACGGTATTTATCTACGCAAAAAATATTCGCGTCCCGATCTCTCGACGCGATCACGCGCGATCGATGAAAAACCAAGGAAACGAAAAAAACGGAAACGCGCGGCGGTTGTTCGTTCGCTCGTCACGGTCCTCCGTTCGATTTCGTGGCGTTATTGGAAAAGGAGAGACCGTTCTCGGTGAGAGAGGTTACGATCGTTTCACGAATTCGATCCAGTGAAAGTGCGAAACGCGGTCGCCGTTGCTTTGTCAATTTTTTTCACGGTTGGCACCGGAGCTGAGAAATTTTTCGGTCGAAACCGTTTCCACGACTACCACCGTGGCCCGGGAGACTCGGTTTCACCGCGAGTTTCGCCCGCGTCTCCGTTTCGCACCAGCTTTTCGACCATTCGTCTTATCATTATGCAACCAATTGAGCAACGGATCGAGTAGGATTAGGTAATTCTCTTATCCGTACGAATCTCGATCGAACCGATCGGGTTTGACCGTCTGCGAGTGTTTTTTCTTTTCGCGCGACTACTTTCGTAGTCTCTTGACTCATCGAGTCACCTTAGTATGATTCTCGTTTCGCGGTCAACGTTAACTTTCTGCAACAACAACGGGAGGAAACGATAAACGTTGCTTATCCGTCGTTTCCTTCGTCCGGAAGAAATTCGATCCACCGATACGGAATCGCGTTCAACTTCGACAACGCTCGATCGAGATAACGATCGTCTTTCTCGTACTTCCGATTGTTTTCGCCGAGGAATCGATCATCCCGGTGTCGTACTCGCGTTCTTGTACTCGCGTTCTCGAACAAGTTACAAAGATCGAGCACACCTACGGGACGATTGATAAGAGAGAAGAATTTAAAGAGAAATCCATCTCCGAGCGAATCTAAACGTAATTGATCATAGCGATCGAATACTCTCCTGTGATATCCATCGATAATCGTGACCACGTGCACGCGTGGAGATCGACCACGGATCGGAGATAAGTCTCGCGGTCGAGAAATACGAAATTCGGTTGGCAGGTTTTCTCTCAACGAACCGGATTCCACCGTGGAGAACACCTCCGGACGTCGAGGCTTTGTTTTCTCTTTTAGTCACGCAGCCACGGCGGAGCATGCGCCATCGAGTCGGTGTCGATAAGCGAACGTCGCTATCTTACAGGGAATCGTTGATAAATCGTCTGCGTTCCACTTAAAAATAGCTGCAGATTACGCGCGTCGGGCCTCGGCCCGCGCTGGCGCGTTTTCCGCGGCGCGTTCATTCATGAGTTCACGCGACACGTGCGCGGCGACGCTTCGAACGACGCCCGTCGCGGCACCATCGGGACCGACCACGATGGCCCCCGTTCAACGAGAAAACCCACTGGCGTCGTATCTTCTTCCGATCCAACGAACGATCAAACGGAACGTTTTCTCCCGTAATTACCGGCGACAATCGCCAAGAATTAATTGCACGCCGCAGCGATGCACCGAGAGATTAATTTACAGCGGTTTCGTTCGAGTCGAATTAATAACTTGTTTCGCAATCGAACGAACCCGTTACAAAATTCGCTCTACGGAAACATCACCGATGGAAGAAATAAAAGTCACTTCCGGTGTATCGCGAGATTCTACTTCAGAGTTCTGTGTCGCTCTCGCGACACTCGCGAACGATATTTCCAAGTTACAGGAAGAAGGAAAATTCAATTGTATCGGTAGAATTTTCCTGCATTCGGTGCAGATCCGAATCAAATCTCGCGTTCAATCTACCATGAGGAATCATCTTTTTGCAACGTCTTTTCCGTCTTTTTTAATTTTATTTCCATCCGTACGCGAGTGTCGCGTTTCGTCGCGTTTAAAGGGCTCGTCTCCTCGGGGGACAATAACAACGACACTTCCCGATGTTTATCGTCTCGCGAAAACAATACGACCGATAATGGTCCGCGATTCGTTCGTGCCGCGAGCATGGGTAAACCCGCGTGCAACCAGTTACGAGTTAGATAACGAATTTTCCTCGATGCGACACACTGCGAACGCGTAGCGGCGGAAAGTTGGGAATCACGCGCAAAAAACGGGAAATTTCCTCGATCGGATCGTCCGCGATCGATCGAAAAACTTCTTTTTTTCTTTTTTTCCGTTATCGCGTCGATTAATTCGTCCCGACCGACAAACATCGAAGAACGTCGGAAGCACCTGTTTGGGGACAATCGGTCGCGATAAGCTGTAAATCGCCTCGAGTCTCGTAGCGTTTTATGTTTATCGTCGGACAGCCAACACCGAATCATACGCGACGACGCGCGTATGATGCAATCGTTCTCGAGTATGGGACGAATGCTCGCGCGTTCCATATTCAACCAATACTCGCGATTAAAAATAGCGCGAGCGCGACAGAAATACGCAACGATCCGAGAGACTGTTTTCGTTGGACGCGCGGACGTTCACGGACAACCCTTATCGATCTTTAACTGAGACGATTAGTTTCGATATTGAGCCACTCTGTGGAGAAAAATTTTACAAATTTCTAACGATTTGACAAATTTCCAGCGATTTGGAATACCGAGGTGCTCGTTCAACGCCATTGATCCGGGGATCGCAAAGTATAATATAAAGGTAGATACCTTTTGGTATCGAGACGAGGCGATTAGTTTCGATCTTGAGCCACTCTGTGGAGAAAACTATGGAGAACAATTTGTCAAATGTCTAACAATTTGACAAATTTCTAACGATTTGACAAATTTCCAGCGATTTGGAATACCGAGTTGCTTGTCCAACGCCATTGATCCGAAGATCGCAAAGTATAAAGGTAGATACGGTTTGGTATCGAGACGAGAGGATTAGTTTCGATCTCGAGTCACTCTTTCGGTCGAGCCGTGACAACCATGGAGAACAATTTGACAAATTTCAACTTCATTTCACTGAATTTTACAACGTACAGGATAAAAGATAGGCATTGCGTGGATGTTTACAACCATTGCTCTAGCGTCCTTGCGTAGTACGGCGGCTCGCGCAACGCGCGTGGCACCTCATTGTATACACTCGAGACGTTCCCAAATACACAGAGGACACCCAAAGTACCGAGGACGAGCGAACTTTCCGACAAACTGGAGAATCGTTCGCGCGAGCAAGGTCTCCGGGTCGAGAGACACCGTCTTTTACAGGAAAGTTATTTAACCACGACGTTGTTCATCCCTCGCGTTACCAACGATAGGTTAGAATCATTCTGAATACTTCTCGAGTACGATCACCTGTTCTGGTAAACGAAATCTTGTCGAAGGAGAATCTTCTTAAGGGTACGGTAGTTCGAGAGAAAAACTTGCGTTTCTCGTACGCGTTCCGCGCAAGTACGATAGCTTAGGGTAAACGAAGTCTTAACCCCTTGAGCTACAACTACGGATATAGTTTGTAGTAGACGATCAGGCCAAATATGAATATTAGTGGAGGTGTCTTTCTAAAGTTACGAATATTTGTAGAATATTTGGTAAGGGATGTAATAATTGTGGTAGATGCAAGTACTGAAAAAAGTTGAGTGGTCTAAATTTTGATGCCGTTGGGTGGATGTGTTTTGGAAAATGAGCCTAATGCTGCACATGCCCGATTTACGATTGGCCCGATCATCGTACGGAACGAGTCTTGCGAATGTCTCGAAGACTGCGCGAGCTTGTATACAATTTCGGCCCGAAATTTTCGAATCTGAATCGTTGGTTAAGGGGTTAACGAAGGAGACTCTTCCTCAACGGAACAGTAGTTCGAGTGAAAAACTTGTGTTTCTCGTACGCGATCCGCGCAAGTACAAATAAACGAAATCTCATCGAAGGAGAGCCTCGTCGAACGGTATAGTCGTTCGTGTGAAAAACTTGTGTTTTTCGTACGTAATCCGTGATCCTTAGCTCGAAGAAAGTCGATAACATCTTAAGAGCTTCGTGTTTCGAGAACGTAGAGTCGCGATGCACGATAAGCTAGAAACGTCTGGTACGTAGGTTCGACTAACTTCTATATTTGACAATTTACGGGAAATGTTTGAAATGGACTTTTGTCCGGCTTTTCGGTGCAAATAACACCGATCGTCTCGTTGACGCACTCTTCCGTCCAGACGGTACAAGGTTATCGCGCGCGCCAAAAGCACGGCGCGCAATGTTGTCGGGTGAATTCGCGGAAAAGCGATGAATCGACCCAGACCGTAATCTCCGGGAACGGGTTTAGGTGTTCTCGATCGCGTCGCGAAATACGTTGCGCGTCTATCGGGTGCGCACACCCCCATCCGCCCCCTCTTCTCCTCCGCGATAAAATTAATCCCCCCGTCCGCGGTTTTCTTCGTTCGAATCGAATTGTCGCGCAAACGGGAAGCGAATCGGACGGTGAAAGAGAGATAGCGGGGAGTTTGACGACCTCGTTTACGTGATATCATCGAACGATTGTGATTTCGTCGTTGAACGTGCGCCCGCGCTCGCGCTCGCGCGAGTCAGGTAATTAGCGTTGGAAGCGACGGCTGAATTAAAAGCACGATGGAAGACGCACGTGGGCCAGAACGTGGGTCGAGCAACGCCACCCACGCGTTCTGCAGCGTCGATTAATTCATCCATCGTTGAATTCCGGCGCGATGTTATCCGCTGAAACGTTCCCGCTCCGCTTCTCTATCGAAAAACCGAACATCCGACCGATATCTTTCTCTCTGTCTCTTTCTCTTTTTCTCTCTGTCTCACGGACGCTACGTCCATTCGTCGACGCGTCGTCTGGCATTCTTTCCGCGATCGAGGGTAAAACGATCTTATCTCGCGCGTCCGCGTGTTTCCCAATCCGATCGCGGTTTATCTGTTTTCTTCTCGCCGAATGTTTTCGATCTGCGTGTCAATTTCGTTTCCCACGCGGTGAATAATCGCGTAAGGACGAGTTTATCGTCGTGGCGCGTAGCGAGGGCCGGGGGGATAGCGACGATCGGAGCTCGCGACGTAGACCGTTAACGACGTACGGGCCAGTGGCCTCCATACGGTTACCTTTCTGCAATTCGATGAGTCACTTTCGTCGTGTGCAAGTTTTTTCTTTTTTTTTTTTTCGCTTCTTTTCCTCTCCTTTCGTCGTGCTGACGTCGCGGCTGTATCGTCTTTCGAAACGACCACGTTCGCGAGAACGGACACACTTCCGTGTTCCTCTGGAGGCCTGGTCGATAACCGATCCGAGACCCCCCCTGGTTCCTACGTGCGGACTCGCTCGTACGAAATCGACGCGTGGACTCGCTCGTACGAAATCGACGCGTGGACTCGCTCGTACAAAACCGACGCGTGGACTCGTTCGTACGAAATCAACGCGTGGACTCGTTCGTACAAAATCAACGCGTGGACTAACTCGTACGAAATCAACGCGTAGACTCGTTCGTACAAAATCAACGCGTGGACTCGCTCGTACGAAATTAACGCGTGGACTCGTTAGTACGAAATCGACGCGTGGACTCGCTCATACGAAATCGACTCGCGGACTCGCTTGTACGAAATCGACGCGTAGACTCGCTCGTACAAAATCGACGCGTGGACTCGTTCGTACGAAATCAACGCATGGACTCGCTGGTACGAAATCAACGCGTGGACTCGCTGGTACGAAATCAACGCATGGACTCGCTCGTACGAAATCGACTCGCGTCCCTGTCACCGTGGAATCGAAAGACACTGCCCACGTTCCTCTTAACGATCCGTGGTTGGATCGCTTCGATCACCGTGGCCCGCGCGACGCGACGTTCCACCAAACAATGGACCTCTATCTAGCCGCGTATCTGGTATTCCGATCTATGCATCGCGAAAGGTCTTCACCCATTAGCGCGGTGATTAATTGGCCGGTATTATCGGGCAAGGTACTTCAGATCGCTCTCGCTCCGCGTTACACGCTACGCTGTGGATAGTACGCGATAACGCGTGTTTCTCCTTCGACAGGAACGCGTGACCGTTCCACGGAGGAACGCGATCGGGAACGGTGAAATTACGATTCGATTGCGCAACGAGGACGATTATTCTTCGTCGATCATGTCGATGTCCCCCTTAACGTTCCCGAGTAGGGGTCTCGTTTCGATACGAGGGTAAATTCCCTGCCCGTACTTCGTACATCGATCCTTGTGTGGGTTCGATCGAGTTCGACCAAGTAGGTTTTCGAAACTCGCGCGAGACGATCCACGACGTTTCTTATTTTCGTTTCTCGGTTTTGCGACACTCCACCTATTTCATCGATTCAATTCGCGATGAAAAATGTCCATAGTTGGTAAGAGAAACGTTTGGCGAAGCGCGTGCGTGAATCTCGGTGCTCGAGTGCGTTTGCGATTCAATTATAGACGCGCGCGGAAGAAGATCCGGTCGCGGCGATAAATTGAATCAGGGTTAGGGACGACGGGACGTTTAACGACGGGGCGGGTTATACTATCAGCGAGCATCGGAGCAAGTTCGTTTCAATGAAACGCCAGAGTTTCGTCGGAGCCGAGTGACGTTCGTCGCGGCTACCCACCGACACGCTACCGACTATAAATACGGCGGGACGCGTCGTAACGCGACCAGAAGCGAGGGTCACTTTGCGTCATCGAGCGCGCTGGGTCGCGGTTCGGGTCGCCGATGGTGCCTGAGTGGCGTACGCGTGTCGTACGGAAACACCGGAACGCGAACAAATCGAACGAACGATTTTATCGTGCGATCGGAAGCGAGGGTCGTTTTTCGTCGTGGTTAGGGTCGCGGTTCGGGTCTGGATCGGGTCGTGGTTGGTTTCGGTCGGTTGTCGATGCGTGCCGTACAGAAACACGAAAAGCTGAAAAAAGAAGGAACAAACGATTTTATAGTACAAGCAAAAGCGAGGGTCATTTTTCGTCGTGTTAAGGGTCGCGGTTCGGGTCTGAATCGGGTCGTGGTTGGTTTCGGTCGGTTGTCGACGCGTGCCGTACAGAAACACGAAAAGCTGAAAAAAGAAGGAACAAACGATTTTATAGTACAAGCAAAAGAGAGGGTCATTTTGCGTCGTGTCTAGGGTCGCGGTTCGGGTCTGAATCAGGTCGTGGTTGGTTTCGGTCGGTTGTCGACGCGTGCCGTACAGAAACACGGAAAGCGGAAGAAAGAGGAACAAATGATTTTACAATACGAGTAAAAGCGAGAGTCATTTTGCGTCGTGTTTAGGGTCGCGGTTTGGGTCTGGATCGGGTCGTCGATGGTTTCGGTCGGTTGTCGACGCGTATCGTACGGAAACACGGAAAGCGGAGAAAAGAAGGAACAAATGATTTTACAATACAAGCAAGAGGAAGAGTCGTTTTGCGTTGTGTCTAGGGTCGCGGTTCGGGTCGTCGATGGTTTCAATCGGGTGTTGACGTCTATTCTACGGAAACACGGAAAGCAGAAAAACAGGAACGAACGATTTTATAGTACAAAGAAAAGCAAGAGTCGTTTTGCATCGTATCTAGGGTCGCGGTTCGCGTCTGGATCGGGTCGTGGTTGGTTTCGGTCGGTTGTCGACGCGTATCGTACGGAAACACGGGAAACGAGAGCGAAGAAAAGTGGGAGAGGAAAGAAAGAGAACGAACGAACGCACGAACGAACGAACGAACGAACGATCTTGTAACGCGAGCTGCGTGTATATGTACCTACGGTGCGCGTAATGCTCTCCAGCGTGCTCTCATGCTGATGCACATGGCACGACCTTGCGAGCCATCCGCGAATAACGGCCTCTAGAGCGCGGGTGCGTCCCGGTGAGCGCATGTGCGTGCGCGATTGCGTGCTTGCGTGCGTGCATGCGTGCGTGCGTGCGTGCATGCGTGCGTGCGTGCACGCGCGAACGAGCGAGCGGCCGTGTTCCTTCCTCTCTCGGGGAATCCGGCAAGAATTACTCCCGCTGGCATAATTAGATCCCGTAACAGTGGCCCTGGCCGCTCGTTTAATTTATTCGCAGTCGGTCGATCGACCACGTTCCGAATGCACCGCTCGTCGTTCGCTTCGAATCGGTGAAAGGATGCCGAGCGCCGCGGTGCTCGAGAGCTCCGGCTGAAATTGCCGACGAGCGAGATCCCATCGCGTCGCTGGCTTCGTGGTTTTTTATCGTTCCAGTTACACGAGTACAGGAACAGCTAGAATTTTCCAGCCGTTCCGAATTATTTTCCTTCAACGTCGGTCCGGGTTTAATCACGATCGGAGTCGGTCGTTGAAACGGAAATCGATGTCGAATCGCGTCCGTTGGTCGCGACACGATCGATACTACCGGTGTGACCGGGTCGTAATATTCGATTTCAAACGTCGCGTATCGCGGAAACATTTTTTCCATCGGTGGAGAGGAAAGGAAACTCGAAAGACGACAAAATTGTACGATCGATCGATACGAGTTCGAATGTCTCGAAGCGACGGTAAACAACGTCGAAACGAACGGTATTCAATGTGTAACATTGGTGGAATTTGTGAAAAAGAATACTTGAAAAATGACCACTTCGCCTATCGAATGCGAACATTATCCGTCTACGAGGAAGTAATTTCCACGGTTGCAGGTGGAGTTGGTTACTTACCCGTTGGTATCTTTGCGGTGTTTCGTATTACGCGCGTTTACCCTGTTTACGGTGACGTTTAGCAAACGATCCACCATCTTGGGTGCTGCATAAACATGAATCACCGCGACGCTCGACACGAAAAATGACAAAAGTTCGCGATAGACGATCGATCGAAGGTTGTAGACGCACGCGCTCGATAAGGTCACGAAAACGATAGCGCGACGAAAGAAACTCTTAACGTTTGGTTATCGATCGTTATCGGCGTTTATCGTTCAGGATGATTCCGTGTATCTATCGCCCGCGACTTTGGCGATGCTCCTGCTCCAAAAGCTATAATAAACGAAGGTAATAACGGTGTCGATAACTCATCTTCGGTTCACGGGTCGCGATACTCGCTGGCAAAGATCCTCCATCTTGTCGAAAGAATTCCACGTTCTTTCTCAAACTTTTTTTTATTCATAGATACACATATGCACAAACGTACGCAGTATGTACTTCGCGTATTTCTAACATATCGGATCGCGTACGTATCTGCGAAGTTGGACGAGGAAAGGCTAAATTAATTTACAAGTACCGTTAGTTGCCTACTTCGATGATCGTCCACGAGTATTGTAAACAAAGACCCCCTCAACGATCGAGTAACTTTAAAAAGAAATTTCGAACGAGTCAAATCGACCTCTTACTCAAAAAAAAAAAAAAGGAAAAGAAAAGAAAATTCACACCGTGATATTTCCCAAGAAGAAAACAGATCGACGTTTTAGAAATTGCTCATACTCCGTTGCAGATCTCTGCACCGATTTCGAAAGCACCGGTGCACAATGCATTCGTCGAGCTCCTAAAATCGGTAATCGCGCGAACGTCTGGCCGGCACGTGCGCGACCGACTCGTCGCGGTCTCGTAATCGTCGATACGCGATACCTTCGTTCGAGCGAAGGAAAAACGTAGATGCAAAGATCGGGCCGTGGTAACGATCGGTAAACACCGTTTATCCGTACGAAAGGAAAACACGAGTCGCGAGTAAACACGGTGTCGTCGACGGAGATCGGCTCGGTGTTTCCGTCGAATCGACGATGGATTCGTCGAAGAAGCTCGCGCGATTTCTGTACGCGTTTCGCGAGATCTATCCGCGCGATTTTCGTACGGGTTTTGCTAGATCTATCCGCGCGATTTCGGTACGCGTTTTCCTAGATCGATTCGTGCGATTTTCGTACACGTTTTGCTAGATCGATTCGTGAGATTTTCGTACGGGTTTTGCGAGATCGATCCACGCGATTTTCATACGCGTCTCGCGCGATTTTCGTACTCGTCTCGCGCGATCGATTGACCCGGAGTTTGCGTCGAATCGACTCGGAGTTTGCGTCGAATCGACTCGGGGTTTGCGTCGAATCGACGATGGATTCGTCGAAGAAGCTCGCGTGATTTCCGTACGCCTCTCGCGAGATCTATCCGCACGATTTTCGTACGCGTCTCGCGAGATCTATCCGCACGATTTTCGTACGCGTCTCGGTTGATCGACGCCGAGAGGAGATCGCGAGTCGACGGTGGCGTTTCGCGCCGTAAAAGTCGCGCGTTGAGAAACAGTAGGAAACGTTCGAGCCGCTAGAATATCAGTCGTGCGCTTTCAGCGACGAAAATTCGTCTCCTCGTTGGCCACGGAAGCACGCGAATCCTCGCGGACGAGTTGCGTAAAGCCCCTCCGGGAAAACTGGGAACGGCTAAGAATGGAACTATTTCACGCGCGTAAATACGGGCACGGACCAGAAATAGTTAGCGGGTCACGGTGATCGTCGTCCGTTTCCAACGATAAAGAGCAGCACGCGAGCTCTTATCATTTTTATTCCGACGCCTCGTTATCTCTCTCGTTCGTTTCTTCCACTCACCTATCTGTCTCTGCTCTCTTTTTTTCTTTCCTTCTTTCTATCTTTCTTTCTTTTTTCTTTTTCTCTTCGTTTCTTTCCCTCCGCGTCGGCGCCGATCCACCGATTTCTACGCAGCTTTCGGTGATGTTCGACGCTCGCGCGAGAAGAACGCACCCGTTCGTCGCCGCGGTTCTCGGACGACTCGAACGAAAAAGTGGCGTCGCTCAACGGAAACGACGAGAGCGCCTATAACGCGAAAGCACGGCGTCGCCACGGATGCGACAAGAAAATGAGTCAAAGAATGCGGTATCGTCGCATATTACGGTCGTGATGTCACGCGGTTCTTTTTCCTTGGTTGGCGCGCGCGGGCGCGGGCGCGGACACGGACACGTCGCCTCGCCGGAAGAAAGCGATTCACGAGCGCGATCGAGGTGCGTTTTCATGACGAATCCGCGGATACGGTACCAATTCCCGGTCTATCCCGTTCCCATCCCGTTACCTACCACCTGTTACCACCGAATCGTCGAGATTTATCGCCGTGCGTGTTCACCGCGGACGCGCGTTACGTTATCGGAGCGACGAACGTAGGATTCGGTGTAACTCGAAAGTTCCTCGTTCACGATGCGCCATGTTACTCTCCTACGCTTCTTCGTATCTGGCTGACCCACTTCCTGGGCCTCGAACGAGAACCACGCAGAGCTAGGGAAAGGATCGAGACTCGCTGCGCTCGAAATTGTTCGTTTCGTCCACCTGCGCGACGAATCGTTCGTTGTCGTTTCGTTTCTCGACGAAGGAAACCATCGAAAACGAATTCGTTCGTTTGTTCGTTGCCGAAAGCTCGATCGTCGGCCACGTATTTCGATCGTCTCCCGACAACGACGCCAATGCCGGCGTTGTTTGCCGATTAAACAAAACGAATAACCTAAATAAGCCCGCGCGAACGCGGATCGACGCCCAAGGCCGTGGCGCGCGTGTTTTTAAATCGCGCTCGTAACTTCGATACAACCGCGACCGACACCGTGCCGGAATCCGCTGATTTGGACGCGATTCGTCCTCCGATCGAGACCGTTAACCATCGCGATCGACCTCCTCGAAAGCCCCGTTAGTCATTCAAGGATTACAGATTACGCGCGATTGTTTTTCCTTTCCGCGGTAATCCCTCCGACGCGGTTCATCCCCGTTTCCACCGCGCAGTTCGATGCCTGTTGATTACGCAATCCTGTTTATTTATCCCCTCCCCACGAGTTTCTTTTGTTCCTCGATCGTATCTTTTTATCGGACGAGACCGAAAGAGACACGGAAGACACGTTCCCGCGTTTTTCGTTCCTTTCGTGCAGCCCTGGTAAATTTATTTGCATTTTCGAGCAACGAAATTGGGATCACTCCTGATTCGTTTGGGTAACGATTTCGATTTCGAGGTTGAATGCAACGCTGCAACGTCCCACGAAGAAAGTGAAGCGCACACCGAGAGCGTTCGGATAAATGGTGAACCAACGTTATGGAAAGAAGAAGAGAAAAAAAAAAGAAAAAGAAACGGACACCACGGTCGCCAGAATGTGCATCCGACAGCGGAAACGCGGGAACGCGGGACACGTAGACAGATTTCGAGGCCTACTTTCCGAGAGAAAACCTTTTCGTTCCTTCGAAGCGATTTTTCATTGTATCGACGTGACCGGAAGCTGCCGGTTCGGGACTCGCCGCTAGAACAGTCGCCGGCTACGGTTGCGTGCATTAGTATTCCCCTCGGAGACACGACCGGTATAAAAGGTGTTGCACACCGCGAGCCACGAACGCGCACAAACGCAACCCGTCAGGCTACGTACGCTATCGTTCATCGTTGTTCGAACAACTATAAGCTGCGGGGAGAAACGAGAATTGTATCGTTTATAATGTAACGATATCGATAACGATATCGTGTTCCTAGCTACGAATCCAACGGTGCACGAATCTCTCGGAGAGGAACGCGTCGGTTCGAAGACGATACAGAAATTGCAGGGAAGAATGCAAGAAAAATTGCAGGGAAGAACGCGAGAAACATTTGCGGGAGAAATAATTTCTCAATTATCGTACGATGTCGGTACGGTGCACGGTACTCGGCGAAATTGAATTTCCAAAAGGCAAGTCATCAATTTGGAGAACACACGAGTCGAGTCCAGTCGTCGTTCGTTTGAACTGCACTTCCATGGACACGTGTTCGGGAAGCGCGAAGTGGATACGCACGATGTCACTCGATCCTCGATACGGGGTTTCTTCGCGTGCGTGAAAACAGCGCGTACCACGCTCCCTGGCTAATAACCGATCGGCAGTTTCCCCGATTTCGTTGGAAACCGTACGACCGAGCTGCGAGTTTTTCGACCGTTCGAGGTCTTCTCGCGACCCGAAGGTATTTCGCGAGGGCTCGGATTCGGCTCGAACTCCGAGAGAAAAGTTTTTTTTAACGAATTCGATTCTTCGCTCGAGCTACGCGGTTAGAAGTTACACGGTACGATGCATAGCGGACGACACTTTATCGTCGCATGTTTGTTACGAGACTTGGTTTTCGGGGAAATCGATTCTCAACACTCGTGTGTTAGCTGAAAGTGCACTAGCTGATCCTAAGTTGATACCGATCAATTTTACGCGAATCGAGACACTTTCACATGGAATGATACGAAAAAGTGTTAAAAATTGTAGAAACTAGCTAAAAGAGTTTCTGCGTTGATACCGATCGATTTTACGCGAATCGAGACACTTTCAAACAGAATGATACGAAAAAGTAGTAAAAATTGTAAAAATTGTAAACACTCGTACACTAGTTAAAAGAGTCCCTGCCTTGGGTTGTTCGGAAAGTCATTTCGTTTTCCAAAATGGAGAATATATAATTTAATAAAATGTGTATACACTCTAAAAAAATCGTCTTTTATTTTCACCACAAAAAAAAAACGAAATAACTTCCCGAACAATCTAATATAAATTATAAACACTTTTGCACTAGCTAAAAGTGCACTGGCCGATCCTGCATTCGTACCGATCGATTTTACACAAATCGAGACACTTCGGAACGAGAATGGTACGAAAAAGTATAAAAAATCGTGAAACGATCACCGTGGTACGCGATCGAAAGAATTTTCGAAGCGCAACAACCTGCCCGATCACCGATCTCTCTCGAGATCGTACTCCAGTCGAAATTAAACAACGATCACGGAAACTCGTAAAACCGTGGATCTCGGTTTATCCGATCTAGCGATATCCACTCGAGCGGTGTTTGCTTTCAAAAATTTTGTAGTGCTCCTTCTGTTGAACTATTTAACTTTGCCGATTAGGTGATAAACTCTCTATTATTCTAGTCCGTTATATAATCCAACGGGTAACGATAACGGTGGCAATCGTTTGGTATCGATTCTGTAGCTCGAGCTGGCAGAGCCGGTGCAAGGGGGAACGATAGCGATCGTCCGCCTAGGAGAGGAAGATAGGATGATCCAGGCCACTGAAAAAGGAAAGTGACTGCTACCGCGTTCGCCGGTAGGCAGGCTCGCCCGTCGTCATTATGCAATAATTATTATGATCGCGTTGTCGTCCTAGTCGCCGTTGTTACTGCGATTGTCGATTCTTGGGACCTAGACGGTGTCTAGCGTAATCCGGGCTCTTCGATCGCGAGCAATTACGCTCGCGATCCTCGTGCCCGGACATCTCGATTTTCCAAGCACTCGAAACATCGACGATCGAGATATAGTTCCTCGATTATTTCACTTTCGATCGAACGTAATTTTCGTCGTATCGGTAGCTACACGATCTCACGGTTCGTCACTCGACGATCTTACTCTTATTCTTTGTGGTACCAAATTTTCAAACTTTCCATCATCTGTTTACATCTTCGAGATCCTGTAAGAGTTAACGAGGATTGCGCACGAAATCCACCAGACACATCTTCTCCGTCTACGCGACACGAAGCGTTTCGAGTTCGAGCATCGTGTCGTCGACTCTCGCGTTACGCGAACTCGAATCCCTTCTCTCCGTTCCTGTCTTTCCCTTCATCGAATTCTCCCGGTTCCTTTCCGCAAGCTGCACCCCGCCATTAACCGATCTCCTATTCGATCGTATGCGCTCGTTTCCCGCTGGAGCGTTCTTTCAGTCACGCGGTCAAAACTTTGGTCCTCAACCATCTTCACTTAAATTTAACTTCAATTATACGCGTTCGTTGGCGAATCTTCGACTCCACGACTCGTTCCTCCGTTACCATTGTACACGTTGGGTGTCGTTTGCGGTCCACACGAACCGATTTTCACCGATACGCCTTATATTTCCAAACGATGTACATCGTTATCCGTATAATGAAGTTGTTCAGTTCGACGCGTAACCGTGTCTCTGGAATACAAAAACGTTCGAGATACGAGATATCTCGAGATATTCGTTGACTCAAAAACGTCCCGAGTAACAGATACGAGATACTCCTAGATATTTTTAAATTGAAAAGTTCCACGTGTGTGTGGGGGGGGGGGGGGGGTCACGAGATCGCGAACGCGTTAACAACAGCTCGCATTTTACGCCACTCTGTATTTTTCTTTCATACGGTGGCGTTATTATTATCATCATCATCGTCGTCGTCGTCGTCGATATCAGCCGTTACCAGCCGCATTCCCATTTATCAAGCGACGCGACGCGACGAGCGCACCTCCGCGTTCGACGCGCGCGTGAAACGATAACGCGCGGTGCACGCTCTCCACGTTGGAGAGAAATAAGAAAAAAAACGAAGGGGGAAAAAAAGAAATGGAACGGGCCGTGTATTTGCCGACGAGTCGCGGTGGATCGAGCGAAAAGAATACGCGCTCGCGAGTACGAGCGAGTCGCTCGCGCATCGGGAACAAAGAGAGTCCCGTGCCATCGGCGTGACTCGCGAGCGCGGCGACGCAAGAGGAAGATCTAGAAACCTCGAAGGATGAGAGTCTCGGCTTCTCGTCCTTGCGCGCGGAATCCGGGAAGTCGCTCGAGGCAGCCTCTCGTGGAAATTTAGAAACCTCGAGTCGCGAAACCGGTCCTCCTTTCGTGTTATTTTTTCTTTTCTTTGTATTTTTCTTTTTTTTCTTTAGCGAGGACCTCTTGTATAATCGAACACGCGCGCGAGAGAGAAAGAGTGAGAGAAGAAGATGCAAACGAGAACGACTCGCGAGGAAACGCGGTACGCGACTCGTTGGCATCGCGCGATCGCAACTGGTTAACGTTTCCTCGTGGATCGAAAGGTTCGACGAACCGCGAAACAACGCGCGATTGTACCCACCTGCGGACCGGAAGTGGAATTTTTGTCCACTCGGCGATACCGTTTGTTTCGCGCGCGCGAAATCGGCAACTTGCGAAAGACGAATAATAGTACGTGACGATTTATTGTCTCGGGTTCGTCGTTTCGTAGACCTATCCGAATCTCGAACAGTGAACACTGTTCGACCGACTCGCTCGATCTTTCGAGGTTTTCTACCGTGGTAGCCTGGCAGAAGTTCGAGCGCTGCTAAGTATTCCAATTTTTTTTTATTAACAGTATTGAGTGCACGTGGAAAATAAATGCGATAATTTGCAGGAAAAGCTTCCTCCCCGATCCCAGATGCTTCCTCGCGAAAAACGTACGCGCGCCGATTCATCGAGCGTTTTTACCCAGGAAATTGTTCGGTTTCTCGACGATGCGAACAGAATACTCGTTCGACGAGCAAAAATCGGTTATCTGGAACAGTTTTCAGTCACGAAATCTTCGTATCGACTCGAGTCGCGCCGGAAGCCGCTCGGTTCGTCGAACCGAGTTTTCCTCGCGGTGGAATTTCGCGGGAATCGTACGCCCGGAGGATAACGAGCAATTACTCGTGGCGCCGGGAAGCGTTCCCGTTCGAAAATTCGCGGCCGTGTATTAAACGGATTTTAATTAAAACGAAGCGACGATAGGTCGATTACGCGAGCCATAAAACCGGGAAAGTTGGTACGGTGGCGGCGGAAGGATGTAATTGCTTCGCTTCTCCGATTAATTAAAGCGTTCACGCACCGCGCCGGAGGAGCACGAACTTTGTTATTGCGCCTCGCAGCCACGGTTCGCGAGTTACGCTCGTCCGAGTCCTCGAGGAAACAAAATTCGACGACACCTCCGCGAATCATGATCGACGATCGCTCGATCCAAGTATCGTTCAGTTTCGATCGCGTTCGTTCGAAAAACGAGCGTTCGCGTACGCCCACGAGCAACTCGCGAGTGTTTTTAAACGGCTTATCGAGAGCGACGATTCGTGGCGAGACTCGATAAAAATTCACCGCGGGTAGAACTCGGTAGAAAATCTCACAACGTTGAACAGGGATTACCATCTGTTTGTTCTTACGAACGGGACCGTCCCATTGATTACAATAATATAATCTGGAAATGATAACGGTGCCGCTTTATCTTCGCGCGGTCGTAAAACGGATGCAAGGACTTTTCGAAAGAAGACGTGACAAAAATCGCGTATCGCGAGCATCGGTGGATCCGCGAGAGCGAGACCCCGGCCCCCGCTGAACGAGGAAGTCGCGCGCGATGGAACGAGCCGCCGAGACGTCGAGTTTACGGTGTTTGCGATGATAAACGGAAACGGAGAAATGTGGGTCAGAGAGTCCACAGTTTCGAAGTTGCCCGCCGCTCGTACCGCGCTCGTTCGTCTTGCTCCCGACTCGGTTCTCCCGGAGATTACCGTGTCGTGCACCTGTGTAACCGACGAAGACCCCCGACCGAGTCCAATCCTATAATTACGCTAACAGATCGCAAGGATCGATTACCGGCCGGACGGGGCCTCGCTTGTTTTCATTCGACGCGTTACCCGCTCGAAAAATCGCTCGGAATTACGCGCGACCCTGAGCACAAAGGAACCGTGGTTATTATTATTCGTCGCGGAAGAAAGCTCGATCGCCGGTTCCGGCGTCGTCGTCGTCGTCGTCGTCGTCGTCGTCGTCGTCGTTGTCGAGCGCGTTCGATCGCTTTTCTTCGTTCGTAGTGGCGGGGGGAGGGGGGAAAAAAGCGGGGCCCGAGCGCGGCCAGCGAACAAAAGGCCACTTTTCGCGAAACATATGCTCGTTGCCGCGGCAATGCACGGCCCGTACGTGTACGCGAAAGTTCTGTCGAAACGACGCCTTAGTCATCGTCCTTTTCCGGAGGATATACCTATATATTTGTATACATATGTATACATATATATGTATACATACATATACATATATATACATACATATATATATATATACATATATATATATACATATACATATATATAGATATACATATACATATATATATATATATATATATGTATATATATTCGATAATACTAATCCGCGGCTCGTAGCACCGCTTTTGCTTTCTTGCAGCGCAGTGACCTGATTCCTTGCCATGCAACGGTAAGAGCGTTTCCAGAGACTGGCGGAGGAGGGAGATGGAAAGAGAGAGTGGTCGCACGGCCGCGGGACCGAGACGGAGTAACCGCGAACCGTGCGGGACGGTAGAGGAGAACGATAGACCGACCAGAGGGAAAGAGGGAGAGAGCGAGAGAGCGAGCGAGCAAGCGAGCGAACGAACGAGCGCGCCTCGTGACACGTAATACCCGTCACGGTAATAGTGGTACGATATTATAGCACCGCTAATGTCATTCATTTGTGATTTAATGGGAGAAGTCTCGACCGCAGCCCATAGGAGGACAACGACTGTGCGCAGCCACGGTTCTCCCGGGCTGTCGAATCGCTCGAACCTCGGGAGTCCTCCTCCGCGTACCGCCAACGATCCACGTTTCGGAGGATCTACGCCGCGACGACACCGAAACGATCTCGCGCACGGTTTCACGATCCACCTTGCGCAATCGAGTCCTCCTAGAACCTCCAACGTCTTTCGTTTGCTTTTTTCTTTTTTTTTTTTCTTTTTTCGACCCGCTCTTTTCTATTCTTCCAGCGGTGTCTTCGCTGGCGTCGCTCGACTCTCGTGATTCCAAACTCGTGGAAAGTACTTGGTTCGAGACTCGATCGAGTCCTCCGAGTTCTTTGGGTATTTGGAAGGATCCACGAGAAAACGGTTCGACGATCTCCTATTTATCGAGTACAGGCGATCGAGTTCTCGAAGAACATCGACGATCTCGCGTTCTCTATTTTTCAGTGTATCTACGCGACGTTCGACTCTCGAGATTCCAGACTCGTGGAAAGGACTAGGTTCGATCCAGTTCGCGTTCTACGGGTATTCGAAGGGATCTACGAACTACACCGAAACGATGCACACTTCGACGATCTCCTGTTCGTCGCGCGATCGAGTTCTCGAAGAACGTCGACGATTTCGCGTTCTCTATTTTTCAGTGTATCTACGCGACGTTCGACTCTCGAGATTCCAGACTCGTGGAAAGGACTAGGTTCGATCCAGTTCGCGTTCTGGAGGTATTCGAAGGGATCTACGAACGACACCGAAACGATGCACGCTTTGACGATCACGGTTACGCAATCAAGTCCCCGTAGAACGTCGAAGATTTCGCTCTCCTTCGCGTTCTTCTCCACTTCCTCTTCTTCTTCTTCTTCTTCTTCGGTGTAGCTCCGCGTCACTCTCGCGATTCTAGACTCGCGTCGAGTCCTCCGCGTTCCGCAGGTATTTAAAGAGATCCGCGAGACGACGACACCGAAACGATGCACGGTTTAACGATCTACGTTGCCCATTGCGCAACGGACCCTCCTCGTGGAACCTTTTCCTCCTTTTATTTCGATTTTTTCGGTATCCGTCTCGTCCGCTGAACTCTCGCGATAAATTACTCGCGGCACCAATTAGTCAGTGTTCGAGCCCGCGTTCTAGGAGACCATCGATACCATCGTTCGATGGACGAGCTCGAGACGAGTGCGAGGGGATCTCCGGCGTGGTTGCGCGCCGGACGTTTCATTCAGGTCTTTTTTTTCCTCTTCCTCTTCTTCCTCCTACTCCTCCACTTCTTCTTCTTCTTCTTCTTCTTCTCTCGACGATGCAGGAACGTGGAAGGAATTCTCGAGACTCGGCGTACATGTGTTACAGTAGTCACTGTACGGACCCGTTCGTCCATTCGCTGGCTGGCGGTCGTTCCAGCTGCTAGCCCGGTATCTTCTCTCTGCTCTCTTTATGTAGGCTATCCCGGTTACGCTAGTTACGACGCGCTCTTAGAATTTAGGTTGACCATATGGCGAACGGAATCGTCGCGTTTCTTTCTCGCTCGCGGTTATTAATATCGCACCGCGGCGCGCCACTCCGAATCGTTCGCCGCGAGCTTGCCAATCGGACCGATCGACGTCGATCGACGATATCGATCACGGTAACGTCGATCGTACCGTGAACGCGTACCGCCGCTCGTCGAACAAACTCTCTGAATCGTTACCCTCGCCGATGAATCCGACCAAGCGGCTCTTTCGACGCGAAACGCGTACAAATCGCGGCCACTCGAGAGATACCGACGATCGGTTGCGTCGTTATCGCGGGGAAAAAGAAAAAAGAAAAAGAAAAAAAAGCGCAACGAGATTCGACGAACGGGTATCGTATTTCCGCGATTGTTTTAGATACACCTAAGGTACGCGGTGGCGCCTGCCGTGAGCGGAATAATCTTCCATGTTTGTTCATCTGTATTTGCACCGTGAATGCGTCGGTAAACCGTGCACTCGTGTTTGTAGACGATAGAGCGAGGTGCTAGAGCCCATTCGTCGGGTCATCAAAGTGTAATTTACACTCGGCCGAGACGACCAGCGTCGCCTTTACGGCGTGCCGGGTCCATCGATCGTGTGGGTGAAGCGTTTGGTCGTACGGAAGAACCGTGATAAAAATAAATTCTTCACTTCCTCGTGGCCACGTGGGTGCGCGAACAGACGCACGCACGCGCGCACGCGCGCACGCGCGAGCACGGACCTCGAGCTCTCGGGATGAATCGTTGTACGAAGCTGGCCACCGTTCAAAGTCACCGGGCGGTGCATCGGCTACCATTTGTAAATAACACCGTTTTCGTCCATCCTTTCGTCGGATCCCGTGTATCTTTCGACCGTCCCCCGAATCTCCCGCAAACCGTATCGCGAACCGTACTCGATCGTTCGAAACAAGAGGGATCACCGATCGGAATGACCAGCCGTCGAAGCATCCGTCTTCGAAATCTCCGAGATGCTATATCGGTTGGACATTCCGCGAACGCGTTACCGCGTCAAATATACGGTATTTCTTCCGTCTTACCGAATCGCACGGCGGTAAAGTATCACGGAGCATTTTTATATTGCACAAACATACGTCTATCCATTAGCGGTGTGTTCCTGCTACAAATAACGCCTAAATCCACACGCGGTGTTATTCGAAACTACAACGCAGCTCGCGGATACTTGGAGCCGTTCGAAAGAATCTTCGCGGCCAGGAGAGGCCAAGTGGATCTCCCCAGAGATACCGGAAACGTTTCCGGACGGTAGCTCCGCATTCGGTGACCATTTACCGTGGAATCGTTACGATAGGTGTCTAGATTAAATTTCGAAACTTCGGTGAAGGATCGTTCGTAACGTTCGTTCGAATTAAAGAGAAAATTTCCAATTCGTAGACAAAGAGTGTCCGGTAGGTATCAACGCGCGTAACATCGTTTCGTATTCGTCCCGTTTGGCGAGGCTCAATTTCGATTTTCTGTGTTCTGTTTCTCGAACGGTTCGACAATCGTAGAGAAGTACGTTTCCCATTATTTCGATCCGGCGACACGCTCGACCCCGTTAAAGAATCGAGCCGCGCGGCGTACACGGCGTCGCGATTACGTTCCATCGACGCCGAGACGCAGTCGTGACCGTCGAGGCGAGCGAACAATAGACGTCGCCGAATTATTCGGTGAATTCGAGTTTGATCGGCGTCAGGTGAGGAGGGGCCAGTCCGTTGCTCAGCCGCGTCCCTGATGCGTCGCGCGCCTCTAATATAGCAATGCAGGCGTGGAATATAGGTCGCACGCTAGAACGCTCTTTTATATATGCCGCCGCACGCTCGTGGATCGTGGCGAAGGTAGGCGCACGCGCTCACACCAACGAGCCGAGACACGCGAGCAAGCGTGCATTGCGCATCGAGCACGCGTTATGAATTCGTTAATGTCGTCATTGCGCGCCGTGGAATCCGCGCGAACGCATCGTAGACCGCGATTCCTCGACGGATCGAGGCCTACCAGCTTAGACGCGAAACAACCGATCGAAATTCGCGAGAGAACGATCCGGGACGATGAGCGAGTCGCGAGATACTCTCGTTGTCGAGAAACAACTCGAAACAACCGCGAACGCGATGGTGATGATCATTGACGGCCGCGACGAACAAAGAGCGAGGAGGAAAATAACGAGAGCTTTCGATCGGGCTCCGTTCTCTGAAAGAAGATACTTGAATAAACGCGAAATCGGGGATCTTCGGCGCTCGAGATAAAGAATCGCGCGAGAATATTTTCCCCGCGAAGTCGATTTGAGCCCTGTTTCGAAAGGAAGTCGAAACAACGCGAACACCAAGTGACTCATCGAGTCGAACACGATGATTTTTCTTTCCAAGTATTCCGAACAAAGAGCAAAGTAACGTAGAGCTTTCGGTTGTGCCAGTCTGAAAGTGTAAGCGAAATTGGAGATCTTCTTTGGGGCTCGAGATAAAGAATCGTGCGAGATTCGGCCCCTGTTTTGAAACGAAGTCGATGATTTTTCTTTCCAGGTGCTCCGAACAAAGAGCAAAGCAACGAGAGCTTTCGATAAGGTCTCTCCCCTCTAGAAAAATCCTCGAATCAACCTGAACGCGAATTCGAGGACCTGAGGAGGTTCACGGGACAAAGGATCGCGCGAGAACGATTTTTGGCCCCTCTTCCGAAACAAGGAATCGAAACGCCTCGAAATCGACGATGTTTCTTCGCGCTCGGGACAAAGAATCGCGAGAGAGTAGCACCGTGAGCTTTCGCGGATCGGTTCGTCCCGAAATGAAACGCTGGCCGATTTTTCATCGCAGGAGTCCAGGACAAAGAGTCGCTCGCTCGCTGGCTAGCTCGTTGGCTCGCGCGTTAGAAATACCGAGGACTCGGCGAAGGATCGAATCGCCGCGGAACGCTTCAGCGAGTATCCGGCTTTTCGTTTTTGTGACTCACCGATCGAGCACGGCCAATGGTACCGACGAGTCGCCGCCACGGCTCGAATAGAAGGCTTTTCATCCAGGCTGCGAGCGAAATAGTCGCTCGCTTATTTTAATTCCCGCGGAGTTCCGCACGTACGTCTACGACCCGTTACGGCCGGCATAACAATGCATGACGTAACTCTGGGGTCGAATCCTCCTTACCTCCTCCGTGCAACGATGTTACAGGAAAGTGAAACTCTCGGAAACCAGGTCACACCCACATCGTGCTCGCAGCAGTGAACCGCGATGTCGATCTACGAGACTCCCCTTTTAACTCCGTGGCCGGATACTTTTCGATACGGCCAGAACCGACCATTGGAGAACGTTGAGCGAAAAATCGTCCACGGTTCCGCGATCCGCGCGAGGAGACGTTTCCTTCGCGACCTTCGAATGTCCATTGGCCACCGGTTCATCTCCGAGGAGCGATTAGAGTCTCGGTGTCTCGTCGCAGGGACCGGTTCCGATCGAGTCGCTCGCGGGATTGAGTTTCGGCTTTAAACGGGGTAATCGAGAGACGATAAGATCGAGACTCGAGTAGCTGTTTCCTGTGGGGGCGTTTTTGGAAATGGAGAACGTTTGAACGAGCTTTGCGGAAACTTCCAGTCGAAGCTGACTCGCGATAGGAACCTACGGGGAACAGGTACCGTGTTCCTTGTACGGTATAGTATAGTTGATAATTTAAAGGGAAGAAACTTATCGTGGAAATTTCGAACGGTGTATCTCGATGGTAATTGCAGCAACGTTTAGACCGAAAACCTAACCCAGTCCTCGCGTTATACGAGACGGTGCGTGTTCCACGCTAGTTCGCGAGCACGCGTTCCTCTCGAGGCAAGGGAAAAGAAGCGGGCAACGAGCACGGCCGCGTGGGTGAGGAAACGGTGTTGGTGGAGCTGGCCCTAACCTATATACCGTTGGAGCCAGAATAGAGATAACGGGAGGGTGGATAATAATAACGGGTTCGTTAATAACGGATTGTCGAAAATTAAACACCTACGAGGCGAGGGAGGACTTTCGAGGAGGGTGGTGTTTATTCGTTCGTGAAATTCGCGTCACGGAACAACGAACCGTACCGATGATCTCGGTGATCGTCGCGATTCGCGAAACGAACCGTTGATGGTCCGTTTCGCGATCGATCGACTTTGAAATTTCGTTTCCGTATTTTCGATGCGAATAGCTCGCGTACCGTGGTCGAGCCGAGGTGTCGTATTCTCGGCTAATCTCGCGGCTCACCTGAGATCTCCGCGCTACGGACGAGCGGCCGTCGTTGGCAGAGCTTGTGTCTAAAACTAGCGACGACCGCGACATGTGCACGTAGACACCCCGGCGTCAAAACTCGGCGCATTATGTCATACTTTTAATGCGGTGTCGAGCTGCGAGCCGCATTCGACGTCCTTCGGGCACCTAACGCGGAACGGAAGTGCATTCGTTTCGCTTTTTTGTTCACCGTTATCGAACAGAGAGAGAGACAGAGTCAAAGAGAGAGAGAGAGAAGGAAAAGTTCCTTCGAAGCGACTCGTCCAGCGAGGCGAACGCGACACGCTCGACGCGGATCCTCTCGGTGCATCGGCTACGCGATTACGCAACGTTTAGGGTAATTAACGTATCGATCGGTCCGCGAACAGGTGTGTCGACATGGTCGCGAGAGCCGCGAAACCGAGGAAACTCCCGCGTCCCGGTTCGATCGCCACTCGATCACCAAGAACGAGAACTCGATCGCGACTCGATCACCAAGAACGAGAACTCGATCGCGAAACGTTCGAGACACCGAGTGGAAAATTTCTTCTGGAAAGCACGGGAAGGCCGAGAATCACGGAAACGCTTTTCGCGTTCCGTGTTTTCACGGCGGTCGCATATTTCTGTCCCGGGGCGGTCTTCAGCCCTGAGACAACTTCGCGCGAAGTAACGACTAATTGTCTTGCCCACTTTGCGACTCGTTTGTCGAGGGAATGGTAACTTTCGGGTTATTTACAATTGCTCTTGAATTTTTCGGTGGTTCGTTCGTTCGGGACCCGAGGTTCTCCGGGTGATCCTAAATATAGGGATTCGTGGACCTCTTCAAACTTGTTACAGAGTCCAAAGCAGTCAGAGAGTCAGAAATTGTTGGGTGGTTCAGAGTTATATGATTGAATGTTGTTGCTTCAAAGTTATCCCAGAGTCTAAAGTTTCTCCAAAGTCATTTTCAAGACTCGTAGGTTCCTCATGGATACTAAATACAGGGATTCGTGGCCCTCTTCAAAGTTGTTACAGGGTCCAAAGAATAATAGTTTGAGAGTCAGAAATTGTTGGGTTGTTCGGAGTTATTCGACGACTCAATATTGTTGCTTCAAAATTATCCCACAGTCTAAAGTTTCTCGAAAGTCATTTCGAAGACTCGTAGGTTCCTCACGAATCCTAAACATAGGAATTGTATTCCTCTTCAAAGTTGTTACAGAGTCCAAAGTTATTAAAAAGTCCAAAGTTATTCGACGATTCAAAGTTGTTGCTCCAAAGTTATCCCAGAGTCTAAAGTTTCTCGAAAGTCATTTCAAAGACTCATAAGTTCCTAAACACGGATCCTAAACACAGGGATTTGTGTTCCTCTTCAAAGTTGTCACAGAGTCCAAAGTTATTGGAAAGTCCAAAGTTATTCGACGATTCAAAGTTGTTGCTCCAAAGTTATCCCAGAGTCTAAAGTTTCTCGAAAGTCATTTCAAAGACTCATAAGTTCCTAAACACGGATCCTAAACACAGGGATTTGTGTTCCTCTTCAAAGTTGTCACAGAGTCCAAAGTTATTAAAAAGTCCAAAGTTATTCGACGATTAAAAGTTGTTGCTCCAAAGTTATCCCAGACTCTAAAGTTTGTCATTCCACCACGTAGGTTCTTCACAGATCTCTCTTCGAGAGTCCACCATCTATTCGGTAACTTTCGAGTTTTTCGCGCGCTTGGAGCTCGAACCTCGAAGCTCTATTTCGATAGTTCGTCGTTCGGTTAATGGGAGAAGTCCACGCTCGAAACCGTACGCGCATCGATACGGATAATTGTTTACAGTTCGATGTAATGCGTTTCTAATGGTCCTTTCGTGGAACGGGGCATTTTCGTTGGTCGTCGATTCGTCGAAAGCGAAGAGCGACGAAATTGTCGCTTTCACTCGTTGAAGTCTGCCCGCGATGTATTCGTCCACCCCGGAGCGAACGTTTTCGCGATCGTGATCTCGAAAATCGGCGATGCACGCGAGAAACCGGTGTACCGATGCGTATCGCGCGTATTTGCATGTTTATCCATCAGAGTCTCGACGGTAACGTCTGCGCAGCCAGTGGATTATCCTTCCGGCATTGAATCGTTAATAACGTCTATTTAGAGCGTCGCCGATACAGGAAGTATCGACGAACGTTGTCGAGGGAAATGAACATTTTCTCGACGATCTTTCACCCGTTACACGAGAAAAGGAACGAGCGTGCGCGAACGCGCGACATTGTCCAACAAGTTCGAGAACCTGTTGATCGACGAGCTTGGCCACGTGTTTCGTCCGAGGAGCTCCGTTCGTCTCGGTTCGGCGCGGTTTCCTCGCCTCGACACTCCGGATTCGAATCCAGAGAGTCGAGTTTCGTCCTGGAGATTTTCTTTCACCGAAACATCGTCCGAAAGAACATTCGTGGATCCGCGAAAGAACAAGGACGATGTTCGCGACAGATTCGAACTGGAAGAATCGTCGCGGAACGATCGACGCGCGGAAATCTCGGCGATTCTTTTTGCATCGGTGTATGAAAAACTCGTTTGGCTGATTACACCGTGAACGAGCTCGTTGGTTGGTACGTTGGTTTGCTCGCGCGCGTTGGCGCGCAACAACCGTGATCGTCGTACACATGGATCTCTCGTATCCTGTTCTACGAGAGCGGTAGAAACGCTACGGTCGTCACAATGGTGTTAATCTATTTATCTGACTAACAACAAACTTATCTCGTGACTCATTCCCCGCGGATTCGCGCGGTCGAGGGGGGCCGATCGGTTTCCGCGCGTGTGCGCGTGTGCGCGTGTAAACGTGTACGCGTACGCGTACGCGACAGGCTCGATTTTTACCCGCCGGATTAAGCGCGGCAGCTTTATCGTCGTTTCGCGTCGAAGGAGCTTTACTCCTTTCAAAACGCGCGACGTCGCGGTCACCCGACGCCTTTGTGATTTCCCGTTTACGAAGCAACAATTTTTGATCGATCGATTTCCGCGACGTCTGGACGTCCAGCGACGATCCACGTACCGCGAGGCCGCGTAGTTTCTCGAGCTTGGCGTACAAACGACGCTCGATCTCGTTGGATCTCTTTTTCTTACGATGGCACGATTCTGGATTCGTGGGATCGAATCACGGATTTACGAGCACCGCGATTTCGAAGCCACTCGAAGGTTGCGTATTAATTATTACGTTTTATCGTTCCGAAAAGTTTCGTCATTTCCCGTCCACTTTCACCGGGGCTGGCTACCAACCTGTTGAAGCGACAGCTGAAAAGAGAAGGCGTATCCCCGTGGCGGGGAGTGCTCGGAGGGTCGAACAAAGAACACTCGCAGCTTTTTATATCAAAATATATTTGTGCATAGACAAGAAGACAACCGTGACAGGTAATCTCGTACCTAACATACATCAGTCATACGCCAAGGAACGCGTGCACGTGCACGTAACTCGCACACTCGTGCGCGGGCATGCGTATTGTGCGCGGGCATGCACGCACAGGTGATACGTACGCGTGCACACGTTGGTTGAGTCGTGCATCACCGAGAGACCCGACAAAAGTCTTGGAAGAAAAGAAACGAAGAAAAGAGGGGGGGGAAAAAAAAAAAAAAAAAAAAAAAAAAAAAATAATACATAAAAATAGAGAAGAAACGTTAAAAACTTGTCGCACAAGTACGTATATAAGGTAGTAACAAATATCGTTCTCTCGCACGCGATCGAATCTACGAACGAAAAAGGACGAAAAAAAAAAAAGAAGAGATAATAATGAAATGAAGCCCGCTTCACGCGATTTTACGGTAACTCAAGGTGGAGGGACTCGGTTGGACCGAATCCCTGGTAACGTCGGCGAAATACATATATATATATATATATATATTTCTCTCTCTCTCTCTCTCTCTCTCTTTCTCTCTCTCTCTCTTTCTCTCTCGCTTTCTCACTCTCTCGTTCTCCCTCTCGCCGTAATCTCTAGCATGCATTCGCATTTAAAATGTATAATTATAACGATTCGTTTGTTGGACACATGCGCGCACACAATCGGCGTTATATTTTCTTCGCTCCTCTTTCGCTCTTTCACGCTCACTTTCTCACCCTCTCTTTCTCTCTCCCTGGCGCACAAAACACGAGCGTTTCGTTTCGTTTCTCTAACAAAATATATTAGCTTTTTTATGTACATACATCTCGAATATAATAAAATTAATATAGAGCTATAATACAAGGGCGTGTAAGAGTTTTTTTTCTTTTCAATTTTTTTGTTTGTTTGTTTGTTTGTTTCTTTGTTCTGGATGTTCGCGTATCACCCTGTCGAGAAATACAACGCGCGAATCGAGAAAAAAAAAGAAAAGAGCGCCGGCAAATTCGGTGTCGTTGTCGCGACCGATACACCGGTACGTCGTCGTCGAACGGTATCTCGGTGTGCCTCTCTTTTTTCTTTTTTTGTTTTTTGTTTTTTTTTGTTTTTAGGTACTTGGTAACGAGAACGATAATCTAATTAACGATCGATCGATATCTAAGAACGACTTCTGAACGGAACACGCGGCACTAACGTGTACACCGCGGCCATCGCATCCTCGTCACCGTGCCTGTACGTTTCCGTACGCGCGTGTTCGTCTGGTCGTACGTTTGCACGCGTACGTACACGCGCACGCGCACGCGCAAGAAGATGCATCGAAAATTTACACCGTCGAGAGAATCGAAAGATTTATGCGGACGAGCTTACGTATGCTCGCGTCGTATCCGCGCGCTCCTGTACGCGGTACGCGCGGCGTATCCGAGCTCGCCTATGCGCGCCCGTATACGTGCGCGTGTACCGGTGTTGGTCCACGGGAGTGTGATCGATGCGGTTGTACACATCGACGCGTGATTTGTTCAGAGTCGTAACGCGTCTCCGTGCTGCGAATTACGCGATCGAACGAGGCGGCGTACCCCGCGAAACGCGAGCGCGAACGCGAGCGCCCGGCAACGCGTACCACCCAGTCTTCTTTACGTACTTTTGCAAAAAGGTAGATACGAAAAAGTTCTCGGGGGAGAAAATCGGGGGAATGGAAACAAAGAAGATCGAACGAGAATTCGGATCGATCGTCGCTCTCGATCGAGTAGTATCTCGCATTGTTCGCGGCTGCTCTCGCGTTCGCGACGAGAGAGAAGACGCGAGCCGGCCACGCGCGGGCTGCGTTTCGTTCGTTTCTTTTGTTTCGCTTTGTACGGGCGAAAAGAAAAAAAAATGAAAATATGTATATATATATATGTATATGTATACGTGTTCATATTTATACGTATGTACACGTATACATATATTATATGTGGGACATTGGGTTCGGGGTAGGGGAAGTGTCCGGTGCACTCGGTGTAAACAGTTCGCCGTGAGCGGAGGCACTTTTTTTTCATCCACACGAAGTTGTCGACTTTAAGCTCCAGCTGCCGAAAAGCTCTCCCCCGGGGAAACCCCCGACGCGAAGCCTCTTCTACGAGCGAGTCATCGCGGTCTCTACCTCCGCGATTCTCCGTCGCTTCGTTCCTCGCCCTCTCTCTCTCTCTCTTTCTCATTCTCATTCTCATTCTCTCTCTCTCTCTCTCACTCTCTTTTTCCGTTACCTCCGGCGTCTATTCTACTGTCCACTAAACCGCGTCGCTCTCTCGAAGCACGCACGTGCACCTCGCGTTCTCCACACTCGTGGAACGAGACAAAGACGCGCGAGACGTCGTCGACGGTTCGAACGCGTGTATCCATCTATCTCGTTCTCTCTCTCTCGCTCTCGCTCTTTCACTCTCTCTCTCTCATTCTCCCTTGTTCAATTTTCTTTGTTTATTTATTGGTAGGCGATGCTCGGGAAAGTTTCGGGAACGCATCGCTCGTAAAGACGGAAGTCCCGTTCGCGACGACTCTCCTCACAATCGTATCGGGCCGAAAGGCAAGGGACGAAGGTCGACGCCTGCGGACGAGAGAAAGGCGCAATAGCCGCGACGCGATGCCACCGCGTCGCCGCTCGAGGACGACTTTGTGCGCTACATGGGCCCAACCGCGTGTTGCTGAAACTGGTCGAGGTGCCTCGAGATCTCGCGGTGCAGCTGTTCGGGTACCACGCCGACGCTGCTGAACAGGGACCTGAGCACGTTGAGCTCCTCGGTGAGCAGCTCGATCCTCTTTTTGAGCAGGTCGTTGTCCTTAACCAGTAGCTTCACCTTCTCCTCGGTCTCCCGCGATCGTACCTTCGCCTTCTCGCGGCTCTTCCTCACCGCGATGTTGTTCCTCTCGCGTCGCCTTCTGTACTCGTCGCTCGCCTTGTCGATGGCCTTGCTCTGTTTCCTGGCGGCGGCCGCCGCGGAGTTGGCATGATGCTGGTGCGCCATCACCGGCTTCATCGGACCGCCCCGTGGGGGTGGTTGGTGTACCGGTGCACCCGGATGACCACCGGGCACCGTGGACGGCGTCAGAGTGGTGAAGGTCGGTGCACCGTTCGCGAACGGTCCGTTGGTGACCGGGCTGTAACCACCGGGTGGATACTGGGGGCAGTGACGACGATAGTCCGCCGGGTCGAGGGGTTCCTCTTTGATGCTCGGTGAATCGGAGCTCGAGCTGTTGCTGTCGCTACAGCTGTTGCTGCCCTGATGGTAACTCGCGCCGCTGTGCACCGGTTGCGGCATGTAGGCGAGTGTGGTGCGCGGGTAACCGGGCGTTCTAACATGTTTCACCGCGCCGTTGTTCGCGCCCAGCATGTCCAATAGACCGTCGTTGAAGTGGCTGTCGTCGATCAGGTGTTGAAGATCCAACGATATCTCCGGCGTGTTCAGGTCCGTCAGCTCGCCGGCCGCTGCGCAGTGTTCCGCGTACTGTTGGTGAAGGCTAGCCTTGCTCGCGGAGACCTTGCTCACCACCGCGCTGTTCTGTTGCTGGCTGTGATTGTGATTCACCTGCAGCGCAGAGTTGTTGTTGTTGTTGTTGTTGTTCGCCGCGTTGTTGTTGTTGTTGTTGTTGCTCGGGTGGTTGTTGTTGTTGTTGTTGTTCAGTACTTGAGCCTTCTTGAGATCGGCCGCTCCATGGGCCTGGGCCTGATGGGCCGCTGAATCGTACATGACTGGCGACTCCATCGCTCACTCGCACATCACAGATACGCGCGATACGGTCTCTCCGCGATTCTATCGTCACCCCACTCTGTTACCCTCACCGAGAGGTGTCCGGTCGAGATTTCGAATCTTCGTTCTCGAGATTCACCCTTTGCGCGTTTCGTCGACTCGGCCAGTTACTCGTCGCCCGATGGTTAAAAGGAACCGGGGCCCGAGATAACTTGCGTCTCGCAGAAACTTCACCGCGGGAACGACCTCGAGCGTAGGTAGATGCGAGCCGGGGATTTTCCCGTGCGCGGACGAGCCGAGATCTGACACTGGTCCAAGAGTAGCAAAACGCGACCCTCGACTATTCCAATTTTCGAGGACGACGCCGTACGCGTCCGCGTCCCGAGTTACCGTTGCTTCGTAAGACTCCGGTGGACACTGGCTCCTCGTACGTTTAAATCGCCGCGTGGTTCGTTCGCGTCAACGCGTGAATGTTCACCACGCCTACGCGGGCTTTTTCGTGCTCGCCACGGTACACCACAGGGAACCCCGAGAAAACGAGAAAACGATACCACCCGCACGATAGCTGGCGCGCGACTGAGCCGCTTCGCGGCATGTCGCAAGCTTTCAATGTGGCGCGCGTCGAGAGCAACTCCATGCCTCATTGCGCTTGCGCCCGCGCTTCCCTCTAGCCGCTCCCCGCCTCCTTCCTCTCGGTGCGATCCGCGCTAAGAGCGCGGATACCGCGCGTCCACCGTATTCCCCTCCCCTATACCCGTTCGTCGCGCTCGATTCACTCTTTCCGTCTCTTTTCCGCTCCTTTCTATCTCTCGTCCCTCCTCCTCCTCCTCCTCCTTCCCCCTGACCGCCCCCCGCTCCGCCCCGCCCCTCGTTCCTCCGCCCGCTCCCGGTCTTCCCCTCCCTTGCGTCTTCCCCCCTCCCCTCGCGGGCCCACGATCTCTCTTTGTCCGTCTTACGGACCGACACGCTGTCGTCCCGTCGCGGCATCGCGCGACAGGAAAACTTTTCCGGTGCTCGCCTTTCTCGGTTCTATTTATAAGAAGTTATATACGAGAACGCGATCCCTTTCGACCGATGGATTTTCCACGGAAATCGAAACCTTTTTCGCGCCCGTTTTCGCGGCCCCGTAGACGGTGCGGACGGTGGAAAGAAAAAAAAAGATTCGGTACACTGCTCACCGAACGTGGCCGAGCGGCGTGTTAATTCGATACCCTTGTGGATCGACTCGCGAACGTGTTTTTCCATTCGTTAGAGGGCCCGCGGTTGTTCGGTTATTCGAGTTTCACCGAACTTGGTCACCCGACGACGATCACGGGGCTCCCTGGGCGCGAGTACCCGGGCCCGACGACGGACTCGCGTCTTCGCGCCTTATTCGATTCGTAGTTTCGCTGGCGGCTCTTTCGTCCCGGCTCCGAACGCTGCGTACAAACGTCGTCGCATCGACGACGCGATTCGTTTCGCGGGACGGGCAACCGACGATTATCGTACCCGTCATCGTTGGTCGCTCGATCGGAACCGATTTCTATGTAACGGCGGGTACGTTCGATTTGTCAGCGCGTATGCTGATATCTGTCCAATTGCTTGCGTGAGATTGCGCAATTAGCGGCAACAAAGTGAGAGAGGATATTATCGGTAATGGGCGCAAGATCCTTTTGCTTGGAATTCACCGCCGTGGAACGGTTAACGAGCCTACGTATATACGATGCGCTTGAACTTTGTGGTGGGATAGCAAGTAGAGAAAGCGAAATTTGCAAACGCACTTACGGTAACGTAAGATTCAACGTACGAATCGAATTTCTCGTTGCGGGCATCTATCTTTGTACGTGATTCCGTTTCGGGAGAAGGTGCCTTTTAATAATACATCTAGGAATGCATTTTATGCGCCGCGCTGACGTCGATATACAATTTTGGATTGACATTTATGAGCCGAAAATTTCGAACGCGAGCAACCAGCGTGCGAAACGACGCCCGCGGCGGCATCGGGCGGCATCTTGCGAATGAAAACGAATCCACTGGCAGTCGGTACAGCGTTCCCGAACCGACCTGCGACGGAAAGATCCGAATTCAACCGAATTTCTTCGACGTGATATTAGCCACAACAAAAAAATCGTAACATTCGCGTAAAAACTTTTCGGCAGTGTATATATTTTTCGCGTTCCTTTTGTGATTCACCGTTGCCCACGAAGATTCGGTGGTTCGTTAGCCCGAGGTGAGTAACCAATTTCGTTAGGTTAATTTTCACACGATTTTCGCGTTGTTGGGCCTGCGAGTACCTTTGACGGAACGGCCCGTCGGATGTACGCGTATTGTTATGACAAAATGCGAATAACACGTCCCGCGAGGCGTTTTCGAATTCCAGGATAAAACGAGTCTACCTTGTGGTGTGATATTTCTTTCTTCGCTTCGATTCACGGTTTAGCGAACGTTTTCGGACGCGTCGGATCCAAACTGTTGAATGTTTTCGGGCTTAACCTAGACGAAATCTGGTACGACGAATTCCGCGCGATACAACAACGCTCTATATCGTAAACATTTTGCAACATCGTTCTTCGTTTCCCGCTCGATTCGTTTCAGCGTAAACCTTCTCTTTTGCTTCCGGAGGAGCGAGATTCGAGATTCGTTCGATTTAACGCGTCCACGTACGCTTCCGCGATCGATGCGTTCGTTTATGCCTCGTATTAGCTCTCTTTATGTTTACAATGTCTATATAACGTCCAGCTTCGCACAGTTTCGAAACTACTACTGTTATCGAGGGTACTACTGTTTTCAGCTTACAAACTCAAGCGAAGATTATTGGGACATTGGGTGTCAATAATGGCAGATGAACAGCAACAATTTTTTCTTAAATGGAACGATTTCCAATCTAATATGGTATCGTCGTTTAAACATTTACGAGACGAAAAAAGCTTCACGGATGTGACGTTAGCTTGCGACGGTCAGACCTGTAAAGCGCATAAGATGGTGTTGTCCGCTTGTAGTCCTTATTTTAAGTCTTTATTAGAGGTACGTCGTCGTTAAGCTAAGTCGAATACCTGTTCCTCTGGAACTAGCCGGTTAATCGTTGAGGTGTTGTAGGAAAATCCGTCCAAACATCCCATTATAATTCTAAAAGACGTCGCATACAGCCACCTTCAAGCTATTTTGGAATTCATGTACGCGGGAGAAGTTAACGTTTCGCAAGATCAACTGCCGGCGTTTCTTAAAACTGCCGACCGACTCAAAGTTAAAGGGTTGGCAGAAGCACCGGGTGCCATTAAGAGAGAAGGTTAAAAATTGCACTTATAGTTATGGTAAGATATCGCATTTGGTTATTGTAGCATAAAATTGTAACCCCGTCAAATTTTCATACGAGGAATTTGTACCTCCCCTTCCAGGATTTTGGGAAGCGTGCGGACTGAAAAAAAAAGTGTAATAATGTAAAGTGATCGCGTAAAGACATATACCACACACTATAAAAACACACGCTATGTGTGCACAACTCAGTGTCCTCTGGTTCATGACTTGGATCAACACACGGCGACAATGTAAATTATGCCTTTTCTTAATCTCAGTTAATGTTAATGTTGTATTGAATGTATGTATACAAATATGGTAGAGATGAAATGTTGATGTTTGTCTTGAACCCATTGCGCCATAATGCGGTGGTGGCAATAATATTGATTATTTTTTTAAAACAAAGTGCTGCAAAAAAGCTAATAAGTGGGTCACGATAGTTTACAATACATGCTGACCGGGGCAGTTTTGTGGATCAAATGGAAATGTTAACAGACATCTTTACGACTACCTGTTTTTTAAAATGGATCTACTGACTCGCTATACTTTCCTATCGGTGGTTTTACGGTAGATCTATTCACAAGGTATCAAAATTTCTGGAGTCCGTACCAAATGCTAGCCGAGCCAAATCTTTCTCCGTTGTTTCTCTTATCGATCGTGGATCTAACAGTTTTATTTTACAATCGTTTTCAGAGAAGGAAATGCACGAGAATTAGAATTCCATACCATTGTTTGTTTTTGTCAAGTTGCACCGATACGTTGGACGAGTTTATCACAGAAATGGTCTACCGACACATTTATTGGTATCGATTCGCACGAAATTTGGATTGTATCGTGACTAGATCTGCAACACCCCGGTAATCTCTTTAAAGAATGTTAAATCAAGTTTACTGGAAGTTGTAACGCGCGTGTCGTATATTGCTCTCTTTCGTTGTCCACGTGGGTTGATAAATCGTGTCGTTTCTCACTGCTGAATATTTGCAATTGGAACGAAAAACCATTATTTCACACGTTTTAAATCCATTCGGTACCAGTTACCTCTTCTAGTGATCATGATTTTTTACTTAACCAAATACTGCCAGTATTTGTACCGGCGTATTCACAATATTACCGATAGACCAAATTTATTTATGATAATAATATATTAAGGGTTGAATGTCTTAAATCGAGGGAAGGTTATTGTAATATAAGCGAAGCAAATTTTTGTAAAGTCGGAGCGCACAGTTCCTTTCCCCTCCCGAAGAATCAGAATGATCAGAGAGGTTTGCACGCAAAAGAAAAGTCAGGAAACATTATCGAGTCAAGAACACGCGTTAATGCTCGATTTACGCAAACTATCCCATGATTTTTTACGCATCGAAATACCCAAATGCTTTTCCCATTCTCATTTTAAGCTATTAACGTTCTATTTGTTACGAGCTTGCAGATTGTATTGTCTTTCGCTTTACCTTTCTTTCTTTTTTTCCAAGTACGACACAAATTCGATTCTCGACTCCCTTTACGTTTACATTTTCTTGCGATTTATTGTGTTTCATTCGATCGAAATTACATCCAACTTGACGATTTTTCACAAATTCGAATACAATATTACGTCCGATTCCGATCGATAAGTTTGTCCTACCATGTGTATCACGGTAACTCGTAATTTAACGAGCACGAGTAGTTCTACGACACCGAATGTCAATTTAGAATTGCCGATTCGTGTCCTAGATTTCGAGCACCCTGGAAACAAATTATGGTGTACAGGAATTTTCGTAGCGTAGCTTTTATTTAATTTTTTTTTTTTTCCCCCTTTTTTTTTTGCGTCGGATGTTCTTGTGAATATCATCGTGATTGTACGATTATTAGAATGCAGCGAGTTTTAAGTGAAAAATCACCCTTGTCGTCGCAAGGTTCGAACCAGTCTAATTAACAACCGTTGTTGCAACTAAGAATGACGAATGTACGAAATGGGACCAGCAGCAACTAAACGTCACGGTAATTGGAATTGACTTTATCAATCTTCGTTAATAGCCACGTATATACGTTTCTTTTTTTTTCCAGCGAAACACGTTTCACCGCGTATCGATTTTTACTCGTTTACTTCTACGAGCAAAAAGTAAAGTCAAAAGTAGAGTCTTCACAGTCATCCGATAGCAAGTCATGCAGAAAAAAAAAATGAAAGAAATGACGATCCGTGTCTATTCTCAGTATTTAAGACAGCCTTTAACGTTAAGACGGTTGGGTTCAGTTCCTACAATGACACGTTTATCGGGCATTTGGTGGTTGATATGCGAATTGTACCGTGTGTATTTGCTGAACTGCAAAGTTGAGGTATATACATTTTAGAGTAGAAAAAAAATGTTACATGAGTGATCGATTCGAAATAAGTTCGCAACTTGTTGATAAGCCTTCCTCCTCGTATATATTTTTTTTCCCCTCCTCCTCCCCCCACCCCCCCGTTTTCGTTTTAGTCGACGCTTCCGTAGAGGGGCTTCTGCGTACACTTTTTTTTTTCTTTTTTTACTCCCTTTTAACCGAACTTTTTGAGAACGACCGATTTGCGATCTATTGGTTTGCCGAAGTTGTTACCGACGAATCTCTCATTCCTTTTATACTTTCACGAAATTCTACAACGTTCTCCCTCCCCCCCTCTCCCTTTTTTGAACGACAATATATATCGTTACTTTTTCTAATTATTATGACTCGATGATGACTATGATTACAATATGACGATGTTGAGATATAAAATAAATTGTGTAAATATACCATTTTCGTAAAACCGTTGCTTTTCCCTTAGCCTTCCGACAATCGGCCGCTAAACGCGCAACTTCCTCGCCAATGGAAAATATTTATCGGTTCGCGAATCTACGCGTGTACAATAATTTTATGCAATGTTACAAACGAGAGGACATTGTAATTGCGTGTAAAGATACATCGGGTCAATTCGTATCTAAATACAACGATCGAGGTGGACTTCCTGTTCGGTTAAAATCCATTTGGAAGTATACTTGCAATTCGGAGGGTCGAACAGAGTAGTACTTTCACCTTTGTACGGAAAAGAATTCTTGAACCGAGATCGTTTCATTGAATCCTCGTGGCGGTGTCGGTGGAAACCTCTAGGATTTTTCCGTTCATATCTTCGGTACACCTAAGAAAGATAATTCGATCAGAGAGAATTCGATCGGTCGGGAGTGTCTAGGTTCATCCGCGACGAATTCTACGCTCTTACTTAGCGTTGGATAGTTGAACACGGGATACCTAGGCGCAAAAGGAGTGTTTGCACCGCGCACGAAATCCGATTCATCGTGATCCTTGATGTGCTCTGCACCTGACATGCACTCTTCGTAGGATGGAGGCGCTTGATAAAAGCAAAAGGTAAATTTCAATATACGTATCCGTGAATTTTGTCAAGTTAATCAATTACTCACGTATCGGACAGTCGTTGGACGTGCCGACAGTCTGGTCTGGATGGACGAAACCAAGAGGCAGAGGCGGTGCATCGGTTGCACCATTGTTCAACGGATAATTTGCTTCAGCCGACATTGACTTCGTAACGATCGTCGCTGGTGTTACCACAGGACTGGTCATAGCGACCAACGATGACGCAGTCGGCGAACAGTACAATGGCACTGATCCGATCAAAATTGGATAACTCTTGACGAACTTGAAGTGGCTGGATATCGCGGAAAAGTTTGAAATATCGAGTATTAATTACAGCGATATCCTAGCGACAGGTAGGTAGCCGAACACCGATTTCTTTTCGAACGTCTTATCTGTTTAATCAGTCGCAAACCTTCCTCGAGGGACACTTAAGATTTATGCCGCGTTTACTTTATCTTTCAGAACTTGAACGTCACGTATGCAGAGCGTGGGACATTTTAGGACGGCGAATCCGACCGGTATCCCTTCTTACGATCCGTGACGTTAGTCACGGTCGAGGAATTGACCTCGAGGGAATTTCCGCGCGATAAGCCACTTATCGGCGCCCGTTTACTTACGCTCCCGAAACGTGCACGCAGACTTGCAGTTTGTAGTTCAAGTCTATAATGCTGCAAAAGTCCAAGCTGGACGGTGGTAACGGTGGTACCCGGAGCTCCGAAATTGCTTGTCCACTTGCGGCCAGCTGCCCGGAGGATTTCGTGGACGCTGTCTCGGTTATTATGGACTTCGTCCTACCGGTAGACGCGTGAAATTTAAGTTCCTTAAAGAGTTAATATCGAGCGAATTAAAAGAAAAACAACAACGACAGGTTCGTGGCCGCCGTGTGAGAAGCTTTGACACTCGCAACGAAATCGTCGCGCTATGTAAAGTTTTCGCTCACTTGGTTCAATCTCGAGCTGATCCCCGTGATCGTGATGGAGCTCGATGACAACGCGTAGTTCAACGCCGTGACTATCATCTGTCCTGGAACGTATCCGGACGAGGGAATTCTGACCCCCACGTTCACCGAGCCCGTCTCGCAGCAACAGGTGTAGAAATTTTTGTACGCCTCGTCGTCTATTCCCAGCTACGACGAAGAAATACGCAAGTTCTTTTAGGACACGTTCGCGCCAAGTACGACGATCTCTTACGCATTTGTGTCGTTCCGTGTTCAAATCCAAAATCGAGACCACGGTGAACGCGGTTTTGCACTCTTGATCGAACTTCCATGGTCGGTCGAGCACGGCTTTCACTGTATACCTAACGTGTCCGTACCGATGCTCGAAGCTGCTGGGGATGTTGTTTGGTAGCTGGAACTGGAACGTGTACCGCTGGTATCCCACGGGAATGTGCACACGCGAATTCTCTGGAAAACGTCGAACGTGTATCGTTTCTCCGCGATTTTATTTTCAGATTTTTCAGTAGTGCGATCGTTCAATGTACAGTGTATACGTGTACATGAGAATATAGGGGAAAAAGAGGGAGAGAAGAAAAGAAGAATGTCAAAGGAGACATTAGTAAAAAAAATGAGAGAGAAGACTATATCGAACGGGTCCAGTTCGTCTCTACTCACTGCTATTGGCGCGCAGTATGCTCGCCTGGAAATTGAAGTAGCTTTGGAAATTGCTGTAAGTAATTTCTTGCGATTCGTTGTTCGGACCGCTCTCCGTTTCCGTCCAACGTACACAGGCCTCCCCCTTGGCGGTGAAATATAGTCCTACGATTCGTCGATCACTGTTAGGGGAAACTCGACGTGGTTTTGCTTATCGTAACGTTGATAGTGATTACCCGTTCTTAATTGTACGACAGGTGTTTTCTAAAGATTAACAACGTTGTTGTCGCTTTACAACCCATCGGAGCCAATTACGTAATACAGACGCGTTCGGGGGAAAAACTAATTACGCGTGAAAGGTTTCCGCGATATTTTTCAATTGCTCGTCGATTGTATTCTTCGAAAGATAATTGCGCCAATAATTCGCGACGCGGTTGCGCAAAAAGATTCGTTTAATTTCTATCGGAATAATCGATCTTGATCGTCGTGATTTTTTCTTTCCATCGAGGTACCACGGTCACCTTCGATTATTTTTTTCGTTTTTTTTTAATTTTTTCGGCTACGAGAACCGTTTTCTACGTCCACTGCGGCGAACGATGACGCCATTGGTAGGATTTGTAGCGCGCAACGTTCGAAACCGTTCTCGTACCGCAATCGATCGCGATGTACGCGTGCAAACGCGGTCCCGTCCTCGCGATTGGTGCAATTAAAGACACGCGAGGTTCCGTTTCGTCGAAACGCGACCAATTACGGTTAATTTATAATTTCTCTCCGCGTTTCGGAATCGTCGAGCATCGATTCCCGCGGCTAGGGTACTTTTCTCCACCATCGCGTGGCTCCTCGGTCGATACTCACCTCTGACGCTCTTCTCCGACGAGGCTTCCAAAACGATGTTCCCGTGAACGGTCTCACCGGCCACGTACGTGGCACTTGGTCGTTCGAATTCCACGCGGAACGTCTTCAACGACGGCATCGTGCACGAAACTGGAAAGCAATCTTTTTCATCGAACGAGGGCGTCCACGGATTGCTCGTAGAAGGGGAACGAGGAAAAAGATAACGCACGCTTGACGCCTTCTTCCCTACTGTTTTCTCTCTCTCTCTCTCTCTCTCTCTACCAACAATCGATACGCGCGACTATTTATTCGACGTTTCTCTCTTACCTCCGCTCGATGTTCAACAACGTTTGAACTTGGCACCACGAGTCATCCCGCGTGGATCGCGGGACAACGGAAAGAAACGCGTTGCACGTTTCTCGTTCAAGGTTCGTCCTGCGGATACGCGCACGCTTGATAAATAATATCGACGATCTCGCTATCCAAGGAACAGGAAACAAACTGCGCAGCGGTGCAGAGAACGGTACACGGGTCGTGCAGGATCCGACACTTGCTTCCATCTTGCGAACACGCTCGAAACAGCACCGTGGTTTCTTTCCTCTAGTAGATAAAGGGAACAGGTAAGACGCGCGGGAGATCTCCTCGAGTGAATCGAGTCTTGAACGTTCCCTACGCGTCTCGAAATCCTCCTCGATCGAGTTTCAACGTTGCATTCGCATTTTACCAGTCACTTAAGCTAGGTGTACTTTCTCCTCGCGGATTTTCGCGCAACGATGCACCGTGCAACTTGTTACAGGTACGCGAAACGCTGCATGACCGTTGGTTGTTACGAACGAGCGCGAGAACCGCTCGTGAAAATCGATCGTTCGCTAGGGTCGCGCGAAAAGTGTGGTTTAAAATGAACCATCGGTCCAGGATGCAATCGAGAGCGCATCTTCGAGTGGCACGACAATCGATATCGTAGAGCGCGCCGACCGTTTCGCTCGCAATTCGCGCCAGCGCACAACTCGGGATTTATTTTATCGCTTTTGCCACTCCCTGGCGAACCGGCTGATAACGACGACACGCTTCGCGATATCGTTTCCTGAAAATTCGACGATCCGCGATACAGATCGTCTCGTCGTTCGATTTCATCGAATTCCTGCCCGCGTTCCGATCGCCTCCGATTTCTTCGCACGATATTCTCCTGGAATCCGATCCAAGGGGTTGGAGATCCATTTCAGCGATTCGTCGCGAATCTCGGTACCGGTTTTCAATCGATAAGCAGCTCGAACACTCGAGATTCGTTAATCACACGATAAACGATCGATAACGATCGATGTGTACAGCTTTGAAAATAGTTCTAGTATCTTGAACGAAGTAAACTTTAAATGATACTTCTTCACGCAGATCCCTGATAGAAAATTCGTTTTGGGTTTGCACATCTATAAGTACAATTATTGCTCCGGACGATGTGACACGGTTACGTCGAATTTTATTCTAACAAATTGTACGTCCCTCGTTTATTATTATTTTACGAACTGTGTATCTTGAACGAAGTGAAGTTCGGAAGATACATTATTACGCAGATTCTTAATCGAAAATTCGTCTTAAGTTTCCACATCCATAAATACGACTATTGCTCCAAACGATGTGACATAGTTACCTTAAATTTTATTCTAACAAATTGTACGTCCCTCGTTTATAATTATTTTACAAACTGTATCTCGAACAAAGTAAAGTTCGAAAGATACATTATTACGCAGATTCTTAATCGAAAATGCGTCTTAAGTTTCCGCATCCATAAATACGACTATTGCTCCGAACGATGTGACATAGTTACCTTAAATTTTATTCTAACAAATTGTACGTCTCTCGTTTATTATTATTTTACGAACCGTAGTCGGGGAAGTTGCGTAACTCTCAACATATCGTGACCCGACGTACAAAATGGCTGTGTTTTCAAGCTCAGATGCTTATGTATCAAGCATCGCGTTATACACGGAACATTTTCGGTTTCACCGAACACTTGTTGAAGCGCCCTTGCAACTCGAAAGCACGTTTACCCACTCCTGTCTAATAAGTTCCGCGGCGCCCGTGACGAAGCTCTTACGGTACAAATTATTAATAGACAACAGTGTTCCCAGCAGCGAGAGACGCGAGTCCCGTTCAACATTGTCGGCAGAACGACGTCAGCTCTCGAGTTCAATTTTTCCGCCTTGCGAGCGAGCCTCGACGGACAGTCTCGACTTATCGAGCGTTTACCTGTTGGACGTGTTCGCAGTGGTTCGACCGCAAGCATCGTGCATCGCGCACAGGATCACCGCGATGGTTCTCGTGGTGCAAATTCGAATGCAATCTCGGTCGACGTTTACGGTGTCGTTGAAAACCATCGATTACACCGAACGAACGCTTCCGTAGCTTGCGGTGGTAACTGTCTGCGGTTCCGCGCGAGAATCCAATTTCCCATGAGGGAGCGGTGACCCGCGTGCTTTTGCATTCGACGCGCTGGTAGCTTCGGTAAACACTTCGGTCCAACGAAATTTTAACGCGAGAACTTTCGATTAAACGGAACGGTGGTCAACCGTTTGCCAAAATATTGGCGAAGAAAAATTGTAATTCTGAATGGTTAATACCAGAACGAAAGATTCTGTGGCTCCGAAGAAGAAGAAAGTACGAAACAAGATCGAAGACGTGGTACTCGAGAATAATTTACTTGGAAATTTATCACTACCAAGTACGGACACGATTACTGTCATTTTTTTTCATTTAGAAAACAATGGCGTTACTTACCCTCTTGCAGATGTACGGAGGATAAAGGTTTGGAGGTCTTTGGGCAAAAATGGTGTCCCGAATGTATGGAACACGTCCTTTTGCTTCACAGTACAATAGAAGATCCAAGAAACTACGAGATCGTATCTATTGTAGTAACTTCGACCATAGAAACACATTACAAGGACCAGCGTGGACAATATTTCTGGTAAGGATACATCTAAAAAGTTCCGAGTATATTTTCTAAAAATCTTCGTTAATTTACCGCGCGAATTCTATTCTGTCCTAGGAGAATCGACGATTTTCCACCCTACTTTACACTACTTACGATACTGAAAACAAGTCGAACGTGTCCAGGTCTCGAAAATCATCGTGGCTAAAAGCCTCGGGGTTTATTCGTTCCGTAATTCAGGGTCTATCCCACGGGGTTAAGGAAGGTCCAGTCTCGCGAACTTGGATCGGTGTCGAAGGAAACTTCGCGGAAACGACACGGATCGAATTGATAAAGGGACACGTGCGAAGAGAAAGAGCCCCGGGGTCGGCGACAAAGTGGGAGCTTGAGCAGGGTGAAGTTCGAGGCGGGGGTTGGATCGACGGTGGCCCGTACGCTCCAACCCCTCAGTAACGCGCTAGCCTCTGCCGAGGAGGCAGCTCGGTTCACGCGTGTCGTTCCTCCCGATGTAAATATCCTCGCTGCGTCACCGAGTGTCCATCGGGGCTGTTTCTATCGTGTCACCGGTCCCCTTACGGAACATCGAATCGGAGATTTCTTCTCGAGAAGAAAGCACCGCATCGAATTTGCTCACCGAACAGGAACAGCAATGGTGATCCTCGTACGGTTACGATCAACAGGTTAATTCTTCGCCAGCGAACCGAGGCGTCCGGTGAGTCGACGATTTTCCATGTTTCTTTGCGGAGAATCCTCGAGGAACATTTTCGACTATTTTGCGGCCAGATTTCGATCAATTTCGCGCGTATATTTCTCCGGTCAACTTGGTTTGAGAAACCAACGATTTTTAAGGGATTTCACTTCGGGAACAGTGTTCCGTAAAGTATAAGTAATTGTTCAGTGGTGCCACTTCGGTTCAACGAATTGAATTCTTCGATCGGGGGTCTGTCGCGTTAAAATTTCCGAGCGATTCCTTTACGGGACGTAACTCCAATGCTGAAGAGAAGGGTCCATGTCCGTAAAATGTTACGGTGACTCGTTGAATTTATTTCCTCGATGGTAGAATCTTTCCAAAGATCCAGCTCACCTGTCCGCTCGGGTAAACGATGCCCGCCGGTAAGGGAACGCAATTTCAGTAAAATTACGGGTATTCTTTTAATCAGTTGCTCAAACGCGATTGTTTTTCAATCGTTTTCTACTCGCTGAGAAAAAACGTAACTATTTGAATTTTAATCCAGCGTTCTCCAGCGCCCCGGATAATTACGAACGAGCTTTCGTGCTCGCCGGAAGAGATTCTTTATTTTCGATGTAATACCGTTGCAATCGTGTTCCGTTTTGTTTATTTTTTATTTGGAGAAACGAATCGTTGTTCGAAGACATCGATCGTCGTTGCTCTCGAGTACGCGGTCCATCTTGGCGCGTTTCGATCGCGAAACAGATACTCTGCGAGTAGTATCCTCTCAGGATAATAGAACGCGGAGAGTCCTCTCCGGACACGCACAGAGACGGAATACTTAACGAGCTCCAATTTTCAGGTTCGCCGGCTCGAGAAGAGAGCATCGTGTTCGTCGACGATCGTTTTCGATCCATCTATCGAAAAGACCACCCGTCCCCTTGCACGAACCTCCCGTCGAATATCGGTCCAAGGACACCATTACTTAATAGCGTCGACGCTGGAGACGCGAGGGGGACGCCGAAGCGTTGGAAAATCAAGCGTAGCTGAGATGAAAATCCAATCCGTAGCGAACGGTTCGCGCGTCGCTCGTAGGGAACTCGAGGTGATCCGAGAGAACGAAAAATCTTGCGTTTCGTCGTCGTTGCGGGAACACAATGAGCCGACAGGTTGGTCCGTTTCGTCGATAGACTGAGAGAAGAACGAACAGGTACGCGATCGAAAGGACCGTGAACGAGCAGGAAACGTTGTTGTTCATCGATCGGTAGACGAGATGGCGACGAGCAGTCCCGGAAAATCGATACATCTGAAATCCCCGCGGAGTCCCCGTCAGTTACCGCAACTGCCCACAATCCCGATCGGTGGCCAGAGAAGTCCCACACAGCTCTCGGTCACCAAATCACCGGGTACACCGTTGGTGTTCGAGTTTCCACCCGAATGCTACCCGGAGACACCGAACGCGAACTTCGACTTCGAGGAGTTTGCACGCGCGAGCGAACACGAGCGACCTCTCAGAAGCCCGAGCCATTACATACGTCAAGGATGCCGTAGCCCGAAGAGCCCGAACCGTGACCTGTTGCACTCACCCGGTCGTAAGTCACCGATATTCCAATTCTGTGAGTCGAGGAAGAGCCTGGGCAAGACACTGAGCTACCCACCGAAGAGTTCCATCTCGGGACCGTCGACACTGACGACCAGGTCGCCCAGCTCGTCCAGTTTCGGTTCGAAGAGCCCGAAACCGTTCGATCATCGACGGAATTCCTGTTTCGGTGGAACGAAGAGTCCCATGTCACCGACGATCGTCACACCGTTGAACCACGGACTGTCCAGTCCCAAACACGTCGAGCTGGACCACCAGACACCGAACAGTGCTAGTTACAAGAACAGCGGATCGATGGGTTCCTCCGTGGAAGGATTGCTGAAGGACAGGGGCGAGAGTCCGAGCGAGAAGAAGGTTCCCAAGAGGACTGGTCACTTCAATCGAAGCCAGGGCTGTCTCGACGAGGCTGGAAAGAGCAAAGAGGACGATCACGGTTACGGTAGAACCGAGAGGAACATCGCCAGGAGGTCGACCAGCGACTTGACGGAGATCGAGGACGCGGATACAGAAGTGACTCTGTTGTCCAGTCCGAGGAGAAGAGGCTCGATGAAGGGTGGTCTGGGTAAGCTCTCTTTCGGATTACTTTTACTTGGGTCCTTTCGTCAATGGACATCGTTGCTCGGTGTCCTCGTTGGGTCGCCATTTTAACGACACTTTCTCCTTTCCTGTCCAACGGTGCTCGAGTACGTCGTCTTCGCGCTGTGGAACGATTTTAGAGGTACACCCTGTGCAGAAGAGACGCGTGTTCCATTTGATCTTACTTCCTCGAGTCTGAACAATTTCGAACTTTAGTCACTTCGAGACTTAATGGATACTTGGAGTTACAAGGTGATCAATTAAATAGAAAAACAATTTTAAATCAATTTGACTCTTCGTCGACCGAGCACTGGTCTCCTTTGGTTCAAGTTTGATGCATCGACGGAGAGTTAAACATATTTATTCGGATGAATCGTACTGCGTTGAATGCTCCGGAGAGGGTTGTTAGATATCACCGAGGGAACAAACAAAGCTACTAAAATTCTCTGTACTCGCGTATGTTCGATCAGAGCAGCTTGCCGAGAAACGAGAAATCGGCCATGATTTTCTTCTGCACGGGCTGGCCTCGCGAAATCGCAAATTACGTTAATTCGTAAGCGACGAGTATTGTCGTCGGGCACGTTTAATTACCCCGAACATTGAAACGTACACGAGACAATGCTCTCACGTGGCGATTAACGAGCAGGGATTGATCGGCTTATAATTATGCACGGTATTACGTGACTCGTTATATTCTACCACCGAATTTTGCCCAAGGATGTTCGACCTCTCCGAAAAAATCTACTTTACGCTCCAAAGAGAGACCTAACCATCCGTAGCTATTTTTCTTTTAATTAAAAGTATCAGAAACGTTAGTATTCTTCCGATAGGTTAAATTGCAAAGTCTCCGAGTCTTTCGTAGGGGAGTCTCGTAAAATCGTCTCGATTTTCAACGACTCGTACCCGCGTCTGGCCAAAAATGATTCGGTTCGAGAAATCTCTTCTGCATCCCTATAACGCGATAACGAGACGCGTTTTTCAGAGCGGCGGGTACCGTCGTCACGTTTCGTCGTTCAGCATCGAATCTCGCAATCAACGCGAATTGTCGAGCGGGACCGCGGAATACGAATAAGGACACGTACGGAGCTCAAATAATCGTTCCGCCGGTTAGAGTTACACGACTACCGGGCATTTTTCTCTTTTATGGTTCCCGTTCGACCTAAATTGTTATTTCCAACAACAACGCCCGAGGAACCCGTACCGTCTCGCTGGAAATACCGAGTCGATCGTCCACGATACGTTAACGTATGAAAATCGTTAGCGTTTTGAACCAACGTGCGCAATTTCCCGAGATTTTACATCGAGAGAGTAACTCTTGCGCGTTGAACGTTTTCGGTGGTTCCTCGTTCGAGAAACTTGGAAAAAACGGTCCTTTAAGGGCACGAACCTTAAAGGGGGGGTGCACGTTTCGATCGACTTTGGCTTTGCGTAACTGAAATCGAGGTCCCGGCTCGGAGACGGCTCATCTAGTTACGCGCGATCTCGTAACGTTGAAAGGCATCGTAACGCGTAGAGAAAGAAAGGATCAAAAATCGAGTCGACCGAGGGTAATCATTTTTCCCAGGTCGCTTCCAGCCAGGCTGATAGGATTCTCATTTAAAGGTCGGGGAACGAAACGAGCGAGTCTCCGTCCATTTTCAACCCCTCCACCTCCCCCTATTCCCTCGATCCGGTCGTTTTCCATTCATTTCTCTCGGCTGCTCCGATTCTCGCGTCCTTCCTCCTTCTTCCTCGTCGCGGGGAACCGAAAGCCTCGAGTCTTGGCTATATTTCGAGAACCTAATCCCGTAATCCTCTTCGATCTTTGATCCGTTTGCGAATTCGAGCTGCGTTTAGACAGAGTCGCGGTTGCGCCCGAGCGCGGTCACGGGTGGGCGTTAAAAAACGCGGGAAAGTTGTCCACGGTGATCGTCGGGACACCGTGAATCGTCATTTAAACCGTCCATCGTCGTCATTTACGAGCCACGTTCAGCTCGCGGCCTAGAAATTATTGGCTTCCGGCGCATTGTGTCACGGTTTATCCCTGCGTCGATCCCTTTGAAGCGGCGCGCGACACGAATTCTCCGCTCGTGTTCGATGAAATTCCCTCGCCGAGGTCTCGGTTGTGTGCGCCACGTATCTGTTGTTGTACGCGCGTGTTGCAGCCTACCTGGCGTCCAGACGGGGCTCCCGTGACAGTCAGTGCTCCAATTTGTCGAACGTCAGCAACGAAGAGGTGGGCCCGTTGAATTTCAACGCGCATCCACGCGGCAGGCAACGAAGGACGTCGAACTTTCTCGAGCTACCAGGTAAGAACGTTTCCATTTCGTCGATCCCCCTTGGGGGTGATGTTTCTTTTTTTTTTATTTCCTGGGGCGAGAGGGTGGTCGAACGCGCGCGTCGAGGGATCGAAGGGCGCGAAACGACACCGTGGATCGAATCAATCGAGTCGATTCGGTGTCTCGTTTGCTCCGAGTGTTCGAAAACGTCAACGATTCGTTTTTTGCAACTTGGAGGACCATCGAACGTTCAAAGTGTAATCAAACGGGAAAGATGATCGTCGAACATCGTCGAAGATCGTCGATTCCGACCTATTCGCGATACTACGGACAAGTTCTCTGGCGCGCGCTAGAATTTTTTAAACGAGGACGATAATTTTTGGAAAATGGTCGAACGACGATTTCGCAGTAACCGTTGTTTACATTGAATCGTATCAGTAACGTCAGCGGCACGGTGTACAGCCTGCCCTGGTTTAAACCCTGAATGCACAATTCGAATACGGAACGAGGTCTCCGCTAACGAAATGAATGCGCACGGGGTATTCGATATAATTCGTTGTTTCCAGTTGTTCGAGGCCGTGGAAACTGGAAATCGCGCGAATTGTTTCTTAAGTAATTATCTCCGGGATCTCGTGCAGATTTTCCACGCTGGCTCGAGCGGTTATCGTGTGTTGTCGTTAACGGACGAATTGCGTCAATATTTGACTCGATCGCGACGATTGCAACGTCAGGGTTAAACGAGGGACGAACTGCTATAGAAGAGAGACGCGAAAGAGATTCGTTGGAAATTCTTTTTTTTCTTTTATCGAGAACGTTATCGTTGATGGTGTGGCTACTTACGGTGATTTTTCGCAGAACGAAATAAAATCGAGGAGCTCCTGTGGTTACTTTCCAATAGGTTTCTATGGATAATCTGCTGAAACTATTGTAAACGACTCGATACAATTGTACCAAGTTCCATGGTCTTCCTCCCGTCTCGATTTTTCGCAGAACGAAATAAAATCGAGAAGTTCCTTAACTGTGGTTACTTTCGAATAGGTTTCTATGGATAATCTGCTGAAACTATTGTAAACGATCCGATACAATTCTACCAATTCTTCCTCCCGTCTCGAACAATCGGATAAACAAACGACACGTTGCAACTATTTTCACCGCTCGTGTTACATAAAAAATACTGTCCTTGAAGTCGAGAACAAACGCATCGCCGCGAAAGACCAACGGGAAGAGAAGGTCAAATATTTTCCAACCATCTATCGGCGTCTCGAGAAGTTTCCACCGTCGAAGTTTAATCTAACCTTTTACGGATGAAATTTATTAAATCGTGTTACCGTCCTCTCAGGAATATACCGTGTACGCGTTAATTTCACCACGCGTGATCGATGCTTCCGAACTACTCTGCGAGCAAAATTTCCGCGCAATACGCACGAAAGATCGCGAATCTTCTGCAAGACCCGTATCCACGACTCGCTCGTGGAACGAAACAACGTCAAAGACGAGAGGAATTATAATTTAATGTACGGAATACCCGGAGGACCGATTCCCGAAAGATTTAATCCAGGAGCGCGTAGCGGACTAATATCGGAACGCTCCTCCTTTTTCTTTATTCGAGTCGAGTGAGCAATATCCTGAACGAAATCGTGAGAATAATTTCCGACTTTCCGCGATGGTACGGGATCCTTGTCCAGAAGATTTCCCGGCAGGAACACCGAGCAGAGCGAATCACGCTGACGGATTACCCTCCGAGTATCCGAGGCATCCGTATTCTGCACACCGGAAATTAATTACGCGGACCAACGTCCGCTGGGTAAATACTTTCGGTAAACAGAGGCTTCGTTGGGCTTTCCCGAACACGAAACGTTAGGGTTTAACGATATTAGAAAGCGTTGCTAGGCGCCTAGGAAAGAGGGACTGACTGACTGGTCAGAAGTGCTCGGTGTTCAATCGACCCACATCGTACATTATTTATTCGTAAATCGAGGCGCGGACGGATCATCGTCCCGGGGCGACGTTCGTCGATCGTTTTTAACCGCTCGTCGCACAGTCGTCTCGATACCTTCCACGAGCCCCGATAGATTATATTTTACAGCTCGAGGTGAGCCCGTAAACGCCCTCGAAACGTAAAATCATGGACCGTCTGGCTCCGAGGCTATTGCCAGCTTCGAACCGATTCGAAGCGAACTTCGAAGGAGAAGGAGAATTCGATTCACTCGTGCGTTACTTACAAGTCGCGTGAAAATTCTTACCGATAGACGATTCTAACGTTGCGTTCGGCCGTCTGGCGTTCTTCGGGGTGCGTGGGAACAGTTTAGGGGAGTCGCGCACGGTCGACGGAGGTGGTAGTTATTTGTTTAAACGTGAAAGGAAATTTCTCGAATGGATTCGGGATCGAGAACGAGGTCGACGGTGAAACGAGAGACTCGCCCGAAACGGAGAGGAAAAAAGATTTGTTGCTGCGCGAATAATCGTCACAATAGTTCCCGATAACTAGTATTGTTTTTCCTTTTACGGCCGGGAGGTTCCGATTAATGACCTCGAACGACCGCTAAAAATAGAAAATCGATGTGCAACAAAAATTATCGTTTCCGTGCGCCCCGAGGTGTACAACAGTGGTTATTGGGATTTTGATAACACGAGTCGTATCTTTGGTGTACAGATGCGTACAGTGCGATTCTCGCAACGCGACCGATAATGTTCAAAGTTCGTGGAGATGTACGAGTAACGTTCGAACCGAATATTCGATCGAGAGAAACGCGCGGTTCGTCGGTTCTTGATCTCGGTACCGGTTTCCTTTTACATAGTTCCACGTTGTAAAGATATTCAGACGCTCTTGAAATTACATCTCGTACACTTCCAACATCCATCCGCTCCGAACGGAACGCTCCACTGCGCTCCAAAGTACTCATAGAGGATAATTTCAACGATTGAAAATACCCGCTGACGAAATATTCGCGGCAATATTCAATTTCCCGTATATTCGAACGCGAGAGATATTTAGACGTGTATATCAAGATCGATCCGGTACACGTGCAACGGAAAATGCTTCACGCGAAACACGAGGAATACCTGAGACGAGCATCCCGAAATTGTCGTTAATTAACTCCGATCGCTGTTCGGTTCGAACGTCGGCCATCGTTCTTCAAATCATCGGGAGTTAAAGAAATACCGGGACGTTTCCTGGGGAAGACGGGGACACGGTTAGCTGTAAATAGGAGAGAAACACGAGAATAAATGTGAGAAGATTCAGCGTCGAGAGATACGTACGTTACTCGCCAACAAAGCATTCGGTGCAACTGTAGCGTTTACACGGAATAAACGATCGAGCAACGGTTAGAAAAGACGCGAATCGGATGCGAGTTTTCCGCGGCGTCGATGAGAACGATTTCGTCGAGCGTTTCATCATCGAGCTCGATTTGCGAGATCCTTTCTTGCAACGTGTGGGATACTCCTTGTGGTAAATTGCCGAGGGTTAATTAAAATTTGCGAACGAATCGGGTTGAGAATTCTTCCTCTTTAACGGTCGTGCCGAGAACTTCGTATTGAACGTCCGAGAAGAAAGCTTTCGAAACGAATGATCTTTGTCTAACCTTTTCAAATTTCACTTCTACTTACCGATACTTCTACGATCGATTTCTCAACGATACGATCCACGTTTATCAATATTTAAATTTGTACAAAACAATCGACAAAAACCGATTCCTTGTAAAACAGAAAAAGAATGAATCGAGTTGCATCAATGCTGGATACACCGATTTGGAATTGTTCGTTCGATCTTCCCGTGAATCGTCTGCATTTTTTTCTATCGTTCGCGATTATCGAGAGGTTCGATCGTCCGCGACTCGAAAGACGTCCGTCACGTTTCTAAAAAGAGGAAGAGAGATCGATCGGATATCCGGGTCGGTGCCGAAATCCGGTGACCTTCGGTCGTCCAATCCACGATGGAATCGAGTTATCGCGTGTCACGTGAACCATCTTCCCCGTCCAGCCACCAATTGCGTCGACGATCGAACTCGATCGGAAACTAATTAATTGAAAGGTAAGTGAACGGGTTCCGTGGCATTGGAATTTCCTCGCGGAACCCGTTCACCGATTCCAAGGGAGGGAACTTTCGGCGAGCATCGTTTGTGTAATTAGATAGCCCGTACGAGAGACGAACTTCTTGAGTGCCCCGTAGCTTGTAACCGCATTAAATGCCGAACCGTCGGCCACGCTTTGTCACTCGACGGCCTTGGCTCGATTTCCATCGAGAGCAAACTTGTTGTTCCTCGTATGTTAATAATCGAGCTGGCTACGCGCGTGGGCGTCCATCGCGGAAACTCGTCTCGTCGCGATACGCGAGCCTTGGTTTCGTTTACACGCTCGATCTCGTCAACCAGGGGAACTTGGAACCGTTGCTTCTTAAAATTAATCCTCTTGCAACGAATTCCGAGGCTATTTTCACAGTCGATCGTCGTTGTCTTCTCGTCCGGCGCAAACAATGACGATTCGACGCGTACGTAAAGACGGTGTGTGCGTACACGTGTATTTAAGTGTGGGTGCATACTTCTTCTTCGTCCATTGAACAAGATTCAAAGAGATGGTAAAATAATGATAAAAAGTAGAAAGGTGATTTACTAAACCGTCTTTCAAAATATACGAGTATCCTGTGTCCGAAGGTGGATCGAAACTTTGGATAATCGAAAAAGAAAAGAAAACGAAGTAGGAGGTATTGGTAGAACAAAGTTATTCGAGAAGGAATCTGTCAAGAGCCAATTGGCTCGAAACAGTGGCCAGACGAACGAAAGTTTCAGCTTCGAAAATCTCCGCTCGCCCAATTCTTCCGTGACCCATAATTGAAACGAAAATCGATGCAAGGGAGGGTGTACCTTATTGCATTCACGTCGTAATTGCCCTCCGAGAGGATTGTACGTTTCGAGGTATCGGGAAGATGCACAGGGTCGTTTATGGCCGAACTGCAAACGTCCCGTGAGCTCTCTTGACTCAAACGTAGCCACATCCAAGAGGATACTCTTTGAATATTGCGCCACGTGTAGCTTCACCTGTCGGATACGATCTCGTTCGGAGTAATTAACGTACCAGAGACTCTCTGTACCGAAATGTTGCTCAACGCTATCGTTGTAAATCGTAAACGAACGCATCTCTCGGAAGATAGGTACTTTCAATCGACCGATCATCCGTTTCGAAAATCACGAACGGTCTTGAAACGTTCTTCGCTCGGTTTTTCAGTTTTTCTTCTCGAAATCAATCGCGCGGGTGAACGAGGTGGACGGAAAGTAATCGGAATTATACCGTACGAGGGGATAAATACCGTGTTACCAACGAAAACGGCAAAATAACGATCAAAGGGATTTAATTAAATCGTAAGTGGCACGGAGATTACCGTACAGGTTAATCGCGTTCGAATCGCGCGCGACACCGAAAACGAAAACGTATCACGGCGAGTGAAATTTCCCGGGGATTTTCCGGCGGTGCATCAATTAAATGCCTTTGACTCGTAAAGTTTCGTTAAACGAGATTTCCGTTATTTCGGCGGTCGGGCGTTTTTCTCGTGAATAGCGTGCGCGCGAGTCGGTCCTTGTCGCTCCGGGGAGATCTGGCGAGCGAAAAACCGAATTTCGAGCGGGTGTAACGTCGATCGTTCGAGCGAGTACGTCGAGGGCCAACGATTGATTTCTCCTTGCTTTTTTCCGACACGGTGAAAAGAACCGTGGGAAAAAATTGGCCAGAAACGAGCAACGAAACGAGACTTTTCGATAGCTCGTGCCAGTTTCCCGCTGCGAGAAATTGCCAGGTGCTCGGAGCCAAAGTTTCGCCCGCGAATGCTTTGATCGCGGAGAATCGTTCCGCGATCGGTGCCCGGGGAACGAGGACTTGAAAAACTCGGATGGAAAAATAATCGAGAGTTGTTTAACCGAAAGTTGAGAACGACGAAGAATATTGACGGAACATTTAATGAGAAATTCAAGACGCAAACTCGGAGTCTTTAGATCGGTCTCGAATTTGCCCGCGATCGAAATCTTTGCTCGGGGGAAAAAAAAATCTCGTACAACGAACGAAAGGATAAAGAACGATGGTTAAAGAAATCTTTTTTTCTTTTCTTCTTTTCGTTATTATTCCAACGAATAATTATACGAATATCGAAGGAACGATCGTTGGAGTACGTTTGCGTCGCTCGGAGTGACTCTTTATTCGAGGAGAATTTTATGCGCATTTATTCGCAATTGTTATTCGTCGCTCGAGTAAAATTTCACTCGCACGTGTCGTTAGAGTGAAAATTGCTACGGAGGAAACGTACCGAATAAATCGTTACGGCTTCGATCGACTCGCTACGATTTCTCTTGAAAAAAAAAAAATCATTTCTCCAATTTTAACGGAAGTGGAATCAATTTTAACGCGTGATAGAGTTCGATGGAAATCCGAAAGAAGCGACGTTATCGATACCGTTATCGGTTCGGGAAGACCGTTATTTGATTAACGAAATGTCACAGTCGGTACACGCGTAGCTCGTTGTCTTTCGAAGCGATAACCATAGTTTTAATTAACTGTCCATCGTTGATACGTTACAGTGCCAGATCACATCCGACCACGTGTACACAGTTTACCGGAAAAAGCGTACAACCCGAGGGCCGGTGACGATCTCTATCGGCTACGGGCGTTCAGCATCACCCATAAAGGCGTCGTTAATCGCGGCGATTCGATCATTTCGAGACACAGCAGGAGCAACACTTCCGTCAACAGTAGCAGGTAATCAATCACCGAGTAAAGAGACGGGTAACGAAACACCCGCGCCATTTTGTTTGCTGATTAAACCGGAACGGAATACTTGTAATCTTACACCGTAGCAGATATTCGATATTTAAAATTTAATACTCGGTGTTTGAAATTTGAAAATCCACGTACACGAAACGTAGAATTTTCCCATTTGATATTCGAGACACGCGCCGGGTGATTTTTAACGAAAAACCGACCTTACCCGCGGGGTATTCGATACAGTCTCGTCGCAAAAGTTCGTCCACGTACTAAACGTCCCCACCGTTACGAAATTCCGAAGAACGATGTAACGGGGCACGGTGTTCGAACATCGGCCCGATTACGCTCCTCTACTTTCGGCATTAGCATTCCGGCTTCCTTTCGTTTCCATTGAATTGCGTTGAATCCGACCCAGAACGAGAACAATGACAAGCGAAATGCGCTACATGCTCGTTCATCGATCACCGCGCGTTCGCTACGACTTATCGCGGCAACATTTAATTCCGATCTTCGTGACACCACTCCGCTGGATAATTAATTGGCTTTCGACACGTTACATTCGGTGGTACGCGTTAACCGTAATTCAACCAATTGGTACCGTTCTCGCTTCATTTCCGCGATCCGCGCCGCTAAACAACGAGACAAATCGCAATATCGCCGCGTACGCGCGATTCACTTCGAAATTTATTCGAATTCGTAAACGCACTTGGCGCGCCAACTGAATTTCGTGCATCGGTTCACTGCGAATAAATTGCACTCGCAAATTGGGCGCAATGGTAACGTTATATTTAGCGTGTTTTAACAATGACCTAGAATGGAATTTTCTTTTCGAAAAAAAAGAGAACAAAAAGAGAAATAAAATAAAATCGAATCTTGATATCCGTATCATTCTCCGTCACCGAGACAGTATCGGATTCAAAGCGTTCAAAATGGAAGTATTTTGTCCGAAATTTGACCGGTGCAGTTTCAATTACCCAGCGACGCGGTAACCTAATCACGCGCGAAGCCGTGCTCTACTTCTGCGTCGATTCGTGTTCCTCTCGCTCCAAACCCTTGTCATTTTTCGCAGTTACCCACTGGTTGGATTAACCCTTTGTACCGGGGTGACATTAGAGGATCTAGCAGAAACGGAATTAATGGAGCGTGCACATCGAATCCTACGTTACAGTCGAAACGAAACCAGTTGGTTCAACGAGGTTCCCTCTCTGTGAATTTTGAAAACCGTTGATCGTGTTTCGTCGAGTCCTCGATAAAAGTGTCGAGAACCGAAGCCCAAGAATATTAGTTTCTTCGAACGTTCACCGATAGAAGTGATAATTCCGTGTTTTTTTCTCTTTTTCTTTTTCATTTATTCAACGATAAAAATAGTAATCTCGCGATGGTCAAGTGTCTACGGTTACAGCTTCTAATTTTATCGCCCTGTTTGAATTTCTACAGAACAATAAATTTTCCCCTCGAGCTACCGAGAAACTACCGAAGGGCTATCGATCTTGGTTTTCCTAAATTATGGGAGAACGTTGTCACCATCACCACCACCGTCGCGGTGGAATTAATTGGTCCACGTTTCACAGTTTCGCGTTTAATTGAACGGCGAGTACGTGTGCCCTTAATGTCCGATATATTCCATCTTCCTTTTTTCTTTTTCTTTTGTTTTCTGTTCCGAGAAGTACAAGAATGCACGATGTTTTCAAGCGTAGTCTGCTCGTATCGTGACGCCTCGTACGATCGTTCCGTTCGATTTCCTTCGACTTTCGTTACGAGAGCCCATAAGTCTTTCCGTGTCGAACGGAGAGGAATCGTTTCTACCCATGGAAACGATATTTGTACTCCTTGTCGTCCGTGGGGAGTTTGATTCTCGCGATAAAAATTTACGACAATCGAAGTTGCCGGTCCCCGAAAATTTAATCCGTTCGCGATACATCGATAAGGGACGGAGCGAAGAACGGAAGAGGAATCACCGAACGCGAGGAGATGATTCTTTATTTCGAAGTCGCGTTCAAACGAAGCGGCAAGGAATCGTTTTTGTCGCGACGAAAGCGCGATAAATCGAGCGTGAAAATCGAGCGGGTAAATGAAACGTTGTTTCCTCGCAGTACGCGTAATAAACGCGAACTTCCCGCGATCGAAATCCCGAGAGCGGTCTCGTAAAACACGCGCTCGAATTTAACCCGCAACGAGATGGAGTGTTATTATTTCGTTAATTGGTAAACGCTCGAAATTTCTGTCGCGTTTCGTGGACATCTCGCGAGAAGGAACGCGGCTCGATAAAGTCGACGAGTCACCCTTTTCGAATAAACGCAAGGGCACGTGTACGGGCTCGGGTAATAACTTCACCTCGGTTGTTAAAAAAAATCTGAAAAAATGTTCCGGTACGAAAGTTGTTCCAGCCGGAGAAAACGATCCTGTTACAGCATCGTAGACCACTAACCATCGTAGTACTCGCGAATTTTTCATCTCGAACTTCCCAATACCGTGTTAACGGCCCGTTCTACATCACTCGCAGCTTAATTACCTTCTCCCGGTTAAATCTTCGACTTTTCAATCCCTGAACGTTCGACTTGCCTGTTTTCGAACTTCCAACCTTCCCGGTTCCTCGACTGGCAACTTTGGAAATTTCCAAGGTCTCCCGTTTAATTCTACCATCGGTATCCGGGGACGTTAATTGAGTTACATCGACGTTCACGTTTCATTGAGCAGAGCGTGCACGCTTTCGCATAACGCGTACACGCGCCCGATCGATTTCTCGATCGGGAAGCTCGTTCACGGCAGCGTACTTATCGAAGTCAACCCTTTCGAATCCCCGTTCCTTTCCCTCCATTCTGTAGCCGGGTTATTCCTTGGAAAGTTTGCACCGTTCCGTGCTTATTTACCCTGTTTACCAAAGATATTGAAATTCCCCCGTGGCTCCGGGGGGCTTCGCTCTTCCGCGAAGCTGGAAGTCGTAAACGAGAACCCTCGGAACATGGGTGGCCTGTAAAACTTTCAACGACATTTTCCGCGTTTCCCGAGAGTCCACCCACCGGGCGCCACTTAATTTCGGCGAAGAGACAGTGAATTTTGCCGTACCTTAACCCCGCTCTCTTACCCTCGATTTTCCCTTACCTCGAGCCTACCTTTCCCTCGGGCATCCTGGTTACACGTAGACGTTCACGCGCCTCGCTTAGCCAGGGATAGTAATTCTTCTCCCGAGAATAAATCAACGACGAGTTTGGCCCGTACCGACGAGAAAAACACGCACCGCGAACGAACAAAGCGATTAGAACAATCGAGCGGCGGTCGTTTCTTTGCAAATACCCAAAGAAATTCTCCGAGTGGATAACAAAATCCTCGTTAAGGGAGAGCACCGTATTTTTGTTATTTTCTCGAAACGTTTCAAGAACACCGTTTCGCAATACGAATTTTGAAATATTAACCGACCGAACGTTCTCCGTAGACCCGTCCCTCCGGCAGCTACTCGACACCGAAGCGGTTTTCTATTCTTAAATTTTATACGCGTTTTTCTCGGAAACTACTTGCAACTTGAACCGCACACGTGTGCGCGCGTGTGTATATATATATGTACATATATATTTCTCTATTTCCCGAGAAAACTTCGAAAACTGTCGACCTTTATCGTGGGAAAGCTTGTCGTTTCGAAACAAAGCGACGTTTTGAAAAACGCGATAGCGATGTTCGTTCAGTTTGGAAAAAGAAAAAAATTCCAATTTCATTTAATTCCGACCATTGTATCCAGAGAAATCCATTTCACGACGGGACTAGGAAAATCGGGCAGCGTCGCACGGGGACGTTCGTATTTTCCGCGCGCGTCGACATTTTTTATCGAAAATTGGCAGAAATATCGCTCCGAGTGTATACTTCCGATACACGCGTGCCAAGCGTTTGCATCGAACGTTTCGAATCGTCGCGAAAGAAAATCCCGAAGGGCAGTATACTCTTTCGTTCCGAAAGCCACCAACGAACAATTTTGTTTTTTGTTTCGCGCAACCTCGAATCTCGGTTCATCGGTGGTGGCTCGTTTACGATTTCGACACGCGCCACGTTGAAATTCGATAAGCCTCTATTGTTCCAAAGTGCACCGTTTGCCGCCTCCGCGATTGTCCGATCCGCGAACCAACGAAGCAGGGACTCGTAGGGTAGATAAAACGAACAAAAGCCACGGGAGTGTATCTTAGAAACTTTATTGTACAAAGATTATCGAACGCTCGCAACGAAGTACCGCGATCGAGACGTGACAATGATGGAGGGGTTTGCGTAGTCAAAGGAGAATCGAAGAGACGATCGCACCGGCGGTGCGGCGAATCCTGGGAAGAAAAGGTATTTGGCGGTGAACCACGCCGATTGGAGGAGTGCCAGCTCGTGGCCGAGGCTTCCGAACGTTCCCTCGTTTTCTTCTGCTTTTCATTATCACGCTGCACGGAACGAGCCTGAGGTTTATTTCTGTAGCCCGATTACCGGACGCCTTGACCCGTCGATCGGGTCGTTCGACTCGACTCCGCGTCTTCTAGTCCCGAGTGCATCATCCCCTGCTGCGCGTACTCTGACGAACGTTCCAAGAGACGTACCTTTTCTATTCGGTGGAGCAAGCTCGAGAGAGAATCCTCCAACTTCTACAGTGGTTCTTCTCGAAGACGTTCGAACGAGGTAGTCGAGGAAGGGTCTCTTTAAACTTCGACTCGATATGGTTCTACTCCAAACTTTGAACGGAGTTTGATGCACGAATCGAAAGCTTCCTCGAGCTTTCTCGATGGTTCTACTCGGAGCTGGAACGTTCGAAGGAGTCTGGAGTCGAAAGCTTCCTTAAACTCGAACGATGTTTACTCGAAGCTGGAACGTTCGAACGAGAGTAGAGTCGAGAATTTCCTCGAACTTCCTCGATGGTTCTACTCGAAGCTGGAACGTTCGAACGAGACTGGAGTCGAAAGCTTCCTTAAACTCGGACGATGTCTACTCGAAGCTGGACCGTTCGAACGGGACTAGATCCGCGCTGGAGTCGAGAGTTTCCTCGAACTTCCTCGATTTCTGTCTACTCGAAGCTGGAACGTTGAAACGGGACTAGATCCGCGCTGGTGTCGAGAGTTTCCTCGAACTTCCTCGATTTCTGTCTACTCGAAGCTGGAACGTTCGAACGAGATTGTAGTCAAGGGTGTTCTCAAACATTCTCGATGGTTCTACTCGAAGCTGGAACGGTGCTGGATCCGCGCTGGAGTCGAGTGAAAAATACCGCGTCTAGCTTCTCCCCTGTGTGGCATCGGCGTTGAGAAAGGGTTTCTGGTGATGCTTCTCTTCTAATCGCTGTACTCGATCGTCTCCTCGTACTCCATCGACTGTTGCGACCTGGTGGACGACGAGGTCACGGACTTGACCGACGACGATGACTCGATCACCGACTTCGATTGGACGCTCTGCACGGACTTCATCGTCGAAACGGACGTCGATTCCGACGATAGGTTCATCGACTGCGCGACCAGGCTATCGGCAGACTCGTTTGCTGGGGAACAACGACAACAACGATTTTTCTTTCGTTACGCAACGCTTCAACGTCGATCGTTGTTATTCATTAACGAGCAAGCGGGTCAATTTTTAATTACAATCGACGGTTTTCGATTGTCCGCGAAATGTGGGGATTGCTTTATACTCGCGATAAAATACAGCGGGTGGTAATTCCATTTTGAAAGGGCAGAGTGAAAATGTGGAATGAAATCCCGTCAGGGCTTAGTATCCCCCGGAGAATCGAATTTGAATATGCAACGGGACTGAAATTCGATTTCGAAGGATTTCGTTTTTCCGTAAGCGTCGCGTTCGCGCGGTTACGAATCATACGATACTATTCCTCCGAAGAAAATACCGGTGTCCTCTCGTGATCGGAAGAAAACTTTCCAGGTACGCGTTCGATGATTCGAAAGCGACACAGTACGTACAAAAGCTTAAAAAAAAATTCCTGTCCCTCCACCGATACATTTTGCGCGATATATTTCTCTCAATTTCGATTTACCACCAGCTGATGTGTACCAAAAGAAATTATCGATTCATTAAGCACTCGAACGTGCGAATCGAAACATCGAGAAACCTCGAGGACTCGAACAGGGGTGGCGAAGCTCTCGTTGGAAAAATTGAAATTCGCGACAAAACGTGATGTCGAAGAAGTGGAAGATCGCGGATCGATTTGAATTTGTCACACGCACCTTTGGCGACTTCCATCGTGGAGAGAATGTTTCCGCTTTGGATTTCCGGGGCTCGGCGATTTTTCCAAGGGTTGATGGAAACGGACGCGAACAACTCGAGATCGAACTCGCGAATGGGGCGAACGTCGGAGCTTCGGGTTATTCTAAACCGGTATCCGGTCGGTAGTGGGGGAAAGTCCGCGATCACGTGGCCATGGATGCATAGACACGGGGCCCGGGGGGTGGAGCAAAAATGTTGAGCGTGTTTGGCGGCTTTTACGACGCGGCGAGGAATATTCGTGGAATTTCGAATGGCTCGCGACGTATGCGTCCCGACGGCTGAGTCAATGTTCTTCCGACAGCGATGCGTCGCGCGCTCCAGACGCTCGATGATTTCTTTCGCAGTCGCGAATAATTATCGCCTGGTAATTGGCAAACGTCGACAACGATCGCGCATACCTTGCCACGTTTTACGCGACGATAATCGAAAATTGTTATTATTGCGCAGATCTTGCCCGGGATGATTCAGAATCTCGGCCATCCGCGTCGTTGATCCCGGGAAGGATCGATCATCGAGCGAACGAAACGATACGGAGCGAATCGAAAGAAGTATGAATTTTGAAACGTCACGAGTGGCTCCGAAAAAATGAAGCAAGCGATGAAAGAGCGACGAGTCTCGCGGTGCAATCCTATTAAATATTTACGCATCGTTTGTAAGTATCGCGCGCAATAATCAAGAATCGATCGAGACGATAAGACCAAGGGTAGATATTTTTATCCGGCACTGAATATTTAAAAAAAAAAATGAAACGTGCGAGCCAAGGGGGTGGTGGATTTGTCGCACGGCACGATCCTATTAAATATTTACCTATCGCCTAAAAAGCATTGCGCGCGTATCGAGTGGAAGTCCACTTGATTTTATTAAAAAAAAAAATTTCCACGAACGTGCACTCTTTTTCAATGTTTCCCTGCCCGGTAAATTCCTCCCCTGTCAGAGTAACTGTCCACCGTTTCTGTATAATCGATTAATCAAAATGTCAAATGTATGTGACGTTCAAGAGTATCGCGTGCTCTAACGTTGTATAAACATCCGATCCGCTGTCGAGCACCGCCGGACACGGTATCGAAATTTTCGGAGCAGTAACGATTATCGCTTGAACCGTTAGTCGTAAATATTTCTAGAATCGGTACTTTTGTTACGAGAAACGTTTCCACGATGCGTTTACAACGACCGTGTTACTGCACGGCTGGTTGCTGCAACGTGGAACAAGACGAACGGACCGAGAACCGGTGCAGGTAACTCGAGTTCAACGAGAGGGAAGTCTCGGGAGGGAAACCGGAGAAAAGGAACTCATCTTCCGAGGAATTAGGATCGACGTTTGTTAGGTACGGTTAAATGGACTGCGAGGAACAGGGGTACTACTGCTCAGCGTTGATGAAGCGTCTTTGGATCGACGAGAATCCCATTTTGCTCGTCTCCCTGGTGATTCGACTTGCACGGGATCTTCGATTATGGAATTCTATTTTCTTGTGCCGTGTCGCTGCGAAAGAGAGCGAGCGTAACGAAGCATCGCTCGGCTCGCGTAGAAATTTTTCCACCGTAGGAGTAAACGCTAACGGGAAACTCAGACTCCAATTAACGAGCCACGGAAGAACCCCACTCGAGTTTCGTACGAATTAAAGCGTTCCAGTTTGCGAACTCGGTTTCCGTAATTGTTCGCCCGGAAACTGTCCTTCGTTTCGTCGTTACGCGATTCGAGGAACGTAGGCGCGTAAGTCCGAGCCCGTCTCTGCTTTTTCCTCGATGTTCAACCGTTCGGTGTTTCTCGAAGCGGAAAATAACGAAATTTTTCCGGGAAAATGATCACCTTCGCGAACGATATTCGCGATTTTCGACCGAAAACGCTGGCATTATTCCGTGTTACGGTGTCGACTCGAGCGCGCTGTTTACAGCGGAAAAGCTGCGTTGAATTTCTGCCAGATCTGTCAATTTCCTTTGCGCTTTTCCCGGTGGATTATTCGTAGTGACTAATTCCCTACGGTGCTGCCGTGGTCGTTTCGCGGTAAAATTAAAGACCGATTTTTTCGCGCTGGAAAATGAGTCACGTCTTTACCGTGGATCCGTGACTAACGATCGATGAGTCACGAAATAATCCCGAGAAATCGAACGATCGTGGACATCGTCCAACGTTCTGTGAACGTTCAAGGCGTTGAATAAATCTTGCGGGAAATAATTGTCAGCCAATGTCGAATCCGTTCCAATTAATTTATCCAACGGATATTTCGACGGGAATCTTTAATTATTGCTACCCGTTGTGACGCTGGCGCGCTAAGAGCATTGCCAGACGGATCCGTCGTCTCGAGAATAGAAGTCTTATTTATATGTATTTGTTGTAACAAAATGATGACTAAGGCTGCGCTATTTCTACGCGTCGTAATGGGCTCGTCCAAGGTGATTTTCACTGTATAAATTTTCGGTGGAAAATTCAATTCGCCGAGAATCCCCGGCAAGGAAGCAAGTAAGGGCTACATCGAGCGTGAAACGATTCCACGAGGGAACGTCTCGTGAATCGAGTTTTTCTTTTTCCTCGAAACGGAGCGTTAAGAGGCATCCGATGGCGTATCATTCTTTCGTTGTAAACGCTCCGATAGAGGAGGGTTGCAGCTTTCGTACAACACGACGATTTTACGTTTGAAACCGAGCGACCGTTACCCGACGTATTCTTCGACGAATACCTCGGATTCGGTACATTAGCGTACCTCGAAAGTTTAACGACGCCCTCGAATGCTTTCAGACATCGAAAGATACTTCGCTGGCGAGGCAGGATTTCACCAACGATCCGATCCGAACATATTCCACGAACAGTTTGGGATCGATCGTCGTCGTATTTCCATCCTCGTAGGGTTGTTCCGTCCCCTTGAATCGTTACGCAAAACAGAAGCGTACGCCTCTAATTCTTCTCATTGGGACGAAATAGAATTTCACTCGCGGGACGTACCCTCGTGGAGAGACACCACGGACGTTCGTTACGAATAATTTCGTCCGCGTCGACGTCAACGTCAACGTCGTGCTTCCACGGTTACGTTCGCGAGATATTTTTTTTTCTCTCCCTGGGTCGGTCGTCTTCGCGCGCTCTGTTTCTCGCAAAACTCCACGGTACTAGACCGTGCCTCGAAATAGTCACGGCTTCTTTGTAGTCCGAGTTAGTTAGGCCCACGAAAGCGATCCCGCGAGGGAACGTGCTCGGGAAAATAAGTTTCACGCGGAGCGGCCGGTTTCCTGGCTCTCGTGAAAGGTTTTCGTCGTCTCGACACTCGTTTCTCGTGAACCTTTTACCGTGGAACGTCTATATAAATTCACCTTTTTTTTTTTTTTGGTTTGTTTTTCTTTTTTTTTTTTTTCTCCAAACCAACGGAGCACGCTCGGTGAGAATTAACGCGGGGGAAAAGTTTCGAGTATTAAAAAATGTGGAAAAATCCAAACGACTGGTTCTCGGTAAAATTGCAGCGATTTTTGAGATCTTTACGAAAGAAAGTACCCGGTGCACCGACATTCTCTCTCGAGGGTGGTGAACGTGGGTGAAAAAAGAAAAGAGAAAAGTACGTATCACTGTTTACGGGTCTCGTTCGTGTATTTCTCGCGGACGTGACTTTTCGAGAGTCCGTAGCTAAGCAGCTACACTGTTATTACACGCTTGGGTGTCTGCTCGCGAGTGCTCCTTTCGAAGCACTCGATTCATCGCCACGAGGAAGTTTCATTGATCGTTGCAGTCGGAAAACTGACAATGGAGTCGACTTTTAGGGATGCCGGTTGCTCGTTGAATCTCGTGGAGATTCTCCTTGCGTTTACAAAGCTACGAAACGTCGCGGGGAATAATTCTTTTCCGTTTGCAGGAATTACAGAAGGGAGACTAGAGTAAATCCTCCGTAAAAACGGACGAGTCTCTCGGAAAGTATCTGTCAGAAAGATAGATTCGCGCACGCTCGTTGTCGGAAGCTCGACCCTCGCGAAATACGGTTCTCATCGCGCGTTCGATGTCGGAGAAACTAGTTGGAGGGTTCGAAGAAAGCACGTGGGGTTCTTTTGTCTGTGTACCGGGGTTATTACGCGAATTATTACGTCGTACCCTGGCCGATCAGCTACCCGGTCGATGCGTTCCGTCCTCTCTTCAAATAGATGGGTGTAAATATTTGCTCGGTTTTTTCGTTTTCTTACCAAGATCCTTCGTTTATATATAACTCTGTATCTTCAGCGCCATCTTCGTGCTTCGTTTACACACGTGCCAAGCCGAAGGAATGCAAGAGCATTGTTCTTGGCCGGGAAGCAACGCGTTCTTCTATCGCAACCGCGACGTGGAACCTAGGGAACGTGTCCCGACGATCTCGAGATGATCGTCGTTGGATTTGTCGAATAACGACAGGGTTCATTTTCTAATACGAAGAAGAAAAAATACTATACGTTGAAAACACGACCCGAAAAGACCTCTCGGAAAGACGTGGGTCTCGATTCGGTTGAAAAAGTCGGTAGACGCGTGAAAAGGAATCTTCGATTTGATCGAGTCTGTGATCGTAGCTACGACCCTTGACAGTTGGCTCTATACGGGGGACAGTTTATCAAGCTACTAGAAGAGAAAACACTCGCAACGATATCGTTCGCGATTACTGTTTGCCGGGCATATTTACATAAACCTATTTACCAGCAACGTGTTGCATCCCAAAGTCACGACGGCTGACTCATTAGCATTTCAAATATTGCCGGAGCACGTTCCCCGTTTAATCCCCGGAATGATTCGCGTAAAATGCGTTTCATCGGGTCCGTGAGTAATTACCTGACGGTCCTTTGACGGGGAACGATGTTTTCGAATTCGTTTCTACCGTTAAACAGCGTTTTTATGCAACGTTCGCATCGGTACGAGTTATTCACTTACGTGTCGCGAAGTTCGATCGATCCGACCGTTAATAAATAAAACTGCTGGGAATTTGTCGGTGCCACGTGACCTAGACGAGAACCGTGTCGTTTTCGAGATCGTTCGGAAATCGTTTGTATTTTCAAGGATTCGGCTGGAAAGTATCGGTTAAGTTTCTTCGAGAAAGAGAAGTCACCAGCAGGGTGGTTCCTACGGGGTGGTTGCATCCGGTCTTGTGGACGTTACATAACGAGAAACTTGCGTCAGAGGCGAGTCAGAACTGTTCAGAATAACCCGAGGATCCAAGTAAGACACACCAGGGTACCCTAAGAGTTCAACAACGATCTATTGGAACACCCTTAAGAAAGACACTTCTACCGTTTACGAGGCACCCGAGCCAAATAAATAGTTAGCGACTAGTTAATGGGTACAGTTGTTCCGCAAACGAGGTGCAAACAACGTTTCGTTTCGTTCACTCGGGGGTCAGTCGAACGCGTCGACGGTTCGAGACGAAAGCGAGAACGGCCTTCGAGGTTCGGTCTCGGTCGTACGTCGTCGCGTTTCGTTTCTCAGAGCTTCGAATTTCTCGATACAAGTCGAGCTTACGCGCGCCAGACGTCGTAAAGCGCGCCCACCACCTTCGAGCAGAAGGGTGGAAAAAGACTCTCCCCGATTTCGTGCTCCGCGTCGCGTTTGATCGCGCCGAAACCACCCACTGGCTTTGCGTTGATTTTCCGCCCAGACCCCGAGCTAATCCCGCGTCTCCCGTCTACTTTCCACGTGTTCGCTTTGTGTCCGACATCGTGCACGTAAATTCGTTTAGCCCGGCGACTCCGCGATCGATAAGGTTCGCGACCGGTCGAAGTCGCTCTCGCGAACGGGGATCCTTGCCAATTATCAAGCACATCGATTCGCGACACAGGGTTATCCACTGGTTCTCCTGTTCGATTTTTTAATCGTTAGACCTGTTCGAACGTCCGAATTGCCGCAAATTGATCGAGAAACAAACTGGACGTTTGTATTGCCAAGCGTGTTAAAATACTTTCGAAGCGTTTTAAAGAGGAATGGTAGCGAATTTGTCCCTGAATTTGTGCCCCTCTTTCTGGGCATCTCCTCTAACCTTTTTGGATACTATAGGTCTTTGGTCATCGGTACAAAATACAATATTTTATCTTTCCGATTCTGTATCTTAGCGAGAGTGTTATCAATGGATTCGCGAGATTCTCCCGATGAAAATGAGCCCAAACACGACCGTGTTTGGACGATCTTCATTTTCAATTGTACGTTGGGCGAGGAATTTTTGAAAAATTTTTTTTTTCTTCGCGTAATTAAAAGTGGTCGGAGTATGGTCGTGTTTGGGCTCGTTTTTGACGGGACAATCTCGTCGATTCGTTGGTGATATTCTCAACTGGGTTTTGTCGACGAAGTTAGCTGCGATGTATAGTATCGCAGAGTCCATAAAGGACTCGCAGACGGAAGCCTCGAACGTCGTTCTCGAGAATCCAGGCCACGGAAGCCTAAAAAACTATCAGAATCGATCTCGTCCAGCGTGTTCGTATCGTCGAACGTTTTACGGTAATCGCGGCATCTTTCCAACTCCTTCGAAAGTTATCCCGGATTGTTGTAACGCCTCGTGTAACGTTGTCCGTCGCTGATTCGGGAACATCGACGTAAATTCAATCGCTGGAGAAATTGATTTCACGGGTATCGCGGAACCGTGGTATTCATCCGGGGCACGATCTTTGGATATAGATTCCGTTCGAAGGCTTTTGGTCCATTAGCTTGCAAGCTCTTCCACTCTTACCTGACCGGAGTGAACGCCGAGATGCGAGAATATTCGATGCACGTTCGATTGTTGGAAACTTCGCAGCGAGGAGGTGTGATTCCATAGTCGAAGATGACGACTATCCTGTTCACAATAGACGGGCAACGTTGATACGAATTTATTCTAGCCTCCCGTCGGATTTGCTTCCGATTCGTCGACGAACCTGATCGAACGGGTGTTCGACCTGAAAACAGGTGAGGAAGATGAACTCGAGGTCGTGTTTCGGGGGGGATGGGACGTTAAAATGGAAATACGACGTCGTCCCTCGATCTCCGCACGTTTCCCAAGCACCGTGATACGTTTCTGATGAAAATATTATACCGGGAACCATTTCTGAATATTATTCCCGGTTCCTGTATATTTCGAGAGCGATCCAGTAATATTATTCTACAGGATATTCGACTCGCTACCAATTTGTTCCTACGATGCATCAACGTGAAAGGAGAGTTACGCATCGTGACGTTAACCTGATTGATCCAAAGATACACGACTCTTGGGTTCATCCGCTGCACTTGCATTACCGAGTGTCCTGAATCAGTCACCCGCAGTAGTTGATACGGTAATCTTCGGTTTCGAGGCGATGAATCGAGCCCAGCAGTCGCCTCGAAATCGAGTTCTTTACGCTAGACGTTGCTACAAACGTTCGGTCACTTTTGTTCGCAGAAACAGCAACGTATCGGGGGAGAGATCACCGTTCGAGGGTTCATGCTGCAGCGGACAGGGTGTCGCCCCGGACAGCACCGAGAGCGACGAGATCGAGGAAGAGATCCCCAAGTATCGGGTCGTTTTGCTCGGTGACTCTGGTGTTGGGAAAACCGCGCTGGTCTCTCAGTTCATGACCAGCGAGTACATGAACACGTACGACGCCAGTCTAGGTAAACGTATATATTCCATACTTCAGTATCTCTCCAAGTATCACTTTCAACGTCACGTCGTGGCCATGTTTCGACCACGGTGTAAGTTTCCGCAGGGACGCTTGCCCTCAAATTACGAATAATTTCGTCAACCACCTACAAGTCGATAAAAAATGTTACCGGTACACGGTTATCGAACGGTACAATATTTACTCGAATTTTTCATTTGTGGAGCAGTCGCAAGTGTTTCATCGTCTCTTTCAGGATCTATTTTAAACCGCAGCAGGTCTTTTGAAAACGTTACCGCCCAGAAATATCCATCGTTTATATAACGACTAAATTTAGTCCTCTTTTCATCCATGTTCCCTTTCATCGCCTCGCTTTATCTTTCTTTTGTTACGAGCCTGCGCGGCGTTATCGTGCACCCGGATCGTTTCGCGCGGAATCACTCGTAAATAAATCATAAATAGTCTTCCCGTAGCAAATTCGGGCAAAATTCGTACCGTCGTTAACCACCGTTTCTTTCTCGGCGCGATTTACGATCGAGTCGTGCTCCTTTACGCGCGATCGCTCGCGAATGGGGTGTATCGGTAACGAAATTCCACCCACGAGTCGCGAGCACGGTAAAGAGAGTTAAAAGTTAATAATAGAACGAAACGGAAAGAGAGGGTTGCCCTCGTTGTTTTTTGTCGGTGCTTCCTCCTTTTGTTTTCTCTCGTCGAGCAAACGACTTTGCGAGCACAGTTACGGTCACGGTAACGAGACACCCTTCGAAGCGAGTCACGGATCGCGATCACGGTTCTCGCGAGAGGGAAATCGTCCGCGATGTTATTCGAGGGGTGGTTTCCGGTCGTTTTGCTTCCGTGTTCTTTTTCCACGAAACCCTTTTGCGTCCACGCTTTCCCGTTCTCCGTTTCCATGCAGAAAACCGCAAACCGTGGTCACTGGAGCCCGCGATTCGCGGTCCGGTTTGCAACGCGTTTGACGCAAAAGGTCTCGTTGGCAGAAACGCAATCGATGTTAAATCACTCGATAATTTCGGTTCCAAGGATTTCCGTGCAACGCAGCTTCCAAACATTTCGAAATTGATTTATCACTTTCTCTATAATTACCCCCATTAGTTACTCCGAACGCGATTATTTCGGTACCGTGGAGAGAACGACTCTCGGGTACGTTCTTATTATTTTCTTTCCTTTCCTTTTTGTTTTTTTTTCTACGCATCCATCCTCGATAATTAAAATTTCAAGTCGGCCTCGCGCAAGGGAGTTTCCATACGATCGAGAAACTTCGATAGAATGTTTTTTTCCCTCCGACCTTATCCGAGCCTCTATGAAAAACTTTGCGAGTACCTCGCCATTGTTTCGCGACGTCTACTATCTATTTTCGAACCGCAACTTCGAGGTTGTTATTAATTATAAAGAAATTTCAATCCCTTACGGGTGAGATACATTCCCCCGTGTTCACCGACGAACACGACGAGTGGTTTCTCCTTCGAGTTTCGAAGAACACGGGAAATTCAGACGGACTTTTCATCAACGTGTCTCGGGTTAGAAGAAGTTTCGCGGTTAGCCGAGCAACGTTAATTATAAATGCACGCGCGAGGTCGCAGCAAAGGCTCCGATTTAACGAGTGTTTCCGTTAACTTGGCCGCCATTCAGAGACGCCTGCAACGCTACCGGTTACTTTTAATTAATTTCTTTCGTTTCTGTCCGCGCTCGTCTCCCCTCGACGTAGCGTTTCGATTCGACCCGGTTCGGCCATTACGTACACCGTAAAATTTGATTTTCAGCGGTTAATTAGCAACTTTGCCGTTTCAATCTGCGACGCGATTGTCGCAGCCCCGCTCCGAAATTTATTCTCCGCGAATTGCCTCGTTACGTCACGATTATTAATGCCCCTTTTTTTCCCAAGTCCCAGAAACGCGTCGTCGGATTCGTTGCCCCCGAAGCTCCGCCCCCGGTTTCGGTGGGAGGAGAGGCGTGCTTTTTTTTCTCGAAGGACAGATTAATGGCGTTCGATTCATAACGGAGCCTCGTTAAGCTCAACAAACGGCCGCCAGTATTTCACGTGTGCTGCTTTTTCCATCGGTTAAAAATTGCTCATTTGAATAGCCGATGAATTAACCGTTACCTGTAAATTGAACGAAGGAAGAAACAAACAGTTAACCAAATCGTATCGATAGGTCGTACTTGGGGATCAATCGATGGAAAATTTCGCGACCGATTGTAAAGTTCAGATTATGATGTACAGTTTGTTATAAAACTGTAAGATTCAGAGACCTCGCGCAATACAGTGATTGCACGTACGAGAATATAAAGTCGAGAAGAAAAAGAAAAGAGAAAATATACTTCTGCAGCGGTACAAAGATTGAAAGTAATATCCATTCGTTATCGACACCTGGTACTCTTTGGATCATTGTTGCATTCACTCCAACGCGACCGAATCTATGATTCGCAGCAAAGGTGTCCAAAAGAGAAATCTTGGAAAGACATCACCGAATGTCACGGTATCTTTCACTCTACAAGCTCCCGAGAGTGAGAAAATAGAATCAGTAGCGGTTTGTCGAGCGACAGAGGAAAATTGAATAGAATTCCGAATGGAAGGACCTCTGGATTTTGCGCACTTTCCAGGACCAAGAGTTAACTCTTTGACGCGCTCTTTCGGACTTGCGAAGGAGAAACCGATCCTTGGATGATGTTCAGCTCCGAATAGACACATTGGACATGGTTCCAGGATCCTTTCTGAAGGTGGAGCAGAGCTTTTATTAAGTAAAGCTACCAATTCCTCGAGTGTGACTGTTTTGGCTTATCTAGGAGCTTTAGAGGTGTTGCAGTAGGCAATGTAGAATTGTTTAGGGGTTGTAGTAGATAATAGAATTTTCAAAGGGGTGTTAGTGGGTAAAACTCTTCAGCCAACCCTCCAATGTAGGATTTTGATCTATAGAAACCCCCACAGTGATTCTTCTCCGTATTTAACGACACCCAAAGTGTGTTTCCATCGTCTCGAAGGTATCCGTTCGTTGCTGAAAACGATCCGAAAGAACTCTCCCTGGTAGAATCAAGAGAAAAAGCGTTAAAGTGTTAAACCGTGGTCCTGGAGGGCGCGGAAAATCCAGAGATCCTTCCATTTAGAATCCCATTTAGATTCATCTCTTTGTCGTGCAACAAACCGCGGCTGATGTAATTCTCTCTCTCTCTTTTTCTCTCTTTCTGCGGAAGGTCTCCATAGTCAAAGAAATGGTTACATTTTGCGGGCTCGGCTCAAGAGTTATTCGAGGGAAGGGAAAACGTAACGATATTAGCCTTCGAGCGTTAAACGGAACGCTCGGTGTTTCCTAGCCCGTGGAGGATAGTCGTATTTACAATTTTGCGAGCGGACGGACCACCCTCCGCTCGCGCCGAAACAAACGCGATCCGCGCGGCGAGCGGTAATGGGGGTTTCGTGTACCACCGTCAATGCGGATCGTTAACGGTTCTCCTCGTTGCAATTGTGTTTGCTTGTCGTCACAGACGCGCTTATTACGTGACAATTATTATATACGTTCCGCATCGCGTAGAAACGATTACGCTCGCTCGGTTCCATTCCGTCGGTATTCATCGCGGCCGTTTGTGTTTCGACGCAGTCGCGTAGCTTTAATGGCGTTATTGCTGCGAGATTTTACGACGATGTTACGAGCCCGCGCGTTTACGTAAATGGGACCTCATTGTTCCTTAGATTTCGAACCAGTTCCGCCAACGAGTCGTGCGCTCGCTTCGGGGGTCACTGTAGCGCGAGAGGGAACCAACGATAAATCACCGAGGTTGCAATTATTTATTTCCAACTCGTGTCTCAACGCGTTCCTTGACCCGAGAATAGGCGAGGGTAACGTGGAAACATTTGTCAATCGTAAGTAATTAATACTCGGGCAATACCTAACGATAAATAACGCCACTGCGAAACAACTCTGTACAAAGCCTCGAGACTCTCTTCACGACGCTACTTTTCCCTCCGGGAAAGAAAAGTCACTCTCCCGCTTTTCCTCCCTCCCGTCACTATCTTGCACCCTCGTTCGTTGCTCGCCAAATTTCGTTAACCGTCTTTTCATTGGGCATGGCTTCGACCCTTGCCAACTCCTGCTTTCCCTTTTATTGTCCTCTTCCGGGCACCATTCTTCAAAATATGCTGTCTCGAAGCTACATTTCCTAAATCTATCCAAAAATTACGATATTACGGTAATTTTCGCTCGAATTGGAAACTGAAATAAACCTAGGTGTATCACGGGAACGATGTATCTATCGTTCGAGAAGTCGAGAAAATTAGATTTATTTTTCCGTTGACAAATTTTTCCGAGGTAACGATCGTTCTTTCGGCGAGGTAACGATCGAATTTTCCAGAGGTAACCGATCGTTCTTCTGGAGAGGTAACGATCAAATTTTTCAGACCCAACGATCGTTCTTTTGTAGAAAGTTCCACCCAGCTTTTTGCGAGTCGACTTACCACGTCTGAACAACCATCCCCCGTTCTGTTACAGACGACGAGTTCGGCGAGAAGACAGTCTCGATTCTGCTCGACGGAGAGGAGTCGGAAATGGTGTTCATCGATCATCCCCATGTGGAGATGAGCGTAAGTGGCGTTCTCGTTTCGAACACACCGTGTTACACCCACGCGCGTGGCACGCGCGTCCTGAAATTTCACGAATCTCGCTTTCCCTCGCAATTAAACGCTTTCGTGGAATCCAGCCGCCACGTACGGCCCGTTGAAAGGCAATGGGACACGAATAGCACCAGGGAAATAAACGACGCGTAGAATGGAATAAATTTTAAGCGTCGCGGTGAAACGTTCCTTTTATTTTAGCGTAAACGTACCTACCGGTCTTCGAGAGAACCGAATCGTCGGTTCGACTTCCCCGTCGCTGACTTGCAATTGTTCCTCGTTTAATTATCCTTGCTTCCAAATGGGAATTATTCACGCATCGAGAGACAATTGTTCGCGAATCGTGCGGGGAAATAAACGAATCGAATTTCAAAAATTGTACTATCTCGATCGACGAATAAGAAGAAGTTTAATTATTTTTTTAAATACTAAAAAAAACAATCTTCGACAGAATTACTTCTACTCGACGGATGTCGGCGACTTGCAATTGTTCCTCGTTTAATTATCCTTGCTTCCAAATGGGAATTATTCACGCATCGAGAGACAATTGTTCGCGAATCGCGCGAGGAAATAAACGAATCGAATTTCAAGAATTCTATCTCGATCGACGAATAAGAAGAAGTTTAATTATTTTTTTAAATACAAACGAACCAATCTTCGACAGAATTATTACTAGTAAGTAGATGTTTGACTTTCCTGTCGGCGACTTGCAATTGTTCCTCGTTTAATTATCTTTACTTCCAAATGGGAATTATTCACGCATCGAGAGACAATGGTCCGCGAATCGCGCGAGGAAATAAACGAATCGAATTTCAAGAATTCTATCTCGATCGACGAATAAGAAGAAGTTTAATTATTTTTTTTAAATACAAACGAACCAATCTTCGATAGAATTATTACTAGTAAGTCGATGTTCGACTTCCCCGTCGGCGACTTGCAATTGTTCCTCGTTTAATTATCTTTGCTTCCAAATGGAAATTATTCACGCATCGAGAGACAATGGTTTGCAAATATCGCGGGGAAATAAACGTCGAATCGAATTTCAAAAATTCTGCCACCTCGATCGACGAATAAGAAGTTTAATAATTTTTTTAAAATACAAACTCGACTTCTCGGTCGGTGACTCGTAATTGTTCGTCGTGCAATTATCGTAACTTTGGTCTAAGAATGAACCGGTTGCAGAAAGTCGAGAGGTCACGAATCGAAAGAGAAGAATCGTTCGATCGATCGAATTTCAAGAATCCCTGCGAGGCGAAACGAACAATTAACTTTAAAACTAATTAGCCCCCCGTCTTGGGTAGAAATTACCCGTTAGGTTCGCTCACCGCGGCGTTTAACTTCCCCGTCGGATATCTGTAATCGTTCTTCGTGCAATTATCGTTGCTCAGGGGGGTAAAGACGACGAGGATCGGCCAGATTTACCGGAAGAAACCGTCTTCGGCGTTACCAGTCGGGGAGAAGCTTTTCTCGATTTTCGTTAGCATCGCGACTATTCGGCGGGCTCGGTAATTGCTTCGCGGAAGGTTCCTCGAATCCGTGGAAACCGTGGAACTTGGTCGGTTCCGTCGAGGAACAAAATCTAATTAGAAGTTTTTCTCTCGGAAGATCAATCGCGGTGGTTTCTCGTCGGGTTTGTGGGGGTGGTTGAACGTTGGCCTCACCCCGTTGGAAATAAAACGGTGAACGCGTGACGTGGTATTCGATACAGTGGGGTGAAATGGTTTTATCAATCTCGTCTCAGGTGGAGAACTCACTGTCGACGTACGAGCCCCACGCTTGCATCGTCGTCTACTCCATCGTGTCTCCGGCGAGCTTCGAGGTAGCCGGGGAGATATTAAATTACTTGTGGAGGGAGCACTACACCCAGGAACGATCCGTTATCGTCGTCGGCAATAAGTCCGACCTCGAGAGAAGTCGCACAATCTCGTCGAACAGTAAGATCCCCGAGCGTAATTGCACAGGGTGGACCAACCACGATTAGCATCCTTTCGATACCTTGAAAACTGCGTGGGACGAAAGAGATTCACGGTTCTATCGACGAATAGACTCTGTTCTTTATCTTCGAGTCTTCGAATCTCTTTATCAAAGAATCGCAACGTTGGAAGATCTTTAATCGATAAAAATCGATTTAATCGCGTGGATATCCGAGATATCGAAACTGTTCCTCGTTGTCGGTTCACTCTACACCCAAGGTGTTCTCACCGATTTTTTTATCAATAGTAGAACGTGCTCGACGACCGAATGGCTCGATACGTTGCGCGAATCAACGTTCTCGACACCTTCGAAACACCAACGTTTCGATAATCCTTGACACCGGGGGCAAGTTTCAGAAATATCGAAGTCGAGACGCGATCAAAGACGGACGAAATTGCGAGCGTATCGAGGCCGGTACGAGCAGCCTGGAATTCCGTGACGAAGAACGGAGGAGGTGTCGCGAATTCCTTGATCGAATACCGTGTTCTTTTCGCAGAGGGGAAACTGCTGGCGACATCGAGGGAATGCAAGTTCATCGAGACGTCCAGCGGTATGCAGCACAACGTGGACGAGCTCCTGGTGGGCGTGCTCAAGCAGATTCGGCTCCGCGAGACCCGCGACAAGAAGCTGAAACGTCAAGGTAGCAAAGCGAGGAACCTGTCCAAGCTGCACGGAAGCAAGACCGCCTTGAGCCTGAACCTGGCCAGGGAGATACTGAACAAGATCTGCTTGAACGACAGCAAGAGCAAGAGCTGCGAGAATCTGCACGTGCTCTAAGAAAATCAACGTGAAAAGGATCGAGGACTCCTCGGGTCTCCCGACTTGCGCGAAATACCAATTTCCTCGAATCGTTTGTAAATATCGAGACACAGTGAAGCCTTTGAACGGTCGACGAAACTTGCAAGTTCGTCAACGATTCGGAAACAGAGGGAGAGTAAATTCGTTGTATCGAATTTTCTCCTGTCGCGTCGCGTTTAGGAATCTCGACCCTAGAACTACCAAAGTTGTGAATTTCACTTGTTTCGAACTTCTATTTAAGATCATGGAACTATATTCATTTTTATCGAATCAAAAATTGCACTTGGGTAATCAAGAATAGAATTATCGACGGTGAATCTATTTTTATTTGTAATATATCGGATTATGTACGTATCTGCGAAGTTTGACGGAGAAAGGGCAAGTTGATTCACGAGTAACGTTAGTTGTCCATTTTGATAAACGTCCATGAATATTGCAGGTAGACACCGTTGATGGTCGGGTAATTTTATAGAGTTCGAAACAAGTGAAATCGGTCCTTTGACAGTTCTGGCGTCAAGGGTGGTTCTAGGGTGGTTCAATTGGACAGATTCTGTCCCGATTGTCCGAGATTTTGCAATCGACGATCCGTGTACGAGCGGTACTCACGTACGCGGAAAATGGTCCCTGCGATCGTGACGTTCAATTCCCAACGACCGAGTCTCTTCGTCGATTCTCTCATTGCTCTTTTAACCGTTAACGAATCCGGGCCTACACTGTCCCGGGATGGACGCGCAAACAAGGAAACTTTTACCCTTACCAATCATGCCTCGTCCCTCGAATAATATTTGCTCTGGCTCCCGTTTGTCAGCCAATGGTGAGTAAACACCGGTCACAATCGTAGAAAACAGGTGGAAAAGCGACTGATCGACACGTCGCAGCTCCATCGAGTTCGAAGCATGGATTATCGCCGCAATGGACGTAGAAATCGATTCTTGGACAAAGTTATCTCGAATATCGAGATTTTTACAAAGGTGTACATCGAACGAATTAAAAAGACCGCTAGAGCTGACATCCATTCGGATCTTCGACGAGATTGTAAAACTGAACTTTGAAGAGTTTCGTTGAAATGCATTCGGATGCAATCTTGTCGAGTGATGCACTCGTTGAAAGAATTATTTCATTGTCGATGTTCGAAAGGTGACGAGGAGGCTTGGAAGGTGTCTTTCTCTCTGCCAAAAATTATTTTTCAAATTTTGTAATATTTTCTTACAGATTCTATACCTATCGCGTTAGAGATAACAGGAGACCGTCGGTGTAATTTCATTTATTTTCTCGTTGATCGTGATTCGGTATGGCTGGCCAATGTGCGTGGGCAGTTCGAGGTTCTCTCTTTCCAGGGTCAATTTTTCACGGCCGTGTTCGCCGTGCCGGAAATCAAAGCGTAATTCCTAGGAATTGATTCCGGACCAATATGCGCCGCGACGAGAGTTCGACGCGCGCGCCAGGCGTCGAATTTAGAATCGAAGACGAACGATCCGTAGATCCCGTAACGATCGCCGGGGTAAATTTGGCGACACGTTCCTAGCCAGTTCGATTATTTCTTAGGATTTCACCGACGACGACGACACGTGTACCTCTGTTCTCTCGTCGTACCAAATATTTATTATTCGCGTAGCTCGAGGTCGTGTCGTTGAAAATCGTTTGGAAATAATCGACGATCGGATAATTTGTCGCGAAAACCGTTCGTGGATCGTGAACCGTCTACAGATCTTGGTGAGAAATTGCTCGCGGTGTATCCAAGCCTTGTCTCCCGTTCGAGCGATAAAAAAAGCGTAGGGGAGAATCTTGAGCTCAAAGGAGCTTCAAGGTTGCCGAATACCGTGCGTAGACGATACTTAGACGAAAAAGTGTGGTCGTGGAACGATTGTAAACGACCGAGAGAAAAAGAAATTTTGTGTATCATTTTACGAATTATTTCGCGAATTATTTCATGGATTGTTACGAGACGATTGATAACGATCGTCAGGGTAAACGTTGAATTCGTGTCGGTGGAATGCAATTGGAAGTTTCCGGTAACGGTGTCTACGATCTCTTCGATGGGAGACGAGACGGATAGAGTCGAGCGAGGAACAATCAGAATCGATGGAGATAACTTTGTAACGCGAGGGTAAAATTGTAACGTTAAGCGAGACGTGTGTTGTACGGCTTGTATGCGAATCGTCGGTGGTGAACGCTGCCAACGTGGGAGAGTTTTCCGATAATTGTGGCTGCTTCGAAAGTGTGTGCACTCGGTGAAAAGCGGTCCGTTTGTTGACTCGACGCGCGCATCGACGAACGATTTTGTTAATTAATTAAAGTAACTCGACGGGAGACGATTTCGACGATAACAATTTTTGTCCTCGCTACCATCCGCCCCCTAACTCCTCCCGTGGCGTTGATGCATTTCCGTTGAAATTCCGCTTTGAAAATTCGAGCCACCCTTTCGCTTCGTTGGACGCTGGTTACGTCCACCCACGACGCTGGACGTCCCATTACATTATTAAGTGTAAATGTTGCGTACAATAGCGGTTAAACGAGTATGTGTATTATTACCCGAAATATCTCGTAGGGCGTTTAATAACATCGAGAGTGATCGATTCGACACTCTTCGTCGTGGTCGCCGCGTACGAGCCGTCATTTTTCAAATCTCGAGATCCTGTTTGAAAAGTGGTTGAAAAGAAGCTAATAAATTTCACGCCTCGACGGGGAGTGATATATCGTTGCGAAATAAATTTTCGAAGCATTACGTAAACGATAAATATAATTTTCTCCGTGCGATAAAAGCCCATTGAGTGGGCACTGTTAAATATTGTAAATTATTTCGAACTTCCGGGAACTTTGTTCAATCGTAAGAATTTCGATAGCTGCGCAAGGCGGCTCGTTGCTTTCCGCGACCAACGATGTTATCTCCGACCTACGCGTTTATAGAAAGATATTCGATCGTTTCCGATGTGAGTTGAACTCGGTTCGCGATTCTAATCTTCCACGATTAGAAGACGATCGATCGATTTCCGTTTCGCGTCCCGGTGGCCGCGAACTCGGCCAAATCGCGAGGAAAAAACTGCATTCAATCGAGTAGGGACGGCCTAAAAACGTACAAGACGGAGAAACTGTCTACCCGTCTGTATATGTATGTGCGTGCGTGTCTGTGTGTGTGTGTATCTGCGTGCATACTTATCGTGTATCATCGTACGAACCGATCGCCGCGATAACGATTGGAAATGTCGCGGTCACGGTACCGATACGCTCGATCGAGGATCCGTGAATTAGATAAGCGCTTCCCGTATCGAATAAACTCGCTTCTAGTAGTGAACTATCGATTGTTCGTCGGTCGTGTTTAATTGTAGAGACCCACGAGTCTCCGATCGTTGCTCTCTCGTCTTCTGGAGCAGTGTTTTCCAAAATAAGAGGCGTCCTAAGAATCTATACAGTAACGTCTTTAATATAGGAGCAATGCGATCTCTTTCTATCGGTTGTTCGCATCTTGCGGGCGAAAATCGTCTCCGCTTCTTTGGAGCGCGCTTTTACGTAACGGTTTTTGAAAATCATTGTTCCAGAGTATCGATTCCCGGAGGAAAATTCGTCGTTTCGTAATACCGTTTCAATTTACGAACAATGCGATCCACGATAAAAGTCAGCCTCGCCCCATTTCCTCGCCTTTATGTATTGTCAATTGTCCCGCGAAGATGCACACCTCAGAGCTCATCACGGATACTTTCGAAACGTTGATCTATTTTTATATATATGCGTATAACTCGTCTCACACGTTTCATTGCTGTACGTCGTCCGCGCGATCGACGTTTTTTTCTACTTCGTACGAGTGATCGATAACCCTTGAGCGCGAAAAATCCGTGCAGGGAGCGAGAGCTCTTCCAGACGACGGTTTCTCGACCCTTCGACTGCTAAACTGCGTGTTCAAAGTTCGAGAACAATTAGCGAAAAGGGGACGTTGAATTAGAGAACTCCCGGATCGAATATCGAAAGGGTTTGGACCGCTACGATCAATGGGAAGAGTAACGTTGTCAGAAATTTATTATCGTTCCATCGTTTCTCACGATGCTTTCCTAAGTAACAGTCCCTGCACGTTTACACGACAATCAACTTATTTTGCTAACTATCGTATTATACTGGATATCTGTATTAGAACGTAGACACTAGATGTTTAACGTCGGAATAAAAAAAAAAAAGCAATACCGAAAGTAAAGCATTTATTATTGGTGAAACTGTAGGCCTTGAGCTATTAATTTTTAAATTGACCGCGGACTGTACGGTGCTGCCACCTAGCGGACACTCGATCGAACTAATTTTCATAGAGAAATCCCCCTGGCGGGAAAACGCCCAAGTTTGTCGAGAAATAATTCCCGCTTTCGCGATCAGATGTCGCCACTAATTCATGTATACCGACACAAGCAGATAATTTATCCACGGTTTACATTTTTTTTATTCGTGTTCATTGTTTCTATCTTTCTAAGCGTAAGGTACGTTAAATTAAACTTTCAATCATAGTTCTATGAACGAATTTCGGACGAAAAGGTAAAAATATTTGTTTATGTCGGTATACATAAACGAGTGGCGCCATCCAATTGCGAAAATGAGAATTATTTCTCGACAAACTTGGGCGTTTTCCCGCCAGGGGGAATTTGCCATGAAAATTAGTTCGATCTGTTCTCCGCTAGATGGCAACACTATACTATTTACGATGATTTAAGAATCAATAGCTTAATGCCTATGGAATTATTCATAAATACAGTACTTGGAAGTTACGTTACAATGAAGGGTTTAATTAAAAAACGCTTGAAATATTCGTAATTTATGTTGTTTATTATCATACATACACACTTCGTACATAATAATAATAACAAACGGCTTGTATAATGATAGGTACGTGTAAAGAGCATTGTCTACAACTTTTACCCTACATTTGTTTCGTCTGTGACATCAATTCCCATAAGGTGAAATATTTATTATGTATCTCGTAGTGAATTGATCGCATATTATAAAATTTAAGTACCTCCATCTATGATTTAAGCCTTGCAACAGCTCGAACTTATCGAGAATAGGGGGGGGCTATATTTGGTAGAACGAATAAAACGATTTCTGTGTACGTTCCATATTAACATGGCTACGCGTCAAGTGTTGTTGCAGTGTGTTTGAGGTGCGGCCGTGAGATTTACCTGTTTTGCGGCGGAATTAACCACTCGATTGACACAGGATCAGTGACAGGATAACTAGACGGGAAAATGTCGGCAGCGAGCAAATGGAATTTGTCCCGGGAGGACATACAATCTGCGGCCAAGGACGAAAAAGTAAGTGGTTGTTGCCAGCGCTGACGCATGTCATAGCACTGTTGCGTGAAAGTCGAAGACGTCATCGCACGGCGGGAGATTTGAACCGGTTTGAATTGTTTCAGGAGTTGCTGTTGGAACACGACAGCGATCCGGACGAAAATATGTTGTTCAAGTGAGTCGAACCACTGCATTACTTTCTTTTCTATATATATTAACACGTATTCAGCTACGCGTATTACTTGTTTTTATTCTTTCTTTTCAGTCGTCCCAGCACATCCTCGCTGGAGTCGAATTCGCCGAAAATAGATGGAAAAATGGACAAGTAAATCCGTCTTTCGTTGTTGCGCTTGCGTTACGAAAATCATCGCAGCGTGAATTTTCGTTCATCGATAAGAAACGATACTTCATCGCGAGATATTCGATCACCGTGGCTGAATTTCTTTTTCTCGATTCCAGCGTTCGTTTGCAAATCCACGAAGTGACGGAAGTGATGCGCGAGAACGTGCAGAAGGTGATGGAGCGCGGCGAGAGGCTCGAGGATCTACAGGAAGCGAGCGATCGTTTGAACATAACCGGAAGCGAGTTCAGAGCGGCGGCGAAGAGAGCGCAGCAAAGGGCCTGGCTTCAGAACTTTAAAACGAGGATTATCCTCGTCGCCATCACTGTGACGGTCGTCGTGTGCATCATCGGTACATAAGTAAACTCGAGCGTTGGCTCGAAACTGCATGTCGAATGCGTAATCGTTGTTTTTTAACACAATTCAGGTTTTACGCAGGAATGCGCGATCCATTAAATTGTACATCGAAAGAATGTACACGATTCGAGTCGCTACACGGTAGTGCAGAGTTCGTTTCAACCACAGTTCATTTTTCTTTCAAAGAGGGAGAACAAATACAAAGAAAGAGAACAATTACGCGATAAAAAAAAATATCACCCTCTACGCAATATTTGTTTCGTCTTCGCGAAGACGGTACCTGTGGATCGGTGCGGAAATTCGAGGAAATGAAATTTTTCTTTTACCGCGGAGTAATTTTATTTATTCGACGTGCAGGGTATATCTCGCTTCCTTTCGTTTTCGGGCCTTCTTGAATAAAATTAGACGTCGAAGCACGAACGGTGGAATAGCAAGGACGTTTCGTAAAAATTTCAGCAAACAAGTCTCGGATAAACATTTGACTACGCATTATACTATGTAACTTTTCGTCTCGCGAGATGCATATCATTTTCAACGTGACGGTGATGTCTGGGTGCATAAATAGAAATTTTTTTCTTACTCGAATACGTTACTCTCGGCGACGTTCTTCTCGTTGCTCGCGCAAAGTGGATTATTAATCCAACGAAACGTATTCTGTACACCACCGTGATAAGAATCGCGCATTCCTGGTTCAAAGCACTCGTGTAACGTCTCTGTTCATCGACTGTAAACAACACGCTGGTTACTTTGCCTCTCTAACGTTTCTTTCTCTCGACAATTGTCTCTCTTTTTTGTTCCACTGCTAATCATTTTGTCGGCGATCGACGATCGTTTTAACGCTGCCCACGTAGTTAGATCGACGCGTATCGTTTTCAGTTCTGGACATCACGGTGCTTTACCTGGTTCTCAGATAGCGAACAAGGCGTAGCGAGCCCCGATCGTTCGATTCCAGGTATTCGTCACTTCTCTCCATTAAATCTAATTTCGCTCCGCACGTGTGCCACGGCTTTTTCCGTACGTTTACCGAAATCATTAGGCAGTCAAGCATACCCCGAAGTTGTCGCGAGATTCAACGGATCGTACGAGGATTCGACGAAACGCGCGATTTATCTCCCCCGTACACGTCCTCGCTTTTCATTTGATCATCCTGCACGCGTCCAGATTTTTCGCTTGAATTTTAATAAACCTCCCGCCCTCGACGGAACACGGAAACTTACGTATACGTATCACTGGCGTTTTATTTTTCAGTATCCATCGTCTTGAAATATTCGTGACCGAGGCTCCTTCCAGACTGAACCCTTTGCGAACGTACGTCGTATATTTGTACCTGTCTTTCATGGATTATATACGTGTATTATAATCATACGTTTACATAAATACATATCTTGTTATTTTTAAACTCACCGGGTCCTGTGCGTCCCTATTTCTTCAATCTACACTGGCCGACCGACGAGAGAAATCGTTAACATTATTTAACTCGATTCGCGTTAACCGACATTGTAGACGCGATCTCCGTAATCTTTTTCACACCGGTTGTTACCGTCTCGAAATTGTTAATTTTATTCGACTCGATTCGCGTTAATCAACGTTACGGATACACTCCCTGTAACCTTTTCTTACAGCGATTGTTTCCATGCGTTGGTTTTCCTCTCGAAATTTTATACAACTCGCTTCGCGTTGACCAACGTTACAGATACGTTCTCTGCAATCTTTCTTCGTCTCAAAATCGTTAATTTCGTTCGATTCAATTCGACTCGCGTTAACCAACGTTATCGATACGTTCTCCGTGACCGTTTCTCCGATGGTTGTTCCTGTCGGTCGGATTTGGTCTCGTCGATCGATTGGAAAATTGAACGCAACAATGTTCTACACGTGCGCGCGGGAGAGCACGTACCAGAACCCAATTGCCATTGACGCGACCGAGCCGAGTAAAATCGGCGCGAATTATCTCGAGTATAAAATCTGCTAGAATTTCGAACAAAGAGAGAGCGAATGAATCAGAAGCCGTCTCGAATTCAATTATCGTTCCCCGGTCTTCCTATGCCGCGATAAATCGCATTCTGCGCTTCATGGTCGCGAAGTTTAGAAACACATGGCACGTATCGCTCGTCGTATTTAAAAAGTAAATACACAGAACTTAGTATTTACCGGCACGGTGCGGTCCTCGTTGCTGCGCGTAGAAGGAAGAACAGTTCTGTTCGAACTTGGACGAGAATTGACCAAAAAAAAAAAAAAAATTCGATTCGCTGGTAACCGAACCGTTTCGATCTTTGGAACCTCACCCGTTACGAGTTAACGATATTCGATGGATTTTGCCTAAGCAGCGAGGGACTGAATTCCCCCGGTGAAACGTTCCGATCGTTACCACCTTATTTGCGATTGCAAATTGAAAACAATACCGGTAACGTATAATCGATGTACCTTACCCAAGGGTAGAGCTTCGTAACTGGAACCGTTTCGAATAATTGTTCATCCATGTAAACGAAAATGTACCATCGGTAGACGACACGTAGACGAGTGGAAACGATTTATTCACCGACCGTGTAATTTTCCTTGCGACGGAGCTGGTTTCGAATTCGGTTCGGTTTCTCCCCACCGAAAATTCTGTCGGTCTACGCCAATGACTTTCAACGATGGTCGGTTGTATGTTCCGCGCGCGCACGTATGCACGCACACATAGGTGCGCGCGTCGATGGATAGCTGCACGATTGTAAGCGTTCGTTCAGTCGTGGTTCGGTCGTGGTTCGGTCGCGACTCGGTGTACACGGAACGTTCCTTCTTCGCGTGTTTCTTCGTGTTTTTTTTTTTTTTTTTTTTTTTTTTTCGGGGCTTTCCCTTCTGACGGATATTTCCGTTCGGTTGCGCCGGTGTACCAGACGATCTTCTGCGTTGCACGCGCCGATAGATCGTTCCAGTGCGCGCACTCCACGCTCCGAGCCATGAGAGCACACGAAGTTGCGATCGCGGCTTTGGTCGTGTTTATCGGCGCCTACTTGCTCACCAGAAATCGGCGACGCGTTATTTACGCGCTCTACAAGACCTTACCCAGAGACTTGCTGTGAGTATACGAAACGAGACATTCGCGAAAAATTTCTTTCTTTCGAAGTCACTGGAACCACCAAATGCGCGCGTCGAATCGAACGCGCTCCGAATCGAGTCTATTTTGTTTTTTTTTTGCAACATCCCTCGAAATCGACACCAATTTTTCAACAATATTATCAGCGCAACCCCTTACGCTCGAAGATTCTTCCGCGATAAAGTATCCACGAAATAAAAATTATTAGGTTGTTCGAAAAGTCATTTCGTTTTTTTTTTTTGATGGAAATGAAACACGATTTCTTTAGAGCGTACAAACATTTTATTAAATTATATATTCTCCATTTTGGAAAAAGAAATTACTTTCCGAGCAATCCAATATACGTGGTTTTAAATACAAATTAGTCGTTTCGATGTTACACGAATTGTCCTAATTTAATTCTATAATATATATTTGGCCAAGAGTCGCCTCGAGAGTACAAGGAATAAAAATTTGTATTTCGCAAAGTTTCTCAAATCTTGGTTCTTCCGCGTTCACGGGTGGCTCTGGCTATTGTTTCGAACAGCTTTTCGCTTAGCGTTTAATATTTTCTTTCTTCGATTATCGATCGCGATTGTTCGCTGCTACGAATTATCTACCATTGCGTCTCTCGAGGAAGACGTTTCTGGTTTGTTTACGCAGAACGATTCGAACAATGGCGGGAGCTGGTGGAAAGGTCGATCTTTCGCGAGGAAGATCGCGTTGACGTACGGTGCTAACGCGGAGTCACCACGTGCTTTGTTTGCACACCGTGTTGTTACGTACAAGTTTGAGGATACGCGAAAGAAACGATGAGATAAAATATTTACCGAGCGTACTCGAGTATAAAAATAACGACGCGTCAGTTTCTTCGTGTTCCTACTTGTACGATTCTGTTGTTGTTTGAACGCATGTTTACAGATACGCTTGACAAAATTAAACATCCATAGTTTCGCTATCGACTATTTTCAGTCGTTGTAAAACGGAGAGAAATACCGTACCGTTTCGTGCTTTCGAAGGAACGAAATCGAAACGATTTCCTTCTCCCGAGTAAACGCAAACACCGTTTCTTTTCCCAACTCTTCGTACCGAGCTTCTTCGAAATCGGAATTCTTTGTTTCGAAATGCACGTTTCGAGCTAATCGAAAGAACAAAGTCGAAAAGATTTTCACCCGAGTGAACGCAAACGCCGTTTCTTCTCCCGACTCTTCGTACCGAGCTCCTTCGAAATTAGTATTCTTTGTTCTGAAATGCACGTTTCGAGCTAATCGGAAGAAAATATCACGACGCGGCACTACGAACGAGAATCGAAAGTCCATTGCCCATAGGAGTCGGAGCATAGGACGCGTGATCGAGTTCATCCTCTCGTCGACTGCACGCGTTCACGAGCGACTCGATCGATTGAAATAAATAACCGATTGAGTCACGCCGTCACGGAAATCGGCACGCTCTAATCGACAACGATTGTGTGCGCCCTCCGAAGGAAATCGAGCGCGTCTCCTGCGACACGTAACCAGTCGTTGATTCACGTTGCATAATAACGCAGTAAAGGAGCTCGAGACTCTCGCATCGATTTTATCATTTTACCAGCCAGTTTTACGCCAACTTGGACTCACCTAATCGATTTCTTACGGTACTCGAACCTCGAAATTTACATTTTTCCTACAGTTTGCCCCGAATAAAAATAAACGATCGTCTCCGAGTCGGTATTTCCGTGTCGAACGATCTCGTTGGACGAGAAAACATCCAAATTTAATTGACGACCGATCGACAATTAAGTCGCGCGTCGTAAAGGTTTGTGGCAAAATTCCAAACGACTCGTGACACAATTACAAATCCACGTTTCGTTTCTAAAGAATTATTCAGGATTGGTGTATTCTCTAGGATAAATCGAACAGCTTTCGTCTCGCGAGAGGAAATATTGTAAAAAGGTTTCGAAATTCTTTTCGAACGAAACAATTATACGGGTTTATGTAAAATTCATGAGAGAACGTGCCGATGTCCGACGAAACGGTGTAAATCCGCCTTAAAGCGTGCCCTAGAAATTTTAACCTTCCCTGATGCCCTATCTTGGGTATCAATAGCCTTAATTGATACACCGTGTCGGTATTCTTCGTCCGCGCGTATTTGTTCGGCTATCAGGCCTGCACACATTCATCGGCGGATGCATCTCGTGCATTGTGCAACTGCGACACGACCATTGTACAGTCAATATGGAGTGCATGGAATTCAAACAGCTTCTTCAATGATATTGTCGTTGATCCCGCGATCGCGCTCGTGAACCAACCGTGTAAAATACAAAAGTGCATTTCGGATTAAAATCGATCGCAACGATCGAACGTGGAACTTCGTTCCCGTTCGTGGGTTTTCGTGACTCGGTACAACACGGTCAACGACCATGGTTACGCGTCGAATCTCACGAGTTTATGCTAATCGATGGAACAAATTTTTTGGGGCGGAGTACAACGATCTTTGAATACCAGAAACGGAAAAGGAACCACGGTAAGAGAATTCCAAATAAATCCGATCGTACGAGACACGTTTCTCGATAACAGTGCTTTCGATCGATTATCGTCTGCCTCGTATCGTGTCGCGATACGCGCAAATCCATAGTTCACCTACTCAGTTCCGTCCGCGGAGCACTCGATGAACTGTAGTTGCTCTTTGGAATTTACGACATCGTGGTTTTCGATCTCTCGTCAGTTTTATCGCGAAAGTTTCGCTTTAGTTCCAAAATATTTGCACGGTTCGATAACCGTTTCGATCGCGATAAAAGTCACCGATAAGATTAAAAGGACTGGGGGCAAACAGTGCGTGCGCGTAGTTCGAGAGATCTTCAAACATTTGTATCTCGATCGTTCTAACGACGAAGAACACGGATAAAAACATCTCGATCGTTATCAGCGTGGATCAGTTTTTTTCTAGTAGTCGTTGAATTTCTCGTCGATTTGTCCAAACGAAAGCTTCGTGTCTCCGTATTCGTTACACATGTGAGAACAAAGAGGATGACTGCCTCCATTTTTATCTCCGGTGCAAATGGAACGCACGAGGACAGCGTTCGCACCTTGATCGCGGTATTGAAATTCTGTACACCTGTCCTCCTTGTAGAAAAACGCAGATCCGTTTGGATTTATCCGAGCAACGGATTCGTAGCGCGAGTTCGTCCATCGTGCAATTAAAATATATCTTTGGAATCTGCATAACTAATACGTCTGTTTCATCGAGGCTGTGTCGTAAATTGGTTCGAGACAGACTGCGCGAAAAACATTACCGTTTGATAATTATTTTACGTGAAATTCTCACCGTACGTGAAAAATATCGAGCGTATACGAGCTGTACACGCTGTTATTGACTTAACCTCAAAAACAATTGGATACGAAACGAATTGGATCGATAAAAATTGACGGTTCTCTGACACGATATTCAAACGTAACTCTTTTAACACTAGAATTACCAATGACGAACGTATTCCTATTTGCATCGGACCACGTAGCTATCTTTGAAGTTGGACAATGACAAATTAATTTACAAGTACAAGTCGCCCATTTTAACATCGATGATCGAGTAATTTTAAAAAGAAGCTCGAAGTTCGACCCGTTCGGTAGCTCCAAGTGTTAAGTAATATTTCGAAACGTTCGAGTATTCGTCTCGTTCGAATTATCGAGTGCTCGAATATCGATCGTCGAGCGTCTTCTTTTCGTTCTTTCGTTCGAAAAGACAACACCAGAAGGATGATGATTTATTAACGGTCGCTGGAGGGGAATTCAATCAATGCCGTTCATATGAAAATTGCTCCGTTTCCTTATTCCACGAGCGGAGCTCGTTGGGAATCGATTACGGGACGACCGTTTCGTAAAACGGAGCAATGTTAATCGGATCGGATCGTTTGCAGCGTGTCTCGAGGCGTTTGCAACAGGTTGTCGAAATCGGAAAGCGTCGTCGAGTAACGACCAGCTTTCTTCGATCGTGGTACCGGACCAGAAACACGCGTAATCGTCGCAAAGTCCTCGACAACCGCGAAGATAAACACCTGAACGCGCGTCCTTGTCCGCGAACGAGTACTGGATCCCAACGTTTACATTCCATTAAACGTTGGTCTATCGCAACTCGAAGAGCAAACGTCTCGTTTACCCTGCACCGGAGCACTGCACCCGGTGCAGTTACCTACGAGACGATAATTTTTCCCGGTTTTTCCCGATCTCTGAACCGCGAGAACCTAACGATCTTCGCGCACACGATTCCACGCGCGAAATCACGAGATCGAGAGTTCCTCGCGCAACGCGTAAACGTTGCGAATTTAACGGTAAAATTGTAACAGACGCGACGAGTTTTTCCATTTGGCGGAAACACGACGAGACAAGGAGACACCGTTGCGATTGTTTTCTCGATAAATAATTCATCGCCCGAAGAGTAATCGCTCGCACCGTTAGGGGCAATTAGTGCCGCTCGAACGAGTGCAGCGTTTAACGAGGTGGCTATACTGCACGCTTTCGAAGCTTCGACGCGTCGTAGAATGTAAGTTACACGACGAGACATACAGGGTGAGACGTTTCGATCTGTCCACCGGAACGATTCCTTTATTTTTCGGGGACGGGGAACCCGTTCCGGATGGATTTCGTTCGAGGTTTCTTTATTCGTTGGAAAAAGAAGAAACGAGAGTAAAGGGAACCGGAGGTTACCGATCGTGTCCTCGAAGCGAAATAAACTCGTACGGATCTTTCGACCAACATTTCTCGCGTCGATACTCGCGGGCGTTTGTTACACTTGTACAACGGAATCAAATACTCGTATATAGTACGTAACCGAGCTTCGGTGACTTTGAATAACCTCGATGCGTTGCATGGATTTTAAATGGCCACGGTCGTAGGATAAACAAAAGATTAGATAACGAAGTAACCTCTGTTCGAGTATCTCGAACCGTGGTACGGAAAAGATACTCGTTGCGTAGAGTACGAAAGACCCCGAGGATCGCGGTTAATGAGCAGTCGTTGTCAATTTACGGAGGTGTTAACGAACCAACGCCCGACGCGTTCACGGATGACAACGAAACTGCGAGACGACCACGGACCACGGCCGTAGGTTATCCTCGTATCTCCTGGCACGCATACGTGCTTCGTTATTTTATTTCATTTCATTTAATCACCGTGGAAGCGTTGGTAGGGGTCGAGCACTGGTGTCGTATGCTCATCGCGACACAAGAGCTACTTCGACGAAGCAACGATCTTCCGGGGAGGGTTCCCTGAAATTTCCAGCTTCGATAAACGTTAATCTAGATTCATTGAAGAAGGTGGACCGATGTTTCGTCCAATCGTCTCGAATCGTCACCCGCGATGAACACTCGAGAAACCTCTCGTACTCGAAAAAACCGCGTTCGATTTTTCAAGAAAGAGTAAAGTATCGGAGCACGAGTCTCAAAGATCGTAAGCTTGGAATTTTCCTCTGGAAGTGGTACGATTCGAATGTGAAAACGGGGACGCAAGGAGATCTCATCCAGGAGTCGTAACGCGCCAATTAAATACGGTGGACCGTTTATTCGAGCGTTAACTGATTCTATCAAGGATCACTCGCACGGATAATAGGAGGCGACGTTCGTAAATTTGTATTGAGCGCGGTGTTCGTTCAAATTCGAGTTTCGAGGGACACGATTTGCGGACGAAATTCTACAGAGCGGTGTGCTTCTCGAGTCGATGGACGGATCGGTTGCATCGTTCACGATCAGTCGCGTTTCGAGGGGACCCAATTCGCGGATGAAATTCCTTTCGGGCACAATGCAAGGCGAATGGTTGCATCGTCTACGACGTTTTCGATTCGAGGAAGCTCGCACGCTAGAGCGATCGAGAGCATTCGACCGTTAACGAAAAATGTTTGCAGTCGTCTTCGGCCGGTAGTACCGCAATCAGACAAGTGTCAAAAGGAGCAATGACGGATAGGTTGCGTTCGCGTGACACATGTCACGCGCGTGTCGGGCCGTGATATTAACCAATTGATTCCGAAAGGAAATGATGCGACATGGGGAGCGTGACAAGGAGAAGGGAGACGTTACTACCGATCCAGAAAACATGCGATCATTTTCCATCGGCCGTACCTCAATTCGCTTCCCAACTAATCGTTTCATTCAATCCCTTTCCGACTGACCTCTTTCCCATAACACAAACATGTCGGGCGTCGAGAATCTACGAAATTGAATCTATTCCAATCGCTATCAATCCCCTTTCGCCGGAGAGATCGTTCCGCGCGTTGAATTAACCAGATCGAGCGCCGCCATTGATTAAGAATAACCTTAAAGCGTTCTTTCGTTCGTGAACCACCCGGGGCGAAAATGACCCGATGGCGGTGAACCTCGACATTCTAATTTTCGGGGTCGTTAAGAGAGTATCTGGGCAATATCCAGTTGCGTTACGATAATGTTAATTGTAAAGAAATGATTGTATACCGAGAGGACGGGACGGTTGTCCGCCATTGTTTGGGATGATTTTAAAACGTAGAAAGATTTCGCAAGTTCGATTTCACAATCTCGTCGATCTTCTCTCGCAACAGGGGCGCCTACAGATTCGTTCGAGTAAACGCTCTCTTATGGTGGTGGGAAACACGGGGGCTGACAGTGGCGCGGATATTCACCAGCTACGCCACTGCTCATCCCGAGAAAATCGCCTACATCTTCGAGGACAAGGAATGGACCTATCGGGAGGTAAGTCGAGATCTTTCGAGCCGGCTACGTGGGAAACGATCGTAACGCTTTCGCTTTCAACGCAGCTAGAGGAGTACAGCAATCGTCTCGGTCGTTATTTCCGCTCAAAGTCCCTGTCCCGTGGAGACAGCGTCGCGCTGATGATGGAAAGTCGTCCGGAATACGTGGGAACCTGGCTGGGTCTCAGCAAGGCTGGCTTCGTGGGCGCTCTCATCAACACGAACCTTCGTCACGATGTTCTGGTGCACAGCTTGAGGGAGGTTAACTGCAAGGCTGTAATATTCGGATCGGAATTCAAAGAGGGTAAAGTTCTAGTTACGTTTTCAACTGATAGACAACACACTTTACTGCAGAGCATCGAACAGAGTTTAACGATAAATTTACCAACCAGTCGCAATGACTCCAACTGTTTTCATAATGAAATATGCTTCAAATTCCATAGCATGTTTTTCAAAGACGTCACGACCTTTTCTATTCTATACGCGGAATCGATTTTAAAAATTCCTCTTTTCCCTCTTCTTCCTTCGAAATACACGCGAGGTGTACCTCGATGTTCCGAAATCTGTCGGTAGTTCCAGCGTTGAGGACACACTCGCTAAAATGAAGACAAATTGGATAATGGTGAAGTTCTAGTTACGTTTTCAACGGATAGACAAGATACTTTGCTACAGGGTATTGAACAGAATTTAGGACAAACTTTAAGGACGCTAGAACGAAAAATTGAAACGGAAGAGAAGATGGTAGGGAAGTGTACAAAGATCGGACTATATAATGCACTAGAACCGAGCAAGTCTTTCCGCTTTATTTCATACACGTATCCCTGAAGTTTGATCCCGACTGTTTACGCACCGATCGATTTTCCACTCGGTACACCTTCGTATTCAAATCCTTTTCGTCACAGTCCTCATCGACGATGACTTGTCATTCTTTCGTTATTCGAACACGCGAACCGTATTTTGGAACACCGAGTTCGATAGATCCCCTGTTACTTTGTCCTTGGCTACTCGAACGTTTCGAAAGAATCCACGGAACGGGATACATTATTCGTGATCGCGAGACTAATCGCTATTCCCATTTCCCGGTAAGGTTCTGAGACGAGTCTGTTTTTCTGTTCAGTGATACGCGATATAAAGGAGAAAATCCCGGGCTTGTCTCTGTATCAGTGGTCGGAGCTACCGGACACGCAGTGCCTGGAGGGAGCGACCGATTTGAACACGGAAATCCGCAGCGTTGATCCGGCATCGCTCGTGGACGACCTTGTTCTTGGCACACCACGGGATAAATTAATTTACATCTACACGTCGGGCACCACCGGGATGCCCAAGGCGGCCGTTATCACCAACCTGAGGTGCGTGCGTTACCTGATCGTTGCTGGTATCCGCAACGAAACGAAATCAATTTTCCATGACGAGTCGAGGAGTCACGATCTCCGCGATATCGATAATTATTCCTTCGCCTATTTCCTCCCGAGCGTCGTTAACTCTGTAATCGTTATCAACGAAAAACTCGATCATAATTAACCGCTAATCGATTCGATCGGTTGGGTCAGGTTATTGGAACAGCGAATACCTCGAGATGTTTTCAGGTACATGTTGATGTCCTGCGGCGTCCATTACATGCTGAATCTACGATCGACGGATCGCATTTACAATTCCCTACCGCTTTATCACACCGCTGGAGGATTGATCGGTGTGGGTCAGACATTGCTGAGAGGTGTCACGGTCGTGCTTCGTAGACGCTTCAGCGCTTCCAAGTTCTGGTCCGACTGCGTCCATTACGAGTGCACAGTAAGCTGTCGAAAAATTGAACAGAATAAGAATGTTTCCAAATTTGCAATTGTTCACGTTGCGTCTCTGGTGCGAACGCAGCGGTAAACGAGACACCGTGCATTTTGTGAGACGGTTGAATTTTTCGGGAATCATTTTTTGCGTAACAGAATGATTTGATCCATAGATTGCTCAATATATCGGCGAGATCTGTCGGTACTTGTTGACCGTTTCACCGGGTCCTTGCGACACCAAACACAAAGTTAGATTGATGTTTGGAAACGGCCTCAGACCTCACATCTGGAAGCCTTTCATGGAAAGATTCGGCGTGAAGCAAATTGGCGAATTTTACGGCGCCACCGAAGGGAACTCGAATCTTGGTAAACTATCATCCCTGTTGCGAATTCACAGTACCAAAAATTTTGGTACAACAACTGCGTTTGTATTCCGCACTCAAATCTGAAGAGCAAGGTCGAATGTTTCACCGTGTCTTAATCCTTGCACATTGTTTGTATAATTTTACTATCGCCAGGAGAAAGATTTATAGCTTCCGCGCCAAAAAATAAAGTTTCGATAATATTATAGCATCACGCGTCTAAATATTCAGATCCACGCTTGTTTATTTGTTTGGAAAAAATACGCCGATAGAAAAATTGCAATAACTAGTATCGAGAATGACCAAATTATGTAAAATATTAATCGAGAAAAAAGTGGTTGTTTTGACGAACGAAACGTTTAGTAACTTTGTAGTGTACGAGTTAGTAAGAAGTAACATTTCCATACCAAATATTTCAACTACTATAATTTTTTGTGTCTATCTATGTAAACGAAGAGCGATAAAAAATTTTTATTATATTCCCGATAAAAATGATAAAATATTTCTCATATCGATACACGTGCTCAAACTTTTGGTCGATAGTGGATATTTTTCACGATAGACGAGAGAATGGAAATTATTTCTTTTTTAAATTTGTTACAGTAAACATCGACAACAAGATCGGAGCAGTGGGATTTGTACCATTGTGCGCGGGTTCGTTGTACCCTGTAGGTCTGTTGAAGGTCGACGAGGAGACCGGGGAACCGGTGAGGGGCCCCGATGGTTTATGTATACGTTGTAAACCTGGTAAGCTCACCAAAAGTTTATCGTTACCGATACTGGTAATCATATTTATCGTTGCCAATGATAGTGAGAATAATATCTATTATAGTCACCGCTTGTGGATATCGATCGATTCAAGGTCTCTCTTTTTCTTTAGGTGAACCAGGCATCTTCGTGGGGAGGATAGACCCGAAGAAGGTAGTGAACGATTTTTCCGGGTACGCGGACCGCAACGCGTCCGAGCAGAAGATCCTCCGCGACGTGTTCAGGAAGGGCGATCGCGCCTTCAATTCTGGTCGGTGATTCGTAAAACAAAAACGGTCTATTTGTACCACACCCGCGAGCAAACATCCGCGCCATGATTAAAACGCGTTTTTCGAACAGGTGATATTTTGGTTATGGATGAATTCGGCTACTTCTACTTCAAGGACAGGACCGGTGACACCTTCAGGCAAGCTTTTTTTCCTTTTTGCGCGAGTCTCGTTACGAGTGTGCACAACGAACGAAAGAAAGCATTGGTTCCATCGAGACTGATTTTATCGATGATCGATTCGTTTCGAAAGTTGTCCTCGACGTTTCTTTTTATTCGTTCGATTGTCGTTTGCAGGTGGCGCGGTGAGAATGTTGCCACTTCCGAAGTGGAGGCTATCGTCAGCGATGTGATAGGTTTGAAAGACGCGGCTGTTTACGGTGTTGAGGTAATTGACAACGATACTTTACTGAAAGAAGATCTCGAAACTTAGCCCTATGTACTACGAAACGTTGACAGGTACCTCACATCGAAGGAAAGGCGGGAATGGCCGCCATTTACGACCCGAACAATACTCTCAACATCAAAGAAATGGCGGACGGCGTGAAGAAGGCTTTACCACCGTATGCCAGGCCTCTTTTCGTTCGTGTTCTCTCGGAACTACCCTTGACTGGTAAGATTGGTTGCAATCGTTCAAGTTCGAGAATAGTTCGAATTTAACGATCGAATTATTTTGTTTGGCCAGGTACGTTTAAATTGAAAAAGAAAGATCTCCAACAAGACGGCTTCAACATTAAAACGGTAACACTCTACTTTGTTCGTATTGTTTTACGTTTGCACGCGGATATACCGTGTTCCGTAATTTTGTTCGCAGATCACAGATCCAGTTTATTTCCTCGATCAGTCCGGTGTCTACGTAAAACTTACGGAACAACTTTACAACGATATCGTCGAGGGGAAAGCTCGAATATAAAACACGATCTATGAAATTTTCTAGATAATGTTTCAAACAGAAAAAGTGTAATTCAGATTTTGTACAATTTCTATTTATTTACATGAACATTGAGCGAATCGGAAAATTCTACCGAACCGAAGAACGTTCGATCGGTTGTCTTTCGTCTTTACGAATATTTGCAGATTGCCACGATATCGATTACCAATAATCTTTTATTTTGAATTTATTCGAAGAACGTCGCATTTATACATATATATTTTTTTACACGTATTTTACAAATTCTAGACACGGTACCACCCAACAATTCCAAGTGACAGAGCGAAACTATGCAAGATATATTTAACGAACTTTAAAAAAATATCCGTGACAAACCTTCGACCTCCGAAACTCGTAGAATAATTAAGTATCTTGTGTATAGAGTTCCCTTTAAACTCCTTAGACACGAGTGTAGATGTACCTACTTTTCCGGTCAAATTCATAGAGACTAAGACTTCCAATTATTTTGTAACAAGAAGTGATACGTACGAACGACTGTAAAGTAACGCTATATGTAAAATGAAATTCTGCGTTATAGTTTAATAAATTGTTCCCTATTAAGAAAAAACCAAATCAAGACCATCCTCACGGAGAACCTAATTTTCCGACCACCCGTTATTAACCCCGATATAAGCCAACGTTCTTTCTGCGCAGTCTCCGTGGTCCAGTGACCCACCTCGTTATCACGGAGACGCGTACCATCGGAGTTAACGTTCTCAAACAATTCACACTCGATGAAATAACGATGCAAGGAACATCCTCTTCCCGTTGTAATACGTTTTCTGCTATACAATTCGAATCCTTAAATAAACAATACTCCAAGGTGAACTAGTCGCTGATGTATATTCCATTGTATCGAGTTTCGCGCTAAAAATAATTTCCACGAATCACGAACGTAAATCCTACGATCGAGGATCGTGACGATCCCCGCTATACGACGGTATAGCGTCGTTTCATATCGATTACATAACCCTTGTTATCGCGAGAAATGGAAAAACACTTGGCTACAGTGCTGCTACCGACTGGGCGAATTCACGGGAACGTCAACAGAATACTTGTCTTTCGAAATAAACAGAAAGTGACGTCGACAATGCGAGCACCGAGACGGAAGGTTCGAGTGGCTTTAATTGACGACGAAACGAACGTCTAGCCTAAACGCGTGCAAGTGTGCTTCGCTCCGTTTGCTCTCACGTTGTTATGTATACGTTCTCGAGATACCGCGAGCTCCAGATTTTATCGTACGTTATCGTGTACCGAATTTAAGGTGTTCTGGAAGTTTCTCGTCTCGCCCGTGAAACAGTTCGTCGCGTCTCGTGGCCAGGTAGACACTCGATTCTCTGCCACGTAGTACGCGTGAAAAAATGGGCGTCGAGAAGTTCGAGTTCGCCATAGATCGCGGCGGAACGTTCACCGATGTCTACGCTAGGTGTCCAGGCGGCAAAATTCGAGCGATGAAACTGCTCTCGGTGGATCCTGCTAACTACGAGGACGCGCCGCGCGAAGGGATCCGCAGGATCATCGAGCAGGTAACGAACAACCTTTGTCGAACGATTCAGTTCTACATCTGACGTCGAATGACGATTTCAGGAGACCGGAGAGAAGATATACGGGGAGATAGACACGTCGTTGATCTCGTGGATTCGAATGGGAACGACAGTCGCGACCAACGCGTTATTGGAGAGAAAAGGCGCGAAAATGGCTCTGTTGATAAACGAGGGCTTCAGGGACCTCCTTTTCATAGGGAACCAAGCTCGACCGAACATATTCGACCTGGTGAGTATAGTTAAGAGCTGGAAAGATGACTCGATGTTTTCCAGAGCTCAACTTCTCAGGTCCGCGAAATACATACATCAGGGATCGAGAGGAAGAGTTTTATTTTTAAACATTCCAGCAAGTAGTCACACCAGAGGTTCTCTACAAGAAAGTAGTGGAAGTTAGGTGCAGAGTGATACCTGCTTCCCCAGGGAAGTGTCATTTGGATACCAGGTGCTGGCGAACCGTGAAGGGCACCACGGGCGAGGATTTGTTCGTCACGCAGGAACTCGACGAGGAGAGGTTGAAGAAGGACCTGGAGGAGCTGAGACAGTCTGGAATCGAGAGTCTCTCGGTGGTTCTGGCACACAGTTACATGTCGGTTACCTTGGACTACGAGTCGGTTGCTCAGAGACTTTGGGACACTTTAGTCCATATTTGTTAATTCCAGGTTCGCCGAACACGAGATCAGAGTCGGTGAATTGGCAAGGCTAGCTGGTTTCGCGCAGGTGTCACTTTCTCACGAAGTTATGCCCATGACGAGAATCGTTCCCAGAGGCTTCACAGCCTGCGCGGACGCGTATTTAACCCCTCACATTAAACAGTATCTACAGGTATCGTTTCACATTGTCGTATCGTTTTGTTCTTTCTTCGACTATAATCGATCACTGTGTTTCAGAGCTTCTCGTCCGGTTTCAGGGACAAATTGAAAAACGTGAACGTACTGTTCATGCAGAGCGACGGTGGATTGACCCCGATGAATTCGTGAGTGAAACAAAATAGAGAGGCAATCACGAGAGAAACAAGGCTCGACATTGAATCACTGACAATGCATTCATCGACGCTGGCCGATGTTGAGTTTACTTGTACATAAACGATCGATGAAACAGCGTCGGTGAAAACAGTACGATTTCAATGGAGCCTAGGCTACGAGCCATTCGATGTGTATCTTTTTCACAGATTTAACGGGTCTCGGGCCATTCTCTCCGGTCCAGCTGGCGGTGTCGTTGGTTACGCGATGACCACCTATGGCAAGGAAACCAATCTGCCTGTGATTGGATTCGACATGGGTGGCACATCCACCGACGTGAGTCGTTACGGTGGTAGCTACGAGCACGTGTACGAAAGCACCACAGCTGGCGTCACGATCCAAGCAGCGCAGGTACAGTACTTGGCAGATTCGAGTCGAATAAACCGAAGTCATGCTTTTATTTGCGGAACGTTAAGTAACATTGGTATTCTTCCTACGAGAAAAGTACGTCGTCATTTCGGTCGCTTCTTATCTTTGATAAAAAGAATCGTAAGTCTATCGGAGTTACAAGTATTATAAGACGACTTGCTTTCCACATGGAAAGAATGTCGGTGTTGAGATGTGGAAAAGGATCTTTTTCTAAATCTCGAGACGGTGAGAATGTCCACGTCTTTGCTTCCTTCGCGAGAAAGAAAACTTGCGAAACGTTGTTGACAAAGAAAAGTGCAACACGAAGATCGATGAGACCCTCTCACCGACCTGATATACTCGCTGTCGTTGAGAACGAGTCGATAGTTGTTCCGGTTATCCTTAAACGTCACGAAAATTGGGTTGAAGTTGGACGTGAACACAGTTGCGGCAGGAGGTGGATCGATGCTTTTCTTCAGGTCGGGTCTCTTCGAGGTCGGCCCTGAGAGCGCAGGGGCCCATCCAGGACCCGCGTGTTACAAGAAAAACGGTCCCCTGGCAGTCACCGATGCGAATCTAGCCCTGGGAAGATTGTTGCCCGAGTACTTTCCGAAAATTTTTGGCCCGAATGAAAACGAGCCGCTGGACAAGTCGCGCACGATGGAGGCGTTCCAGACACTCACTGATCAAGTAAGTACTCGGTTATTTTGCTAACGATCGATTTCAAGAGGAAGAATTTTGGAAATTTTCTTAATCTTGGAGAACAACTGATCAAGGATCGGTAGATTCTTTTTTCTTTTGCAACTACTGTACCTTCTTTTTTAATTACACCACTGGTAACGTTACTTTGGTCCGCAGATAAACGAATTTCTCGCGCAAGAAGGACGCGAATCGAAAGCCAAGATGAGCATCGAGGAGGTGGCGATGGGATTCGTCAGAGTCGCTAACGAAACGATGTGTAGACCCATACGGGCTTTGACGCAGGTATATCTCGTCGAAGTAAACTCCTAAATTGATTGTTCGTTAAAAATTAACTCCACGGAGTAACGTTCTTTTAATGTTTTGCAACAGGCGAAAGGCTACGACACGTCTCGTCACGTGTTGGCGTGTTTTGGCGGCGCGGGAGGTCAACACGCATGCGCCATTGCGCGCTCCCTCGGTATGGGGACCGTTTTCGTTCACAAATACGCGGGGATATTGTCAGCCTATGGAATGGCCTTGGCGGACGTCGTGGAAGAGGCTCAAGAACCCAGCGCGGAAGCCTACGATCAAGGTTCGTTTGATAAAAATATTCCGAAACCAATTTGTTTGAAATCTCTATCGAATTTAGAATCGTTCGCGTATTTGGACCAACGTCTGGATGCTCTCGAGAAGAAAGTCCGAGTGAAATTATCCGCTCAAGGATTCCCAGACTCTCGTATAATTACGGAGGCATTTTTGCATCTACGTTATCAGGGAACGGATTGCGCCCTGATGTGCACCCCGAGCCAAGGGGGTTCTGTAAACAATGGCCCCAAACACGGCGATTTTCTTACCACGTTCTTGGAAAGGTGACATTTTTGATCCTGAGAAATAATGGTAAAATGAAACAGGAATGCTAACCGTGGTGGTGTTGGATCAAGGTACCAAACGGAATTCGGTTTCACTATGCCCAATCGTAAGATTTTGGTGAACGATCTTAGAGTGCGGGGAGTGGGGAGGACCGACATGGAGGAAGACTCGGTTCTACCATTGTCCAAGGAGCTCCCGAAATTGGAGAAGGCAAGTGGAGGCTGGAAGACTATTCAAAAGTATCAATAACGTAACTTTCTTCCTTAAAAGTAGCTTATTATTTCTCGAAAAACCTTATTATTATAGTACAAGTATCTGTTCGAACGGTACACTTAAAAATCGCAAAATCGTCTTATTTTCAGACCACTATGGTGTACTTCGATAACGGTTATCTAGAGACCGAAGTGTATCTATTGGACTCCTTGTCCCCTGGTCACACGATACAGGGACCAGCTATTGTAATGGACAGTCTGAGTACCCTCTTGATCGAGCCAGATTGCACAGCATCGATCACTTCTCGTGGCGACGTCAAGATAACGATCGGCCAAGGATCGAAGATGGAGGTCACGACCGAATTGGACACCATTCAGCTCAGCATTTTCTCCCATCGTTTTATGAGTATCGCCGAACAAATGGGCAGGTAGATCGAGAGATAAGATGCATGTAAAAGAACCTTTCGCGCCATCGAGAGTTTCATAAATTCGGGAACTACGTTCTCCCAAGGATTCTTCAGAGAACGTCCATCTCGACGAACATAAAGGAACGTTTGGACTTCTCCTGCGCGGTCTTCGGTCCCGATGGGGGATTGGTCTCGAACGCACCCCATATACCGGTCCATCTGGGCGCGATGCAGGAGACGGTGCAATATCAAATGAGAGCCTTCAAGGGTGAATTCTTCAGGGGTGACGTGATCCTCTCCAATCATCCATCGGCTGGTGGATCGCACCTTCCGGATCTCACTGTTATAACTCCCGTATTCTACGAGTACGTATACCTTCTTCTTTTACCTATTTGTGCCTCAATATTCTCTTTCAATTTTGTAGAATTCCGATAGTAACATTGACCGAAACTGTCACATTCAGAATATAAACAGTACCGATCACTTCGTCCGCAAACAATTACACAAACACTTTATCCACATCTATGAATATTTTTTAAAAGACTGTATATAGAATGTAAGGCACAAATGGGTTAATCGTAGCAACGATTCAAGGACGAAAGTGTTGACAATGAATCTCCACAGGGACGTGGAGAAACCTGTATTCTTCGTGGCCAGTAGAGGTCATCACGCTGACATAGGAGGTATCACACCAGGTTCCATGCCCCCACATTCGACCACGTTGCTCCAGGTGAGTGAATTTCGTATATAATTTTCGATCTCGTCGAATTTGAGACGACATTCCTCCCGATGTCTTTGGTATCGTTGTGTTTTTAAGGAAGGGGCGACCTTCAAGAGTTTCCTGCTGGTACACAAAGGTGTGTTTCGCGAGAAAGAAGTGACGGAAGCGTTGAGGGCTCCGGGAGAGATTCCAGGAAGTTCCGGGACCAGAAATCTGTCCGACAATTTGAGCGATCTGAAGGCTCAGATCGCGGCCAATCACAAAGTAACTACACCGGATCTAAGATGTTCAAATTAGACGTAAAATTCGTCGATGTTTGACTCAGGGCTCGTTGTTGGTGAACGAATTGATCGATGTGTACGGCCTGGAGGTCGTCCAAGCGTACATGGGACACATCCAACGTAACGCGGAGGTCGCTGTGAGAGACATGCTGAAGTCTGTCGGGAGGAAGCTCCTCGAGGAGACCGGAAGCGCCACGGCTACCGCGGTGGATCACATGGACGACGGGAGCCGTATTAAATTCACTCTGAGCATCGACGTCGAGAAAGGGGAGGCAGTTTGCGATTTTACGTAAGATTCTCCAATTGTAACGGAGTGTGATTTTCCTGAAGAAACATTCTTAACTTTGAACAAACTTCGAAATTGAAGCGGCACCGGATACGAAGTGTGGGGCAATTGCAACGCGCCTCGCGCGGTCACCCTATCGGCGTTGATTTACTGCTTGAGGTCCATCGTTGGTCACGACGTACCTTTGAACCAGGTAACATCGTGTTATTAACCCGTTGAACGAGAACAAGCGATCCGGGTCGTTTGGAAGTTCTTTATTCGAGCGGTGTGTTCGTTGTACGTAACTTTCCGCGCGATTTTCGTCCATTGTTAGGGCTGCCTGAAGCCCGTCCAGATAATTATACCCAAGGGATCGCTGCTGGACCCGTCGGAAGAAGCCGCGGTGGTCGGTGGCAACGTCCTCACTTCACAGAGGGTCGTTGACGTAGTTTTGCAAGCTTTCGGAGCTTGCGCCGCGTCCCAGGGCTGCATGAACAACGTGACACTGGGAACAGAGGAATGGGGATACTACGAGACAGTCGCTGGCGGCAGTGGAGCTGTAAGAACCTCCGATTAATAATTTCCTTTGAACAATTTCGTTAGAGATCTGGGTTTTGAACGGTTTGCAATGAACGAGAAAGGGACCAACGTGGGACGGCAGGGGAGGTGTGCACACGCACATGACCAACACGAGGATCACCGATCCAGAAATATTGGAACTTCGATATCCGGTTATTCTCGATAAATTCTCTCTTCGTACCGGAAGCGGCGGGGCTGGCGCCCACCCTGGTGGCGACGGTGTCGTTCGTGAAATAACTTTCAGGCAATTAAATCGCGTACCTATAAAACTGCACAGGGTGGTCCGTAATTGCGTGTCAATACTCCGGAGAGCGAATCCAGACTGCGTATAGTATACGTGGGGAAGAATTTTATGCGACTCGAACTTTATTCTCGGAATCTTTACGGTTCGTCCGGACTCGATTACTTCGACCAGAACTAACGAATGCTGAACAATTCCGGAATATCGATCTCTTTGTTTGTACGGAGCTTTCTTTACAGTCGAATTAAATTCGACTCGAAGATACCAACGCTAGGAATCGACCGTGGTAGATATATATTTAGGTAAAACACCTCTGGGGTTAGATACACATCAGCTCAGGAAACAATCACTGGGCGATTGTCGAGTTTCTCATTTCACGATCCGGATTTTTGGAGACATTGACACACATTTAAGGATCGGTAGGTTCTTACAGATTGTTTCTAGTTCGCGTTTCCGTTACAGAGCCCACATGACGCTGTCAGTGTTAACGGAAAGAAGAGTGCACCGTCCACCCGGTTTGGCCGGAGGACACCCTGGAAAATGCGGACGAAACACGTTGAGGAAAACCGATGGCAGGAGGATCAACCTGGGCCCGAAAACTGCCTTGGTAGTGTGTCCAGGGGTAAGAAGCAAACGTGTACAGTTTTATCGCGGTGATCGTCGAAGCACGAATATGAATTGTACAAAAATTTACGCCGTGCTGTAAAATCTTGCGATAAAATTCAAAAAATAAACCGCGGGACGCGCCGAGTTCGAGTATCTACGCCCGACGGGAACCAATTCGCGCTTTACGTTGCTCTCGTAAAGATTTTATCTCGACGGATACGATCTGGCTGGTTGCAAACTCGGTTGCGTGAAAAATTTCCACCCCGATATCACGGTGCGCGGTTATCGATGAATCGAAGTTGTTTCGGTGCGATCTGTATAACTTTTCTCGAATCCTGAAGTATCGTTGTGATCTTGCGTATCTGTTGTTCCGTTGGAATCTACAGACAAGGCCTGATCGTGGACCGGCAGTCGGTAACGTTGGTACAACGAATTGTAAATTAGCCTTTTGGGTGTTAAATTTAACGTACGGGAACTTTGTTCAATTCTTATCTACTTTTGGTGTATTTTTATTCGTGTGATCTTAGAACACTTTCATCTTGGAGACTCCTGGAGGCGGTGGCTACGGTCCACCAGGTGCAGAGGTGGAACCATCTGCGCAAAGAAATCTCCGAGGGTTCCTCGAACGTGGAAGCGTCTTCGAGTATCGAAAAGCACAAGAATCCGTGTAATAGCGAGCGCACAATATTTCTGTAGGTCGAGAAAAATTAATAAAACTGTCGTTAAATGTATCTCCGCTTTGTTAAACATTCATCGAGATTCAACCGCGTGAACAATTCACGGATAATAACTATCAGATGTCTCTTTAAAATTTTCCAGATGTTCCTCCAAATCCATTTTCTTAAAAACTTCCCCTACCTTCACGAGCCGTTAGATCGGTAGGTGTTTCCGTAGGTCGAGAAAACTTAATAAAACTCTCGTTAAATATATCCCTGATCCGTTTTGTTGAAAAACTCCTCGAGATTCAATCAACCGTTCACCGATAATTAACCAATTCGTCGATGTTCATTCTGCAATTTGCCAAACGTTGCTCCGAATTCATTTCCTTGAAAAATTCCTCCAGTTTCACGAGACATTAGGTCGATAAGATACTACAGAGGGAGGTCAATTTGTCCCTCCCCTCATTTATTCCGAAACGTGTCGATGAATCGAAGCGGCCGGCGAATCAAATTTACCGAAACTAACATCGATTTGCCAGCACGCTTCATTCGGCATACGATGGCTCCTGTTCCATTTCCGGTCGCAGTAATTGCTGGCCGAAATATCGCGAGCTTGTGCACGCCCGTACGTACACGCGCGCACGTACACTCGCGCAGCTCGAGAAATTTCCGATTACATTTCCATTTGCAAAGCAGCTACGGCCGAGCGGGACTTCTTAGATGTCCCCATTGTACCCGGTAATGTTTACCGTGGTCCCGTGTAAACCGTATTTTATACGAGAGATTTATCGAAAATGACTCGATTCCCTTCTTTCATAACCATTAAAGGCAAATGCTGGGGGGATTGTTATCGATGCGACGAGCCGCAATATCGCGCGAAAAAACGAACGAGCCGAGCTCGGCTCTCTATTCTTGCTGGTTTCTGGGCGCCGCGACGCGCCGCGCCGCGCCGTACCGCGCCGCACCGTTGGGTCTCCTTTGTGCTTCGTTCTTTTCACGACGAAAGACGCCCAGGGCCAAGGAACTCCCGTGGCACGAGGCATTAAAATGCAACGCGGCACGCGACGTGTTACGGTTCGTTCACAATTAGCTTGTCTGAATGAGCGGCTGATCCCGGGCGGTTGTACGTGATGAGCTGTAAAGAACCAGAGGCACCGTGGCGGTAACGCCGCTTTCGCGAAAGACGAGCGGCTGGCTTTCCTTTGGCCTCGTGAGGGGAAAAAAAAAAGAGAAAAGAAGAAAGAAAAAAGAAAAGAAAAACACCAATCACGGGACACAAGGGACTCTGATTGAAAAGATCGGAACGGACTGATGCGACACCGACGAGAAGCAGACGGTTCCTTTGTCCGCTTTCCTTCCATTATTTTTGTACCCTGGATCGCGCCGCGTGGGAATAGAACAAACAGCGCGGACGCTAATTTCGAGCGGAGTACTCGACGTGTATCGTGGTATTTTTCGACGGATGAAAATCCTCGAGAAAGGAGTCTACCTTCTGCGTTTGATTACGTGCAGGGATTGGACCCTACTTGGAAGAGAAAATAGATAATACGGGGGACGTGGACCGTCTACGAAGTTCCAGGATCGACTGTTTCGGAGTAGACTGCAGCAGATGTAGTCCCATTACGGCTCTTATTTCGACGTGGGAATAGAACGAACAGCCCGAACGCTAATTTCGAGTAGAGCACTCGACGTGTATCATGGTAGCTTCCGCTGCAAACGGATGAAAATCGTGGAGGAAGAAGTTTATTTTCTCCATTTAATTACGCAGAAGGATTGGACCCTTCTTGGAAGAGAAAATAGACAATACTGGGAACGTGGACCGTCTACGAAGTTGTAGGATCGATTGTTTTCGAGTAGACTGCAGTAGATGTGGTCCCATTACAGTTACTCTTTCGCTGTGGTCGAGTTGAAATCGCGGAGGAAGGAGTCCATGTTTTACGTTTGATTATTTAGGGTCTCGCGCGGGAGAAAAAACAGATAACGTAGAGAACGTGCACAGTCTGTGAAGATTTCGAACGATCGGTTCCACGACGATTCTCCTTGTCGTAACGTTGTCGTTATCAAGAAATCGTTACAAAGAAACGCGTCACGTTTCTTAACCATCTTGTTCATCCGATTTGGACCTCGAGAACTATTTCCCGTTTCCTGAGTCGAGATCTCGCTCGAAGGGGCGTCGTTTCGACTCCGTGGAAGACACTCGGGTCGATGTTGACGGTATTCCGGTACCCGATTTCTACAAAGGAATTCCAAAGCTTCACGGTCGTGTCACTCGGTGCATAAGTCTGGAAGAAGATTACGTGGAAAATCGAGGAGGAATGGTACGGGTTTTTCTCGAGGGTTTCATTTTTCAGCGGAACGAGAACTCGACGAAATTAACGATATCGCCGACGATCGTAAAAACGAAAGCGTTCTTTAACTAGTGTCTTCAACGTTTGCAATTCTGGTACGCGTGTACGATCGGTTAAAGCGCGAGATGTTCCATCGGCCGGAAACCACCGTAACAACTCGTCCAGGTGTGCGTCACCGTGACTTTAATATCGTCAAGAATCACTGCACTCAGCGTATCTCGAGCGGCAGCCGTTTCGTTTTGGTCTCGAGAGGGGGGCAAGGATCCGGAGACAAGCACGTCGACGTTATGATCGGGAAACGATAAAGTTTCGGTGAAAATTTTACGAATGCCTCGGTCCCCGCGAAAGAGGCAGCGGAAAAGTTGCATGAAAAACGACAGTTCGGTTAAAGTTTCGCCCCCGCCTCCGCGAAGTTATATCCTCCGCGTCGATACGCGCGCGTGCCCCGCACCGACGACGGTAAAACCGGTGCTCGTTTTTCCAGAAATCTCGCTGCCGTTGTAAGAAAATTTCGTACGCGCGTCCCGACTGCGAAAATATTTTCCCAACCGACGAATACTGACGTCAACGACCGCTGGATATTCCCCCACCGTGGCCACGTCCTCGAGATGCCTGTTAAATTCACCGACAGGTCCATCTGTGTTTAACTTGCTCGAAATTCCATTGGTTCGTCGTTACCCTCGAATCTTATTTAGGTTCCGTGATCGTAATCGCGACAACGCGACCGCCAGGCTGTGCAAACTACAATTAGCCGAGGTTCGGCGTCGCAGTAACTTTCAACGATATTTCATCGTTCCCGATAACTCTTCCCGGGAACAGCTGTCAGTTCGAGCAGCTATATAACAACGATTACGTCCAGCGCCATCGTTACAGATTCAGCGACGACGATCGAGGACAGCAATTCCACGATGGAAACGTACGTATCGTTTCGCGCGTTCCTCTTCGCGCTGTGTTGGTTCGTTTGCGCGTTCTCGGTGATCAACTGCGTCGAGAACATCGTCCAAGATGGCGAGCATGAAAACACGGATCCAAATCGTGGGTACCCGCGTTTCGATGGGCCCGTAATTAGGTCCGTGGACGACCGAGCCGACAACGACGCTTACAACGTCATTGTGAAACTTCTGCGACTTCTCAGCGACAATTTGGACCGGGTGAGTTTCTTCTGCGCGATAAACGCTCGCTAATTACCCTCAGTTCCGGGTGGTTCGCTCGTAGCTTTTTTCCGTCCACGAAAACAGGGGTACGTTCAAACAACGAAAGCAGCGGACTCTCGAGGAACGACTTCTTCAGGAATCTATTCTTTTACAGGGTAACGAGAAAGTTTCCGGGCGTCTCGACGCCTCGAACGAGGATTTTGGCAACGTACTTCCATGGATCCTCGCGGATCGCGACGTCACCGATTCCAAGGGGAGAGACGACGGTAGGTCGTCGGGTTTTCACAAATTGACTCGACGATCGCTGGCGGAGACGGAGACGACGGAAAACGGGGTACCGAGCAGCACGCGTGCCCCCGATAAAGGATTCTCCGAGCAACCCTCCAATTCGAACGGTAAACTTGGCACCGAGATCGAGAAGCTCGTGTCCTCTACGCTGGATCACGACGAGAATCCCGCGATCCATCCTCGCGTGGAGGCCGACGGCAACTCCTTGGAATCCAATCTCGGCTGGCTGTTCAAAAAGGGAGACGGAGATCGTCACGACATCCTTGAATCCATTTTTCATAATCAACATCCGGTGAGTGGATAATATTTGGTCGAATGTTACGAGCTCGGATCGACGCGTGTACAGTTCGAAGCAGGAAAGACGACTTCTGGATCAAGGCTAGTGTCTACAGAGGTCGACTTTTCACTTCTGTACAGTACATACGTATCTTGCATAACAATTTTCGGAGAACTACCGAAGCAGATGAAAATCGTTCTCTCGGAGAGCAAAGTATCGAAGCAGTCACGTTATTACAGCTTTACGGGGCACTCTTGCGTTCGAGTTTCGATTTAAGGTCGAAACGTTGTTTCGAAGTTGGCGCGCTATAAGTACAATCACTTACGCGAGACCGACGTAACTGTCAAATTAGTAACGCGCTGCTTACTGCAACTTGAACCGAGTGCATTCTCCGCAGATGCATCTTCTGGATCTGTTCCGAAACGGACACTCGGAGAACCTGGGATTCGGCTTGCCAGGGCAGCCCATTAGGAAGCTCGTTGGTTTCGTGCTGAATGGACTGGCATTGAGGCCTACGTCTTCCGACGTGGATCAGCAGTCGGACGTCAAATCCCCGAGAAAATTATTCGAGCATGGTGGAAACGCGTTGCGCAACGCGAAGGAAAACACGATGACCGGATTACTCGGTATTCACAAGGCGCTGAAACTGGGCCCGTTGTCCGTAAATTTTGACTTGGGAAAGCCGTGATAGTTCTCCAACAACGGGGCAAAATCGCAAATGCTCGACACGAAATCGCACTCGTTTCTTTCCGTGGCACGATATTCTTAATATTCAAATATTCTCACGTACTATAACCAATGAATAATCCGGCTTGAACGAATAAACTAACATCGTTATCAGAATCGTTCGATCTATTTTCCGTTCGGGCGGCATTCGTGTTCGTTCTATTTTTAAACAATAAACGTAACCGCGCGTATAATCATTTTGCCCCGTGTATCGATACGCGATAAAATACAATCGGTAGTTTGCTCGAGGAAATTTTTACCCGGAACATTTTTCTATCGTTTTCGACGTTTCTGTTCACCCTGGTATAAAAAAGCAAAAGTGCACCGTTACGTTCGAATAAATACACGTCGTACGTTTCGTCCTTTGAAAACAAATAGGTGGACGGCGGAATTTTATCGACGTTTCCGTTGTCTTAATCCCGTCCGAATAAGTAAACCATCGGGAGTGGATCGACGAACCGGATACGTAGAAAAAGCCACCTCGCCGAGGAGAACCGTTCGTTCGGTTTAAGCCATCTCGAGGAGAGAGAGACGGCTTCGAAATAAAACCAAGGAAACCCGAAGGACACTTATGGACCAGTCGCGAAGAAATCGCGGCGCTTTCGGAAGAAAATTGACCGGTTCTTACCGAGCTGAGTCATCTCGGCGAAGTTTTCGAACGAGACGTCAACGTGGACGAAACGGACCGATCGATAAATCGATCGAGCGAACGCGACAATCGTGAAACGATATCGCGATCGACGATCGACACAGAGGCAACGGTACACGCACGATTGATTACCCGAACAATAGTTAGCCTTTCCAGCAACGTTTAAAGTAACGATGGTTAATTCATCGATCGGTGTTCCTTAATTAATCATATCCCAATGCACAATGCATATTCGACGAGCGAATCCATCGAGCATTAATTTTGTTATGTTTATCCGTTCGCGCTAAAACTCCGGGGAATTTTTCGAATTAATTAGCACGATTCTTAAACGAATTCAATTACGCGGTCCAATTAATTGCATCGAATTATCGATTCTATTCGATTAGCGCCGTGATTCGATTGCTCGCGCTGCAAAGATTGGGCGCGGTTGTTTTCCGTGTTTCTTGCGTTCCCTCCCCTGTTTAGCGTTGTTAATTTTTTCAGGGCCCGTTCTTCGCGCGAAGAAACGATAACGTCCCGACGAAACGACGGAGAAACGAGACCGATAAAGTATCCCCCGACCACGACCAACGAAAATTCCGCGAGCGAAGAACCGCTGCCGTATTTGTTTCTGTTTCCTTCGACGCGGATTATTTTTCACGAATTACCCGGCGCTTCGTGCTTTATTCGTTCACGATCGGGACCCGTAACTCCGTCGAACGATCCTCGAAAGTCTGGCTTCCTCGATCATACTGTCTACTCGGGGAAGCGAGCACGGCGCTCTCGAATTACTTTGCTCGTCCAACGTGGAAAAATCAAGACGCGAAAGATACCGCGGCTCGTAAAAACCAAAGCACCGAACCCGATCCCCGTTTGCGAATCGATGCCCCGAGGAGGAACGGAAATCGCTTAATTTCCCGTGGCACGGCGGCGCGATGCTCGATATTTTTGCGCACGATTTCGTCCACCGGGGCGTATCTTCGTGGAACGGAACGCCAGCAGCGAGTAAACGCGACGGGACGCCCGTTAATTTGAAAAGTCAAATATTTTAAATAATCCCGACCGAGGATTATCGAAGATACGAATTTCTTGGAAAAGAAAAGGAAACGATCGTCGCGCGAATCTACCCGACTTTAACGTTTCGTTGAAGAAAGGTTCGGTAAGAGACAACGTGTACTCGGTTTAGAGAATTCTTTGGTTTATTGGTACGTGGTTCCATGTATATAGTCTTACAGTGTTTGCTTTGGGGTACAGTAGGTCGGTGTGAGGACTAGGGCAAAGTTCAGCTGTTATCCAACTACCGTCATTCCTGGACTATGGGTTTGTTGTCGGTGAGTTGTAAGGGCAATCTATCTGGTGATAGATTATCTCTGAACGATGACTCGTTTGATACGAGTGTACAGTCGGGAGCTGGAAAGATGGCTTCTGAATCCAAGGGCTGTAGGTCTTCGAAGATCGATCGTAAAGTCTGACCTTGCACGATTCCTAATTTCCTTCAGAGGTCATCTTTTCAACTCTGCACAGTACATAGAACGACACTTCATACTTCTGCCTGAAATACAATTATCCATGTATTGGTATTCTTCCGAAAGATCGGTACGAAAGGATTTCGATCGTTTTATCACTGTCACCGAATGGGATTATGTTCCTCTTGTGCATCGAGGGCTTGTAACAATCACAAATCCTTCGACTTTAACGAAGGAAAGTAATGAAGGGAAGATGACGCGCGATTCTAGCGAAAAGAATACCAGTGTAGCTATTGTTCTAATCCAGGTACGGGAAGGTTCTCCAGGAGTCACTGGAGCCTTTTTTTGCCACCTTCCACTCCGTTGTTCGACCACGTTGGTATAATAACCGTACGTCTAATATCTACTAGCTCGCAATATTTCCAACGAGTACGTTTTTGATTGTAAATAATCGTTGGAAATGTCCATTCGACGGTTTCCTCTGGAAACTCACTGGAATCTCGTCGAGGGTAGGTCGGGTCTGCGACATCCCGAACATCCGAATAAATCACACGTTTCGTGTGACGCTTACGAATTACCCATTCGAAAAGTGGGGTACGAGACTCGCGGAAGGAAAAACCGGGAAAACTTGGTTAGAGAATAACCGATGTATCCATTTAACTGGAAACGGTATCAATTCGCGTAAGAAGTTGCGTTTGGTTCGCGCGTTTGCGATGGTCGACACGCGTGTACGCGTGTTGTTCGTGGACCGAATGGAAACGGAAACTCGCGTAACACGGTGAACGATAAAGGGGTGGTCACCCTCTGCCGGTGGCACGTTACCAACGGAACCACCGACATAAATCGTATTCCTCCCTATACCAGGACCACGTGTAACACGTCCCTGTAAGTGTATGCAGGGGCTGATCTTCCAGAGGAAACGTTCCCACCGTACAAGCGTTCCCGCGCGCCATCGATGCTTGTCTCGGCCCGATCTCTCGCATAAATTCCTGCACGGCTCTCCTCCAGCCCCGTAGGAAGGGGGTGGGCCCTAAAAGAATAATTCCCCGACTCATCGTTTCTTACGAAGCCTCTATTTATCTTTCATCGCCCGTATTTTAATGGCCGGCACCCGGTGCGCGTTACGGGACCGAAATTGCCGATGTTGCCCGAACCCTGCCACTTTGTGCGCAACGCTCTCGTATTTCGCTTGGAAAAGTTTCATACGGTACCGACGGAAGTACTTGTAAAATAAAATGCAACATGGAAATTCGTTCGCAACAATCCACTCGATGCTTTCGTTTAAAACTCGGCAAATTGTGTCCGGTACTGTCAACATTGTACGTGGAAAACAACGGGCTTCCTTCCGACGAAAGGAACGTTTGCAGAGCAGTCGGAAATAAACCGCGACGACTCGAGTCCAAGGGATGAAATCGTCGGTGGTACAAAGAAGCTTCTTAAATAAAAGTTTGTCGGTACCCGAGAGGAAAAGTATCATCGACGGACCGATACAAAATTTTAATTCCTCTTTACCGTTACGCGACGATCGACATTGTCGCTCGAGAAAATAAGCCGTGTTTGTCACGAATTTCTTGCCGACGAGAATCCGTTTAATCTCTTTTACAGAATTCTTCGAGTGATTGAAATTTCGAATTTGACGAACTATGTACAGTATTACCAGCGGGCTCCGTAACGTCTCGTGCTGCTACAGGAAACGAGCAGGGTCGACTATGCGAAGCTCGGTTTCGGCAAAATTCGAATTAAACGGAGTTTCAGTGTACCCAGATTGTTGAGATAACCGCTTTTTAAACTATTCACGATGACACCCTGCCACGTATTGCGGTCACAGTTGAAATACACTTCGCACATATCCGTGACCGCGTATTCTGTCCAGCATCTGCGTGGCCCGATCCCGCAAACCGATGCGCGATGCAGTTGTCTCGAACGAATCGCATCTAGAAAAAAAGGGTCGGTTCTCCTCGAGAAGCGACACCGGAGGAGTACAGAGGTGAAATTAGGCGTAAGAGAGACGAGCGGATCGGAAACGATGTAAAAGCGGACATCGAAGTTCCGGTTCCCTTCGTCTACGGATTATCGAGCCTTCGCTCTATCTCGCGTGCTCGAGATTGCCGTCCCATCTTCTTACGTACTAAACGAGACAAGTTCGTTTCGAGTACGAAGTATCGTAGCTTCACGGGAAGACTTTGTCGAAGCTCTAAAAGAAACAGGGAAGAGTTTACGAGCGTAATAGGCGTATCTCCGAACTAACGAGATGCCGGATGTTGAATTTTAAACAGAGTTAGACGCCTCACGGGACGATCGCGCGAAAACTTGGCGAGAAAGTTGATCGACGAGCGTCACACGGTGTTCTCGCGAGCATGGATCGCTTCTTCGTTCTAATTTCTTTTTTTTTTTTCCTTTTTTTTTTTCTCTCCGCCCGACGACGAGCAACCATCTCGGCTCGTTCCGGTGTTTGCTCAATATTAGAACGGCCCCAGCGTAATGACGTAAGGGGGAGGAACGAGCGGAAGCAACTGCGGAAAAACGAGGAGCGAAGACGTGTTTGCCGGTCCTGCGGAGCATTGTCTCGTAATGGTATGCGAAACTCTTTAGAAGTTCTTTCGAATTTGGGTCGCGCGCCGGTGCAGAGTCGTTTCGCGTTGCAAAGTCAACCGTTTCGCGGAATCTCGCCTCGATTACGGGGAATCTTTCGTACGGGACCACCGTGTTCTCTCGATTGGAGACAGATTCGACCAACGCGATCGCTGCACTCCCCGTTCCTCTTCCATCTCGCAAAGACGAGAACCACTTGGCGCGAGTTTCGCGTTGTACCGTCTACGAACAACGAAACTCGCGTCTGCGACTCCACCGATCGGAGATTACGAACTGTACGAGTATCCATTGCGATCGGAGGATCGGAGTCGGAACAATTAGTCAACTATTCGAATCGTCAAGGGGTTCGGAGGAAACTAGGATCTAATTTCTGGTAAGTATGTTTACTCTTGGGTAATTTTCGCCGCTGAAGATTAACACGCAGAATGAGAATATTGTTTGCAGAATCGGGTCATTGTATGTTCTCGATATAGGAGAATTTATGCACCGACATAGAATTTTCACGGTACAGGAAACGGTGAAATTCTTTTGTACCGGCGTTCTTTTCATATTGAATTCGTTTTCCTCGCGGGAAGAACAGCCAGTGGTTAGCTAATGCGATTCGTTTCGTTCCTCGCTCGTTTACGGTTCTCTCGACCTCCGTGCTGTGTAATCTTCTCGCTACTCTTATCGAGGGAGCACTGTGCACGACGAAAATCGTAGCTCGAAGATATCGGGGACAGTTCAACGGGAGCTCGTGATCGTTTCTCTGTCCACCGTGAAACTGTTCCGCTCGATCGCGAAACACCGGACGATCGTTTTCACGACGATGTTCCTTCGAGGTTTCTCGAAGGTTGGATTCGAGACGCTTCGATCTGTCGCGATGTCGAGGGTCTCCTCGATGCTCAAACTAGTGAAGCGTTTACCCGGTTGTAGCCCGGTTGGGAATAATTCGGGGAAGGGACTCGGTTTCGAGCTAAGGAAATTCGCGTTCAATTTGTCGGGATACAACAAGTACGGGCTGTACACTTGCGACGTGATCGACGAGAGCGATCCCATCGTGGCGGAGGCTCTTCGTAGACTGCCGAAGAACGTGCTGGAGTACAGAACTTTTAGGTATCATCTCGAATACAACAGTTGTGTTGTGACCGCTTTGTAATTTTCTCGATGAATTTCAACACGCTCGCGTACATCGCTCGCGGTTTCGGTTCCCCCGAACTATGTGACCCACGAGCGCGCGGGATTCTGGAATTTCCAGGATCATACGAGCGATCCAGACGGACTTTCTGAAAATCCATCTGCCCAAGGAGAAATGGATCACGTACGAGCAAGACCTCGAATACCGATATCTCGATCCGTATCTGGAAGAAGTCCGTGAGGAGAGAATAGAGATTTACGAGTTCGGTTGCGTTAACTATAAGGAGGACGACTGGCCCGCGGGCGCGGTGAAATAAAATGGAAACGGAGACCAGACACGACCCTTCTTTTCGTCCATGTTCTGAAATATGCATGAGGGATATGCCAAAAACCGGACACGCTGAAAGAACTTTGAAGAATAACCGGCACGAGTCGTTCGTTCCGAAATTCATGCAAACGTATTTCTACGGATCGATGCGAGACTGGTTCCTAATTGTAATTCGTCACTTTCAGATTCGTGTTCAACAATAAGTGTTACCATTGTACATAGTAGCGATTGGTAGTGATTCAATACACGAATTAAAGACGCTTAAACCGCGAACTCCGCGCGCACGCGTACCTAGTTCGGTACAGGGGAGGGGATCGGGCCCCGGTGTGGAGGGGCGTGGCTCAGTTAGGCCCAAAGGGGTCCAGGACGATCAAACGCGCGTCACGAACAATATTTACCAAAAGACAAGGCAGTAGGACAGAAGCGTGCGTGTTTGATAAAAAGCAAGAATATTCATGAGCGTAACGTCTAAGGCCCCGATTCTTCGCTCGATTAATTGACTGGATAACGAACGTACCCGGAGAATGTTTCTTCGATGTAACGCGTTCTTAGAGTCGCGAACTCCGATTCAAAGAAGTCTCATAACGCGCCCATTGATACCGTCTACGAATCCTTTTTTTTTCTACGACCGTGATTACTTTACGCCAGACGGAACGTACCGGTGATTCGACGTGTACTTTTGGGTAATGGATGTTTAACGAAATTGTACGCTCGCGACCGAAAAACGATTTCCAGAAGCCAGGTTATTTCTCAGCTCGTCGTCCGGGCGTAACCCGGAAAGTGGCGGTGACATGTTCCAGAAATCAACTTCTCGCGTATTCAGCCCGGTGCTGGGAAGTTCTTTTGATCGTTGCGTCCTCGTCCGTTTCGAAGCTCGTGTCTCTCACCTCGTGCAGAAAACACGCACGTTCGAAGGGAACGACGTCTGAAATACGAACGAGATGCCCGTTCTTCGCGATATCTTCGTTATCTCGTAGCCTTAATTATGGGCCGTGCATTCAAGTGGCCGCCGGGGCAAGGATGTCACTCGAGATTTGAAAGTTGCTTCTTCGAGTGCATCGCGTTGCGGCCGGTGGCTTCAAGGAGCTCTTCAAACTCCACCCTGACCTAGACAGGACAAGCTCGGTTCGCTGGTGTTCAAACGTAGCTGGCAGCCGCAAACGCTTCCTCAATTGCACGCTTGTCTTTATCTACAGATATTTCACCGTAGCTACAGTTCATTACGAGCGGAACATATATACGTATATATATATATTTAACGAGGAAGGGCTCGGTTACTTAACGGTTAATTATCGACGACGAGCTCTTTCAGCGTTCGAATTCTTTTCCGCGGTTCGATACCGAGCGCGTTTTCCACTTCTTGAAAAAGAATTCCCGATATTACTTTCGTGTAATTACCGATCGAGTTGATAATTTTAATTTCTCGTATCGAGCACCCTCTCTTTTTCCCCCTTTTTCGAATTTTATTCTCGAATAATTCGTACGAAATGTCCTCTCGCGTGCGTGTCGTACTTTCGTCACAATTTGGCTCCGTCGATTGTTACAGAAATTGTATCGAATCGTTTCATCGTACGATTTAAACGTTGCCCGTTACGCGACCGTTTCTATTACCATTATTGGGCTCGCGATTAATGTCCAGTAAATTTAATTACATTTACCACGAGCGATCGTCCCGAAAGTTTCTTTGAATTATCAAAGAGCTCGTTCGACGTCCGCGTTAATTAACAACCATTTGAAAATTCGGCGATCCCGTTCGGGTACAGGTCGGCGATTCGATCAAAGCCGAATGTAAAGCGCGAGGTTTCGTCGTTGATCCGGTCTAGAAAAAAAATAATGTCGCGCGGAAACTGTTCCCTCGTTCGGAGCGTAAAAACCGCGTATAATTTTCGTTGGCGCTCCGCTTGTTTTAATACACTTAGTCCCGGCGTCGCGTGCATCGGTCTTTCCTCTTTTTTTCTTTTTCGTTCCTCAAAGTTAATGGTCGTAATGTACGGGTGGCGGCAGTTTCGCGAGATAAAACGTCTCGCGAACGGTTGACCGGAAAAAATGGAGCGTTTTCCAGCGAGTGTCGGCCGATACTGCGCGAACTTTGTAACATTTCGACGACCGACTTCCTCCTATACTCCATCCTTCCGCGGGCAACGATCGATTTTTCTACACCTTCGAGTCGTTACGCGCAATCGATCAACGGCCACGAGAGCTTTATGAAAATATACGAACGATTCGGACGTCGACGAAAATATTATACGAGCGACCCGCGTACGAACGTGTGCGCTGAAACGAATTCATGCGTTCGCGCGACGAGCAATTTTCATGGCGGATCGAACGTAAAAGCGAGCCACCACGCGGAAAGAATTCTTTTATATATCGGCTCTCGGCGGACAATTTAGAATTTATCTTGCCTAGATAAATATCCAATGCGTCTAATATTCGCGTACCTTTTCACGAAAACAATCTCCACGATTGCTAACCCGACAATTTTCGAGTTCGATCTTCCGATCGATTTGTCTCTCACCTTTCCTTCTCTCCTTTTTCGAAAGGAGCTGCACAATTCGGACGATCGCTTCGATATCTAACAGATCGCTCAATAAGCTTCGTCGTTCGATAAAAAATGAAGCTATCAAGTTTATCTATTTCTCCAAAGATGGTACCACCGTTCGATGAACATACGCGAAGATCGACTCGTTCGTTATTATAATTCATATCTACAAATGTAAATTCAAAGTCGAAGCGTCACGGTATTTCTTTCATAATGGAAAAAAAAAACCGAGAAAACTGATCGAACGACCCAGTATTCTCCGCGACGGTCCCTGTGACACCGGTTTTTCGATTGGCGAATTTTGATTGTTTTCGGTCGCTCGGCCACTGGTCGACGGTGCGTAACGACACTTAATCGCGGGGGATTTTCAATTACCGCGAAATCGCGGCTGCGTCGCGACAAAAAGTTGGCGAACAGCGGAATCGTCGGAGCGGAATGGCTCCGCGGCAACCGAGCGCGGCGGCACTCCGTTAAACGAATATCAGGATCATAATGTTACCGTAAACTCGACGGAAATGGGATTAGGGTAATCCCAGCGGGTGTTAAATAAGGCGTTCGATATCCGGATTCACGGAGCCTGTACTCCGTTCGGTGACGACGAACACGTGAGTTTATTCAACCGGAAACAGGAAGAGGGGAAGGAGTGACGTTAATTCCGACTTCTAGCGGATACTTAACAAGCGCCGTTTTCAACAAGTATATAGAACTTCGCCGAGAGAACGCGAACCGATAACTCGATAGTTTTAACGACGTCGTAAGCGAACCGTCGTGGACGCAGTTTCGAATCCATTTACCTCGTTCACCTCGTACTTTTATCCAATTCACGAGCTACGAAACGAGCTGGAAATTTCTCCAACGGGGAACATTATGATTTCGCGCGATACCTTTTGCCCACCCCTTGCCGGAGGTTTCGTCCGATTTGCTCCAAGATTTAATTGTAACGAATCGCCGATTATTGTACACGGCAGCGATTTCGAACGAGGAGTCGAAAGCCGATTCAGCGAGCCCGAACCACCGATTTTGTCTTCTCACGGTGAATCAATAGGATAGTTTTCTAATTCTACCTACCTACACGCTTCGAACGCGACTTTCATCGAACATCGTCCACGATCTACGGTGTTCCAGGGAACAAGATCTAGCGCGACGCGCTGCGATACGTCTACGTTTCGTTCTATCGGTATTAGATACGTGGTTTCAAAGCGTCCGGATGAATCAAGATACTCAGACGACAGCACGATTCATTAAAGGACCTAAGAACCCTTTGCCCAGAGTTCTCGCGAGTAATTGCTTTCGAACAGTTCTCATCTCCCCACCCGAGTTACCGTCCATCGAATAAAGCTCCCCGTTGGTAGAAATTCGTCCGCATTGCAACAAAATAAATCGGTAATTTCCATCTCCCGATGCCTACGTACCGTTCATCGTCGAGTATCCGAGGAGCGTCGGGATCGAGCGTGCACCAATTTGAGCACGCTTTGTCCGATTATTCGATCGGGAGCGAACCGATCGATGTTGTATAGGAGCAACGTCGAAGTCAACTTGCAAACGCAATACCATCCAGACTCGAGGAGCGCGATTATGTTCGTAGCAGCGTGTTACCGTACGCTCGTGTCGAACTTTGACTTCGGAGCCGGGTTAACAGTTGATCGTTTTAGGTTCGTTTGCAAAGGTCGAGTCTCATCAAAGTTTCACCAAGACTCTGGTCTTCCTCACGGTAAACACTTGCGAAACTGGCAAGGTATTCGCAGATTACGCGATCGATTAACGCGAAACGAGGCTTTGTCCGAGATTGGAGGTAGTTGGATCTGCCCGATATCGATGGATGGTCTCTAACGGGATATATTCCGGCCGATCGAACCTGACAGCATCGTGCAGCATCTCGTGCTAATTAACGAGCCGTCGTGTACCCCGATGAATGGAATAAAATTTTGTTGCGCTCCGGCGTTTCATCGCGCGAGTCCGCGTACCTAGATTCGAACGCGTTGCATTCATCTTTCCGTCGGAAATTGAGAAAGAGGAAGGTATGTCGTTCCGGAGGAAAAGAAATTTTTGTTCCACGGGAGGCGGTGGGGTGGAGGAAGGGGAAAAAATTAAAAACGTGCAAAAGTCTCTCGGGGAAACGGATGTTCTGATTGGCCTCTTGTCCCGAGCGGAAAGAGACCCGGCGTTATCGTTCTCGAAACGACGGGGACAACGAACGCGGACACGAGAAGGAACGATCGAACAAGCATCTTAATTTTGATCCCGCTGAAAGTCATTAGTCGCTTCCGTTCTTCTATAATTTTTTTTTTTCTTTCTTTTTTCTTTTCTCAATCTTCTTTTCTTTTTTTCTTCACCCGATTAATAGCCCATTCCTCGCGTATAAATCCATTTAGTATATTCTTCGCGGTGGATCATTATACAGCAGAGGGTTTATTAAGACGCGGAACTTCCCCCGTATTCCTGGTGGCGTTCATTTGCATACATTGCAAAGTCGTTTCTTATTCCTGTAAACTCATCCGAACTTACGGTACGTTAATTAGGATGGAATTACGAGGCGGACACCGGTTAAAATTACCACGCGAAGTGCGCACGCGTCGAGAAGATTACCGCGAACAATTAAACAACCGGGGAAATTACTTCTTAATCGTGGCCGGTCCGTATCGAGAGCTCTCGCTTAACCTTATCCCCGTAAGCGCGATTAAAGGACCATTTTTCTAATTTACGCGAGGTCGTTCTCCATTCTGTACAGCGGTCCGTCCTTTGCGGTTTCAGTCCCGCGAAACGTAGCCAAGTTACGCGAGAGAGGAAGTTACGAAAGAAATATCGTTCCCTCGAAGCATCGGAAACATAAGTACGTTTCCAATCCCTCGTGCCGGAATACTTTTCTCGATTCCAATTCTTCCAATAATCTTCGCGGTCGGTAATAAATTAAAAACAGCGACGTCGCTTCGTGCGCTTCGTCCTCGAAGAGAAAGCCCCGAAGAAGTTTTTAATGAAAACAGATCGTTCCCAGGGGAAACGGTGGTTCGCGCCAGGCTGCCGGTGAATTTATCGCCAGGGCTGATTGCCTTAGACGAAATTATGCGTGTTTGAATATGACTCTCATCCAGGAGTCAACTGCTTAACGAACCTGCGGGAACAGGTTAATGCAAACCTCTCCAGTGTTATCCCGAGGCTTAATTTTACTCGCTCGCGATCAGCTAAATGCGATTAACGTACCCCACTGTCAATCTCCTCGATTGTATCTTAATTGACGAATCAAGATTTTATTTATTAACCGATCCAGAGTGTGTTCCGTCTCGATACGACGGAGAATACGTTTGGAAAAATATTTTTCGTCACGGAGAAGGACTTCACGAGGTGTAAATAATTTGTTCGACCTCGTTCGCGTTAATTTTCTTCGAAATATATTTTCGATACCATCGATCGCTCGCGAGACGGTCCATCCTGGCGAGATGAAACGAGCATCTCCGCGTAACGAAGATCCAAACTCGAATTTGTCTATCTCGACAGAGTTGGATAACGTACTAAATACGAAACGATGCGTCTCATTAAGCATGCGAGTGCATACGGCCGGGAAACGAGCGGGCAACATATGTACACACACTGTCGATCTTTTTTGGACTGCCACGGACGGGAAGAAAAAGTCCGGGGGTAATCAATTTTCGTGTCCGGCGCAGAGGAGGAATGTTTCTCCGCACCTCTACCTGCCGTTGGCTTGCTGAAATATCGTATTTATTTTTTCCTCGCGAAAATGAAACGAAAACATCGGTCCCGTTTCTTCGCGGTTTCGATACGCGTGTTTGTTCAGCATTATATTTTTAATACGACCCGATTTTTCCATCGCGCATTAATTCTCACGGCGATCGAACGGTGTCCGCGGACATTTCCATCGTCCAGCCGTGGAAAACAGGTTGGTGGATGAAATTCGTTCGACGATACGACGAAACGTCCTGGCTACCCCTTAGGCTCGGTGTCGCGACGAAGTACGTTCCGGCATTTAATTCGAATAAATAGGTTTCGAAGCACGGGACTTGTCCCGGCACGTACGAGAAGCTGGAACTGGCCAGCCGGATCAGGACCACTTTGGAACAATGGGGCCAATGCAATTAATTCACGATCCCCGGGCGCGAATGTAATAACGATTGCGGCCACGAGTTTGCGTAAACAGGCTCAGACGATCGATTCGGTTGGATCACGTCCCGCGACGGTTTAGCGATGTTGTTTGGGTTTTTGGTCCCATTTGGGGGTGGTGGTCGGTCGTTGTTAAAAATCATGCTTATCGTCGCGGAAGTCGAAGCTGTAGTAACAGGCCCGCGAGGGAATGCGGCAATCAGCGATGCGCGTACGCGGAGTCGAGCGCGTCTTGGCTCTTATTAGTTCGTTGATCTAATTATTCGCAGCGAGAAAGCATTAAAGCCCGCGAGGTCGGTGTAATTGAATCGTAACGCGCCTTTGCCGTGCCTACGGGAATCTCGCGGTGGCGAAGCAATCGATGCGGAAATTGCTGGTAGAATTTTAATACGCGCATTGTCCTACGGTACGCAAACAATCCGGCCCTTGATCGTTTTGGAAAACTTCTCGTTTATTTTTCGATCGCTCTTTTCGCAATCATAGCTACCGCGCGTGGGAGAATCCCGTGTACACTGGGTGGCACGAAACTCGTTCGAAACCGGACAATGCGTCACACACAGGAGCGGAGATTGTCGATAGAGTGACTTCGGTGACTCGTACTCTGTGACGTGGGGCTTAGTGTCGACAAGTTCCTATTTTATCACCATATTGTAGATCAGTCACCGTGGTGAATGTAAAATACGAACGAAGGAACGTTGAAAAATCGAAGCCAACGAGGGAAGATCGATCGTCCGCGGGTGTTTAAACTATTTCGAACGACAAGGAATCAAGTACGGTGTGTTTGGAAATGTGCAGAAAAAACCGAGGGTATGTTTATTTACAAGGAGAGAACGATTCTGTATAGTTTATGAATATTACTATTTCAACGGTACTGAAAGAAACGAAGGTAGTAATTTATTGGTCACTGTATTGAAATGTACAATTTTTTGCCTTTAAAACGAGCGAAACCGCAGTAAAAAGGGATGATTTTTGACGAAGTTGTAGCTATTTTACGAAACTCATGCATTTTTAGACCGTTCCAGCCTTTCGCCTTTACTGCGTTACTCCAGTACTGTTAAACTGGTAAAATTCTACTTTTACGTAAAAAATGCAACTTCGAGTACCGAGTAAATTATAAGACTCGAATAAATGATAAATTAATGTACCCAATAAACAATTATTACTTCTCATGTTTTAAGACTTTAAGCAACGTGGCAATTAACCACCTTTTACTTCGAATTTCGATTAAAATTAATTTCTATAGGCAAATCGATCATTTACAATGCACAAATAAGATGCATTCTGTACCATAAATGTTCGGAACATGCGTAAATGTTAATAACAATCGCGTGGATGAACAAACATTCACCGAAACCGTTCGCCTTCGCAGATTTCGCAATATCTTGATGTTTATTTATCGTACTTATTAACAACCGTCGTAGGATCATAGTTTAAACGATTATTAACAATGTCCTGGTATAAATAATGGCTTAAAATATCATTTCGTTGAAGTATTCTTTGTTCGGGATGAATGTTTTCATTTAGGTTCAACCGAAATTGTCAAGGCTACACATATCGATTATCGACTCACAAGTGCTCGTCTCGATGATTTTTCTATCTAAAGAAGCGATTAATTGAATTTCGGCGCTTTTAAGTAAAGAATACAACTTCTACGCGTATTGTGTAAATTATAAGAATTAAACAAATGTTAAATTAATGTACCAAATGGATAATTATTACTTTCCATGCTTTAAAACTTTACGAAACACGTTTTTACTTCGAATCTTGATCAAAATCAATTTCTATAAGTTAAATAATCATTTCTAATGCACAAATAAGATGCACATTGTTCGATTAATATTGCGAACATGCGTAAATGTTAATAATAATCGCGTGGATGAACAAAAATTCACCGAAACCGTTCGCCTACGCAGATTTTTCAATATCTTGATATTTATTTATCGTACTTATTAACAACCGTTGTAGGACTATAGTTTATACAATTATTAACAATGTCCTGGTGTAAATAATGACTTAAAAGCCATGAATTTGTTGAAATATTCGGTTAGATCGAACAAAGACAATCGAAGTAATGGTAAGTGACCTTGTGGTGGGTATATAAGGAGCCCCTGATTAACGGAATTTTCATTCTCCCGGGAGCCTCCGAGGTGGACGGACGACTTCATTTTGGGTACCTGGAAGGGGGAGGGCCCCCTCTTGGTAACCGGTACTGACCGTCGGTAGGCGGTGGTCAGTACTGGCGACCACTCTCTCAATCCTTCCTTTTTTTTTTTTAATTTTTTCTTTGTTTGATTTATTTTCTTCATTCTCTGATTTTAATTTGTACTTGTTTTCTCATGTTTATTTTTTTGTCACTGCTTCGTTTATTTTCTTTGTTACTGCACGACTGTATGTAATCACTGACCAACTTCATTTCTATTTTCTCCTTTATTCTATTCAGCTCCTTTAGATAGATGTATCGGAAAACGAAGAACGAAGAGGACTGATGTATTGCATCCTCCGCGGGACTGTTAATTCCAAGTATAGACTAAGTTAGTTTTAAGGCCACCATGTACGAATATCTGTGATCTGCCGAGCAATTATCCAATCTTTAGCTTATTTTTGCTCGCTTGCTCGTTTCTCAGTCCGGCCACCTCTGCTTGTTGCATAAGCAAGTGACCGGCCGTGGAGGTGGTCCGAACGGTCGATCGCCGTCTCTTCTGGTGCGTCCGCTTTGAGAGAGAACATGCTGCGAACACAGGGGCAGGTGTTCGCACCGGTCCCTGCGGAAGCCCTTGTTCCATAAGACCCTCTCTTCGTCATCCTCCGTGAGTCAGGTCCACGCTCTGCGTGGCTCCTGGCTGCGGAGTTGGGAGAAACGGGGCACTCCTCGGAGTGGACGGCGTCGCGCATTTCCTTGAGAATCGGGCCCACTGAGGGGAAACGGGACCGAGCTAGTAGGAGCAACTCCACGGTTCGCGTCGCGTTTCCCCCAATTTTGCCTCATTTTTCCATAATGTAATTGCTCGGCAGAATTAAACGAGGAGATCGAAGGAACTTTGATTCCTTCCATCTCCATGGTTTAGTAATTTCGTTTGTACTGCGCGTCGAGGGAGATCGATGGAACTTTGATTCCATCTATCTCTCTCCGGGTCTCCACTCGCAGCAACCTCCACGTGGTGAGACCTGGTAATCGGTATTACTCGCGACGAACAATAAGTGTTCGTCGCGGGTACTACCGAGCTAATTGGCTGCGTTTTTTTAATCGTTCGATCATGAATAAACTAAGGGATGATTTTTGGAGATGTTACAGCTCTTTTATCGAACCTCTGCATTCTCAGTTCGTCGCGATCTTCGTTGTTGTTTCGCTACTCGAGTACCGTTTATTACTAACTTTATTTTTCATAGACTGAAGGTCGTGTCCACGAGGAAGTGGAGCAAGGTCGAGGAATCTTTGTCCATTTGCAAGTCTCGCGAAGGCTGACTGAAATACCTTTCCCGTAGTACCAGCGTAAAATATTTCCCGAATCTTTCTCTTTGCCATACATTCGTGCGAGTTAAAAAATATCTAGTGCCCCGTATCTTCGCCGTGCTTGGACAAACCATTCCGTAACGTTTTGTTGCTGTTGAAGCACACGGTGCTTTCTCGTTTCATCTTTGCCGCAGAAGAGAAACCTCTTACCACAAAATAAATGAAAGATGATACAAAGGAAGGAAGAAAGGGGAATGTTATTAAAATTCGTGGACGGCCATGTTGCGGCATAAATTACACTTTTGCGAATTCGAGCGAATCACGGAAAGACTTTAATGAAACCTGGTTCCAATAAGAAGGTCTCGACCTCGCGTGCTCCCGCTCGTAATATGTGCGGCAATAAATTCTTATGTTGATGATTTCTCTGCCAGCCGGACCGCGCAAAGGGTAATTTCACCGAATAAAGTAAATCCGACGACCGTTTCCGCGATGCGGGAATCGCGCGGAATATGTCCCCTCTGGCGCGTAAAATGTGTCTGTCCTTCGAGTAAAAATAAATAAAAAAAAATAAAAAAAAAGTAAAAAAAAAAAAAAAACATTCCACACCGCACAGCAAGTAACAGATGGCTCGTCGTTATGCCGCAACGTGTATCGTATTTTATAAACTTCGTAACCAGTTAACCGAAAGACTTCTGCAATCATCATTCTCCATTTTGCGCAGACAACCGAAGCCACCGAATGGTTTCCCTCGGCAATAATCGCGACAATCGAGTCCATTGTTTATGGCCTTTACGACGCGACGCAATCCGTTTACCCGAGACAACGATTGTTATCGTTTTTACGTATTACTTTTATTCGTAAACATTGAAAGCTTAATTATCGCAACGAGTCGCTCGACAATCCTGAAAGGAGACTCGGGGTGATTCTCGCTCGTGTTCGGGGATCTCGTAAAGCTTCGATGCAGATGTACTCGTTCGAATAGCGGGAAGCCCTTCGATGCACTATACGCCATTTCGAACTTGTTCGATGCTTAAAGATAATGTCAAAGCGATTAGGCGACGTACGAAGTCACCGCCTGAAAGGAAACCTCGATGTAGGTACTTTAAGGCAATTGCCGCCATCGTGAATATGGATCCACTCGCGTGCGAAATTAGCCCCCTCGCCCGAAGAGACCGATACTATTAATTATGAGCAATTTCCCGTGGCCTGGTGCTCTTCTTTATTATTATTGCGAATCCTTGTCGTTGCATGGCGGCGGATAAACGACGGTATGCATCACACCGTGAATGGCTCTTTCGCGTATGCAGAAAATTGTGGAAGATTCAAGGCCGCGGTGCACGGTGGCAAGATGCCATCGGGCAGAGGTTACATTCTTTACGACTAGTTGGCAACTTCCTCGACCGTACCCGGCCATCGATTCGGTATTAAGAAGTTTCTCTTTACCTCGTCGAGACCAGAGATTTCCAACCGCGCGAGCTTCATCGAACAGGATGCAATCTGGAACCGGTGCAGTCTTCTTCGATTCTTCTTGGAAAACGTTACTAGGGGGGTCGTTGACGATAGAAATTCTCCCTTATCTTGTTGCTTATTTAATCCAGGATGACACAGAGCGCACAATGTTACAACTCGATTTATTGTCCATGACTAGGCAATGATTTATTCCGGAATATTTCGAAAGCTCGGTAAAGACTATCCTCAAGTTTGAATTTTGTATTTTAAAAAATTTCTCGTCACCTTCCTCTCTCTCAATTTTCACCCTCTCCGTTGCTACATCGTTCGATACGTTTCTGATCGTAAACGAGTCGTTGATAACACGCGGATACATCGATAGGGTTCTCTCGATGTTAGAGAGACGATTCATCGGCTCGATTTACCGCGAACCTTTCGCGATTCCGTCAGTTTCGTTTCAACGTCGAGGAAATTGAATCCGCGTGGCAGCCGACTCCCTTAACGCCAGCCGTGCAACACTTCCTCGTTAGGGTCCTTTAATTTCCGCGCTCGGTCGTATTTGCATTTAAATAGGACCCGAACCCGCGAGAGTAGTGTTTTTAAATCGAAGAATCAAGGTCCGCCCGCGAGGTAAAGCCGCGGCCTTGTACATCTCCACGATCCGCGAGTACTTTTCGCTAAACGGACAGACAGGAGGAAACTGGGATCGCTGTTGGTTCGAGGATGTTCGTTGTTCGGAGAAACATTGTTCGTCTCGTCTCGTTTCCAAGGCTGGACGACGACGGTCCGGTCTCGTTCTTTTTAATTATCCTCCCATCTCGGTGCCGCTTCGTGCGCGGCTTTTCATCTCGGAAGAAGGGTGGCCGCGCGTACCGGAGCAAATTAAGAGGATTTCCATCGTGTCTCGGGGTGGAATAAATTTTTCTTCGCGCGTTTCGCAAAGTTTGAAAAGCACGGGCGACCGGAAGGGAAACCTACCGAGTTGATAAAGCGTGATTATCGGAACACGGTGTACTCCGTGGTTCGAGGAGCGAGAGACGTTCCGAGTTTCGAGCTCGTTCGTTTATCCCTTGTGAATGGAACTCGTGTACACGGGACATTGACCATCGTTAGTAAATAGATCGTTCTTGTTCTTCTAAGGGTAAACGTTCGAGGCCGAGTTCTCGATCGTTTCGTAACCTCGACGTAAAACTTTACATCCTTCGTTTGAATTTTCAACGATTCCCGGAGCAGGTAATTACGTTTTATCCCCACCGTGTACACCGTTCTTTTCCCGCGATGTTTTATACAACGAATTTCCTCCGGGGCGCGTTGATACCGTGTATTACACTTGTTTCGCGCAACTTTACGAGGGATGTTCGGGGTACGTGCGAAACATCGAAGGGTGAGCTCCGCGCATAGCGATCACGGCTACCTAGGCCGCTTTGCTTTAATTCTCACTGATCCGAAAATGGCGAACTAAACATACCCGCCGCTACCAGGGGATTTCACCGGGAATAACCGGACCCGTGATATTCGAATCGTCGGAAGCAAGCGAGCGAGCGAGCTAGCGGAGAACTCTCCGGGCTCCAATATCCAGCGGTTGCACGGGTGTACATATTTCGGTCATTTTTGCACCGGAGTTGTACACACATCCACCAGGGACGAGCCTTTTCGCAAGCTCGACGAACGAAGAGTTTCGTGTACAGTGTTCACGGATGTTGCTTCGAACCGGTTCCTCCCCAAAATCGCGAACGAAAAATATATTCACCACCGTCGAGGAGCGTTCTCGCTCGAAACAATCCTGTTCCTCTCGCGTTCGAATCGCGCGTGACTCCAAAGTCCCCAAGAATTCTAACAATGTACACACGCGTACTCTCGGGTAGATCTACCCGCGCGAGTGTAACGCACAGTCTCGAAGAAAGCTCGTCGCTCGGGTGAACGGGTGCTAAACGAAACCAATGCTTTCACCGATCGGAATCGTCCCCCGTAACGTTGCAACTTCTTTGTTCCCGGGAGTGGAGCGTCTCAATTCCCCCGTAGAAAGACGAGTGCAGTTCTCCGTGAACCCGAACCCCTGTCCCGTGTCTAAACTCGTTACCGCGAGTATCTCGGGCGCGTGCTCGCTCGTACACGCTGGTAGGTTCGCTCGCTTGCTCTCTCCCGCGAGCGACACAGAAGCTTTCCCTATTAAATCACACGTATTTGCATACCTAGTGGGCCTCTCCCTTCTCCGTTGGACCCGCGTCCTCGCTAATATCAGCGGGTTTCCGAAGAGCGGCGTTATGCATGCACTGTTTGCGAACGCGAGTACCATTAAATAGTTCTCAGACACCGGCTCCTGATGGCCCCGAGGGCAACCTCCGGCTAGTACTTCCTGTTATCGGTCGAACGACTCTCGGCTAATTTCGAACCGTGCCCCCTCCGACTATTATTTATTCAATCCTGTTATTTACCGGCGACGATCATTATCCAACGGTGTCGCAATTACTCGCCGGAAGATCAAACCCAAGCATTTGTCTTTGATATCGTTTACACCGCCATTGTTCGTATTTATGTTACCCCGGGGCCGGGGTACGGTGACGAGCGAGCGGTGTACGCGGACCGTTGACGTTTAATTCGAAAACTTTGTACCGCGCGATCCGGTGATGGAAATCGATTCCACCGGCGGAGAGCCGGGCTCGCAATAAAAGAATATGTAAATAAACTCGGCCCGGGGCTTCCGGACGTTGCGATAGCGACGGTACCGGTGCCGAGCGACATCGGCCACCGTGATAAAGGGAGCTCCCGACCCCTTCGGGACACGCGGGATTGCGGCTACGCGGAACCAACGACCACGCGAGACTCTTTCCGCCCTCGGCGTTGCTTTCCGCGATTTTTCTTCATCGACGTTTCATTTCCATCGTCGTATTCCCAGCCCACGACTTTCCTTTGTATCCTATCCCGCTACGGGTAGTATTAACCCACTATGCGGTTGCTGCTCGGTACAAAGAAGATTACCCCGGTGGTTGAGTCTCGTTGGAAGAGATCGCCGGTTTCTTATTTGTAGGCGATCTTCGAAACGTTCGCCACAATTTGACGACGAACGATACACAGTATTCCGGATTGTTTGACACGGTAATGCTTGGGAACTGATGGTCTTGGTCCGGAGAAAGTGTCGAAAGAAGAGTACTCGAATGGTGTGACGGAATGTCCGAAGGTAAAACGGACTAAGGAATTGGTGAACGCGATGCACGAAGTGAGAACGGTTCAGGATTCGAACGAAAGGGAACGAAGAGCTATCGAAACACTTGTCGTTGAATTTTTGACAAAGTCGGAGTCAAACGAATACCTCTTACGAAGAAAATAACCCACTGTTCTTTTATCGCATACCTTGCGTCGATTACATTGAAAACTCAATTTTTCCCTCTGCTCAAAGTCGATCCGACTCGAAGGACGAAAATGTTGCGCGTTGCGTCGCTCCGATGACTGCACTTCGAATTAACGGAGCGTTGTCGAGTCGAGAGGAAGTTGGTCGAGTTTCGACTACGTGTTTGCCGTAAACTTCGATTTATTTGTACGCGGTGCGAGGAGGCTCCGATCGGTATATATATATATACACCATTCTTACCGATCTTCCAATATCCTGGTGTGTAAGGTCTGCTAGGATCCTTCGTCGATGAGTCCACCGGCGGTATGAAACTCTCCGTCCTTTTTCTATTTTCCGACTGGCTCGTTCTTTGTCCAACGCGCGAGAAGCCGGGAGATATGTCCCCTTGGGTGCCACAGGGTTCGCGACAACGGAAACCGATCGATCGTACCTTCTCGTTTTCCAAGGCTGACTAAGGCGGATAATGGACGCGTGGTTTACATCGTTATACGCGAGAGAACGAGAGAGAGGAAGAAGAAGAAGTAGAAGAAGAAGTTCGAAGACGGAACAACGAAAGAAAGTGCACGGTGCATCGCGCGAGGGTTCGTTGAACGAATGGAAAGTCGATGGTTTCGAGGGGCAAGGGACAAGTAACTCGACCGTAATTTCAAGTGGTCTCGCGAATCAGCGTTATTTCACGACCAACTCGTCGAGAAACGGTACGTTTACGCGTCTGTTTCCTTTAGCTAGTTTCGGGCACCGTTGCTGGCTCGTAGAACGTTAAACGAACGAAGGATTAAATTGTTTCGACGCGGTTACGGGAGCGTTCGCGCTATTAAACCTCGTGGTCCTCGTTTCCTTCCAGCAGCCAGCTTCGTAAGCTCGAGCAAATTGCTACGAATCCGCTCGAGCACTCGCGTGAGAATTGTCCAAGGTGACACCGCGCGCGATTGTCGCCTCGTAGCGGCTAATTTGATTCCCCGACTCGATTCTCCGCTCGGTGAATATCGAGAGCCGACCAATCGCGGTCCACCATCGGTGAAATCGACGGAAGTCGAGAGGAGGAAAGGTCGTGGACTTTTTTTTCAGACAATCGACCGGACGAGGACCGTGGCCGGGGGTGTAAAAGCTATCGAGAGGAAATAACGGGGAGGAAAGTGCTAAATGTGCGGTCGGAGGAAGAACGAGCGCTGGGGAAAAGAAACGTCGGTAAGTGGCCTGGTAGGAACACGACTTGCGGGTTAACCTTGATTTTGCCTTTTCCTCCTCCTCCGGGCCCCCACCTGCCCATGTCCGGCCATCCTCGATCTTGAGCAGTTCCCGCCGTAGAAGAAAAGAACCCTCCCGCGGGAACGAATCTTCACCTCGAAATCGTCCCTCCTCCTATTGATTTTTCGACCCTCGATCGATTTTTATCACCACCTCCGTTCGCGATAAAATTTTTTTCAACGCGACCGAAACTCCCACTCAACGTACCAAGCGTTCGAACTTCACGCCCGGTCGTGGAAGCACGTTTCCCAGGAACGGCTTCGAATCTACGAAGTTCCACCGATCGAATGGAAAAACTCGAGCCGAGAGGACCTCTGCCTCCGCAAACAGATCAAACTCGAATTCAGTTCACCTTACTTTCTCCGCTTCGAACGTTTAAATCCGTCTAGATCCGATTATCGAATTATACCCGCCTATCGTTTCGCACGCTTCTTCGCAAAGGCCGCAATTATCCCCGGATCGTAACGAGTGCAACGGTATCCGATCCCGGAAGATCCATTCGTCTCGATTATGGGGATATTACACGGTTCGTGACGTTCGAACGTTTAACGCGACAGCGGTTGACTATTAAGTGGACGGAGGTTTCGAGTTCGATTAATTACTTTTCTTGGGAATTTCATTATCCCGTCGTGGCAAACGATGGTGTGTTCGCAGACCTTTTTTTTTTGACCAGGAGATTTCATCGTCAACGAAGACTTCTCGAGAGTCATCGGTCAATATTCCGAGCGACCAGGTGCAAGTGACTTTAACAAGGGCAGTGCACTGTCCCGAGAAGCTCCGTTTGAGGCGATACCGGATGCAAAACGTCGCGAGGGACGAAATTGGAAATTTAAACGCGATATCATCGTTTTCGTCTTTCTTTTTTAATTACACTCTCCGAGAAACGAACGAAACGATCTTACGCGTAGTCGCGCCACGATCGATAAATCAATCGAGTCGAGCTTCATCGAGTGGCGGGTGGGAGCCACCTAGATTTTATGCGCAACTATATAATCTATTCCTTTTGTCTACCGGTCTACGATATCGGAAAGAACGAATCTATAGCAATTCCCCTGTATTTTACATTCGCGTGCCGAGGTTCCATTGTCAGGTGGTTATTCCACTCCCGATTCTCCTCACTGGCGGCAATTTTTTTCCATAAAATAATTCAACGAGATCCGTTCCACGGGAAGTCCTCGCTTTTTTATTCGATTCTAGCGGACCTTACGGTTGAAAACCGTATCGGTTATTATTCGAGTTTGAATCGAATTCGAGCAGCTACGGTCTATCGTTACCATTGATCGTTTTAAAAGGAAACAAAGAAAACGCGGGCATAGTTGCGAATACGGCGGCACGTATTTTAGTTAGCCGCGTTGTTACGGGACGATGAAAGGGTAGCTCGATTTCCCTTCTCGGTGCTGAAAAGTGGAAAAAAATAGTTACGACGGTGAAACCTGAATTTCAACAATTACCACGTTGAGTTTCACCATCGAACCGCGATCGACCCACCCGAGATGGGGAGAAGAGAAAAGAAAAGACAAATGGGGTAAGAAGAGGAAAGAAATAACTCGATCGGTGTAACTGTTGGAATACAACGACATTGAACCGTGCAGTACTTGAGAAATCAAGGAATGGTGGATGAGCTCGATACCGGCTTTCCTATTTTTTCCTTTGGTGTGCCGACGTGATCGTTACAATCTATTGAGTTGTTCATAACCATACTCCGCTGCACGACTGTATTACATTTATCTAAAAATAAACGTCCTATTTACATTTTTCTCTTGTGCTAAACAATTCCATAATCGCACAGTAACGATTCGAGATCGGTTCGCCCAGACGCGACGGATCGACTTACTCGCGAGTCGTTCACGGTCGACTAGAGTCCCTTCGCGGACGACAATGGCGATGGGGCAATTTTGAGAAGCGTCGTGAATCGCGGGACGAGTGGCGGAAGACCGAGGCGGGAGAACACAGGAAGAAAAGTGAACGTTTAAAACGCGGGACAGTTTTCACGGCGGCGGCGTCGGTATTACCATATATATTGCGCCGTCGTCGCGAACGATGTTTCCTTCCGTCAGATTTTCGCACTCCCCTACACGACACGCGGCGCGACTCCTGACCGGGAGCAGATTTATGAAAGGATTAAATTAAATCGCTGGGCCGCGCCATCACGGGACAGTGGGAATCGCCAGTGGACGGGTTTCCTTTGCCGCGAAAATAAAAACTGAATGGATCGCGACCGCGGCAGTCGCGGCTTGATGTTAACTCGACAAAGCTACCGCGGATTTTTTTAAAAGTTTCCTCCCACCGGCTTTCCTAACGCTTTGCTTGTTTCTTCGTCCGGGCAATGCACGGATTATAATGCCCCCCTATTCATTCTCTCGACCATTCTTGCTATTGTCTCTTAATTTATAACGAACGTAACGCCAAGCGAAAGCGGTGAAACGTCGTCGACCGCTTCGTTGTTCTCGTCACGTTGGTGCTCAGCGCGGCCAAAACATCGGGCGCGTACCTCGAGGCCCGCCGTGGTGGGGGATACTCCTCGATGACCTTCGGTGGAAACTTTAGTCCACGTCGACCGTACCGAGTCCACGCGCGTTTATCCGTTAGAGTCTCCGCGAAGTGTCGATTCGAACACGAGTTCGAGTACCGTGGAGTACGAGCATCGCAAAGAATGTTACGCGAACTAGAATCTCGGGATTATCGAATTCTTCGTGTTGTTTACGCTCAACGGTAACGTTAAATTCGAACGCGAGGATACAAAGAAGAAGCATCGAGATTCGAAGGAGCAATCGGAGCTAATGGATCGCGATTCAAGGCGAACGTCTCGCGAACGACGGCGTTTTCGCGTTTGTTTCGATAATTTATCACTGGGCGACGATACGGTGCGCGATCTCTCGAAACACGAGCGTCGAGCAGGCAACGGGAAGTTATTTACACGCCTGGAAGTCTCGCGCGCGTGCTTCCCTGTTTCCATTGGTAAAAACCACGCTGATCGAATCCGCTATCGAACGTTGCCCGGTTCTACCGCGATTTTCGGCCGCGCGAAACAAGCCTCGCAAATAGAGCACCGCCGGAAACAGAGCTGTCCATATTGTACATTCCCTTTTTTGTCCAGCGAAAATCCACAATTCTTTTTTCTTTTTTTTTTGTCTCTGGACAGCGCCGCGGCCCGAGCTCCCGTTCGCGAAAGGGCCGTCGATATCGTACTTTCTCGCCGTTATTCCCGTTGACGGATCCGATAAGAATCGCACGATACTTTTATCGACTTTTATTAAATCCAATTTACGGCCAGGTCTCGGCGCGAGAAAAGCTCCGTTCGTTGCGAGGCGTACACTTTTCGAGCCGCGGGGCTTGTTAAGGGGGAACACCGCATCGGAGACCGTAAGAAAGGGCAATATTTGAAAATCTTTTTTCTTTCTCTTCCTTTTTTTTTCTTCTTACTTTTCAACGGTTGGAAAATACATCCGATAAAAATATCCCGCGCGTGCGCGTATCCAATCGAGAATCCGATGAAAATACGCGATAAAGGCGTTTCGGGATATTAAAAATCGGCGAAAAATATTTCATCGTCGCTTTTCAGCCACGTTGTCGCGGAGGGTTCCAGAGGGGCTGAAAGCGTTTGAATTCTCGAAAAGAATCGATCTTTCGAGGGTAAGCGTTTTCTCTTAAAGCGGCGAGTTTCTCGAGGCTTTTAAGAGGCGGAGGCCAATCCCCTGGTACGCTTTTAGTTAAGGGGTAGTTTCGGTTGATTTCCGATCGTAGGGTATGTCCCGGCGACAATTGCCTGCGCTACGTTATCAGCTTTCCCAGGACCTTTGGTCCGGTACCACGAATTGGAATGGTCGGGCCAGCACGTAAAATACAACGCAATCTGTTCACCGTCGATACGAGGTATACCGTTGCACTTTCGGTGTGCACGTGTTCGTTCGTGGTGTATCTCCAGCGCGTCGACGATGCTCGACGAGCAGATTCGACGGGGAAAATAAGCGGTGTACAAGCTGCGAATTCAACAACCTCGGATTAATCCTCCGAGGACCGACCTCGTGGACCTGGATCATTTCTGACCCGTGACATAATCACGCGCAAAGATAGACTCCAAAGTGTAATTCTTTTCTTCGCATTCTATTAATAAGTTCGTTGTAGAGAAAACAATATAGGTTTAATCGTACGAAATTGATTTATTGCGTAGAAAATAAAATAAATAATACTTGGCAATTTCCTGCGCGATTTCTACACAAGATTATCGTTGTTCGAATATCCGGTCATTTGAAACGTAACTCTCGAAATACTTCAACCGTTCCGTCGAACGATCGTAAATTACTTTCCAGCGATCCGGAGGCTCGAGCAGATTCCTCGCCGAAAGCTTTCCGATCGGCGGAAGTTTGTCGTAAAACTTGGGTCTCGAGTGACCCACACACGCGCTGCGAGCTTTAATCGGAAACCCGGGACTCGAGGATCTTTCGAGAACGAGTCCACGATTTCGCGATTCTTTTCCCTTTCCTCTCGGGAGACACGAACATCACGTTTACCGAGTAACGTTCAAATTGCGGCCACGTCGCGATCCACTCGAACGCGAATCGTAATAAAGCGCGTTCAACTCCGACTTTGTCCGTTCCGGAATTTCAACGAAACTTGCACGAGCCTGTCGACCGACAAAAACAGCGCCCATAAATTTAACACGAAAGATAAACGCAAAAGTTGTGCTCGATTCGGGATTCGATTGAACGACGAAGGTAAATAGAAATGATTACAAAAATCGGCGCGTTGCGTTTTCGGTACACGGGTAAAAAACACGCCAAGTTTTGGTTTACCTACTCGCGAAAGTCTCTGCGAGTACGAGAACGTTCGTTCGAAATATCACGGATTTTTCTACTCTTCGCTCCCCGTGTCTTTCTTTCGCCTATTTGCGCAGTTACGGCGCACAGCTATCGCGCGCAGCTTTTTCGCCCTTCTGTTTGAACGGGCAAAGCTGTGCACAATTCTAAGCGATAAATTCTCGGGGCGGAACGCGACCGAGCGCGCGCGTTCGAACGGTTGTGAATAAAGAGCACGTGGATTCGACAAGTACGTAACGCGTTTCTTCTTTTACGTACGCCGAAAGACGCGACCCATCCGATGGTGTCTCAAAGCCGAGGGTACTCGCGCGACGGCCAGCACGCGCGACGTATCGCGCGGAAACTTTTATTTTGTAATCCGTGGCCATCCCGATACTTTTTCCTTCTTTTTTCTTGCACGACTTTCCTCGACGGAGTCGTTGCCACGAAACGAAGAGACGAGCAGCACGATAAACCCGTCCTAGAGACGGATCCTCGAAGATCGGAGCCGAATAAAAATCTAGTTAACCTTTTTACCAGGCCTCTTTCAGCGAACCCGTGCAAATGGAACGGCGCGAAGAAACGACATCTCGATGAAATTAAAAAGCGATCCCGTGAATCGTGAATTAATTCTCGCGGAAAGGAGCACGACTGAATTCTCCGACCGTCGCTGCCCTCCCCTACCCCTGTACACGAACCGTGCCGCGATAAATTAGATAAATCAGCTCCCGTAAAGATAACCGAAGAAGATCCTCGGGCTCGTATCGGCTTCTTCGTGGATTCAAGGGTAGTCCAATACGCACTGCTAACGAGAGTTAAAAGCGGTGAGAAAATAAGAGCGGTTCTAAAAACCGGGCGAGGGCTTTATCGAGCATCGAGGACCCACCAGAGACCACCCTTTCGAGCGATGACGCGATAACGTATTTCGCTTCTTCGAAATGGAGGCCTCCGGATAACAGAGGCATGAAAAGCTTTTCGCGAAGAATACCGTCCTTTGTGCGCGGCTGCGCGCACGTTTTATACGAGACCGGGTTATATTGTCAGCAGAAAGAGCATCGAACCCGTGATTCGAACGTTAGGATCGTTTACCGGAAAATCGGTCCACCAATTAAACGCGGTTGTATAATTTTTCGCGCGAACACCGTCTCCCGCGGACTGAATTCGATTTACGCGGTTGTAAACTCGCGATCCACGTACACCGAGTACGGTTCGTAGAATTTAAGAAAACGCGTCGGTGAGCACGGATTCGCGATCTTCTCGAGATCCAAGCCAGGCTACGGACCAACGAACGTATCTCGAAACAAAGCCAGACTCCGTTTCTGAACTCCGAGGACGTATAAATTAAAGATTCAAACGATGAACGTCGTAAAGATAAAAAAGCCCTGCAATTCTATGCGCACGTGATTCCAAGCTGAAATATTTTTTCTTCGGGGATTGTCGATGGACGGATAAGGTTCTCGGATAAATACGAGCCGAATCGCGAGCTCGGTGCATTTTTAATTGAAAACTCTCCAATCGGGGACATTTAAAAAGTATTTCGAACGAGATCGTGCGTAGATTTATTTTCAACGTTGACCAGTCTCGGGGAGATACGATAACAAATTTTTCATCGGATCTGAAACGGAATCGGGAAACGCGATCCCTTGACGCGAACAGAATCGATCTACATAATTCGTCGTACTCGACGTATCCGATGAAGTCGAATTACAAATATTCCGTAGCTATTAATCGACTTCGAAATCGCAAAAATCCCATGGAATCCGATTCCGGCTTTTATACGTCGAACGACGCAAAACACAGACTATTAATTTCGCTCAATAATATACGCACGATGCAACAATGCAGTAAACTTCGACAATGTAACAACAATTTCCATTTCCGTATTAATAGCTCGCGAAATACATTGGCAGCCGTCGGTGGCTCGTCGACTCGGTAATAAATTAATCGTGACGGACAATGAATAGTTCATTATGTTTTACAGGATTAACTTCCACGCGTACTAAATATTTCGACGCGCGTCGCTTAACAATGGTTCGGCGATCCACGTCGGATCGATCGGAGTTTTACGGACGATGTCAGAAAAATTTTAGCGAAATTGAAGTATCCCGTAGTCGGTGGAAAATTAAAAGGGCGGGCGAGGAGGTTAAGCGCGTGGATCGTTTGGCTCGTTTCAAATTTGCTTAAAAACCACTTGACGTTGAATTTTTCGGATTTTTGCTCGTTTTAGCGAAAACGAGCCGCATAAATGAATTTATAACTCGGTAACTATTCGCCGAGTCGAATTGTTTTTTTTTTTTTTTTAGTTCGCTTTTATCGAGAACATTCCGTAGCATTGACCTATCGGGTTGGATTCCTTTTTTTTTTTTTAAATCGTCGAGCGATGTTTGCAATATTTTTAATCTTTAATTTCCACACCGGGAGAGCACGATCGTATCTACGTGTCGAAAACCACGGTCGGCGAACCTTTGGAAACTCTCGATTGGTCGATTCACGCGCTCGTGATCGATCCCGCGAATCGATCGTAAGCGTAATTCGTATTTTTCGCTCGCGTTCGTCGCCGTTGATACGGGAATAATTATTTCCGGTAGCATCGACGGATAGCGGGCGGGTATCGTGATTCTAGAAATCGAGAACTCGAGCGGCGACGCGGAAAATAATTGCGATTCGCGTTATAATTTATTTCCCGGAGGGATGAATTTCGACGACGAAGGCAGCAAACTCGCGACATTCGTCGGCAATCCGGATATGACGATCGCCGGACGGACGTTTAATTTCGATTCGCGCGTCGAGTATTTCCGTGAAACGTTTCGGGTAACAGTACTTACGGGCTTGGGAATCGATGTTAATTAATCTCGGTAATCGTTGCGCACGAGCGCGTCGCGTTGTCTCGTTGTCGGCGAACAGAGTTATCTTTAACGCGCGAAAGATCAACAGCGCGCGCGCGTCGTCAAACGAAATGAGCGCTGTGGACCGTTCACGTGGCTCATTATTCCCAACACATTCTGTCGCTCGATACGTTTCGTTCGCGCGTAGTCGAGATCGATCGTTAAATAAAACGACCGTTGCGACGCGGTTCGAGTGGCGCGAACGTCGATAAAAAAAAAAAAAAAAAAGAAGAAGAAGAAAAAAAAAGTAACAACCGATGAACGCACGAAAGAACACGTGGCCCGAACGATCGTTTACGCGAAACCTGCATCGCACGGACGGAACCCCCGCGAATCTTTTGTATTTCGTAATAATCCGACATAATAAATCACGGTCGCCCGGCACTTCGGTGGCTTAATTAATTTGTAACGAGTTTCCACAAGTTGCGCGGCTGATAAAGCTCGGATATTAATCATCGTTGAACCGTTACAAAGACGCCAGCCCGCTTTGTTCCCATTTTCTTTCGAGTTAATCACCGTGCTTTCTCCCCTCTTGATTAACTCGTAAAGGTATACTATATACCGTTGCCGGTGGCTCGGAACGGCGGATTTTTCAAACATCTCGTTTGTTCCGCTCGATCCTCTCGGGTGGAAGTTAACTTTCGAAGACGAGCCACGGAAACACCGTGCCCTTGAGCAACGAATACGCTTATCGGGCTGTATGAAAATTTACTTAAACGAGTTTCTCGGTGCTCGGCCCGCCTCGCCTCCCCTGTACAGGAACGCTTCGATAATCGCGAAGAAAACGTTCTCCGGAATATTTATGGACCCTTCCGGTGAGATTTTTTTCCCCCCCGTGACCGCCTTTCGGGGATCTACCAACCGAATCCAAGCAACGAGCACGTAACGGGACCGGAGGAGCCGTTAAGCTTTTGGACAGCCTAAAAATGCCGATCGATTCCCCCGAAGAAGCATGCAATAAGACGATGCACCGCGATCGAGATGCAGCCAGGGTAGGTTGAGCCGGTGGTTCAATTGTATCGTGCTCCTTGCATTCCGCTCGGCACAATGCGAAGTGCAGCCTGGCACGTACGTCTTATGTACCGAGGGCATTAGGGCCGCCACAGTGGAAGATTAAGGCCGATTCGATTTTAAATCCAACGTCTGAGGGATCGCTCCGCGCGAAATCCTCGCCGGTCTCGTTGAGGTTCTACATCGCGCGGGCTTTTTCGGGTATTAACCCGATGGGATCCTCTCCCCTTCGACCTTTAAAGTATTCTGACTCCGCGCCAGAATACTTTCTCACTGTTGCTACTCCCGCTGATAAATATTAATAAGGTCGGTGGAGTCGAAACGTTTGCAAAGATGGATATATACGCGTTGCCCGTTTCATTTTTAAAGGCCTTTTCCGGCCCGGAACGCACCTCGACATCATTACCGCTCAGCTTTGCCCCGATCCGAACTGATTTCGTGCCCACCGCAAAGCAAACGGTACGCGTTTGATGTTTTCTTCGAGTCTGCGTATGCACCGAAGCGTACCTACGGAGAATGCGGCACTGTGTTGCAAAGTTCCGCACTTTCGAGCCTCCCGGTTTTACACAGCCGGATACTTCGCCTAAAGACGAATCGAAGACTCGGTGGAAAATTTTCGCGACCCGAGACTTCGTTTACGGGATCGAGTTTCAAGAACGGTGCGCTCGCTCGTTCGTGTACGAAGCGTCTGGTCGTCGCTCGCCGATTCTACTTCGGTGTTTTCAACGTGGTATAGAAAGAAATAGTTAAATTTTTGAATATTCCGTCGGGACGCCGTGCTTTCTCTTTAAAAAGTTCTCGAGAACCGTGTTACGAAACTTGAATTTCGTTCCTCGTAAATTCGATCGAAAATAGAACCGATTCGTCCGCTCTCGCGGGAATTTCCGCAAAGGACTTTCACCGTATCGGTTCCATTTCGACTGTTTTAAAATAATCCATCGAAAAAGTTCCACGACCGTTTCGATCGCTGGTTATATTTGTCTTCGCGTCCAGTTGAACACACCGAGCGTAGAAAATCGCGCGTATTAAATCCACCGGATAGTTTCATCGCGTTTCGAACCGGTAGGGGTGAGAATTTTCACGATCACTGAGTCACGGGGGTTCGGATTAGCGAGCAAACTTTGCCGCTCGTCGATTCCCCGAGTTTCATCAAGGAACTCGATACGCCAGCTTCCGTTGGGGTTGGCGCAGTTATCAGTTCGTTAACCGGCAAACTGAACCGCTTGATCAAACTCGGTCCCTCCTTGGATTCTGGAGCATTCCAGTAACATTGGAAAGTTTACGAAAGACGTCGAACGTCCCGACGGAAACCGAAACCAAGAATCCGTTGGTTCTTGCGTTTAAAAGCGCGTCGTTTTGCTTTTGTTCCGCCCGGTGTTACCGGTTTACGCGTTCGGATAACAATTGCTAGGAGCAGCACTTGTTGAATGAATACACGAACGCGAAGTTTTGCTCCGTGGAACGAAAAGGGAGTACCGAAACGACTCGTTCAATGTCCCTCGAAAAGTTTGATCGCGGCTGCGGTTCTTTCAACCTTCCAACGGAATCGAGTGCGAAATACAACGCAATCACATTGTGCACACAATCGAACCACTGTCGAGAACCGAATCGTTCGTCGATCGATCTACGCCGAGCGCGTGCGCCGTGCTGGAGATTTATTTATTTATTTATCGATCTAACGAGCGGTGAAAGCCCCTTCAACGCGAGAGTAGAAGCAGGCGTACACGAACGGAGAAAAGAATAAAAAAAAATGCAGAGACCACTGAATTAAAGAACGAGAGAATACTTTAGATTCTTATACACCGGGTAGGTACGCTCCAACTATCGAACGAATCGACATAGTTTTTTTTTTTACAACCCCGCACGGTTACGAAGAGTCTTCGAAGTAACGAGATTCAATTTTTTTTTTCCTACGCGTTTCTTTGCCCGAGCTTCCAAGATCTCCTCTTTATCTATCGAGAATCCGAAGCTTCTTCTGTAATGTTATTTCGTTCCGCAAAGAACGCGCAAACGTGACATTTTAACGTTGAAAAATGTAATTCTTCTTTTTTTTTCTCTCTCCCTCTCTCTTTCTCGTAACGAGTTCAAGTCAGGTACGCAAAAATAAAAGTTAAGAGAGAAACTCGGGGTTTTTATTCGAACGACGGTAAACCGAGCTCACGGTTGCACAACACCGTAATCGCTGCTACGTGGGTGGCCGAATTGGAACGAAGAAAAAAAAGATCGGTTACGTTGGCGAAATTTGCGCCGTATTTTCCCGTGGATGGCTAATTACGCATCGGTTCAATTTTCCCGCAATTTCCGGCGTCGCGCTGGGACCTCGATTCGCCGATGATTTACTTAATACCCGGTCCCCTCGCCCCGTGTACCTCGAGGCACGCGGGCAAGATAAGAGGATGCTCGCGCGTGAAGGGTAATCGGTGGATAAACGAAAGAGGGGAACAACCTCTGCCGCGTGGTATTGACAAAGCGCGTTGATAAGCGGCTCGCGTTATCGAGGAAGCGCGAAAGGCTCGAGGATGTTACCACGAGGAAGCCATCCGTCGAATTAATTACTCCCGCTCGACGAACGAGACGATAAGGCAACTTTGGCGGTGGAACGGGATGCTCAGACGCGTCGGGATAGCGCCTCGGGGAAATCCTTGAAATCGATCTTCGACCTTTAATCATCGTCCCTTGTTGCCACGGGGGTTGCTTTGAATTTCACCGCCGCCTGGAATTTCTTAAGCAACCGCTCCACGGCTCGGTTCCCGAGACACCTCTAGCTGCATTATGCGCGCGGTGCAATCCTGGCACTCGGCGAATTTGCAATCAGTTTACGCGACGTAGTCGACGTTTCTTCTCCGGTGATCGTCGACCAGCCACGTTTCGTCGAGTTAATCGGTATCGCGGTACGAATCTGTCCGCGAATTACGTACCTTTGACCCCCTTCAACGACGAGCTCGGAACATCCGATAAGCTTCGCCACCGAATCGATCGAAGTTAGGTGTCTCGAAAGTCCAGTACCGTGGATAACGAACAACGCGCGGATGGGAACTCGCGGAGAGGATTTCGAGCGAATCAGCGATCGAGGAGCAACCGATTCAACCGGTGAGACCGATATCCGCGATAGAAATTTTCCCTTGGTTCCACGAGACTTCGTTAAGGAAGATGCAACCAGTTCTACGGGATTTTCTTTTTACGGGAGCCGCTCGTAATTGTCCGCGATCGTATTTCTGTTTCCTTGGCTCGACCGAGGTTGTTACCCCCGCAGCTAACGCGGTACAATCCTGACACTTTAATAACATCTCGGGGAAAACTCCCGATACAAATACCCTCGACGTCTCAGGTATTAGTTCCCCAGCCGTTCGCGTTTCTTTCTGGCCACCGGTGTCGTGCCCCGCTTCCCGGTTCAATTTGCTTTTTTCACGGCGACTGCCTTCGCTTAAGCTTCGAAAATCTGCGACAGTCGGAGGAGATAAATTTTTTTTTTTTTCTACCCGTCGCGGAACTTATAATTGGCATTCCTCGAGCTAATGCGTCGCTAAAGGACCCGACGGTATCTCTGCAGACACCGACGCGACGAAGGTTTCAACGAAGAGGCCTCTTTCGCCTCGTCGCGAGATCGATCGGCCAGATTTTATCGAGTACCTCGTCGCGCCGTTGTCGGAGAAGTGCGAGCAAAAACGGGTCGGTGTGCGTAGTAGTTTATCGCGGTGTTCGACGTCTCGTTTTCGGATAACATTCGCGACGAATGGTGCGTCGAGACCTTTGCCGAAGAGTTCCATATTTTACGGGGTATCGCAGGTCCGCGTGGACCACTTCCATCAAGTTGATCTTTTTCGTCTTTGTGTGTTCCCTTTGGTCGCGATTCCGGTCCGAACGAAGTCTACGATATCGGTACCGATGACGATTTTGATATTTGATATCGTCCGTAAACAGTTACATCAGGAAGAAAGTTACTGGATTCGGATCCCACTGATTTTGTTTTATTTTTAACCAGTCTTGGAGTAGTTTCGGGCGATTTTTAAGGAACGAGACGAGAGAGTCTTTGGGCAAAACTTCGCTAGACAACGTCAATGGTCCAGGACCGCGAGGTCCGGAGAAAAGCACGTTCCTTTATTCGGGAACTTCTCGCCAGGAATGTCTCCCGTTGCAAAGAAAATTACGAGCCCCGGTGAACTCGCGGAATCGGCGGATCGGCGCGAGTCAGCCGTAGACAAAGCAGACTCGAGCGAGATTCTGTTTGGTTCGTCAACCTGAAACTCGGTATCCCCGAAAGCTCGCAAGTTTCCACGATGGTACGGGTTAACGCCGATACGAGAAGCCTACTCGTACACGGAACACGCCCACGCGAAACTTCATCGCGAGTCGGTATCAGCTCCTCGTTCTCTCTTCTCGCGGCAACCTCTTTCTTTTGAGATTCATGAAGCACGAAGTACCCAATTCCACGCGGAATCTTTTATGCTCGCTGCTTTTCTTTTAAGGAGAACGAGGAAGAACCGAGGAACAAGCGTCGGCGAGAGGGAACCGTAAAGCGTGGAAATCGACGAACGAGAGAAAAGTGTCGGAGATTAGAACAATTTACGGTGGTCTCCGTACGAACCTGGATATCACCGAGTCGAGCGCGCAAACGACCGAGCTTGTCGATTCGCGAAAAGTTTCCTCGAATTTCACCGAGTCGAAGTATCGAGTCACGGATCAAAGGGACGTTTCGCGATTCTTTTTTTCCTTTCATCGGTTACCTCGAGACGTACACCTTGGAGACTGTACGACGAGGAACGAAACGGTCAATTGTCGTCGCCTTCTCGATTGGTCCGCGGGTTTATCGTCTTCCTTTGGGACGCCACGGTGGGGACGAAACGGAGAGAAACGGAGAGAACGTCTCGGTGAAAAACGAGGTGGAAAAAAATCTCGCTGGGCAAAAGTACGGGACGCGGGCAGCGGTAGGGGACAGGGATGCGGAGCCAGGGGAGCGTAATCTTCGTACCCGAGGGTGCGCTCGATTCAACCTCTGGATTTCACCAATCCGCGACTCCTTGGCGAGAAAGAGAATGACGTGGATCTGGGTGGTTCTACGAGCGTGAAGGTGGAAAACCGAGCGAAGACGGTGTGGGTTTCGGTGCGCAATGGCCACCGCGGTTGCTCGATTCGGGCTCACCGGTTCTCCGCTAGGGATGAAAAAAACAAAAATAAAAAGAAAAGGTGTGCGCGCGCGAACCGAACCGTGGAGGGTCGCGTTCTCGCGGGACGCGCGCTTTGCGACGAGGTTGTGAATTTCACGCCGGGTCACGCGCACACCGAGAGACATCGGGCCCATTCAGAGCAGGCGGGGTCTGGCCAATTAAAAACGGTGGTCGTAGGTGGGCAGCGACGCGGTCCTGGTCTCCTTTTTGATTATTCTTCGCGATAACGAACTACCGAGGATTAACCGCGGCAAGGGCCACGCACGTTTCACGCTCGCGAGGCGACTCGCGACTATCAGATCCCGCGATGTTCCCTAATTAAACCGCGTCACTCCCGTCTACCGACTACGGGCTAAGTGAACAGCCCCGTAAGACGAGCATCCGACTAATTCCGTGTAAACGCGTACTCGAGGGCTTTCATCGAGCGCGTTCGATCGAACGAGAAAAATAATTACCGCTCGGAAAGTAATAGAAGCTCGACGTCGATCGGACACATTTTGCAATTTCGTGCGAGCATTATTAATTTTTTCCACCCTCGGGAGTGAAACGTCCAGATCGGGGGATCGGTGGTGGTTCAACGTCCAGGGGGTGGGGAGATGACTAATTCGTACGATAATTACGGGGCTGGGAAACGCGAGAGGAAAATAGAACGACGCAAAGATCCTTAATGGCGTCGGGCCGCCGTACTGGGACGGTGCAGGGGTCGGGACCAAGGCGACGGGGTTGTTGTATCGCCCCGGTAATTACGATAAAGCTTAATTTTCTGCAGGATGTCGAGCAGCGCGATTTGCGGCTCACCTTCGCGCAAAGTAGAGGTCACCAGCGACGAGAACTTTTCGATGCGATTCGTGGGAGAAGGAGACGACACGCGGATGTTTCGAAGGGGTTTGGAAATTTTCTGTTGTTGGCTGGTGGACGAGTTTCAAAGTCTAGGTTCCAGACGCGCTTGAAAAGTTGCGGGAGAAAGTAGCAAAGTTCCGTCGTTAAGTGCCGTTGAAACGGGGTCTCCTGTACTCACCGAACGTGGGCCATCGAACCGATTTCATTTCTACGGGTTACGGGGGTTCGAGGCAAGGTCTGTCGGTAACCACCGGCTCGTTATTCACCGGGCCAAGGACGAAACGTACTCCCCTCTCTCGTCGGTTACCCCCGTTCTTTCATCGTTTCGTCTTTCAACCGCGGTGGCCATTTTAACGTCCCTCCTCCGCCCCACAGGTGCCCCGTTGTTCGACTTCTTTCATCGGTATAAATACCGCATCCCGTTGAAAGGGATAAGGCGGAGGAAGTGTGAATAAGCACGATGCACATTGTTCCGTGAATAATGGCCGAAATAATAGCTCGCGTTTAACATCGTTAGTCGGTAATCACGGTTCGGCCTCGACCAGAATTAGCCTTGAGTGGGCCCCTCCTGTTCCCGGCGTAAAAGTGCGATTAATTATCGCACCGTTCAAGACAAACAATGGCCGTTATTACATCGACGAGGCCGCGTTGCTCTTGTTTCTGGCTTTCCCGCGATTTTTGGCCCTGATATTTCGAGCAACGTTCGTTACCTATATATCTCGTCGAATCGAAGACAATACCGCACCCTGCGACAAATCGCGAGTTGGTTTCGTCGTTCGATCGATCGTAATTCCAACGGATCTCGAACGTTTCTTTTTTTTTCATTCACCGACCTAAATTCCATCACCCCCCGTTAATATAGAAATCGTTCGGTCGCGAGACAAGAGTGAAAATCTTGAACGATCGAAACGATTTCGAGGCGTCGCTCGTGTCACACGTAGCGAGATTCACGGCAACGTTCCGGCGCTTTCGTTATCGATTTTTTCACCGACAGATTCGCGCGTTAAATGTCGTTTAAAGCGCACGCTTGTCACTTTTTCACGCTAGAAAAAAAATATGGTACGAACGGTTGCTCGCGTTTTATTGGTTTCGCCACACTCCGATGTCGGCTACGAATTTATCGAAACGAAAACTCGATCGCCGCCATCCATTATACTCGCGGGCAAAGATCGACAAACTTTTTCATTCGTTTGCCGTTTTAGCCGAGTAACGCCCGTTATACGAGGGAATCGACGCTTTCATCGACGATACATCGTATTTTCGAGCCTTCCCGATCGCCGAACTTTCGCAAATATAGACAGAACGGGAACGGTAAAAATATATTATTATTTTTCCACGGAAAGGCTGCACGAACGAAACGGAAATGCAAGCAGAGTCGCGTCCCTTCGTTTCAATTATTTCCATTTCCATTCATTTCACTTCCGACGAGTAATCGTTTCGATATTCAAACACCTTGTGTGCACGTGTCCCGGTTGTAATCTTCGCAGCGCAAATCGAACGACCATGCGAATCCCACCCTCTGAGACTTTGGTACGGTTATTTAATCGATCCTGCGTTATCGACTCAACGTTCACTTCGCTCTCGTACAAGTTAAACACGTTTTTGTACACGCGTTCAATTACCCCGTTCCGTGAGTATTATTTGCTTTCAATTACCACCGTCGCGGCGGTATCGGCCCGTTGTAGTCCACGCCGAGTCTTTGGAACTAAGCACGTTCTTTGCTACTAATTGGGACAAACGACGAGAAAAGTAAACGAGACGTGTCGAGATCGAGCGAAATAACGCAAAACGAGGCCCTGTATCGTCTCGCGGGACTTGCGAATCGTGCACGATACAATTGCGAGCGATTCAATCGCCTTTGTATTTCGACGAGAACGATCGTCGAAGAAAAGGACAGAGAGATCGAGAAGAATGAACAACGATCGAAGGAAAGGACACCGTGCGAGAGGGAGATGGAGCAAACAAAGGGAAGAAAAATCGGTGAAAGTTAGAGCGAGGTAGACGTAGAATTTTCGTCTAAATAAATTCACGCGAAAAAATTCATCCGGCTAAATATCAGTCTTAAAATATACGACCTCTTCAAAAATAATTGTCCACTCGTATCGCGTTTCACCCTTTTCTGATTTCGATGGGGTCTCTATTTTTTAGTTTAAGAAAAGAAGTATAGGCAGTTGCCAAAGTCTTTTGCGCAATGTATTAACTTATTTTATTAACGATAATTATTTGATAAAAAATATGTGTGAAGATTAGTCAAACCAAAGTGGAACCGATCAAACACATATTCTGAAATATATAAAATTATTTTCTCAAGGGATGACGAGTATACGAATCGAATCCAACGATCGTGCAAAGACGGTTTACTTTATTCAACGTCAAAGTCCACGATCGAATATTTCCCTCGCCATCTTGTAACACGTTGTAACTCCGTGTTATTCGCGACACTGGCAACGACAATTTGAACAACTTGGCGAACTCGGAACGCAAGACGACGCAGTCGTTGCGATATACGCTCTCATCTCGGTGCTAGATACTCGCGCTATCGGGCGCATAATAAGCGAGCGTGCACGCAAAGTGCATGCATGCATCCCTCTGGGCGTTCGCAGCGTCGTTCGGAGGCTTTCCTATCTCTGTAACGGCAATCGGATAAGCATCGTGAAACGATAACCCCTGTTTCGGTCAAGTCTCCGACCACGTATCTGCCACGGTACAATTGTTTATAACAACGCGCCGTACAACGGTCCCGCGCGACATTCGAAACACCCGCGACCCCGATATTCGAGCGATGATAAATTAAAAAAACACATCTCCCGTGGGTTCTACGACCCGGTCAATTTGTAACAAAAGCAACGAACCGGACGCGAGATTTAGAAACACAAAATCTACGAGCGAGAGATTTTCCAGCGAATCCGAATCGATCGCGCGATAATCCTTCGCGATGTATGAATAGTTGCGACGGCTATTGGTCAAGAATGAAATATGTATTCCAATCCTGCGCTTGTCGTGTATTTCTTTTTCTTTTTTTTTTTGTCTTTTTTTTTTTTTACCCTCGTCGTTTCCGCGCGCTGGATTACACGATATTACCGAAACGCGCGCACGGTCCCCATTTCCTGTTTTCTCGGAATATCTCGGCAGCCGGGCAACTCGGATTCGGTAACTTCGTTCTCGGTGTTATTAATAAGTCAGAGAGAGAGCGCAAAGCTTTCCCAATTAAACGTCTTAGTCGGCTATCGTGTCCCGAGTAATGCGCAATTAAGCTACGAAGAAATTGCAAACCGTTTTCGTAGCTACGCGGACCGAAAACCTTCGCGTGAGAATCGTCGCGCTCGTTGATAATTATTTCGAATCCGCGTGCACTCGTAAATGCATCCGGTTCGTTCGTGTTCGTGCCTCTTGTGTTTTTCACTTTCTTTCGTTAACGGTGACCGTAACAGCGAGACGCAGTTCCCTTTCTTACTTTACGTCTTTGAATTCGCAAAGGACTTCTGCTCGAATAAGATGGATTACCGTCCGGGCAGCTTCGGCCAGATAAAGCGAACGTTTTAAATACGAGACAGGAGAAAGGCGCTGGGAGTAAGTTATCCGAATAACTTCATTATCTTCGAAGATAAGAAGAAATTGTTCCCGGGAAAAGTTATACGGTTTGCAGGTGGATATCGGGTGGTGTCGTTTCTTTGGATCCGAACGGAAGCGCCGAGTACGATCGACGGGGTTGTAACAGTGGTGTCTCCCAGGAAGATAAACAAAGCAAATAAATTCTCGGTCGTTGTCGTTCGCGAACAAAAAAGGTCCAACGATACCCACCAGGATCGTACTCCTCGAGACAAGTTTCTTCTTCGTTCACCGGAATACCACCTTTCCGTCCCCTTTTTGCCCCCCGGTGGTTTGTTTTCACCGTCTCACCCTGTATAATTCACTTTCCGCGAGCCTCTGTAAAGCGGTGTCGGTAGTTATCAATTTCTGCCATCTGCATTGTCTGGCTCGCCAGGTCTCGACTAACTCGATTATCCGAACGATCGAGAAGCGAGTCTTTGAATTAATTAGCGCGCTCCGCTCGAGAGTGACATCGAGGCGGGAGTTTGCACCGTTGCAGAGATACATCCATTAAATGCCGAGACTCGGACGAGCTTCGAGGCAAAGGCAAGTGAAACAGAGAGACGGAGAGACAGACAGACAGATAGACAGAGAGAGAGAACGAGAGAGAGGGAACCGAAGGAAGCGATGCATCCTTAAAAAGTTTCCAGTTCCTTTTACGCGGAAGAGATCGATTGGCTACCGCTTGAATTTCAAATCCTCGACGCAAACGAGACGATCGTTGAACGCGCCGTTTCGCCACACCGAACAACCGAGATTCCTCGGACCGATAAGAATTTTCGCGCACTAGGAGACCACGGTCGCACGACTGCAATTCTTTCGAAAATTCGGCCACCGACCACCCAGGCGACTCCCATTACGACGATAACTTCCACGGTGGCTCGAGATAATAAAGTTTATTACACCTTGGACTTAACGGGCCGACGAGACGGGGAGCGAGCGGAGTTTCTTCGGCGAGGCGAGTAAAAACCCGGTATATTGCACAATTCGGGCAAAGTGTTCTCGTTATCCTGTAATTCGTGCCACCGTATAAACAACGCGACGCGATCCGTCGAATCCATCGGCCATCCTCCGTCCTCGCCCCTACTCCTCCTCCCAAGCTATCTACGGAAGGATTAAACTTTCGCGACTTGATCCTTACCGTAAACCTTAATTGAATATATCCGGGCGTGCTCTCGAGACAACAACGAAACCCGAATGCTCCACGGATCCGAGAAAACTCGGCTTCGAAGACCCCTGGACCGCTTCCGCGCGGTTCATTATTCGCGCGGAACGATCCGGTCCGTGGAACTCGGCTCGAGGGTAAGTATGGTACGCGCGCTTATAAAATTTAACTCGCCTATAATCTCGAGCGCGTCGAATGCTAATGTAATCGAATCTCGTCTCGCTGTTTCGTGTCCGCTCGATCCCTCGGATCCTTTCGCGTCTAGGTTGCAAAACGTGGACCCCCTCTCGAACAAAGACGGTTCGTTGGTGGTTTGGTATTATTTATCGAACGCGATTTACACCCCTCTGGTGAAAATCGTTCGACGCTGGACCGAAACGAGAAGATCGTATCGGGGGTTGTTTCGCGGTGTTGTTTAGTGCCGGCTGCGAGCCAACGAAATGATTATTTACACGGCGCCGAGATTACAGGTGACCGATTAATTACCACGATGAAACTGATAATTATTTGAGCCCCCGTGCGCGCGACCCCGATCTCGCGTTGATCAGTTTCGATGAGGGTAGGGGGTTACGGGGCACACGTACACACGAGGTAAAATTCGACTCGGTCGAGCGCGGCGGTGATCTATCAATTCAATTGGTTGGAAATATTTCCACTTCCGGACTCGTCGATCGAGCCCGCGCAATAGGTGAAATTGCACGGGAGTGCTTTTTAAATAATTAGTTCTCCGCGTGATATCCAATCGTTGCCCGTCGGTTACCAAATTGTCAACGAAAGAATCTCCGCGGGTGAACCGGAAAGGGGGTCGATACGCTGGGTAAATAATTGTCCCTTTCGATGTCGTGGCTCGCACAGTCGCGAGAACGGTTCCTTTGTACCATCGGTTGCACTCGAGATACCTCACCGTCTCGGATAAACGTATTCTTACGTTCCACTTTTCTTTCTACCGTTCTTATTTGTTTCATTACTTTCGAAAGTTAAGTCGACGACACCACCCACCCGCGCCTTGTACTTATTTTCGTCTCTGGAAAGTAATTCTTTATCGTCGGTTCCTTCTGCTCTTTTTTTCCTTTTTCTTTTTCCTTTTCTTTTTTTTCTTTTCTTCGCTCGATAAGGTGTTTCGCAACTTGCGCGAACTCGGTACAATAAAGTCTGTAAACCCTTCTGTTCCGAGTGATAAACACTTTCCATCCGCGATACAGGTTTGCAAGAACGTAAGCCCGGAGATATAAGCCCCTTCGTCGTTTCCCTCGCTTCGGTCGGGAACAATAACAGTACAGGCTGAGAGTGGGTAAGTCACCCTCTGAGAACTTCATGGCCGTTCTTGCGCGAAACTTTGCCACAGACGAGGCGTGTAACTCGCACGTATAAACGTTTCCAGCCGTGTGTCCCTCGCGATCGTCGAACACCGTGAAATTTCTGGCACACCCCGCGCGAAACGTTTCGAAAGAATGCTACTATTTTCGGGGGTTACCGAGTCGCTGTCCGGGCAACACTAACGTCGACGATTCGATTACGTTGCAGTTATCCGGAGAGATTACCGTATAGATTTGCTCGCGTTCGCGAACGGAAAGGGCGAGGAGAGTCGGAGAGGGAGAATCGATATCGGTAGTCGAACGATTTAATGGAAAAGACGCAACGATTTTATTTCGCGACGGGGCCGCACAAGAGGGTATACAGCGATAGGCTTTACACGAACGAGCAGATCTGCTCGCAAAGTCAATTCCGTCACGGTAATCCGCCAAGAGGACAACTTCGATGAAAGAGGCAAGCGGATTCGTAAGGGTGGAACGACATTAAAGCTCGACGAACGAATTAGCCGGACGTCCCCTTTATTTTCCGGTTTATCCGGGTTAATTAAATTTCCGTTGATCCGACCCTTTCGCCAACAAATATCACGCTCTCGCGGGCGACCGATCTGAATTTTCGAAGCGGCCTTTGTGGACCGCGCGTATTCGCGCGGATCGTTGTTCCCACCCGTTTCCGTTCGAACCGTTCGTTTCGCTGACGTTTTGATATTCATAATTCAAGTCGAAAACGGAGCAACTTCTGCCGGCCGCGCGCGTGGCTCCGATAAATGGAAATCTACCACGAACTCGATGCGCGTATCGGTAGGAATGTAGAGGGTGATCCGTTTCAATCTACCTTCGTGTACCGTTCGGGAATCGAGTCGAATCGATGAACGAACCATATGGGACCGACGAGGAAGACGTTGGAATTTCACCAGGACTTTATCCTCGTGTCTCTTTCAAACTTTATTTGCAGGACGACAGCTGCCTGGTAAACGAATCCAGCGACTCCGGTAGACAATGTTCTCAAAGACGAAACGATCCCTCCCTTTTAACCGTTCCCTCCGCCTCGTTACCGTGAGTGCGAGCTACTCGGTTCGAATTCTTTCCCCGCGGTGGATCGGTTCGCGAGGTGAAACCGGACACCCCGTATAAACGGGTATCGAGAATCGGAATATGGGAAATTAAAATGAACGTTATTAGCGTCGATCAGAGACGACACCGGGGAAAAAGTGGCGGCGTAATCTCATTGCCACTGGGGTATTTATCGGCGAACGAAATTATGCGAATTGATGCGGTTTCGTGGGTATCGGAGTTGCGTATTTACATTTTATTAAAAGTGACAGCAGCCGATGGGCGCGCATAAATCGCGATCCCGCCGATATTACGAGTTCTGCGCGCTGCGGTGGATGCAGATGTGCAACGATGCAGATGCGAGCCTGATCCGCGGCCATCGCGCAGCACACGCGCGGAAACCCCCGCGTAAAGCCCCAGACTTTATTCCCCCATTTCCCTTCTTGCCGTTTTTCCTACACGCGGCCCGTTTTTCCGCGTCGTTTCTTCACCGTGGCAACGAAACGACGTTGTTTACACGAGGAGGAATCTCGCGGTGGTAACGCCGATCCGTTTTATCCCCGACGGATCGGTATTCGAAAAACCGGGTACGTCTTTGGTTCGCGGCCCGTTCCGCAAAAACGAAACAACACCGACGTCGAGGTAAAACTAATTAAAGAACGCGGTAGTTGAGAAACGGTCCGACTTGTAATCATCGACGGCGAGGTGTATCGACAAGTTAAGAAAACCTTTCCATCGTGGTACAGGGGAAGAAAAAATTAATTAGCAACTTATTAATCTTCCGGGATACCGAGCAATTTGCGAATACCCGTTATTAAAGTTTCAGCTGCAAGAAAACGGGAGAATTTCAACGAGTAACCGATCGCGAAACGCCTCTTGCCAAGATTCTGCTTTCATCGCGAACGGAAGACAACGGGGATCGTTGAGCGCTGTACTCGTTTCGCGCGTCAACGTCGTTACAACTGTTCCGTTTCGCGCGGAACCATCGAGGCACCGTTGTATTTATATCAATTATACCGCGAGACGTTTCGTAATTTAGTTTAACGATCTCGAAAGCCCCGAAGCTCGCAAAGACAACGGCAATGTCCGACGCCCGATGGGAAACAATGGATACCTCGTGGCTTCGGAAGAAACTTCTGGGCCCCGCGTAAACGAAGACAAAGAGAGCCGGGTGAAACCCGGGGCTCGGATGTAGCCGAACTATTTGCACGGAACATTAGCCCCGAATCCGTAATCGACAGCACCATTAACGCCCCGGAACTTAAAGACGCGGTAACCGAGGTCAGAACAACACGTGCCGGGGCACGCGAAACGCTCGATAAGTCGGTCGTTAATTTATTCAATCGCCAACCCGGACCACCGTGTTCCGTTCCAGTTTCGACGGGTGGTTCGAGAAGGCGCAGAATTATTTAAAAGGAACGATAAAACGTATTGTTCAATTTTCAGCCACGTCCGCCCGTACGAAATAAGTAGGTCGATCGCGCCACGAAGGACACGGCCATTAACGTGTATTTATGTCCCTGCGAGACGTCGGGAAATATACGGCCCTTCGTGGAATAATGGTCCACCGGATCGTCCGTGGTGGGCGAGAAGAAGCGCAATTTTCCAAAAGGCATTCTCGCCGGTCATCGACTCGCGCGGCCCGACGCGGACCGGGCGTTCTAAAAGTTCCTCCTTCGGCGGCCGTATATCAATCCGGCAGACGTCGCGACGTCATGAAATCGTGATCTTCCAATGGGCGTAAATTTTTTTCACGCCCCGAAGCCGCGCTCCTTCGTGGCAAATTCTTTTTCGATCAGCTCCCGGGGACGCGGAACGGCCTCCTTTTATTCCTCGTTCCACGACCGAATAAATTTCCCGACCGCGTTGCAGCCACGACCATTACGACGCGAGTTCTTTGCCAGGGAAGAAGCATTAATTTTACGGATCCAATGACCGCCTTTTTTTTCTTCCGTACTTCTCCAGCTCGTTCCGAAACGTGAGAACGTTCTCGCGACCTAACGATCTCGACGACGACCTCGCCCGTCACCTATATCTTCGACGTGTTTTTTCTCTTCCTTTTTTTCTCTTTCAAATTAGCCGAGTCCTCGATTCGAGAATTTTCCAAGCGGTGATAAACTCGAGTCGAGAGTCACCGGGTTCGCAGGATCCTTTGTGCGCAATACTGTGACGATCAATCGATCCTTGGGAACAACCTTTCGAAGATGTTCCAAGGGTGTTCTCTACCATCTAACCGAAGTCGAGACGCGTTGCATGCACACGCGGAGAATCGAAGAGGGGCGGTTTCCTCTTCGTTTTGAAACACCGCGGGTAAAGAAAGGAAAATTTATCTCTCCGCGGGCAGGGTAAAAACATGGATCTTCTCGCCGATGCAGAGCGAGAACGAGAGAGAGAGAGAGGGCAGCAAAGCGCGATGGTTGTGTGTACGAGGCCACTAGGAGAACATTCACGACCTACAAACGTATATTTACCGCGACGTCTGGTACTCGAACAGCCCGCCTCGAGCCCCTTCTGTATAAGCCGGATACCACGACCACCCCCGCACCACCGCCCGGTCGTGTGTCTTGCTCTCTTTGCAACCCGCGGAACCGTCGGAAGGCTCCCGCTTCTGCCCGGAAGCTCTCGAAATGCTTATTTTACGGCGGCGGCGTCATAAAGGCGCGATCTTCCAATGAGCGTAAAACTTCTCGACTTCGATTCGCTCGTAACCAACGGACGTCCACGATAAATATAGACGGGGTGGAAAGTAGAGGCTCGTTGTATCGTTCTTTCTCCTCTAACCCCCCGTGTGCGTCCCCATGGTTCCATTCTGTCGCACAATGGGGCTCCGATTCCGAGTGCATAATACCCGAGAACCCCGGCGACCTTTCGATCGGTACGAGCCACCCCTCGAAGATAGTTTAAATTCACGAAAGTTTCGCGATACGAAAGCGCGTACGAAGCCAGCTACAGCCACGCGGACGGACGATCTTCGCCCCGCCCTCGACTTTACTTACATTTTCATATCGAGATAACGTAAATCGATTTCCCTTGCCCCTGCCACCGCACCGCCGCCCCGGCGACCCTCGTGCTCGACTTTTTATTTATCGAGGACGCGCGCGGTCTATGACGGAACGATCGCGCAGAGATCGCCCGGGGAATATTTTTGGCGGCGGGCCAGCGCATAATCGTTTCCGATAAATACTCGTCGCGTCTGGGAACGGAAACGACTGACAATAAAATCACCAGGGGTGCCCTGCTGGACCATACAACGGAGAGGACGCGTCGATCGCACGGATTCGTCTTTGGCGAGACTTGAACGAAACTTCCACGATGTTGGTTACTTCTCGACTCGTACCTGGGACTCGATCCGCCTTTTACGTTTCCGTCGTCGCGCAATTTCTCGCGCTCGGTTCGTCAATGGAACCCACGAAGAAAGATTACAGCCGATCCTCGGCCACGGTACCCGAGTCTGGTAACAAGCTGATCCGCGTAATGGCGGCACCGTGATCCGCTTACGCGGATTTAAGTAACCGAAACTACGTCGGCCAATTGATCCTGCGGATTCAATATCTCGATTTACGTTTCTCGAATCGAGTCGCGTCGCTTTCATCGGCGTTATCGGACCGGTTCGAACGCCACCGACGAATCCTCGAACGTTAAAATACAAACGAGCGTTGCAACGAACGTCGCGATACTCGCGGTTAATGTGTTCGCAATTTGGTGGCAAACGTGGGTATCGTTGCGTGAAATTCCCTTTACAATTTCATAGCGTTTTACCAGAAGCTATGGAAATCGAAGAACGATCGCGATCGGAACATTAATTAGCGATAATTATTTTTATCGATATTATACGCGTACCGTTCGGTAACTCCGATCGTGGTTTCGTACATTGTATATATTTACCGTGGAACTCAATGTTGAGTTACAAATAACGCAATGTTGTATCAACGGATCATCGATAAATTTCGAGTTAATTATACTACGGTATTCGAGCATCGGTACGGGTAATCATCGAAATATTCCGAGCGCGAAATTTCATTAACCGTAGATCTCTCATTTGAAGCTCATTTTTCTCTATCGTGTTTTCGATCGAGAAATTCGCGAAAAATCAACGTACGAAGTTTGGAACGAGAAACGGGGCAGAGAAGTCGACCGGTTCTTCGACGAAAATACGGATCTCGCGGATGGAGGTTTCCGGCGGAAGTCGAGATAGCAGAAATTACGAAGCGAAGTTTACCGCTGTCTACTGTAACGCGAGAAAATGAGAAAATTGGCCCCGCAACTGGTCCACGCTGTAATACGACAAAAGTCCGAAAAATGGGATCGTAGGGAAAAAAAGCAGCGGTCACGAACGCGTTAAAATTTTTTATTCAACTCCACTGGCGAGACCACGGCAAAAGCAAATAAACGGTACCGTTTATTATCAGCTGGATGCCCGAACGTTTGATTTCTTCCGCTACGCTGGCTCTTTAATATTAAACGAGTTTATTAGCCGAAATGCAACTCGGTGGAAATGCATCTATAATAAGAAATAGAGTTTTAAACGGTTTTTGCGAATAGCGCTGCCTTATCTGTCCCCCGTTAACCGCGAAGGTTTTGTCCGAAAGTTTCTCCCGCGACCTATAGAAGTTTGTTGTCCCGTCCCTTTTTGCTGACTCCCGTTTTCCCCTCGCGACACAGGTTTCCCATGAAAATTTAATTCGCACAACGACGCACGCCACGCTAATTACTCCGTTTTCAGTTAATTATTCCAAGCTGAGTAATTCAGTTTGTACCAGGTGATACCAATGGTGGCTGAATAAACAAACAGCGACCGCGGATTGTTCATTTCCAATGTACGGCCGAACGCGTGCGCGCACCGCTTGGAAATCGAAATTACGATTCAACGAAGGGAGTAAGAAGAGTACGAAAGAACACGGTACGCGTTTCCGTTATCGACGAAACGGATCGGCGAATGAAATCGAATTATCGGCGTTCGCGATAAAAAAGAAACAAACTCTCGTCGCGTTGAAGTTTCGTCGTAAATAATTTCTGAATTTCGTCGTCAAGGTCGGAAAGTAAGACCGTTACGGGTAATACGATATCTCGTCGTCGTTCAGCCTCTGACATCGACGCGACTAGACATCGCGCACGTACATAAATTACAAATTATGCGGAAGAGATAAAGGTGACCGAGCACAGCGCCGCGTACCGTCTCTGTACATACGTACGTATATACGTATATGTAGCACGTACGTACCAGACACGTATCATATATGTACGTCGAGGGATAATTTCAAAGGGAACCCGCGTTTCACCACGATTTAACTCGTGTCTTCATTATCCACGTTTCTTTGAGCCGCTTTGTCAAACGGCCACGGTTTTCGCTAAATGAGCAAAAATCAACGTCAGTGCCGCTCAAGCAGTTTTCAGTGCTCTGCGAGCACTCAACGATATATTAATTTCCCATTACTCCTTTACCGCGTGTTATATTTCATTCGCGACGACGTTTGTAACGGAAACGATTCTTTTCGGTGAAACAAACGTACCCTCGTGCGTTCTTAGAACGAAAGGGCTTCAGGGTTATTCGTTGCCAGGAAGTACACGACGACTCGAATCGCTAGTTTTTCCACCATCTTGAATCGAATAACTGTATACGTCGACGAAGCGGGATTCTTTCTTTGCGAGAATACATACGTACATACAGTAACAAGTTTAAGTTAACGGTACCAATATTCTTCGTAACAACGCAACGAGCACTTTATCCGAATACGTTACTCGTAAGTCAATCCTCGAACGAATAACTTTCTCGATTACAAGATTTCAGTATTCCGCGACTTATCCCTTCGTGTCACACTGTTAAGATTTCTAGAAGATTGCACCGTGTCCCTCTCCATCAACCTTTTATATAATACTTTGCTCGTCGGGTCATCTCCTTCTCTTTTCGCGAAGTTACCGCGGGAGCCTCGAATGTGTTAAAGCGATGGAGCAGCTCCGGCTAGAAAAGTATCGCTAATTATTACGAAAAGTGGATCTTTAGAGGCGATCTAAGAATCGTTTAAAACTAATTAAGAGCCGCATGGAGCGCGAGGTTTGCGCCAAGAATCGCAAAGATCCCCGGGCAACGAGAAAGTTGATAATGCCGAAGTAGGAACTCGAGAAGGGACGCTTCCGTTAATCGTTACACTTCCGCGAAAAAAGCTTTGATCGAAATACCGTTAGCACGACGAGACGCGCGTCCGGTTGAAGTGTTGATGTAGCTTTATGCGCGAACAGGAAAGAAAAAATAATAAAAAGAAAATGGCCAAATGGAAAGTGTACACGGTATTCCGAAATCGGTCAAAGCTAATTAGCACTTTGGCGAGCTGGGAAAAAGTCTAATCCCAGGAGAAACGAGTACCGAAAAAACGTACCACCGGGCAATTAAGCGAGCACCGTGCAAGATTATTTTATCGAGAGAAATGTGTTTTCCAAAAGGTTAGCGCGCATGGAAAGAGCCGAGATACGCGAGGAAAATACCAGTTTCGAGAATTTTACGTAGAAAACGAGACACTCGATCGAAGCAATATACGAGAGCTCCGAAGCTTGTCACCGTCGAGTCGTTACGTGTCCGTGCAATCCGTACCGGCGGAACGCGCGTAGCAAATCCGCGTAAATGCCTCCGCCAATGGGCAGCTTCGGTGTGGACTTACCTTCGTTAAAACTCCACGTAACGTGGAAAGTGATGTGGATGGACGGAAAGGTTAAATTCCTGTCGCCTCGATTTTTTCGAAGCTCTCGTCGAATTAATAATACACGACGTCGAAACGACGGTCGGAGGAGCGTTGGACGAAGAGTCTGGGTTATTTTAAAAGTACTATATTTATTATTCGTTTGACGTATCACTTTAACAGACGGTCGTGCGTCGTTTATATACAAATGTGTACACTCTGTACATTTTTTTTCGTATAGGATAATACGTTAACGCGTAACCTGTACAGAAGCGAGAAATTTCCGATTACTAATCGCTAAGTTCCTGACAGCTTTACAACGTATTTGCTTATATCGGTTACAGTTAACACGCACGTGGTTTGCACTTCTCATACGTACCCGATTTTATTCCCGTTCGATCGTTCGAATATTTAATTGACTAATTTAATTACTCATCCGTTCGCGGGCACGCGAGCCGCGGATATTCGATTCTTCTCGTAAGCGTGTATCTCTTCTCGATCTTTCGTTCGTTCGATCGATCGATCGACAAACCTCACGGAAGCGGAAAGCAATGTGACTGCGCGTGTGTGATCGCGTTGTTTTTTTCTTTTTCTTTTTTCTTTTCGAAACCGTATCGATTGGATCATCGTACGTCGAGAAATACGCTGTTACGTGATCCTGGGGGCCGGGAAATAATTCGAGACGCCCTTTGGAAAATTCGCGAGGCCGTTATAACACAAGTTGTTCGTTCGTCCGGACGATTGTTCATACGTTGATGCGGCGCGACGATCGACCTTCGAATCGGACATGCTCGAGCTGAAGCGCGTTACCTACTATAAATGCATTCTTCCGACTTGCCTGACCGGGTGCGCGCAAACATTGTTACATTCTCGACTATCAGTGGAAACACCGTGGAAAAATAGTTCGCCTAATATCGTAGTATCGTACTTATTCATACGTTAACGTATCCGGCGATCGAGCCGCGTAATCGATACCTCGTGTACAAAAATGGGTTAGACTAACGATAGGATCGACCTGAATATCTCATTGTCCGTGAAACGAGTTCACGATTTATCGGACAAGGAATCTACTTACTCGTTGGCCAAAATAATTAACCGCTCCCGACAGCTCGCACCTCTACCCAAAAGTATCTTCCGAACACTTCGCACACTTGTTCCCGCGGAGAACGCGAGAAACACACGTGAGTCGCGATCGTTCGGATTACGACCGACGCGTGTCCTTATCCGCGATCTACAGACGCTCGAGCACAATTATCGACAAAGAAGTCGCGTCCGGTTTCCGATATGTTTACGTTTACGTTCAGGATTGGACTCTGCTCGCGACAAAAACATCCTGGGGAAACATTAACCGCTGTGTCTGTGCCTCGAACGCGTGTTTTGCGCCGCAAGGTCTCGTACGTGACGAGCCTTTTGTTCGCCCGTTTCAACCACGCTATAATTAACGAGAATGCAGTGGAAGCGGTCAGGGTTGTGGTAAGTAATTCGTTCCAACCAACTCCGACGACGTACTTGCAAACATGCGAAATGGCGTGAAACAAGCGTTATCGCGCTAATGATTTTCCTTTGCACTCGCGGATGGAAAAAATAGATTACGCATTTTTGCTAAATACGTAAGTTTCTTTTCGAAGGAAACGTACGAGCTCACGGTGCGTTTCGTTTACCACGATTTTGACATTTTCGTTGTTTCACTGGCGATCGAGAATATCGAGATCATTTGTCTCGAAAGGAATATCCTTTTTCACGATCGATCCCCGAAATTTAGCGAAAATCGTTTCAAGTACTTTACGAAATAAATACATTATCCGTACGTGGGTTTAACTTTTCTATCGTTCTCGAACTATCGTCTCGTACGTCGGTTTCCATTCATAGAGATATCGCGAGGAAAGTGTCACGGCGGGTGAAAAAAACGTCTCGAGTTCGCGGATTTCGGGATAAACGAAACACTCCGTATCGCGAGGGTGCACGCGCGGCGGGTCGTTTCTTCGATGGTTCGATTTCGGCCGTGAGCCAAGTAAATACGAAATATCATCGTTTAGAAACAAGGATCGATCGCGTGCACCGATAATCCATCGGCAACCGTTTGGAATCCCCGTGAAAACCATAAGGTTAATAATATTCGAAACGTGTCGCAATTTAGCAGCGAGTAGCGCGTGCGAACGGAAGGTATCCGATCGAAGCTATAACGATCCCCGAAATTGAAGAATAATACAGCTGATATCGTTTCCCCGCTAGCGAGACCTTTTGGCGGTCCATGATCCGGTCGGTCCGATGCGCAAAAGAAACACTTCGGTTCGGTAGTAATCACTAAAAGGGTATGGTGGCTCCGATCTCGAGATCCATCGATCGTTCGGTCATATCGATCGATCTGACGACGCAACGAAGAGCACCAAGGGACGACCTCGAGCCGTCCAGCGAGCTTTGTGTACCCACGGTCCTCCTCGATGGTCGAACGAACCTTCTGGCCGTTCTGTTGGGCCAGGTTCGGTAGAAGGGCTCCTGGTTGTAGCGTTTCAAGGCACTCCAGATCACCGACGATCTCCGCGGTGGCAAATGGGAATGCGAGGGGCAACCGCAGTGCTGCCACGCCAACGTCGGGGCTTTGCACCGGAAGATGGGAGCCCTGAAGGCTTCCGGAGGCCTTAGAATCGGGAGATCGTTGATCCTCAAAGCCACACCGGTCCGCAACGGTTTGGTAACCGAGACATCGTCCTCGTCCGTCGGTTCCTTTCCGTCGTGTCCGCTCGTGCGTGGTATCGCGAGATCGTCGAGCAACGTCGTCCCGACGAGAGGCTCCGTCGCGTCGTGCGGTATCGTTTCGTCGATTTCACCGATATCGTCCGTACGAAGCTCCGTTTGTTTCGTTTCCTCGAGTTCCGTTCGCCCGGGGACGTCCTCGCGCTCGAACGTAACCAAGGATCGCGATGTCTCGGAGTCCCTGGTAGCGATCGCTAGGATGTCGCGCGCGAATTTACCCGGTGACGCGCGATCCTCCCGATCCGAGAAGTCCAATTGGTCGGGGCGATCGATCGCGCCGTTATACGTGGATCAGGAGGAGGAGTTCGCCTCGACGGTCGAGCTGGTCGAGGCGTCGTCGTCCAACGAGCTCTGGGTGGCCACGGTCACTTTGTTCCCGTCGTTCTGGCCAGGCAGCTGACGATCGGCGACTGTCCGACGGGGATGGCGTCTCTTGTAGGGCTCCCAATCCCCAGGACTCCGGCGTCAGTGTGTCGCGATCACGTCCGGAGCGCTCTTCGTGCTCTCTATGCTGAACGGTCGCCTCTGATCGACCTCTATCACCGCCTCCGCTCTGTACCTCGGATCGTGAGCGGTTTGCTGAGGACACTTGGGCGTTACCGAGTGCTGAGTGCTCGACGTGTTGCTGGACCCGTGTCCGGAACCGTAAATGGAAGCGTACCTCTCGCCGGAGCCGACGGTCGCTTGCCTCAATAGCTTAGGGGATTGACGATAGGCACTGTTCTCCCGGCTGGGTTTCGGGCTTTGGTACCTCTGGTACGACGGATAATCCGGCGGATCCGAGTACGGAGAACCGTGATGCATCGGCAGTGGGTAGCTCGGCTCGTGGCTCGACCATCCGGGCGGTGCTGGAATAGGATTGTGCTTCGGACAGACTCCCATGCTACCGTCTCTGCCCCTCGACGCTGGACTGCAACCGGAACATTGGGAACTCGGTTGTTGGCCCGGACTCTGCTCGGCAGACTGCTGGGCGCTCTGTTGAGAGGTTTGGGAGCTCTGACGCGAGTGCAGCGGGCTCTGGTGGTGGTGCAGGTGATGATGGCGATGGTGATGAAGATGATTGGTCCCGTTTTGCGAAACGCTCGGTCCGCGTACGCCGAAGGTCGTGAAACCCGGTGACATCCCGTTCTCCTGAATTCTGCTCTCGAAGAGGCTCTCCCGCGTTTGACAGGAATTGTCCCTCATCTCCGGTTCCTCGTTGGATTCCTGCAACCGCTCCTGGGTCGCGTTACTGACGTTGTTGCTCTGGTGTATGTCGTTCATGTCCCTCGTCCCGTAGCCCATCTCCAATACCAAGTCCTTGGTGTATTCTTGCGCTATCAGGGTAGTGGGCGGTAAAAGTTCCTTACTGGGGACGACTTCCAGACTCGGTGAATCGCTACCGCGGTCCCCGATGTCTGTCCTCGAAGACGAGATCGGACAGGGTGTTGCCTTACGGCCGAGTTCGTCCAATCGATTTTCTCTGGACTGCCTGATGTGCTCCTGGGGGAAGACAAACGGATTCTTTCAATTAGTCAGGCAAATATTGAAGCTCGAACGACGCGCGACAGTCGAAAGTCACTCGGTAGTATTTTTGTCGGCGGTGTAATTGAATCGACAGAACTCTCGAACGGTTTCATTAACGCGGCCCGGCCGTATCGCGATCCTCGTTTTTCCACGGAAACTTCGTATCGACTCGATGTCGCGTCCCGCGTAATCTTTCGACGATATAATTAACGAATTACTCCCCCGTTGGATATTTCAAGAGTCTCTGCGAGTGACACGCTCTTTGTGAATTTTCAACGGACGGTACGAGCGCACCGCGTCCGTCGCCGGAGGAATTAAAATTACGGAAGATCGTTGCCGAACTCGATACCGAACGTTATCGAAAAAGAAATTGCCTCGTTACGATACGTTACACGGTCGGTTCTCGTACAGGTCGAAACGGTTCTCGACGCGACAGAACAATGACACGATAATTGGAAAACGCGAACGATGATCGTTTTTCCCGTGGCAAAGTTTCCACGTTGAGGTCGAAAAAATATGCACGTCGGCTGGACCGCTAGAATAAATACAATTACGGACTCGTTGGAACATTAACGAGTAAAGTTCGACGAGGCTGCGATAATTTCTCCTAAGCAATTATCGCTCGCTCGAGCGAGTCGTTGGTTCGAAATTAATTTTCGTTCGTTTGTTAATGTCTAGTGGATACGGCCACTTCGCTATCCACCGTGAACGGGGGAAACGAACCGTGGGCCCGTTTCCTATTGTACGTTATCGGTTTCTTTTTTTTTTCTCTCTCTTCGTGTTGCGTGAATGCCTGCCCCGTATGGCCGTACGTGACAAATACGCGTCGTGTATCGAATCGAAATCTCGTAGGTTCGACGCGTGATTGAAATTCCAGGGGTTGAATCGCTAGACTCGTAGGTAGCGCGCGCAAAAAGTACTCGGTTGTTCGTGAATTTTCCGTACACGTGTACGTATACACGATTATCTTTCACGTCGCATCGGTATCGTATCGTGGCGTCGATAAACGCGTCTTCGAGGAATATTCGGAACACCATTCGTCGTTCTTCAGTTTTGACATTCGATCGGTTTAACGGTCCATCGCGATGGAGTTAACAATTTTAATGGCCGCGTAAAACGGCCGGTTGTACCGAATCGCGCGGAACACTGGCCAGATTTTCGCACAGAGGCGGAGAAATTCACGGATAAATACTTCCATCGTAACCGGGGGCTTTAATAGCCGGCAATAAAGACGCTGAATCATCGAATGTCACGCCACCGGGCGGAGGGGCGAGCGTGCCTGTAAAGTTTTCGATTCACTGAAATATCGTTCGATCGTAAACGCCAGGGATGCCCGTTGCTTCGAACGCCGCGCGATAACCGGCAGATATTTATCGGAACTTTTAATCTCGCGTCGTATCAATTTTCCAGTGGACCGACAGGGTTACGAGGTCGAGCGACCGTTCAAGGAGGGCTCACTTACCCGAATGATTCGATGATCTCGGACGAGCTTCCGCACGCAGTTGAAAACGAAGGCGAAACTCATGCCGAACAAGATCAGGGAGAAAACGATGAGGATTATCACGATGTGCTGGGAGTCGATCAGTCGTGACTTCTTCTTCTGCAAGACAAACAGAGGTAAGGGGATTCTTTACCCGATCTCGATGATCGCTCCGTCGTTGCTTCTCCAGGAATTTCCCTGTACGCGTCGAGAGTAGTGTTCCCTAACTCGTTACCCTCGATCCGGTATCGTTTTGAATGTACCAGGGATTGTACGGGAAAGCAAAAATAATTCCGGATCTCTGGGAGCACTTTTGGAATTGTGAACGTTCAACCGTCCATTGTGATCGAATCGCTTGAAAAAAAAAAGCACCGCGAGTAGTCACAGCACCCGATACACTATCGCCGTGCGTATACGCGCAACGTTTCAATCAATTAATGGACAGAGTTCGGTACAAACTGCGGAATCCTTTCGTACGGAACGCGTAACGTATGCACACTGCGGGCCATACTATAATTACGCGTCCCTCGCGACGATCGATATTATATTCTATTGTGCGTCGACGGATTTAAACCCGGTCCGTTGGCGAAAACAAATAAATAAATAACGAATAAATACGTAGACAAGCGTGACGGTGCGGCGCGAAAGGAACCCGTGGCTCGTAACTCGGTAATCATCGGGCGCGCGTGTGCAGAACTTTCATAGAGAGCGGATACGTGCTCGCGTTGACAATGGATGATAAAGTACACATTCATCGGGAACAGTTGCCGTGGCACGATATAGGAAGTTGCGTACAACGTAGCAAGCCGAATCTTCGCGCCCTTTGTGTACATCGTTCCTCGCGTTTGCCGGTTGCAAAGCCGCAACATTAAATACCCTGCGAAAATTTACAGAGCGGGGCCTATTGCAACAACACCAGCCGTACCCGCGCTCGAATAAATCAAAATTCGGGGACGAGATTCCTGGCATAGCGCGAGAACGTTCGGACCGTTTCTTTTTCATTTGTCTTATAGGCGCGTCGTTTAGTATTTGCTCGCGTTGTAACTAAACGATGGGAACGCGGAGTGTGCCGTGGACATATTTCGTCCGGGGCTTAATTCTAAAATCCTCTCGCTCCGGGGCTAGAACTTTTACGAACGGGAATAAAAATAACCGGAATAGTTGCCCGGACGAAAGGCATGCTCCGGATATTTCGAACGGAATAACGGAGGTCGAAGCGCGTCGGATATTTTTTTAAAATCGATACCACGTTTATACACTACGGGCCCGGTGATACTTATTCCCTCGGTCGTTTAACGGTTATTGAATTTTTATTTTCCATTCTTAATTAAAATCGCGTTCGTTCCGAAGTTTTTCCATTCTTGTCTTCTAAACGTTTTCGAAGATCGAGGCTCGCGAAGTATTGGAAAATCGTATCGTTTTTATCGATGTTTCGACCCTGTACTCGTAAAAGGTGAAAGATCCTTTCGAGGATAACCTTTGCGGGCGTTCGTGTCACTCGCAATGTAAAACTTCCAAAGTCGCGTAATTGGAGGAATACGGGACTGCGATGATCTCCCTCGGATTTTATCAAAAACTCTCTACCGCTGGTCCGAAACTCGAAACACCGGGCCGTGATAATAGTAATAAGAACAATGGGCGCATAATGAGCACGTTTGGCGGCGAGTCGGCACAATTAACAATATAGACGGCGTTATCGTGTTCCCGTGTTCCAGGGCGGTGCTCGCGGATAACGTTCTCGAACGTCTCGCGAATGTGATTTCTGTGCATTAGACGGTTACACACTTTCCAGAGGGAAGTTGAACCGGGCCGGTGCGTGCACGAGGGGGTGCTGGATACGAAAGGATGGCAAAAGAGGGAACGAGAAGCTCCAGTCGAGGGGTTGGAAATGCCTCTTTCTGCTTCCGTAAGCTCGAGAGGTTTATTGTTATGCTTATATGGGCGAGCACACTCTCGACAGACGTTGGCCGTGTTTGCGAGAGTCCGTGCAAAAATACATCTGGAACGGCCACTGCATACGCAACGAGGCTACGGGACACTTTTCGTGCGTTACTGCGCTATTCCACGGATTTCTTTCGACTCGAACGCTCGATAGTTTCGATTACATCGATATTTACCTAGCCCCGCGAATACCGGGACGTTGCGTCGCGTACAAGGTCTTTTTTTTTTTTTTTTTAATATTTACAGACACTTTACATCGCGTCGACTACGCGGTTATTAACCACGAGGACACGGTAATTAGCCCGTTATCGTATTTCGTTCGTTGCTTCGGTTTTCCCGGTGCACTCGAGTGCATCGTCGCGCGTTTCGTTTTTCCCGAGGTTTTTCGCGAGAGACACGACCCGAGCCTAGATTTTCCACGGGGCACGTTCCGTTTCGAGCAGACCGGGCTCAGGTGATCGGTCGTGACCGGTACGATGCATTCGGGTACTTCGATCGGAGTTTAGGGACGGTGTCCGCGATCTCTCTCTCTCTCTTGGATAGCGAGAGGATTATTTCGAGGCTCTCCGAGAGGAGGAAGGCTGTTAATTTCCGTTCGGTTTCACATCGAGGCATTAATTTGTTTCTCGAGTTCTTAATTAGGTCGTCCATGGTCGTTCCGATCGGTTCGTTCGGGCGTGGTCGGCTCGTACGCGAGGAATGAATTTTTTTTTTTTCAATTCCCATCGTCCACCTTTCCACGGTTTCCAGAAGGTGGCGGTATTAACAATTTGTCGGAATTTCTGTTTCCGCGTCCCACCCGTCCGCGCTTTTGACCGAAATTAATGGCACGCCGGAAACGATACGCCTGTTCAACGTCAGTTTCCGTCCCGGTGCTTTCAGCTTTCGATCGCGGACCGACGGAACTTCATATCCATCGACGTTTCCACGAACACGCGGTGATAAGGGAACATCAAACTGTCTGTCGGATAAGTGAAATGGACACGGGTACGATATCGGCGTGTCCTTCATCCTGTCTCTCGCGTTTCGCCGCAAAGATCAACAGGAACGATCCTTTGAACGATCTTGCGAGCTCGCGCGAGCACGGAAAATATTTACACGATTTCGTCATCGGACTCGTGACGAACGACGTTCGGCGACGTCACGGTGCTACTCGTTGTAACGCGCCGCGACGCGAGCATTCGAACTTCGACAGTGTACAGTGTCGTTTAAGGAAACTTCAAAGTCGTTTCGATATCGTATTTCCATCGAAAACACGGGAATATTACAAACGCGATCCCGATCGAGCGATTCGTCGTTGAAATTAACGCGCGCGAAATGGTAAGTCGACCGGACGAGCGCGTACATTTATTTTTCGAGGTCTAAACGTTCGGTCCCTCGTTACGAATCTTTTATCGTCGCGCCGTTGAATTTACGCGCGGTCCAATGGAATTCCACGAATTCGCGGGGAATCCACATTACGCGCCGTTTTGTCCCGTTCGAAGCGTTATCGAGTTTCTGCAACGAAACGCGCGACACTTGACAAAGAATCGACACAGAGAAATCTTGTTTCCCGTGCTCTCCGGATCGCGAGCCTTATCGATCTTTCTCTTTCGAAAAATTTCTCGAGCTTCCCTCGACGAGACGAAGGGGGATCGGTTTTGCCTCGCTTTTACGCGGATTCATCCATTCCTTGACCCGGATCAACGCCGAGACAGAGATTTGCGAGGAGGCGGTGGAAATTAATGACAGTCCAGTGAGAATCTCTCGGCGACGCTCGCGAAAAGAAATAATTAGTCGCCGGATAAAATCATCGGTGGAGAAGTTCTCATTAACGGAAAGTAACGACTGTACGGATTTTGTTATGTTCGCGGGCTCTACGCGCTGTATCTCCCGAGAGAAATATTACGGGAAGAACTGATAATTAAAGAACATCCCTTGTGGTTTAATTATTGTGAAATCTCGACGCAATGGATTACGGTGGAATCGATATCTCCGCGAGAGACGACGAGAACGATGGAAATAAATGGAAACCGCGAACGAAAACGAGGGAAATACAACGCGGCAGCTTATTTCGTTACGAATATGCACGACTCGCTCGCGATGGTAACGATGCGTTACCCGCAATGCGAAGATTGATAGCCGAGGTTGAACGAACTCGACCAGTTTCGACGCAGGGTGTTTCGAAGAAATGGTCCAACCGGATAAAAAAGAAGAAAAAAAACGAAAACCCGATAAACACGCGCCCTAAATACTTGTTAGAGTATGGAAGGTTTTCCGTGTTGTTGCCACGGGGTGGTTCGGTGTGCTTTTTGTTTACTTCGAGATAAATTTTCGTCCTTCGCCGTGGATGAATGCATCTTCGATATCGTCCACATTCGAAGCGGCGTTTGTTCAACCAAGGATACCTTTGGTAGAAATAATCTATTGTACGCTCGGTATCTCACCGATAACCGGTCGAGTACGAATACATCGTCGTTGCTCGTGTCTCGACAACTACCAATCCCGAGATACACTTTGTTAAAATTTTTCAATCGTTGAAACGCTCACCGATATTTTCGAAACGTTCCACGCATCATCGTGCAACCTCGTCCGAAATATTTCCTTTGCGTTCGACGACGCGATAAAATATTCAAAGAAGAGAGTTCGTTATCTCGCATCGAGCGATCTTACGCTACGCTTCGCGCAGGAGTTTCATCGAGGCGTTCGCCCCGAGGTCTGCAGCAACAATTGAAACTTTAAACGCATAATTTTGTTCCAGTGAGATATCCCTCGGCGTATCCGATTGCGCGCATCGCTTTGTATAATACAATATTAGAATACATTCGGGGTGGATGTTTCGAGCGTTCTTTCTATTCGCGACTTTTTTCCTCGCGTCCGGTTTCCATTAGTATATTTACCCGGCGAGCACGAAACGAGATAAGTGGTAGGAGTTGCAGTTTCCATTAGACGGGAATAAAATTGGATAGAACGGCTCGTATGGCGGTACACCTCTACGATTTCGTACCGCGTTCCGTCCGTGTCGTCAATTTCGTGGCTGCGTTCCCATGCGAATAGGACCGCTATCGCGTTGTACAATCTTGCCAGTGCTTTATTGCAGTCACGAGACACGGTCAGGTGGATAGTAAACGACTTCCGTAGCAAGCTGGACGACCAATGGGAAACGAGAAGGTTCCCGGAACCTAGCGGTTCATTTCGCGACTACGGGACGTTTGGTTTTTAATTAATTTCACCTTAATTCCTTTTAATTTCCTTAATTTTAATCAAGTAACACGGTACACCGTCTTCGACCTCCGGGTTTCTCGCCGAGTGTTCCACGGCTTTGAGCGTCGCTTCTTACGAATTTTCTAATTAGTACGTCGGTAACCATCGAAGTCGAGACGCTGATACAATCTTCTCGTAGACTTTGATCTTTCCGAGTGAAATATTCCAACGAGGCTTCGACGCACTTTAGACGCATCCGGTGTCGATTCGTGGATCATTGGTTCACTCGTTCGATCACCCGGACGCTCTGCAAGATCCCTCGAGAAGCTTCCGCGACAACGGAACGCATTAATTCGAAGACACTTCCCCTCGAGCGTATTTCTCCCCGTTCCGATATTTCGGTAAACAGGTTATTAGCGCTTCACGGTTGCCAGGTCGCGTCGCGACATCCTGGCGATTTAAAATCGCGTCCGTACGTATCACGGTACTCTCGTTCCCCGAAATCTCTCAGCCACCCTGAACAATCCCGTAAAAAATGTCTTCGTCGTTCGCGTAATTTCCCGCGCGCCCTTTAAAAGATTACAAAAGCTTCGGCGAGGAACGGAAGCGTGGTCGGGGGCCATTTTTTACGTTGCCCCGTCACGGTGGAGGTTCGCGAAACCGCTTCTACGAGGGCCGAGGAAAGCTGCGAACTGGCTCGCGACCGTGACATCGATTTCACGGCGACGGCCGAGATAAATTCACACGGGACCTATACAAGAGAGAACCTCGACGAGGTCCTCGATAGACACGGGCATCGGCTATTTTCCATTCCCGATTTCTCCATTCGAGGGATTCGATACGCGTGAAATTAGAAATGCACGAACGCGGGCTGGTAAAACGGTCCCCGTTTATCTCGTATCGCTCGGTACGGTTTACGCAATCGCGCGTAATCGAGGTGTTCGATGTCCCCGTTTCTTCGCGTTCTTCGATCGTACGCGATGGCACAGTTGCACACGGTGCGCTTAATATTCTCGTTAGGCGCCACTCTTGACGCGCGAACCAACGTTGGTTCGTTTTTACATATTTTCGCGAACTCGGACGATGCGAGTACAACGAATTTTGCGCGAACTCTGATTCGAACGAGAGTCGGTAGATTTTCATCGGAAATTTGAAATCTATCAGGAAGTAACTCTCTTGGAGACCATTACCGATCGCTGGCGACCAAGACGAACAACTAAAATTAAAATCGGTGATTCGAAAGTTGATGCTGTAAAGACCATCGAAGGGAATAAATCTCGAGGAGATTGTACCAATTACGAAACTCCACGAAAAGGAAACGTTGGGTACATTCGATGGATCTACAGATCACAGTTTTCAATCTCGTTTTTATGATAGGTTCGATCCGCGCGAAAGTTGCGAGACGCGGAATCGCGCGTTTTGCGCTCCGCTCGATCTCTCGCGCCGAAACTCGTATCGTTCGCGGTCATAGGTAACTCGCTGGTCGTCGCGGCCACGTGCGCGATCGTTTACGAATTTTCATAAACATTGCGGTCACGGTTGCGCGACGTGGCCAACGACGATCGATACTCGTACGTCACGACGTTCAGTTTTACGATGGAACGCGTTCCACGATCGGTGGAACGTTATTCGAACAATTGTTCCGCGTCGACTGGGAAAATCGCAGCGGCGTTTGGCGAACGAATTACCGTTTTCTGGCCCGTGTCGTAAACCGGGGCCCTTAACGCGAGCAGTCCCGTCAAAAGCAATCGCTGACGGTGCCAAAAAAATTACCGTTTAAAGCGCTGGCTTTTTTCACGCGCGAAAGAAAGAAGCCGTTTGTACCGCGAGCTTTCCACGCTCGAGTTTTCCAGCAAAATGGAACGAGATCTCCGTCGTAGTCGACGACGACGACGACGACGACGACGTTGCTCGCGCGATCAGATTGAAGGGAAAGCTTTCTTTTTTTTTGTGCCTTGTGTCCCTGATAAATCGCACAGCTAGAAAAGAGTTCTCGAGACTCTTTAGCCCGCGGCCTGTTTTCCGTGGATAAGAAGCTCCGCGATCTTACGGATGGATATTGCGGAACAACCGACCGCAAAGAGTTCCGAGTCTCGCGGTTCGAATGGAGGGTCTCCACTTTTCCTTTGCTGGAAAGCGGGGACCGACCTTATTCGCGGCTACTTCTTTTAATCCGAGCGTTTTACTTGGAAGGAAGATGGCCCCTGACCGCGTCTTTGTCGCTTCTGTTTCTTCGACTCGGCCTTAACGAGCCACTCGATCCGTCGATAGTATCTCCTTTCCCGCTAGCAACGAGAAAACACAATCGGTGGTTAATTGACCGGGCCCTGGTACGCGGAAACGAACCGCGGCATTAACGTTTCTCATGGAAATTACCAATCGAAATGTTTGCGAATCGAAATCGGAACACGGGGGCAACATCGACGATTCGGTTTCACCCCTTTGGGCACGCCCGGAACAAGGCCGAATCGATGTCTTTTACGTACCGATTAAACCTGCGTAAACTGTGTCGCGGATGTGGAACATTATCGATAGTACTATAGAAACTATCGACGATTCCCAATCGTCGAGCGAGTTTCGATTGCCAATCTCTACCGTGGATAGCATTCGACGATCGAAAATTCGTATTACAACGGTCCATCGTTCTTTTCCCGCTACGTGCTGTGTGGAAATAAATCCTACTCGGGAGTTATCGATCCTTTCGCTTTTCCATGAATTTAAATTACCAACCGAAAACCATCGATGCGCTACGGATCGCTCGAAACTACCGTCTAAAATCCACCGTCCGATCGTAACTTGAGAAGAGACAACTCAGGAACGATGTATCCTAGAGATCTTTCTTATTAAAAACGTTGGATATCGTTCGACACCAAAACTACCGGAAAATTCCGATACATTGATACCTCTGGGGTATATCGAAGAAACTTTTAGACGTGGAAAAAGAGTAATTTCTAAAATTGATCGTACCCAACGAAAGCTCGTAACGTCTTCGAAGAAGTGTACCATGAAATTTGAAGTAAATTTCTTTACAGAGGCAATTGAAACCAATCGTTTCTACTCTGTTGTAAAAATCTAGCAAAAAATACTCGACACTGTATCTATCGGAAAGACAACAGCGTACATCGACAAAACCATGCGGTCATTAACCATCGAGCGTTGGAACGATCCGCTTTACGCAGTGCGATAAATCGACCACGAAGAACTCGAGCGCGGGTTAGGTACTCGGATGAAATATCGTTGCGAGTCAGAAATGACTCCGTGACTACGAATCCACGCAGTCGGAGGGTTAAGGGACCCCATCGACGCATCGATTCTCGCCGGTTACCATCGATGCGTGCGGCGCGCATACCGAAACAACGATGCAATCGAACGAGACCATATCGCTCGGCATTAATTGCCGTTAGATTAATAACCCGTCGGTGGCGTGGTGCCGTCGGTGTCGTTTCGGGTGGCGGGTTGTTTCTGGTGGTGTGCCAACGGCGCATACTATTTCGCGCCCTCCCGGAACCGGAAACAGCTTTCCGTGTAGCGGTGGGGGACGATACACGCATTCGGATATCACGAAACCGCGAGTCGGAGGTCAGAGAAAACGGAACGACCGGCCCCGGGCCGGCAAAAGCAGCCTTGAATAAATTAATTAACCACCGGGAGATAGGATAGAGGAGGAGCACGAAAAGGCTGTAGGATATTAAGTTCTCTGTTACAGGAGCAGGGGGAGGGGTGGATTGCACCGGATCCTGGTGGTTTGTTACAAAGAAGCCGGCTCTCGAAACGAACGCGATCAAGCATTCATGGAATATTAATGGGTATCGACCACGACGATAATTGCGGGTTCTCGATGAAGCGCGATTACGACTTGGAGGGTTAACGTGTTCCGTGCATCGTGCCACGATGAAATTCTCGCGAACGGTGTTGAATTTAAACAATATTTCGTCCCGCGTACACACTCCTGCTACGAAAACACAAGCGGATAACGAACGCCCCGAGGAACCATCGAAATTGTCGCATCGAGTCGCAGAAGTCCCGTAATTCGAATATTTCGTTCGCGCGGTTCGGATACGAGTGTTTCGACGAAAAATAATCTAACCATCCACCGTTACGTATTACCTCGAGTCGAGAACGCTTAACGACGATAAGTGCCGACAACGTTGGTACGAGCCGCGCCTCCTCGAATGTATTTTACAGGATGGAATGCCGCGTGACGGAAACCCGGATCGCGGAAATTTAACGAGAAGGCGATGACCCGTCTTATAACTGGCTCACGGGCAAAGCTACGACGTACATATTAAATATAGCGGAGGCGGTGGCTCGGCTACGGGTGGGAGTGGTGAACTTCCCTCGAATAAATTAATTAGCCCCCCGGAGCAGGCGGAGGCGGCGCAAAAGGGTGGAAAGCGATTAAGTCTAGGCGACGTGCCATTCTTGCGGTCCTTGCATATACGGTGGTTCCTGGTTCGGAGCTAAGAAACGAGAAACCGGGATAATTTCGGCCAGGAAATGACGACGTTTTCGTAAGAAAATCGACCGTGAAACAGCACCGCGTTGCCTGCTAGACACACAACCACGGTTATCCATTTGTTCGCTCCTTTAATTTTACATAGAGGTATTTTCTCCTCGGAGTCCTCGAACGGATTACCGTTTCCGTGTCACGGCTTCGTTTCGGATCTGTTGCGTTTCTCAGTCCCGACAATTACGAGGTAAACGAAACTGCCTCGTTTAAGTTCCATATCGCCTTTTCTTTAGCTACAGGTCCTCTTCGGCAGTTGCCGAACGATCCTTCAAAATTCCAGCGAGAGTTTCGAAACACGCGACGCTCACTCCGAGTCTCTCGGATCAATTTATCCGTAAGCAGTCGCGTCTACTTACGTTCGTTCGTCGTACGTTCGGTGAACTTGATCGGTGCACGGTGTTCCTTTCGCGCGGCATTCGATCCACTCGACGATCGTCGATGGTCTCGAATCGTGTTTTTTCAATGGAAATTATACACCGTTCGAATGAATTTAATATCGCGGTGCGTTGACACGTTCGGAATTAAAAGTAACGGAAACGCAACGATCGGTATTTTTATTGAAAATACGAGCCGCGGTGTACAAGCCGCTGTACGGGCTAGTTGATTCCCCGTGGCGCGTTCGTTGCTTGGATTTTTCGAAAAGTTGAATCGGCTAGTGGGCACAGTCGAGCCACGTTGTAAAACAAGCAGCTCGAAAACCATTTCTGTACAATATCCATAGAAATGGCTGAAAAAAAAAGAAGAATTCGTTCGACCGTTACCTACCGTAGAACCGATTTTGCCACGGTACTCTGCACGGTGCAGCCCGCACGGGGAATTAACCGATCGGGTTCGTTCTCCGATAATGCGAGAAAGAGTTGCATCGTGACTGCGTGAACGAAGCGAGGAGAAGGTGTCGGAAGGTACGCGAGGAAAATGATCCAGAGGCCCGGAAATCGGGAAACATTTAACGAGCGTTGCTCCGGTATTGAATTTAGTCTCGATATAACGTCCGTTCACTCACGTTGCAGACCAGGTCTTCCTCGTCCCACCGGAAACGGCAATTGACCCTTCCGTTGCACTGTAAATCCGCGGCGATGCAGGTCGCGTCCTCGCAATAGTACTCGTCGTCGCGGCAAGCTGGAAAAAAGAAACGGGGGGAACGAACGAATAAAAACGTTACACGCTCGTAATTCCAAATCATCTGTTCAGTTCCGGTAGCCAGCCGAGGGGTGGCGAACGCGGTTAAACATTCTCGTGCGCGAATTGAGAGTTACGTCGCGATCTTTTATCGCCGTGGGGTGTTCTTTGTTCAGCGAGGGGCGTCACGAGAAGAACGGGGGAACGATAGCTCGCGGTAAAATAAAAATATCAAAGTTCGTCTCGGGCGGGGGGGTGGCATCGATCGATAGAACCGCTAGGAAATCTTTTGCAATATTCGTTCATTATTTGTTTCAATTATATCGTACTTCTATTTCCCGGCACGTATGCTACGTTTCGTACTTTATTTTTCCACATTCTACCGAGCGTTGCTCTTGTTCTCTTTTTTTGTGCACGTGCTACCGTTTGCCTCGGTTCTCGTTACGTTGTATTGTCTCTTGTACCATCCAAGGGCCACCGTTCGATAAATATTAATAATAGTACTTGAAGTTATCGTTTGTACGATGTCTCGCGGCGCGGAGGGTCGTTCCGGACGATCGAACAAGCGGGAGATCGGAAATCTTTTCGCATTCGTATCGTATCTACTTTTTCGATCTCGTATATTACTTTATCCCTCTTTGTCCTTCCCTTACCGTATCGAACGACCACCATCGGAAATCTTTCAGTATTTGCGTGTTACATCGTGTCCATTTTCGTTCACGTATCGTGTATTATTTTATTCTTCGAAGGACCACGGTACGCAACGATAGCGCACCGAGTCGTCGTTGGCGCGACGCGAATGTACGACTCGCGGTAAGATTTTCATTGAAAATTTTACCACCAGGGGCGGCACGAAAACGAGGGGATTTCTCAGGTTCGCGGGCAAGTCACTGGTAAGATATCAGTTCCGCGGGGGCCGGGGTGGCAGCTGCGGAGAGCCGGGAATTCTTCCCGCGCTGAGATAGAAGGACGAATTCCGTACGCGTAACCGCACCATCGTCGAGGCTTACCCCGATTTACCATTCAGTCGGAGCTCCGTCCGCCATTAATATAGAATTCGAATCCTTTCGCGACCGATTATTCCACTCGGTATGAACCGAAATGAAACCGGTTAAGCAGATTATCTCTTCTGGTCGATATCGTTGCAATTATCGGCTCCGAGCGCTTCGAGCGAAGCCGTATCGGATCGTGGCCGTTCGATCGTATCGATCGATCGGTTTAACCGAGCTATTCGACGGCCACGTCGGCTTTTAAAGAACGCTCGAAGAACCGTGAGAAACGCGCCGTAACCGCGAGAGTGCTCCTCTTTATCTATCCGCGTGGTTGTTCCAAGGCGCGTGGATCGCGGATTCGAATTCCACGGTTTGATATTTTGTTTTCGAGCACGTTCCGCGGCGAATACCTCCAACGAAATCCCATTTACCAATCGGTCGAGATCGACGTTACGGTTCCACGGTGCGGTCGCGTGTTCGTTACAAAATCGATTCCCCGCGCTTTGTGCTCCACCCTTTGCCCGACGAGACTCCATTTTAAGGAAATACTGGGTTAGGTCGTTCGATAAGTTTCCTCGTTTTTTCCATTGTAAAAAATATACCGTCACGCTTCAACTTTGAACAATCGTAAATTTACGAACGAGTCGAACGATCTGCGCGAAACTTTGCACGCGTTCGTCGAACATGTGGTAGGAATCTTTGGGAAAATAAAAACGACGAACTTAACGGCTCGGTTTCTCATCGAACGCAAAACTTATCTAACGAAACGTCAGTTGTTTCGAGTTGCATCGAAAAACGAAACTTCGCGTTGTTAACGTTTCTTTCTACGTTAACGAGTCATTCGAGCCTCGTTGAAAATAACAACGACTCTTCGTCCCGATCCGGGCGATTTGTTGCCGGCAATCGTCTAATTGCCGAGGCCCAGTTTTTTTCTCCGGTTTTTTCTATTCCCTTCTTTTTTTTCCATTAAGGTAAAAACACGCGAAAGTTCTCGTTAATTTAGTAGATTTCCATTAGACCGTATCTCTCCATCCCCGGGCACGAAACGGTTTCGTTCGAACGCGGCACGCTGGCGTTAACTTTAATGAAACTTAACATCGAAATTACAGGTGAGCCGTGAACAAAGACTCTCGTAGCGATATTCCCGTAGCGTGCCATCTAATGGAAATTAAAGTTTCTCGTTGGTGGCCGGCCGCGAACGAGCGCCAATTACAGGTGCGTGGCCTATTATCGCGCGGATCGGATCGTTGAAAAGTATAGTCGAATTATCCACTTTTGGTTCCGCCTTGGCACTAGCGCGTGTCTCGATCGCTACGGTTAAGCTTCCTTCGTTTCCACGTTTCGTCGCTGTTAATTAACGTAATTGTACACCGAATCGCGAAAGTGGGCGCGCACAGTGTCCTTGGATACGGCTTGTTCTCGATCGACGGGATCGCGTTGTCGGCCACCGTAACGAGACCGTGACCCCCACCGGTTCGCGATTCGACGAATTAGAATCGCATCGACCGTGAAAAGTTGTCGAGCAAAGTGCTCGAAACTCGCTAACGAGTCCCCGGTATTCGAGTACCGGCCAATTTCGAACGATACCCGTAGGCAAAGAAACAACGACAACGACGACCGTATCGATCGACGCGAACGCGTTCCCGCGTATGTATTCGCGATTTACCGAGCGGTTACAATTTTCAACGAAACAGGAATACCCTCGACGATGGGAACGGACTCGAACGAAAGCTACCGCGAGCTGGAACAATTAATCGGCCCGGTGTCCGCGGACTCACGTTTGTCACCCTGATCTCTGTCCCTGAGCGCTGTCATGACGGCCTCGAAGCTGCTGTTCAACGCTTTCGGTTCTGCGTAAAACCTGACAAAAGCGTTATTGGTCTGGATCACAACGGTGTCGGCGATGCTGCCGCAGAAATTCTTCTCTCTCGAGGACATGTCAGTGCGTTCTTTGAATATGTCCACGAAGTTGGCGTCACACTCGTTCGGTCGTTGCAGCTTGAAGGGATCCGAGAACGTCAGCTGAATCTGAAAGTTGTACGTGTTTCCGCGGTGAACGCCAGAGGGCTCTTTTTCGACGCTTAACGTCGGCTGGTTCAAAGGATCCGTACCAATTAGGGAGGTGCGTTTTTTTCTTTTTTCTTTTTTTCTTTAGAAGAAGGGGATCGGGGCAGGTCCGAGGTAGGGTAGACGAAACGTCACAATCGGGCGGCACTTTAACGCCAGTCGCGATTTTTGTTCGCGGGAGAACGAACGCGGTCGAAAGGAGGGCAGCCCGGCTCTTTGAACGATTTTCGATTCGAAGTGCGCGCCGCGTTACGTGTTCTCGTTTTTTCAACGTTAATCGTCGAAATCCCGGAGCGTTCTCTACGGTGGTGTCTACCAACGCGAATAGAAGGGACCGAGCGCGCCTCGTCGGACGAGATGCTCTGTTGCGCGACATTGAGTGCCGTGCCATAGAAGATGATACAGTGTAAACGTTCAGGTGAAACCGCGCGGTGGCTTTTCCCGGTATACCGGGTGCACAAATATTTATCCCCTCGAGGCCATTGCTGGGATAAATCTCGCTACATCGGCCGAACGTTGCCTCTCGTTTCTGCGTTTCGCGTTTACTCCGCGTTCGTTCCGCCGGCGTGGTTTCTTTTTTTCAACACGGACGTCGCTCGAGCCGCTCTACTACCTAATCGGTGGAACTGGCACGATTTCATCTACGATCGATCTATCGATAGTTCGTGATTTCGCGTAGGTATACGTAAAAGTACAAAATCGGAGCTGGATGCACGCGCGAAGATTTTCTCTACCGTCTGGTCGCGAGAAGAAGGTCAACGAGTGTTTACATTCCCACTTTAGTTCATCGGCTCTGGTATTTTCACACGCGTTGTACTTATTGGTCTTTGTCCTTGGTACGCGGGAAGACACAGAGTAGTACGGAAATTGTATCGCGAAAGAACCTTTGATATTTCATATTTCGAATGACTACGCCAATGCTTTTTCGCGAGTTGTCGCGCGATAGACTCGTACAGGTATCTCGGCCGATAAGGAAGATGCGCGCGATCGAAGGTGGGACATCAACGAATCAGTGGGGGTAGCGCAAGAGTCTCGCGAGGCCCTGCGCAAAGACCACGCCCACGCGGGTCATTCTTAAACCGACGAGCTGTACACTTTGCTCTCTCACCTTCCATCCTTCCTTGACCGTGATGTTCCACATGCAATCCAAAGGGATACCCTCCTTCTCGGCGAGTTTCTTCCTGTCCAGGACGTCGTCGCTGTTGATTACCGCCTCCATGCCGGACACCTCTTGCACGCAGGGTTCAGGTTCAGGCGGTAACCCCGCTGCAAATCACACCTATTACAGCATTACTCTTTTCACGAACGGACCGTCAACGGTATTTACCCCATTCATCGAAACGTGCGCGCGCGTGTTTCATTTCCCACGGACACGGAACGAGCTCGATATTCCGCGCGTAGAGTCAATGGACCGCGCCTCGAATTACCCGCGAGCTCTCTCGGTGGCCACGGGAATGCGGAGAAGAGGATCCGCGGAAAGAAACAGAAACAAAGAAAGAAAAAAAGAAAAAAAAGTGTGTCCGCCCATTGTCCGCGGTATAATTCATTTCTCGTTCGCAGGGGTTTTCGAATTGCCGTTGCAAAGTTCCCGGGATCGTGCGGCCGCACAATAAAAGCGCAGGAAATTAATCAACCGCGAAAACAGATTCGACCCGCGTCCGATTCATTTCCCTTCGCTTACCTTTTGTCTGGTAACCGTCGTTTCATCGTCCGCGACGAGCACGAGACGAGTACTCGAACGAAAGCCCCGCGTTTTGGAGCGCGTTAAGAGCAACAGTATTCGTGACCGGGTAAGCGGAAACGCGACGGAATAACGAGGCGTACGAAACGACGGATGAATATCGTCGCGAGGTATCGGTGCCGTTGCTGGAGACCGTGACGAAACGAAACCCGCGTATATAGACGGTGTCGCGTTATTACGCGCAGGAAGTCGCCGTAGTTTACGTCCCGCGTGCCGTGGAATTTCACGCGCTCGCTGTCGCGACACGAGCCGTAAAGTGCTCCCGTTGGTCTCGTCGACGCGGAACCATCGCCGTAGTTGCGTACGACACTTTAATCGTTCGACCGTTGAAAGAAAACGGGCCCGGCGCAACGTTGTACATTTCTTCCGGAACCGTCTCGCGAAAATGAATCGTCGACGCGAGTTACGCAACTCCCTCGGCGATCTCGAGTTCGCGTCAACGGGACGACGGTACACCGTAGAGTGTGCTAGAGAATCGACGAGAAGGCACGAGACACCGTTTTTCGGTTATTTTTAACGTCGCTCGTAGCTTCGATCCATCATCGCTCGCGGTGGAAAGAAAAACAAGGAAAACGTCTCGCGAATAATCCAGAGAGCCGTGAGGATCTCGAGCGGATTGGAAACTTCCCAATGCGAGCCGCCGTTGGGGCTAATGTCCGGATGGGAATTCTGATCCGAGAATCGCTACTCTCTTGTTTTCGGCGAACGAACCGGACGATCTTTACCCCGTTTCGCGGAAATTTCCGTTATTTTTCCGACCGTGGGACCCGGTACTCGTGTACGATGCAATTCGACGGATGGAATCCGCCAACCTCGCGTCGTTACGAGAAAGATTCCGGACCAATTACCCGCTCGAGTCGATCTCGCGGAAAAGGGTGAACAGTTCGCGGGTGTTCCGGACGGTCGACATCCGGTTATTTTCGTACGGCCGGTCGTAAATCAAACGGTTGACGGTTATCGTCTCATCGCGCGTTTATCCGAGGAAATAACGATCGAATATATCACGCGAGTGAAACAATTAACGAGTCGCGGGACGATCCGTAAGACGTGGCGCCGCCTCGCCGCCTCGTCGCGGAGTAGATCCGTCGAGCGGCTCGATGACTCTTGCCGCGGGTGGATACCGTGTATTCATAGCCTTTGCCCCGTTCTTGCCGGTGACTATGAATTAATTTTGGCTTCCGTTCCCGCTTGCACGCCACTCGGATCATCCATTCCCCCGGTGTCTCGTAACTTCTCGAGCGGAGTACGCGACGAGGACCACCAAGTATTCGCGATACAGTTGCCCACGGTGAAATTTTAATAACGATCGCGGTCGTTATTCTTTTCCTCTTAGACGTACCGCGATCGTAAAACTTTTGCGCCTAACGACGGACTTATGTACGATATCTACGAAACTCGTTAACCGTTCCCACCAACGAAACGGAAACCGAACCGCGAGATTTCGTTAACGATGCTCGCGCTCGTCTCGTATCGCGCGCACATTGGATACGACATAGAGGAATTTCCACGGGTATTCCCCCGTTCGAGTTACCAAATCCGTATAAATTAACCGGGTCGAGAATCTTCGTTGTTCGACCACGAGCGTTCACCGAGCACTCGCGGAGTACCGCGGGAACCGCGTTGCAATTTTAACGAAACTTCCCCGATCGTGTTTTTCCGATCGTTACCTCGAATCACGCTGTAACTACGTAATTTCGTTTCCCTCGTTCCACGAACTATCGGTTATTCGAAATATCTCGTTACACCTCGATTCGATCGAACGCGTTCCACTCGAGGGAGCTCGTCCGGTGAACGTCTTTGTGAGTATTTTGCGTCTTATATTCTCCGAGATATCGAGACGACGAGTTTTTTCAAAGAACGCTGTATTTTTAAGCTCGACTCGAGTTCACCGTGTTATCTCCGCGAGCGTAAAAGTCGCGTAAGAAATTAAAAAGACGTTCGACGGGTTCTCTCGAGTACAGAAACGGTCCTTATCGCTCTGTGCAATTATCGAGCGGAGAGGTAAACGTTTCTCGGTAAAGTTTCGTCGCGCGATATAAAATCTCCGCGAAACTTGGCAATACGATTTGAAAAATAATTTTCGAGCAATTTATTCGTCGAAACTGTCACGAAGCTCGCTCACGATTCGCAAGGAGAAACGTTACGAGTTACGTATCCCGTGGGCGATATTCTTGTAAATTCCGCGCGATCGTCTCCGCCGCGACGTCGTATGGTCGTTGTTCGTCGAATCGCGCGGCGTCGCGAATTTTCTTAATAAATCGACGTCGCGTACGTATCCATCGGTTCGAGAAGGTGACGTACGCGGACGAACGATCCGTAATTTCGTGGACTTACGATAGGTAGGTCTCGGTATCATGCTCCATACGGCCTTGAATCCCTTGGCCTCGATGCTATCGTCGCTGTGGAATCGTAGCCAGAGGTATCTCGTCTTCGACGTGATCTCTGGGGGGAAATTCGTGCCGCAGAAGTTGCCGAGAAGATTGGAGTAGCCGTGCTGGCCGTCACGTACCTCGAGGAAATCGTAACGGCAGTCAGGGCTCTCCTCGAGCTTGAACTCGTCTCGAAAGTCGAGCTTCAACAGCATACCTTTGTCAGCTGAAACGAGAGAGGGGGAATCGCGGCGTTAGAGGCTGGCTGCTGGTGAAGCGGAACGCTCCGAACGATTCTCGTCACCGAGGCTGTCGCACGTGAACGCTCGTCGTTCACCCGCGACGAATCTTGAGCTTTCTAATCGCAGTGCTCACGCCGAGGATCGTCGAATACGAAGTCTTCGATTCGTCCGTTTAGAAAAAGAAGACGATCTTTTCGTCCGATCGCGAGGTAATCGTACGATTACCTCGACTCTTGGAAAACCGAAAGATCGCGAAAGAATCACGACTCGGAGGAACGTTAGGTATTCGGGTAAGTTACGACGATACTCTGCTTTGATAATAATAACGTGGAATATATTTTAAAACGAGACTCTCGCATTACAACCCACGCGTCTAGGACCATGACTCCTCCGCACTCTACGAAACTCTATCGACCGCCATTTTCGTCCGTCGCGGTTTAAAAGATTCCAAACGCGTTCCCAGTGATTCGTGCACACTCTCGAAACGGTCATACTGTAAACTGTAAACATCCGTTGGATACGGTTCGCTCTGTATTGAACACTTTCCACTCGCAGTCGGTCGTACATTCGTCTCGTAGCTGACGTTTTCGCACAGAGAGCTACGTGTACCCTACGTGCAAGATCATGCTCTCGTAGCGAGATCGGTAGGCTTCTGTTCGACATTCTCGGCTCGTATTTCCTAGAAACGATCCCTCGCGTGGGGCACGCATCGCTCGAATCTCTATGCAAGAATGTGCTCGGGATTGGTCGGATTACACGACAAATATTCCGATGTCGTTAGCCTCGAAAGTTGCCTCTGGCGTACCGCCAGGTTGTTCGTCGTAGTCGTCGGCCAGTTCCTCGTTTTTTTTTTCTTTTTTTCTTTTTTTTTTGGGACGCCTCTCGTCGGACTACGCGCCTCTCGGCGTGTGTAGCTCGCGCGGCTGATTTTCCCCGTACATTTTTATTCGTCGAGCGGGGACAAACATTATTCCATTTCTCAAATTGGAACCGTATTTTCGGTACAGCGCGACGCTGGACGGAAAACGACGACGATGTTAATTTTTCTTCTCCGCGAGCAAGTCGAAGAGGAAATACAAGATATCGGTACAGCTACGGGAGAACGGGGATCGATCGTTTTAAATCTCTTTCGAGTTTTCGAAATGCGATTCCAAAGTAGAAATTTTTTTCCCATTTACTTCCGCACGGAAGAATCTTCTTTGTTCTGCAACTTCGACGAATTCCAATAGTTTATACGAGTGGAAAATTTGAAATCGAAAAATCACAACGGTTCGTCCGGAAAAAAATTCGAAAAATCGTGCAACCCGCGCGATAAAAAATGACGTTCGAAGGATTAGGAGAGACGGAACGTCCCCCGTTCGATCTCGTTTCTCTGGTTCGACAACACGAAATCGGTGTTCCCTCGTCCGTTGCGTAACCTTGGGGGCGTATGGCGGGATACGAAGGAGCGATTTGCAAAAATCACGGTGTCGGTAAGAGTGGCTTGGCACCCCCCGTGGCGCGCGTAAATCCCAACGATACGCGATGCAATCTGTAATGAGGCACTTGGGATGCAAACGGGCCCCCGGTTTCTCCGCACGTACGAAGATTATCCACGAATTATTCAGCGCGATCCGATCGTTAGAATTCACTTTATCTTCCCAGCGGCGCGGTCGCCTTTGCGGCACTCCACGCGTGTACGCGCGTGACATTTTTCGGGACAATCTCGCACGGAATTAATGGATAATCCGTGAAGGGAGTTTACGGCCGGTCGAACGACCGATAGACGTTCCGCGCGGTGTCTGGCCTTGTTTAGAATCGTTTGCACGCAATCGGGAACGACAGGGGATCGGTGCGTTGAAATCGAACGCACTTAACGCGCTTACGCACCGAAAATACGGAACATTCCCGTAACGCTTCAACGACCCAGGTTTAGTCCGAGGTTACGCGTCGAGCTACGTTTTTGCCCTCGATAACCGTGAACCGTTATCTTTCTCCCGCGTATATTTCCATTTTTGTATTTTTCCACTCGCGTTACGTAACTGCGTACAGATTTTTCGATCCGCGGTGTTTACGATCGGTCGACGCGATCGTGGAAACCTTTGGCTTTTCGAAAAATCGTTCACGGTTGTTCGGTGATCTCCTAACGCTACTTTCCAAGCGTACAAGTAACGAGATTAACGCGTTAACGGATTCGTCGGTAAATCGAACAACCGACCGTGGAGAGACGCGATCGTGAAAACCTTTGGCTTTTCGAAAAATCGTTCACAGTTGTTCGGTGATATCTTAACGCTACTTTTCAAGCGTACAAGTAACGAGATTAACGCGTTAACGGATTCGTCGGTAAATCGAACAACCGACCGCGGAGAGACGCGATCGTGAAAACCTTTGGCTTTTCGAAAAATCGTTCACGGTTGTTCGGTGATCTCCGAACCCTACTTTTCAAGCGTACAAGTAACGAGATTAACGCGTTAACGGATCGATTCGTCGATAAATCGAACAACCGACAATGGAGAGACGCGATCGGTCGCTTCGAAACGCGAACGCACGGAACCGAACGCGGCAACTTTCGTTCGCCTTGCGTTTCGCGAAGCGGCTGGCAAAGGCACGATCCGTCTACCGTGTCCGTTAAAACCATCGTTTTCGAGCACTCGCAACGAAATGTATCGCGGAACTTTTTCAACGGCTGCGAATCGATGAAAAGTTGCGCGAGCTACCCGCGTCGTAAATAATTCAGTGTTTGCGAACAAAGTATCCCGTTCGCGCGCTGCCGATGCAAAGATCGGGCGCGCGTTGCTCCCGATCGGCCGGTGAAAATATTGACCGTAAATTCCATCGTCGAGGATCGCGGCGGTTGTTTGTTCTTGGGAGCTCACGGCGATTAAACGCCGCGCGAGAAATAGACCGACTATTTCGGTAGCGATTAAAATCGCGCCAACAACACCCACGAGTAATCTCTGTCGCCGCGAAATGAAGATTCTCGTCGATGGACCGGCTGATGCTCCCACGGACCGCACAGACCCGAATTGTTTAGGTGACTCGCGATAAATTACGTCCGGTAGCGTTATTAGCGACCATTAGGGTACAGAGACGGGAATTTCGCGGCCACGAGGACGCTATTATGTTCAGTGTATCGTCGCTGGCAGGTATTTTGCGCCGGGTTGTGAATGAAATTCTGGCCATCGTCCGGGATCGGTTTCGTTCTCGTCTCGCGCCTCGGAGAGTGCACGAATTAAGGAAGAAACGCGCGCCGAAACGAGCGAATTTACGCACACCTTCCGTACGAAATCGTCCAGATTCGTTCGAAGAGTTCGATTCGTCCGGAAGACGATATTTTCGACGAGCTCCGAGAGAAACCCTGGAAGATCGTCGTCGAACGAACGAACGAAACATTTCGAATACGCGCGAGATCCCGAGGGAGAGGGCGGCGGTGGTGGTGTACCGTCGATGGTCGTCGCAGGACTACCCCTCTCGATCGAGGACGTCGTTGCACGTTTCTCTCGGGCGAGGGAACCTCCCGGTTTCCACGAACGCCATTTGAATGGAGGGCTTCAAGACGCTCGGAGAGCTCCTCGTTTAGTAAAACCGCGTTTTTCGAAGCGGACCGTGGAAAAAGCGACGGTAAAGAAGAGAACGAGCCGGTGGAAAAAAGGAGAAACGAAGCCCTCCGTCTCGACCATTTCCTCGCGGGTACGGGCAAGGGGTGGCGAGAGGAAACTCCAAAGCGTCGGCAATCTCGCTGCCCGCTTTCGTATGGAAATACTGGCATTCCAGTCTTGGAACGGTCGATCGCGTTTTTCAACGGATTCGGAGCGTCTTCTTTTCGCCCTTTTGCGCCTCGTTAGCTTCCGATTGTAGCGTCATCCGTCTGGTACCTGTAATCGCCGCGAAATTAAGAACCACTCTCGAAGGGTTTCCGCGATTTTCCCTCGCCCCGCGTACACGTTCTTGATTCGCGTATTGTGGAGGAACGTTAGACGGTCAGGTGGGTTTTAGTTTGCTCTTGACAAAAGCGCGTGGAGCACGTCCCCGGATCTGAACGACCAAGCCGTGTAAAACCGAACGTCTGGTTGGGAATAATTCCGACTATGTGTCCAAGAGCTGCGTACCGGAGCGCTGGTCGCTCGTAATCTCATTTATCGCGAACAATAAAAATGTAGCGCTCACTAATCGTTACTGGAACAGTTCTACCGAGAATAACCGCACCTATCGTTTCTCGATCGTCGAAGATGGATACGGAGGACTTAGACTTCGTTGTTCGGCAGTTGCTAGGGTCCTTGGGTTATTTTTGCCGTAGATAAACCGTCTCACCGTCTGGAACATCTGTCAGGTTCAGCCACACAATGGGTAACTCGCCCCTCTACAATACTCATTTACAAGTCCACCGACTTCACCGGCGTGCAGTCTCGCGATCATCGTCGCGGAGTTTCTCGCGACGGCGAGTTGCAAGCGACGCGGTGAGACATTGCGGAAGAAACAACCGGGCCGGCGAGGAGGGTATTATCGCGGAGCGAGGAACGTTTACGCAGGGAACTGCAAAGTCAGAAATTTCAAGCGAGAGCGGATAATATCTATTCCGAATTCACGCTCCCGTTTCTCGTCGATGTCTACCCGTGAACTTCCGCGCCCGGTGCTTACACAAGGAACGAATACCTACCGAACAACAGATCCGAAAGAGGAGAGAGTTCGCGCGATATTAGCGTGCTACGGTTTCCACTCTGCTGGGAAACCTCCCGCGAGGCTCATCCATCTACCAATTGCACCACTTTCCGTCGACTATCGGTCTTCGTAGTTCGCGCGCGGTAACGACGTCCTTTAATAAGACCATCGAATTTTCAGCAGCGCTCCCTGCGCTCGTTTCGCGTCTCACGCTATGCGACAGACTGCTCGAGCCGTGGATTTTGACGGAAAGAAATAAACGAATCGTTCGCGACACCGTGGAATCTTATTCTCCGCTGTGGACAATTATTCGATACGACGCGAAGAACGAAATATCGAGTGCGAGAAACAATCGACGAGTAGGGGTTTTACCTTCATTTTAAATCAAACAGCGTGACAAATTTTTCACGTACGCGTAACGTTTGGGAAAATTCTCGAAACGTATGAAAGCTTTCCGATACTTTCCAAATCGGCGGGGTACCCAAAATCAACGACAGGTTAAGGCAGGGTTCTATCGTCCCAATGGCGTCGACACCCGCTCTCTTCTATCTGCCATACCGCGTGAATTCGAGGGTGATTTTTCCGCGAACGTGGACAGAGTTTTCCACCGCTGAACGACCAGTGAAACAGTTTATCGACGACTGGCGACTCCCGTGGCTCGTCCGGCATTGATTAGCCATCTTTTCGGAAGGGCGGCCCAAGAGTACCGACGCGCGTAAAAAAGATATCCTTCCTCCGGGGAGGAAGTGTTGCTCCGTGAAAAAATATCGAAGCTCGAACGTGCCCGAGGTTCGAATAACCGGCATTGGTTATCGCTGGGAGATACCTTCGACTAATTTCGCGGGTACGGTAGGGTCGAGACGAACGTATCTTCCGTCACGGGGAACTCTGAATACCATCGGACGTACGCGCTTAGGGAGACAATTGGCCTCGCTCCAGAACTGACGTGCAAAGTATCGCTTCGGAGAAATTGGAAGAAACGTAACTTAAATTCAACGCGCTGGAAAACAAGTTTTTCCAGGCTGGAACTTACCAAGATCGTTCGAGGGTATTAAAAGAAACTGGACCCGTTTAAATCGAGACGTTGTCGAGATATTTGACGAGAGACCCTCGCGTCGAAGAGCACGCGTTCGGGGACAGTTCTTTCCCGAGAAAATGGGGTTCGATGGAAAAAAAAAAAAAAAAAACCGAAAACACGTAAGTGTACTTCGCGAAGTATATTTCCAGCTCGTGAAATTCGTGGTACCCCGCAATAACGATCGACATTTCCCCCGGGGTAGGTAATCGAATTTTCCATAGCGCTTCGCCGAATAAGGGTGTGCCTCGCGTGGTCTCTGGAAGTTGAGGCAACCGCCCCTCTGTTCTAGAAACTCCGTTGGAACGGTGTTGTAGCTGCGTGGGTTCCGGGTTCTCATCCCCGTTGAATGTTTATTGCTTGTAACTGCGTGCCGCTGGGCAATATTAGCAAAAATTTTCCGTACGGTGGGTGTAACGAGGGGTAGCGGGGAATCGCCTGCGCGCGCAACCCTTATGAAACGAAAGCAAACAAGGTGTTTGCGAATACGGCGCGCACGCGGAATACAACCGAGAGGGATTTTTTTTTCCAAGCTCGCGGCGAAAGTGAAACGTTGTATCGGGAGTAAATTTCGCACGGTATTGTTTAAACGATGGCTCGAGGCGTTGCTTTAAAGGGTTACCCTCCGAGATCGTTCGATGAAAACGATCGTTCTTTTTCGTCCGTCCGCTCCGTTATTTGCGGCGGTCCAGAATCAACGCGATCGTTTGAGAATTTATTCGAGGAAGGGACCCCGATTGGCGACGACGTTAATTGCGTGCACCGGGTCGCGACGGTACCTTCCGCATCCCGTTTTCCTTTATCTAGAAGGAAGAGCCGCGGTAAAAAGGGACACGACGGGCCGAGACTAACGCCGAGTTTATGACGCGGAACTAACGTCGACTTAATCTTTTATAGAACGATAGAACGCCGCGAGGTTTACGGACGTCGCTACCTGCCCTCCTTTCCGATTCCTAACAGAATTATGGCTCCGCTTTCTGACCGAGGAATACATTTTCCTTGTTTATTTAAATGGAATCACGATCGGAGACACGTCCACCGAACGACGTAGTTACGGTGACGTTTCGGTGAACATAAGTCCACCGTTGTAAATAAATTTCCATTCGTTCGCACGTAGAACGAGCGAACTTCTGTCGCGAAGTTTTATTTCCAGGAAACGGGGGAAAGAACGCAAGAATTTTCCCTCTCCCTCCCCTCCGACCCCTGTACTTAATTCTCCCCCAGCCATCGCGAAAGTGTTTCGTAGCCGGCGTTGTAACTTGTTTCCAACTTATTTTTTCGCCGCACGGATGATTTACGATGTCCGATCCAGGCGTGCCATTAAACTTGTACAATGTATAACGACCATCGGATCGATAAATGGTCAACGATAATAATGGTTTGCCCGCTTCGGGGAATCGTTTCTTGCGCGGTATGATTAATGCCCGCGGAAGAACCGAAACGTCGAGGCCAGGGCCCGTCGGGGCTTGTTTAATTGAGCATTACGCGCGTTCGTTAAATTTTATTCGGCGGCGATTCGAGGTTAAAAGCCTCGTAAATATCGGGGGAGAAAATCGTTCGACGCGAAGGTAGCGAAGCATCGTTACGATTTTCATTAGAGACGATGAAATCGTGCGACACGGTTCTCGTGGAAGGTGCTTCCCGTTACGCGATAAAACGCGACTATCCGAACGCAAATTTCATCGCTTATTAGCCCCGTATCCCATTTGTTTCAATTTGACGGTGAACAAAGGTCTACTTTATAATCGACGGGACGTTTAGAGTCGTTGGCTCGCGATACAATCGACGGGTACGATCGATACGTTTAACCGTACACTCTGTTTAGTATTTAACATTTTGACGAACCGCCGCCGGTGTATTTCTATTTATACCCAAACCGCGTACATATGTTCGGAATTAAGAAGGGGGTAAATTAATTCTCCATTAATGTAATTGTCAGCGAACATTTCGGCAAAATCGTCGTCGACGATAGGAGTAATTTTAAAAAGAGCTTTAGTTTTAAGATCAACTCGCCTTGGAACTTTAAGACTCGAGCGAATCGATCCTCTTGTCGATAATTGCGATCTAAATTTTACCGTTTCAATTTTAACGTTGCGTTCGGACGAAATCGTTTCAATATTTCCTACAAATCGGACAGACGGAGGGAACTATTGACTCAGGTCGGGTGAATAGAATTTCTCAAGTGGCGCAGACTGCGCGCAACGGAGCCAGTAGAAAATTTACATCGAGAGAGTGGCCGTAGGGTGTTTCGGTTGACTTCTTGAACGAAATTCTCGGCTGACAGTTTCGAAATTCGAGCGACGAGTTCAACCGAGGTCTTGAAATTATCTTCCTCGGGGTCCTAGATACCCGCTCTTGTACCGTTCTTCGACGAGAAGGTGCGAGCAATTCGAGGACAGGGTACTCTAGCTGTCCACTCGTCGAGTATACGCTCGACTCGACACGGTACTTGGCGCGACTACTCATCGAGTATACGCTCGACTCGGTACGGTATTCTAGGCGTCTACTCGTCGAGTACACGTTCGACTCGGCACGATGAAATAGGGGAACTTGGTCCCGGGATTTCGAATCGTTTGCTCGACTTCGTTACACCTTTACCAACGAACGAACGCGAGTTTTGTAAGCACTGTCCGGTCCTAAATCCTTCAACCTCTTTTTCGGATAATCCTGTATTTTGCACGGGTCTCGGGGGACTGTAACCATATTTTACGAGGTATTAGGTAGTCTTACGACCGCTACGAATCCGGAAAAGAGGTGGTCCCCCCGGTTCCTTTTACATTCGCGTCGAGTCGTATCTCGTCGACCAAGACCGTTTAACGAGCTCTCCGACAGGGATGACCGTGAACGCGCATGATCCACCATGAAAGCCTGGCCATTTTCAGATATACGTCGTTAAGAGTCCACGAGGGCTAGACCGTTTGTCGAGACGGTTCCACGGTGAGGGTTTTTACGCATCGGGGCGTTCCACTTTATCTGTACTTTGGGACCGGCACTCCAGAGCGTTCGATCGAACTGGATGGAAGCCTTTCGGGAGGACTCGAACGGATCGACTTTTCCCACGGTTTTCCTGGATTCGGTCCAAGAAATTTTCTTTCTCGAATCGTTGTCGCGAAAATGCTTCTCTTCGAGCAAAAAAAGAAGAAAAAAATGATCGTAGCCGACGATTTCGTAAATTTATCACCGTCCATCCGCTCGAACGCTCGACAGTTCGCGATTCGAGACACGAATTTCACACGTTCGGTCGGTGAACCCTTGTAAAACGAGTTTCGCGAGCACCTGGAACCTCAGACGCGGAATCCGCGTCGATGGATCTCGTTGTGCCGGTTTAAACGCTCGCTCGCTCGCTCTCGCGCGTAGAAATTTCCGCTTTCCGCGCGGTGATTCATCGGAGTTGGCGGTACGACGACGCCACTCGTCATGGACGCGCGAGGAGGACAATGGGAGAGAACGACCGTGCCGCAAGAAGGGATTAACCGGCGCGAACTTTATCAGGACTAACTGCCACGAATGAATTTACCGATTCGGACGCGGGGCCCGAAGTAATTCGGCTGGTCGTTAAGTCGCGCGTAATTCCTGGCCGTCGCGCTGATCGAAAACGTTGTTAGAACGGACTTTAAAGCCCGTGTCGCGGCGGAAGAACCCTGGAAAGACTCCGAGTACCGTTGTACCGTGCTTAATGGGACCACCGATTATCATTATGCGAAGCACGGGTGGGGAACTTCTCCAGAAGAGGACGAGAAGCGATCCAAAGCGACGAGGATGCCTCCTGGATCGCGAATCCGACTTTTATCGATAACCGAGAGAACATTACCGAGACATTACGGGAAATAGGATGGAAAGAGGCGCGAAAATTACGATGCTCGGTGAATTGGGAAATGCAATAACGGATGAGAATCGTCGCTACGATTATTACCGTCCAGGATAATATATATTCGAGCGTCAGTGTCGCGAGTTGGAAAGGTTTTCTTCGGTGATTCGGTACTCGTTTCGATAACGGAACCCTCGACGATCCCGGCAACTTTTTCCATCGGAAACTGATCGATGGGGTAGGCACATCGTGGGTGGTCTTTAACGGTATTTCGGTTCAAGGACAAGCGCAGTGCCTTGCCGCAATTAATGGCTTCCCTTGCAGAGACTCTCGGCCTTAGAGTATTTCGATGTTCCACGAAACACGGAGACGGCAGAGGGGCGGTCGCCCTTGATTTACGTGGGATCGCATTAAACGGTTCTTTGATGGCCCCTTACTTCCTGAGTGGTTGATAACTTGATTTGCTCGTCCACTTTGGAACCGAGCCACGACTTCCTTCTGTCTGCGACGACTCCGAAGAGCCTTTCCTCCCGAGGTTCTCTGTCGCAATTTTTTTCTTCGACGGTCCCCGATCCTCGTGAATTGTCCTCGAGCGCAGCGAGTATCGGTCCTTCGCTCGAGTATCCGGTCAGAATTCTTTATCCAGCGACTCGGGAGGGTTCCGATGGCGCGCGAAACCTCGTTAGTCGATTAATCGAACGAATCGCCGGACGACGTCCAGAGACTTTCGATCGCGGGGAGTTGCTAACGCGTTTACCGAAGCCCAACGAAACTGTTCTCGACCGTTCGAGTTGATCTATTTATTGCAAACGACGCATTTAACCCTCCGTGTACCGCGACGAAAACGTTCCTACGTTAGTCGACGAGAAATCGAACTACCCTTCGCGAGAAGGACGCTGCACTTCTCCCCGCTTCGATCCATCGACGAGAAATGATCGACAACGGCCAATAGCGACAATTCGCGTAATGACAAGGGAGCTGGTACACCGTACACCAGACCGGGGTTCTAAACACTCGTTAATCCTCCACTGGATGGATTCTGGTACTTCACCGCGCTATAAATCCGCGACGAAATTGTAGAAACACCGAACCGGCGGAGACACCTCCGCTACGAGAATCTCGTAAATATCACCGATACTTGGCGCATCGATGAACAGAGTATTTGCAAGAATTAAAAATGAGACGCGAAAGGGGTTGGATGTAATTAGCGGGAGTAAAAGAGGAGGAAAAAGTTTTTATTGCGAGTCCTCGTCCCCTAAGCGTGAAACGCGAAACTTGGCAGCGGTAAGAAATTCGGCGAGCGACGACACGCTTTAAATTGCGGCCGCCGGCTGAGGCGGTGAATTGGTGGCTGCAGGTAACGAGACGGCGGCAAGCGACGAGGAAAGAAGAGCCTCGCGAAGCCGCGTCGTCTGCGAAAAAGTCCCGCGGACCTACCGAACCTAGGGGTCGACACTCGTGTCACGGTCGAACCTTCTGGATCGACCTTAACGAACGAGTTCCCTCGTAACTTTGCTCGTTTCGGTGGAGCCCCGTTTTCTTTGACTTTCGTTCCGCGCGCTGCTGTCCTCGATTTCGAATAACGTAGTTACGCCGGCTCCAAATTGGCTCCCCAAAGTTTCCCATCATTTCGACGTCTCACGGGGGAAGTCTTGCGCTCGGAACGATTCCAAGAATCGGGATAAAATAATGGAAACAATCGACCGACCGGTCTCGTCCACCGAACGAAATTTCAACTTTAATTTCACTTCGAGCGACCGAACTTGCCGAGTTTTCCTTTCAATTGTACTCGAAAGCGTAGAAATAATCGCTCCGAAACGGAGAGCACTTGGAAAAAATCTCGACCGGAGAATTTCCAACGAGTGGAACATCCAACGTCGCTCGATTCTCGCCGCTAAACTCGTTTGTGTACATGCGCGATACCAGCACCCTGTCTCGAGTCATCGAGGTTTTCTTAGAACCTACCTGCCGCGTCACTGCTTCCCGACGAATAACAACCAATAACCTCGAGGTTCCTTTCTCGAGAAGCGTACAAGACCGTGCAAAGGACGCTAACGTTTCGATCGCGATTCACGTTCGTGCGACCGTAGTCGAGAGTCAACGAGCCATCCAGAACAACCGATCGGAAGCAGCTATCTTGGCACCGGTGCGCATACGCACGGAATGTGGCATAATTGCAACGCTATGAAGCAACTGTCACGTGATCCACGAGAACGCGGTGTTGCGAGTCCTCGCACGCGTAATTAATTTACGCGGACGAAGAGCGAGGAAAATAATACTCTAGTCGAAGTACTGTATTCGTACACGGAAGTCTACAGGGTGAGTATTTACCAAATTGATATTTTACATTCGAAAAATTTCTAATGTATAGGCTCGTCCAAGGTCCTTTCGATTTTCTTCTTCTATTTTTCCAAAGATAAGCAAAGGAATACTTTACGTACGTGTCGATTAAATAAACGAATCGGATCGAACCCCTCCCGAAGCGAATAAATATTCCGAGGGAAGATTTCCAACTTGTCCAAGTTAAATATTAAATAGTTAAATTTCAACACTCCCGAAGATCGGGTAACCGCCTGAGGGTTTCTTCGCGGAATTAGCCCCGGTCACCGTTAAAGTGTCCGTTTTCTGTAATTACTTTGCGCCTCGACGACAACAGCTTCGTTAACCTTTCACGTACGGCGACCTTGATAAGTTTTCCGTCCACGCCGCCGGGGGTAATTTTCGCGCGGACAAGCCAAAGTTTAAATACACTTTGGAATTTTAAAAGTGTCCTCAGGGTTTTACGTACCTCACTCTCGTACACGCGTACTCGTTCACGGTGAGGGAAATGTAACGAAAAAGACGAAGATCGCCTAGGTGTTCGTTGCGCGAAACCAATTGTGGTAAAATATACTATCTGTTGGATCCAGACGCGTTGATCGTTGGAGGACGAGCTGAATTGGTGTTTTCTGTTCGAAAAAGAACCGTCACGTTTTGTCGCAACTTTGTACAGTGACTCGTCCATATCGAACACACGCGTAACACACGTAATTACACACGCGTTACGACCAATCGTGATCCTCTAAGACGTCGCAACGAGTACCACGATCCTACGTTAACCCTTTGCGGACGGGACGGTTCAAAGTGAACCGTACCGTGGTGCCGAGCTCCTGCCGCGATAGTCATTTAAAATTGCCAGCGCATATTTCTGCTTAACCTCGGCCATCGACATGCATTTAGGTGGGACACATATGCGTTTCCCGGCTCTATCAACTGTTTTCGCCAAACGCATATACGAGTTCTTCGGCCAATTTGATGATTTGCGTAAAACGCATATATGCGGCGCTCGTCCGCAAAGGATTAAACGAGCTCGAAGAAAATACTGTATCGATCGACGATCGATTCGAAAGAAACTCTCGAAAATGTTGTACGGAACAACGAAAGCTCCAAAGCTGTCGAGAGGACACGTTTCGTTGGGAACGTTTATCGTTCGAGAATCGTGGTGCTCCTTGGAGGTATCGTTGCGAACGTGTCTCGAAGCTGGTGTACCAGGGGCGTGCGTCACGATCCACGGAATCACGAACGCAGGCCGGTCGCTCATTCAGCGTATCGAGGCCACCGATTGGCGGGGCAACGTCGACGGCAATCTCGCGGATTAGGCTAATAACTCACGAGCTCTGTCGTCGGTAAACTGCGTCGGCATTATAAACTACATCGTCCATTATCGCGACCGAGCACGGTGTCTCCCGCGTCCTTGATCGTTCCTCGCCGATCGTGGAAGTCGATCGCGCGCGAGTAATTAGAAAGAAGTTGCGGCCATTCGTCTCGTTACCCCACCTAACCCCCCTACCGGATCCTCGTGGGAGATGAAGCGCACCCGTTTAACGAACTGCCGTTCCAACGGGTTCCGTTTTCTTCGTTACCGTACCGAAGTGGAATCCCAGCTCGGATAGAGGAGGGACGAAGCTGACAGGGAGGAAGGGAGGGAGGAGGAGGAGCTCGATCGCGTTTCATTCGACGAATGCTTATCCAGTCTCCAACCGACTGTGATCTCATTAACGCGCCCGAGTGGCTACGGCTGCTTAAAACTGTCCCACATTTCATAATGATACCTCTGTAACGGCGTTATCGTGCTCGCGAGCGAGCAATTAAAAAGGTTCCGTTCGTGCAATTAGGATCTCTCCGCGGATCGGCGCGGAGGGGAGTTCAAGGAGGGCTGGTAACTCGAGGAAGGGCAACTTGGCCGTGTACTCGACGGATCGGTAACGTTTCCGTAGAGAAAGAAACCATAGTTTCTCGGTTGTACAGGCCCCGCGTCGATCCATTCGGTTCGCTCTTCTGTTCCAGTTTTCAACGTTTCGTGGAAACTTGCCGAACCGGGGGCAGAACGGGGAACCCCGGTAGAATCTGTAGTTCACGGTCCAGTGATCTCACCGAGTCGGACGCGGGGCAGGGGGAGGGTTCGCGTTATCGCGGTTCGCTCCGGGTAGAACGCAATCCCCGTTTCAGAACTTGCGAATCTTTTCAAACGCGAGACTTCCGCAGCTCGACCGAGAATTTTATTTAAACGACGTTCCCAAGATGTTCGCCCGGCTCTCGAGGGGACGGGGGTGGTGGTTGCGTCGAGATACCCCAACCGCGATAACCCGCCAACTTTTGTCCCCGGCGGTTTCTTCCAAATTGAAAGTCTTTTTAACCGTCGATAGTCGCGTTAACGAAGCAAACTCCAAAGTGTTCGATAGCGTTAATGGATTTTCTGGGAGCCAAGTTCCCCGATCTCCGTGGAATTGGGGAGGAAATGGGAGGGTGGGTGGCGTTTCGTGACCGTGCGTGTGTTTTCCGGAGCACACGGACGACACACGCGCGAACTCGAAACTTCGGTCGCGAATGCACAGCGCGGTGAGTGGTCGCCGAGCGTGCAGCGTTCGATAAATTTAAACAGGAGGCGAGTGCAACGGGGGGACAAATTTTGTTTATCGCGCAATTTCTTTTCGTCCCATTTGACGACTTCCTTGCGACGAGCAGGTTCGGGAGGACGATCGGTTCTTTGGAAAACGGAGCCTTAAGAGTGCACTCTCGAGAGCAACGTTCGATCCACTGACAGTCAAAAATTCCTTTTCTCGAAGTTCGCTCGAATTTGGATTACCTTTCGTTCCCATCTCTCGCGACCTGCTAATTACGAGTTCGTAGAAGGTCTCCTCAACGCCGAGGATTCGAGCCGAATCCCGTAAAATGGCTTCTTACAGCGCAGACGCGTATCTCTCGCTACGACATCGAGAATTTTTGCGCACATTGTCCGCGATACTCGCATTCTTTGTAATTATTGCCAAGGAGCCTTTGGATTCCACCCGAGACTCGGAATCCTAGGAGCTCTTCCTGTTTTTCAACAGCCGTATTATAAAACAACGTCTCGAACGTGTCAGGAGTTCTTCCTCGTGGCAGAAGTTCTTCTTCTTCTCGTACTGCAAGCTGGGCGGACTACTCTGCGAGTATCGCCGAATTTAGAAAACTACCCTGCAAAGGTGACTCGCGATTGACTCGGTCGATCCACCCACCTTGAAACGTTCCGTCGAGAAGTCCGTGTTTACCTTATGGGAACTTTAGGGACGAGGTCCCTCGAGCTTTCGAAAAATTCAAGACGCGGATGAAATTCCGAGCGTCGAGTTTCGAACGGTTTATTTTTTGTTACTTATTTATTCGTTACATCGTGCTTAAAACCCCGTGCGTTCCTCGTGCCTTTTCCGACCCATCCGTCCTCGCATTACTGTTCTATAATTCAAGTGGAATTAGAACGCTCCTCTTTTTCCTTAGTCTCTTTTCTACGTGTTACACAGTCGGAGTACACTCTTGCCCGAAAGATTTTCTCGCGAGGCGAATTTTTACCGATATTACTCGGTGGCTGAATAAGTTAGCTTTGCTACGTGATAGGTTAACTTTTCCACATGGTGTCGAATAATTTATTTCCCTATCCGTAAACACGGAAGGGCTGGACACTTTGCGGTGACTTTAAAAATAAAGCGTCTAATGTATTTTCGGTGTACAACTCGAAGACGTTTCTCGCCTCTGATCGCTTACTAGCGTTAGATACTTCCTTTCTCGTTGACCGTGTCGCAAAACGAAAGATGTGTTTAGCCTCTACTCGAACTTACTCACGACATCTGTAAGTAAATTATCATCGTTACAATGTCTCAGGCGCGATCGAACGAAAGAACGCTTTTAAAGTTAACCGAAAGAAACGATCCGCCTCGCGAATCGCTCGTGTTCTTCGAAATTGACGAGCCTTCTCACGGTAAGTGTCCAGGTCCCGATAACTGAACGTTATCACCGTTGTATCAACGCAGACCGGATCGTCTCGGTTTCGTCTTTGCATACGGCGTAACTTCGAATCGTTTCAATTAAAGTTGGATCGGGTCTGGTCTTTCGTCGTTTGCCGGAGCACCGCTGGGAACGTTATTGGAACAGTGACCTTTAGCGGCGCTCGATGATCCTCGAAAAGTTTCGACGATCTCGTCCCGGTGTCGGGGCGAGAACAAAGTTTCGGCGGACGAGTTTAACGAGTTCCTGTCGCCGGGTTAAGAAATCGTCAGAAACGAGGGACAAAAGGCGACGTGGAAACGATGCTCGAGAGGCGACAATGCGGGTACAGGAACTGCGCTCGAATTTCAAAACGAGTACGAGCGCGGAGGAGCGAGTTCGAGGGGCGGAACACGCGGGAGTTCTTAACAGCGGACAATTTGCGTAATTTGGAACAATTCGGTACGCAGGGGTTTACGTCGATCGCGTTCAGGGGCGAAACTTCCTTAATCTCTAACCGGGCCCATATTGACGGCCGGATAATTGGATGACGTAATTCACATGGGGCGCTTAATATGCCATAATCACCTCGCTGGATGTAATGGCGGGTGTGATGCACTGACAGACCGGTCCGGTTTAACTGCGGTAGTTATCGTCCGTTGTTCGTCGCCCCGAGATGCGCTTTTAACTACGTCCTTGTTGCGCACCGCGCGAAGAAGTGCACTCTTAACGTGCCGGTATTGTGCAACTCTTGCGTATACCTCGTGGCTGGATCGAACGAGTCTTGGACGAGAAACGTTTACTCGGAATATTCGAATTTTTCCCGCTCGAATTTCCGAGTCGGCGAATCGAGTCTCGAACCTCGATTTTACTCTCGATTCGACGAAAGGTCGTCGAACTCTCGCGTTGGTCGCACCCCCGACGCGAGAAGAAACGAAACGTACCCGCGATATATTTTCCGTGGAAAAAGGTTCTCCGTGGGCGGAGCTTTCACCGATGGCCGGATCGATCGCTTTGGAAAGATCGTCGGAACGTATTCGTCGACGTGTACAGCCGACGCTCGAATTTGATCGCGGTTTCTCGTTCGCGTAACACGGTAACCGGTCCTCTTTATACGGGACATTAAGCGGTCGATTCGGGGGGTGCCCGAGAGCACACTTTCTTATCGGTGGCGAACCAATTGCTGTTCCTCGCCTCCTTATCGGTTGTCCGTGGTCACGGGAACGGGCGAAAAGAATATTATCGGCGAAGTACATCCTTGAGCGTATTCAGCGCACGTTGCGACGGTTTAACCGGCTGTGTTCTCCCTTGGTCCTCTCTCTCCCTCTCTCTCCTTCTCTCTGTTTCTCTCTCTCTGTCTGGTAGTCCACGGACGAACTTCGCCATGCAAATCGGAGGCAATACCACTCCGTAACCCGAGCGAGGCGCTCGGAAAGGAAATAAGGTACGCCGGATCGCATCGATACCGGCTGCGTATGATTTACAAGGGATTCGGTTCGAATTTATTCAACCGCGACATCCAATATCGTCCCGGTTTACGACGCTGCGTCGCGATATTTATATTAAATCGCGCCACTTCGGCTCTATCGAGGAGAAATCGTAGTCCCTCTTCCCGCGGCGACGAGTGGCCGCGACGTACACGTTCCATCGTTTTCCCACCGATTCGTTGCATCCGACCGGTGCATCCGACGTGCAACGTTTCCGCGCTACGTGTTTCACGAGATGCTCTAACGGACGAGACGCGTCTGCGTCGAGCCTATCGCTTCCAAAACTCGGCCGAGGACCAGCAATCACCGTGGGATACTATTTTGGTACATCAGAAGAAGATTCGGTGTACACGGTCCCGTGGCTCGTCGACCCTGACTCAATTTCGAACACGACCCTGCTGCCCTCGTTTGCCCAATCCGACGCGTTACGAGGCCTATACAGCGGCTAAAAAAACCGTTCGAACCGTTCTCGAAAGAGGAACGCCACTGACTTCTTCCTACTCCTTGCATCCGTACGCAGCGAGCAACCAATATTTCAATGGTTTTCTTTTTTTTTCTTTCTTTTTTTTACCCTCGCGCCACGAATACGAGAACTGGTTGCATCGGAGCGATACGGAGAGATGCATAGGCAGAAATAGAGGGTAATGGAAGCGCAAGGTGTCTCGAGTAGTCCCGCGTTTCGTTTTCAAGTAACTTTCAACGGAAACGAAACACCCCCCATTCGGATACATTTATTATTTAGCGAAGTTCCGAAGCGAAACACGGATGTTCTTTGAAATATTTGGACAGCCATTTTGCGCGTTTCCGAAGGCCTAAATTCTACTTTAATTGCTCGAGAGTTGCGGGCGAACCGACCCTGCTCTTTGAGAAACCCCGAAGAAAGAAATCGAGGGACGTCGGGTCGGGTGATCAGGGTTGCCAGTCGGTGTCACCTCTTTTCGATGCGAAACGGCTCGGAAACGCGTCCTTTGGAACACGTTTCCCAAGCTCGACCATTTTGCGCGATAAGAGACTTCGCGCGGCGTATCGCGATAACGTACACCGGCGATCGTTAACGAATTTCTACCGTCGGCTTCGAAATACGGGTCAACGACAACTCCGAACTCTTGAATTTCGCGCCAAAATGTCACTTCGCACGGTCGTTCGCGAATCGTACCGTGGACCGATTCGCTCGTCGACGAAGTCACCGGAGATCGACACGAGAAACGCCAGTTACGATTTTTTTTCATAAAGTTCACCAGTTCACCGTTAACAACGTTTGTCGTAACTGTATTTCGGTGTAACGTTCCGCGATGAATCTCACACGTGGCTGTTCCGCGACTGTAAAATAACAAACGACCGCGTCGCGTGTAAAAATGGCAGCCGATTAAAGTACGGTACTAATTTTCGGAACGCTGCTTCGTACCACTCGCAACGACTACGCGATGAACGCTTTCATACTGTTTAACGTCCGAATAAAATTCCACCGTATAGGACGGAAGTTCGGTTTAACGTTGCTCCTTGTATTCGGGGGTGCTACACGGAAGAACGCCGGTAAGGGAAGGGAGGGAGGGAGGGAGGGGAATATTCTGGCTTCCTTTCCAGCGTACGTTTCCCAGGAATTCTCGAGAGTCAACTAGCTGCACCTAATTGTCGAGAGACCTACGGTCTGGTTCAAGTTGCACGCGGTGTACAGCGTTTTTCGCAATTTTTTAGCAAACACACATTCTTAAACAAGAATCCCAATTTTTGGTTCCGCAAACGAAACGTCGAGTTTCGGGCGAGCGAGAGACTTCGCCAGCCTCGCTACCGCGAGGTTTATTTTAATTGAACGTTCTCGATGTGTATATCGCTGCTTAGCCCACGGTTCGTTGAAACGGCCACGAAATGAAAATATTACGAACGTATATACGAGATACGCGATCGTTTCATCGAGAACCACCTTCACCGTTCTTTTCTTCTTTTGTTTCCCCGAAGCAGAGACAAGGAAAATAATTTCCCGTAGATCTCTCTGCGCGTTTCGCAACGGAAACTAGATACATTCGATACGATCGCGTGTACGTGTATCTGTACGATGCACGTTAACGTTACGTTTAACGTCCGAATGAAATTCTACCGCGTGAATTTAAACTTTGCTTCAACGCAGTCCCCCTGTATTCAGGGAGGACGCGACACGGAGGACGAAAGCGGAAGAAAGGGCCAAGATCCTTCGCGATACGTTCTCCGGGGATTCACGGAAGTCTACGGCACCTAATCATTCTTACGGAAGAATCCCGGTTTATGGTTTCGCGGAACAAAGCACCGAGCTTCGGAAGAGCGAGAGCTTTCGCGACCCTCGGCTGCCTACGTAGCGAGGTTTATTTTAATTGAACGATCTCGATGTGTACACTCTCTCTGTACAGCCGCTACTTAACGCAGAGAGCTGTTCCCTGGAATAACCTCGGATGAAAATACATCGTTCCAAACGGGACGACCTTGCGTATTTTTCATTTTTTTGTTTTTTTTTTGTTTTAGATATATTACCGATACGAGAGGATTTTTATCGAAAAAGGCGCACCGTCGACGAGCAGGGGCACGAGAGTACTTTTTCGGACGATTCTCGGCGCGACGTTCGAGAACGATCCACGTCCTAGATTTATCGATTCGTTATCGAAGCATCTCGTTGGCGGGAGCCACGGTCAGCTCGAGCGTAGGAGAGTGTCATGATTTATCGGGCCGTGTGCCCGATCGGCGGCGTTTTATGCAATTACTCTTCTCGCGCGCCGTCGGGAATTCCGGAAGCGCGTAAAAAGGGAGAGAAGGTTTCCACGCCGTAGGCAAACCCCGTCGAACGAGAGCACAGAGACGGTTGTTCGCTCCTCGCGAATCGTAATGCTCCCGCCCACCTCCTACCTTTATCGCGCAATCGGCTACGAGACGAGACACGGTGGCCGTCGATTATTAATTCTCCGCGCTCGTACGGGCCCTTGGCTCGTTTATTATAAATTCTGTCGCTGGAGGCTGTTCGTTCGCGACTGTGGTACAGAGGGGAGGAACGCTAGGGAAACTTATGCGTTTCTTTCGGCCCGTTGACGCGCACGAATGCATCGTATCGACGACCGAGAGGATTTACCGGCTGCTCGATCCTCGTCGAGACCGAACGGTAACCACCAGGGTGTATCAATCACCACGACCGCTCCCTATCCCCCTTTTCCAAAGTTCGACCGAGTTTCCAGCCGGGAAGTTACGACGAACTTGTACATACGAAGCGACTGGAATATCAACCGCGAAATTCGATGCGCCCGATCCACTATTCCTTCCCCCTCTTGCGTACGAATTAATTCCACGAGTTGAACGGATAAGCGAAAATTCGTTTCCATAAGGGATTTGCCTCCCGCGATATAATATCTTCCTACCCTGTAATTCGCTGCGCACTTGGAACCTGGAGGGGGTTCTCTTTCGAAGAACCGGTCATTGGAATTGGTACTTCGTTACCTACGGTACGAAGAACCGGGGAATCGTTTCGTTTCCATGCGATTTTTCACATTCCTGGAAACGATCGAACGTTTCGACGACTTATCGCGTTTAACCCTTTCGCTGCGACGATCTTCGTGCAACATCCACGTTGAACCGGGCGCCGCGCCAAAAGTATACATTGCGAGTAGTTTCGGGGGCAACGCGTCGATAACTTGTAACTTTCGATTCTTTCTGGACTCTTATCTGGGACCTAGATGATTAGAATCTAGAAGGATCGATAGTTTTCGTCTACGTGCTCCAACATCCCGATTTAATTGTCACGAAGGTATCGAACGTAATTGACACCGCACGAACACGTCGATACCGATTTCGAAGCAACGAAGTAGAATTTATCGATCGTGTGATTTTTCACCAGCTGGATGCGAATAATAAACTCGGAATTATAGCTACGTTTTCAATCTCGATTCGTTCGTTAACGTTCGATATCGCGTTGACGGGTCTCGCGAGGGAGAGCGATCGCGACGAAAGGGTTCAGGTGAGATTTTGTCCAAAGTGTCTCGAGTATCGCGCGATTCGCTCACCTTCCAGAACTCTGACGCACTCGGTGAGGTTCGGATAGTTGTCCGGATAGTTCGGGCTGTAAAATTCCTGCTTGGCCTCGTCCCCGACGCTGAACTTCTCGCAAACGTCCGGGACGTGTCTCATCTGACGGTGCACGACGTCGCCCAGGATGTACGGTGTCGGCGTGGTGGCGAGGTCGCCGGTTTTTCTCGGCTGGATCGTCTTGTTGGGTAACCGGTTTTCGTTCGACGCCACTATCTGCGCATAGTCGAAAGCCGTGTGATAATTTACGTTCGATTCGTGTACGTCGAATTCGTTCCGTTGGACTTTTACCGTGGATACCGCGGGGGGATTGTCCCGTTACGGGGAAAAATTCACAGGGGGTGTTACATCGAAGCGGAACCGTTCCCCATCGTATTAACTTCGGTGCGACCCTATCGAGAATTTATACGATCGATGAGCAATAATCCTACCGATACACAGGTGTCGGGTCGTTAATTAAATGAGAGCCCAACGACGCTCGAGGCAACCGGTGTCGCGATACCGTTAAATTATAGTTATCGCCCTTCTACGAAATTATTGGGATCGTGGAAAATCTATCGCGACTATTATTACGTTACCGTGCGACGTTGTGAATCACTCGGTCGCTTCTTCCGCACCCCGTTGCCTATCCCCCGTAGTCGAATCTCGGGTATCGAGGATTCGAGGACTCGATCGATCCGTTCGTGTTTCGATTCTGGAGTAACCGCCACGAACGGGTGAAAAAAATTCCAAACACGACGCGGTGCAATTTCGTCGATCGTGCGCGCTTTTTTTACGCGACGGAGAGCGTCCAACGAGGACAGAAACGTTCCGGGCAACCGGTGCAACGATGCTGTTAAATTATGGTCGTCCTCCGTGAAATTATCGAGAGTATCTATCGCGAGTATCTATTCCGTTATCGTATCTGTGAATACGGTTTCTTTGGCTCGAGTTTGGAATCTCGAAAGCTCGAGAGGAGTCGCTTCTGGTAGCAACGATCGCGAAAACGAATTTCGAGATGGTGTATTCGCGTTGAACGACGCTCCGGGCGACGTACGGATGCAAAGAAACGTTGGTCGTCCAATCGTAGAACAGTGTCGCGACACGCGGTACGACTTACGTTGTCAAAACTATCGGAGTAGAGACGGTCCTCACTGGATCTCGATCGGTCGATCGTCGATTGGATAAACGTCCGGCCAGCGGATAGATTCATCTTCTGCCTGGTGTCTGGCGTTCTCCTCGAGGACACCGTCGAATTTTCGCACGAGATTTTCACTTCCAGCTCGGCGTCACTCTCTTTACCCGACAACGTCTCGATGCCCTGCATCTCGATCTCCGCCTCGATCTCGGGACTCTCGCTGACCAGCTCGAGCGTCTCGAAACCGACCCGTTGTTCCCTCGAGCTCGTGTTCTCCACGTGCCAGGAACTCGTCTGACGCGACTTCCCGATAGATCTGGTCACTGCCGCGGCACGCTCCGTGCTGGTGGACGACCAAGGGAAAGATCGACCGGTCCTTCGAGCGTCGTACGTCGTCCAGAGTGATTCCTTCGTCTCGCGTGTGGCTTCCGCGGCCGTCCCAGTGACTGAAACATCAACGGTGGAAACGTTTCGGGTTACTGGATCGTTCGTGGTGTGGCACGATTTTACAAGGTGCTTTCAATTCGCACGGACCGGTATTAATCGAGAGAACCGGGATTACACCGATACCTCTGCTGAGATCGCGTTTACCTTTGAAATTATCTTAAATATCGCGATTCGATACCGAGCGTTCGGATCGAGAGGAAATATTATTTAAATTCTCTAACCACGTGTTGCGGGAACAATTTCACCGATCGATTTGAATTTTCGACGAAACGATATGTATAATTCGTCTCCCAGAAGTGGTACGCAGGAACGTGGAAGCGAGATGAAATTTATTACCGGGTAAGTTTTTTTTTTCCCCCCCCGTTGTAACTCATCCACGATAATGGTAAGTTTTTCGGTAAAGGATATTCCCATTCGAAACGGGCTTCGTCGACGAAGAAGTATTCCCGACGTTGTAATCCAGTTTTTTCGCCGCGTCACGGTACCCCGATGGGATCGTCTCGTTCGTCTCTCGATAGAGTTCTTTTTCCCCCGGATTTCACCCCGCGGTCGTCGCCACTTACAATTCATATTTGTCCGCCCGGTAAAACGACGGGAGTTAAAAGTTTCGTATAAACGAATGGGGTCGATTTCGCGGTAATAGCGTGTTTGAATACGGTTTACCCAGCGGCGAGGTTTTCACAGGGTTTCGAAAAGTGAACGCTCTGGTTCGACGTGGCCGAAACTGCGATAGTGTTTTATCGCCCGTGACGGTGTACCCTGTGAAATTAATTTGCGGTGCGACGAAACAATGATCGATCCACGCTGAAAGTTATCCTCTCTGTTCTTATTAACGCGCGTCGATCCGTGCGGTGATCCCTTGGAAATTGAATTCGCGAGATTTCGCGATCATCATGGACGGTTCTTCGACGATCGTCACCGAAAACGTGCGAGAGACTTCCGAAATAATTCGTTGGAAAACGGTTCGCGGTTATCGAATTCTCTCTTTCTCTCCGAGAAAGAGACGGAAAGAGAACGGTCCGCGAGTGATCGGAAGCTGCGAATTCGGTTCGCTGACCTCGTTCAGCAACGGTTAGCCTTCGCTCCGAACCGACCGATTCCCATTTTCTCCAATTTTTTTCCCAACGGTCGCTTGTCAACCGGTGGACAATTTGAGTTTGACGTCGCTCGACGGACAAACGAAATCGGATTTGGTACGCGAACGAATTTCGTGGTTGATTCGTACGCCCGGTTTCCTCGAAGAGGCGGAGAGGACGTCCACGTGTAGAGAGACGTACGGCGCGATACTCGAGCTCGTTATCGCGCGTCGAAATTACGGTATCGTAACGACCGGGAACGATGAAACGACCTACGGATACCTACCATCGTACGTGCCGCTTTTACGGAGTTCCCTGAATTTTTTATCCGAATTAACCCCTATCGAATTCCCTTTGCGAGGCGTACCGCGTGGCTGTGTGTACAATCCACCCTCTCGTTCCACGAGGAAACCGGCTGTATTTCACCCGTTGAAAAAAGTGAAATCGTACAACTTGTTTCCGATAATCGTCAAATTTCACGACTATTCTCTTTCGTAAAGGTTCCTCGAGATTTCTTATCTCCTTTCCCGTTCGAAGGAGACGATAATTTCAAAGGGGTGGGTGCGCGACGAGAAACAAAATTCGTCATTCCCCTCCAGTGAGCCTCGTTTGCGTCGAAACGGTCCAGTCTCGTTTAATCGAGCGCGCGTCATTTCCTTTCGTCGACCGTCCACTAATTTGCATCGTTCGCGAACGCACTCTTTTCGCGCGGAACCGCGCGCAAATTGAGTAACGATGGCCGCTTAAACCGGACACGTTGCTTAATCGTGTCTCGCGGAACTCGCAAATTTTATTAGCAAACTTCAACGCCGGTTAGACCGTTTCCTCTTCGAACTTTTTCGACGGTTTTCGAACCGTCCGAGAAGAAATTGCACGTGGAAATTTGCGAGAAAGGGACATCGGGAGGACGACGCGGATCGAAGTCGAATTTACTCGGTTCTTTCAGTCATCGAGGAGCTGGTTCTCCGATCGGTTTGAATTGTGCGAGAGTACAAAGCTTCGTCGAAAATGTCTCCAATTGTTACTCGACGATGCGTTTTCTTTCCATCGCGAAACGTACGTACGCCTGTCTCTGTACACGCGTTCTTCGCTGGACACTTTGTTTCGTAAACGTACCCTTTCCTTCGGTGCGCGTCAACGAACAGTCGATCGAGCGAAGACTCGACAATCTTCAACGATACCTATCGCGAACATCGAAGCGCGATCTCTCGATTCGAGCAGCTTCCTCGAACGTAACTCGACTGGTAGAAAATTGCCCTACTCCGCGGCTTCTCGCATCGAGACTCGTCCCCGTTGAGCGGATATCTCCCGTTTAATTTCTCAATAACGGGGACGAATTTCGAGGCTTACGGTGGAAAAAGGTTCGGGGGACTCCGAGGCGGTCCGGAGGCTAAAGGGATCGTGGAACGATTCAACGTAATACCGCTCCCTGTCTACCGCTGTGCCCTTGGATTTCGGCGGTGTGCACAAAGTCCTCTGTTAATTCCACCTATAGTGGAATTGGTTGCGCGAGCATATGGTGCGCCGACTGATCGGGACGGGATAAAAAAATCGGATCGAAAAACCACTCTTGCCGCGGGAACTAACGACAAAGGTCGCCCGCGCTCGAAAAAACGATAAAAATCTCTTTATTTACGTTCGAAGCTTGGATTTACATCGTGGCCGGGTAACTGAAAACTGTATCGCCATTTTTACGATAGTTTGTACACCGTTCTGAAATTCTCTCGGCGACGACCACGCCACGGTGATACAAGAAAAATATAGTGTTCGATTTAAAGAGAACATCGACGTGATTTGGATATCTCGTGAAACGATGATCTTGGAGAGGATTCTATTTTACCATTAAACGAACTCTGGTTAACGTGTTCAAGATGGACGATATTTTTGCTACTCAACTTGTGTAAAGTGGGGGGTAGTCGAGTGCTGGGACTTAGGCCCGGAGTTAATGGACGTGTATCGAGGTACGGTAGAATCTCCGTAGATGGCAGCAGCTAGCATCTTCGAACGTCGATAGCATAACAGGTAAACGTTCAAAACGCTCTTTCTTCATTTGTCACGTAAAAAATAATCGAGCGTCATTTGTGGACTAGTCGCTTCATTACCAACTACGAAGACTCTGTCCTACCGAGAGGCTGGAAGCGTTGTCGCGAAAAGATTAAAAGTTTCGCGGCAATGGAGCAACTTTTAGACTCGATCCTCAAAAATCAGCACACACCGGGAAACCGTAAACCCAGGTTTGGACGGTGTTAGCAGCGTCTCCAGGGTCAGAATCCGTGGCAAAGATCCGTCTCAATCCACCCTGGCCGAGTAAATCCGATCTTTGCCCGTGCAAGACACCTTGCACACCCTTTCCTCTCCGTTCTGGTTCCGCTCCAACGTTCAACGCCTCGGTTCAGAGATTCCTTCCGGTTCCATCTCCAGCACCGCGAAAAAGAACGGGACGTATTATCCTCCTTTTTCCGGTGCTGGAAGATTTTACCGCGTTGTTTACGACTTTGTTTCTTTTTCCATCGGGACCCTCGGGTTTCTTCGTTCGGGATGGCCCCCTTTTCCGATCCCTGCACTCGTTCCTACATACTTTTCGCATCTTTCTTCCCCGTGTAACTTTTTCTCTGGCAGCGGATCTATCATCTCGCCGTTCTCCCGAGGTTTTTATCATCCCTGGCACGGGCAAACGTTCGCGAGGCTACCCGGTGGGCGACCGATCGACCAACGCGAACTACGAGACCTCTGTGTATAAGTTACACAGCCGTTCGGTGCATAACTAACACGAGAAATAATTCCGTTCTTCTTCGAGGAGTGGAAAATCTCGAATCACGATTCGGAGAACTTACTCACGGTCCGTTCACCTCGTCGGTTTCGTCTTCTCGCAGGTGGTCGAAAGAAACGTTCCGGCTAAGAGGAGTCTCCTCCCCCGAGCGTGGATCTCTCGACCCTTTTTACAATACTGTCGAAAACGTTATCAAAGGCTTTGCACGGTGAAACGTAATAGCACGATATTCGCGAACTCGTCGTAGACACAAACTCTATTTAAATCCCTTTGTACGTATAAAGTGATATTGGACGGCGCACTGCCCGAACGAGGTATACGACCCTTTGAAGCCTCGTACGGTAAAATGGAGGAAAAATATTTGCCGTATGGTATCGGAGATTTTGACGAACGAATCGGGTTTCGAGGATCGGTGACCCGCGATAGGTCCGTGGGGGGAAGGCCTCGAAGAGCCCGCGAAGATCACTTCGATGTACAAATTGCGCGGCGGGTTCAACTATTTATATTAGCTGCCGCGATGCCAGCCCCGTTGCGCGACTCAGGCCCGAGTATTACCTCTATTTATAATTTCCCACGGGACAGCGGTTCGCGGAACGGTCTGGTCCCGTTCCCGGCAGACCGCTTCTTTTTCCCTTTTCCGTCGTTTAATTTACCGCCGATTCGTTTTCTCGCGGCTGAGCAACCGTCAGCTCGTGGCCGACTCGCGTCCCCGTACCCTTAATTAGCCGCGCGTGCTCCTTAATCCAATTAACGGTACACGCACCTACCGCTTTAACGTAACGAGCGTGGCCGGGAATCGGACGTTCGGTTTCTTCCACTCGTCGTGCACGGTGCCACTGTGCGAAATAAATCGTGCAAGCCGGTTCTTTCGTTGCTCGAGCCTCCACTCGAAGTTAGAGGAGAAAAGTTGCCGCTAATCTGCCAGATACCGCCGCGTTGCGGGCGAACTCGAGCGAACTCCACGCGAGGGAACGACTCGGAACCCTTTATGCGCTCGCGAATATGCGCGAATATCCTCCGCCTGGATCGGATCCCGGATAACGCGCTCCCGAGCGCGTACACGCTTCGAAACGCTGGGAATTTTTGGGACTGCGAAGCCACCTAGGCTTACGAACAACCGCCGCGGAGATAGCTTTTTCGCGATCGAATGGATCTCGTCCACGGTGCAACGAACTGCAACGCGGAATTTAAGAACTTGCCCTGTGGAGCAGGGATCGCGAATCGGGTCTCCAGACCTCGTCGATTCTTCAGAAATTGCCTTTTCAGCTTCTACGTTAAAGTAACGTACTCTGTACAGGTGTACTGGGTGATCAGTGTCTCGAGATTAAAATATTCGTGGGATGTTATCGCGATCGAATGGATCTGGTGCATGGTGCACGGTGCAACGAACTGCAACGCGGAGTTCGAGAACTTGCCCTGTGGAACAGGGATCGCGAATCGGGTCTCCAGACCTCGTCGATTCTTCAGAAATTGTCTTTTCAGCTTCTACGTTAAAGTAACGTACTCTGTATTGGTGTACTGGGTGACCAGTGTCTCGAGATTGTAAATATTCGCGGGATGTTATCGCGAACCAATGGAATAAATTCTTCGCGCAGCGGTCGAGTTTGTATTCGTGTTTGTTTCTTTTTCGAGGAACACCTGTAAAGCGGTCTACTACCGCGTTCGCTATAACCGTGTTTACTAATTGTACTCGCCTCAAAGTCGAAGCGTTCGTTCCCCGAACCATACCGACGTATTTGTACAAGTGTACTTCATCGACCTACAGTCAGTTTCGAACCTCGGTCGAGCACAGATCGTACGATTTCCCCCTGGTGTTCGGGAACACCGTACGGAGCAATGTTTCGTTCATTTTCAAGCAACGTTGATTGAATTACTACGTAGTACTTGTATTATTCGACACCTTTTCTCGATCGAAATATTACTCGATATTTGTCCGATCGGTAGGGGTTCGATATCGCACTTGGAGAAAGTTGGTCCTTCGATGGAGAGAGAGAGAGAGAGAGAGAGAGAGAGTGAGAGAGAGACACGGTGAGTTCCAGTTTCAAATGTACATATCGATTCTCGTGTTACAGAAGTTACGGAACTTCGATTCGAAGCGTTAAGTAGCGGGAATGTTTATACGGAGAAGTCGATACTCACCGAAGAACTTTCGCCGTAAAATTTGTATTAATGGCTTACTAATTGGAAAGTTGGTTGAACAACGAACTAGAAATCGCGCTAATTGAAGGTATTATGTTCCCGGGCGTTACAACGCGACTCGTAATCGTTCGTAATGATCGTTGCTAATTAAGTTCCTATTGAAACCGGAAACTCTTCGGGTAAATATTGTCAAACACGAGATTATTATAACAATGGGCGTGTATACAATAATTTAATTTGCGCGTATTTACACAATCAGCCGTATTAAACGGAGAGTTTCACATAATGGTGGAATCCTTTTAACAACGAATTCGTGCGAACATCGTTTCGTACAATTTCGCGATCTCGTTTCGAGGAATTCGTATCGTTCGAAAGTTCGCGGGTTCTTTCTAATCTCCGTCGTGTCTCGGAAAATTTTCACGAATTTCGAAACTTTTCTCCCTGGTTGATTATTTTTTTCTCTCGTAATTGCGAAATCCCGTGGACATCTTCGTTGCGAAGAATTCGGAATTGTTCGAAACGGTCGCGTGCGCGCTACCTTCCTTTTCGTAGCTCTCGGAAAAATTTCACGAATTTCGAAAGTTTCCCTCCGGGTTGGTGATTTTTTCGTAAGCAACGAGTGTCTCGGTGGATGCGCTCGCTCGTCGAACCGTGGCGGCAACTTTCTTCTTTGAACTTTTAATCCCTCCAACATCGTGGAATCTATTCGCTCGTGGAAGTTGCCCGCGTTCCCGAAGCTACGCGAACACGTCGCGGCGAACGCTCGATGATAAATCGAAAAACTTCCGCGCCAGGAATCTCTCGTAAGGTCGAGCTATCCCCCACGTTTACGGGGCTGCCTGGTACAAGATCCTCCGCGATGAATACCGGCGATACAGTTTCACCGAGATTTACGTACGATCGTGCTTCATCGCTCGACGATCATTTCGCGCCCGTTGGACGATTTCCGCGGGAATCTCGTCCCGTACTCGCGGCGATGCGAACGACGATTAAAACTTACGCCACGACGTCTCGAGAACCGTTGCAGAAATTGAAAACTTCGGCAACTTCCGTCTCCGAGAAATTGGTGTAGATTTATGCCGCCCGACGAAATGAAATTACCGAGGAACCACCGGTGGAAATTGTTCGTGAAAGAAATCGGTGCTCGAAAAATCGACAATTTTATTTACGGTTTTATTTCCAGTTACTTTGTTTACGGAAAGTAAAAAAAAAGTCAGCCCTTCGGGCTACCCAATATCCGGAGCGTACGAGTAAATACGAATCGCGATTATCGACAATTTTCATTCTCTCGCTGTCTGGGAATCGACTTCGATCGTAAATACAGTGTTGTTTTTTTTTTGTAAATTGCTACAGATATTGACACGTCAACAGCCCTGTGGGTATAAATGTATAAACCACTCGAATGTAAACAATGTTTTATCGACTTTCCTGGCAATGAATATTTCAGCTTCTCTGGACGATGTTGTTTTATTATTTCAGAAAAACGCGAGCATCGAGCATCGAAACGGTTCAATCGTGAATGGAACCACGTGATCGTGAAACCTCGAATCGGTACGCAGAACCTTGGATACGTTCGAGCGACAGGAGCGCCAAATTCGATCGTGGAACCGGAAGTGAGTAACATTTTTACGCGATCTGGACAAATATCTCAGCCGCGAACGGGCGATAGGTTATCGATCGTCTTCGATTTTATTATTTCGAATATTCTCTTATTGCTGCGAAAATTCTCTTACCAGCCAGCCGAATTTTTCCGGCTGCGTTGCTCGACTTTTGCGCACACGGGCGTCGACCACCGCACGCAAGTAAGCTACTACGCGTACAGTCGATTGCACAAGTCTGTGAACACATGCCAGAATGCTGTCGAAACGAGCAAAGGTTACCGGACACGTAGACGCGAAGAAAATTGTTGCCGAAAATAACAGGAAACGGGAATAAAATTTCTTTCCTAATGGTAATTTCGTTTCTATCGAACACGATTACAAATTATGTCCACACAACACCACGGTATTCTCGTGTACGCGATTATTAGTAGAATTAACTTTCGTACTTTTTAACGCAAACATTTGAACGTTACTCTCTCGCTGACGTTTGCTCGCGGCTAATTTTGTTCGATGTTCCAACTTTAACGGACAGATCGTTTAATTTTCACCGGATAGTGAAAATGTTCGATAAGTGTTGTAATTTACGAAACGCGCGTGAATTTTTGCGACAGACTGTATACTCGTACACGTCCACGGGCACGGGGAGCCCACGAAGAATTCCATTTTCTTCGTTCCCGTGCAGCGTGCATGCCTCGAAATTTTCTTCGCAAAAGGAGTGAAAGCTCACGACTCACCCTTATTCAATCGTATTGTAGACGAAGTACCGTGCACGGGCCGCGATCTATACGAGTATTAACACTGCTGCGAGAGTACAAGACCCGTGGAATGTTCACCCTCTTTGTTGAAACTAGAGTCGAATTTGCGACGTCGTGAATTAAACGAAAAGCTCACGTATCGTGTCGTCTCGTAAGTAATACAGTTTCGATAAAGGTCGCGAATTTTAATCGGGGAACTGCCACTGTTACTTTCGAATAGCTGTTACGGGAAATTAATTCGAATCGTTTCGGTTCGTATCGAATTAATGCAATTTTCCTGATTCGATCCAGGATCGTAGTTACGGTTGTGAAAAAAAAAAAGAAAAAAAAAAGTTCTACCTCGAATCTGGACAAATCTGTGCTCGGGAAATACTCGTACAATTTTTGGAAAACTGTCGTCTACGCGACGATTACGTTCGCACCGTCTCGGGGGTCGACGAGATCATTTAAATGGGAAATAATTGGATATTATTTCGGACAATGTCGGTGACTCGAAAGGTGAGTTGTTTCGCGGTATAGCGCCGTACGCGGTTGGAAATTTACCGTATCGCAGCTCTCTATTTGTTCGCGATTTTCTCGTTAAATTATCCCATGCCGAGCCAGCGCAGCGAAAATTAGCGTCACTGCATTAGTCGTCGTTGATTGGACTTTACCGAAAACCGTGCACACAGTTACCAGAGTAACGTTCGTCTGATTTGTCATGAACCCCCTGACCCGCGAGAAGTTGGAGAAACGATAAATCGGTCGGGCGGGAACAATATTCGCGATTCCGGACACGCCGGCTCGTAAAGTCCATCGTGCAGCGACTGTAAACAAAAACTTTTCTGTTTACCGATGAATTATGGAATTTTATCTACATTCGAGCGGATAAAATACGACGGGGCGCGAAACCGGCCCCCGAAGACGAAAGAATAGATTCTACGGGCTTGACCCTTCGTTAAAACCCGCGAGGAAGGTCTGATTTATGTTTCTCGGTGTCTGAAATTTTATTCCGTCGTAGCTGGCGATAGGTGAAATTAATTTTCTTTCGGAGTGCGGTTTCTCCGGCAGTTATTAATTACCAGCGTCCATTATTGCACGAAAACCTCGCCGTATCGCGCGTTGGAATTTCAATCAGATTTTTCGTCCCAGGACGCGGGATAGGTTTTCTATTTTTTTGTTTTTTTTTTTTTTTTTTGGTTCGTCGAATTTACCGAAAAGCTTCGGCGAATCTCTTCTCTCTCCCTCGCGCGACTTTGTCCCGCCAAAACGTATCGTTGCGAACGAAAGGACGATAGGATGTAAGCGGAACACGTCCTCGAAGGAGGTTGATACACGGACAGGAGGTGCACGTGTGCGCACGCGGAAACTGAGAACTTGATTCTCGTCGTAAATCACGGGGAGCCTCGGCGAGGTTTACGGTTCGTTGTTCTTACGACCGAGATACAAATTTTACTCTGGTTCGTGAAAATATCGGTAAGCGATTGAAATCATTTTTCCACGCATTCTAGTCAATTTTCGCGCAAGTGGAACGCTAAGTAGATCGTTCGACGACACTCTCTAAGTATTCATCAGAGGAGAAAATATTTTTCGGAAATTTTCGATATCCGACTCGATCGAATATTCGTTGGAAGAAATAATCTTTCGAGTATCGAGTATCGTTACAAAACTCACCCTGCGTTGAGTGTCGTTGGTTCTAACCTAAAAACGAACCGTGTACTCACTGCATAGGGAACACTCGAACCGATACTCCCGCTGCAGCAACAAAGTTGATACACGGGGGGCGGGAAACCGAAAACTTTGCGACTCGCGTCGTAAATCCGTAGGACGAGATTCGTCGTTAACGGGGTCTGGCTCTCCCCTTCGAAGTCTCGTTTCCTTCCTTCCGGTCGAAGTGCATGCATCGAAGGTCCTCCCGTGAGTTCGTTCCTAGGTATCTGTTTGCGAAAATGGCAGTGAGCGGGAATCGATACCTCGCGCGTAACCGCGATTGTTCTCTCGAGACGCGGAGAAAGCTACTCGAAGAAACTTCGGGAGACGCTTCGAAGGTTTCGTGTCTTCGCGGGAGAGGGTTTGGAAAAAGTTACTGTCAACCAGGAGTAGCCGCGTAACTTTTACATCGTCGCGCGACTATTGCAAATTAGTTGGACGCGGAAGTTTGCAGCGTTGTAAAATTCCCAAACACTTGGAGCGAGCTGCTCGGTTACGCCAACGTGCGTTTTCCCTCGGATTCTAGTCTGTTTGCGAAGTTTCCTAGCAAAGAACACTTCGATACTTCCATAGTTCGTCCCCTGTTGGCGTAATCGATCGTAAACTATCGTTGTTGGAGTTTCGGTACGGTCACCGTGAAATTCCTTCGTGGATCGAGCCCAGTATGCCAAGAACGTGGTCCATTCTTCGTCTTGAGATACCACCGGATGCCGTCCTCGTTCGGAGACGAATCGAAAAGAATTCGATACGTTGCGAGTCCTCGTGAAACGTCCGCGGAAACGTCTTAGCGGTAACGCGGGGTTCTCGAAGGTACACATTTTCGATTGATCGCGATATCACGTGTCGTTCGTTCGTTGGAAAATTCGATCTCGTCGATCGAAACGATTCTATCCGAACTGAACGCACCGCGAACTATCAATCCAGCCGTGTATCTCCATTTCTGGGTGCAGGCTTTCTCGATTTCCAAATGGCTCTCCCTTGTTCAGTGTTTTTCGTTTCGCTCGGTGGTTATCGAATCTTTTAGGCTCGGTTTCCGCTCTTTTCTTCCTTTCTTTTCTTTCTTTTTTTTTTCATAAGCACAGTCACGACCGTTCGGCGATCGAAATAAATCTCCGTCGGATTTGTAACCGAATCCACGATACAACGAAAACACCGCGGCGAGAAACGGCCCTGGACAGATTTATCGTCGAGGTATTCTTCTCCTGATTTCCCAACTTCTCAGAATCTTGCGGCTGACACTGATGAAACATTTTCCCGTCGAATACGGGCTTTTTTCCCCCCGGTACGAGCGGTTCCTATCGAGAAATATTTCGCGTGCTTTTTCCTCGGGTAAAAGTCGCTCGAATAACTCAGCCCCAATAAGAAGCTCTGTTCCGGACACAGAACTCCGCGAGATTACAGGGCCCCTGGGCTACGGTGTGCAGTACCTCCTAACGACTGTACTCCGTTGGAACGCTTAATGCACAGGTTTTAGTTATTCGCGAGTCGATAAAAGCGGAAACGGTCCGATGGTATACTACCCTACTAAGGCTCGAGAAACACCCTCGTAACGCGCACGACTACTTCCCGTTACGCGTGCTCGTTCTCCAATTCGGTTTAATAATTGAACGCTAACCGGGAGATTGGCTTCTTTCCTGATCCGGCCAGGCAAGGGTTGCCGGAGATATTTATACCGCATTTAGTGGGAGGGTTCGGGATATTCTAAGGGAACGAGACGTTAACGTTGCACTCGCTGCGAAATTTCCGAAAATTAAGATTCCCCTCGGTCAATCTCGGTACGCGTTCTTGTTTCCAGGAATACAAGTTCGATCGGCTTCCTTTCGGAGTCAATTGTTCTTTTCTAGCATTGATATCGAAGCTTCTCGACCACGCTTCTACAAGAATTGTTTAAGATTATCGAGAACATTGAACATAAAAATAGAAACGCGTATCGTTCTCAACGATGTATTTTCTTGCTGGTGTATTTTTACTATTTGAAAACTCGACGCGGAATGACACTTCGCGTACATATTTTCTATCTTCTCTCGTCGGTTCGACGTCTCATTGACCAATTTGAATACAAAACAAATGGAGAAATTTGCGTTCAATTGGTGGACAGTCGTGTCAAAAGAAGAGAAAACGTGGCATAATGAACAAAAGTAGTAAAATTTGGAACCTTTAACGGCAGAAGTTTCGTAAACCATCCGAGAATCCAAGTTTACGATTATCGTCGTCGATTAAGTTGCCGTGCATCGAGTGCACGCACGCGTTAATCCGCTCGTAAACCTCGTGGCGGGTTAGGAACCCGTGCGGACCTTCGGGACAAATTTCTTGTTAGGCGAGAGAAGAGAGAGAGAGAGAGAGAGAGAGAGAGAGAGAGAGAGAGAGAGAGAGAGAGAGAGAGAGAGAGAGAGAGAGAGAGAGAGAAAAATCAGTAACTCGAGCACTGAACGCGGCAATCTGTTTCGCGATATCCGGATTACCGGCGCGATACATTATTCCCTTTTCGGCGGGATTCGGGGACGGTTTACGGCTTCACGGTTTCACGGTTTCACGGTTTCACGGGCGGCACGTAAGGATTGGAGAACTCGGAGTCGGAAATCGGCACCAGTTTCCAGGACGAGCTCCTGTGGGAGGACATTTCCGCTCGGGGCAGCGGGCTCGAAGCCAGTACCCATCGAAGGAGAGGATCGTAACATTAGATCTCTTCCGGTCGAATCTCGGGTGAAACTCCAGCCACCGTCTTTCGTGGCACCATCTATCTTTTTCGCTGACTCTCGCCCGGCCCACGGTACCGCGACGGACGATTTATAATGGAAATTCCGTGGATTTCTCGAAACGGAGCTCACAATGGCGTAAAACCATTAGCGGGGAGACATTAATTGCGCGAAGGTCGACGAGCGCCGTCTCACGGAACGGTTTTCTGTAACGAGCACGCCGCACGATTGTTGCTTAACGATTCGTCGACTCGCCTTGCGGAAAAGAACCCGCGTTTCTTCGTAGAGACGCGGTTAGGTTAACTACGGCTCTCTCTATCTCTCTCCGAGCAAAGTTGCGAACCGGATGCAAATTCCCTCGTGGAATTTCGAGAACAGTGTCCCTAAAGGTTTCCCTGTTTGTTCGATAAAGACTTCCGCGAGTCGTAACTCGGCCGGAAAGAGTCGTATCGATCGACCGCGCTATAGTCGTTTATTCGTGGATTCACAGTTTTAGGCGGGCTCAGAAACACCGATTTGCCAACAGCAAACCGAGTTCCTAGATAATTACCTCTCCAGCGATAAGCGCTAACCCTTAACTGCCCAACGCAGCTCAACTTGGGTGATTAGACCGGAACCAACGTTCTCTGGCCAGGGTAGAGCAGCTGGCTCCAAGTGTCTCGGATCGAGGCCTGTACAGTTTTATCGAAATACGTGGACCCATAGTTTTCGCGGTACACGATTGGAATAATTTCAGGGGAAGAGATCTCGATGTCGGCTAACTTCGAGTATTTGATCAATACTCTCCGATCGAGACTCTCTCGATCCCGTTACACTTTTCAGCTCCCGTGTATACTTTCTGGCAGTATTCTTAGACCTCTGTGTTCGCGTCATCGCTCTTCTCCTCGAATACATACCGGAATGTAAACACCTCCGCGCGAATATCTTATACCCACGGTGTGTATACGTATTCGTCCTCGAGCATTCAGAATCGAGGTTAATAATTTAGAAAATTGTTCGCGAGAAAGAGTGGAATATTTTATCGCCGTTATCGCGGTGGAAAATAGCGAAAAATCGTCCCTCTCTTCGAGCGGGTAACGTTCTCGTAACTTCGGTGTACTCGCGCTTTCGAAGAGAAGGTTAATAATATAGAAAATCATTCGCGAGAAGTATTCGAGTATTCGATTCCCATTATCGCGCGGGAAGTACGCGGCGGAGAATCGAGGTACGAATAAATTCAGCGAACGTAATACGAATACAAGAGAGCCGATACAATGTACTCGTATTCACCGATATTTCTACGTTTCTTCGAACTTTCCGTACACGCGACAGCCAGACGGGCGCACGAACGACGCAACACTCGGCGAACTTCGAAACTCGGGAGCCCGTGTACCAGAGATCGCAGTTTTCCAAGATTTACAACGACTCGCGGAACGCGTCTATTAAATCGTGGAACGCTTCTCGGGAAACAAGAGAGCAACGCGCGGGAACTACGGGAATCGAGATTCGCTTAATCGAGTACGGGGTTTTCGCGATAATGAATTCGTCTTCGTGGCGGGGGAGAGGGCGAAAGAGAGCGGAGAAACGTGGACGAGGTCTGCGGAGGTAAGCGCAGCACGGATGACGCGAGGTGCATAGTTGGCAACCATGCTCTTAATATCTCGCGCGTAAATTTAATGGACTCCGTGGTTGTTTGCGAGTACTCGGTGCAACCCGGTTACGTGTTTAGCGCGCGTCTCGAATCATCTCGCGATCCATCGAAAAGGGCCGTAACAATGCCAACGTTTCGCGAGTTGCGCTGTTGCGTCTGTTATTTAGCGAGTAAACAGTTCCCCGTATACAAAGCGTCGGTTGACACGACGATAAATTTACTCGACCGACGGTTTCCCTTTCCGTATTGACAATCGAACGATATTCGACGGGCAAACAAAATTTTCGCGCAACGACGCGTCCTCGTCGCCGAGCAAATTTTATGCAGTGTTCCGCGACCGTGTTCGCGTTTGGTCGCGTATCGGTTCCATCGTTGGTCGGAATTTTCTCGTCGGGCCGCGGAAACGATCTTTCGCATCCGGCCAGCTGAAAATTACCCGACACTGGCCACTTTCCATTTTCTCTCGTCAGATTTCCATTTCAGATACCACGCGGCTACCAAAAGAGGATCTGGAAAGACGTCGCTCGACAAGAATCGCGAATCGTACCAGATCGGAACAAAAATTCCACATTCCATACTAGAACCGTACCAGAGCACTGGAGTCGTCTCGATTCCGGTGACATTTTTCCATTTACTCTCGGTACAACCCTTCTCACCGCGAAAAAGCACACCCTCTGGGAATTTATTCGAACGGACCGCTTAACGAATCCATTTCATTTTTCCCCCGTTATTACACAGAGGAAACACATTGCAGATTATTTAGTAACTAAGCAGGTGTGGTCGAGGAATTAAATTCCTCGCGTGCGCGCAGCGCGAGCGTAGCTCTGTTGGCACGAGTCGGGTTCTCATTGTGGTCCGATACGAAAATGGATGGAGTTTGATTAAATTTCATCGTATTGTTTATTACGTGTCGGCTGTGAAACAGTCCGTACGGCTCGCAAAGAAAATGTTCCACTTAACAATTTTCTTCTTTCTCGACTATCGTTCCGAGGAACTATTCTTATCGTCGATACGATTTTTTCAATGGGATTCGTTCTCTTATTTTTTAGATCTCTTTCAGAGCAATTTTATTCATGATCGATATATCCTCGATTATCGTTTTAAAAGTCGTATTCTTGTCGTCGATGCGATTTCTCCTATGGGACCATTTTTAATCACTTTTCAGAACTTCTCGAGAGCAATGGCACCTACCACGAATAAATTCACGAACGGTTGAAGATGCGACGAGGTCCGCGCGCGAATTCCTTGAAACTTTAAACACGCGAGCAAATTACCATCGTCCCGCCCAAGCTTCTCCGTTCGACGAGCACGAGGTACAGCCACCAGCGTCTTCCGGTTCTCCCTCGTATAATGCACGGAAATGTGCTGTGTCGCGGTTTCTCGTAATTTATTAATTTCCATCGTCGGTTTCGTGCTCGTAAACACGACGAGGCGCGAGCAGATCCGCGAGATTCGAGCCACGAGAAGAATTTAGGGCAAGTTTGTCACCTTTGACAACCAAGAGCGGGATTTCCACGCGATTTTCGGGTGAAAAGTAAGTTCGGACTCGCGCACGCCCGCGGCCGCGATCGTTGACAATACTCGGTATGCGCGCGTTCCAAATATACCAGAAATCTCGCGTTCCGTTCCGTTCTCGTCGTTGCAACGTTTTTCACGCGATCGAAACACACGCCGAGAGGAATAGTTCCTTTCGCGTTAAATTTGGATCCACCTTCGCGGGCGCGTAGGCGCTCGGTACATAACTTATCGCCCCTCGCTTTCTTCGTGTTTCTTTTTTTTTTCTTTTTATTTTTCTTCTTCTCTTTCCCTCCCCTCGTGCTCTTATTTTACGTAAGTTCGCGAAACTGGATCTCACGGAGCGAGGAATTCGCGAGTACTTTAAAATCCACGAAAAATTTCACCAGCGATAGAGGCCCGACCGTTGAAAACGTAACCGTGGCCAACTAACCGTAATACAGAAGCTTGCGGTTGTTCTTTCCGCTCTCGAAGATTTTCTACTCCTCTGGGCGCGCACTCGTTCACGGTTACTTTATTCTCGCGTTCGCGGGACCGACGACTCGCTTGTTCAGTTTTTTTTTCTTTTTTTTCAGATTCTCCGGTAACTTCGATTTCTTGTAGCGCGGGAGAAATTCCATCGCGATGGTTCACGGAATCGAAACGTGTTACGCAAGGGTAGGCGTAAAACCGACGAAATTCTCGGGCCGTTTAAAGCCGGAGCGGTCGGGTAGGGATCGAGAAAGCGCGACGGAGCCGAGCGCGTAACGCCAGTGTGCGAACAAACTCTCCGTTTCACCGTGGAAACGCTTGAAACTTAAACTGCTCCTTTTAAAAGAGGTAAGTTCTCGCGGCGGAGCACCGAGTGTGCAACGGCCGACTTTCTTGTCCCGAGGCGTAGATCCAGGTGACGTTGGAAGTGTTCCCCAGTTAACACCGAGTTTATTCCGCCCTTTCTCCGCGGAACGGCTTTTCCCTACGGGAGTGAAAACATCCGAGTGTCATTATTTCTTCCCCACCTCGTTCCATCCGGCGCGCGATGAAATTCGTGATTAAAAGTAAAGTCGTCCACGGTCCTACTCGCGTCACGAGCGTTTAACAGTGCCGAATACCGCCCGACGAGTGGCGTGCATTTTCCACCGTGAACAATACCGAAAATAGGGGGGAAAAAAGAACAAACGGCACACAAAAAAAGAAAAAAAAAAAAAAATAGACCCTCGACGCGTTTTCGTCCCATTTACCCAGGATTTTATTTACCGGTTGAACTCCTTCAATTCCTTGACAACCCGAGTTTCGAGCGATGTTCGCGTTTCGACCGTTTAAGGACGCGCGATCTCGATTAGCGACGATCGTTTTTACGTATAATTCTCGCGAAACGGACCACGAGTACTCCACGGTGGAAATTCCCGCGCAATCCGACGGGACAGCCGCGTTAATCGAAACAATTAACAAAATCGAAACGTTCGCGAAGCGAAACGACGGTTTCAATTCTTCTTTCGTTTCATCTCCGCGTTCATCTCCGAGGAGGGATCGAGTGCGCGTCGAACGATTTTGAAAAATTTATCGACGATCGATCGTCAAGTATTCTTTGTTCGTTGTTTCATTTCGAGACTGGTTCGTCGCGGACGATTTCCAAGCGCGTTGTCCGCGTACCACGGTGGAAAAATCGGCGCGCGACGACCACGACGTTGCGACCGAATCCAACGGTTTACAACTCTCGGGAAATGTCGGTGAGAGGGAAATGGAGATTCGTATTTTACGGTTCCACCGCGTCTTCTTTTCACGGTCTGGGGCGCGATGCGTTACAATTCCATAACGCGTACGACCGGTTCTCCAGTATTATGCAAATGGTTGCCTCGCGCCGAATTAACTCCTCGGAGATCAAAGGGGAATGGAAACGGGACACAAGACTGCTTCGTATTAATTAATCGTCGCGGTTAGACGAATATTTGCTCCTTTCTCTTGTACGGTATTGTTCTGTCGTAGGTCGTTCACTTTGGAGAACGATTTACAAGGAATCGTTCTATTTTGCAGTGTTGTTCTTTGCTGCGACGAGTGCGACAGACTGCTAGCGAGAGAATCTGCACATAATGGCATCAAACCATAAAGGACCGGAGAGTTTAAGAGGCTTCGACTGAACAGTGATACAGGGGAAAAATGTTGTCTTCTTTGAAGAAAAGGTTACTTAAATTTTTTTAAAATTGTATCGAATTTTACCGTTGCAATTGTTCTTGCAATTTCGTGTGTTATTATAGTTAAGTTATTGTTAAATTGTAATAGGCCGGAGAAGTATCTTATTAACGATAGAAAGGAAGATTGATATTCTCGAAAAGTTGAACTTGGGAAGAACTATTCCCAATTTAACAGAGCAGTATCAAATCTGTATAGAAACAGTTCGATGTATTCGACGCGTGGAAAGTAAGTTAAGAAACGTAAGAAAAATAAGTTAATTTTTGATTAAAATTAAAGAAAAAGGACACGTAGTTTTAAGGATTTGGAGAACCGGTTCCGGACGTAGTTTTTAGAACAGTGGACAATTAGAAATCCACCCGTAGATTTATTATTACAGAATAAATCATTGGAAATAGAAAATGAAATCGGTATATCGTTTCAGGGACTGATCAACTAAATTTAAAGATCGTCGCAATGTAAGATCAGTTGTGAATGCCACCAAAGACTCGAGCGAACTTTCTGATTCGCCGGTGTGTTTACAACGAACCACGAACTATTACTTACAACGAAACAATAATGTACAAAGAGACTCGACTCGAAACGAAATCGATCCTCCGTTTCGCTCCTCGAACGAAGGTTCGAGTTCCCGCGGTTTTCTCGTATATCGCGGGCACGGGGGAACGAAAAACCGCGTCATCGTTTCCTCGTAAAGTTATACAGCCGGGAAATTTATGGGAGTGAAAGTCGAGTTTGGCGAAACGGTTACGATAAAACGCGCGCGATTTCATTCCCATTTGCTCGCGGGAATGAAATCCGCGCCGGTTGAGGCGTTCCGATAAATAAACATCGTCGATCGATACGCGCGCTTTTATACCGATGTAAATTTCGCGTCAACGCGCCCGACGACCATCCGTGCCTCCCAACGATATTTCGCATTACGTATTTTATTTCGCGCTTATTCGAACCGATCCCCCAGATCGCGTCGCGACGCGACTCGACGACACACGCGGAGAAATATTTTTATACGAACGGTTCGCGTTTCTTCGTTTTCGTGGAAAAGAATCGCGCGACGAGCCACGAGAAGAAAAATGTCCTATTCGTTGCGGAGAGGCCGCGATTACGTCCTTGGGCGGAGTAATTTTCAATACGGTAGACGGTGGAAATTTATCGCTCGCGGCACCTGTTCGTATAAAATCGAGATCGTTTTCTTCGCGCGCGCGTGTCTCTCCGCTCGACGAGACCACGGTTGACCATCCCGGATTCGTGGTCCGCGCCAAAGCGGGATTATTACTCGCTCGTACGAATCGAACAAGAGAAAACGTCGAAGCCGTGTACGTGTGGCGAATTTCGGAACGAGCTCGACGCGTCCGGCTGATTTCCAGTCACCTCACGGCCGTGTATATGTATATACACGATGCAAACGAATATACTAATTTCGTCGCAGCTACCTACCGTGTAAAAACGGAGGATATTTTTCAAACGAGGAGTCATCATCGATGCGATCGAGCTGCAACGTACAGGGTGCTCCGAAAATCGGTACAGGGTGCTCCGAATCGGTTCGTAGTTCGATGCAATACGATTTTTATGTGGTTTGGTATTTCGTAGTCTCCACGCGCGGGAGATTCATCGTCGTTTAGAACGAGTATGCGACAAAGGGATCATGAGAATCTTTCGACGGTGGTCTTCAATTTTACGAAGTACGATAATTTCGAAGAGACGCGCGAAGATGGACAATCGACGAGTTACAAGAGATAGGATTTAATTTCTTCGTTTACGGGTACGCGAAGTTTTCGCGCGTAATTCGTTAAAACGAGCCGAGCCGGTCGTCTCTCGAGCGAGATTTTTGCTGAATCGTGAACGCTGCGCGAGTTCTTTTCAACGCCCGCCGCAACTGACGGCCGCGTAATAACGCGCAAACAATTACATCAATTGCAGGCGTCACTGTTCGCTTATCAGAATTATGGTAATGTCGCGCGGTTATTATGGTCGTGTTTTGGGTAGTAGCCGGGATTATTTATAGCGAGCCGCGTTTTGCGATCGTGCCAAACGTACTAATGCACGCCTAATGCGCGCACTCAAATACGATCATTAGGCGCGTTCGCCGAACCGCTCCGACCGGGACAAGAATGAGGGAAATGTGACGAAGAAACGACCGATCCGATATCGCTCGAACCATCGATGGAGTTATGGCATCTTAACCTTGCGGCATCGTCGTTCCCAGAGCTGTCGGGAATGTGTGGAATACATCGAAGTAGACCTTAGCTCGACCGTTCTCTATAAATTTTCTACGAGTTCTATCCTTTTTCTGTGAATTCTGTACGAGTTCTACTCTTCTCTGCGAGTTTTCCACGAATTATATCCTTTCTGTGAGTTCTGTACGAGTTCTGCCCTTCTCTGTGAATTCTTTATGAGCTCTGCTCTCTCTGTGAGTTCTCTACGAGCTCTGCTCTCTCTGTGAGTTCTCTGCGAGTTCTATACGAGCTCTAGCCTTTTTATCCTTCCCCGTGAGTTCCATACGAGTTCTACCCTTCTCTGTGAGTTCTTTATGAGCTCTGCTCTCTCTATGAGTTCTCTACGAGCTCTGTTCTCTCTGCGAGTTCTCTACGATGAACTCTGCCCTCTCTGTTGTTCTCTACCAGCGCTGCTCTTTCTACCCTTCTCTGTGAGTTCCGCACGAGTTCTACCCTTCTCTGTGACTTCTCTACGAGCTCTGTCGTTCGCCGAGTTTTCTCCGAGTTCGGTATTATGTTTCACCGAGATAAAAAGTAATTCTTGGGGACGCGTTAACTTTCGCTTCTAAAACCTAGGTATTGTTCCGGAACTTTTGGAATTCACCTCGACGATGACTCTCGGCCGGGACAACGTTACACGAGGTGCGCAGCTGTCCAAGAAACCCGAGTTCCCTTGGTTTTAAGACCGTGAAGCCGAGCCTCGATTCGCGAGGGTCGTCGAGGACCACCACCGCTGTCGAATTGCCGCACCGTGTCCCGCAATAAAGCAGAGATCTCTGCGGGGTCTACGAAGGAAGTTCTTATCTCGCTCGATACTTCGCGAGGTTCTTCGCGAGTCTATTATCCCGGAAGATACCAGCTACTTACAGCCCGATCGACTCGGCTCGAGAAATATTCTCCTGAAGCTCGAATCTCTGCTCCGAGATCTATCAGAAATCGTTCGATCGCTTCGACGAAGATCGTCTCACCGATGGACCGTTTCATCGATTTACCTAGGGACGCAATCGCTCGTAAATATCACACGGAAGCGAGCGTGACAACAATACGGGACGATGGTGAAATTTCAATTTGCCTTTTTCACCGTGCATTGAAATTCTTCCGGTCTCCGTGGCGCGCGCGTATCCAAAAAATTTTAATAATTTCCTCCGGCACGAATTTATTCGCTGCTCGGTTCATCGAAATTACAAGCCCTTACCCCCTGCGGGTAAGCAAATACTCTCTGGTCCTCGACTTGAATTCCTTCGTCCTCGATAAGCGAATATATAACCCCATCGTCCACCCTAGCTAACATCATCGAGTTCACTGCGTCGAGAAAACGGTGAATTACCGTCATCCGAGCCAATAGTATTAACCGACTTTCGGGAACCCGCGAATGCAAGCAAGAGCGGTGCTTCGTTCTACCCCTCACCGAGGGGAAGAACTCTCGGGGAACAAATAAAATCCTCGTAAAGCTCGAAAGTTTCTCGAGACGCGATCACGGAACGACGCGAGGATAGGTACCGCGGGGACAAGGGACGACGCGGAGGAGCGGAACGGTGGAAACGAACTCGCAAAGACGCGTCCGCTTACCATAAAAGCGGCCCGCTTTATGAATCTCGTTTCAACGGTTAAGACTTACGCAAATGTCGTGGGAACGATCCGCGGGCGAATAATGTCGAATAGGGGTCCCTGGAAGAAAAACGGTCCCGTATTTGGCGCAAGGAACGCACGAGAGGGGGTAGGTAGGGGACGATGACTACGAAAAGGGAAGGGTGTTGCGGTTGAATCGCGAAAACGCTCCGTGGCCGAGGTATAATGGAATCGGGCATTATCGAGGTATACGTACGTCTCGATAAAGTTTCGACCCGTAAAACGACGAAAAAAGACGTACGCCGGTCGGTAAGCCGGATAATCCTCTCAGAGATGGATGAGCAAGTTTGCTCGCACCTGCAGGACTTCCTGCTTGAATATGTTTGCTAAATTCATGGAAATTGGTTCCCCGCTCCTTCCAGCGGGAAGAATCGGCCGAGTTGGTTATTGCTCCCTCGTTCTTCGCCATAATCGATTCTCGTCGCGCTGGGTTATCGCGATGGAGTTTTACTCCTTCGCTCGCGGGAATAGAAATTGACAGCGGCAGCTCGAAACTACAGGTGGGGAGCCACCGCAGATGGAAACTTGTTAATTCTCGCGAAGCGAACACACCCGAACGTAAGAGGAGAGGGGGACACGGAGTTATTCGATTAAACGGGTCTCTGGCAATATCACGGTTCGTTTTCCTAAGCGAGCCAAAAATTCACCGCCCCTTCTAATTGGTAACGCGAACGAGTCGCGCGTAGTTTCGAATAGACACGGTTTTATCTCGAATAGACGCCTCGTACGATTTTTAAGCGCGAGGAGGTTATTCGGGGCGAGAAGAAGCTCGTTAGTACGCGATCGGGAATTCCCTTCGTTTCCACGAACGAGGAATTCCCCGTGGTTTTGGAGAGATGTTGACGAGCACCGAGACGAGTGTCGAATTTGGCTGCGAAGACCGAGTCGTTGATTAAGGGGACAATCGATGAGCGTGTCTTCTCTTACCGGTGGTTTCGCGCGGCAAATGTCTCGATTTATATTTGTGGGATTATGGAATTGTTCAGCACAAGAGAAAATGTAAATAGGACGTTTATTTTTAGATAAATATAATACAGTCGTGCAGCGGAGTATGGTTGTGCAACGGAAAAAATAGGAAAGCCGGTATCGAGCTCGTCCACCATTCCTTGACTTCTCGAGTACTGCACGGTTCAATGTCGTGTATTCCAACAATATTTGTTCGCTCGTCGAACGGTTCAGAGTCCTTCGATGAACGTTTAGAAATAATTGAACTTCGAGTCGAAAAGGTGAAGCGTTTCGCGGTCTTCGCGCGAAGCTAAAAGATGTAGACGGATGTCAAAAGATGTTCCGTAGAACTTTTGATCTTCTACGAAAAGAGAAGAAATACAAAAACACCCGATGTACCTGTTGCGAGAGAAACAGTACAGCAGCGAGAACGGGCCGAGAAATACCCGAGAAACCCGCTGGAGTAAATTATTGTAACTGAAACAACCGAGTTACAAGTTTCTCGCAATCGTGCCCAAGTTCCAGCGTGCTTCTTCCCGAGGTAATTTCTCTAGTTTTTCGAGCGTTCGGTAAAAAATTCTCCAGAGTGAAAACGCTGACCGGTGTATCGATCCGTCGAACCGTGATTGCGAGCACACGATCGTTCGTGAATCTCGAGTATCGCTATTATTCGAACAATGCTCGAACCGTTGAAAATCGTACGCTCGGAAGTGTTCGTTCGGTTAGCTTCGAAGCTCGAGAAAGGAACGGTCGATCTTAAATTATCGAGAGTCGTATCCTCGGTTGTGGTCTCGACTTCGCGTCGATTACGCGAACGAGTCTTCTAGTGGGCTCTCAGGCCGGAAAATTAATTTCTCAAGGAGAAATTACGCGTTTCCTGGGAGCGCGATACGCGTTTTCGATATAAAGGGATTCCTGGTGTCCAACGTCTCGCTGGGTCTCGAGAGGTCCGTGGTTACAGAACGGTAACGATTCATCGTTCGTTCGAGTCTGGGAAAGCTCGGGGGATGCACTCGTGACGGGAAAACCCAGTATCATCGATTCCAGGAGCCTACTCGAAGCTTCGGTTCAAACGCATTCAACAACCGTGAACGATGCGCGGCACTTAAAGGCTCGCACGGTGTCTTGTTAGAAAATTATTGGTAACATCGAGTTTCCCGTAATTTCGTACAGGTCTCGGGAGAAACTAAATCCCTCTCTCCGCGGTGGTTTCGTTACACCCTCTTCTCGTGGTGTCTGAAATTTTCCCGTGCGAATCGAACACGGTAGCGGACCAGGGCGCTCGAAATTAATGAAAAAGTTGAAAATCGCCGGGCGAAGTAATTCGAACGTTTAAAATAATTCCATCGCGCTCGTGTCCCTGATTGGCCATTGAAAACACTCGCGCTGCGATCCCGAATTATTCAGAAACTGCCGGTGTCGCGTCGAGCGGACTGAAATGAATTTATGCCCGCGAAAACAACGCGTCGTGACTACGAACGGCTCGTTACCTCGGAGAATTTACCGATCGTTCGTTCAGAATCGCGCGGAAATTGAAGAACTCGTGTCCGCCTCTTGCGTTTCACAGGTCGATCCCGATCCACGGGAGAAACGTTGTCGCGTGTTTGAGAAAAGAAATAAATATACGACGAGTGTAAACACACTCGTGGCGAGGAGGAGGAATAGGAGTAGGACGTACGCGTCTCGAAACGTTACGAATACGCGACAATCCGCGTTAAGCGAATCGAGCCTGTTTCAATATTGGATTTAGCCTGCTGTGTAAGTAGATGGGGATCGTTACGCGTCAGACGCTGGTAAACGCGATACGTAAAAGGCGAGGGGGGTGTTCGCGCGGGAAATACACCGGCCGAGTTGGAATCGAGGCGCGGGACGAAGTTATCGAAATTGAAAATTTTCACGGGGAAAATTGATCGTCGACCGCCACGACCGATTCCATTTTCTACGTCGATTGATTATGACACCGCATCACGGCGAAGTGGATCGCTAGGTGAAATAGAAAGGTGGATTACCGGTGGCGTGGCACTCCTTGAAATACGGAACACAAAAGAAGGTGGGAGCCCGAATCGAATGTAGGAAATCGAAAGGTCGACGGTACCGGGGACCGATGCTCGACCCGCGCCGCTCGTACATCCTGCTCCCTACTGTTCTAGATCGCGCGAGATTTCCTCTTTTCGACGTTCTCTTCTTTTTTTTTCTCTCTTTTCCCCTCCTTTCCTTCGCAGACATGAAATATTACGACGCCAGCAGCGACAACTCTATTTTTATGACCGGGACGCTCGGTGTGGACTTCCGGTCGAGGGCCCTAAAGCCGTTCCATCTTGGACGGGGGCTCGTCTCTTGCCCTTTACGCTCGATCGAAGCTTCCGCGTCCTGGTCACGGAGCGTTTTTCTTATCGAACGTTCCCTCGAACGATCGCCCGCGGAAAGTCGAACGCGATTATCGAATCGGTCTCGGTGATCGACGGTCCAATATCTTCTCGAAAGGAATAGCGGACCTTTCGATTCGGTTTATTCGCTTTCTACGTGTAATTATTTTCCAAGTTTCGAAAACACGTTCGAATCGTGACCGAATCTTTGATCTATCGTCCGATATTTCACGAAACGAATCGCGTGCTTTTCGATCGTGTTCGTTCGATTTGTATGCAGAGTTATTTTCGAAAAGTCGTGAATCGTCCTGTTGGAATCATCGTGGAAATTTCGTCGTTGGACTCGGTCGGGGCGGTGATCGGGCGGTCTCGACAGGAAATCCCGGGTTTACGATTTCCTGTTCTGGGTCTGGCCAACGACCGGTGAGTTTCGCGCGTGTAAATTTTCGGCTTTGCGGTACGCCGACACCGCGCGGCTCAAAGTTCGCGCGCGTAGGAAAGCGCCCGTTGTGGAAGCATTCGCGCTCGATCGTAGTATCGCACGCGCGAATGCACCAATTTATCCGATGTACGCGCGATCGATAATTTACGATCGAACGTACGTCCCTCGAGCCGCCGGGCCGGGCCGTGCCTCGACGAGCACCTCGGGCGCTCGTTTCCAACAGTTCGAACATTGTTCGAATAATAGGAACACTTGTGCTTCCTGGAGAATAGAAGATCGCGTACGTGCCGGTCGCGATCGTGGCGCTCGGTTCGAATCACGAAATTGCAAGGGAAAGCGAGTTAGCCTCTTTCGCCTCTTACGAGTATCTTACCGAGCTCTCGACGCACACGTTAACGTCGAAACTCGATCATCGACGGCCACAATACTGCAATACTAGACGCCGCAGTTTACCTAGAACACAATTATACTCCGAACAGATCGAATTTATACACGACGAACCATCCATCGCAATTGGACCCCGAACAGCTCGAATTTCAATTATGCATCGCGCGCGTAACGACACTGTTGAACTCGACATCGCGACTTAGTTATTGCGCCGGTATTTTATTTAAGCGTGTCGTTAAACGTAACGAGTATCCGTCGCTCTGTCCCGTACGAAAGCCGTATAATTTTGATGAATCGTAACGATAAAACGCGACCTTCGCTGTATTAATTCGAAGCGAGGGGTAGTCTCGGACGACTCGTCGATTATCTCCGGAGATATTCTCGTGACGCGACGAGGACTACGTACCATCGAGCAGCGGGAGCGGAACAATTGAAACGAATTATGCAACTACGTAACAAGTATGCGAGCGCCGCGGCTAATCGAGGCTGGACCTGGTCGCTTTCATCTCGTAACGAACAACGCGGCATTGTGCGCCCAAACGAATTATACCACACCGAAAGCTTTCGTTCGGTGAGAGGGAGAGAGAGAGACGGAAAGAGAGAGAGGGAGAGGGCGTAGAAAGTTTTTGCTCGTCGAGAAATTTTATCAATTGGCCGGAACGAAATTCCCGCGCGGACCCGTTATGAAAATACGAATATAATACGAAGTCTTTTTTTTTCCTTTTTCTTTCTCTCTCTCTCTCTCTATCTACGAACGTTTCGCTCGCTTCGATCCGCCCGGTTCGGCGTGTCGCGCTGAAACGCTGCGGACCGCGCACGAAATTCAAAATTCTGCCGGATTTATCAAATTTCCAGCGAGCAGCGCGTGGCTGAATGGGATCTTTGCGCGGAATAAATGTTTTTCGTTATTTCCCGGGGTCCCGTAATGGCCCGTGAAAATCGATCACAGCGCGCTGATCCAAATTGTCACCGAATTAACCGTGTAATCGACGAGTTACACGTTTCCATCCAGTTTCGGTTAATTGATTCGTATTTCCGCCCGACGAAATTTTCAGTGGGTATATTTTTCTCCAACGAAATGGAACGGAGCCAACGAAAAAAACAAAAAAACAGCGCGGCGCCCTTCGACCGGACAACGGTCAGTCGAAAGGGCACGATTATCGTTTAAGAAGATTTCGATGGTTAAAGTGGTACTCGTTACCTCCGGTGGACAATCAAAGGGAGTTTCACCGGACCGATGCGACCGACGAGTTTCGTTTCTCGCGACTCTTTTAATTTTCCAAAAGAACCTTCCCTCGTTTTACCCGGTCACCGATAATTCGTCCTACGCTCGTACACGTTCTACCGGACTCTCCCAGTATCGTGCAAAAAATTGAAAAAATGGTTACCGGCAATTTCCCGCGATGAACATACTTTTCTTAAATTCGTCGCGCGGTAAATCGTCCCCGGCTTCTTCCAGTCCCGGTGCGGCGTTTCTTCGAGGAGATAAGTCGGGAAATTTTTCACGGGGGAGTACCAAAAAAGAATCTTCCGGGTTTTTACGGCGCCGAGGGACAGGAGGATCGTCTCCTTCGTTTCATCGCCGCGTTTTTCAGGCAGATCCGTCCGATTAATCCTCGCCCGTGCGAAAGCGCGCCGATGCTAAATCGTTGGAAATTGCTACGAATTACCCAGCCGCGAAACCTCGACGTCTACTCTCCTGTCCTCGCGTTCTCCCTTATCGACCTTAAAACTAACATTCATCCTGGTTATTATTCCGCGACTTCGCTGGATCCGTGTAAATTGTCGGCGGTCGGTACAATGGTGAGAAGAAGAGAGGCGGAACAAAAGGAGTCTGCCACTTTTATCGGGCGGCATTAGGTTAAAATAGCCGACGGTTTGCCGCGTTAATGTCCGTCGATTTGGCCCCGGTTCGTCCCCCATTCCGGGCCCATTGTCCTTGTTCTTCGCGGCAATCTTACGCGAGTTAACTCGATTGTTACGAATATTGCAACGAGTGGAAAGAAACGCGCAAAAATTGACGAGACCCTTCGAACGGTCTCGTCGCCACCTGTACCGCGACACAGGGATGATCGATCTGGGAGAAACCCCATGGATGACGTCCATCGACGATATTTTCCTCGTCTTTTCGAACTAACTGAAAGATCACGCTTCTCGTCCAAGATATTTCTCCCCCGCGAACAGTAAATTTTGAAAAATTTACCACGCGTTCACTTGCAAGCTGAAATGACAAATACAAGAAGACGAATACTCTCGAAGTGGTAAAGGAAAGATCGGTATACGAATTCCAGGATTCGAAGCGAGAATTTAACCTTTCGACGATCGTAATTACCACTCGGGCCTACGCAAAGAGTCACTGGCTCCGTGCATCGAAATTTACCGGCGCAAGCCGCGCGAAAAGTAGAACGAGACAACCGAAGTGCGGCAGAACTTTCCCAACAGCATCCGCGCGTAGACCGGAAAACGTTGCGCGAAGAACACGTCGCCGGGGGATCGTGTTTCGAGACGAAGTGGGTTTCGTCGCGACAGACGCTAAAGCCTCCATTAACGACGACGATTTATTCATACTTCCGACGATCGCTGACTTGGATCGAGGTATGCTCTCTTTTGCAAGATTTTTACTACTCGTGGTACTCGCTCGACACCTGTTCCGAACCCTCTTTTGTTCGACTCACGCTCCCTCGGTGTCCCTATTCTTCTCGCGCGCTCTCTCCCCGTCCTCTCGCGCTCTTCGTATTTTCGCGACGTATCGAAGCAACGGAGAAAACAACTATCGAACGAAACGGTGTACTGCGTTTCGCGATAGTGCTCGTTCTTTCGCTCGATGGACATTTTTCCACGCGGAGGATGCGTCGACGACGTTCTCGTCAATTTCTTCCCCGTTACTCGAAACGTTCGCGGACGGTTTCGTAATTGGTTCGAATCGGTGGAAATTCTTGCACGCGGAAAACTCGGCAGGTCGTTCGCCAAACCGATTCGAACGACAATGGTAAGCGGCCGGGCAAGCTGCCGCGAAAAATACCGGCGGTAAACGTCGCGATGCTCGTACAGAGACGCGTGGTCCCTTTTCGATCTCACGGTGAGATTCGACGCGGTTGGGAATTTCCGAGCAGCCGAAATCGCGACCGAATCCCCGAGCTTGGAATTTTCCTCCGAGCGCGTTCGAACGAGCGGTTAATTTTCCCCGCGACGAAGAGACGAAATGGAAAAATGTTATCAAACGTGCAGAAATTGACCGTGGTTTATAATGAACTTTTTGATGAATTCGCGAGACCAATTTCCACTCCACTATTTCATTATTCCCGAATTCGGCCGGGCGGCCAGCTCCCCGCGTGCGCAAAATGAAGTTTGTCCCGCGAAATGCGCATTTCACGCCGGAACGATCGCCTTCGTAAACTCGGTCCGCTGATTGCCGTTAATAATGGCAAACATCGTTGAACGAAGAGCACGTTCCTCGTGTATTCGGACTCAATATGAACAGTTTAATGACTCGCGTACGAACCGATCGAACGAGATTGGCCTTCGCCGTGCGCATCGCCCGAGAGCTCGACGATACATGCGTTACAGTTTATGAACCGGTAACGAGAATCCTCGTTCCGAAACGATGGTTCTTCATCTTCCCCGCGTCGCGAGACCCTTCGAGGGCCTGATAAAGTAACGGAGCCCTTGTTCAAAAAACGTATTCGTACACCGTGAAATGGAACACAATGGCTGGATGCGGATCGCGCTTAAGGAAATACGCGCGCGGACGAGAAACGGTGATACTCTGCTGGAAATATTGCGGTTACGCTGTACCGGTGTATAATAAATTTGGTAAAACGTAACGCGGTCGGCGGACCTTCCATTCTTCGAGAAATTTAAATTTTCTTCTCGTGCGTTACACGTGCTATTGTTTCGTCTGTAGTCGTTCCGAAATCGAGAGAGTGTCTCGGAAGGGTGAAACTCGGGGTCGATTGGGCTCTTCTCGCGCGGTACTCGATGGTTCGGTCTCGATTCCGATCGGTTCACCTGTTAGTTCGCGCATAATCGATAGGACGGTCGTCTCGGTTCGATTCATCGATCGCGCGCCGCGACGCGAGTGCTCGGCATAAATTTGTGATACGCGAGGGGACGCGGACGAAACGAGCGCGGCAAGAATTTATTCTCGATATTCTTGAAAAATATTTCGAACCCTTTCAAGGGAGATGCCCAAAGTCTCCACTGTTCGGCGTAGTTGGATCGACAGTGTCCAAGTCCCGGAGAAAATCAATAGTTCCTTCGATGGTGGCCGTCGTTGCGGGTCTTCCTCTGCAAGGGTCATCTTCGATTCCGTCTCTCCGAATGCGAGGGTCATCTTTGATTCCGTCTCTCAACGTTTCAATCTAGCTGCCCACTTTTCGACCATTGTGTACGAAGGACAAGATGTTCCCGAAGTGTTTGTCGTGTCCTCGCGAATTTGCTTCGTCTCGATACAGGTATTCGATCGCTGCGAGATCTTTCCTCTATTTTTCTTTAAACAGTCGTTGCACCCCGCTCGATGAAATTCAAAGAACGGATATCGGTTCGGTGCACGAACGAAAGACTTTGGGAAGATATCCGAGTCGGGCTAATCTCGCGTAACGAAATTACTCGCGTAAGTGGCAGCTCCTTTGTATCGCGAGCTTTTCAATCCGCTCTCGTCGAATTGGTTTCGCTCGAAACGGGACGGTTCTTCGCGAATGCATTGACCGATACACCTTGCGCGAGTATTTTACCATGCCCGAAAGAAGAGACTCCGGCCAGGAGATGTAATTAACACCGATAATCGTACAAAGTGATCGTTAAGGGCCGTGTAAGGACGGACTCGATTACGAGTCTCGTCTCGTCTCGGTCCCTCAAATTGAGATGCAATCTGTGCGCGAAGGAGCCTCCATTGCCTCCGGAGGGAATTGCGTGTCGCATTGATGCGGCAGCCAGTTAGCGTCCGACACCGGCTCGCGTTAATCGGATGCAAGTCCCGACTAATGCGCGTCCGTCCCGGTGACGTTATCACGGTCATCGTGCGCACGATCACCATCGCTGTGATTCTAACGCGACAAGCTTGTCCGCAACGTTTCTAAGCGATGAACCGACGTGAACCGGACAATATATCTGAACCGTCATTTTTTACCTTTAGCGCGAGATCGTCGATACGTCCACTCGGAGATGTTTCTATGCGTTTGCATTATTTCGAAATAAGAAATAAGTCGCGTGGGTTAATAATTGCTACGCACGGTCAACGCTGTGATGATCTAATAATATAGTCGCTCGACATGGTGGACAGTGCGTCTAAATTGGCATTTTTTACCTTTAGCGCGAGATCGTCGATACCTCCACTCGGAGATGTTTCTATGCGTTTGCATTATTTCGAAATAAGAGCAGGTCGCGTGGGTTAATTGCTACGCGGGTTCAACGCTGTGATAATTTAACGATATAGTCGCTCGACATGGCGGACAGTGCGTGTAAATGGGCATTTTTTACGATTATCGCGAGATCGTCCATCCCTCTACGCAAGGATGTTTCGATCGGTGTGTATTATTCCAGTCGATTGGTTCCTATTGTTCGGCTCGACGAAATAAGATCAGCTCGGTAGGTCAACGATTGTGACACGTGTGCGTTCGGTGTACAATGAGCTAACGATACAGTCGCTCGACGCAGTAACTCCTCGTTAAAACGTCGCGTCCCCACCTCGATTAACGTACCGAAACTTTCACACTTTTTGGAACATTTTCTTTCTCGTTGCATCTTCACCGGAGTATTATCGACGGCTCGGAGAGACTCTTCCCGATGAAAATAAGTCCAAGCAGCACTTTTATTTTTGTAAAAAAAAAGTACTCCGAAGATAGTCGTGTTTGGACTCATTTTTCTCGGGAGAACCTCGTCGATTTATTAATTACACTCTCGCGGGTATACAGTGACAAATATAGAAGACGTTGATTCTCGTTAACGAGCCTTTCAACCTTCGAGTGCGTATACTTTTGTTCTGCGCGAATTCGTCCTATCGTGCGTCGATAATTTCGCAATTCGAGGCGAGTACTCACTTACTGGTCGATTTTACGGATGTCGCGATGGATGTCATACTCCACGTGTCCGTCCAAAATCACGGACGAGGGCAATAGCGTTCCAGGTAGGAGATTTCGAGCGGTTTCGGGATGTTGACGTTTCGGTGGCAAGGTACGGTATCGACCAGCTGCCGGTTCGTTCGATTCGCATTTACGTCGATGGCTCGCGCGAGACGAAGCGGAAAAGAAGCGTGCCGATATCTCTTTGCTGTTCCCATGGCGACCGGTGGTGGTTCGCTCGTTTGCATAAAGACGAGCCATGCAGCCGCGAAAAAACTCTCGGTGTTTGCCTGTGTTTCAGCTCTGATTAAGGGACCCCCTTCGTAATCCTGTACCGGGTTAACGATACCCGGATATCCATCAGGCTGATTGCGGCAGAAACCGCGGCGCGTAAACGGCAATGTAATAATGGGACAAATATTGAACCGGTTCGCGCCGGCCACCGGAAGAGGTAACCGGAAGGAATTACGGTGTAACCAAAGCGCGGAAAATAGTGGACACCGGTCTCGTAACGACGTCTTGGTTGACGCTCCTCGAGAGGATGTCGTCAACAGCTACCGGAACCCGTTATTTGACAAACAGCGATTGGATTTCGGGATGGTTTTTTCCTTGAAAATCACGAGCAATGTTAACGTAATTATTACATAGAGGGAGCTACTGCCTCGAGTAATGGAAAATAGTAGTGCGAAATGTTAACTCTGCGCGAATTAAAATACGCGATTACGTATTTGATACAGATTACGAGAATAGAAACGCAAATATAGCCCCAAGTTTTGGAGCGTACGAAGGAAGCGTACCGAGTAAACGATTCGCCTTTTCGATTAGAAGTAATCGAATTTGTCCGAGAAATGTTCGTCTTCGAAATAAGAGAAAGTTGGTCGTAACAGTGATATGTCGATTCGAAGTAGAGTTCCTCCAGCTTGGTGGTTTCGATCGGTCCGGGGACTTTCGCCGTTGGTGGAACCGAACGATTGAAAAAGTTTTTTTTTTAACAAAGCGATCGGTGGTCCGCGCGCAAACACAACGCAGCGCGTTTCGGCGCGCGCGTGTCGCGGAATAATTTCCGAGCGTACATTCGCCACACGTAATTGCCCGCGATGTATCCATGGCGTGTGTCGGGCTGTTGCACATCCGGGAAACGCAAATACGAAATTATTAGCGGTAGAGGCGTTGCACGGCGATGTATTTACGGGCGTCTCGTTTGCCAGAACAATGAGAAATCTGTAATGGACGGTTGAATACGTAATAGCCGGCAACGGATAGCGAAACGAACGAGAAGTCGGTTTTACGTTTCACCGTACGCGAAGTCGTCCATTTGGTCCCGTCTGGTGAGAAATCGTCGGTAGCCGTGGATCGAAGGAAATTAAAGATTCTGGAGAGGATGGTCGCGACGTCGCGAAACGCGATTCGATTTTCCGTTTCCGATCCGAGGATCGTGGAGGCGTCGTTTCGCGATCGCCCGAGATATTAAATTCGATAACCAACGGCGAAGAATCACCGTGTATCTCGTTCGCGAGGAAACGATCGTTATTTTCCACGAGCTTACCGTTTTTCAAGAACGTTCAAACGAAACACTAGCAACCGTCGGTATCGCGGGGAAACGAATTACACGTACGTTTATCAATTTCTCCGACCGTCTAAAGTTTCGCGCGAATCGCCTACAGCGAAACGGAATCGCTGCGCTTTATTCAATGAAAAATATCGCGCGCAAAGAGACGAGACACTCTCGCTACGTTTCCCCGTACATTTAGCGAAAAGTCAGAAGTAAACCGTGGACGAATGATAGAACGCCCGACCGCTGGATGTTGGGGTCGTGGTTATTAAATAAACCACACGCATTACACCGCCTCCTTTCTGTCGCTCGGTTTTACGAGCCACCGGGCTTTCCCAGTCGCGCGCTCTCCTTGGTCTTCGCCGGTACAAGGAAAAATCTTTTAAAATTAAAGGGGCACGGGTAACCGCCGGGAAAATGAATTCGCCCGACCGTAACGAAATCACCGAGGACATAAAACTTGGACGAAATTGAAACTTACCGCGGGAATTGTAACGCATTTGAATAATATGCTTCCCCGATACACGCTGGTAGACGTTACGCAAGGAGAGACACTACCGGTGAAAAGAACAGTACACTTTTTACTCTCCCGCGCTCTTCGACTTTAATTCCCCGATCCTTACCATCTCGTCCTTTCGAAACGTCAACCCGGGTTCGTTGAACTTCTCTCGCGAATCGTCCCTCTTGTTCGTTTCCAACGGTTGTTCCATACACGGTTATTTATCACAGTCGAAACCTCCAGCTCCGCAGTCGTATTACGTTCCCCTTTAATCTGTACGCGGCGGATTATTAGTTTCTCTTAAGGAGGTCCTAGAGCTACGGACGTTATTCCGCAGTGAAACGTCTCGGTACCTTAAACTTTCGGCTTTCTTTTCAACGAAACTTGGGGAAACTTTCTTAAAGAGCTTGTCGTTCTTAGACGAATCGACGGTGCAACGATATCGACGCTCCACTTCTCAAAAATTCCAATTTCGGTCAATCACAACCGTCAAACCCAAAGAAATCGAACGCACTCGATCTGTGTAATCGTTCCAAAAGATCGTGGTAACTTTCTGATTTCTCGACACTGTGGAGAATCATTTATTAATTACGAACAATCGATACTTGGACGACAGCTGGAAAACGGTAAATAACGCGACTATGATACAACTCTGTGCAATCTTTCGCGTGTCTCTTGCACCCTCGTTCGTGGCAAATCTTTCACCACCCTCTTCCAGGCACAGGCCTTAAAACCATACATTCTCTCGAAACTGTCCTAAAATTGTGACACTACAATACCTTCGAAGGGTGTGCACGGACCATTTACATCAGACGTTCGTTTTCTTCTCCAAGGTTGTATCCTCTCGATGCACCGAACGAGGTCGCGGCAAAAAATGGCACCCGCTGCAATCTATTCTTTCCAATCGCGACGACGAACGATCCACTCACTCCGTGGCAGCGAAAGTACCGCTTCCGGCGATTAATTACTCGCGCACCTTGACTGCACGTGCATTAAGCCTCCCCCCCAACCCCTCGACGCATCGCAATGGCACCACCGGCAGGTAACACGTGCGTGTTCCCATCCATCAATCAGGTGGCATTCTCGCGGGCCTATTATCGTTCCGTTCGCTACTGATTACCATGTAGGCGTAGCTTCAACGCGGTGAAATCCACTCCGAATAATCCCTAAACTCTGTCGTCGGGTCTCTAGGTATCCTTTATTCGGTGCTCCTTAGAAATTGACTCGAGCGACCCTCGTTGGAGAATACGAGGGAGAAGGTGCGTTTCGTGTCAATTTCGGATCGATCGGACCAAATCTTGCCCGGTACGGCTCGGATGTCTCGTCGGAGGTAATAATCGACACGTGTCGCGCGTCAAATTAATCTCGCGTGATCGATGAACAAGGAAATACCGCAAGAAACGTACGAGGACGAGATAAGCTTCGGATTACTCAAAGGTCTCCGACCCGAGAAACCTTCTTCTCGTTTGATTTTACGCCGAGTTGCATTTCGAGGATCGTCGACGCGTCGAGAGAACACGCGTTACTTTTCACCACCCTTGCGTGGTCGTACAGTTATCGTACACTTTCCTGTTAATTATTTTTAACAATCACCCCTATCGATCACACTTCTCGCAAATACGAAGTTTTCGTAACTTCGAAGCGTACCGTAACTCGGTGCGATACAGCGAAAGTGTAATTTCCTCCACGGAATAGGGAAACGTCGGGTAAGAAATTATCGGGCGTTGAAGCTGGAATTTGGAAATTGCAGAAACCGAATCTCCTCGGAATATTCCGCGGGTGTCGGTTCACCAGGTGCAATGGTATCCAAGGACTCGCGTCGCGCGATACTTGGACGCACCGTTTCGCCTAACCGTGTTTAAGCTCGCGTACCGTGCTCTTATTCGTCGCGCGCAGCCGGCCCATCTAACGAGACATGCATTATGTACCAACGTAGCTCGCTTCGGAACGCGACGGGACGAGGACGGCTGTCCTAGCGAAAAGTGAAGAACGAATGGAGCGAGTTACGACCGATGTCGACGAAATATACTACCCCTCGGAGCTGAATGCGCGATGAAGCCGACGAACACCCGCCCCGACCACTTTCTCCCGGATTGCGCCTTCCGAGAACTCGGGATCGCTCTCGAAACGCGCCGAGCCTCGTGTTCCGCGATTCTTGAACCTTCCAGCCACTGTTTGAATACCGAACAAGCCGATCCACCGTGCTCGGAGTTGTTACATCGAATCTACCAAGGGACGAGCGTTAAGGTAGGACCTTCCACCGTTGCGACGACGGAATGGAATTTGTTTTCCTTTCTAGGCGTCGAGCGTCTCCTTCTTTCGAATCTCCGGTTAATTCAATACGAGAAAAAAATTGCCGAAACGGAAAAACGATTTTCAGAGATTCCCAGATACGCGTTGCAGCCACCTCTTTGTACCCAGTTTACCGCTTTACGGGTGTAAATCGGGTTAACGACGGGTCGGAGGGAATAAGGGAAAACGCGGGAAGCTGTCAACGGGCCGACAGTCCCTATTAAAATAGAATTTGTTGCGTACGTGAGGCAATAAACGTTTTCGATGAGGCGGGATCCCGTGCCCTCCCACCGTCGGTCGCTTTGCATTCGGCTCGACGCGCGTCGGTGACAATATATTTTTTTTTCCTTTTTTTTTTATTTTCCTTTTTTTTTTTTTACGCGATATCGTAAATTCCCGCAGTTGCCGCGGCAGCTGTTCCTCATGGCTTCGCGACGTTAAAACCGGGGCCGCCTTATCGGGGGAACAATACCAACGAGACGCGTAACGTGTCTTGGGAGAATACGCGAAGTTTCGTTCGGAGTTTCGGCGGTGCAACGCGTGCTCCCGTGCCCCGTTAATTAACGAACAAGCTGCACGCCGAGCCGCGTTCCAACAGTTTCTGCAGTTACGTTGAAACGTGCGAGCCGCGTCATCTCCGGCCCCTGGCCCCGCACCGCCCCGAGAATGCGTTTCAATCTTTCGCGTCGTTGCGTTATCGCGCGCGTCGCGAACAGGCGATGGCGCTGGACGACGGATGATCGATGCGCGACGTTACCGTCCGTGATGGAATTCAAAATTTCCTGCCCACTGTTTTCCGTCGATCTCGCTATCTACCCTGGAACCGGTTACAACGGATAATAACGTGGTCGAGCGTACGACCGATGGGAGTGGAAACGGTGCGCGATGGTCAGACGCGCGACGAACCGCACCAACGTGAAACTCCGAGAATCGGTGCGGTATTTGAGATTTTTCTCGGAGAGAACCGCCGTGTATATCAGCTCGAAACTCGGTGGGTACATTCGGTCGTGTTTCTCGGAGATGTGTGAATTTTTTCGAGTAGAAATAATCGATTTTGGCGGAGCACCGTTGCGTACAGTGTCGCGATGATCGCTCGAATCGAGCGCGGAGCTTTAAGAATCGGGCGGTATTTGAGATTTTTCCGAGGGAGAACCACCGGGAGTATTAGTTCCAAACTCGGTGGGTATATTTGGTCGTATTTCACCGAGCTGTGAGAATTTTTTCGAGTAGAAATAATCGATTTTGGCGGAGCACCGTTGCGCGGAGTGTCGCGACGATGTTCGTGAGCTTGAAAATTCGGTGTCTGTGCAGAGAATCGTCCCCAGTACATTTTTGCCGGGATCGATCCAAAGTCGACCCCTTTTCCTTTCAAACTAGACAGATCCCTGTGTCCTGCCGCCGGGAGGAAGAGAGGTAGGTTTTAAAAGGAATTTCGTCGCACCGAGTCGGACACTTCGCTCGGGCTGCCGCGAACATAGAAATTGCGGCGAACTCGGTTCGCCGTATTAAAGTGGATGTAGCCGGCTAGGAATTAAAAGGGGGCTTGTTGTTTTTAACGACGCGTTATCCATCCGACCACTGTTTCGCGTCAAAAGTTTCCGCGCGGTAATAGCGACAGGAATGTTTCAAGCTGATGCGATAAAGCTCCTTTGTTACCACCCGCGGAGAAGAGTTTTTAAGCGCGATTAATGGACTATGGGACGCCTTCGCTATTTTTTTTTCCTTTTTTCTTTTTTTTTTTTTTTTCAAAACGCACAAGCCGGTCCGCGATAGTCCCGACGAACTTCCGCGGGAAACCCAGTGTTCCCTTTGTCGTTCCCGCTCGTTACTGTCATTTTACGCTCCGCGTCGCGTCGGTCTTCGCGTCCGCTCCGCGTGCTCGTCGCATCGTTCTCGCGCCTAGCGTTGAAAATTAATTATCGCGTTTCGTTCGCGGACACTGGTTACGCGAAACGAGCTCGGTGGCTCGACGGGACGTTGATTTATAGTCGATTCGTAGTTGATTTCTCGTGATACGCACCCGTTCAAAATTCAAGACGCGAGTATCTCCCTCCGGGAGGCACGCACGCGTCCGAAACGACGTTTCGTAATATCTTCCGTCCCTGGAGCACCCACCGTAACGCGGCTGAAGCTTTTCGGGGCACGCGCGACTCCCTTACGCGAAATGGGACCGCGAGCTCGACAAGACGCCCTGATTTATGGTTAATTCCAACTAACCAGAATTCAAGACGCATCCGGAGCGAGCGTCGCTTCCACGGTGTGCGCGCAGCGCACGCGTCTAAAACAATGTTTCGTAATATTTTCCGTCCGTCGTGCCCGCCGGAGGGAACGAAGCTTAAGGGATCGCGAGCCCCGTGGCAAGTTCGCGGAAGAAAGTTTCTCTCGGAAGACCGAGGGACGCGGTTCGATGCTTTCCGCGAATTTTTCTCCTTGCTCGAATACAGATGACCTTCGTTAATTCAAAAGGCGTAATCGAGAAGTTAATTACGGGCGCGAATCTCGCGATATTTCACCGGCGGGCCAGAAATTGCCGAGACGAAACTTGGCGTAAAGAGGAGAGAAGGGAATTACCCGTTCCCTTTGATTTTATTTTGCTCGAGCAGCTTCGAGGTTGCGCTCGAACTTCCTCACCAGGGAAGGTTTCCCCGCCGGATGGTTAAGATTTTCGTCAGGGTGTTCGATTACGTTGCTTCGAAAGTTCGTTGCTCGACGCAAGGGGGATCGAGTAACGCCTCGGGTACGCAAATCTGACGATACGTACGTGCCGATGCACCGGAGTGCACAACATCCACCGTATCGACGTCACCTGAATCGCGCGTATCGTATCTGGAAAGTTGGCTCGCTGCACGCCACCTCCATCGTGTTTTCCCTATCGGTACACTTTCCGATGTTGCCCCACTGTTCGATCTCCTCGTATTTGCACGACGCGTCACCGTGTTGGACCAATGTACAACTCGTCGCTTAACACACGCTTTCGGACACGATTGCTTTTAGTTTCAAGAGCGTCGTACTCTTTGTTAATTCCACCTATCGTCGAATCGATATCGCGCTCGAGCGCCGACTAAACAAGAATCGAAGGACCTCGCCGGTCGAAACAATAGCAAAACCTCGACTAGGTTCGAAGCACGATAGAAATCTCTTTGCGTCTTCGACGCTCAGGATCTGTGTCGCGGCACGCTGACCGAACACCGTACCGCTGCTTCTAAGCTATTTTTACGTAAAGCGTCTCCACGGAAAGAGGCCGTCCGAATCTTTGTTCTCGGCCGACGCGAAAAAATGTGTCACCATTTGAACCGGTTCCGCGCGAAGAATTCCGTGGAAAAAGGAATTTTCAACCGACGTCGTTTGTTTCGTTCTCAAGGTCGTCGATATCTTCTTCTATTGTTTTTATTCACCAGAAGGTGGAAACTCTTCCATACGCAAAATATTTACAAGCAATTGAACTTTGTTCGAGTTAAGAAGGCAAAGTATGCGTTTCGCCAAGTCTTTGCGCGAAGCTACAACTATTCGCGTTACTTGCGACACGGTTTACGTCAATCGACTCAACGCGGAAAGAAGAAACCTATCGGCGAAGAAGACAATTTCTCCTAGAAATGTCATTTTTAACGAACAGCGGATTTCCAAGGACTCGATCGAATCTTTCATCGCTTTACGAGCAAAGGTCCATACCTACGCTTCAACGACATCGGTTCGAGTTTCCTTTTATCGAGGCAACATTTGCTTCCCTTCGAGAGATCCGCATCCGAGGTACGCAAGTTTCTTCGAACCCGCTCGCCACGATCTCCGTTGCAACGCGTGATTCTTGGCGACTCGATGAATCGTCAATTAAAACGCGTGCCGAAATTGTAGCGGTGGTTTCGTCTGGTAACAAAGTGCGCCCGTTCGTGCGCACAACCCGGGCGTCGCGTTTCTCGTTAATTCCGCGGCGACTGTACAGAAATTATGATTAACCGGATAGCGGGCCCGGTTGCTCGGTGTGCAGGGTGTTCTCTGTTTCTGCTATTCACTCGCGGGGCGTACGGGCGCCGAATACCCGCGCCCAATTTCTACGCTCGGCTTTGATCGCGTTTCTGTATAAAATTCGCGCGCGCGCGATCGATACCGAAGCGGAACGAGTGCCGTGCGAACAGTTCGTTAATAATGGCCGCCGCGTTTTGATAATTAGCAATTTGGAGCCGCGAACCGGCTTCGTTTCCGCAGCTGCTCGGCTACAATTCCTACGTTCGGACGGCGAACAACGTGGCCCCGATGAAAATCGAACAAGAAAACGCGACAGACGCCGGTCCCCATCCCCCGTCAACCCCCATTGAATTCCAACCGGAGGACGAGCAGAATGCGCCGCGGCGGCGCGCGCTCTCGATTCGACGAAACGCTCACCCAGACAACCAGACGAACCCCGAATAATTCGACGGTCAACCGTGGGAACGATGGATGCCGAGGATTTCACACTTTTTTTCTTTTTACTCGCGCGACGAACGATACCTCGTCTCGTCTCGTCTCGTCTCGTCTCGCGTGCGACGATCAGCCTCGATTTTCAACTCGAAACTTTCCTATCCTAAACCAGTCGAGACCTTTGGGATGTACAGTGGAAATTTCTGGTTGCACGCGGAATCGTTTACTATATTTTAAATAATTAATGGTTGGACAGTAGCTAGATAAGGACGAGTAACGTGACTACGATGCGAAATATTCAGATCGGAGTATCTCGTGAATCGTGTCTCTGAAAGATCGAATTAACGACAGCCTTTGGGTAAAAAGTATCCCGATTGTGTTGAAACTAGCGCCTTTAAGTGCGCGATAGATCAACAGAATTGAAGAAATACAGGAGCCGTCGAATGTGTTACAATAGCTAGATTCCGGTCTCTTTTTGTAACACAATCGGAGCACCGTAGAAATACAGGAGCATCGCGTCTATTACAATAGCTTTCGTTTCACCGTACACTCGAGCTTCCCGGTTGGAGCTCGTATTATTCAACTTTGTAATAAAACGAGAAGAATATAGAAATACAGTCCGGGTGTATTGTAATATCTTCCGTTGAATTTACACGCTCGAAAGTTTCGTTGAAAAATGTCCCGATTGGAATTCGTGATTTTCACTTGGCGATACGACGTTAAATGGCGGTAGAGATACAGGATCGTTCGAGCGTGATAACTTTTCGCGCGGAGAGGAATATATTCGAGGAAGCGATGGGTCGAAAGGGACCCGAGAAACTCGCCACGCTCGATCGAACGTCGGTCGCGACGAGCTCGGAGACGATTTCGTTCGCGAGATATACGAGAGGGTTACCATGCGCGAGTCCACGAGGAAATTTGCACGGTGTCAGCCTCGTCGACGGGACTTCCTGAAATATTCATGGAAACGGGCCGATAGACGATAGACACTTGTGGGTCTCGTTCGATTTATGCGCGATAATTTTTAGATCGGAGCGAAGCTTCGAGTGCACCTCGCGGAAGGACTCGGGTTCTTCGGGCGCGTCGACGATTGTTCGAGTGTTTCGAAATATATCTGCATAACGCGACGGAAAAGTGGGAAGATGAACGAGAAATTTGCAACGTACCCGCCGTGCACGGGAGCGGTCGGGATTTGTGCGTAATATTACATTTACAACTTCGTACACGGGCTTTGAATTAAATTGTACGTCTTCTCGAGCCCGATGTGGAATTCAAATTTCTCCTTGCACCGTTTCCTCTTCCCGTCCCCCCAGCTAAAAGGAAAAAAGATTTCGCACCGACGCCCGACTGAAAATTCCTCGTCCACCGATCGAGTGAAATTAATCCTCGTCGCTTTCCAGATGTAGAACTTCACGTTCAACCGTTGCGAAAACTAGCCCGTGCGGTCTGACGTAAATAGTTTAACTCGAAAACGATGCTGCGCGTTGTAAATTTCGAAACGGTCATCTGTACAAAAGTAGGATGATTTTCCACAACGGTATTCCAAGTATTTTGCCCTTGTCGGTGCAAATCACCCTACGTGTCTATGGATTCGATTTTTTCTTCTTGGAGGTAATTTTTCGAAATTATATTTATTTTTCGATATTTATTGTAGAAAATTTTTCAGATACATCTTCCATCAGCGCGATCCTAAATTGCAAATTTTCTTCACTTTTCGAAGCCTATGGCAGATATCCTAACGAACAGTCTTCGAACCGTTACGATGTATTTATACTAAAACTCGATATCCGTCATTGTGCGCACACTGTAGGTGTACATTCTCGAGCGCACGGTTCAATCAGTTCCCATTACGAAATTGCTGTTTCGCGTGAAAAACACAGAGCCCCCCGTAAACGGTTCTCACTGTCCGCCAATTCCCAAAGACTGTTTCGCGGCCGAATAACGTGGCAATTGTCACATTGACACCGGATTACGTAGCCGCAGTTATTGTAACCCCGATCGCAAACGCAACACACGTAGTCGTAACCGAATCGCGCGGCTAGAGCGGTCTAGGTGTTGCATTGCGGTGTTTATCGGGCGTAATGTGCGTAGATTGTTCCGGTACAAAATTGAACATCGTCCAACGCGTTGCGTGTCCATTGGTCGATTATTTTCGCGTCTCTCTCGATCGAAAGGTTTTCCTCCTCGCGAGTGTACTCGTAGACTAAACACTTCGAGCTCGAATTGCAGCGTTCTCCGTTGCACCGGTTCGCGCGGGAAAAATTCGATTTCGAAAATCGAAAGAGCTATTCGATGGGAATTTTCGCATTCTGCGCGCGAGAGAACGGAAACACGCTTTGGAAAAATATCTCCGGTCGTCCACAGACGTTTAATCCCTTCCACGGGGGAATTATTTCGCGCGGCTCGGCGAGTTTCGCGCGAGTGCATTCGAGACACCCTTATCGGAGCGGTAGCGTCGTCTCGTGTCCCCTGCGACACGTTTTATCCGCGCGTGCGGATGTAAGCGAGGCGGTCGCGGGCCTGCGGAGCACTCGAGAGCCAAGGTTCACGGGATCGCGTGGCTCCTACTAATCCGGGGACGGCGGCCATTTTGCAAATTTTCGGCCCTACTTCCGCGCCGGGACGGCGACGTCGCGCGTACCGCGCTTAAGAGGACCTCAGCCGTGTTTACAGGCAGATTAGAACGCTGTTCACCGTTGAAAGGTTATATCCCGGACTACCGTGGGCAAGATGACTTTGGCCCCGGCGTCCACGTCCCTGTGTAGACGTCTCTCGTCTTATCTGACTAACCTACTTGGGCAAACGTAGCCGAGCGGAAAGGATTTAAGATCGGGGCCAGAGAGGACGTTTGCGGATAACGCTCGACGCGAAATGCCCAGCCTCCCGTACCACCAGCTTTCTCGAATTAAAACAATGCCAACGAGATACAACGGGTCACGGGGAAACGAATCTTTGTCGTTCGATCGCGCGAGGACCTGCGACTGCGTCCACTTTTTTGATAATCCACTTCCGTAGAAAATTCCACGGTGGTGTTTCCCTGGAAAATTCACGAGGACGTTTTTCTCGCGAACTGAAATTTTCCTCGATGGCTCGTTCTCGTTCGAACTTGATCGCGACACGGAAAAATCTCGCAACCAGTTGGCTTAAACCGGTGGCTACTCTCTCGAAACTTCTCTGTTATCAGTCCCCGGATAATGGAGGAGCGGAGTCGCGGTCGAGGCTGGCGTATAAGCAAATTAAAGTTGTTGCGCTCGACCGTTCCCCACCCGAAACCCCGTGGAAACTCTTACAATAGCTTCGTCTCGAGCGGCGAAGGTTCTCTCGCGGCTTTCTTCGAGTTCGGGAGCGCGCTCGGGGCTCGCGCGTGTAAATAAAGACCGCGGCGTGTTCCGCGGCAGTTGTTTCGGGCAGCTTTCCAGCGAGATGCTCCATCGAATTTGTTTGCCTTCTTTCCCGCCACCGTTTGCTCTTAATTCGCAGCGCGCCTCGGGGAAAACGTCGCGCGAGACAACGTGATATTTGCTCGCGGAAATTGTCGGGGGCGCTGTTACCGCTCGTAGACGAGTTTCAACTTCGGTTGGAATTCGGTAACTTTGACCGCCGAGTGGCGAGTAATTTCCAAAAAGCAGCTGTGCACCGGAAAGCCGACGCGATTTCGTTGTATTAAAGCTTCATTGACAAAGTTACTCCCGGTTGTCGGTAACGAGGGGACTCTGGTAATCCGAGACTTTACTCGGGCATTAATGACAAAATAGTGGCAATTTCGCGGTTCTTTTTTTATTTAGAACGGATCTGCGATACACACGGGGAAACTACACCGAAAGTGGCATCGTCCCTTGGGACACATTTATCATTTTCCGTGGAGAATATCCCGGCAGAAGCCAGCCCCCGTAACGAGGCCAAAAACGATGGACACAGTTCGAACGGTTACGAAGGGAACATTTTTTTCCAATTCCCCTCTTTTTCCCAGTTTCTTCAAGATCGTCAATATTTTTTAGCTCACAGTTTTTGTACAGGGGGCTTCGTTCGAGATAACCAATGGGAGACGATTCGAGTGCGCGAGGGGAACGTGGACAGATTCGGTCACCGACGACCGAAACGTCCGACCAGGTACGATCCGTAACTCCTTTCAGAGATCGACTTCTCGGCGAATCGAGTCATCGATCGTGGTCTGCGGAAGCTTCTCGTACGAGCTGCTCCAAGTCGGATCTCCTCCGTCCTGTATCCGCTTGTAAACTCGAAGTTACCGCGGGGATCGTCGTCGCGGAAAAACACTCGTCTCTTGCAATCGTCGAAAGAAAACAAGAAAGGAAAAAAAAAGAACTTTCGTTCCTCTTCGTAGCTACGAACGTCCATCGGTGAATTTGTACGCGTCGCGCAAATCCGTGACTAATGACAAGCGTTCCGCGCGTGCAACGAGATAGCGGAAACTGCTTCGACGCCCCGTCAACGTCCATTCTGTCCGTAATCCGGATCGCGCGCGACTTCCGAGCTGCTCTGGGACGATATCCGGGCAACGATATACCCAGGGAGCGATATCGCGACAGCCGATGTTTATTCGCGACTCGGTGGATCAACACGAACGTCTGCGGCAGCATCTATGCATCTATCCGGGCGTATCGCTTGGTCGGTCGCGTTTAACGTACGCGCGAGCCGTGCGTTCCGTCGCTCGATAAAACCGCGTTGCCGAGAACGCGGATAACCGGTTCGCCCGATGCACCAGCATCGACGAGTTATCGCCGTGCCGCGGCCATAATATTCCGCGTGGTTTTTCTTTTAATGGCGCGTCACTGCGCCAATTTCAATTTTAATTGACCCGTGCTCCCCGGATGGCGCGGCCCGCTTGAAAAATGAAACCCCCCGCGCGACGAAAAATTACCGCGGTGCGTTACTCCCGTTGCGGGAAACACGGACCGTATCGCGTAAAAATTGTGGACGGGAATCGATTGTTTACGTTTCGACGCGTCGTCGATGCATCGCTCCGTTCATCCCCGCCCATCGATGACCGGGAGATGCAATTTTAATAATGGCCGTAACGGTGCAAACTGAATGCACGCGGAACGAAACCCTGGAAGGAAAGTTCCACCAGTTTCCGAGTATTTTGCGAGTGTATCCACAGGGCGATAAAAGTCCAGGTTGCTGCCGGGGTAAAAAGCCCCAGGGACCTTGGAAGTAGGGTATACAATCGTGACAGAATCTCGGGATTGGTTTCGCAATTTCAAGGGACTCAAAGCGGCGAAACTGCGTTGGATTTTTTTCCCGCGACGCGACTTCGGTTCGATCGAGACCCTACTTCCGCGACCGTACTCGACGCTCGGCTCGGAGCACTCGAACTTCGATGATCCTCGTAACCGGGGGATTTCGAGCGCGAAATTTGAAAACAAGAGCGCTCGTCGAGTCTCTCGTCGTTAATCTTCCGAACAATGTGACGCGCGAGTTTCGTTTACGCATCGAGGGGGACGAAGGTAGAAGACCACGGATGGAAATAAGGTAGGAAGGAGGGAAAGAAAATTCCTGGGGGGATGCAGGAACGTGTTTCGCCCCTCCGAGCCACGATCGGTGGGAACCTAACCGTCTAGTTTATCGCGTGGCTGGCATCGACTGCATCGAAAATACGTGACCCCGGTGGGAATAAACGAGTTCTCGACCAGCACGGCCAACGGAAGGGGTAGCGCTCGCGAAACAAGTCGGCGGACCTAGAAGTGGAAGTATGGCTCGGCATCTAGCAGTTTTCCGAGACCGCAGCCTCCGGTGGCATCTTGGAAGTTCGCGAAGAGCTCGCCAAGTTCCTCGGTGAACCTCGAAAGCCACGTCGGGGATCGTCCGGTGTAATTGTTCTCGAGTCGTCCGATCCCCAACTTCGGACAAGAAGGGCCAGGTGTCCTCCAAGGTGCGAACAAAGGCGTGGACCCGCCACCGTGTCGCGAGCTTCGAGATTCACCTCGACGCGGCCACGATGGCGTCGGTCGCTCTCTCGTCTCGCATTCCTTGCCGATTCCGCGTTGCGTTTTTCGGCTAATGAGATCTCACGGGCCGATTGGCCGCGGCTCGCGCGGTGTACCCTAAACCGGACCGATCCCTTATCCCGCTCACGTACGCCCGGTCCCTCGAGGAACAGTGGCGCGCAACTTGGCCAAGAAAGTAACATTCCTCGCAAATTTCTAGCTCTCTTAGCACGCGGAGGAAAATAATACGTCGCAGAAATTACCTCGGTGCCTTTGCACACGGACGATTCGGATGCAAATACTCCTCGTTTTGCACAGCTGAGCGATAAAACCTGTCGACCCGAATCGGCGAGTCTCGCGCGAGATTCCGACGAAAAAGTATTGTGCATTCTCCTTGGAACTCGTGCCTCGAGAAAGTATCTTGTAAATACGAGAGACCAGTGAAATTTCTCCGATGCGTTCGCAAGGAGGATTCAGTAGCACTCTTTCGCGAATCGTGACACTGTAGTTTTCGTACATGGATTTAATTTCGCGGTCGAATCAACGATCAGTTTTGGGCACCACTGAGAGGATTTCGAGGGCCCACGAGTGGCCGTCTCCCTCGATCCCGAGCAGCTTCGTCCCGTCGAGCGGAAACGGCGTTCCTCGCGAGCCCTATCCGAGCGGAGATCGATCGGCGCCCGATTCCTGATTACGAGCGTGATCCGATTATACGTCCACGCTCGTGGCACCCTTTGTGCCGTCACGAGTACCTTTACACTTTTTTCGCAGCATCTTTGCGCGCCGTTCGCCTTTAATCGACCCAGGGACGCGCGAATACAAAATAAACGCTCGACCTTCGAGCGAGTGGCACGGACAGAGCGATAAGAGAGCGGTTTCGGGGCTCGAGTGTCCGTCAACGGGCAGCTCGACGAGACGTCTGACGATGGAAAGTGCCGGTAAAGCGTCCGACGCGCGACGGAAACGATAAAACAGTCGATCGAGGTTCTCGCGTTCATCGAGTGTCCGACTATAAAAATAGCGGACGCGTAACGGAGAAGTGGTTGAGCGCGAAGGTGGCAGTAAAGCGTCTGACCGCGAGCTGGTAAATGTTTGATCGCGAGTGAGACGTTACAGGGCGCTACGCCAAAAAGGAGCATCGTCTAGGAAGCGGACGAGCGTGCGACCGTGCAGCTGAAAATCGAGGGAAACTCTAGCCACAAAGTGGAAAGTCTGGATACGATCGACACCGTTCTCAAGATTCCCGCGAATCTTTTCGAGGAACGACGCGCACCTGGAGAGAGAATACGGAGCACGGGGTATCGAGGCGGTGAAAAGATTGCGGGACGGTGACCTTGAACCGCCATTTGTCGACGTTCGGACGCTACAAACCGTGAAAGGATCGTTCGAATACGTATCGGTAGAGTCGACCCGTCCTTGGTCAGACACCGCGGTCACGAATCTGAAGAATCGCTCGTCGCGAGGAAACTTCTTCAAATTGTAAAAAAATAAGGAGATTGTACAGTGTGTATACTTATAATCGCCGACAGACGAATCGAAGTAAACAGTTTACGAGAAAATCGTAGTTTCTTAGGATTAGATATATACTGTCGCTCGGTGTAACGCGTCATAGATATTCAGACTAGAATATCGATGTTTTATAGTATTCTTAGAAACGGAGGCCGCGGTGCGTTCGGAATATATATACATAGTCGATGAGTTGTACGTACAACGAAAAACGGAGTCGCAGATGTTCGGTGCAGAGCGTGATTGGTACAATGACTGACTTTGTTCGATGTGTGGTGCTCTTGTATACAATGTCACGGGTTTCGTTGGAACGTGGGGAGAGTTTGGTGCGAAAGGACTACAGGTGCGATAAGCCTTACGGGAAATTTAACGTTACGGTAAATGTCTCAGGTGTACGGTCCAGGTCGCACACTCGCGATTCTCACTTAGGGAAGGTTTGTTCAAAATTGGTTTCGCGGAAAATAAATCTAATTTGGCCGGCGCGTCTGTTCATTACTCGCTGCTTCCACTCGCGTGGGAGTGTCTAAACATCGTCGGTCCGTTCCAACCGCCTCGAACCGGTTACAGGGTACCAAGATCCACGCGAGACGTACAATGGTAGCTCCGTGACTCTTCTGAACACGATAACCAAGCCACGAAAAGAAAAGAAACCGAATCTTTGGATTTCTAAGCGCGCGCGAGAATTCGCGATATTTTGTCGCGCGGTAGCAGTCGATGACTATGAAAAGGGACGCGCGGTTTCGTAGGCGTGGTTATTGGATTTTTCCAAGAGATGTGTGTCCAGAGGCGCGTTCGCGGGGAGGTTTTCGCGCATGAAACCGGCAGCAGTCGACTGCAACGAGTCCGCTGTGTAAATGAATCGAGCCGAGCGAATCGAATAGCCGCGCGTTACCATCGATTCGATTTCGTCCACGCGGGTATTCGAAGCGCGCGATCGCGGCGTGTCGTCGCGTGTTTCGTTCAACGTGCGCGTTTTTGTGAAACGTGTCGGCGCCTTTCGCGCTCGAAACCGCGCGATAACAGTTATTTAGTCCGAGAACGATACGACCCCCGAGCATTGTCTTTCGAAAGCCGCGCGAACAATGGTCCCCGTCGAGGCGCGACTGGCACGCGTTTCGGAGCCAGCGGGCCGTAAGTAATCCGTACGGAATCTGGCGACGGAATTCCTTGATATTTTACACGAGCAGCGGAATCGCGAGTCCACCGGGGCTATTATACGCGCGTCGTGTACACTTTACGCGCCCCGCGAGGAGCACTCTCCCGCGCCAGGATTTCCTGCTCGTGGCCGAACGAATGGGATCTCACGGTCTACCCAAGAAAATATTGTCACGCTAAATTATAACGAAATTAGATGGACGGCTCGCTCGTTCGTCTCTCCCATTATCTCGGTACCCGAAGTTACCCGCGCGAGAACGCTTCGTGGCTTCTCCGCGGAAATAACCGTTAACGGTAACGTGCTGGTGGAATCTTGACAATTTCCGTTTAACCGAATACACCGATCCGTGTAACGTAACACGCGAAGCGCGATTCGCGCGAATCTCTCGAGATCGATACGATCGGACTCGAGCGATAGACAGAGAGGCGAAATCTCGACGAAAATTCGGTTCTGTATCCCCCCGAGTGGGTGGGTGGAGTGGGTAGCGATTGTTTCGAAATTTTTGGAGTCGCGATGACCGACGGTTCGACAAAAAGTCCTCGATTCACGAGGTTGTCGGAAATAAAGCAATTTGCCGGTTGTTAAAGTCTTTGTTGCGCACGAGCGTTTAATTTCGGCCACACCGCGCCGAGGCTGAAAGCACGTCCGATACCCCTTTATTCGATTTAACGCGAGCTGCTGCGCTACACTCGATGAACTTGTTACCGTATTGTCTTTGCTCTTTTTATTTATTTTATCGTTCCTCGTGAAATACAAACCAACGTTACCGTGTCGCGCTCGAGCGAGGAAATTGGGCATAAATCACCGTTAAATCGTAAGAAACTACGGACGAACGAGAAAGGCATGGCGCCAAACGAACGACCTGGAACTGGCTTCACGGCCCGCTGGATGCGAACTATGGGAATTTAATTATGTTCCCGCGCAATAACGATTCGTTGCGCGTTGCGTAAACGCGGGCACGCGAGTTTTTCAACGGTCCTTTTATCGCCGGATCGTAAATTCGCGCAATCGGGCGGAGAGCAGATTCGAGCCGAAAGCGCGGAGAAAGTGTCGACGGATCGATACGCGCCGCGAATTTGCCCGATATTCGATAATGGATTGTTATGTTAATTGCTATTGTTCCTCGCGGCTCTCGGCGCGATTATACGTTAAAATATCGTTAAAAATTCAACGACCGGCCGCGAACGATGCTCGATCGTTCCCACGAATATTCGATGCCGAAGACAAACTCGACGTCCGAGCTTTTCGAACAGCGTCCAATTCAGCGCGGAGACTTCGTTTATTGTTTCGATCACCACCGAAACTCCAATCGACGGGTTCACTGCGCAATATCTCTGATCACCTTTGGCCGGGTAATCGTAAGAATCGTTCACGTGCCGCTACGCGAACCGAATGGTAAATTTCTGCCACACCGTGGACAGAGTCGAGTGTTCCGAACATATTTACGTTATAACCGAACAAAATTGAGAAAGCTGCCCTGGCAATCCTCGACGTTGATTCCGGTACTTGCTCGATTTCGAACGTAATGCACATTTCAAGGAACGATAGTGAAATATTCCGCGTTGATCTCGAGCAACGATCCCACGAGGTCGCAGGCTGCTACGAGTAAGCAGCGTGCACCAAAGGTGTGCCGCGTAAGGTATTTTTTTATTTGAAAAATCGCCCTCAATATCGTTCGCCACTCTTCCACAAGAGTACATTATAACGAAAGTCGATCCATCCTTCCCACGTAAGAGCGACACGTCGAGAATTTTAACTTTCCCGAGAACCGATCGAATCTCAAAGTTCCTTTAATTTCTCAACGGCGGAGAGCACTGTGACTCTTGGAGTCCTTTCATCTTGAAAACTTGAAAATCTTCGAGCCGTGGTAGCCTTAAAATACTGCATCGACGAAGAGCGATCAGAGTGACCTACCCGTCGATCGATGGATAGTTGTTCACTCGACGAAAATCCATTAAAATTCGTCGACTCGATATTTCCGACAATTTTACCGATACGTGGAAAAATAACGATAGGGCTCTCGTGGCTCGTGGCCGTGTTTAATCGGCAAACGAAAACGAGACCCCGGGTTTGCCTTTGAGACCCGGGCAGTCGATTAATGCTCAATTCCAGCCAGTCTTAAGGTCTCTCGCGGTGTCGAAAGCGCACTCCGTTGCATCGATCAAGTATTTTTATTCGTTCGGGGCCAACGAACGTGTCTCCCCGTGAAATACGGTCCTCTCGAAGTTGCAACTTGGTCGCACCTCGACTCGTTACGATCCATCGACTCGGATGGAGGCCCCCCCTCGGTCGACTTCGTTTCTTCCCGTTTCGTTCTTTAAACGTTTCCTTCGTTTCCTCGATGTCTCGCGTCGAACGCGATTAATCTTGCGCGACCGTCGTACGGAAAGTACTTTTCCTCGCGTACGAAAAATATCGCTCAAAGAACGCGACAACGTCTACAAGGGATCCACCGATCTTGCGTACCTATCGATCGAGTTTTTCGAACGCTGCGAGCAAGCGTGAAATTGTAAGCAAGGTACAACCACAAGGGTTTCCAACTCGACAAAATACAATTTAAGCGAAAACTTGCGGAGAGACAAACACGAAGGCGGATGGTTGTCGAGGATCCGAGCGGAGTTTGTCTCTTCGCTTACGAGCTAAGCTCTCGTCACTCCTAATTGCCGGAGGACCCGGTAAGAACCGAAATTGGGAGAGTACAGAGAATTGGATGTTTAGTAAACGCGGACTTTACGATAGGGGAGTCACGAGAACGGTGTTACGGTCGGGAAAAGGCCGGAAAATATCGAAAAGGAAAACGGAGAAGGTTTCCGGGTCTACGCCCCCTAATTTACGATCATCGATCGGCGCGATGCCTCTCGAATCTGCAGTGTCCTTGTACCGGCGCAGTACCGATTTTCCCAAGTACGTTAACCGACCGATTATTTAAGTACTATTAAGATTATTTAAGACCAAATATTTAAGTACGAAACACGTTCGAACGACGAAGGTTCGCGAGGCAACACTCGACTTCTTCTTCGCCCCGTCTAGTTGCCACGGGAACTTCTCGGTTTCCGCCTTCGAGGAATTTACCCGCGTCATCGTGTACATCGAAATGACTGGAACTGTCAAAACTTGCTCCCTGACAAACGAGCCACGTTGAACGAGCACCGAGCTAGGCGCGCAAAAACGTTTCCCGATGGTAATGGGGGCTCTGCTTACCCCGTTTCGGTCGCTCGTGTCCGAAAGATGGATTTCACTTTTGACAAGATGGATCAACGCCCCGGCGTCGGACGATCGGCTGGATTCTGTCGAAATTCAATCACCTTAACGGGCGGCATTTTTCATGCGTTTAGCGCGACGATTTTCCGCACTTGGTCGTATCGATTGCGAGCGCGTACCGTGCACCAGGGAACAGACCGTATACGTCGGTGCTAAAAGTCGTACACCCGGTGAAATTTAGTTAAATTCCGGTAAAAACAACCCAGGGGCAAGCTTACTCGATTCCCCGGGGTCCGTCCGCGCTCCCGTACCCGATGATTCGAAAACACGAGAGACAGAACTGTTCCGAATTCGTCCCACTGATTGCGGTGGAAACTAAGTGTAGAGTAACTGGCATATGTGCCGGTGTCGATACGGACCGAACATCCGAAACGCAACACGTTAAACTATCCAACACCTCGTTTACAACGCTGTCTGCATTCCGATACCGTTTTGTCCTAAAGAGGAATCGCGTCGCAATAAAATAACAATCGAAAGTACCTTCTTCCGGTATAACAGATTCCACGTCGAGATAATAGTTGTTACGTCCCGTTTACCCAATTTTCGTACAAAGTGTAGAAATACGAAAGTATAAAAATTGTCGTCCGGAGACCTCTCGATGGATATACATTATTTGTCGATGCGAACAGTTTTGAGTATTACGGTACTGAGTTAATTGCTCGCGAATCGAGCGATCAACGTCCGGTCGCGGGCATTACGAACAGCAGAAATTATTATCTCCGACGAGATTCATGCTTCGATCCACGTTGATCAATTATCTTTCATTCGATTCGGTAAGTGCACGACGCGCCCTCAAAGTCCGTAATATTTTTTCCAACGGTACGTCAACTCGAAGGTTATTAATTTCCTGTGGAACGCTGTTTAATAGCATCGGTCGCTCGCGTATGGTACGTATTAACCGTCTCCTCGTAAAGTAACTGCCACTTTATCCTCTTCCGTTCCTCTGTTCACCTCCGCGTTCAGCAACCCGAGAGCCGACGAATATTTTCTCCAGTTTTCTCCCGCGTCGCGTTACCTGGTCCTGCTCCCCTCTCGCCCGCCATTTCTCTCGGTCATCTCTCTTATTATTTTCAAACCCGCAACTCCAGTTACTCCGTGTGGCTGGAACCTTCGCCCTTTCTTCCCGGATGAGTTACGTCCGAGAGAGACCGTCTCGGTTCGCTTCGTTCCCGACGACTCGTTTCACGGTGTTTCGAAAATTTCTCGAGAATCCTCCCCGCCGGTGATCCGTCGGGAAAGAAACTCTGGAACGGACGAAAATTTCCTCGTGGAACTCGTCACCCCAACAACGAGTAAACAAATTCGAATTTTCGACTCGAGCCGGCTAACCGAGCAACAACCGCGCACAGTTTCTCGAAACGCGCGATTTAATTTCGCGCGACGCGAACAATACACGGCGGGACACTTGGATCGAAAAATTCCCGAAAAAAGCTCGCAATTTTAACGAAAATCGGCCGGATAATTCGAGCGATAATTTGGAGCGGACACGGGCGGAAATTTTTGCGAAATATGTCGCGTTCCTATTAAAACGACATCGTTTCGTCGATTTTTCAAAATTAAAAGTCGCCCCCGGACAGGTCGCGGTCGACGCGATAAAATTGAATAAAATTCCATCCGTTTTCATATCGGACCGCCGTGGAAACCCGAATCGCGCAGTTACGCCCGACCCCGCGTGCACGCGCGAAATTTAATTTACTCCCGACTCGATAATTTTTAAAAATAACCGACAATGTGGGCTCTTTCGTACGGAAACGCGTGTCTCGTCGGGATCGATTTTTCTTCCGGATAAAAAAAAAAAAAAAAGAAAAAAAAAAGTCTCCTTCACCGTGACGGGTAGAGACCGTACGCGGTCAGATACGATCGTAAAGTACACCGCGGTGGTGTTCTCCGTAGGAGTCAGGTGTATTTGCATGGGAATGCGTCTCGATGCACCGGGCGGCCGATTCTTGGCTCTGAAGTTGGCAGCGGGGCGGAAAAAAGGACACGGCCGGAAACAGACGTTCCCTTAAAAGCGACGGGACCGCCAGGACGTCGCCTGGATGTTTTGTCGTTAGAATGGCGGGGGCCGGAGCGGTGAGCCCCGTACATCTTCCCCCGCGCGAACGCCGCGGAATCGGCTGCCAGAAGTCACGGAATTGGGTCAATTCGAGAGGCACGCGGCGTCGAGCGGTTTATTAACAAAACGCACACCGTAACCTTCGTCTCTTTCCCTTCTACGCCCGTGCCGACCGGCGACGGCCGCGCGCCGGTGAATGTAGGTTGATGTATTAATATCATTAAGTCGCGTACGAGCGGTTTCGGCGCGTGTACCCGTACGCTCCGCTCGCGGACCGAATCGTCGAGCCCTTCGCTCCGTTGCTTCGAGACCGGACCGCCGCCCGAGTATTTTAAGCCGATTCCAACGAGGATGCGACTCACCGAACACGGAAATCGACCGAGAAATCGAGAAAAACAATGCGCGACGACGCGGTTACGCGAGCGACCGTTTCGCGGAGCTGCTCGGTGAATTACGCGCGTCGTAACCAGCGTCTCCCGACGTGAAAAAAACCGAGAGATCGAGCTTGCCTTCTGCCGCGGCGGAATGCAAATAATACGCGAGAATTATTCGCGTCGAAGGTACACGGTCGTACAGCCATCTCTGGCGAGGTTGAGTAATCGTTACGCGTTACGATGATACGTCTTTATTGTGCCAAGATTGTGTCCACCGAGGAGGAAAATGATAACGCAGGATCGGGTAAAGAGAAAACGGGTAGAAGAAATTCGGATACAAGAAGTCGATGCGTGGAAGTACAGTTGAGCACTCGGTTTGTACGTTTCTCTGTTCTTCGTTCGAGGAAATTTTATTTCGATCGTTACGGTCCCCGATATCCAACTTTTCTCTCGGTTCTCGAATACTCGGCTACTTTGTCTTCCAGAAGGGGGCAGTGGTTCGTCGACGCGAGGAAAAACAAAATTAGCAAATATCCGAATCAGAGACGAGGAACTTTCTCTCCGGGAGCCACGGAAGTTCGCATTCCGTTTCTACTCGCTTTCGTCCTATCGATGACGGTTGAAACAATAAACGGACGACCGTCGAAGCCCCCTCTTTCGGCTCTGCATAACGGGTACAGAGGGGACAGAAAATAAGAAAACAGAAGAGAGAACCAACGAATGATAAGTAATCGTACAAGGGGCCTAGGAAAATTGAACTTTATTTTCTCCAAGGCTTTGATTGCTATTATTCACTCGATTAAATCTCGATGCGTTTAGTGAAATATATATGTATATACGCGCTTTTCGGGCTCGAAAATTACAAATTTTTACCGTGGCGCGTGGAGAACCGTTTCACGGTTTACAGATGGTTTCGTCGAGGCCGTTGTTCGTCCGGTGCTGACTGACGGAATCGATAGAAACAATTCAGACAATAGCGTTGCACCGAAATGATTGTGTTCCGCTGTTGCGGGCGATCGTGCTGCGAAATCCGCAGGAATGCAATAATGCAGTTATTCCCTGTAATCGATTAAATTCTTACGTTTCGAGTAGCTGGCCGCTCACGGACGAATGAGAAATAACCGTTCCATCTTGCCGCGAATCGGAAAATCATTTCGTTCCACCAATAGCGGTTCTATTGGACGAAACTTTCCTTCGAGCTTTCGGGGACCCGGTAAGTACGATAAAAATTAAATCTCGATTAATACGCAATTGTGCACGGTACTTGGGCCGTTGTTCCCTCGTGGAATTTAGGTAGACGCTTTTACCGCGTATATACCTAACGCGATACAATACCAACGGTCCAAGGGCTTTGCGAGGAAAGTTTCCGTAACGCGAAACTATCCTTGTCGCCGTGAAACCTTCCAGTCGCGACGCACGAGATAATATTATTACGTTTTACGGCGGTGTCCTGTACAGGTGAGTAATTACAGTTGAATAAAGTTGCACCGGTGTCTCTCGCCACTTGCACGGGTAATTTGTCATACCGATAGAAATTTTTGCTATCTCGACTAACGTCCAATTTTAACCCCCATTTCGATTTACTCTTCACCGTCGAATGTGTATCAAAATTTAAAAAAGAACTGTCAATTTTCATTCAATACATGGTGGTTCCGAGACTTGTCTCCACTTATAAATTTTATCACAGAGAAACTGTATAATTCAAGCTCGGAAAGAACTCGAGAAACACACCAGGATCGAAAAGAGTTATCCATCGTGATACGTGTATCGAGGTTGGAAGAGGATTGTTAATTTTAATTCGAAATGCACAAGTGTTCCGAGACGTATCAATTGTAATGGATTTTATTAGAGAAACGCTGTATATCTCGAGGTTGGAAGGGACTCGAGAAACGCACCGGGATGGAAAAGAGTTATCGCTCGTAGTTGCCGGAACGACCGCAAAATTCCTGCGCAATATCGAAAACGAAGACGACAAAAGGATCCACCGAGACTCCAGATGGTTGTCGCGCGCGCAAACAACCAGTCGGACCGCAACGATCGGGGACACGAAATAATTCGATAACGTCGACCGAATCGACCAACGAACAATCCCTATGAATTTCTCCGCGCGAGTCTCCGGCGTGGGTGTTCTCCTACGAGAGCCAATTCCGAGGAGCAATATCAATTTCGCGAAAACGCCTGCCCCGTTAGCGAAGGGGCGAAGGGAGGGACCACCGAAATCGCTCGATTCGCCATCGAGTTCGAGAGAAGGGGACAAGACGATCGCGAGCGGTAGAAAAAAAAAGAAAAAAAAAAAAAGGAAAAGAGCCAACGATCCACAGCCGGTGCACGCAAGCTGCGAGTTACTTCGTTCCGATAGTGGACAACGGGAACACGGAAGGGGAACTTGTTTTATGTCTTCGAAAAAACGATGGAACCATTTTTTCCCGCTCTGTATCCGCTCCGAGAACGTCGAGCCACCGTCGATTCGGGAAGCTGTTAATTTGCGATCGAATCGCGCCATGCGTTTCCCGAAGATATCGCGTTATCGCGAGCAATCAGAGCGCGCACCGGCTAGCTCCAAAAAAAGAAAAAAAGGAAAATAGAGAAAGCGAAAAATAAACGAAGAGGAAACTCCGTCCGCGGATTCCAATTCCGAATAATTTTATCGGGATCGGTAAACTACTAAATAACGCGGACGATCGTTGAAATTTATTTTACGTTATCCGGCTTCCTCCGTTCGAATTGTGCGTTACGGTATTACCGTTGTTCGCGTGGAAACCTGCACTGGATGCGAGATATTAAATTATAGTCCAGACGTATTTTATTAAGCTCGATACGCGCACGTTTCACCGGGGAACTTTAATCGTGACGCGCGTTACGGCGGACCAGGGACGAAAAGTCGAATCGCGCGACTCGACTCGACTCGTCTTCGAGTTCCCGAACGATGTTTCCGGCGGTGATATTCACCAGAAGGCGACCAAGTGGAATTTCGTGGCTCGCGAAATTCGATAGCGCGCTTCGTTGCGAGTTCGACCATGCGCGACAACAATAAAGCGCGAACAGAAGTTCCCGTTCGAGCGTTTACGGATTCGTCGCTCCGACCGGAAGCTGCCGAACGGAAGCGGACTGCTGCGTCGCCGGAAACGTCCGCGCACCCTCCGATATTTTCCACCGTGCGCGTCGATACACCCCCGTGTGTCTTAATAAATTTTATCGTCCCTGTTAATTCCGTTTCGCGCGAGCTTCGACGAAATTTGCGCACAACGCGCCGAGCAACGATCAGGGGTGGGAGGGGGCACCCCCTCGTCGAACGGAGGGTGGTTGCCAGCGCGTATAGAATCGTAGGAGCAAGTATTGCGAGAAAAAGAACGATCGGTGGGTCAAGGGGGACGCCACGATACGAGTGAGCGGAGTGGCGAACGTTTTTACCCGATCTCGAATATAATTTCAGGTCCTTGGAAGGTCACGCTGCGGTACGTATAAAAATATGTAACGTCGCTTAACATCGTCGACCATAAAATCTCAACGAGGGCGAGTTCGAGAGAAATCTCCATCGATCCCGACGTTTCCCTCCCCTGGTATTTCTACGTATCGTCGAGAGCTACTTGACGTTCTCTCGGGTTAAGTGGGACACCCTGTATCCATAGGTCGTGTTACGCGTATATATATAAAAATACGTAGTCTCGCTCGAGGAATCATCGACGATCTTAAATTCTCGAAAAAGGTAAGCTCGAGATAAATGTTACCATCGCTCCGGAGAAACCATCCCCTCGTGTTTCTCCGTATCGTCGAGAGATGCTCGAGACACTCGAGTTGGATCTACCCCGTACTCGAAACTTACGGTGTATCGTCTCTAAAAACGCGTTCTTCTTCCAAGGATCGGCCACGACCTTGAAACCACGAGAAAGACGACCGCGAGAATGTTTCAATCGGTTCGAAGATTTTCCACCCCCGTTGTTTCTCCGTATCGTCGAGAAAGCGCTCGAGATGGCCGCGTTAAATGGGACACCACCGTGGCGCACGATGCAGCGCGAAAATGTTTCATCGATTACGCGAATAATATTTCACGGTGACGGTCGGCCCTGGCGCCACCCCAAGGATGTTTACAAGTGCCCCATTTTTCAACGCGTCCGCCGCCACGGGAAATCCACTTCCTGCCTCTCTTGTACGCCCGCGACTGCTCGAGGACCCGCAAAGATCCAGGCGCGGTCCAGGCGCCGTATTTCTTTCGAATTACCCCGCGGCGAGTTTAAATCCTCTCCTCGAGGCCCGTTTACGCGCTTCAAACGCGTCCCGAGCACTCCCGAGCCGGTGCACACGGTTTCCCACTTTCCCCGCTCGCGAGTCGCCCCGTTTCTTCCTCGCGACGTCTTCGTCACTTTCCCACGGGCGACGTTTCACCCCCAAGCCGCCCCATTTCTCGCCCTCTGTATCTCCGTCTATTCAAAGTCGCGATACCACTGTCCGGGAAAGTTGGCGCGTTCCAGCCGTGATTTATATTACCTTGCGAAACAGCCGCGAGGCTTCGGCGTGGTACGAAGATCCACGACGAACGAAAAGATTCTAACGAACCGCGGGGGGTCCGAAATCTTCCATTCGGTAGTCGTGAAATATTTCGCAGCTCGAACAACGCGAAGTAACCCGAAGAACGGCCTGGAAGCGCGTACACGCGGACACGGTGTACCGCGCTAATTACAGTTAATAATAAAAGTTCCTTTGTTCCCGCGGTCCGACGAAGGAACCTCGGGCGAAGTTTAGAGATTATCTACGTCCACGCTGACCCAATTCATAAACGTTTACGCGACTCGGGATGGAATTATTTACAGACCCCTACCGCCCGTTTCTAATTTCCTCGAACGAGCACGACGTGCCTGCGAAGCTTCACGGCCAACCAACCCCCCGGTATAATCCACGCCGGTCGTTCGCTCTCGTAAAATTTTTACGATTTCGAATTAAAGAGAGGTTCGCGTAACCATCCCCCGTCGGCCACGGCTTGTCCAAATTCGTTCGTTTTTTCGACAACGGCTCGAAAGATTTCACAACGAACGGAACGAGTCGGTTGGAAAATACGAGGCGGAGAAAAAACCTGGACTTCGTCCACCCGCGTGCGTGCACGTTCCAGTTCGCGGTTTACATCGTTTGCAAAGCTTGCTACTCTTAAACGGCGACAAATACCGATTTTCCTTCCCCTGGAAACTCGGGAGAGTTCGGGGCCGAGCGTTCGGCGCCATTGAACGGAGAGTCCCGCGTTCCACCGTAGGTATACACGGCTGCCAGTGTGTCTTCGACCTTGTCGATACGACGGTCTCGAACAGAGAATCGTTCTCACTGGTCACCTCTGAGCTCTAACTCGGAACAACCAGAGTCGTGTCCGAATCGTCCAGTACGACTGAAGAGGATCCTGGACTCCAGTCTCCGGTAGATGCAAGGATCTTTCCTCTTGGGTCATTTTTGTCACTGGAATAGGAGCTAAATATCGAAGGAAGCGTTCACCCTGTACTCGTGGCTACCTAGATATGTTTTCAACCTCAATTGAACCGATCGTCACCAACTAAAGACACCCTCTAGTAGCCATCGATACCGTTTCGACTAGAAACAACTCTCACTTTCGAATCATCTACAACCGGTACAGGAGATTCTAGACTTCAGTTTCTAACGGTCGAAGGACGTTCACTCTTGGATCATTTTTGCAGCAGGAATTTGACATCGTCCCGTCAGGAATGGAAGCCAGTACACACGTCGAGGCAGCGGGTTTCGCGCGTTGTAAATACGTAATTGCGAGAAACGCGCGAAGTAGCGAGGACGGCCGTCGAGGGATTCTATCGTTGGCATACTTATCGCGTGGCTAGGGTACAGGCGAGTGGAAACGACGCGTTCCTACGGCCCCGGACGCGGAATCCAATTTCACCGATGAACGCCTCTCGGTGCAATTAATCGAAGTCTGTCTTCATTGATGCCGGCGCGGCTGTAAATTCGGTTAACCGAATTTCCAGCGTAGCCGCGTTTCGCGCCGACGGAATTTCTTTCGGTGAGTTTCGTCCGTCGCTTATCGAACGAGGGAGGCCCCTCTTGGATGTCTCGTTTCTTCGCTTCGAAGCTACGATTTATCCCGGAGCCCACCGTACAACGCCGAGCGGAAATCTGCATCGTTATTGGATCCGCTCGCCACTTATTTCCGAATTCATCGATCGAGGTGTTTTCGACGCTCGTCCGTGGCGAGGGATACTCGCGAACCAAAGTCTATCCCCACCTCTACGTCTTTGGAATCCTCTTAGAGCACGATTTCCGACCATAAATCCGCGCGATTCTTTCCGCGCGGTGTCGATTTTCCTCCCGTGGTTTCGGGGGAAATTCTTGCCCCGAGATTCCACAACGAATTAACCGAGACAGAGAACGCTTCTGTTTACTATTTATTCGCGAGGCTTTGGCACGCGACGATCGCTCGGCGAGCACGTTGGAGCAGAATTTTCGAGCGCGGAGAGATAACTCGATTCCCGGATAAAAAAAAAAAAAAAAACCCCGAGAAAGCGATGGCTGCCTATTAATCGTCGGGACTTTATCTACTTGCCGACGCCGCAGAACCACTGTGCCCGGATCCCTGTACGGAAATATGGGCGGCTCGATGATATATCCCGACGAAAATTGTTCCTATCCCCTATCCCGCTAATATTCCCCGCTTTCGGAAACCTTTCTCCCCCGATACGCGTACTCCGTTTCTGGAACACCGAATCCTCGAAGGACTCTCGCTGCTGCGAGTCGTTCTCAACGATTTCACTTGGAAAAATACACGCCTCCCTGGAGACGAATGACTGCCATCTTGGAATTTCCGCTAGGAACGTACAAACGTGCGATGGTCGTACATTGAACACTGCGTTCCGTCGAACAACCTGAAACGGCAGAAACGTACGATGTCGATTGGGAAAAGGATCTTGAACGACCTGTAAGTAATTATTTTTCACGAATCGAAAGACGCTATGGTGTCAACGATTTTATTTAGAAAGAATACTCTCTCGAAACGAACGACAGCCATCTTGAAATTTCCGCGACGGTTTTGCAAACACGTATCCGTTACGCGTGAGACGTGCTAAATTTCGTGGAAACTCTCAACCTTCATTCCTGCGAGTGACTATCCTCCTCGAGGATGGAACGATTTTATTTAAAAATAGTTCGCAATTCCCCCCAAATCAACGACCATCTTGATATCTACTCGAGATCTATGTAAACGCGTGCTTCTATTGTGTACTCGGGCAACCGATACGAGCAACAACAGTTTATTATTAAATGGAGGCGCGATTGTATTTCCCGCGGTGTTCGAATATGTTTGCGATGAATTTTTAACATTTTCCGTTTCGATACCCGGGCCGTATTGTTTGGTTTTATATTACTCTCGCTATCCCAAGGTAAACAATGTTTCATAGAATGCACCGTGTTGCGCGTAATTGTTTATTTGAACGGATTACTGCCTCGCGGAAGAGTTTACATTGCGAGGAATGCATTTTCGCGCTGTATCGGTATCAAGGAACACCGTTTTGGAGTGAAATTTTCGAAAATAGTCCACGCGCCGCGGAACCGCCCCGTAAAATTCGATCCTTTGAATATCGTCGAGGGCCAACGTTCGACGCAACGAATTTTTCGCCAATTAGAGACCAGCTGATTTTATCGCAGTGGAATCCCACGCAATGGGAGCTAGATAGTACGTAAATCATCTCGTGCACCCGACGCGGATATTTATTGCCAATTAGGACTGCACATTGTCCGCACGATAATGCTGCCTTTAATAAACCTCGAGGAACTTTTGCGCCTCCCCGGTGTGGGAGTGAGTTTCACCTTCGGCTAACGCTGATAACCAACTTTATCAAGCTTTTCCCCGCGATATTAAATTTGCGAACTCGCTGATTACCCGCTCGCCTCGTAATTCCATCGAATTCCCGTGTCTGGTCTTCGCGATAATTCGAATCTATCTTCGAGACGATATCGCCTGGACGGACCGTGGACATTTCTTACAACGCACCGAAACTTTACGAAAGGGTTGCGTATGTTTCGCACCTGGACACGACGGAGGGTGATTGAATTTTAATCCCACTGTACCCAAGATATGCTTTTTTACTTTTGCACAATTTTCGCTACCGAAGTTGAACGCAACTCCAGCAGGGATAAGGTTCATCGCTGTCTCGGTATCGGCTTAAAAGGGTTCAGCCAAGAAGAATCGAACGGTATCGTGTTTAATATGTCGGCCGCCAAGCCGATTACGCAAAAGTTTCCCCGGTTACCGCTCTAAGTTTCCCCGTAATTCACACTTTTAGCCCGGTACCTTTATTCTGACCAATTTAACCGCAAGTTTCCACGGAGGCCACACTTTCAAACACCCATTAGATTTTTGCATAGCTTTGTACGTATTTGAATGCCGTGGCTCGACGAGGTCACGGTCCGCGCTTATAAGCGCGAATACCGCTCGAACGTGCGGAAAATTTTATCGATGTTCGTAGGAATAAATATTCTACATTCTTTTCCCGGACGAGGCGCATTATTGTCCCTCGCGATATATCCACGTTTCGCAGCTTTCGAGATGCCTTCGGTTTAATCGTGGCGGTTGACGGTGGACCGTGAACGTATTACGGGGGTAGTTAGCTTCGACGGTTTTGGAAAAGTCGAGCAATTTCTCATCGGTTGCCTCGTGAAAGTCGTAATCGTTCCGTGAAAACTGTACACTTACGTAATCGAGTCGACTCGGTTTCCGAAAAGAGGAAAGCAACGAAACTTCGAAGCTCGCGATAGTTGCGATCGCTCGAAAATTCTATGGAGACACACGACCGTGGTCGTTAAAATTGATCGGTAGGGTATTAATAAACCGTGCTTCGATCGCGTTTATTATCCCCAGGAATGCGCGGCTAAAAAATGGTCGAGCTTTAAAATTCCGTAGCCCGAACGTTGTCGATAAACCGGTGGCTGCGGGAACGAAAGCATTCGGTGCAGCAGTTAACGCGTTAACGCTACAACCAAGGTTGGAACACCCTTGGAAGTGGACGTTAATTAAATCATTTCGATGCCCCGCATCGCGCGCAGCGAGGTCGGGAACTGACCCTGAGGAACGATTACGTAACGCGGATATCCCGTCCGCGGCGATATTGCGTTGTTTTTCGTATACCGGCCTCGTTGCCCCCTTATTTCATCGCGCTACAAAGTCCGTCATAAATGCGTTACTACCGCCGTAGACCGTGTTGAACCGCTCCTTTGTGCGGCGAGATTCACTTTCGCGCTATATTGAAATGCTTGGCGTCGCTGGGAGGGCTGAGCTCGACGACGACGGCGACGACGACGACGAGGCAAGGCCCCGGGTGTCATGGGAAAAATGCGACGCTGTCGTCGCGTCCCCCCTCCGCGAGAAAATGGGCGTCACGTCGCGGACGTGAATCGACGTCGATAGCAACGTCACCCGTGAACGAACACCCACGATGAAGCTTCGAATTCGTCTATCCGTCACGGTTCTCGCGATTTTCAGACACTGCCTGAGTCGAGGGAAATCCTGTCGCCATTGGAGGTATCTATAAACCTGCGCCAGTTCTCTACCTACCTACCTACCTACCTCCTTCTTCGGAGGGGTTGCAATTTTACATTTCCAACTTCAGAAGTTGTCCCCGACTTCGCGACGTCGTCTCGTATGTTAAGCCCGGGGATCAACGCGCACCGAGCGAACAGGACACTTCGAGCCCGTGCTAGACGCAACGATAAGCAACCAGTCTGTAATCCGAAATTTTAGCAAGTTTCTTGCACGGCCTTTTCGCGCCAAGTTGCTCCCAACGTGCCGAAGTTGGACAGACAATCGTGAACTAGCGAATATACGATTTTCACGCCGGAAAATATTTAATGGGAAACGTAGATTTCTCCGGAGAGTCGACGATGAGATAAAACACGAGGAGGTTGGTACAGGTAGAAGAACAAAGATAGTCTTGGTGTTGGCGAACAAGGATCCATTCGGTACCGAATAAAAAATACGAGATATTCGCGAACGAATTTTGTAACGTGCGAATAGCGGTTCACTCTGACCGAAAATTTCTTTTCTTGCCTACTTTGGGGTATTCTAGGATTTTTATCCTCGTAATCTTATTCTTTGGAAGATCGTTAACTGTGAAAGTTTCCAGGTTGGTAGCCATTAACACCGGAGGAAGTTGACTCGGTATTAGTAGACGTACCATTTTTTAATAATCGATGACGAGTACGGAGAGCCCTGGACTGCAGTCTACCGCAGTTGCGAGGAAGTTTACTTTCGGGTAATATTTGTTAGCGGAGTTGAACACAATTCCAGCAGGGATAAGACCCTTCCTTGCCCAGTCGGGGAAAGTACCGCGCGAAGGAGAGCCAAGGCGTCGAGGAACACTTTGATTCCGTTTTGCACGGAATTAACCTTATCCCCATGGTCGTCCACAGCTTCGATAACACTCGCCGTTTGTTTCGTCGTGGGAAGTCTCGCTCTATGAACTTTACCATCTCGGTATCGACCAGAATCTCTTTTTATCCGGCGAATAACGAAGCATTCGCACGAAAGCTGAACTGCGAACGAAATATTAAATACTTGAGGAAGTTCCCGGACGAAGTTCGACAAGAATTTTCGAAACGCAAAATAGTTGCGAGATATTAAATTATAGATCAAACGAGCGCGGAACGTATTTTATTAAGCGTGGTTCGCCCGTTTCCAGGACGCTTTCATCGTGTCATCCGCGAGGGATGCGAAAATCAAGCCGGAGGGAAAGTCAATCGACTCTGTGATATAAGTTTCCCTCTACAGTTTATTCCAGACTTTAACGGTCCAAGTTTTACGGTATACTATATGGACATTGGTGAAAGAAAAATGTACAAGTCCGTTAGAACTTTATCGAATCGCGAAAATATGAAATACAAGAGAACAAATTTCTTTCCAAAAAGAACTCAATTTATTCGAATAAGGTGTTCTTACTATTTAAGATTCTGAAAGTTACCGTAACCCTTCTAGAAGCAACTCATCGTACCATTGTTACCGAAATTTCGCCCCGAGATTCGACGACGAGTCGCGCGGCAGCAAAGTTTCTTTCGCTACCGCCGACGAAAGATCAAAACGATGTCGGCCGGGATAACTTGGAATCGATCAGAAACAACTCTGCGACTCTTTGCGACTTCTGGCTGTTCCCCAAATTGAAAGACTCTTTAAAAGGAGAAAGATTCGAGGACGCGGAGGCCGCAAAACGGAACGCGACGAGACAGCTGTTGGCTAGCCGACTTTAAAGAGTACTTTCGGAAGTAGGAGGATCACTGGAAGAAGATTGTGGCTTCCACAGGGAAGTACTTCAAAGAGGACGTCATCGCTATCGACCGAGATCGGCTCTTTCCCCCGTTACGGCGCAAGATCGTGGCCACATCGATGATTGCGTTACCGGGTCTTACCAGTGTCCCCTGTCGAGTCATCCAATGGTGTCGCTGTACAAAGTATTCCTCAACATTGTTCCAAGTACGATCGATCGTTCCATTTTCACCATGTGACTCTCTACCCAGCTCGACTCTGGAACACGAGTTTCGCTCCGCGAACCAAAGTGGCTCGAGATTCAATTTTTCAGAAAGTCCTGGAATTTTTCTACCCGAACGAAGCATTCGCAAGTAGAACGAGTCGCCAGGTATTAAACGATACATCGAACGAGAAGACGCGGGACGTATTTTATTAAACGCTATTCGTTCGTCTCGCGAACGTTTCATCGTCGTCGAGAGATGGGAAAACCAAGCCGGAGGAAAAGTCGATCGACTCTGTAACACGAGTTACGCTCCGTAAACCGAAACGTCTCGAGTCGAAATTCAATTTTTTTTGCCAAGTCGGTTAATCTTTTCTCTTCGACGAAGCATTCGCGGGAACTCTGCCGGCAAGAGGCAAGGTGCTCGAGGATGAAAGTTCGACAAGAATTTTCGAAACGTCGCGTATGTGGTTTCCGCGGTGTCGAACACGAGTAGAGGGTGTCGGGGGGTGGGTTGGGGATCGAACGTTTCCCTGGCTTCCTGAGCGCCACGGAAACAAAGAGGACCGCGCTCTGTTCGTTGGATGGAAATGTCGAGCCGTAACGAAGCAGTAAGCCGATAATGTGCTTACCGGGGGCCGGCTGAAAGAGGGTTTTAAACGTGTTTGTGCGCGAAAATCTCGACAGAGACGCGAAGAGACGGATGACGGGACGAGGTCCCCGCGGCGGCGATGAAAATCGAGAAATTCGATGCTCGAATTCGGGCCGTCGGGGCACGAATCTCGTCCGAAAATCATCGAGGCGATTTCAAGAGGATTGACTTCTGTCCGCGACGAGTCTCATCGCGAGTTCAAAGCTCGCGCCACAAAGGACAATAGCCCTACGAGGTAATCGCCTGTGTATCCACGCTTGGACGAAACCGGGATCGGGTCCTCTGTTCTCGCTATCCAGCGATCGATGCGACACTCGACGAGATCCCTGGTGGCTTCTGACGGTAATTTTCGCTCCGCGAAAGGTCCCGACATTGAAATTGCGGCTTCCAATCCCCGCGAAATTTCCGATCCGGTCACAGCCATCGAGCCGAAGAGCGCGGTAATCGATCAAACGCGACTGCGGCCGAGGAATGGACATTTTAGATCGCTCGCATAATTGCGCGACCCCGATTTCCTACGGCCCTCTTCGTCCATGCGAACGTCGATCAAGATTTTGTAAGAACACCTTCCACGGCGTCGATTTTCTTTAATACATCGCGCACCTTCTCGCGAACCCGTGTCCCCCTGTGAAATCGGTCCATGGTTAAGGGCGATTCTAGTATTTTTTTCCCCTTTCTGTGTAATCGTCGTTCGCAAACATTTTGGAAAGTGTTCTAAATTTTCAAGGAATATGCAAACGATCGAGGAAACTTCTCCGTGGTCTCCAGCGGAGAATAAATTAAACGAAAACTAGTTCGTCGCGTCTGGAAGTATTAACGTGTAATTCCTCTTACTTAATATTTCCTCTTTTTTCCCCATTCTCGTTACGGGTGCAATATCGATACGAAATATAATATTTCCACTCGGTTTCTCGATCGATCCGCGTTTCGTCACGAGTTTTTCTTCGTCGTTGAAACAATTAATCGTGAATCGGGAAAGGGCACCATAGATTGGAAAAACATTGGCGTTCGTCGACCCGTGGGGATCAATTCGATCGAGACCGTCTCGAGGAACACGCGCGGGATGGGGGGTCTCGCAGACGGATGAAATCCGATTACCGTGGGTCTGCGTGCGGCGTTCCTTTGCGAATCAGCGGTGTAATTAGCGGTTTGCTTAGAGCCCCGATATCGAGGCGTATCGGCGTGCACGCGGCGAGCCGAGACGGCCACCGATAAACGTCCAGGATCGTGAAATTGGCCCCGAGGCCGAGAAACGAAGTCCCGGGGGCCGTGAACCGAGGCGACAGATTCCGTAGTCGCGACGCAAGGAATTCTCCGGAAGCTGAAACCCCCCGGGGGCGAAACGGAGCTCGGCTCGTTCGGCAAATTAGGCGGTATGCAAACAAGTCGGCCACGTTTTATCGCGATAGCGAACAAGTTCGCCAGGAATGCAGTTTTCCGCGTTCCTCACGGCGTTTCCGCTCGCCGTCCGTTCGCCATTGTTCCGTGGACATTGGGAAAACTGCTTGGACGACGAAACTCAACGATGGAGGGTGCGTTGGGGGGCTGCACTGGGAAGAAAAGGCAACGTGCCCCGAATCCTCGGCGAACGAAACGTCCTCTCGGGTCCCCGATTCGTCTTCGTTGGCGGTTGTTATTTCGCCAACTCGAATTCCGATGCAAAGTAGTGTACGATCTTACGAGGAAGGGGGTCTCCGTCGCGATAAAGTCCACGTGCCCCGAAACGAGGCAAGAACGACCCCCTCTGTTCAACGTTGACGCATGTTATTTCGTTAACTAGATTTCCAATGCAAATTAGTGTCCGATATCACGAGGGAGGGGGTCTCCGTCGCGACAAAGTCCACGTGCCCCGAAACTAGGCAAGAACGACCCCCCCTGTTCAACGTTAACACACGTTATTTCGTTAACTAGATTTCCAATGCAAAGTAGTGTCCGATCTCACGAGGGAGGGGGTCACGATAAAGTCCACGTGCCCGGAAACGAGGCAAGAACGACCCCCTCTGTTCAACGTTGACGCACGTTATTTCGTTAACTAGATTTCCAATGCAAAGTAGTGTCCAATCTCACGAGGGATAGGGCCTCCGTAGCAAAAATGTCGAGTTGCTCCAAACTAGACGGAAAGAAAACGACCCCCTCGGCAGCCCCTCTGCAACATTAACGCTCGTTGTTTCGCTAATCCGAATTCCGATGCAAAGTGTCGTAAAATTTCACAAGTGAGAGGGAACTCCGTAAAAATGTCGACGCGAACCAGCAAACCCCCTCGAGCCCCCTTCCTCGAAGCTTGACTCTCGTTGTTTCGCTAACCCGAATTCCAATGCAAAGTGGTGTTAAATTATGGGGAAGTTATCGGCGTAAAGAAGAATCGGGGGACGGAGTCGCTCCGATGATAAAAAGTAATCGATTTCGGAGATGGGGCACGGCAGGAAGAGCCTCGTTCCCTCTAGGGAGTAAAAATTGTTTCGCCTGGCAGATCGAGCGTCCCGCGACGCTTTGATGCAGCTTAGACGGAACTCGGGGGATGAAATACGCTGTAAGTCGGGGAACCAACCCCTCATCCGCTTCCCAGACGAGTCGAGGCTCCCCCGAAATTTCTCGTCGCGCGACCACCGATCGTCGAATTCAATTTGTACTCGCGGTCTCGTTCCTCGGCTCGGAACAAGCTTCTCCGGAAACAAGAGCTTCGTCGAACTCGCGTTTCCTTTCGTTATTTCAGCGTTACAACGTTCCATCGACGAGGATCTTCGAACATCGAAGAAATTCATCGTCGAGTCGTCTCGAGCTTCGTTCTCGACTCGTACCTCGCGATTCGTATTTATTCGTAACTTGCTCGTACAATTCTTTCGATGAAGCTTAACGATAGTTTAAATCGCGGAAGGTTAACGGGAATTTCATTCCCGCGAAGTGGACGCGAATATCGAACACCGAATCAGCGCCGATTTTCATCGAGAAAGAAACTTGACGCGTCATTTTCGGGGGAAAAAGCTTCGCGCGCATTTTTGCACCCCCGTTGCATCGAAGAGAAAAAAACGGGGTCACCGAAGGACAGACATCGTTACCGGGATTCAAATTTTTTTCCTTCTCCGACTCGAATATTTTGCGGCTGGTCGCGCACATTCCTAGATCGGGATTATAATAATTCGTTACACTCTCCGAGTTCCGTACCCCGTCTCTATCAGTCTCTATTATCGTATTCGAGCATTCTCGGGAAGTGAACAAAAGTTCTGATCGCGTGTTTATATTTAACAACGTCCACGGCTACGGTAGCCTCTCGCGATGTTCTTTAACGGAACTTTATTCGCTTCTATTTGAATAATCCTGCTTAATTAAACTTCACTTCGCGCTCCGGTGCCCCATTTTGGGGGCGGATTAACTTAAAAGAACCGACGACGGTGCCCTCGAGCAGCCGATTCGAGCGAAATAAAATGCGCTACTCTTCGCGTGGACGAGAGTAGCCCGCTATAGGATTAAACCATTTTTTTTTTTCTATTTTTTTTTCCGCCTTTGTTTAAACTTTGGTTTCGAAATCACGGTCGTAGGCATTGAAACGCACACGCTGCGATGGTCAAAGTTTCCGTCCGGTGGACTTCGACCAATTTCTGTCGTTTCGCTTTAAAAGCGAGACGAATTCCCCGTCAGCGTCCCTCCCCTCCTTCAGGGGGGACTGGAATCCGCGTCATTAAAAGCGTCCCGGTAGTTTACACTTTGCTTCACCGGGAACAATGCAAATTGTTCGAATCTCAGCCCAGGCCCTGAAAGCGCAATCGAACCTCCCGACGCGGGACAATGTAATTGATCGCCCGAAACGTCTCGATTATGCGCGCCGCTTGACACGCCGCCCTATTGACGGAGAAATTGATTGGCATGGGATTTTTTTGTTGACGCGCGAACGCCCGATCGATAATGATCGGAATTGACAGAAATCAGAAGCGACAACAGAGACTCCATTGACGGAACTTCGATCGACAGGCTTGACAATTAACCGGATCGGACAAACTTCCCGTTGGAAACTCCGATTGTCGAAATCGACGATCGATATATCGATCGATCAAAATCGCGAACAATTCTACGCGATCGGCGAGAACCGACGATTAAATTCGGACTTTTGTTCCATTTTTTTGAACCCGCGATGTAAAACCATCGAGCGGTGAAAAGCTTGTAAAATTGATAATTCTCGAGGTATAAAAATTACCTCCCCTGGAGGAGCGTTCCATCGTAACACCCTCGAAAACGACGTGAATCGATTTTTCACGGGGGTAGGTAAACCTTTCTTTTTCGTCGGAGGGAAACTTCAAGTCGAACGCGAAGAGTGAAAATTTCCCAAGTTGAGAGACGCGAAAGATCCGAGACGATAAAAGTATACTTTGGAGATCTTTGCGCGTGTTCGAGTCTCGGGACCGTCTCGAACGCGACTCGAAGCTCCGCCCAATTAACTCGGTCGGAAAATTCGTAAGCAAAACCGTCCAAGTCTCACCGCTACGTTTTGCTCGTCGACTTCCGGTATCTCTGACGCGTAACAGGTAGCAGTGGCACCGGTTCGCCGCGAACCGCGCAGAGAGAGCGAGGACCCCGACGAAAGAACGATCGGGCGTAACAGTCGGAGGGGTTGGTGTTATATTTTGCAGAAATGCGCGGGGAAGCCGCACTAGACCGGCACGGTCGCCGCCTAAATATAAAATATACAGAACGCTTCAAAACAAACTCACCGCTCGCGTGGAGCTCACTTTTTCCGGAGAATCGGCGACCTATTAATATCAACGAATATATTTCCTCGTCGAGGAGAGGAAAATACCAATGGAATTGCGCTCTAGGGACCAATTGCGGGTTATTCCACCAACGTTTCGAATTCTCTTCGAAGACGAAATCGATCTCTGTTTAAAAGACAATTATTCCTACCGTTCGTGTACAAGTAACTTTCTCGGAGAACCGATATCGAATATCCAATATTAACAAATACTTTGTCCCTTCGAGGAGAAGGGAACGACTTTCTTTCCGGAGATCGTTCAAAGATTCCCAGAAACGGTGAAAGGTTCTCGTTAAGTTCGAAACACGTTTCCGACACGACGTACTCTCAATCGCCACCGTCTCCGGATAAAAAGGCGACATCCGCGCAACCGTCGACGTACCGTTGCACCAGCCTGTATAGAGATTCTCCCGTGTGTTCCACTCACCGAGTACGAGCAGCAGCAGAACTTGTTGCGGGAGCCGAGCCACCATTGTGGGCTCCTTCTCTCGCACATTTATGAATTGAAATCGGCCGATCCCGCCGTGCACCGATTCTACTCTCACGATCACAGCCGCCCCTTGCAACAACATTCATTTAACGTTCCTCCCAGCTTCCACGTATCGGTTTCTCGTCGTTGCTCCTGGACTCTCACACGCGGTCACACACCAAGGGTTACGCACAATCCCGCACGCAGGCGCGCGCGCGCACAAAATCGGTACCGCACTCGAACGCTACCGGTCCTCGCTCCCACTCGCGCGTACACTCTCCGGGCACTCTCTTCCAGCGTCGTCGGGGCGTCCGCTTCGGGATTTCATCCGCCGCGCTGAAATATCATTGCGGGGGTATTCGTGGAAATAATCGGGGGCAGCCAGGGCCGCGTGCGCGCACAGAGGCGCTCGATCGTCCGAGGATTTGCTCGCCGGGGACGTTACGCCTCCGCCAATCCCTCTGTTGACGATTCGATCGGATCGGGTATTGTCGCGATTCGAATATTTTCGTGGAGCCAGCGATCACGGGTCGTGTGCAGAGAGAATGAGAGAGAGAGAGAGAAAGAGGGGGAGAGGGAGAGGGAGAAGAACGAGAGGGAGTGATTTACCGCGTCGGAGTCCGAATTCGATGAGAATGAATAAACAAAGTTGGGCACGGGGACGAACGGGGGCTGAAATTCGATCGGTCGAAGGGGTCGAGGTACACTGCTGTTCAAAAGTCTCGGAGCGCTGGTCTTTTTTTCGGTACAAGCCCCGATATTTTACAAGCTTTGCGAAACTTTAAGATCGAATTCGACCACGATTGTTTCGCGATATCAAACCCGTCGATTTCGCGGCAAACTCGCGCGTAAAGATTGCACGATCGTCGATCACGGTTCGAAACGAGAACCAATTCGGTGGAACGAAGCGTTCCATTTTTGTACGATCGCATCGCGTCGAGAAAACATCTTCGAATAATTGCACCCTCGTCGGTCTACGGGGAATATACGCACACGTGCACTCCGACGACGAAAACTCGATGGAAATGTATGTTCGTCGACACGATGGGTCCTTTTCGGGAAAGTACACAATTCCCGCGTACCAAATTAGTATAATTGCGGTACACGAGGCCATCGAGAGATCGAATTAAATTCACCGTGGAAACAGCCCCGAGAACGATATTTTCCACAGTCAACGAAGATATACGAAAACAAAAGGCACGACGGTGTATTTCACGAACATTGCACCGACAAAATATATATATATCGCGCGTTCGTAATTGTTTCACCGCGTACACACTTCTGGTATCGCGAAAGGTTTCCTCGTAGTTTTCGGCCAACGCATAATTTTCCCTCTTGGCGAAAAATTTCCGAAGCTAAGACTTTTGTGCAGCAGTGTATATCGTTCGGCGATCGGATATTCCTCGCGCCGGATGGGAAGAAAAGTGTTAGAGCTCCGACCAAATTGAAAACCGATAAGCCTGTCCTTTTCACGGGTTATCTCTTCGTCGCCGTCACTCCGCGAGACTCTGAAAGGCGAATCCCCGTTCCTTCGGTGCAATTAACTTCGTTAATCGATTTGGTCGAGGATTCCATGTTCCGTGTGTTTCGTTTTTCTTTTTCTTTTCTTTTCTTTTTTTCGAGAACTCTTTCGATGACAGTTTTCGTCGAGCGACGATACCGGAACGCGATCGAGGGTAACTCGGCTCGTAACAACGAACGAGGAAAATAATCGACGCGTATCTCGTGGAAATTTTCGAAACGGCGAGTTCCCCGTTAAAAATCGTTAATTCGGCCGAAAGGAAAGACCGTCGTTTAACTTTCGGGCGTCGACAGAGCACGGCATCGCGGTGAAAATCGCAGCACCGCTTTTCCGCGCGTACAAACTTTCATTCGGTTGTTTCAACCCCCGACAAACTGAATATGCATGACCACGCCAAGAACCACTTCGCAGAACTCGTTGCCCGCGACTCTGGCCAGCCAGCGGCGCGATATTTTTCCCCTCGATTCCATAGGTCGATTTCAACCCCCGTGGACCGTTCGTCCGACCACGATTTCGTCCCGTCGCGTCGAGGAACCACAAAAGGAATCCGTTCGCGATGGCCTCGCGCTACGCGCGAAACGACGCTTAATGCACACGAATTAACAAGGCGAACCGCGCAAACTTTCGAGATTAAATAGAAGGTGCTTTCGAATTTAACTCCACGCTCGATTAGAGAGGTTTTAATTAATTCGAAGTAATTTCCCAGCGAACTTCCACCCTTTCTCTCGGCGTTTTGCACTATTCGAAGATTAAGCTCTCTTCCCCCTTCTTCGCTCTCTCTCTCTCTCTCTCTTATTGCACGCTTTTCATAAAACGCGACAATGGAGCTAAAAGCTTCCACGGGTGCTAACACGATAACGCGGGCGAATTGAAACGGTAGGAATTCCTCCGCGAAAAGAAGATCCGGGATAAGGGAGGGGGTTCCCGATGACCGGAAAACGGTGAAAAAAGAGAAGAGAATCGAAAATAATTCGATCGTTGAAACTCGGTTGCCCCGACGACCCCGAAACGGTTCACCCGTGCTCCCCTCGTGGAATTATCTTATCAAATCCGTCCCCCGGACTATAGCGATCTCTCGAGGCCGCTTGGCCGGCTGCCGAGATTTTTCACGGATATTTCTGTCGCGGCCGTGCATCGGTCTCTGCTCCGACCGAACCGATCGACTAAAATGTAACGCGGAGGCCTAACGTCCACGGTACAACGAAATCAATCTACCGTGTTATCGCGGCTCGAAACGTTCCCGCGACTCGCGAACCGATCGACGGGGCTGCCTAACGAAGAACCGTGGTTATCGCACCGTCCCCCTTGGTACGCGATTTCGGGACACGGTCGGGCACAGGCGAGAGAATTTCACGATCACTTTTCCCCTAATTTTTCTTTGCTTCTCCAATTTCTTTTTCGGTTTCCTCCTTTTCTTTTACTTTCTCTCTCGTACGGTCGCGGTCACACGTGGCGCGAGAGGACTCGAAAAATCGCGCGTCTCGCTCCGGGTAGAAATGGGGGAGGAACGAGCCACGGCAACGACGCGTCGCACGCGGAGTCTCACCGCCGACTGACTAGCGCGACTCTTCTTCGCTCGCCCCTCCCGCGCGTTAACTCGGCGCGCGAGCACGCGGAGGAGACGCGGCTCGCTCGGTCGCGTCCGCTCCTCTTAACCGGGTCTTCGGGACCGACTCGGACCACTTTCTTACCAATAATAATACGGAATCGTGTGCGTCGTTTCAACGCGACCCACAGTCGCGAGACAATCGCGCGACGGACGCGTACCCTCTCGCGGCAATTAACCCGGAACGGAGCGCGAATCGAGCCAAACTGGAGTACGTGCACTACGGAGAACATTTTTTTTTTATGTGCAGTGGAAGGATCGAACGTTTCGAAGGACACGATTCCCAAGAACCAAAGATGTTCGACTTCTTTGCGCGCAGCTCTGTATTTTTTCCCGTCAACGAGTATCCAAACACCCCTGTCGATCTACGAGGAAAACTTTTGCGAATGATCGATCGTCTCTCGAAGTCACGGTTAAAGAAATTTTATTTCGACAAAATTGCGTCGTTCCAGTTGGAAGCTTCACTCTGTACAGAAGAAGATGCTTCGAACGTAACCATCGATAGGAAGTAACCTTAACCGTTTTAGGCTCGGTGTACGGATCAGGGGAAGTTGTTTCGGGGTCGTCGAGAAATTGGAAATGGAAAATTCCTCGAACGGAAATAGCGAACGTGTACAAGGTGTCTATTTTACACGGGATGAATATCTATGAAGAATATGTTCTTGGAAGTATCGTGTAAATAATTTTATCTTGTATTCTCGACAACGAGACGTTCCTCCGTGTCGAGAAACTTGCTGTGCAATCTTTCTTCCCTCTTCGTACTGTTCTACGCAAGCGAACTCGATTCCGGCGTTCTTTCCGCCTAAATACGCGCCCGAACTTTTCGTCTACGGTGTCTCGAAGCTTAACGCGATTTGCCACGCGACACGCCGACTAATTCGTTTCGAAACTTGGCTCTTCTCGTTACGCGAGTCACGCGTGTTTCGCGGAAAATTCTTGATGACCTACGCGCACGTAATTGCGTTGCCCGATCATTATCGCGTAATTGTCAGCGCGTCGGCGGTCGGACCGACTCGCTTCTTATTTCCTTTCGGTACGACGGTTCGTAATCTCGTTTACATTCGTACCACGAGGTGGATGGTTCTCCACCGATACCCACCGCGAATACTTTTCTTTTGTTTGCGTAAAAATCGCGCGCCACGATACGAGGACAAAGTGTCCCGAAATCTTGAAACGGCTCTGTCTTACCAGGGTGGTTTCTTTGAACTTTGCGACCTTCTCTGAATGGTTCGGTAGCATCGGTTGGATTAAAAATTTTCTTTCTTACACCGACGACTGGTCGGAACGATACCTGGAATATCGAAATTTTCGTTCACGCAAAGGAACACGAGACCCCATGGAAATATTCGTAGCTCGAGTATCGTTGGATTAAAAATTGAATTTTTTCTCTCTCTCGTACCATCGACCAGTTACAACACTTGGAATATTTAAATCGACACGGTGGAGATATTCGCAGCCCTCGGCTGGAAACTCGATTCGCTTCGACTCGAAAACAACAACCGCAACCCGCATTTAAATCGCGCGATCTTAAAGAGCGCGATAACCCGGTCGGGTTTCGGTCCTCCCCGGCAAGTTCGTTCGATCCTCAAATATGCAGAGGATTAACCCCTCTGTCTAGGGATTCCGATAATCCAGCGAACTCCGGTGATCGATGCCCAAATAATACCGCATCGTGGAACTCGAAACCGATTTACGACTCGGTGGTGCGTTCGATGGGGGCGGGAGACCGTGGTCCGTCAACGGGGACGATCGAAAACGTTGCAAGGTGTTCGCGAACCCTCTGTCGTCCCGACGACAATGGTTACCCCTCGAGCGAGCAAACAGCGGCGCAGAATCGAGATTTCGCGTAACCTCGTGAACTCGAGACACCGTAAACGTAAACGAGACGACGCGTAACTATTCTTCGACGGAGCATCGTTGCTTCTCTTCGAAGACGCATCGGAACGAATGGTGACTCTCTGTCTTTCTTACCCGGCGCATTCGTTCGCCAGATGCGATCGTACGTTCGCGATTGAACGATCAAAGGCGCGCCACGGTCTCGAGTCTTTCGCGAGGTAATTAAACTTGGAACGTCCCGGCACTCGTCTAATGTACACGAGCAACCATCGTCGTGACTTGCGTGCAAACGTCTGCGACGGCTCGTTGCTTTCCAACGTCGTGAAATTCGAATCGAACGAAACCACGCGCGGTGCTTCAAATTTCTCGAAACATCGTTAAACGCGAGGAACGAGTCATGGATCTCCGCGCAGAGTCGAGTGTCTTTCGCAGCGACTCCCGAGACGTCGAACGAGCTCGATTTCTGGCATTCTTCAGCTTCTCGAGAATTTTCCAACATCGACGACGATCTTCACGTGGCTCGAAGTCACCTTGCGAAGTCTCGATTTCGAATTGTCGCGCGTGAACCATCGAATATTCGATCGTTACGGTTTTGTCGATAAATGACGTCACCGGTGTGACGAGTTCTCCCCACGAGCGCACCTCGATTTTCAACGAGGCTCTATCGCGTTAATTCGCGATAGAGATAGCGTATCGGCGCCCGCGTCGGCGCAGCTACAACGCTACAGTGTCGAGCTCAACACCCTCGGTGTGTGGATTTTGGAGTCGGCTAAATAGGCTACCGGCGGTATACGGGCGACGCTTCGTTATGATAATAGTAATCATTAACTGAACAAGTACGAGGGGATGCTACATCGAATACGTGTTACGTAACGAGACTCGGTACGAGAAACTACGCGAGAGACTCTCGACAATAACGCTACCGTTACCGAAAGTAAGGAAACAGGAATACCGATAATAATAATTATAACGTCTTTGCGACGATCGTGCTCCACCGAGGCTTTAGAGAAACATTGTTTACGATCTTCGAATGCGAACCACTCGGAAAGAAAGGGTAAACGTTACGCCAATTAGAATTTAACGTCACGATTGAATCGTTCGCGTTACATCCTCGGGTAGAATTCGTCCTGGAAAACGTAATTTGGGAGAATTACACTTACAAATTCGAACCAACGTCTGCCCATGCTCGGTACTTTCCACTTAACGTTAGATTCACCGGCCGGAAGGAACTGCTTTCAATTGTTTTTACAAATAAATTTACTTCAATTTCCATGGAATATTTTCCAAGAACGTGAAAATATCTCCTGTTCTATACATACGATCAATTTTACGAATTACTGTTTTTCTTCGTCCATCGAGGTTCATGCGAAGCGTGCGGTATCTAACACACTCGCCACCAGAGAGATTTTCTCTCAGTGTTCTAGCGTACGAGGTAGGGCCTGTTAGGTTCCCTTATCCACGAGGCCCTTAGCAGGCCCAGATTGAAACCATCCCCTTCTTTTTTCTATTTTCTCACCCATTCCGCGACATCCCGCTGGAAACCTACACCGGTATACTTGAACGTATCGGAATCTACCGATAGTTGCGGCTACGTCGAATGGAACTATTCGAGTTCCTCGTGGGCGTCGTTGGGTCAACGTCGAAAGTTTCGTTGCAGCGTGGTCGGATCGTTGACTCTCGATTTCGATCGTGTTTCGGGAACGTCGTCGATCCTCAAGATGCTCCTGAAACGGGGCCAACGGAAGTTAATTCGTTCCGTAGCTGATAGCGGGCGGGAAAGTCGGTATTCTCTCGTTGAAAAGAGCAGGGTGCAGCCGTCTGATCGAGCACCCGTCACTGGCAGACGTCTAACCGACATTTTCCAATTCGTGGGGCCATTCACCGAGCTCCGATCGACAAAAGCGCCGGCTCTTTTGCAAATTGCAAATTGCGGAGCGCGGGCCGCCTCTCGCACGCTCGGAAAAACGCATCGTCCGAGCACCAGTCGCGCCTCTGGCCCTCCTCGGCCCCACGGGTTCGTTCGCGCAACATTCACGCCGCGCGGGATACTTTTCCTTCAATTTTCTCGAGACTTCCATTACAAGCGTACTTTGATCTTCCGCGTGTACGCCGAGCCAGCGCGCGTCCCGCTTTGCAAACCGGCGAAAGCCTCGCGCGCAGCTCGTTCCGCTCGAAGTTTCTCGCGAGCGAGATAACCGTCGAACCGGTTCGCCGGTTGCTCTCGGACCTGGCTTCCATCCCCTCCCTCTTCCGAACTCCCTCCTCGAAACTCCGTCCACCAATACGAAGGAACAACGTCGAGCGAATCGAGATTCGTAGCGCGCGGCGCGAGTTAATCGTACGAATTCGCGAACACCCCTGAGGAATTGGAAGTTGATTAATTTACCGTAGCAATCGGTAAACCGAGAGATCCACCGGCTCTTGGAGTTACGATGGAAAGTTCTCGCGGTCGGACCGGTAACGTTTCCCTCCCGAGGCGTTCCAAATCAACGCGAGGCCAAGATTTCTTTCGTTACTCTACCGTGGAATCGAAAGTCGAGCGAACGAAAAGTCACTCGGCTCGAATTCTACGAGCGGGCTACACGCGACGGGGCCAATCAACGCCTCTTCGAAGCAGATACGTCGATGTAACTATCCGTTTCTATTATATATCCTCGAGTAGCGAATTATCTTCCCCGGACTTGGAATTTATGTTTCCCGGGAATTGGAAGTTGATTAATTTGTCCTGGCGCCGTATACGATTCGTGCAATCTTTTATGTATATATATATATTTGGTTCCGGGAGGAACGAAAATTAAGTCGAATTTTTCAAGTAAAGGTAAATCGAGTTTGGGCGGAGTTAATCAAGGACTCTTCGAACGAGACAGGTCGATGTTAGTCTTCGTTCGTGAACGCAATAATGCGCTCGAGGCGCTTGTATTCGTACCTGAATTAATTTGCGTTTAATTAGGTTTTCTAGGGCTTAGAAGTCGATTAATACACCGTGGCACCGTAAACCGGGACGCTCTTGAAGTTTCGGTGGAAAGTTCTCATGGTCAGGCCGGCCATTCTGGTCCCGAGGCGCTCGAAATCAACGCGCGAAGAGCACGAGATTCATTCGCGTACTCCACGAGTTTCCGGGAACGAAAATTTACTCGTCGAGCGGACATTTTAAGTAGAGGCGAGCCACGTTTGCGCCGAGTTAATCAAAGGCTGTTCCACGGCCAAGAAATATCAATGTAACCCTCCATTTACGATCGGAGAAACACGACAGGTATCCCGGAGTAGGAAATTATGTTTCCGTGAAATTGGAGGTCGATTAATTTATTATACCGCAGCGGTCGTAAACCGAGGATCCGAGCTACGAGAGATTCGCTGGAAAGTTCTCGTGGTTTCGTCGGACCAACGAGCGAAATCAGCGCGCGAGACTCTTATCGCTCTTAATCTGTACAAGTTGGAGGAACCGGAAATTTATTCATAGAGAGAACGCGTTAAGTGTACACGAGTCGCGATCTATCCGGGGTTAATCAAGAATCGTGAGCGGTTCAATTACCGCGGACTAATTTCCCTCGCTTCGCGAACAGTTCTTCCGCGAACGAAACATCGATTCAATTCTTCCCGAGCGAATCGACGGGACGGATGAACATCGGGAACGAAATTACGTCTGTGTATCAGGGACTGGAAAATTACGTCCCGGATCACGGGACGTCCGTTTCTCTGTCACAATCAAGGAGACAGGTTTGCTCGCGAAACGATGCGTCTTTGGTCGGCCGTGACGCTCACGGCTTATCGCGCGCAAAGATTTCCGCAACGTTGAAGCGAGAAGACTCGACGAGGGGAATCCCGGGATGAGTGTAAATTCCTCTTCGACGTTGGATTATCTGTGCTTCGTTACGGGATTACCAGACGGCGTCCAGCGGTTCTTGTCGACGACGTGCAGCTGCAGCTTGTTCCAGACGGCGACGGACGTCCCGCGGATTCCTTCTGCGTTCAAATTGCGACTCGAACTTTTTCTCTTCGCACGTAACACGCTGCCGACCGATGTGTGCGTCGCGTTCCAACCGAGACAAAGTAGAGTGGCCAAGGAATAAAAGAAACACTCGTAACGCGAAAGAAATACAATCGGACAATTACCAAATAGAATTGTACTCTGCAAATGTAGAGGTTTCGTAAAATGATTCTGTCTTCGTCAAAAATCATCGATCCGCGACAAGAGTTAGCTCATTTTAAAGGTAAATAAACGTAGTTTCCGACGGTGTTAACAATACATCGATAGACTCATGATTTCGAGACACGCCGCCGTGTCGAACATCGACATCTTTTGTAATTCGACAGGCCCCTATTCAATAAAGGATTTCGTTCGTTTGTCGCTAGTCATGGTAATATCGAGCTAAACTGTGAAAAAGTACAAGGTTTTCCCTTCAATTTGTTGCAGGTTTCGAAAGCTTCCGTTAAGTATTAACGAAGTTACGGCACTTTGAACGATAGCGTGTCAATCTCGATTGTATCTCGGATAGTCGGATGACCAGAAATTGTAAAGAATTCGTGGAACGACTGCAACTTCGTCAAAAATCATTGCACTGCTAAATCGGGCTCATTGCAAGGAAACAGAATCGATCTAGTAGGAACAACTTCACCGTCCACGTCTCGCATTTCCCAATTTTTCCCAGTTTCGTTCGATATGGTAATTACTTGGCAGAACTAGAGTCGGAGAAGGAAGAAACTTTGATTCCCCCATCTCGATGAAGGAATCAACGTTCCTTTGAATTCCTCGGTTTAGTTATCTCGATAATAATGCATCTAAAGGGAGATCGATGGAAATTTAATTCCATCAATCTCCCTATGGGTCATTACCCGTAGCACCTCTCTATGGTGAAACCTGGTAATCGGTATTACTCGCAAAGTATCATTGTTATTTGTTGCGGCTAATACCGGCTTATCAGATGTAAACCATAATTAGATACTTAATATATAAGATTTGATTGAACACTGTAACTTATTTAATATTCGTAGGGTATAAGAATGTATGAACCATCATGATTGAATAGAAATAAAGTTAGTTAAAATTGAACAAAATCAGTCTCAATTATTTAGCGAACACTTTCCCTTACCTCTTTCCTGTCAAAATATAAAATTAGTTTTAATTTTAATTTGCGAAAGTCTTGGGTAGTTCGTTAAAAGTTGCTGCAAAATTTCAATTTGTGGACGTTCCTGGAAATGACGAAATTAACAAGAATCCGCGGAGTACGAATACCTCCTCATACATCATGTTTTCCTGATACCAAAGTTCGAAAATCGGCGAAAATTTTAGCGAAACTCCAGAAACTCGTTCAAAATTCCCGCTTCAGGAGAAATTCTTGGAATTGACGTCATTTCTAAGAATCGACCGAATCGTGCCACCTCCTCGTACATCATGTTCTCCTGATACCAAAGTTCGAAAATCAGCAAAAATTTTAAGGAAACTCCAGAAACTCGTTCAAAATTCCTGCGTCAAGAGAAATTCTTGGAAATGACGTCATTTCTAAGAATCGACCGAGTCGTGCCACCTCCTCGCACATCATGTTCTCCTGATACCAAAGTTCGAAAATCAGCAAAAATTTTAGCGAAACTCCAGAAACTCGTTTAAAATTCCCGCCTCAAGAGAAATTCTTGGAAATGACGTCATTTCTAAGAATCGACGGAATCGTGCCACCTCCTCGCACATCATGTTCTCCTGATACCAAAGTTCGAAAATCAGCAAAAATTTTAGGGAAACTCCAGAAACTCGTTTAAAATTCCTGCGTCAAGAGAAATTCTTGGAAATGACGTCATTTCTAAGAATCGACCGAGTCGTGCTACCTCCTCGTACATCATGTTCTCCTGATACCAAAGTTCGAAAATCAGCAAAAATTTTAGCGAAACTCCAGAAGCTCGTTTAAAATTCCTGCGTCATAGGAAATTCTTGGAAATGACGTCATTTCTGAGAATCGACAGAATCGTGCCACCTCCTTACACATCATGTTTTCCTGATACCAAAGTTCGAAAATCGGCGAAAATTTTAGCAAAAGTCCAGAAACTTGTTTACAATTCCCGGCTCGCAGAAATACTTGGAAATGGCGTCATTTCTAAGGATCGACGGAATCGTGCCACCTACTTGCACATCATGTTCTCCTGGTACCAAGAGTTCCAAAACCGAACATTTTTAAAAATTTTTCCCCGAATTTCAGACTTTGGTGTCAGGAGACAAGTGTTAGGAAATGACGTCATTTTCCAAAAATTTCGCAAGTTGAAACTTGCATATCTCCTCTTTTGAGTTCGTATTCAGGATCAGGTGGAGGGAATGGAAGCAATGTATGGGAAGAAGAACAACTCATATTATATTTAATGTATTTATTGAAATGCATTCCACTGACATTCATATTCTTAAATATGACTAAAGTATTAAGTTCTTTGTAGGCGTTACAACAATGTTTTGTATAAAAGGTATTCAATTGTTTCTTACATACTATCTATTCTAAATTCGCAGCCAATTAGCTCGGTACTACCCGCGACGAATAATTATTGTTCATCGCGAGTAATACCGATTACCAGGTCTCACCACGTGGAGGTTGCTGCGAGTGGAGACCCGGAGAGAGATAGATGGAATCAAAGTTCCATCGATCTCCCTCGACACGCAGCACAAACGAAATTACTAAACCATGGAGATGGAAGGAATCAAAGTTCCTTCGATCTTCTGGTTTAGTTCTGCCGAGCAATTACATTATGGTAAAATGAGGCAAAATTGGGGGATACGCGACGCGAACCGTGGAGTTGCTCCTACTAGCTCGGTCCCGTTTCCCCTCAGTGGGCCCGATTCTCAAGGAAATGCGCGACGCCGTCCACTCCGAGGAGTGCCCCGTTTCTCCCAACTCCGCAGCCAGGAGCCACGCAGAGCGTGGACCTGACTCACGGAGGATGACGAAGAGAGGGTCTTATGGAACAAGGGCTTCCGCAGGGACCGGTGTGAACACCTGCCCCTGTGTTCGCAGCATGTTCTCTCTCAAAGCGGACGCACCAGAAGAGACGGCGATCGACCGTTCGGACCACCTCCACGGCCGGTCACTTGCTTATGCAACAAGCAGAGGTGGCCGGACTGAGAAACGAGCAAGCGAGCAAAAATAAGCTAAAGATTGGATAATTGCTCGGCAGATCACAGATATTCGTACATGGTGGCCTTAAAACTAACTTAGTCTATACTTGGAATTAACAGTCCCGCGGAGGATGCAATACATCAGTCCTCTTCGTTCTTCGTTTTTCGATACATCTATCTAAAGGAGCTGAATAGAATAAAGGAAAAAATAGAAATGAAGTTGGTCAGTGATTACATACAGTCGTGCAGTAACAAAGAAAATAAACGAAGCAGTGACAAAAAAATAAACATGAGAAAACAAGTACAAATTAAAATCAGAGAATGAAGAAAATAAATCAAACAAAGAAAAAATTAAAAAAAAAAGGAAGGATTGAAAGAGTGGTCGCCAGTACTGACCACCGCCTACCGACGGTCAGTACCGGTTACCAAGAGGGGGCCCTCCCCCTTCCAGGTACCCTAAATGAAGTCGTCCGTCCGCCTCGGAGGCTCCCGGGAGAATGAAAATTCCGTTAACCGGGGGCTCCTTATATACCCACCACAAGGTCACTTACCATTACTTCGATTGTCTTTGTTCGATCTAACCGAATATTTCAACAAATTCATGGCTTTTAAGTCATTATTTATACCAGGACATTGTTAATAATTGTATAAACTATAGTCCTACAACGGTTGTTAATAAGTACGATAAATAAATATCCAGATATTGAAAAATCTGCGAAGGCGAACGGTTTCGGTGAATTTTTGTTCATCCACGCGATTGTTATTAACATTTACGCATGTTCGCAATATTAATCGAACAATGTGCATCTTATTTGTGCATTAGAAATGATTATTTAACTTATAGAAATTGATTTTGATCATGATTCGAAGTAAAAACGTGTTTCGTAAAGTTTTACAGCATGAAAAGTAATAATTATCTATTTGGTACATTAATTTAACATTTGTTTAATTCTTATAATTTACACAATACGCGTAGAAGTTGTATTCTTACTTAAAAGCGCCGAAATTCAATTAATCGTGTTTCTAGATAGAAAAATCATGGCGATGAATACTTGTGAGTCGATAATCGATATGTGTAGCCTTGACAATTTCGGTTGAACCTAAATGAAAACTTTCATCGCGAACAAAGAATACTTCAACGAAATGATATTTTAAGCCATTATTTATAGTAGGACATTGTTAACAATTGTTTAAACTATGGTCCTATGACGGTTGTCAATAAGTACGATAAATAAACATCAAGATATTGCGAAATTTACGAAGAGGAACGGTTTCGGTGAATTTTTGTTCATCCACGCGATTGTGATTAACTTTTACGCATATTCTAAACATTTATGTTACAATATGCATCTCATTTATGTATTATAAATAATTAATTAGCCTTCAGAAATTAATTTGATATGAAGATATGGCGAAATTTACGTAGAGGAACGGTTTCGGTGAATTTTTGTTTATCCACGCGATTGTTATTAACATTTACGCATGTTTCGAACATTTATGTTAGAATATGTATCTCATTTATGCATTATAAATAATTAATTAGCCTTCAGAAATTAATTTTGATCGAGATTCGAAGTAAAATCATGTTTCTTAAAGTTTTAAAGCATGGAAAGTATTAATTGTCTATTAGATATATTATTTAATTCTCGTAATGTACACAATACGCGTAGAAGTTGTTCTTTTTACTTGAAACAGTCGAAATTCAATGAATTACTTTTCTAGATAGAAAAGTCATCGTGAATAACATTTGTGAGTCGATAATCGATACGTGTAACCACTTCACCAATAATTGAATGACGTCATTTCAAAAAATCCACAGAATAAGCATACCTTCTCGAGTACCATGTACTCCTGATACCAAAGTCTCGAAATTGACGACAAATGTTTGCTAAAGTATATTTCCATTGCTACTCTTATTTACTTTTTATTGATATTCGTATACACATTTCGCTTTTGTTAATAACAAGTTGCTTGGTCAATTGTGTGTCTAATGACAGTACATAGAAATTCCTATAAATCTATTATGACTATGTGTTCGTCTGTCGTAAAACTATCTCTAAAACTTATTACTCGTCACAAAATATGGAAAGTATCGGTCACCGTGTCAAGGTCAATTACTCGATACGTTTACCCTACGTGGCAGACGTTCAGATTTCAAGAAATGGTCGTTCAAACCCTCGATTAAAAGCGACGGACGCATGTCGAAAAATCCAGTTTAAATAACAGCCTGGCCAAAGAGAGAAGTATCGCTAAGTTTGCGTCGAAATTCATCGGAACAATATCCGTCGTTTGCCGATATTGGCTTCCATGGCGTGTTTGTCTTCCAAATAACTTCTTCGGTCGTCTTGTGTGCTTCTTCGTCGTATAGTCATAGAGTTTTATAAGGCAGGCCAGTGATATTAAAGCGGGGCCCGTTTTATCTCGTATCGGCTCGAGTCAATCGATTCGAGTTAAAAACTCGTACAACTTCCAGGAAGTAAACTTCCGTCGTAGCACTGCGAACGGAGCAACGTTCGTTATCTTACAATATTTACATACTCGGAAGCAGGGTTGAACGTCGATGTTAAAAACTAACGAAGCAAGAGGACAAGGCGAATAATTAGAAAGACAAAACGTACAATAACAACGCGTGAGGTAGATTTCTGAGGTTAAGGTCTCTAATTAATACGCAATCGTATAAATGATTAAAGAAAACAGAAAGTTCCAATATACCCATACATTCGACGAACGCTTCTTAAGACGCGATGCAATTTCCACGACCAGCACTGTACTGACAATAACAACGGATCCTCGATAAAGAATCGAAGCTTTAATTTCAAATAAATCCTTCCGATCTAATTTTCCGAAAGGACGAAAATTTATCAGTCGTACGACAAAAGGGGAAGAAATTTGATTATCCCCTCCCTGTTCCCCGAATCTTAACCGGACCTTCGAAGAGTCCTCGGAGACACATTGGCCGAAAGAGCTCCTTGTTCCCGAACCTCAGGTTCGACGTCCTTGGTCGGTTTCTCGACTGGTCGTCTTATCTCGCTTCCCTTCCGTGTCCTTCGACTGCATCGTCGAGCTGCGGCGACCGGTCTGATTTTGCGGTCAGCCAATTAAACGTTCAAAGGGATCGCGCGGAAGGGGAGATTCAATTGTCTTCGCTGGGATTGTCCTCACCGATGAACTCCTCGCGACTACGATGCGGATGGCATTTTCCAACCCCTTGTATCACCCCACCGCCCTTCACCTTCTTCCGAATTCACCCCCCATCTTTCTATCCGCTTCCGGTTCTTCCTTCCTTCGACCGCCATCGTGAAAAAGATAATTGATCGTAGGCGAGGGGAAATTGTATTTTTATACCGCGCGCGCTCTTCTTATTAGGCTTCCGAGTAGTTGCTTATTAACGTAATACCATCTAGGAGGGAAAATGAAACGGGGGCGGTTGTTGCGGCGATAATGAACGCGGTAATTGGCCACCCTTTCCAGCCCGAGTTTCGCATTATTACGTCGGAAGTTTATTTATTCGCGGGAACAAAGAACTCCCGTTGCTCGAAAGCCGAACCCGATGCCTCTCCCGCCTCCAACCTCGTTCGTTATCGCCACCTATTCGCGACAATTTTCCGCTGCCGTGTCACCGATCAAACGTTGCTTAAACGTTGCTAAATCGCTCGTGACATTACGCTCCGCGTCTCTTCCTCTTCTTCTTCTTCTTCTTCATCGCGCTTCCGCTGTTCTCTGCTCGCTCGGGTACGTAGTTCCCACGTGGAGCGTAGATGACACCACCTCGCGCGCTCGAGAACCATCGTGCTCGATCGGTACACGTTGGAAAGTGTAAACTAGTTCGCGTTCTCGATAAAAGGAACAGATGTCGCTGGGGCGATTGTCGTCCTTTCCCTCGTTAAATGAAACATTTCGTACGTTCGTCGAATAATCATTCTATGGGGCGCGAGAAACATATGTATCGTAAACGATTTCTCGAGGGATCGAATCTGAACTCACAGAGAACATTACCGTGTCTTCTAAACGCAGAGGTTGCACACGCCGGAAGCAGACAACGAGGGTGAAGATTGTTCGGGTCGTTTCTTAGATTTTTATTAAATAACGCGCCATTCGGCCGCAGCCACCGTACAGCCAGCTTCGCGCTGCGGTCGGTTACATTAGATACAAAAAGTGTGTTACTCGAAAACATCGACGACGAAGAACTAATCGTACCATGAATAATATTATAATTTACACGCGATCCAACGGATGACCGCCGGATCGTATTCCTCTCCGCTGCTCGAAGCGGATCCTCGCGTGGTCCTCGCTCCTCGATCTCGACGACGAAAAGCGTCGTTTAATGAGAATCGGTGCAAGGTCCCGACGCGTCGTCCGCGCACACGCAAGTCCTGCCACCTTGACCGTCCGGCAGACACAATTGGTCCTTGTTGCACCTTCCGTTCTCGTATTGACAGACATTGGTCACTGTGAACGAACAATCGACGATCGAATCATCGGTCACGCGGTCTCCAACCGCCATTTTCGACACTTCGAAGGGGTCACGAGCACGTAATTTTACGGAAGGGGAACGAACACGTAAAATTTGATTTACCTCTTGGACATGACTCAGGAACGACGACTATTCCGTATAATTTACCGCTTCCGCCCGGTGGTATCGATATGGCCGGCTTCCTGTCTCCGGTGCTCTTCATCGCGACCTCGATTTTGTGTCTGCGGGCCGATGAATAACGAGTTGAAAATATCTACCCCGTTTCCGCGTTTCGTTCGATCCCGGTGACCACCCCGTTAATTGTACCGTGCGTTCCATCGAGGTTTGCAAACATCGGGCAACGAACGTGGCCAACGAGAACGAACGTACACAGGGTGGACCACCGTTTAACTCGACCAATGCGATTCTGTTCGCAAGTGGTGGACGAATAAAAATTACGATCTTGAAAAAATTCTTCTCGAAGATCGTTAGCAATCGTCCACGATAAAGAGAAACGTCCATTCGTCCATCACTCGCGAAACGAATCAACGCGATTTTTATCGATCAATCGACCACTCACGTTTTCCAATCGGTCCAATAGTAATTCTGCTGCGAGATCGCCAAGCCGAACGGATAAGTGAGGGCGTTGGTGACCACGTTAATTTCCCTGCTATCGATCTCCATGCAATCTGCAACGATTAGGAAGAGTCAAAAAAAAAGAAAATATGTATATATATATATAGACGTACGGGCGGAGGATTATCGAATTACGCGGGCGAGGGGTGGAGGCGTCTATTAGCCGAGAAATTTCATGGGAGGTTCGTATTTACTTATCGTGAACGTCCCGGCGTCCGCCCAGCACAGCTCATTCGTCGCCCAATCGATACTTAATGAATTCGGTAGCTTCACGTAATCCCCTTGAAGGAAGGTTGCGCGACCTGTCCCGTCCTCGTTGGCCCACTCCAATTTCGGGGAGGCGCGGTTCCAATCCGACCAGAATATCTTCCTGAAAAAATTACCGTACCCCCGTTTCGAATTTCGTCCATTTTTAATTTCCCAATGGAACGTTCCTCGAAAACTTACCCCCTGTACGGGTGAACCGCTATCCCTCTAGGATTTACCAGACCGTCCGAAACGAGGACCTTGCGTTTCTTCGTCTCGAGGTTGGCCACCTCCACCGTCATCTTCCCGGAATCGGTCCAGAAAATATTTCTGGATACCCAGTCGATGGTTAGTCCCTCGGGGCTGCTCACTTTCGTCAGGAACGTCTCCGCCATCGATCCGTTGTAACTTAACACGGTTATCTGATTACCTGCGCAAGTAAATTTTGTAATCACTGTAATTTATAATAAATATACATATCCATAGACCACGCACGAGTACAATAGTTATTTGGGGTTCGTACGAGGATGAATCGCTCAAAGATCTCTTCTCAAGTGATTCGAAGAGAGAAAAACAACAATTTCCTCTAAACTACCGCCACCGATTTATCCACAGCTACTTTCGATGATGCTACCAGAGGGGGATGAAAATTCATCTTTTCACCCACAACGTTTGTCCAAGTTTTTAAAACTCGATGGAATTACCTACCGGTGATGTCGCTCGAGTAGGCCTTCCCGTTCAGACAATCGATGTCGATCGCGATCGCCATTTGTTTGTACGCGATGTAGATCGGGCTACCCGGTGCCTCTTGCGTCGGCGCGAACGGTATCCTGAGCGTGGCCATTCCTTGGTTCACCAGGAGGAAGTTCGACTCGTGTCTCGGCTGTGGTTTGCAATCGGCCCCGTCCCCGATGTAACCCTCGTTGCATACGCAAGCGAACTGGTTCTCCCCGGCCGTCACGCAGGTTGCATCCGGTGAGCACAGGGTCGAGTCGTGTTTGCACGACGATTGGGGCAAACACGTGAACCCGTCACCGTAAAAACCCTGAAAATTCCACGGTGTCACGCTCGTACGGAGACCTTCTTCTTGTCAACGACAATCGAGAACTTAGCCGTAAACCGAGAGACAATGTCTGACCACTGTCCGTTTCCACTGTCGCGAAGCTAGGCTGTGGCTGTACAGGGAACGTCCTTTTCCACTTTCTACTTCGCGATTGCATATTGTTCAATAATCACGTCTCTGAACAAAGCATCGAAATAAACACCGAGACAATTATTCTACTATTCTACTCCTCTTTAACACTCGATTCACCAACCAGCCAAACTGACTGGTTCCAACTGTTTTCGTAATGAAATTTACCTCAAATTCCCTAGCATGTGTTCTTGAAAGACTTTACGACTCTCTCTATTCTACCATTGGTATTTTTCGAGATACGTACAAGGTACGCCTTAATATTCAGAAATCTGTTCTTAGTTTTATCTTCAACTTCGAACGTTTGCTCAGGGGGTTCGACAGGGGTACGGGACATTGACAAGTTTCTTTTCTTTTCGTGGCAATCGACTAAATCAACCTCCTCTAAATTCGACGAACGTACCGGTTGACAGATGCATCCAAAGTTCGCGGTCGTTTGGTTGTACCCGCAGACCGCGTTCCATCCGCAGTTGTTCAGCACGTTGCACCCGATGTGGTCCTCGACGCACTGATGGACCCCGTCTCCGTTGTAGCCCTCGATGCAGACGCAGTTGTAACCCCAACCCCCGGAGGAGACGCACCGTGCGTTCACGTGACACTGCGACGGATTCGTCGAGCAATCGGACACCACGCAGCGACCGTCCACCATGCTGTATTCGGGATTGCAGACGCACTCGTAACGGGAACTGGTCGGATTGTACGCGCACCTCTCGTTCTCCAGGCAATCGTTGTTACTGCTGCACTCGTCTACGGGTCCAGAAATCGTACGTTACGAAACGATCGTCGTCGATACTCTGACGCTAATATCGATCACTACGATGGAACATTCGAGAAAGTTTCGACGAACGAGGTATAAAATTGAGAGAAAAGGAGAAAAGAAATAGAAAAAAAAAATGCATAGCGTGACATGACCGATAGGCTTGCAAGTGGTTCCGTGTCCCTTGAATCCTGGATTGCAGACGCACTTGGCCACAGGCTCCTCGTACTGGCAGGACGCGTTCGGGTCGCAGATGTCCACGTCCAAACAGGACACCTCTGTGCCAGAACAACGGAACCGTGTTTCATTGTTAATGTTCAATCGAACGTACCTTCGTGGATAGTAATATCCAGGCGAGCGAGCACGGTAAGCGAAAACGCTCGCGGAACGGTGGGATATAAGCGTGTATCGCGGTACCTACGTACCTGTTCTCGTGCACTCTATACCGTCACCCTCGTAACCGGAGTTGCAGATGCACTCGTAGTCGGCGGTATTCGTCACGTAGATACACTGGGCGTAGGGATGACACCTGTTCATCACGTTGCACGATACTGGACACAAGCGTGCGCAATTATGATAACACCGCTTGGACGCCGGGCCGGGCCGCGTCGCGTTTCAACAAATTCTTTTCTTTTTCTTTGTTTTTTTTCTTTTTCTTTTTTTTCTCGCGTCTCGCGTCAATTTGCGACCGATCATTGGGAGAGGAGCGCGTCTTCCGTTGGATAGACGTAAGTTGCGTTCACGAAACGCGTCGACTGTCCCCGTTATTCGAACGCGGGAACCGTCCACATCGGTTCGCGAGAATCTCGATCTTTGAGAATCGGATCGGGAACGCGGCGAGCACGATGACTTCGGGACAGTCGATGCGTCGGGCGAGCGAATTGAATCGCGCGCGGCGGGGGAGAAATCGAATACGAGTGTTGCGAAACTTAATTAAAGTGTGCGCGAAGCCGTGACGCTCGTGCCGCGATTAAATTTGTTAATTGGGCGAATTAGCGGGAAGCGAAAGCGGCGGTGTGTCGTACAGTCAACTCCTGATGGACCCATGGTTTCGTGGTTGTATCCAGGCCGAGGCACGCAAATCTCCTCCGTGCGGTCGTAATCGTATCCCCAGGGACACACGCAGTCGTCTTCGAGGCATTCCGGGAGCGGTCGTGCCGATACTAGAACGCACGATGCAAACCGTTTCGGTCGCAAGCGGTTAGCGAGAACGTCCGTAACGATGCTCGGTTCGCCTATCGCGACTCCATGCTCATCACGAGATACTCGAATCGTATTCTACGTGCGATTAGTCGTCATGCGGACGCGTCGATCCTTTGAAAACCAACGAAGGATTACCAACCACCGAGTGCTTTCTCCAAAGTTTCGTAAAGGAATCGAGAAAACTTATTTCCGAGGAGAGAGAAACAAATCGAAATCGAGATACCAACGAAAATACAGCTTACGATTTCGCAACGCACTCGAGGGCCGTGGAACGATTATTCTCAAAGAAGGAAAATTACTTTCGAAAGTACACTAACGTCGTTCCGAAAGTTTTAATCCTTCCCTTCCCCCGCGAAGTAATTAATAATTTTACAAAATACCAGGGGCATCGGAGCACGACCGAGTCGGCTACGCTTTGACGAACGAAATTGCAAACTTCGGGATAGTTCGAATGGATCGAGTCCACGGCCGGTTGTCTCAAAAATACGGGAAGTTCGGCGTTCTCAAAGGATCGAAGATTCGATTAAACGGGACAGAAGGGGGGGAAATAATTGGCTAGCTTCTGCAAAACTTCCAGTTTCGTGATCAAAAATTCTCGTGCAGGTCGATGGCTCTTTACTGTTTTCCCAAGTGAATGGCAAGAGTAACGAACTAGAGGGGGTGGTGAGGGACGGTTTCTGGCAAAACGTGAACCAATTCGAAACGAATTCGAAACGAAACCTCGGCACGATTAAATTGGTCGTTCGTGGTACGAGTGATTCTCGGGGTTACCTTCTCGATACTTACAGTCCCGAGCGTAGTCGTCGATTTTGTGTTTCTCCTCCTCTTTCTGGCGCACGCATTCGTCGTTCTGATATTCCCAACCGTCCGGGCACCAGCACATCGCCTCCAAGCACTGCGGTTGCGGCGGTGGTTCGTCCGTTGTGGTCACGGTCACGTCCGGTTCCCGGGTGCACGTGTAACCATCGCCTGGAAACGATCGCGATCATTGGAACGGAAGCTGATTACGAAAACACACGTGAAACGGATCGGTGGGAGGGTAGGGAGTCGGCGGATCCGCGAAACCTCGAAACGTTGGTTTTCCTGCGAGATTCTCGGTGAATCCCCCTCCCGACGACCACCATAGCCACCACCACCGCCATTGTAATTCAATTCGAACGCGGGGCGTGTACGCGAATTGCTTCCACGGAGTACCTTTCCAACTTCCCGCTATCGAACGAAGACCCGACGCGGCACCGTGAAACTTGTTACTTATAAAGTTCGCGACCCCGGGCGATATTAACTGCTAGGCTCCTAGGAAGAGTTTAATTGTTTCTGGCTGGTTAAACCGTCGATCGAAACGACCGGTTTTCAGTCAACAAGGTGTTCAGAGATTGCTTTCTAACGTACCACGGTGGTTTGGGTACGTGGGTCGATCGCGGGTCAATTCCTTGCCAGACTATTATTTCGCGGGGATCTCGATGTCGAGTGCAATTATTTCTTACCACGGGATCGTAGATTTTCATCGTTCAGGGCGACCGATACGTACGGAGTAACCATTGTGGATGTAATAAATTTTGTACGGGTGATAGACGTGAGAACGGGGGATGGATTTCTTTTGAACGAGAGGTGCATTATTTATATCGAAGAATATGGAAAAAAGTTGGTCCCCCTATATTTTTACAAGACCCAAAGTGTGTCACGATGGTTGATACATATTTTTCTATCGTGAAGTGGTTCGTTAACGATAATTCCCTTTTGCGAGTTACCAAAGTAGGGATTTAAAAAAATAAACGCAATTACACGCGAGGTGATAATCATCGAGCAACCTTACCGACGAAACCTTGCGCGCAGACGCAGACGTGCTTGTCCTCGACGACACTGCAGACGCCATTGGGCGAGCAATTATCCTCGGTATCGCAGGAACCTGCGAAAAATACTCCTTGGGTAATTTTCGTTCGAGAAACGATTACCGATAAAATTCGTCAATTTCCTCACCCCGTTGCACGGGGTAGCAACCCCTCTCCGTCTCCTCGAAACCTGGCATACAGATACATCTTGGCTCGCCCTCGATCATCGCGCACTGTTGGTAATCGCTGCAACGCGTATCCTCGCACGAGGGCAGTCCTACATTGCCAACAGAGAATGAACACATTTATCGGCAAAACAGAGCGATTGTCGATCGTTATCGACCGAGTCGACGTTGGTTACCAAGGTATGGTAACTTCGTCGATGGTGTTTGTCGAGCTTCTTCGACGAACTTACTATCGCAGACGCGACCGTCACCGGAGAAACCCGATCTGCACTGACAGGTGTGACTGCCCTCCTGGTTGATGCACTGCGCGTCAGGTGAGCACATATGGTTGCCAGCGGTGCACTCGTTCACGTCCACGCAGATCGCGCTGCCGTCTTCTTCGTATAAATATTGATATCTGCGCGACAGTTGTAGAGCGATTAGAGTGTGACGATCGAACGAAGCTCCAGTCTCTGAACGATTGAACTCTATGAGAAACTGTACCGCGCGAGGTATAGATATTGTACAATTATTTACATCGACATCGTTACAAAAGTAACTTTGATAGATCACTATCGAAATTAATGATGATACTCAATACGATACTGAACAAAGAGTTGCTCCGTTCGAAACTATCCATTAGGATACACCTATCCTTCCAGTTGCCCGATAGATGAAAAGTATTAAAGTTTTTCAATACTCGAGAACCTTACCCAGGATTGCAAACGCATTTGAAGTCGTCGCCGTCTACGACGCAACTGCTGTGATCGGTGCATGTCTCTCTCCCCTGAATGCAAGGATCCTCCTCCTCCAGAGGCGCAACTTTCGTGTTGACTGCGAAACGTATGATCCCTTCGGTGGCCTCGTAAGTCGTTACGCCTCTGAAGTACTTGAGCCGCGTTGTGTCGTCCTCCGGATCGACCGTCAGATATGGACACTCCTGATAGGTGAACGTCTGGTCCAGGACGAAGTTCAGAAGCCGTTCACCGGAAGCCTCGTTCAGCTTGCAGGTCCTCTCGCTCCGAGCTCGTATCACGCCGGGTTGGGCTCTGGTGTAAAGTTCATCGAAGTCCCCGTAATCGACCCTGGTGTCCCTCGCCAACACGGGTAGTGTACCCTCTATCTCCGCCTCCATCTTCAGCTGCCCGAAGATGTCCAAACCGAGGTACTGGCTTCGTATGATCACTTTTTCTTCCCTCGCGGGGAACGTCAGCTCCGCCGTGTGGTTGAACAGACCCCCTGGACGAATCGTTGATGAAATTATTGCAACTGACCGTGTTACGCGAGTTGTCTTTGAACGGGTGATTATTCGAGTACTCCTATCGAGCTATTGGCAAAGGACAACGTCAAGGCTTAAAAACAATTTCTTCCCAAGATCCAAAGTGTTCTATAGGGACTTTGAATCTTGGAGTAACATTGAGTAACAAGATCTGAACCATTGTGTAGGATTTTGGATCTTGGAAGAAAATTGTTCAGCTGGTAAACGATCTAGAAGATTCAACTCTGTCCTCCCTGGCTTTGTTATAGAGTTTCGAATTGCGAGCTCGTACGCCGGAGAAGAGGATTTATTAATTACAAACGAATAACTAGTACCTGTCAGCTCGTATCCGTTCTTCGTTTCGCCGATAGGTTTCGCGAACATCCAGCCGATCACGCCTCCCAGATTACCCAACAGCTGGAAACTGGCACCGATTTCATCGAGCACCCTGGACAGAGCCGTATAAGTCCTTCCGTCTTTCGTTTGCACGTAACACTGAAGGTCCCGCGACGGGAACTCGACCTCGTTGATCTTTCCCGAAATGCGTCCAATCACTCGAAGAGGCACGTCTGCGCATATTTTACAATCCGTCGAAACTTTTCAATTGAAAGTTACCCACAGAAGACGTTTCCAATCGAGGGACAAGAACGTTGTAAATATATACGTCGAGTGAACATCCTCGAGCAAATATGGCTAAAGAAAGGTTCACTATGGCCTACTGTTCGGATACACGAAACGACCTTTGGGTCAAAAATGATCCCAACTGGTATTTTTAACTAAAAGACGCTACGATATTCGGATATTCGTGAGACGTACAAACGATCTAAATTCCGAAGTATCGAAACGGACTGCTTTCGTCCAGAGATTACCCTGTTTACGAGGAGCTCGTAACATTTATACGGATCCACGTCGTCCGTGCGAGGGAGACTCGTGCCTTTGGTCTTTTACGAGGTCATCGAAGGAGCAGACGGCTACTTCTCGTCGTCTATGAATAGATCGGAGAACGCGCGTCTATTTCGCGACGCGAGTCTCGAACGGGGGTTACAGTCGCTCCGAGCACCGAGAGATCCCTTGCAAGGATTTCTGTGTCCGATCATGGACGAACACGAATAAATCCTCGGGTAATTAAAAAAAGTTACGTCTTTCGGGTGTCTCGTTTCTTACCGTTCGGTTGACAGGATTTGCCGTTCCCGAAGAATCCTTGCTTGCAGTCGCAACAGAAACCGACCTCGAAGTCCACGCACGTTGCTTTGCTGTGGCAAGTCGTTGCCCCGGTTCTGCAGCTGGCCGCTTGTTTCGTCAGGTTTACGTCTGGGCAATAAAGAATCGTCCGAGCGTAATTATTCCGAAATAGTCCGGGTTCAGAGAGAGAGAGGATCGAGAATCTCGCGAGTCGATGGAACCGATCGACGCGAATTCGCGTTCACGTACCGACTTTACAACCATACGATATTTTTCCCTGGAATATTTTTTTTTTTTTTTTTTTTTGCGGTAGAATTTGTTTCGCGTCGAAACACGCCCGCACCGAAATTTGTTCAGGCTGGAACAGTTTAGCGGTGTAATCTTTTTTTTTAACGCTACGATTTTTCGCTCGAATTTCTCTACCTTTGAACCTCGATACGCGTTGGAATTTTTATACCCTGCAATTTTTTCCCGTTTAATTTCGTTCGCTCTAGAATTCTTGGAATACTTTCAGCTACAATTACGCTAGACTTTTCACGCTGGAATTTCATTACCGCTCTATCTGTGTTCAGAGTCGTGGTCGAGACGAGAGGATGGAGCACGACGCGAATTCGATGTCGATCGATTGCGTTTTCACCAACGACTCACCTTCGACGTTATCCGGCACTCTGATGTCCTGTTCGTCGGAGATCCGACCCACTTGAAACACCCAGTCCCCTGGATTGTTCACGTTCGACCACCTGGAAAGGAAATCGTTCTTACGACGTGTAGCGGGAACGATCGGAGACGATATCCTTGCCACGACTCACTTGTCGACGTTCTGAATCTGATCCGTCCCGGAACCCTTCAAGGTGTACATTCTTCCCTCGCTCATAAATCCTGCCTGCGCCTTGGCGTCCGGGAGACCGCTGGGGTGCGATTCACCTTGGATCCACTGGATCCCGTTATTCGGGTAGATCATCTCCGCGTAGGAATGCGTGCCGTTCGAAGAGATCGCCACTTGGTACGTATTCACCTGCGAGAACCAGCGTCATCAAGAATCCCGGTAACAGCTCAGTGATTGATCGACTTTTCGATGGAAAAGTTACCGATAGAATAAATCACGATGCATCGTACTAAAGAGTACGCTTTCAATCGCATTGCACTTTTTCTTTGGATACCTTGCACTTTGTCGCTTTGAATTCTAACGGTTCACAAAATGGAGAATGTTATCATACCATAGCACGCATTTAGAGTACCATTGGATAATAAACTCGGTCGCGGTTTCCTCTGCTACGAATCTAAAAAACGAAAGAGACTTTTTCCCTTTTTTTTCTTTAATTTATTCTCAACCCTCTGGAGGTATCCTCTGTTTCGTGGACTGTTAAATTGGAATCGACTTCGTTTTTTTTTCTTTTTTAATTTCTATAGACGTATTATCGGAACGAGTAATTTTCTTTCCGAGAATGATCGTAGATACGGGAGATCTAAAGAAGACGTTCGCGAATCGAGTTTCTCGAGAGCGGCAAATGGATAAAGTTCGTTCCGCTTACTTTGTCGTGTCCCTCGCTGTAGTAGCCGACGTCGAGCCAGGTGGCCAGGAACACGTGCGCCGGGACGAAGTCAGCAGCGTCCTTGAACGCTCGACGAACCATTCCTCCGGCTCTCGCAACTATCTCCGGTGAATCGGTTTCGACGTAATAGACCCCTCCGGATTTTCTGGTGTCCACGTGGGTGTAAAGCGGCGCGATCGCCGGATCGTCCAGCGGGAACGGGATATTGAAGAACCTCTGCATCGCTCGCGCGAAAGAGAGGACTCCGTTTCCGTTTACCTGCAACCGAGACACGGATAACCGTTTCAGAAATACGAAAAGAAGGGTTTCGAAAGATTCCTCGTCGATCGAACAGAATAGAAAGATTTAATCGCGAAAGAAACGAAAGTATCATCCTTAGGAATTCTTTCATCGTTGTTCAACTTAGGCAGCATTGGCGCGCGAGCGGATCAGTGCTTGCTTGGCTTCTGGACTATCTCTAACGAGTGTAATTTATTTCGAGCGCGCGGGAAGTAGTTATTTTTTGAATCAGAATTCTTTAGAGGATCCCAGGTTTCTGGAGTTCAAGTTCCTAGGTCTAAAGTTCCTGGAGTTCAAGTTCTTAGACCTTAAAGTTCCTGGAGTTCAAGTTTCTGGACCTAAAGTTTCCGAACCCTAAGTACTTGGACCTAAAGTTCGTGTACCTAAAGTTCCTATATCTGAAGTTCCTGTACCTAAAGTTCGTGTACCTAAAGTTCGTGTACCTAAAGTTCCTATGCCTAAAGTTCCTGTACCTAAAGTTCCTAGGTCTAAAGTTCCTGGAGTTCAAGTTCTTAGACCTTAAAGTTCCTGGAGTTCAAGTTCCTGGACCTAATGTTCCCGAACCCCAAGTACTTGGACCTAAAGTTCGTGTACCTAAAGTTCCTATATCTAAAGTTCCTGTACCTAAAGTTCGTGTACGTAAAGTTCGTGTACCTAACGTTCCTATGCCTAAAGTTCCTGTACCTAAAGTTCCTGTACCTAAAGTTCCTGTACCTAAAGTTCCTGTACCTAAAATTCCTGTACCTAAAGTTTCTGTATCTAAAGTTCCCGGACCTCAAGTTCCTTAACCCCAAGTACTTAGACCTCAAGTTCCTAGACCTCAATTTCCAAACTTCAAATTCTTAAACCTCAAGTTCCTGGACCTCGAGTACCTGAACCTAAGAAAAATGCTAAGAGAAAGTTTCTCCGCTCGCGATAACGACACGCGAGTATACAATTTAATTCTCGTTTCCGTTCCGTGATATTTCCCGCGCAAAGAAAGCGGGAGATTCTTTGAAGCAAATTCGATCGTTCCGTTGAGCAGCGAAAGGGGTTCGCTGGAGAGACTCGCGTCTGTCGGCGCGGCGCGCAGCGGCTCGGCGCGTTGGCGTCGTTTCGTCAATTGGCTAAACCGAAAGGCGCGCGCGTTGCTCCACATTCGCCGCGGGAGCAGCAGCTGTCCCTCTCGGCCAGGGGAAGTGTTCCTCGTCATTAACGGGACGAAATTAAAACACCGTGGAAAGACTATTTTCGCTCGACGCGAATGTTCACCGTCTGGAGCGTTCCCGATTCCGTCGCGGCGCGTATTTTCGGCCTCGACGGAGATCGAAAACGGAAATTGAAGTCGCGCTAACGAACCATCTCGAGCTTTCGCTCCGGGGCCTCCACGGTTCGCTCGGATATTATACAAAGGGTTCCTCGATGGCTCGTTTGTACCATCGATCGAGACACTGGAACTCGTCGAGTGGTTCGTGAACGTCCAACTGTCCGAAAACGGTTTTCAAAGATTGCTTAACGAGCGATTCGGGACATCGATCGATAGAATATCCGAAGCTCTCGTGAATCTCGTCTACTCGAATATTAAATTTTGAACAATCGGGGAACGAGCAACGCAAAATGCACATTTAAATACTTCGAACTCGATCGTATCGCAAAATTTGCAAAAACCTACACGCTCGTTGTTACATCGCGCTTCGTCGCGGTGGTAGATACATACAAATAATCCACCGAGAGTTTCATCGAGCGGAAGCGCGCCCGAGTGCGCGAGCACTCTACTCGGAGACCCTCCGGAGCGGAATCCCGCGCGAAAGAAAGTTACACCACGTTTTTCGACCTACCTTTTACCCTCGATGTTTACAAAATCGTTCCGCGCTATCCTCATTCGCCTCGAGATACAAAATGCGAGCACATCTACGCGCGAGAGTTCACGCGATCGAGAAAAGGTGAACGAAGAAAAAAATCGATACAATATCGTTCCAGGTTTCTCGTCCACCGTTACCGAATTTTCACGTCGGGAAAACTTCACCCTCTTTGCAAAATCGGCCCGCTCGATCTTTTTCATTCCGCGACGCGCGTCTCGTCGACGCGAGCGCTCGAGTGCGCGACTACGCTCGCGAGGAAGACGGAAGCTGCGTTCCCGCGCGTCCAGATGACAACGATGCCCGCTAACTGGGGAAGTTTAACGCGACAACCGAATTCCGGTCCCGTTTCGGTCGTTCTCACGTCCCGGTTCTGGACATTAATAGGTGCACGCGCCGCACGGAACTTCGGTCGAACGGTTCGACGCTCGTATTGTTTTCACACGGCGTTAATATCGTGGGGCGCCGCGACGGATTCAACACCCAGCCCGCGTATCGTTTAACGAGCGACCCGGTCACGCGAATTGACACGAATTAGACCGCCGGAGCAACGATCCAACGACGTTGTTGACCCTACGTCGGATTCGTCGCGACGCGTTTCGGGCGTGGACGTTGCCGCGTAACTCACTTGCGTTCATTTAATAAAAGAGAAAAAAAAAGAAAAGAGAAATCGACGAGACGATGGATCTTACTTCCTCGAGAACAATTATACGCGCGTCTGCTTTGTCCCGTGAGCAACGATACTATCGAGAAACGATTCCCACGTACGTGGTTCGGTACAAAGGAGAGTGGAAAAATTATTCGCCCGAGATATTCTCGATACGCGAGACATTCCACCGCGCGGAGATGGAACGGACACCTTGTACCACCGCGAGAATCATCTTCGACTCTGTTCCCTACCACTCCGCTTCTCTCTTATTTTCATTTTTCATCTTTCTATGCGCGAGTCTGTCCCAGTTCGGTGGACAAAGAAAGTCCTCCCGGGGGAAAGAATGGTACCCTCCGGATAACCGATGAAAAGTGGACCCGATCCGCGATCGCTTCGCAGAGATTGCTATACGTTATAACGCGGATACTTCTACGAAACGGTGACACGAACGATACACTTTCGAAACGATACCTGTTGATCTGCTTTAAAAATGAAACAATGTTTCACCAATGCTGGTAAATTTTTTTTGAACCTATCGTACACCCACGTCTCGCAATCGAGAAACCCTCTTCTCTTCCACTTCCCTTAAACTATCGATTCTGAGTTCAAAGATGCGAGAATACCAAAAAAAAGAAAAATCCGCGTAATTCAGACCCAGGAAGAAAAGGAAGGAAATTTAAAATCTCGGTAAATTTCTCTCATCGTTTGGACGACTTGGCGTAAAAAAAAGGGTACAAGACCGATCTACGGTTCGCTTTAATCGTCCGCTCGTGATCGATCGCGGGTCGATCGACGCTCTCCGGCGTTGCAGGACCAATTTCGCGTCCCCGGAGCGAAAAAAAGGAACCAGAGAATCCCTTCCCTCGTAATTATTCCGATCGACCGAGCCCGATTTTCGCGCTGCTTTCAATTGCCGGGACGATCGAGGGCAATCGGGCGTGTGGATCGCCGGTCGATCTCGAGGATCTCCGCGAGGGATAATTGGTCGACGTGGTCCGCGATCGTCGTCGCTAATCGATGGTGGTACGCTCGAAGAGTGGTCGTCGTACGGCCACGTTCCCTCGTCGAGCGTTTTCACACTCTCGCGCGTTTTACCGAGAGACAGCGAGCGCGTTCGTGCACCGCCTATCTCCTCGCTGGGGCTATCGCAGGGGTCGTAGGTCGCGGCTGAGCCGATGACACACACGCACACACGTAATCCACGGTAATCGGACAGCCGCGGAGAAAACGGTGAAAATAGATAGGAGAGACTCGTCCGGAGGCGATGCGCGGAAACACGGCCCCGCTCGCCGATTCTTCTTCCTGATCTCGACGATTGCGCCCACGGCGAACAAACCGATCCTAGCAACCGCGAGGAATCCTCTCAGCGGTGTCTACGTCGCGTTCGAGACAACGATTACTAGTTTTTTTTCGAAGGACCGTGTTGCTCGGATTCGAGATATCGGGATAACGCGATTATCATTTCGGACGAAATAAAATCGCGGATCAACACGACCGCGCGAGCCGCTCCGTAAATAAAATCCGTGGATCGTCGGTTAATTCCTACGGTTATTAATACGTGAAAATATCACGGTTTTTGTACTACACGTTCGGAGAAATCGGATTCATCGATAACGAATTTTCCGTTCGACATCGCGGATGGCGGGGAGAGGGTGTCGGGGAAAAATTTTTAAACGAATTTCGAGAGACCGGTGAAACGCTCGCGGATCGATCGCTGGGTTCACGTAGAATTTAAACGAAAAATAAACCGTTGTTGCTAGAAGGGAGAGATCGCTGTATTTTATCGTCGCGGTAACCGTACGTAAATGAACACGTTAATTGGAAAATCATTTCGCGCTCTTTCGTCTCGATTATTCGTCTCGGTCGTAAACTAAGAAGAGTTCAAGAGGATCTCCAGCGCGAAGAAAACTACGTCCGAGATTACGTACGCGATCCGGTAACGTTAATGTCGCGCGAATCAAAGAAATCCGAGTGACCCTCGCCGCGATTCAGCGCGTTAAGTCTTCCTGCAAGCTTCAGTTACGGATAATGGTTACGTCCGAAAGGCAAAAAAAAAAAAAAATAGTTATCTCGGAGAGCCGAGAGGGGCAATTATCGCGATTCCCCGCGAAAGGGATCGCTGACGGTGAATTCTCGCGCGGCGTGGAGCCGTACGACGAGTGTACGATCCATGATCGCCAAACGATTCGAGATCTTCGAGGAAGAGGTTTAACCAGGTCACCCTCGTGTTCTCCAAAAGAATCGTCGTCGACGAAGGAAGAATTCCGGTCCGAAAACCCATGGTGTCCTTCGCGAGCGTTTCGATCACCCGAGGGCGAACAACAACGGTTTCCCGCGCGACTGCGTTCAATAGCAACTTCGTGCTCGTTTAAACTCGAAAACTCGATCGTTTCACGGGACACTTTACAGAGATAACGAGATTCGAGCCCAGCCCCTCTCCGCGGCGATGCTCGCTCGCGTTCATTGAATTCTCCTCGCGGCGCGTCGTCGCGACGTCGAGTCGCGTCCCGAGAAGCGTCGAGGGGCAACGAAAAGAGAGACGGGACAAAGAGGAGGCAAAAAAAAAAAAGAAAAAAAAAAGAAAAAGAAGCAAGTCGGGTCTCAGCACGCGCTAACGCAATCGTGTAATCGGCCCCAATCATTTTGATGACTGCGAATCGTCGACGATAACCGACGGAATGGAGATGATTGTCGTGTAGGCAGAGCTTCCAAGTAGACCGTCGCGGATATACATCGCCGACGTATATCTGTGTCAATCGGGTTCGTCGCGGAATCGGCGCGTAGCTTTGCATTGCAAACATCCTCGTTTCTTTTTCGACTCGCGCGTTTCAACGAAGCGGCACAGCGACAGCTCGCAATTCCGTCGCGCGAGGAAATTTTTGCGCCGGGAGGGCTCGCGTGGTCCGCGAATACGCGTGGGCCGTCTCGCGAGCGCGGATTACTTGGCCCGTACGGTCGATCGCCCGATTAATCTTTCGTAATTGATCGTAAGTTGCTCGATAACCGGGACACCGGGAACGAATTGTTTCAATGGAACGATTACTTCGTCCACGAAACGTTCCCGGGGATTTTAATACGATTTAAACTCGCGGGAAATGGAGGAAACGCTCAACTTTCGCGATACACTCGATACTTTTTCCAAATTTTCGCGAGATATGAATACCTACCGATTGAACAAACATACAAGAGGTAATCGTAATTATCCACGAATTCAGCTTGAAATTTAGTCGGGATATTCGAACTAGAATACGGAGCACAAAATAGAAAATTTTTAGGTGCGAATGAATTTCGTTTCGATACGTAGTTTTCGTATCTCGGAACACGAAGATCCCTCGCGAGCGTTATTAACCGCGGTTCAAGTACGTGTAATTATTATTGTACAGAGATTATTAAAGAAGAGAAGTTCTTCGCCCACCTCGAGACCGCAGCGTTCAAGAGTAATCTGTATTCGGAACGCGCTCGGAAGAGTTCGTTATTGGGAATGCTCGCTGGAACAAGGGCAGGGTTAATCGAATTAACGGAGAATTTTCCAGCCCGATAATTGTTCTCCGTCGACGATCTGGAAGCCAGTCGCGAGCGGAATTTCGCAACCTCCTCCCACAAATCGTCCTGTTGACTAATGTGGGAAAGCGTCAAGGCTAATTGCCAGCGTTTACACGGTAAATCGCCCCGTTGCGTTAACGTCCATCTTGATGCACGCTCCGTATCCATCGTTGTTTCCGATACGGACGATGGTATCGTCGCGGAGGAAACGGAGCCTCAACAGGTACCTCCCGTGGTTTCCGCGAATCGCGATGGAAATCTATTTTTTTCCGCGAAGAAAATAATTGATCAATTTCGGTGGGAATTGAACGTAGAAGAAGGTTCGACGAGTAGGTCGCTTCTTGCGATTTTCGACCCGATAAATTACCCTGGAAAAAATTCCGAATCGAGAGCTCTGGAACCAATCGTTTTACACGATTACGAACATTTTCAAACTCGCGCTACCATTTTCTTACAATTTTACGCGCGTAATTTAAAATATTACTCTACGAACTAACCGAGTACTCTCTATCTTTAGAAAAAGTTTCGCCGTCTCGAACATCCGTGCTGCAAAATATTACGTTCCAAGTTGGAAACGGAAATTTCCCTTCCCACTGGGCGAAACAACGAAAGGGAAATATTCGTATTCGTCGAATTCACCACAGTTCGAGAAACGCGGTAATGGTTACGTACATCGGTAATATCAAAGAGGTTGCTCCTGTAATATTTCCCTGTCTCCGGTTCCCACCGAAATTAGTCAATTATTTTTGTCAGCGCGAACGAATTCCGTGGCGGTTCGCCGGCTCTCACGTTTATCCGGTTAATTAGCGGGAACGCGCATTGTCGTTTGGAAATTTTCACGGGACTTGTCTGGCTCGATTTATCGCGCGGTCCTCGCGGTTTGCGTAACGGGGAGCTCGTTAAATGTTTATCCGAGTCGAGTGCTGGAACGCATCTTTCAACAGAGTGAAACCGAGCCGGGTAAGTTCGCCGCGGGGATCTCGATCTATCGCGACGAGATCTCGACGAACGAAGATCCACGTCTGGCGTTATCGCGTGGATCGAGACGTTAACGAGCCCCCGCGTGATTATTCGTCATCGATCCCCTCCAGAACCGTCTGGAGTTCGCGCGCGACCTCGATGTCGAGACGCGTCATCGATTACGAGCCGATGATTCGGCACGCCGATTGAATTATCGAGCGAGCGCGATGAATGAAGCGCGCAATCGCCTGGGAACACGTGCTACGGGACTATCGCGCGACGATTTACGCACGTCACTCGTACGCGCGGAGGTTTATTGGACGTTTAATTTATCGGAAGATCTCGTGGATCCTCGCGTGGATATCGATCGAGCCCGAGAGCGAATCTCTCCCGAGCATCGAACGCGCACGGATCGTTTCCGAGCATCGAAATCACCGAGACTTCCTACTCGGCAATGTTCCACGGTCGTTACGCTCCTGAACGGCAAAACGCTAAAATTACCAATGATTTAGACGACAGGATCATCGTCGAAGTTGACACGCTAACCGTGGAAACGAGCCACGGGATCGACCAACACCGGCCACGAGAGACAAGATATTTAATTCCGACGCAGTTGACGACGAACTAACTACGAATGAAGCATTTTTTTTTTTCTTCTTTTTCACAAAACGGGAGATGACTCAAAAGTTAAACAGCGCGGAAAGTAGCGTTAAATAGCCAAGAATGACACAATTACCGAGGTTAAAAATCATCCAAGCATTCCGCGAGTCTAAAGTCCGTTGGGATATTTCGAGTTGGAAAAGGAAACGCGATCGCCTCTTCGTTCGAAAGACGGACGCGTTTTGCGAACGTAGAACGTGAAACGGAGCTGTAAATGTTGTTTACGCGAATCGATCCGTCTCGTTATTCGGCTCGCGCGCCAAAGCGGACGCGTTCACCGCGGTATTAATATTTCACCGATTATTTTCCATTTCAACGTGGAAAATTCATTACGTACACCGGCCAGCGTGAGTGATTCTTTTTTTTTCAAACAAATACGAAATATCTCGCGGAATATTAATGCATCGGTGAACGCACCTTCGGCTTTTTACGCGCGGATTTATCCGAAAGGAGAGAAAGAGCTCACAGTTTCGTTTCGAAAAAAAGTACACTTCGTTGAAGTGTGCAGGTGCATCGTTGCACTCGGGGAAGAAGCGAGAAGGGTGGAAGACCCTCTGTCGATTCGCACGATCCGTTCCATGGTGGATCGCATCCCCGAAAGCGAATTTCCCACGATAAACGAATCACGTTGATCGCGTTAACCACTCGCATTCGATTAAAGTAATTACCCGACGAACCGTTCCTCGGAAGTCGCGGGTATAAATTGGCTGGTCGTTCGTCGCGCGTTTTCCGCGAGCGATTTTTCAATTTTTCTCTCCTTTTTCTCCCGCTCTTTCCGCGCGATGAAAACACGACGCTCGTCTCGCATGAGATCACGCACCTTGGCTCGCTCGGATCAATTAGAACGAAGATTCCCCCGGATACGCGGTTGCAATCAACGTTCATTCACGCTGCTCGGCACGTCGGCGAATCGTTTCGTGGAAAGAGTGAGATCACCGCGTCCTGGCCCCAGGACTGCTCTAATCTGAGACGTGTTTGCGCGGCCCGTGACTCAACACTTTTCGCGGTTAATCCTTATCTCGGTCCCCACTCCCCTCGAGGTTTTCCCGGTTTCCCGAAAATCTTCGTGACTTGGCCCAGATAAACCGCGAGGAAATCTTATCTCTCGGGCCTTTTCCCGAAGGTCTCGAGCGTTTCGGTAATTCGTAACCGTGATCCCCACCCAATTAATGGTAAACTACGTACAGCACGCGAGACGAACGAGAGAAGAAAATAAACGAGAATCATTTTTCGATCGTTAATTTTACCTACGTTCGAGATAAGTTTCATTATTAAAGAGGTGAATTTTCCTTTCTACGTTCGAAACACTAGATTTTGACTATCAAGTAGAAATCTTTCCAAACTGCAAGCGTCCGTTAACCAGAATTGACCATCGAGAAGAAATTCTTTCGAAAGCGTACTCGACGTTTGCTCCGCGTATCGAGACACCTCGGATTCAAGTCGCTACGTAGGAGAAACGTTTTCGAAGTCTCTTCATCCGCGTTACAGTCGCGAGTTCCCATCGAAATGCAAACAACTAAGAATACGATAGCAGCGAACGTGCAAAGCGACTAGGTTGTTCGTCGAAACGAGCAACGAGACCGCGATTGTAAATCCATGGAACACTTACGAAGCACGTTGATCGTTCCGAGTATCTCGGACCCCCGTGGCGCACATTTTTCCGAGTCGGTAGAGCCGGCCCCCGGCCGCCCCCGCCAACCCCCGTTACCAAAGAATACTCCGCGTCGGTTGGCTCGGTGCCCGGTGCTCTTTCACCGAGAACTTTCCGCGAATCTTATCGTCGCGACGAGCATCGTCCGCGCGCGTAACGACGACGTTCGCGCGCGTGACTCGGAGAGCTCGTGCGACGACCCAAGCGCAATTAAGCGATTGCGCGTCGGCTGAGGCCGTTTGACCGTCATCGCGGACAATGAATTCGTGTCATGCCAGAAGATGACGGCAGATTAGACCACGAGCCGAATTAAGGGGATGACCGAATCTCTCTGTCCCCCCATTCCGCTAAGTTTTCCACAGCTCCGCGCTGATTCGCATCAACGAAGGAATCACCGTGGCCCTTGCGGGAACGTGGCGCCGCGACGCGTTCCGATCGAGTTCGACGCGCACCCTCGTGCCCCTCTGTCCCGTCGTCTTAATTTAAAACGTTAAATAAACCATCTCCAGTGCCCCTACCAGCCCGAACTCCGTTCCACGCGTGTAAACAGCGGCACGCGTTCGCGCTCGCGCGTTGTTTACACGGTTTCGCGCGCGCGAGCCTTTTGACGGTCGGTGTCGGTCCTCGGTCGCGGTTTCGCTCGTGTATTTTTGTGAGCGACCGAAATTAAACACGCCGCTCGATGGAGAAATTCCTGACGGCCGGGCGGACAAAAATAACAAATAATTTTTCGGGACGAAATCGCGCGGCTTTCCAATCGTTGGTTTAAAATAGACGCGCGGTCCGCGATATTATTAATACGCGTTACCGAACACGATTCGCGATAGAATTCGTAACTACGGGCGGGGGACACTTTGGGCAAAAATTTACGCGCGACCCACATTCGTCGGGAACATTCTACGGAGAAAATCCGGTTGAATTTTCGGCGAATAACAGACTGTCACTAATCGTGTCTTTGGTAAAGAGGAATCGAGTATCGTTTCTCTAGGGTCTCCCGTGCCCTGTGTTACCAGCTTATACCTGGTACCTGATACTTCTCGATCTTCGACTTGCAAACGTCGAAACCTCGCAGATAAGGTTCACGTAAATCGCGCGCGTTGAGCTGGTGGCTCGCGGGGAGCTTTTTACTCACGTATATTGCGTTGTAGATTTTGTCGTAGAAAGCGATTGGCGTCTTCAGTTTGATCTCCGCGGATAGGAGCAATCCGTTGGTGTCGGTTTCCAGCATCGAGGTGCCCGGAATCGCGTACGGGTACATGTCTGTCTTGGCCAGCGCCGCGACGCAGGCCGCGAGGAGGGCCACGACGGCCGCAAGCCGCAAGACGCTGAAACGCGCGCGACGAGTCATTCTCTCGGACTGGCTTCGCGCTACTGTCGATCGGCGCGGCCACGAGCCGTCGTCTTGCCGCCCCCTAATCGCCTTTGCCCGCTCTTCTTTCGAACCCACGAAACGGTCCGTCCTCTCTGCTCTCTCCCGTTGCCGCCCGATAATTTCACGCCGCGACTCCGTGCCCATAATCCCCCCCACCTCGCCCCGACTATTATCGCTCGCTACGCGGAGGGCACGCGCGGCTACGCCGATACCGTACCTCGCTTAACGATCGGAAATCGACACCGAGGGTCGGTGGAGAATTTTTTTTCACGAGACAACTACAACCGGAGGGTAAATTCCGATCGAGAACGCGCCAGATTCGACGCGACTCTGATACGAAACTTTCTTCATTTTCTTAATGCACTTGATCGGATAGATGCAATTTCAGTGGAGGGTTCGGAACGAGACGGAATCGGCGATCGAAACTTCGAAACGTCGGGTCGATGGAAGACGAACGGTAGAGTTCTTGGGAGACTTTGAAGTAAAGTTACTCGTCGGTGTACAAAAGTTCGTATGGAATCTTTTTTATATTTTTCATCGTAACTTCGAGAGAGTGTCGATTTGTACACACGAAACCGAATAAAAGTGGCGCGAATAATGAAAATTGTGTTCGTATTTCTTTTTATCGGGAAATCCCTGGCCTTGACACCGATGTACGGAATGCATTCTGTGGTCGACAGGTGTGATTTTTAATTGCACGGACAATCGCGTTACGGTTAACCGTATCGTAGCGAAGAGTCTATGGAATAATACGTGACACCAGCGGCGAACGTTACGCCGCGTCTATTTTTATTCCGTAACAACTTATCTGTTATCTTTTATGCGTAATACAAAACGAGCCGGCGGCGCGCGTAGAGACGATTGACTCGATTGCACCTTCGGTCCATTGAAATGCCAAGGCCTTCGGATCGCGAGACCGGCGTAATTTTCGCGCGTACGGTTTTTTCGTAATTTCATTGCGCCGGTAGCCACGCTTTATCGGCAAACGGTGCAATTGAGTTTCAAGGTTAGTCCACTTTGCATAACCGTGCCCACATCGAACGATCCTACAGATTCGATGATTATCGGCCTGTACGACTTCAATCCCCCCTAGATCCGCTTCCTCCTACAATGACAATTTATCGCGCACAGTGACTCGCGAGGGAACTTTCAGAGAACGAGTTCCTTTTCCCATTTTTTCAAGGCGGTACCAGTTCGTCGCGAGGCAACCGACGCGATTTTTCCGCGTTCGAGTTCGTAACGGTTCAACGGGGTGAAACGTGGTTTCGGAGTTCGCCGACCGAAATAGAGTTTCCACGATTCATCTCGATCTACTTCTAGAGTCGAAAGGTATTTCGGGCGCGAGTCACGTAGCTTTGAACGCGGACTCCGTTTCTTGGGCACGTACCTGTTCGTAATCCTAACAATTCGTCCAATTTTTACTCGCGGGTGTACCGTATCGTGGGAGAGTCTTCGGAGAGGATCGAAAGAAAATAGAATCGGGAAGCTGACGATCGAACTGGACCATGTCTCGATAGTTCACGGATCGCTGAAAATTCGTTCGCAAAAGTTCCAAATACCGATAGCGCCCCAGAATCCAGCTTTCCAAGGGTACGTAGTCCCCGTGACCGAACACAGGCATGGTGCCAGACAGGCTCAGAAGGCTCGAACGTCCACGAAAATCATTGTTCCTCTTCCGCGTCGTTAGCGCACTTCCGTGTCTCGTTGTTTCGCGTTTAATTATAGCCACGTCCTTACCTGTACCGCTTCTATTCAATCTCTGGATCGTTCGTTTTCTCGCAATTACACCGAGACACGGCTGCTCGTTTCCCATCTAAACAAGATTACGACGAGCTAAAGTGGATCGTTATTTCTGGTCGACGAAATGTTGCCTCGAAGTGCTTCGAAAGCTTGCAAAATTGTCTTCGAGGTAAGTCACGCGGACGATAAATATTTGCACGAAGCGGGTAGGGAACGTTGCGATCGAATTCGCAGCTCCGCGATCCCTTCCAAGATCGCCGAGCTCGCGAATCCGCGACGTATAACGAGCAGCAGACGCGTTCGACCGGAGGTGGACCTACATTCGGCGCGTCTACGGTGTCTGGCGCGGCCTAGAACGTCCCAATAAATTGTCCGAGGAATTCTTCCACGGCATCTGCCCCCTTGCCTCGTTTTTGCCGCCTCCCCCTCTTCCGCGGAATCCAAGACAGGAATTCTGGCGGTCGGGACGAGACGAGGCGATCGCGACGACGACGACGACGACGACGATAGTGCTGCGGGCACGCCACCGAACACACCCGCTCGCTACACGTTGTAAATTGATCTTTATTACAAGAAATTACGTGACTAATTTGTACATATAAAATATAAATATGGTACAAGTACTATGATACAGTAGACGCATGTTGTGTGGTACATTCTGTCTTATCGTGTGGCGGCGCGCGTGTACGCTGTATATACGCTTTACTTGTATTTTTTTTCTTTTTTTTTTTTTTGCATTTTCCTTTTCTTTCAGCGGGGATTTGCGGAGGTCGGTTATTCTTTTTCTTAAATCGATAAACTTACTATGGCGCTAGTACTCGTTAATCGTTACTAATTTGTATTCACGGTAGACGGAAGTGACGGCGTCCACGGTGACGCTTCTAAATACGAACGGAAGGACGAGGAAGGACGAGACAGGGGAAAGGGGACACGAATCCTTCGGGAAGGTACAGGTATGCGGGAATCGAACGCGAAACGACGACGAGCTGCCAAACCTCGTCCTTGGAGATTCTCGGGCAGCCTGGAAGGACTCGGGTATCCCGGTTGGTTATCGACGGATGGAAGAGAAGTTCGATCGATGAACGCGGTTCAACGACTCGAGTTTCTTCGGGGTGTGAAATCAATGGGGTGAACACGACGATCGTTCGATGGGTGAACGCACGGTGCGATCGGCAGTGATGGGTCAAGAACGGTCTAAAACACGGACGAAATAGCGTGCGGATTCCTTTAACAACGGACAACGATACAGGAAACTCGGCTTACATCGTTAGTTACGGTAGCTTCGAGAACGGTTCTCTGGAGTAACGGGGACTCGGTATGCGTGCACGTGAATTCTACGGTTCCGTCGACGAGATCCGAAGCCTCGGAAGGTTCGCGGACGTCTGGCGCAGAGGTCACAGACGCGAGGACTACTCGTACGATAAATCGACGCAACGAGGCGCAACGATAGGTATACCGACTCGCGGTACAATTTACCACGAACGCGACGTTCGACAAATCTTACCGAAAAGTACCTCGATTCGAAGAACAAGTACTTTCTAAACAGAAATCGTACAGAGAATCAGATCCAACGGACCACCGAACTGTCACGGACGTTCCAATTTGTCGATCGTCGAATCTGCGGTACACCAGAATTTATGGTCGTTCGATGGTACAACTAACGCTTTACGACTAATCGAATTTCTATAACTTATCGAACGATAAATCGCTACGTCTGTGGTGGTCTTTGGTACTGTGTCCAAAACAGGGAACAGTCGAACCTACGACACCACTGACACTATAAAAAGGACTCGAGTTACGTACTCTCGCGCAGACGGGAGAAAGGAAGATCGATCCTGGAAGAAGTCGAGTAGTATCGGATCGAACCGCGTTGCGATCGGTCTTCGAGAGCGAGGAAATGTTGTTCAACGCTGTCCATTTACTTACGGCATCTAACCTAGGACCGATCTTTCTCCCTAGCTGCGTGCATCGTGTTACAGACGAAAGCAACTCGGCCAGCAAGACGAGCGGTGTTTATCGATATCGGGCCTCGGCTCGCCACGCTTCGTATCGGAACGCTGGAATCTCTCTCTCTCTCTCTCTCTCTCTCTATTTCTGCTGCGCATTACCGCCATCCCCGATTTATTTTCATCCCGTCTATTTTCATTCTCTCCGGCACCTACCCTCTCCCTCTCCCACTCGCATCTACGCCCACGTCTTCGCGGCGCGTGATTCTCACGTTTAAACCCGTATACACTCTCCTCTCCCTCTCCTTTCGTCCAGCTCGTCTTTTCTCTTTCTCTCTCTCTCTTTTTCTCTCACTCTTTCTCTGTCTCGCGCGCATACATACGTATATACACACAAAGTCGCTCGTTTCTCCTTCCTGCCAGGCTTTCATCGCGTCCTCCATTTACCAGAGAGCTCTCTTGCGTACCGAACGCGAACCTTTTTACGAATTACGAATACGTTTTTTACTATTGAAAAGTAACTCTCTCTCTTCCCTCTTCCTCAAGCGTCATCTCGGTTACTCTCGCGCTCGTTATCGTCCCATTCGTTCGCTCTATCTTTCTCTCTCGCGCGCGCGCTCGCTCGCTCGCTCGCATTCCCATCCGGTTCTCTTCTCTCTAAGTGAATTACAGAGCCCTACGAAGTGCGGTAACTGTTGATAACGATTAAAGCTACGATAATATCTTGAGTTAATGTGCGTGCATTAAATACAATGGTTACGACGCGTTTCATCGACTCTTTTTTTTTTCCTTCGCCCCTTTTTTTCGTCTTCGTCTTGGATTCGCCTTTGCTTCTTTTTATTTATTTTTTTTTTTGGCAGTTTGGCGTCTCTTCACGCTCCACGCTCTTTTTCACCGTTTATCTCGTTCGCTCGGCTCGGTTCGACGTACCGTGTTACCGTTTACAATTCGACGGGCGCGGAAAGAGTGTCTCTTCTGTCCCGAGTCGTCGATCGAGGATCGAGAGTTCGCCCCCAACGACGAAGCTACGTGATTTTCTTTTTCTTCGTCGTTTCTCGTTACGCAACGTTATCGCGATCGATGCCTCGATACTCCACCGATCGAGACACGCACGGTACAAAACGATTCCTCTCGTTGGACGCTGATCACCCGTTTCTAACACGGCTGATTATTTCCTACGTATCTCGTCGTGGCACCCTAACCTCGGCTCGACGAGCTTTCGACCGAGATCTTTAGTATCGGAAGCCTCGTTGGCTCGTCCGGGATCGAGCCTCGACGGGCGGATGTCTCGGTTAATTTACCTAAATGGCGACACCGACGCGCGATCAATACACAAAAGAAGAACAATGCAGCACCAACTCGTTCGCTAAATTATTTAAGTCAACAAGTATCCCACGTGCGTGGCCGCGTCGGGTTCGCGCGCGTCGTTGCGCGAGAACGACGCGTCCCTCGAGAAAATGGGTGAAAGCTTCCGTTTCTTTCTTTCTTTTTTTTTATTAACGATTACACGTGTAACAATAGCGACGACGTACGACGACGATGACGACGATATAACTATGTCATTTTAACAACTATTGGACGGAGTCGAGCGACATCGTGACACCGATTAACTCCCCGTTTCCCATCATCATTCCTCGCCCCCTCTCATCATCAGCGACCTCGCTCGTCTCGTTTTCTAATCGCATCGGCGATTCCTTTTCCTTCTCGCGATCAGCACGCGGTCGAGCACGCTGATCCGAGTCTAGGTTAGGTGATCCGAATTCCAGACACCGAATCGCTACGCCGCGTGCACCTCTGTTGGGGACAGGAGTCGAAGCAGGTGACCAGCAGTACGTGGCTCTTGCAGGCTTCCACTCGTTTCTGCAGGATGCACGTTTCCGCCTCGAGGGCCTCCATGAACGACGGATCTCGCCAGTCCATGCAATCTTCCACGTGAACTGCAATCGAGAAACGGTCGTCAATCTTCTCTACCGATTTACCCGAATCCTACGAGACCGACCAAGTGTAACAAAGTCGGTTAACGTGCAACGATGAAGTTGTACGAAGTCGCTGAATAAAATTTCCAATACCTTCTTGAAAGAATCCGATCTACGAATACGTAATGCTCGTAGATAGAAAATTAAGACGCGCGTTGAAAAAAGAAATTTACAAATATTCTCCACGAGCACTGTAGTATTCATCTCGCAAGATTGTATCCTTGTAAGAGGTGTGGAACTGTTATCGCGACTGTTGCAGACTGATTGTTCGTCGGTCTACGAAGCTAGTTGGTAAGACAACGAGACAGGTGAACTCACGATCGTAGCTCCAGCGGTTCTCGGGCACCATCAGGCGCCTCTTGGCGTTACGCAGCTCGAGCCTAAGAAGGCGCTGTCGTAGTCGCAGGTTGTGTATCCTGGACATCGTGCCACGTGGATCCGAGCGCAACTGCGCGCGCCTGTCCAGGATGTCCACGTCCTCGCTTGTGTACGCGAGTATCCCCGACACCGCGGACGGCGCCTGTGGCAGACGGGCCCGGCACTGGGCCCGTGACCGGAGCCCGCACTCTGCCACCCGCTGTTCCACCGCTGAAACACCCGCACAACGTCGAGGTTAGAACCCCCAGTGCGCCACCTGAGGAGAACCACCGTACGGAGGGACCATTTTAGAGGGTTTACACATCGTTTCCACGGGGCAGTGAGCGAGCTACCACGTCTACGCGTCTAGAGAACTTTAATACTAATCGCAACTATGAAATACCAGGAGTCATGCTCTACGGTAATGTCTATCTTGCGGTTAACACGAATATCGATCCAGTATCACCGGTTCTTTTAAAAACCCTGATCGATCTACCGATCGGGCTAACCAAGTCGTGGATACATTCCTCTCCGGCAATCGTCTGTAAACTCTGTTCGTCTTTCGCGTTCCAAGATCGATACTCAATAATTGCGGCTTGCGCGGTTGCTTTTTCTTTCCCCTCTCTCCTCACCGTCATTAAAGAAAATACTTCCTACCGATCTAGAAAGTCTCGTCTCGGTACGAGTTGCGGCGGTAGCTTCCGAAACGATAACACGTCTATCGAGGACGGTGTCGATAACTGCGTTCGCGTTGGCGAGGAGTTCGAAACAGGGGGCTAGTTAAGAGAGCATGCGATTAAAACGTGGGAAACCGAAGGATCGCGATGAGAGAGTTTCGTATCGATGATAATTCCGTGGAACAGTTCTATGAAACGTCTCGTAGCTCGTTGCCGGTCGAGGCGCGCGGAAACATAATTATCTATTAATTATTCCGGCCGCTAATTGGAACGTTTTCTCCCAACTTGAACTTTTCCGTCGTTATTCGTTTGCAGTTGCGAAAGTGTTTCTCGATCGTGCCGCGTTCGAAAACGCAGGACCGTGCGTCGACTACCTTGGTGTTCCTGAAGAGCGCTGGTCTGCCTGGAGGAGTCGCTCGCGATGCTGCTGGTCTCGCTGTCCCTGACGATGCTGTCGTAACCGGAACTTTCCGCGCGATGCCTGGACAACGTGGCCGGTGACAGTTTCGCTGCTCGCGGCGTGGAATCGGCGCCGGAGTCGTAACCCTCTTTGTTCAGGCCCAAGGATGAGCTCAGACTGGTGATTTTGCGTTGCATTCGACCCGAGGATGGCGCTGGCGATGGAATCGACAACTGCAACGGTGCTGTCGCTGAAAGACAATGTCCCGGTGACGACCTTCCGTTTAAGATACCTATAGTTCTACCTAGACTTATATAGACTCTTGACAACGACGAGTATTTCTCAAGCACCTAGATTTTTATAGACAGCTATCTAACTGTACCTATATCTACAGAGTCTCTTGGTAAGTGAACTAAGCTAAGAATCTTGGAAAAATAATACGCAATTTTCCCTCGTATTAAATTATTCCTTCCTGGAGATTTTCAATCTTCAATTTTCAAAGCGCTAGACTACGTAGACCTATATAGTTCTACCTAGACTTATATAGACTCTTGACAACGACGAGTATTTCTCAAGTACCTAGATTTTTATAGACAGCTATCTAACTGTACCTATATCTACAGAGTCTCTTGGTAAGTGAACTAAGCTAAGAATCTTGGAAAAATAATACGCAATTTTCCCTCGTATTAAATTATTCCTTCCCGGAGATTTTCAATCTTCAATTTTCAAAGCGCTAGACTACGTAGACCTATATAGTTCTACCTAGACTTATATAGACTCTTGACAACCACGAGTATTTCTCAAGCACCTAGATTTTTATAGACAGCTATCTAACTGTACCTAGATCTACGAAGTCTCTTGGTAAGTGAACGAAGCTAAGAATCTTGGAATAATACACAATTTTCCCTCGTATTTAATTATTGCTTCCTGGAGATTTTCAATCTTCAATTTTCAAAGCGCTAGACTACGTAGAGACACTTTCGACACGATTGAACGAGAAGAATCGGCGTACCTTGTATCTTGAGATCCTCCTCGATGTCAGACTTGCCGGTGACGGTTCTCTCGGGTCTCTCGGCCGCGGTGAACAGTTTCTTCGCTTCGACGTATTCCTCTTCGGGGTCCGAACCCGAGGCACCGTTCCCCGGTAGCCTCTCCACTTCCTCCTTGAGATTGGGATTCGAGGCACCGTCGGGATGCCTGAGACTGGAGATGTTGCAATCGCCCAGCTTGCCGCAGTATCTCCTTGGGCTGGCTATGTGCGCCATACTGTTCGGGTACCAATACGAGGCGGTGGCTGGTCTGGTCATGCTTTGACGGCAATTGTCGCAGATCTTCTCCTGATCGGACTTCCCGGCGATGTACGCCGGCTCGCTGTAGATGCTGCCGTGATTGCTCCCATTGTCGTTGAACATCACGTCCGAAAGGGACAAAGACTGACAGCGCGACGGCGGACGGAAGACGGCGGCGGCTGGAATTTGTCCTGCGTTAATGTTATACCTGCTGTAGACCAACGGCGGTTGGCTAACGACGAGGATACGACCACTTTCGCTGGACGACGATCTCTCTCGTTCTTAACCGATATCGATCGTCGACCGAGCGTCTAAAATGGTGGTCCGACGGTAAATGGAAGTTCGATGGTTACCCAAGCACCGATCGAAAGGAACAGTCTAGGCTGACAGCGAATCGAAGTTTCTGGATAAGTACCCATTCGAGAACCGAGCTTCCAACTCGACCCATCGAGAGGTCTAGGTGTCTGCGATCTGGTCTACAACTATCGTGGTCGATACAGAGAGTACGCTGCACGAGTAACCATCTGCCCGGTAACCGAAGACTTAACGGCAAAAGTTAAAGGGTAGAAAGAAACTCCGAGCGTAGACGCGACGTACTCGATGGAAGCGATATCTATTATAGCAGAAAAGTTGCAAATTATCTGTATCGAGTTCCATCGTCCGCTGTGTATCGTTTAACGGTCAACAAGCAAGAGTATCGAGTTTCACCCGGGCTGGGTGTACGCGTCGCCTTCCCCGGAGTTCCCTCGGTCGATCGAAACGGGTGGAAACTTACATGGAACGTCTCTAACGTTGACGTTCGAGTTCTCTCTCTGGTAGGTCACGGAGTTGGAGACATTGGCGAGGGCGAGCTTGCTCTGGTAGAGCTCGTGGAGCCGGGCCAACTGGTCGAACTTGTGCCTGGTTTCCTGCTCCAGGAAATCCTCGTGGTCAAAGTACGGCCTCGGTAGCACACCGGCGCAGATCGGAGGTGGATACTGAGGTCTGTACCGTTCCGTGTCCGACATCACCGACATCGAGTCTGAAAATTGACATAGTTTTTTTGTTCTCCGGCTCGTGTACCCTGGATGTTACTCTCGTCGAGGACGAAAGAAGTGGTCGGATAGGAAGCAAAGGGAAGAGGGAGGGGGCAAATTTAACCGAGGCAGCTGTCTCTTTCGATCGTGGTTCGAAGACGGAAAGTATCGACGAGTAATTATATCGAGTCGCATTCACTCTTCTCTCGTTCTTTTGCCAATCGCTGTTCAAGTCTCTCTCTTGCTCGCTCTCTACCTTTCTCTCTACTTCGATTGTTTTCCATCGGGTGCTCTATTACCGAGCTCGAAGGATCTAAGAACCGACTCTCCGGGGGGAACAATCTCCGAAGGCATCCATTCGAGTGCACTTGGAACGAAGAGGAAAGGGGAATGACAGGTTGGTCGTACCGCGGAACAGGATGCGCTATAAACGTCACGAAAAATTGTCGAAGAGAACCCTGAATAATTCTCAGGGCTGCGCGGCGTCTCGCTACAAGCTTGGGTTTAAAGTCGAATCCCCCGAGTCCGCGTTATCGGCTGGAAGGAACGACGGACTCGTGGATTCGATGGAGCAATAGCTCGAGGAAAATAAGTTGTCGGATCGGGAGAAATCGATGGGAGGCAAACGAAAAAGCTTCCCTCACCGGTAAAGGTCGAGACGACCGTGAGATTCTCCTGGCTGAGAATTCTCAAGGGATGTTCCTCCTGGTCGCTCTCGGGCAGTGGATTCTCCCCCATGCACATCGCGATGTCCTCTTCGGTGACCTGGAGGCAAGAGTCCTGGGTCGGGACCGGTTCCAAGTCCTCGACCTCGACGATCTCGAGGATCTCGTCCTCGGAGGACAACGAGTGCCTGGACGGCAGGACGATGTCCTTGTGGGAAAGGTTCAGACTCTCCATGGAGACCTCCCTGCTCACCCCGTTACTCAACGGTTCTATAAGGGGCAACGGTGGCGGCACCACGATCTCCTCGTCGTCGTCCTCGTCCTCCTGCAGATCCAGCTTCCCTTTGTCCACGCTGTCGTCCATCACGGGACTGGCGGTCAGGTCCAGGCCAGAGTCCGTGTTGGATTTCACGTTCAACAGATTCAACTTGACGCCCAGTTTCTCGGTGATGTCCTCGATCTCGTTCGCCCTCAGACTGTCGCTCTCCGCCGTGGATAACGAAGTGTCGTCGTCGTCCATCCCCACGCAGGTTTTGAACGTTGTCAGCTCCTTGAACTGCGACGATTGACCGGAGAGTTTCGAGGACTCGACCCTGACCGACACGTGCTTGCTCCTCTGTATCTGGGACGATTGGTTCTCCACCCATTTTCTGATCATGCTCTTCTTGTGGCTGTCCATGAACCCGTAACCGGTGGAGTGTTGTTGTTGCGCGTGCATCTGCAACGCGGATGGCCCGGTGAGCTGCATCGGTCCGTCGATCCAGGTCTCTCTCTTGTGATGGGAATCTTTCAGCATGTGCCTGGCCTCGGCTACCTTGGACTTGGAGATTCGGGGACCGTCTATCCATTGTTCGTCCGAGCCACCGCTCGGTGCCGCGACCGGTATCATCTTGTTGCTGGGCGAATCGTTGGCCTTCGAGGACACCTTGGTCCCGGCGCACTTCCTGGCCGGACTGGCCTTCGGTGTGGCGGTGTGAGCGGGCGATGTCTGCTTCGAGGCGGTCTGCGTCAACGCTTTCACCGCTTTGGTGGACTTGTGCGCTGGACTGCGCTCCTCGGGGACGTTCTTGCAGGGTCTCTCCGCCGCGGAGCCGCGCAACACCTTGCCCATGGCGCACCGATTGTCCCCGGAGTTCAAACTCGGGATGTAGACGGGCGGATGCTCACCGTCGGTGGCGTCGTCGGTGCTGGGACCAACGTAGATCACCGTGTCCGCGGACAGGTCGCTGGAACTCGGATCGCACTCGCTGGTCTGCCTGGCCGCTTCCTCTCCGGAACTACCCCCGCTCCCCGTACCCTGGGTCCCACCACCTACGAACTTGATCTTCCTCCGCCTCATTCGATGGATCCTGGACGCCAGTTGCACCGTGGTCAACGTCTCCGTGTAGTGCTGCATGTTCGGGGACACGTGGGCGATCATCGCCGCGTGACACGTTAACGAGCCGAGACACTCCTTCAGCAATTGGGTGAGCTTGTGGTCCTTGTACGGTAGATGCTTCTGCCCGTTGAAGATCGCCAACAAGATATTACCTAATCCAGACAGGGGGATACCGCCCGACGACTTGCCGCGATCCGAATTACCGAGGTCCATTAAGTGGAGCCTGCTTCTACCGCCGGCAACTGGGGAATTAACAAGATCGAGAAACGATTAGACCGATTCCTGTCGCTTTCTCCGAAAACTGACAATTCGTCGGCCATTTTTGATCGCCTCTGTCGCGATCGTTCCACTCGGACGTTTTCCGCGTAATTTCGAAGATTCGATAAAGAGCGACCGGCCGCAGTGGCACCATCCACGCGAAAGTTTTCACCGTACCGTGTTACCACTCGCGCGAAACATTTTTCCTCGTTTTTCAAAAATGAATCCAAATACTTTCCGAGACTTTTAGCATTTTTCAGCGTTCCGTCCTCGCGCAAAGTTTCATCGACGCTCGATTCACATTATTCACGGTTCGAAACGATATTTTATCGACTGGCGAAACAATGGCCGGCGAACGTTCAAAATTTTTTTCCAGCGGGTAGCGGGCACTCGACGGCGCCAATTTTCCGCGAAGCCGCGCGGCCACGGCGGACGAGCGTCTCGACGCTCGGCAAAGCGTCGACGACAAACGCGGTTTACGATCCGGGAGTACGGAGAAGTCGTTTGGTAGGAAGGCTCACCTCCTCCCTTGCCGGCGACGCTGTACTGATAAACGTGAAGGGTGTAGAGCATGTGCGCGTCGGCGTCCTCGCGCTGTCGTCCCGCGACCGCCGCGTCCAAATAGAAGGCTGCACGCTCCGCGGTCGGTGCACGAAGCTCGCTGTGCTGTTGCAGTTGCAGGCTGCCGAACAGCGGATCGTCCCTCAAATACACGGCCGGCGACTGCTCGGAATCTGGGGAACAAAGAGCCGCGGCAAATCATTTCGCACCGCTACGCTCCGAGGGCTGGAACTCGTAAACATCGTTCTTAATACGAACGCAACGCGAAATATTGTCCGCGGTACAGCTGGAACGCGAAATATCGTTCCTAATACCATGGAACGCGGAAACACCGTTCCCACCACGAATAAAACACGAAACATCGTTCTTAATAAAATATGAAATTTTCCTCTTCGTTAATTAATAATCGTCCCCGTGGAGGAACGGGCAATATTTGTACCCGGAATAAAAATCTCCTGCAACGCGCGCTACAATTACAAGTTGAATTATAGAATGAAATATTTCCACAATGAACAAACAAACATTCAACCGTCCGATCGAATAAACGTTGCGAATAAATCGCTGCGCGTTGGTTTTACTCGTCGTCTGTTGTTCGAATAAAATTTTTCCCGTCTCCCCTTCGCTCCGTATATTTCTTCGATGAATTAATATTTCCGTTCGACGAAAAATACGCGTGCTCTTGAAACGTACGCGTACGAATGTGGAGAGTTTCGAAGAGGTGTTCGCGAGATGGTCGGGGTAAAAAATTCGCGAAGAATTCTGGTGTTTTCGACGGAGGGGGGCTACGAATGGAAACGGAGCGCGCGTTGTTGTACTCCTTGGACTCGGAAGTGGCTTCCATTTTGTCGTATTCGATTCCAACGTTTCGCGGGAAAATAATATCCAACGATGGAAGGACACTGTGATGCAGGTGTCCGGCGTTCAGTGGTCGTAAATCGGCCCCGCCTAGTCTCGGAATATCCGCGAAACGTCTCAAGGTGAATTACGACGTCGATAAAACGTCGAAAGATACGCGATCGGAGATATCACGGGCACGTTATCACGGACCATCGCCGTACGAGGCCCGTTAGCGCGAATAATCAGCGTAATGCGGAACGTAGCTGTAAACAGTGATCAACGTGAAAGCGCTGTTAAGCATGTAGAATCGCGCGAGAACTGTTCCTCTGGAACTCCTTCGATGGACGTTTCTCGTTCAACGTTCGAGATTTCTCAACTTTTTCTTCTCGGGCGTCGAATATTTCATCGAAGTCGTTCGCGTACTCGTAGGCTAGAGATGGTACCTTTCTAGTATCCATAATGTAAATAATAGCATAGAGTAAACGATACTTTCCTAACGAAAGATTTTTGGAGTAGACGACACCTTCCTAACGAAAGATTTTTTAAACGTTCGAGATTTCTCAACTTTTTCTTCTCGGGCGTCGAATATTTGATCGAAGTCGTTCGTGTACTCGTAGGCAAGAGTACCTTCCTAGTATCCATAGTGCAAATAGTACCGTAGAGTAGACGATACTTTCCTAACGAAAGATTTTTGGAGTAAACTTTTTTAAAGTCTTTAAGATTTTTTAAACGGACTATACCTTCCTGAGGAAAAATTTGTCAAGTAGACCTTACGTAAGATTTTTCGCCCGAAGTACGCTACAAAGAAGCGAGTCGAAGATTACGGGAGGATTAAGAAATCTGTCGACCTTACGCGGAGAGGGTAGAATTTTATTGTCCCGCCCTCCCACACGCGCCAATGGTTTTCGAACCGTAATAATACACGCGCCATCCGATGGGCTCGTAAACTCCGCGTCCGCGTATTTTTATGTACAGCCACCACCCGTCGGTGACATATTGTCCGCGCCTGGGAAAAAGCTTTCGATGCGAAACGACCGAGGAGAAAGAATATCCTCGAAGACAACGATCGTTATTGCGCCTCTATCGCGAGAAACGTAAAAATCCTGGCCGTGCGAGCGCCAGCTCTGTTCCTCGGATAAACCAGAGGATCGGGAGAATTCTGTTACAGTCGGTGAATATCCGATAACGCGCCACGTAGGGCTAAAATATCTCTCGGGGTTTCGTTTGAGAATTTCCGCGTTACGGTTTACGGGAGCCACGCTCTCGCGACGATTCGCTTCGTTTAAACGCGCTGGGACCGGTCTAGCTCCGAGGAAAAGCGCGAGGAAGCTTTTTCCGCGGATCGACGAAACAAACACCCGACTTTCGTCGCGTTATCGGTAATCGGAGACCCTGTTATCTTCGAACGGTCGAGGCGATACGACGACGTTTAGATAATACTGTTCGTAAATTGGCAATTAGCGTTTTACGAGCTCGAGAGACTCGTGCACTCAGCGACGTCGCAAAGGTGTCTAAAAGACGTCGCTGATGTTTTACTCGGCTCGGTGCTCGTCGAGTTGCGGTGTCGGTTGTCCTAACTTCCGGAGGGACGCTCCAGGGATTTCTACAATTTACTTCGATCCCGAACTCGCTGGAAACTCTCGATTCTTCCGGTCGTCGAATTTCCTCGGAAGAGTTCTCGGTAGAGGTATCGATTGTCGCGCGAACGGTTCCCAACGTCCAGAAGAAACGTTCGAGATCCATCCCGAGCTCAACTTCGACGTTGGATTCTCTTCGACTCGTCAATTTTCCATGCAACGGTTACTCGTTTCCCGACTCGTCGGGGACATCCGTCGATAAGACGGTAGGACAGTTTCTGGAAACGTTTCCACGTAATTTCTATCCTCTCGACTTCGACCCTGGCCACTACTCTCTCGAGCGGTCGATTTCCCGAGAAACTCTTGGAAATAATTCAAGCTCCGCGCGCGGGCGTGCTCGCACCACGAGCGGGAAGAATCTAACGAACGCAAAATAATGTCCGCGGCGCTCACGCACACCGTGTTACGGGGTCTATAATGCGACACGAGGCGTGGCAATATCCATAAAAGGGACCCGGAGAGAGAGCAATATTGTCGGCATCTGCGCCGCGCGTCAGAGGCTCGCAACGACGCGGCGCGGCGTGTCGTCCGCCCGGACCGTTCGTGGAAATGAAAAAACGATCTTCCGGAAACTCGTGCTGGAAATATAGACACGCGTGATGGACGCGAGCCGCGAGACTCGAGGAGTAACCGTGAACCGTGGGAGCGTGCGTGCCGCCGCGGTGGCATCTCGCGCAGGGGTCGCGAAACGCCAACCAACGTGCCGGATAAATCGTTTTTCGACGCGTTTCGAATACCGGGTCCGCGGGACAATCTCGTCCCCCTGGGCCGAAGCCCGGACCGGAGAGGAGAAACGTGTACCGACGAAGGGGGATACTAAAAAAAATCTGTTTCCGCTTTTTCGAATGACCGAGGAACACGAGACCGGGTTTCCCAAATGCCTCGTAGACCACCCGAAACGGTTACCCGGTTCTATCCAGCGTCCTTCGGGACAGACGTGGAATTTTAGTACGGGGCTATTAGAGGGAACTAAAAATATCCAAACGAGTCGGGTTCAAAGCGAATACCTGGGGGAGAGGGTGCCCTACACGGACGAAGATACAGACCGTGTACGAATCAAGGGTCGCGAGACCGCTTCTAATCATTTTTCTCCTTTGGTCCCGAGGAAATATATCTACGCGGGTGAAAGGTTATCTTACCGACCTGGACGCGTAAAAAAGCACACGAGAGATACCAAGGTCCTCGTCAAGGGGTTAATCAACGTTAATGCCACCGAAGAGGGTCCCTTTTTCTATCTTCGTCGAGTCTCGAGAACTTTTTCGCCAATTTCTCAAGTATATTTATAGTATCGCGTCGGATTGTTAAATATTGGAAAGTAACTCGAGGTCGAGAACCAACCCGGAAGCTGTATCAGGTTTGGAAAAATATTCTCGAATCGACGTCGGAGTTAAGTATCACCTTTTTCCAATTATCTCCGGCTCTCTCGACCGCGGAAAAAGATCGCTTCAATTTTCCAGCTCGTACGTGGTTGTTTTTCGTCGCTCTTGACGAGCAGGACCGCGATAATCATTGGTCGTGGTATCGGCCGTGGATCGGACACACCGGAAGCAGTAATTCGTTTCCGAGAGGGGGATCGATAATGGCTTCTCGTCGCGAGCTTGCTCTTCCCTATAATTCACACGGTGGACGATCGACCGGCCATTGCCACTTTCGTCTTAAGACCTTTATCTATCCGGGCAAAGTACACGCGGTCCAATAAGAACTCGAGACTTACCCACTCTTCATCGTGGGTATTTGCCAGCCGTGGACGATTACTCGAACGAACGTGACAAAACGGGTTAACTGTTATCTCGAAAACCACGCTATCGATGTCGAGGCAGAATTCAAGGCGTTCTTCTCCGTCACTGTACAAAATTATTTCCGAAACCGTTTAAAAAATCTTTACCTCAACCCACCACTGTACTCTACCGCTAGTCCATTGTTACCGTAACCTCGAAAATGGAGAACAAACGAATCAAATTACCGAACGAAAAACGAATATTTACTTCCAGAAGTTCCTACCTCGATTCCTCTGGTCCGATCGTCTCTTCTCGCTCGAGAAAATGCTCTCTCTCGAGATCCATTACGATCGACGCGAAATAAAGGTGATGTACACCTTCGCCGGTTTCATCGAAGAGGAAGAACATTCTTATGAATTTCGCGATTCTCGAGAGCGTGGAACGATCGCGAGTCCGCTACGGTGACCGAGTCCCTCGTCTTCCCCATTGAAAATGCGGAACAACGCGCAGACAGCGGGTGTGTCGAAAAGAGGAAGCGAAGCACGGGAGAAGGAAGAAAATTAACGAACGGCGGGGGATCCCCGTATTAAAGTAGAAACAGTCGGCGGGCAGACGTGCTTTACGCGGTCGTACGTTCGCCGAAATAAGTGCGCGCCGCGAGGACCACCGGGTCGTCTCGCGAAGTGCAGGTAAGGGGGTGGGGTGGGGGTGGGTCGTGTGCTAAGACGACCCGGCGAGGGCCGTAGGGAAGGTCGTAGGTCGTCGAGACCCCGGACACCCGGAGGGAGGGCCACGGAAAACCTCGTAATAAGCGGCTGTGAATATTCGTCGTCCGTCGTGAAAGTCGGCTCCGTCTCGACTATAACTCGAGGATCCGTAGGGAGACGCGCGGCCACGTTTCGCGTATTTTTTTTTTTCTTTTTTTTCTTCTTCTCCCCGCGAGAAACGGGAGGGACCAGGGGAGAAAGTTTTCTATAAATCATTTCCGGCCGTAATAAGCGCGGGAATGCTCATTCAGCCGTGAACTTTATTTATACGCCCGGCAGGGAGTATAAATTGCACGGTACTTTTAATTCGAAATGCCTTTAATTTAATACTCGCGACTTATTGCTCGTTTCGTATCATCCCCTCCTCCCTCTTCACGATTGGCCGGTAGCATTGTGCGTTTCTTGCGAACGCTTTAATCAACGCGAGGACCCGAATTTCTTAACGAGCCGCACGCGTAAACGCGGTTTCTTGCTCGCGGGAGCGTTACGCGCGAAACGATCGGCAACCGTGTCCCGTGAAATCTTGCAAAAACCGGGCCAGGGGATAACAGAGAGACACCCGGTTCTACGGCGCAACGGGTCCGCGCGCCATCTTGTTAATTCCACGAAACGGCCATTAGAATTAACTTGGCGTGTTATTCTTTCATAAGATCCTCTCTCCCGGCCACTTCCGCCGGTTACTCTTGCCCGGGTTTCGTCGTTCCGAGTTTGCGATATTTTTTCCCTCCACTTTGGTACGAAACTTTTCGCTTCGCGTTTTTGAAATTACCGATCGACGAAGTGCAACAGCATTTTTCACCGGGTCGATTTCAAACAGTGGTTCGTATCGTAATTGTAACGTTGCTGTCCTCTTTCGAACATCGAAGCGTTAACGATTAAATTTCTCCACGCACGCGCACACTTGTCGTCGTATCTTTGAAAGGGCTTCCTTAGAAAGTAAGTCCAATTTCTTCCGCGAGCTTTGAAAACCCTTCGAACTCGATTCCGAACGGTCGAGTGTAATTCGAACGCGCGCACGTAGGTCGTTGATCTTTCCACGCACGCGTGTAACGATTATAATAAAAATAATAAACCGGAGAACCGCGGTGAACAAAGAAACCGTTGAAAAACGGGGCAGAGTTTCAATTTGCCGGTGGCTCGTTCCCGGTTTCACGGCTTTAAAATTATCGCCGGGCGTAAAGCAACAATCTATTTTCCGGCCGAAAGGAACGAAAAGGCCTCGCGTCGTTAAACTTCCAAGTGACGAAGCGAGGAAAGCTGTCGTTAACAAAATGACCTCCGATTCCTCTCCACCGTGGAGAGACCGAGCACGGGCCATTGCTCGCTACCATTTGCTTCTGAAGCCAGCCGGTACGTAAGACGACGGTTTTCTTTAATTGCCTACCGCACGGCAGATCCTGGAGCGTATCCCCTCGTAAAAGTTACCGTCTACGGTAAACGATTCGGCCTGACTACGAGCGAGAACGAGAAAACCAAAAGAGGAGACGCGACGTGGAAAAGAATGGAACCTAGAGGAAACGAACTGGCATATTAACCGGTCGATGTACCGACGAATCTGCTTCGAGGATGCAGCTCGGCGAGCTCCGAAACGAGACCAATTAGAAATTGCACAGGGTGTGGTCCGGACACCGTGACACCCGCGAAGCGAGAACCGACAAAGGTAATAATTACCTATAAGGTCGTCGTTTTACTTTTTTCTCATCTTCGAAGCTCTCGAGGAAGCTACGATAATTTACCGTTCGAAGTCGTTCGCGAACGTAACAATTTCTCTTCGTTCTCGATGAAGATAATAATAACGTTTTCATTAAATAAAGTGCTCCGGTCTGTACGTATTCATCGGCGTCGAGAGATTGGAACTAAAACCGCGCCGGTTAAGTTCAAGGCGGCGGGATGGTAAAAGTAAAATTCGCGGAAGAAATATTATCCATCGGCGGATGGTGCGTGTTCCCGTTCGGGGAAATATGGAAACGGATAATCCGACGTAAGCGATGCACAAAATTGAATAAATAATGCAGCCGGTAATGGAATAAAGTACCGCGTTCGCGGCGAAGTAGAAGCGGAGATGTTTTCGGCCGCAGATGCACCATTCGCTGCAACCCCCAACCCCCGGCTGGCTGCCCCCAACCATCGCTATCGATCCCGTATATACTTTCTGCGCTCGTGCATCGAAACGCAAACACGCGGCTTTGAGGTTATTTAATCGAGTGTTTCGGTCGGCGGGCAAACAAATGGATATTAACGAATAATTTGCGCGATCGAAGGTCCTCCCCGCACCATCGATGGACCCCGTACACTTGGCCCAAGTGTCTCGTGCATTTGCCAAATGAAACTTCTCCTCGGTTGCGCGTAACCGTTTCCTATCTCTCGCTTTTCGCGAGAGGTTCGATATATCATCGGCAATAATCGTTTCCAATGATCGTCGACCGGCAAAAGGGAAATTTTCTCCGCCGGTGCCCCTTCCCTCTCCATCGCATCGCGGCGAAACGAAGCGGAATAAAAATTCTCCGCTGCTCGGAACGCCTCTTCGATTTCCCATCGACTCGTACATACCACCCCTTTTAACCGTTCGTGAAACAAAAGGAAGAAGAAAAAAAAAAAAAAAAAAAAAATAGAAAATAATCGCGCTTCTTCCGATCGCGCGCGTTAAAAGCGTGCACCGACTACGACGCCGGTCTGGCACGACGTTTCGAGCATTCTTCCTTCGTCGTTTCTCGTCCTCCGTCTTATCCGCTTTATGAACCGAGCTGGGCGCGGAAAATACGAAACAATAGCCGTGACGTGAGAATTATTCGCGAGACCGCTCCTCGTCGTCGAAATAAAAAAAAAAAAGAAAAAAAAAAAGGAAAAAAGAAAGAAGGAAACGCGCAAAGAAAACGATACAGAAACCGGAATACGTTCCGTGGAAATATATTTTTCTTTACCCCGGGACCATTCAGGTGCACGCGACGCGCGATCCTCCTCGAGTGTCCTCGCGAGAGCGCGCGAGCGAGCGAGCGAGCGAGCGAGCAGTCCCTCGAGTGCTTCTTCGTACGCGGGCCACGAAAATATATCGAGCTCCGTGACTTAATCCCATAGTATACTTTACTCCGGACGACGTTAAATTTAACACCCGCCTGCCCCCTGTCCCCGAAACACCCGTAAAAATGGATTTACGTTCGTTGATCGAAATATGCGTTCGTAGCTGTAACGTCCTCCAACGCGAACCAACTTCTAATGAAATTCATCGTAAAATATGCACCATGGGACGTTATAAACCGATACCAAGAACGGTTTCTCTACTTTCGTTTACGGCCAGAAAAACCCTCTCGGAGAACGTGTATCCCCATTTCGCGAGACGTACGTCGTAATCTGTTTCCGGAGGATTTTTACGACTCTTTGAATCGCGTCCGACGTATTTTATTGTGAAAATTATCATCAAGCGGGGATAGTAAACTTTTGATCGAGTAAATACTCGTTTACGAGAGATTTCGGGAACGCTGGACGAGCCAGAGTTACCCCTTTCCGAATGCAATTCTAAAATCTAATGGAAAGTTGAAAATGAGGCTTGCGAACGACTTGGACTCTCGAGTGATTTTTTTCTCCGCGAAATCGAAAATGTGGTTCCCCAGCGACTCGGTTCGTCTTTCGAAATCGAGTCACCTTCCAACGTTAATCGAATCGAATTCGAATAAAAATTACCGGGCGTCGAGGAAATAAAGGACGAAACAGGCAGGAGGGGGATGGGTGGAAGGAAACAAAAGTGAATTACCGCAAAGACGGTGTTTCGTTTCCGCTCGGTCTGCGTCGCCAGCGGAGCCGTCGAAAACTTTAAATAATTACGGGTCGAAGGAGGGGTGGATCGGAGTGGGGGGATTATCGAGTTCCCAGGGCGGAAAGGCTGAAATTCGTGGGCGAGGAAACGCCTGGCTCGACTTCGGGCGAGCGAGCTTTTCGCTTCTCGGGCGCGGAGGAGAAACGAGAGACACGGAAAGTCGGGTACGAGTAAAGGCGAGGGGCTTACGCTGGCAAAACAGACCTCGAGATACGAGTTAATTATTTAATAAGCTGGAAAATTAATTGCACCGCTTCGAAATTAGTTGGCGTTTCGGGAAAGCGGGAAAGAGTCTCGTTAAGACTGCCGTCGGACTCGCGACGCGCGCGTTTCGAAACTGAAATCACCGTGAAACTTGCCCTCAGGTGGAGTCTGCTCGAAGCGGGCGTTTTCGATCGAATCGAGAAACTTCCACTCGAGAAATTTACACCACCGTCTTTCGTCTTACTTATCGGAGAGAGTCGAACTTTGGGGGTTAAGCTTCCAGATCCGGTTTGTCGAGCGAAATAGCGACTCGAACTAGCGGCCGGTTCTGTATTTCGTTACGGGGCAATTAAACAGCCGCGAGCTTTTTCTTTTATTATTTCCCGAGTGTTCGTAAACGGGATTCTTCGACCGAGACCACGATTTCGAGTTCGCTGGTAACGAACCGGAGAACTCGACGGTACTCGGTTCCTCTCACCCTCGTGTCCAAGTTCCTGGAGACCTCCGTTTCGAAGTCCAGGAGAACCGACGGTGGAACTACGTTATTTTCTCAATTTCTGATCTTTCTCGAGAGAAGACTTCGACTCCAAAGCTCGATTCGTAACGAACCAACACCGAGTACTCGGTGAAAATCGAGATTACTCTTCGCCCGTCCGACTTTTCTCGAGCGGAGAGACCTCGAACTCCGCGGGGCACCAACGCTCGAGAACTCGGTGGAACTCGACGGAACTCGATGCTCTCTTCCCACTTCCGACCCAACTCCCGCGGAGATGCGAATCGAAAGCCCCTTTCGAGGTATGCGAAACACGCGAAAAAGAATCGACATCGGTCGTAATCTCTCTCGTTGGCAATGTTTCGCGGAAAGAGTCCCGTTCGACGCCGGAAGTTTAATACGCCGCGTTCCAGCGCGGCACGCGACCTCTCCGTTAACGTCAGCCGCGAAATTTACAACGGATTCTAAACCCTTTGAGATTATTACCCTTTCGCATTTATCGTTCCCACGGTACGATCGCGATAACCGCAGGTTACATTGTACCCGGCGGTGAATTGTTTCCTAATGCATACAACACGGCTGCGGTGCACCCGTAACTTTTTAATTGTAAACTTCAGAGCTTAACGACCGGGCAGACCCATTCCCTGATAATTTCGACGGCTCGAGTGCCCCAATAACCGCTCGATCGGTCTTAAAAAACCCGTAAACTCGATAGCCTCGGTTAGCCGAGTTCCAGGAATCGCGTAGCGAAGCGTACGAACGAGAAACGATCGTTGACGTTACGGAAATATTCTCGGTCGAACGTCGAGGGTTCGACGATTTTCGAGGATCTCGCACCGAAGCGACAACGCGGCCAAGGACGAGTCCGAGGTTAATTTCCTCGAGGTCGTCCGAGAAGAACCGTTCCCCGTGGTCGACGACCCCTGCTCCTCGAGGGTTCCCATAAGTGCACCGTAGCAGGGACTCCACCCTTCGGTTTCTTATTAGTCCGGCGAGTTCCTCGCAATTTCTCGACAGGCTGCGGAATAACGCTCGGAGCGAGCGAGACGGAACCGCGGCAAACTAGGGACGACGCTCTCGAAGACAAACGAAAAGAAGAGAAATAATCTCACCCCCTCAATTTTACGGAGACGTAAAGACGGAGTGAACGACGTCCTCGGTCCGCTTGCTGCATATTACGCGCGGAATCCCTCGCGGACTCCGCGAGTCGTACGGACCGAGGGCAACGAAGAAAACAACCGGGAACGATTTCATCGTACAGAGGCTTCGAGCCGCGTTATTACGGCCCATTTTGTCCGATACGAGGACGAAACTTCGCGTTCGGTTTTGTTCGGCTCTCGGATAAAAGCAAACGGAACGCGCGATTTTTCGACCGCAATTTCCTTCACCGGCTTCCGCTTTTATCACGCCGGGGAGAAACATTTAAAATCGTATCTCACCGTTGCCGCGATCCCTCGTTTATCGATGCAATCTTCCCGACGCGGTCTCGATGGAACGTTTCTCCATACCTGCTCGAGTACCCGTTCCCGAGTTTAACCTCCGTTCTCTCGTAACGATCGATGGAAAACTCACCGGCCCGTGGATCTCTACGAGAAACGAATACGAAACCGGTTCCCGTAGTTCCGGTTTCGTAATAACGTTGATTGCTCCCGACCGCCGAACCAACAACGAGAAACGACGCGCTTTGGAAAATTAGAGCGTTTCGGTATACATCGGTGCTCCACACACCCGTGACGACACAATTCCCTACGCTGTTCCCTGCACTCGGCACCAATTAATCCAAAACGATTGTACTTGCCCGCATTGTTCCAGGCATCGAATTAATTGCGGCAAACGTTCAACCCTATCGCGAGAGAGAGGAGAAACGCCCGGAAAACTTTCGACCCCTCTGCAAATACGTCTAAGACGACGTTTCTCGGCAGAGGGGCGTGGGGTGTGGGGTGTGGGGTGTGGGGTGGGGGTCAGGGGGCGGATGTTGGAGCCGATCTCTCCGAGAAGGTCCGAGGTGGGGAGTTGCGGAGGCAGTCGGGACTCTTAAAACCGGGGGACGAGGCTCGAGACAAGTGTTTCTTACGACTCAAGTTTCTTCGACGCCGCGGGAAGAACACAATGCTATCGCGATTGGGCGTTCAAACGAGAAAACTTCGGCGCCGCTGAGATTACGGTACAAATATTACGCGTAATTTGTAACCGGGAACCCCGTTTCCGGTTGGCCCGTGTCTCTCGCCTCGTTGTCCGCGGAACATTCACCGGGAATCTTCTTTTGTATTAACGTTAAACACCTCTAAGCGCCGCGTCCCGAGCTTTTATCGCCGAAGAATCGTTTCGTTACGCTCGGACTGTATTAATAGCGTTCGTGTTGTTCCACTTTGTTGCCCGTTGGTAGACATTAGCGAGACTTGTGGGGTTTGCCAGACCATTGGCATAATTTTTTATTCGAGTTATCGGAGTGTTCGAAGTAATCGAGGAAGTTCTTCTCGCTGTGTATCTTCCATGTACTTTTAATTCGTTACTTTTTATTTTATACCGTTACTATGCGTTCACAACGCGCTACACGCTCTCGAAGATTGTCTACTGATCCAACTATCAATGTCAACATTACGTACGCGAAAACAATGATAGCCAATACCATTACTATTACTCTCGCCCCCTCTCGAGACACTGAACGCTCTCGACAATTGTCTGCTGCTCCAACTATCAATGTCAACATTACGTACGCGAAAACAATGATCGCCAATACCATTACCATTACTATTACTATTACTGTCACCCCTTCTCAAGACACTAAACGCTCCCGATAATTGTCTACTGTTCCAATTATCGATATTAACATTGTGTACACGAAAACAATGATCACCAATACCGTTACTATTGTATTACTCTCACCCCTTCTGAAGACGCTAAACGCTCTCGATAATTGTCCACTGCTCCAACTATCAATGTCAACATTGCGTACGTGAAAACAATGATAGCCAATACCATTACTATTCCTCTCACCCCTTCTGAAGACGCTAAACGCTCTCGACAATTGTGTACTGCTCCAACTATCAATGTCAACATTGCATACGTGAAAACAATGATAGCCAATACCATTACTATTCCTTTCACCCCTGTTTAAAGACGCTAAACGCCCTCGATAATTGTCCACTTCTCGAAATATCAATGTCAACATTGCGTACGTACAAAAACTGATCGGCAGTACCACTGCTATTAGTCTCGCCCCTTTTAAAGACGCTAAACACCCTCGATAATTGTCCACTGCTCCAACTATCCATGTTACCATTGTGTACGCGAATATAATGATCGGCAATACCATTACTATTACTATTACTATTACTGTCACCCCTTCTCAAGACACTAAACGCTCCCGATAATTGTCTAGTGCTCCAACTATCAATGTCAACGTTCCGTACGTGAAAACAATGATATCCAATACCATTACTATTCCTCTCACCCCTGTTTAAAGACGTTAAACGCTCTCGAGAACGCTCTCCCTCCCTTAAAGAAATTTCCTCCCCCGGTTGTTACGTCCTGGTTGATATTTACTCACCGTTTGCGTGAGCCGCGAGGAGGTCCCTGAGTTGTTGTTGTCCGGCGGTTAATTCCACGCAACTGACCCTGACGCTGAATCTGGCGCCGGTTCTCTGCCGTTGCTCGGAGATTCCACGGAAGAGCCACGCGATCGCGCATGGTATCGCTCCCAAGGTGTGTCCCGCTTCCGGTGTGCCCAGCATCGTGTGCGACTTGCCTGAAATCAAAAAGAAGAGAAGAACGGAAATATTCCCGCGATTCCCACTCGTGTAACGGTTCCACGCGAAACGATATCAGCGTATCTGCCGCACCGGTCGCACGTGCGTCGCGTATTGTTTACCAAAGCGGTTTGGAAACGCGCCGTACGTTCCGTCGATTAATTGCATTCTTTCGTCCGGGACGTTCACAGAGAGAGAGAGAGAGAGGAGAGGGAACGTTGAAACCGTTTGCCTCGATTACATCGTCACGTCGAAACAAACAGTCGGGGTTTACGATTGATTTCCCTCGCTTTTCCCGGCCACGTGTCGCGGCTCGAATCGATTCGCACGGTTGCCTTTGAAAATCCAACCCAACCAACCCCCCACCCTCAAAATCCATCCCGTGTGCACGGTAAATCTGCAGATCGTCGTCGAACGCAACAATCGCGATGCCCGATTTGCGGCCCGGCACGACAATTAATTTGTTTACCGTTTAGCACGGACGATCGGAGAACGATGAGAGGAACAACGATCGCGCCGAGTCGTGCACCCGCCTGCGCACTCGCGAACCCTCGCCGCGATAAACGTCCCCGACCGTAGTTACAACGCGTAACGAAGCCCCGTCACCGGAGATCTAATTTATAGCCGGCGCTAGATTGAAACTGATTAATTCGGTTACATTACAAGTTCACGGGTTTGACCAATGACGGGTGAAATGAATGTAATCGGGATCGACGCGCGGTTGACGTTCCCGCGTTAACGGCAACCCTCTAGTTCGGGGATCGAAAGGAAGACGTTTCAAGACCGAACACTTTTTCGAGATGGGGTGTATACGGAGTCGATCGAGTCAAGTTTCTTTTCTAAACGGTGGACGAATTTAGAATTCGCGGAGGGTGCGATTTGGATGGACTTTCGGGAAGATGTTCGGTTTTTCGTAGATCTTTTTTTTCTGAGCTGTGTTTTCAAGGGTATTTTTGACCGTTTCTTTTTTTAAGCATGATTTTGTAATTTTTGTTCGAGTACCAGGTTGGTAACGAGCCCAATGGGATAAAGACAAGCGTTTAAGAAAAGGATTGTAGTTACGAAAGAAAATCGAGTTAGCAGATACGCGAGCGTAGGTCATCGGTGTTTATTGAACGTCCCGATCAACGGAGAAAAAAATCGGGATATTATCGAAAGGGAAAGAGTCTTATTAAAATCATAAAACAATAGGATGGAAACTGTTCTCCGAATAAAGGGAGAAAGTGACGGGAGGAAGGGAAACTGAGAGCAAAAGGCGTAAGGACCCGAGGGGTGGGCCGTGGACCGTCGAAGTAATGGGAAAGCAGCGGCACCCGTCGCTGAATCTTAAACGTTATTTAATTGTTCGAACGTAAGACGGTGAATTATGTTTTTATTTAATTAGAAACTGGGAAAAAGACAGGGTATCTCGGCTAGTCTCGGTCCAAGTTGAACTTTTCCTCGAATTTCGGAGCGTCGAGAGAACGAACCGATTTCTCGTTACCCGAATAATTCTCTCGCGTTTGTTCCAACTCGGTAAAGATATTTGCAAGAATTTCTCGAGTTTCGAAAAAATTTCAAATCATCCCCGTAAGCACGAATCGTCGAAGATTCGTTGAACTTTGGAATATTCCCCGCAACTTCGCCAACTATTTAATATGCATCGGATAATTTCCTACGAAGTAATTTAATTAAAGTTATCGAACCTTTTTCCATATTAATCGACTTATTTCCCCGGGAAGATTCAAAGAGGTGGGTACAATTCCTTTGGAACTCTCTCAAGGTCTGTTGCGCGAAACAGAGGAATAATGAAGAAACGTCGCATCGAATTCAAAGGTATAAATTAATATCGAGGAGCGTTTACTCGAGGAATCTTCAGCGAGCCGGATGCACAGATTCACCTCTTGGGAGCCGCGAGAAAATATTTCTTTCGCGCCTCGTACGTGAAAATGTACGCGCGAGCATCATGCGTTTGGTCGCAACGATTCGTCGATTTACGCATGAAAACGCGGAAAGATTTAGCGACAACTGTTTCCTCTTTTCCCCGAAAGGAGGCGAGAATCGTTCCCGGGGAACCGTCTCGCGGAGAACTCGCCCAGGAGTGCTTTAAAGCCGATGCATCCGCCGATTGGAATTCTCCTGCGCGAGCTTCACCCTTTTCGCGAGCTGGAGAAACGGTGGCCCGAGTCTCCTTGAACGCGGCAACGCAACGCGAATCGAAACACGTAAGTGTTCTCGCGGTCGTTTGCGTTTCGTCGATTCCGCGCGATCGAGCCAATGGAAAGAGCGTCGAAATGGTCGGTGAAACCGTACGTTCCGAGAATCGAGACAGTTCGATGGATCGAGCACCGCTCGTTTCGCTTTACCCTCGACCGAAGGAACCGCTCTGATCGCTTCGAGCGCAATATTTGCTCTCTCTCGCTCCCACCGGACAAACGAATTTCAATTTTTGCCCTTCGAACCGACAACGTGTTCGAAATCCTACCCATCGGGAGACACTACGATCTCTACGATTCCAAATAAAGGAAAACGTAACGCGAAACGAATAATATACACTACCGGTCGAAAGTTTGGGCACACGTATTTATATGTGAGTACTTTTGCATTTTTACTAGAAATGTGACACGAGTAATAAATTATAATATTAGAAATATCTTCTATGGAAGTGTATATTGCTAAAAGTTCCGCTGGTAAAAATTACCTTTCTTTCTATTGGCACGTTTCTCCAGGTAAATAAACAAGTGTGGAACCGAATGATTTACATAGACGTACGAGACCATAAACGATACAATCGCACAACGTGCAAGGATCTCGTGGTTCAGATTTAAGCGCGGAATTACAGAAAGGCAGTCGATTCGCCCAAATATTTAGCCCGTGTATGCGAGTGAACTACATCGCGTAAAGTAGAGGTTTACCGATTTTCACTCCAGATCCAATTACTCGTCGGCAAAGAAAAGGAATTGAAGCAGCCACGGTTCGAGCCGGGCGCGATAACGGAGATCGCCGTCGGTGAGCTTCGTAGCCCGAATGAAAGAAAAACAATTAGCAACAATTGATCGCAAACACGAACGACCGGTTCGGTTGGCCGACTGAACTGTATCGATTTGTCACCGGAAGGGGTGGGTGGTGCCGGGAGTTTTGCACTTCAAAGGTACGCGGTTGAAACGTCGCGAGAAACAAATTCTCCCCCGCGGGTCGTTTCTCGGGCGTAGTTCGGGATCAACCGCTCCGACCGCGGAAGAAAAAGTTGCGCGGAATCATCGTCCTCGGTGTAATTATCACGAATATTTGCATGTCAAAGGTGGCACCGCGGGTCCGGGGGACAAGCTCGCCGCGCGTTCTCTCCTCGTTTTGTTGGTTAATTTGCTTTCTCAGTGGTTTCTCGCGGGCGAAAGGGTTCGACAGCGCGTACCTTAAGGGCCGCGGCTGATGCAGAGTAATTAGCACCGCGTTACAAAGTACAAAAGACCGCATTGTCTGGCTGGCGTGCAGGGAGCGCTTCCTTCGCGTCTCTCTCTCTCTCTTCAACTCGCTCGCGCGCACGCGTGTTCTCTCGGCCCGTCGTAACTTTCCGTACGACAAATCCTCGTCGCCGTCAAAGGGCGGCCGCGCGTCTCTCGGTTTTTTTCTTTTTTTTTTTTCTTCCTCTTCTTTCTCTCGGCTCCCTCGCTCTCGCCACCGTCGATCTTCGGCGAGCAAGCGCCCGTGCACGCGCGCGTATTCCCCGCGTTTTCTTAGGAGCGGATCGAGGGAATCGCGCGAGCGAAACTGGGCAAGAGCGAGCGATCCCGGGTCGAGATTGTAGGTTCGTTCGATCGTTTCCACGGTGCGTAGGGGTTTCGTTTCTAGTTCTGGCGGGCTCGCTCCGATTCGGTTCGGTTCGCCTCGGCTCGCGGACCTCCGTCGCTTTGTCCCGCGTTCCGTCGCGCTCCTCTCTGTGTCAAAGCAGCAGGGAGACGGCGAGGTAAAGAGTTAGGGGAGTCTGGCTACAAAGAAAGGGGAACAGAGGGAAGCGAGTGACACAGAGAGGGGAAAGAGAAAGGGAGAGAAGTGCGTTGTCGTAGCGATGATCAAAAGCAGTTTGCTAGCGGACTTGCCTCAAGTATCTCCGCCGGTGGCGCGAGGGGATGAAAGTTCGTTCGGCTTCCTTCCACGTCTTTCTTCTCTCGCGTTTCTTTATCTCCGGCCCGGTAGACTCTTATCTCCCGCCGCTACCGCGCGTATTTCTCTCTCTTTCTCTCTCTTTCTCTCGCTCGTTCTCGCTCTCGCGCGCACGCACGCTCTCTTTATTGATTTTCTCTCGCGGTAAATTTCACCCGACTGGCGAACTTTCGCGAGAATTCGAACGATCTCGCGGCTCGATTCGCGTCCCGCGAACTCCGCACCGGCGATCGTTGATCCCTCGGGCCTGGAAACGACGAGTACCGTCCGCACGCGGATTCAACTTCGATGTTCGCTGGCACTCGGGAACAGTTACTTGGCGAATGTACGATGGTTCCCGTAAAAGTATTCAACGCAGAGTGGAATATTTCCGATTTCTTTCCAACGATTTCCCAGGTTCTCGGTGAGATAAGTCGCGAGCAGTGGTTCGAACGTTTGCGGTAAGATTCGATTAAAAGTAACGCTACCGTAGTCGCTGTACGCGCACCGCTCGATTGCCTTTATCGTTCCAATCGAACAAAGACCGTTCCCCGGAGATGAACAACCGGCGGTTATCGCGTCAGGAATACTTGGAAATTCCCCTGTGCGTTCGTTCGGAAAGTCGACGTACCGGCCAGGAGGATTTCGTTCGGATACTTTCGACGATCTCGCGTTCAACGACGATACGGAGCCGCGAAGTTTAATCGGTCTGTTCGCGAGGCTGGCCATAAATCCGTCAGCACGGAAGTTAATCCCGTTGAAAGCGACGCGAGAATAATCTCCGGTGTACGTTAAGATTCGAAAGGTGGAGAAGAAGGGGCAGGGGGAGAGAGAGCGTGTCCCAGTAGCATACATTATCTCGTTTCCTTTCGGGCTCCACCTTTTCGTCCCTCGTTCTCGCCCCTTTTCTCTCCTCGTCCATTTTCCCGGGGCCACGGCCTCCTATCCGTCCTCCTTCCTCTCCGGCGTTACCAGCCGAGAAAACCTTCCTTCCCCTCGGTTGCCTCGCATAATCATGCATTTGCATGCAAACTCGATATCACTACTTAAAATGTAAAACAACTCGCGCGTCTCGCCCGGTTCGTGTTCCCCGTCTAGCTACCCGGAGAACGATGAAAAGCAAGCGGCAAACCGAGCGTCGAAAAGGCGGGGGTAGGGAACGTCTAAATAAAGAATCAACCCCGCGAAAGGTTCGCCCGTCGAATACTTAATTCGCATCCGGATCGACTCTCGTTGCGGAATTTCCCTTCGAATTCGTCGAAAGGAACCTCACGACGGTTCTCGTCCCGTGAAAGTGTCGTCCGACGACCGAGTTTTCTTATCGGTGGCGCGGTTTTCAAGGACGGAAACAACCCTCTCACCCACCCACCCCCTCCACTCCGCCCCTCGACCCTTGAAATTCGCGTTTCGCGCGAGTTACCGCGAAACGAGTCGAGAGCGGTGAAATTTCGCCCGGCCGTGGCTTCGTCGTAGCCGAATAAAGGCGGCCTTGAAGAATCGAGCGCGCGCGTAATTAGGGAAGAAGACATTCAAAGACGATTCCTCGGTAAAAAGGTTCCCTCGGACACGGGTAAAATGTATTCCACACTTTCGACGTATATTCGGACGCGAAATTACCCGGCCGGTTTTCCTTCGTAAGCGTCGCTTTCCATTATACAAACGCGTGCCAAGAAAGCTTAATTGGAGCGGGCGTACGCGCGCAGTCCGCTCGGCACGAGCGCGGTGGCAAACATTTTTCTACGTAGGTACGCGAGACTACGAGTAAAAATCCCCGCGTTTGCGTCCCGCTAGTTTTCATTCGACGGTTCCCGCAAAAGGGCGAACAAAATTCGTCCACTTGTCCCCCCGGAAATATTTACGGGAAAAAAAGGCGTCCAGAGGCGTCCCGCGATCTCTGCGCCCGTCGCTAAGTGCGAAACGGCGGTCCCGTCGCTGGAACGAGCGCGGGAAAAAGAACGCGGTAGGACCAAGAGAACGACGCGCGGAGAATTCCTCGTGGTATTCATATTTCATGTAATTATTTCTACGCTCGGCCCGGATGAGTTCCTCGCGGTGGAAACAATGGCGTTTTGTCTACGAGGACGTCGAACCTTGCCGAACAAAGCCAGCGGAAAGAAGAACGGAGACGTCGGTCCCCGCGTAACGCACGGAATCGCACGGGAGGGGGGGAAAAATGTTTAACCCGCTTCTTTTTTTTTATTCTTTTCCGCTGAACGTCGATCCTCGATTCGACGCGTCTACGTTCGTTTACGCCGGATACTTTGGCAATTTTAGCTCGCGGTTCGGCAACCGTCGCGCAAACCGGATCGGTAAGGACGTTTTCGAGAACCTCGACTGCACTGTAGTATTTCAGGAGGAATATCGGAAACCAAAATATCCGGCCCGATACAAGTAGCGAACGATCGTACGAATAGAAACGGCGAGGATGGTTTCGAGAATCGCGATTACACCGTAATATCGTAGGGAGAAGAAAGTATCGGTTCCGGGTTCGAAGAACGTATTATCGCGAGTGAGTAGAATATGGACAGTGCCGCGCAGACTGGTCAACGCGAGTCTCGGACGATCGCGTCTACGCGGTAAGCGAGTAAGTAGAACGAGGACAGTAGAACTCGTACTGGGTTGGACCTATTCTGTCCGTCCAACCTACTACGAGTGGCGATCGCGGCGAGTAAGTGGAATAAGGACAGTACCGCACAGACCGACCGAAAAGGTCCAATCTGGTACGAATCGCGATCGCAGCGAGTAAGTGGAATAAGGACAGTACCGCACAGACCGACGGAAAAGGTCCAACCCGGTACGAATCGCGATCGCGTCTTCGCAGTAAGCTAGTTAGTAGAACGAGGACAGTAGAACTCGTACTGGGTTGGACCGATCGAAAAAGTCCAACCCGGTACGAGTCGCGATCGCGGCGAGTAAGTGGAATAAGGACAGTATCGCGAAGACCTCGCAACGTCCGACCCAATACGAGTCGCGACTCCTTCGTCGCTCTCCCCCGTTGAATCGCGATACAGCTTGCGATTCTCGTTCGAGGCATTGAGATACTCACCCAAACCGGCGTGTCCGAAGCAGAACAGGCAACCGTCCGTCCCGTTGATGACCGCGTGAATGACGTCGGTCAGGGCACTCGAGCAGATTTCAGTCTGGAAAGAATACGAACGCTTTTCAGTCGAGTAACGAGAAATTGTACGATAAAGTTCGCGTACTCGCTTCCTCTCCTTCGATCGTCGGTCGTGCACGCGCCAACTCGTCGAGTTACGAATACATCGATATGCGAGATCGTTGCACCGTCTCCGCGAACCGACGCTGAATATTTCGTTACCTGGCAAGCAGCGGAGTACAGAGCACCGCGAAAGCGAGAACGGAATGATATCCCGAATCGATTCGCGCTCCCTCCGAGTTAAACGGTGTCGAGTTATTCTCAACGCCGAAAGACGAGGCACGATGGACGCGAATTTAATTTCTGCTCGTCGCCGCGCGTTCAGAGCGTCTCGATCCGGCTGGAGGAGGAACGCAAGGATTTTCGAGGGTAACGACGGAGCCTTGACTTTAAAGTGCTTAAGAAAGCGTTTGCGGCCCGGTTTAATAAACGCGCGCGTAACGTCCTGCGAGCCGAGAGAAGAGGGGAGAGAGAAAACGAGGCGAGGATTACGGGAGGAGCGGCTTTGTTTGCTTTTAATATATTCATAGACTGGAAAAGTCCTTTCCGGGACCGAGAAGGAGCGCGAGAACGCGCCGTGCCGCCCCCCGCGCGAGCCGAGATCTCCGGGGTGGTTGCACCACCCTGGTCTTCTTCCTCGCCACCCATCCACCCTTGGTTTTTTCCAAGCGTCGTTACCGACCGGCGAGCGATGGTCGATAGGATCGTGATTTTCGAGGGCACGGGGAGACGGATTCCTGACGTTGCCGTGGAAGAGTATCGCGGGACCAGAGGGGGTGGGTCAACGGGGGCTGGAAATCGGCGAAGGGTCGCGCACGTTTCGCGAATTTCCTGCGGAAGCGAGCGGGAATTTCCTTCGAGCCTGCACCCGATTCGTTCCGACCGATCGATACAGACATCGACCGTCCTCCTTCGTTCTCGCAAGGGTTAGCAAACGTTCTGCGGCCGGAAGGGGGCGGACGTGGAACGAGAGAGGGGAGCAGGTTGCAGGGAATATCGAGAGGAAGATGAGGACGTGTCGATACCTCGACCAAACAAGATTGAAATCTTCGTGGACGAGAATCGGATGAATCTCCCAGGCCCGAGATGGAAAAGGGGAGATGAAAGCAGCCGGCACGGGGAGCGAGAGAGCAACCGCGATCAGCGGAACGGAGAAACTCGAAACGAAGAAGAAGGGACCAGGGGGACGGTTTGACGAGAACGCGAGGCCAACGCGAGAGAAGAATCGTACGGGAAACCGAAGCGAGCGATTTGGATATAGGGAAAATACCCTTCGGGGTATTTTTTTGCCTCGGCGTCCCCCGTGCGTCTACGTTGGTCGCTAAAGGAAACGGAAATAAGGAGTCCGGTCCTCCCTGTTCCAATATGGTAATTCCAATCTGTCGTTGCTCGTTTCGGAGCACGCGAAACCGGGGAACGAATCTCGTCGATACGGGCACGATGGATAGGACGTCTCTGCGTCGCGCGAGCCACGAATTTTCACGCGGAAAGACGCTCGAAAGCGCGACCACGATGACAATCCTACGACAAACACCTTTCAGCTAGACGATCTCCAAATTCCACTGAACCATTTCATACCGTTTTCTATATGAGACTACCATGCGACGAATAAAACGATCGATTACCAACTAACCTCTGTGTCGAATCTCTCAACACTGTCCCCGCGTCGCTAAGTTCAGAACAACGAAAGAGTATCAAGGACATACTCTCTCGTTGTTCTGAAACGACTACGGTGACATTTTAGACTACCACCAGTGGATAGATCTTACGCGGAAACGACGATTCTTTTATGAATCTTCTACTTCGACTTATACGCGTAACTGACCACGCACCTCGACAATATTTTTATTCGATACATTATCCAAATAATTTCCCCGTGACAAGAGCGTGACACAGTTCAGAGATAGCCCACTCGAGACACGAAGTCTACGAAAAGAAAATCTAAAATCAACGCTGCAACATCGGTGCGTTCGGGACACAGCGTAGTTTACTCGCGCGTTTCCCAGCGTCGTCCAAAGGTTCCTCCGCAACGTTTCCTCCGCCAGGGGTGAGAATCGCGGGTCGTCCGCGTCGCGAGGGCCACGGACCGCGGCAAATCCCCGACGAGATTAACGGCGCCGAAAGAGGCGAAGAACGGGCCGTCGAGGCTCGTTCGCGGGACAACAAGGACGTTCATAATTATAACGGGATCATCCCGGGGGGATGTAACGCAAAGCAAACATATTTCGCGGCTACCTGCACCCTCGAGGGTTCCGTCGCCCCCTGCCAGCCCACGGAACCCAGGGCATCGCGGTTAATGAAATACGTGACCGAAGCCTCCGTCATAATCTCAAACACTTGATTCCGCGGCGAACGAAGGGTGAGCCGGAAAACATCCCTTTCGTAGGCCCGAGAACCCGTCGAATTCAAATTATGTCTCTCGACGGGGAACCACCATCGCGCTTCCCGTAAAATTTATCGCGAATCGCCACCCGCCTCGAGTTTACGACTCGTTCCTCCCCGCGTCCTCGAGATTAAGAATTTTTACGCGCTTCCGTCTCGTCGCGTTGCTCTTTTACGGGGTTTCGGCTAGCTACGAATTCTAATTTCGAACGCCACCGCTCCCGCAGACGAACGACGTATTGCGAATCACGAGAAACGGTGAACCCTGGAATCTCCATCGGGCGAGTTTCTCGAACGCAATGTACCGTGTGACGCGGAATTCAGTGGCTTTATTCCTATCGGTGACTCGCGTAGGTAAATCGAGGGGTTTCGAGCCTTCGTCGTTCGAGTATACAGCGCGCGATTCTTTTCATTCGATCGTAACGAGGAAATCTATCGAATTTTTCCCCACTCCCTGCAAGATTCAAACGCGTGAAAATAGTGCACGGAAACGCTATTTGTTGAGGATTGTTGCTATTTCAAGCGATCGATCGATTTTCCAAATTAATTTCCCGATTCCCGATCCGCTCCACCGTACGCGAGAAGAACCGACGAAACGTATTTCCAAGACGGTTCGAAATCTCGGCGCAGCTGCGAGCCTCTTCCAGCCCCATTTCCAGAACTGCCGAACTTCCGTCGAAGCATCGAATAATTACGATCTCGAGAGATCGTCTTTATGCGGACCTAACCCACCCACTCCCCCGCTGGCTGTCACCCTTCGAGCGCCCATTCAAACGAAGACACTTTCCTCGGAGAGACCGATTCCGCGAGGATCTGCCGAGCGCGTTGTAAAAAAAATTTCCAAGGAAATTTTCGCGCCAGAGGGAACGCGTGAAACGTTCGCTGGTGAACTTCTCGTTCGTGGAGGACGTATCAAAAATAGTTGCCGCGTGAACGCGAGCAGCTGCTTCTCGCCGGGTTCTCGCAATCGAGAGGGTGATCTTCGAGCGCGATTGAAAAGAATCGGGCGACGAGCTCGTCTCGATTACGACCGTGAGGTTGGACGGGGGATGGACGTTAATTTCGGTAGGGGGGTGTAAATTAAAAGGGAGCCACGTGTGCGGTGCGATTCGCAAGCGGAGACCCTCGGTGTCATCGTCGGCCCGCGCGACGACTTCGATTCCGTTTGCAGGACGCGTTCTGGTAACGCAATATTGCCGCGGCCGCGTGGAATACCAATGACAACCGGAGGGGGCGGGAGGGAGGGTGTAAGAGACGCGGAGGGGTTCACGGAGATGCTCGTGGCACCGAGACAACCTTCTTCTCCCTCTTCCTCCCCGCGAACCCCGCCGAGGGAACTCGCTGGGAAGCGTGCACACGCTCTCGTCGTCTCGCTCGCGTTCCTCTCGCTTCGCCCGCTACTCGGTTCCCCCGTTCGCGGAGCGAAATGTAAAACTCGTGTAAGAAAGTTCGGGGAAGAAGCTGCCGGCGGTGGCGAGGGACGAAGGGACCCAAGGCGGAGGGACGAAAGGGCGCGCGAAAGACGGGACCCTTTTAATGGCTGGAAATAATCGAATGACCGTCTCTCGCGGATCTCTTAATTCCCAAGTTTTCAGATGGCCCCTCTTCGCACCCCCTGGTGTCGAGAACGAACGAAACAGATGTCACGGCCGCGGGTTCGCGGAGGCCTCTGTTATCGTATTTATGCGGAAATCGACGATTTCAGTGCTTTCACAGCGAACTACGGCGAAGCTGGAAACGCTTCGTTCGGTTCCAGACGCAATCGAACAGGAGACTTCGCGGCGTGCATTTCGCATCGCGAGAGAGTACGGATCTATCGAGCGTGGAGAAATCGTGGTGATCTCGTACGAAATTAACGGACTGTACGATGAAGTATCACAGAAGGTATCTAAAATATGTTTTGGAAAAGTAATACAAAGTTCTACTCGTCGTCGAATAACGTTTGCAGAACGTCGAAACGAAACTTTCGATTCGACGTCCGATTCAAGGCGTCGAGAACATGTTCTTAATAAACTGGTACGTACCGAATACTCGTAGGACATTTTAGATTATTTTACCGCGTGGAGAGAGAATCGACACCCTGTAGATACGCAAAATTTCACAGGCTTTCGTACGAGTATGCACAGTAGGCGCATCCTGGCGAAGCTAATCCAAGTCACTCGGGAGGATTACCAGCTACGGGAATGGAATCGATAAAACGACGGATATAATAACGAAAAATAATGTCCTGGACACGACACCGCTCGTCGAGAAGCTCGAGTTTCTCCAGGCGATTGCCAACCGATCGAAAGACGACGAGAATCCTCGTTGCGCGAAATCGTGCTCCGTTGGAGATTGTCGGCGATGTAAAAAAAAAAAAAAAAAAATTGGACTACTTTATCGGGAACTGGCGCGTAGCAGTTTCCAATTTCCGGTGTTCGTGCGGCGATAAAACCGCGCCGGGAACACGGCTCGAACGACGCGCGAACAAACGGGAGTCGTCGTTTAAAAGCGGAGAAAAAGTGTTCCGCGGTTCTCTAATAACCGTCGCGACGAGTTCCGATATCGTCTCTCGGCGGCGAACGGGCAATTGCGAGGCGACCGTAGCAGCGACACGGTTACGATAATTTTATGCGAACTGTACGCTCGTAGAGAACGCGGCGTTCCGGCTCGAAGGAGGAACGCGGCTCCGAATTTGCATAGGCAGAGGCGGGCGACAAACGGGCCGCGTCGCGAGCGCTCGATGGAAACCGTATCGAAAAACAAACAGGCCCCAGGGGGTGTTTTTCGCCCTCGTTTCGACGAGCGAGTGTCTACGGAGCGACGATGCGTGGTACCCGCGCGTGCACGCGCCGCGTTCACGAGCCGATAATTCCGAAAATTGCCGCGCGCCGTATGCGTCGACGCTCGATTTTTGTTCACCGCACCGTGATCCCGCGAGCCGACTTACTCGCTTATAAATATAATTCGCGTCGGGTTCCGATTCGACGATGAAAACACTCGCGCCACGGAGCCGATCGGGCCACGCGCGGTTCGTTTCGAAACGATTCGAGTATCGAAAAGGTGATACCGAACGGAAAACGTTCGAATTTTCGTTTCTATTTACAACCGGTCCAGAAAATACGGGAGAATCGTAGCGGCTGCTGTATCGAGCACTCTGCGGTCTGTGTTATCGCGTCGGGAAACATTTACCCGGCAGTGTTCCAACCGTCCCGGTAAAAAGTTATGAAAAATCGTGCATCGGAAGAGAGAACGCGAATCCGTAGATATTCCGTGGATTTTTCAATTTTCGAAACGGAAATCCCGCGTCGAATTACACCGCGCGACGTTCATCGATCGTTCGTTCCAATTATCGGCTCGCGAGAGGAAATTCGACAAAGGTGGGTCGATTTTCGGCCCAAAATGCCAGACGACGGTCCCCCTTGAAAACGAGCCACGGGAAAGTCGGGATAAATTACGGTGGAAATCGGTGCAACCCCTACCTCCGTGGGAGGCGGCGGCTCGTCGCGCTCGTCGCGCTCGTCTCGACGCGGAATTCTCAACTCGTCGACTTCGACGAGAAACTCCACGGCGCGCGATAACTTTCGGGATAACAGGTCGTGGAACTTTTTATCCAGCCCCGGCGCGTTTTCAAAGTAACGCGGTAAGACCGATCGAGGGCTCGCCGGGGCGGAAAGTGGGCAGGGGGTTGGCTCGGGGCCGCCAAGGTATAGAGGTTCACCGTCAACCCCTACCACGGCCGGCAGCTGGTGAAATATGTCGCGATTTACACGGGAGATTGGCGTCATTGGCGCCTGGGGAGCGAGCGAGAGGGCCCACCCTTGCCTCGCACCCCTCGCCTCGCCTCGCACCCTCCGCCGAAACCAACCGGCGCCACCCCACTCTCGCGGATAGCGCCGGTGGTGGCTCGCCGGATCAAAAAAGCATTCGCGAAATTCAACGCGCTCGGTTTGAGCGATGCGGAATCGAAATCGTTAGTAACCCTATCCGCGTTCCGTTTCCACCCTTCTCCGTCGTCTACCCCGCCGCTCCGTTCCGTTCCGTCGCTCGTTCTCTTCTCTTTTTTTTTTTTTTTTTTTTTTCGTTCCCCTCTCTCTCGTGTTCGAATTTCGGAATGCTCGAACAACGGTTGTTAAAAATAATTAAAAAGAGTTTCGAGCCCGGCCCGGGGAAGATTGACCGTGGACAAACGGGGGGAATAATTTCGTGCCCATTCGCGTGTTTTTGTTTGCTAACAACTTCCTAACGATCCTCGGGGGAGGGGAAATATCAGCCGGCAGTGTACGGGGACCCGTCTCGCGCGTTGTCGCGTACTTCGGATCCAACGTGCGACATTACCAGAGAGGAGATTCGAACGCTCCGCTTTACGAATATTGGTACGAGAACGAACGATCGAGGAACAATTTCACGACGTTACGATTTTTCAAAGAACGATCGTGCGTACGTAAACGGCGTACGCGACAGCTGCCGACGTTGTTCCTCGCTGGGTGAACTCGTAGTCAGAATTAATCTTACCGTAATATGGAAATGCATCGTTCGGGTGAACCGCGCGAAGATCCGGTCGGGGCAGAACAAGGAATATAGATGCGGCCAATTGGGGTGGATCCGTTCCACGGGCCCGTATGATTGGTTTACAGATTACCGTGCGCCTGCCGTAGACCGCCGCTATCGACCCCTATCGAACGATGCTTATTCGTTAGACGGATCTGGACGATCGCGTCGAGAGCCTGCCAGATGCATTTTTCTAACGTCTGCTTTACAAAGAGGACCGGGACCAGAAAAAGGGAGGATTCGTCGATCGGTCAACCGAGACTAGCGACAATTTTCCAATCCGTGTTATTCGTTCACCATTACTTCGACCCGATACGTTTATTCAATTTTCCACGATCTTCTCTAAACGCACTTTCGACCTTAGAAACAAATCCGCCTACGTTGCGATTCAAATCTGGAGCCCGTGCATCGAAAAGAGGGCGAAGCTCGGAGGGATTCGGTTTTTCTTAAGAATAAAGAAATCTGTGAAAATCTCCACTCGAGACGCGGCACTCGACGAGAGAAATTCGTCGGCTCGATAAGGATCGGTCGATGGCGTCGTTTTCGAGGGCTAATCTTATCCGCGCGCGGAGGCGCAAACCGATCCATTCTCGCCGGGACACCGGAAACCCGCAGCAGAGAACAAGAAGCCACGCCACCGTGAATTTCCAGGCGTTGCAACGCGGCCCATTCGATCAGCATTTGCCGGGAAATGAGCAATAGATCGAAGCCACGTCGGTAGGGAACAGTACCGTTGGTCGTGGAAGCGCGAACGAGCGAGCGAGCGAGAGATCGAGCGAAGAGAGAGAGAGAGGGAAAGCGTACGAGAGCACGCGAGCGCAAGCGCGTACGCGGCGTACACACGCGCGTAATCCACAGCGTGACTATTAGTCGTAAGTCAATAATAAAGCCCTTGTCCTGGACCGACCATAATGGCTCCGGTGAATTATTCTGTCCAGGATGCATTGTCCTGCCGGATCGTCCGCGGGGATAGAATTGTCGACGGCCACGGGCGATATATACGGTGTACACACGCGTAAGATCTCGAACGCGTCTACCGCCGTATTCACGTACGGAGCGCGTAATTGAGATGGATGTTCAATTAATTTGGCCAGGTTTCATTTGCACACCGGGAGGACCCGCGTCGCCTACTCGAGCGCGCGCTTCGCGTCCTTATTCTTCGCCGATTGACGCGCGGACCTGAGATCGACAGCTTTTCTCCGGATCGGTGACGAACGAGTCGTCCCGATTGCCTATCGGGTTCCGTGGTTGTGTGTTTCGCGCCTCGAAAATCGTTGCGTCCTGATAATCGAATCTGCTCCGCTCGCGCGAGCCCGCTCAACCGAACGGAGCTTTTGTTGGAATCCGCGAGAAACCGCTGACTACGCGAGTCGTAAAGTTGTACCACTTGACGCCGCAACACGAACGATATTTCGTTCGACGCGTTGCGACCAGAGTTTCCACTCACCGGGGTAATTATCGTCGTTGACACGTCGCAATTATACTGCTACGCTACCGTGACTAGTAACTACGGTGTGCCCGGAGTTACGCTGGATTTATTATTTTTATACGAATCGATCGTGCACCGCGTTATTTCACCATGGATTAAATTTTACGCGATTATTCAAAATTGAAGAGTGCCTCGTTATTTTGTATCGTGCAACCCGCGTGCTCCCGTTAGGCTTTATTAATACCGTTTCCACCGATCGTGTCCTATCGTAACTTTTATTTCCGCGTCAAGTACTATTTTTATTCTCTTATACGCTTCAAAGGACTGCCGTTGAACAAACGATAATTATTATCATTATTATTATTATTATTATTCGTCGTTGTACCAAAGGGTTCCCCTGCGTTGAATAAATGAAAAAAAAATGGGCGTAAAAATTCGGCAGGGAAAAATTTCGACCTCGCGCGGGACAAATTACTGTACTCGTCCGAGCTGTACTCAGCTGTTCGCGTAACGACTCCTCCCCAACGCGCGTACGATAAAGGTGTCGAACAAATTGGAACTTCAAAGACGTTTCCCTTTTCAGAGCAGAGGGCGGAGGGAGGGCGGGGGGCGAGGTCCCTTTTCTCTCCATTTTTCTTTCCGCTCGGTGTCTCTCGCGGAAATAAACTTCGAGCGAGCGTGAAACTACCCAGGCGCGGAGACGCGTGTACGCGTGTACGCGCGTACGTGTCTATTCTTATATAATGGACGCAACTCGACCCCGCGAGGATGAATGGCCCTGACAGGTAGCGATATTACGAATTTATCGAAGATTCGGTCGACGCTTAGTCGACGTAACGTCAGTTCGCTTCACCTCGCCCGTGGGCGAACTTCCTCCGCATTGTAATTCACTTCCCGTCTCGCTGGAATACCTGAGAACACCTCGAGGATTCCGCTCGTACAATTTTTCGCCCGTTTCCTCTTTATTTCGGGAGACTGGAATCTTTCCTCTTCGCGCGGACCGGAAAGATTTCCGTAACCGGAGGATCTAGCGTTTCTTTTTTTTTTTTCGAGCACGCGTGTCTACGTACGAAAAGATTTTCACAATAGATTCGGAAATTTCTCTGACACGACCCGGAAATATTTCATCGCGCACGTTGGACCGTGGATATGAAAAAAGAAACGTCTACCGTACCACGAAAATGTAGCAGTTCTCGGGAAAATTTGCTTCGTTCGGCTCGTTTGTGCTTTGCGGGGATGGGCGGAAACTATAAAAGGTGGACGAAATTTTCGAGAACGTCCGCATTTACCAAGAAATACACGTCGCTGGTTCGCGGGGCGCTGACGCGCAACAAATACATTCGTCTTGTTAATATGGAACAGCGCCTCGAGTTAAACGCAATTGAATATTTAAATGCGCGTAAAATCGCGATGCGCAGCACCGAGAACGCCGCCGGTATTATTCGAGTATATTCCCGACGAGTGGAGAGTCCGTCGTCGAAATTATTTTTTCCTAGTCGAAGTCGAGCGTATAAATTTTTCACCGACTCGTCGAAGAGTCGGGTCCGATCGCAACGAGGATCGAGACAACGCGCGACCAACGATCGACGACCACCGTCGGTGACGTTAATTTTCGACTGACCCATAATCAATCCAACGCGGTCTGTTTGCGCGTCGTATCGAGATGCTTCTCCACACACCGGCCACGGATGGATTCGCGGTTCGCGTATTTGCGGATTCAGGTAGCAAAGGTATCCATTGGCCGAAGATTATCGGGAAATCGAAATTGCAGCCAGTCTGGATTACATCGGACCGGATCGTCGCGCGACAGCATTAACGGTAGCTCGTATAATTGCCGACTGTGTCGATCGAGTCTTTACGATCAATCTTCGAACGAGTTTTTACTTTCCCAAGTGGAAAAAAAACTTGTTTTCTTACGAGTGGGAGATGATTTCTTAGACAAAAAATTATCAACTCTGTTCCACCGTGTGGAATTCAAAATTTAATATTCTACATTTTACAACAGTGTTCTAGAATCTCCTTAAGCGCTCCCTTAGAATTTTCCCTTGGAACGAAAAGAATAATTCCCAGAGAATCGTCCACCTTGGATCGGTTCCCCGATCGAAGAAACGCGATTCTTCTTACAGGAAACCAGAGATTCTCTGTCCCTTAATTTCCCTGGACAGTGCGCATTATCCTCCCGTTACGTTACGGTGGTCCCCCACAAGAATTCCGTCGCGCTAAATTCTCGATTTCGATTCGGGCACGGAGAACGATCCTTCGATTCGTCGTTTCGAACGCGCGGCCATATCGACGGGCATCGCGATCCTGCGGTTTACGACGTCCACGGACGTACCGAACGCAATTGAAAGAACGAGGGAGAAACTGGTTAAAGATGAACCACTTTCCGACGGGATCGGTCCGACGACGGTCTTTAAAATATTCACGCGGCGCTGCGTTTGACGGGCGACTCTCGGAAAGGACGAGAGACCGCCGTCCCCGAGGACGGTGGACGCAATTCTCCCGGAGTTTTCTCTGTCGGGGGCCACGGTGGTGTGTCCCTCCATCGATTCTGACGTTCAGAACGGTCCAGAAGCGATTCGACAGAGAACCATCGCCGCCGCCGTTTCGACGGGGCAAAAAAGAGGGGAGAAAAAGGAGAAAACGGCCATTGTGACTTTCGATGACAATCGTCGCGGCCGACGCGGACTTTTGATCGAATCGATCGATCGGTTTCTATGGGTCTTCTAAACACAGCCATACGGGGAGGGGGGGGAGGGTATGGGGTGCGTCAAAGGGCTGGTGAACACGATGGGGAACGATGGAACGAGAGGAACGAAGAGCCAGTCCCTGGAGAGGACTACCGACCGGCGCTGGATAAAGAGAGCGTTCACAACCACGCGAGAGTGAACGAGAGAACGATCGAGGGAGCGACAGAGGGACACGACGAGGGACGAGAACCGGGAAAACCGAGTAGCTCCGGGCTCATTTGAATCCGACGCTCGATAATGTCCCCGGAGAGCACCGAAATATCTCGGTGCGCGTACACGTACGGGTACATCGCGATATTGTAACGCGCCCCCGACCGACCGCCCGCCGCGGTCCCCGATGACATTTTCCGCGGCGATGTCGTTCATCAATGCCACGCAATAAAACTCCCACACGAAAAGAAACCAAACGCGTCTACGCGAGACCGGCCGGCAAAAGACGCCGCGACGCTGATCGATCGGACCGTCCACCGATCCACGCGCGATCTCCTCTTTCGTTTCGCGCGAATGGATCCACGAGATACCAACGGATCATTTTTACGGCAATGACCGATTAGCCGAACGTTCGTTCGGACGTGAAACTTTGTCCGGTTGGACAGAGCTGCGCCATGGATGCACCGGGTGGTTCGAAAGAGAATAATGGAAGATACCACGAGAAAATGATTATTTTCGATGACCGATCAGCGTTTATTGAAACTTTAGGCGGTGCGAGAGAGTTCTAGAAAGGACGAACAGGGTGGTTTAACAAAGAACGAGAGAGGATTGCGAAGAGAAGGGTAATTTTTGCAACGATTACCGATCAGCCAAGTGTTCGTCGAAACGCGCAACTTTGGTTCGCCAGGGGAATGCACGTGATCGTTCAAGAGAGAGAACAAGGGAGAAGTTAGGTACGTTTGAAGGTCACTCGCGTTTCTTTACCCTGGAGAATGAACGGTCCGTTTCGAGCCGAGTTCGTCGGCCTACCGCCCAAGAGCTAACACGATCATCGACACGCGACGAAATGGTATCGGGAACGCCATTTCTCTCTCGCAATGCTCGAGGTTTCGATCTTCGGCTTGTCGCGAGGTGTACTTTCGTTTAATTTAACAACGCCCGTATTATGCGATACGCGCGACGGGGATATGCATTATTCAAGCGACATATATGAATGCTTAAAACGCGAGCCCGAAACTGTTCCCGAAGGTGGTCTCGTTCGACGTTCCGTTTGCGGTCTTCGAGGATCTCGACGAGTCGAAATCGATTCGAAAACACCTGTTACTCGAAACGGTACGTCGACCGCTTCAATTTCGTACGTCTCTCGATCCCGGTACGTTCCATTTTACGGTTCCTATTTTTAAACGACACGAGGTTAACGATCGGGAGCAGAATTTTGCGAATCCTCGCTAGGAAGCGACTCGAATACGTAAACTCGAAAATAATCACGGCGACGTTCGATTCGATTCCTCCTCGGCGAGAAGTCGCGAGCCAAGAAGCAACGTTCGCCAGAGGGTGAAACGGGTGGGTCGGATTTTCCTGCCGGGAGGTGGAGTTTAGAGGTCGGGAAATTAGTTTAGTTATGCGCCCGGCAGGGACGTCTCCTGAGTCTTCAGGATGAACATAAGTCGACGTCGGAGCACGTACTTAGACGTTTCAACGTTCCGACTTTTCCGCCCTCGATGCTCTTTAACTTCCACTGGAATTCCTCTTTTTCCTTATTTATCTACCTGGCACCGACATCGAAGGATTCTCCGAGACACCGAACGGTGGAAACGCGATTCTACGCGCGCTAGAGACAAAGAGAGCACTCGGGTAGGCGGAGAGAGGAAAAAAAGGGCCGCTGAAACGAGAGAGTGAATTTTGCCCCCCTCCCGAGGAACTAAGGGCGGACGATGGGAATCGACGTTCACGAATTACCGGGGGTAGCTTTATTCCACCCCCTCTTTCGAGAGGATACGGTGAATTTCTAACGCTTACCTGGGAGTCTTCCTCGGTAAATATCGCGTCGAAGGCAAACATTTTCGGCGCAGCCACCGTTGGTCTTCGATCTTCCGCGGAGGAGGACTGGCCAGACGTAGGGTCGACCAAGGTCACCTGCTTCTTCCTCTTGTCGGCGTTGAAGAAGCTCCCACCTTCCCCCGGAGACACTTTCAACATGACTTTCACCTGGAAATTAAAAATTAAACGTTGGTTAGTTACAGAGAAGGAGAAGCTCCAGACGCTTTAACCGATACGTCTCTGTCCAGCCCAGGCTTTCGAAACCGAGAATATATCGCGAGGCTTGATTATAGACCGTGGAAAATAGATCGATATGGACGTACGTCGAATCGGCTGGAATAGCCTCGCGTTACGTAACGAATGTAACCTTCTCCCGGTCGAACAATGGCCTCATCAGAATTATCCGGACGGTTTCAGCCGGAAAATGGACGGCGGGGTCTGAAATAACGACGAGCCGCGTTAACCGATCCGGTTCAACGAACCGTCGTCGACGATCCTCGCGGCGAATGCAAACGGAAACTTATCGCTCGATGGGAATTAATAAACTTGGGACCGAGTGCCACGTATCGTGTCTCCTCGATAATGGTGTAAACGCCATTAATCGAATCCAGGCGGAAAATGGTTGCGACTATACATCCGGACCGTTCGGTCTCGACTGAGTGATATTTTACTCGAACGTATTATTCGCGGAACTTTCTATATTTTATTCGATTCCTACGAAACCCTTAGGTCGATGCGAGCACACGCATCTGCCAACACTCGGAAACGTACAGCCTCTCGAATATCCAACCGATCGAGACGCAACAAACTACTCTCGTTCCAAACAAATACACAAAGCGTTACGTTTCTTTCATCTTGTTTCTATCGCAAACTACAGGCTACTCTGCAGTACACAGTGATAGATCGAAGCGTAATTCATCGATCTATTTGCACAATTATACAGATTCGAAACTTTGCGAAACTTTCTCGATTCGAAACGATTTTGGACGTTTGTTACGGACCAAAATCCATCCTACCGTGCCTTTCGATACAGTTTTACCCTATCCTAGGATAGACGAAAAATTTCCAAAGGGCGATCCGTTGCGCGGCGCGTCCCACCGACTGGAAAAGTTCACCGAACGCGAAAGAATCAAAGCGCGAACGAGTCGTCTCGCCCGGTGGGACGTACCGTGTCGCGGTGTCATAAAATATCTCGTTTGTCGCCGGGAGAAAAATACCTCGGTGTCCTGACTATTTATCAACGTTTCTGCTCGACGTCTGCCCCGTTCTCCCGACGGATCGCGGGCCAGCAACTCGAATCGAATTTCCAGCGCGAAACGGGAAGAGAAACAACAACGCACCGCGGGTGGAGGAGAGAACCGAACGACGCATCGACGCGTCGTTAAAACTGCATTCGTTTCACGGTGAGATCGATGTTCCAGTCGGTGCGGTGTACCGGGAACGCGTCGAGTCGAGTCGAGTCGAGTCGCGTCACGGCGTCCGTTCGGCCCGGCTGTCCAGGAAATTGCGTTTCGAGATTTCGTTCAGATTGCGGGGCACGTTCTATCTTTTGCATACGGAACGGCCCCGTCGCGAACCGGGGGCCGCGCGGCCTGCGAAAAAGAGACGCTTCGCTTTTTACCAAGCCCCGTCCAGATACACCTTTCTTCACCGGAACGCGTCTCGGTACGTTGAGCGGTTCACCGTGAAAAGACCGAGTGCCAGCGATCGAGCGACCGGAAATAAAATACCTCCTTTCCAGTCTTATTGAGAAAACTCGCCCGTATCGATCCACCCACCTTTCTTCTCTCGTTTCATCCGGACCCCGGCAACCCGTTACGTTTCCTTTCGTTTTCGGTTATTCGGTACGCGCAAGGTTGTTTTCCCTATCGGGAGAGCGTCTCGCTCGAAGAGTGTATCCTACAGTCTCCGATTTCCAACCGCTTTGACGCGGTATCGGATCCGGATACTGGATAATTTTCGAGACGCAGCTCGACGACCTCATCGAGAAGCGTACAAGAACGCACACTTGTACCGAAGAACGAAACCCGGAAGTTGATACGAAAATCAAAGGATATATTCCTATTTACCATTAAGCGTAACAAAGACGCGGATCTTCTCTTTGTTAGGCACGAACGACTCTCGGCGATAAAACTTCGGTTCATCGATCGTGCAACTTGGACGATATCGAAGTTCCGCGCGCGTACTTCGCTGGTCGATTTATGCATCCTCCTCGCGAGAAATACCCGCGCGGATCGAGTTAATTGGTTAACGCCACGGCCTCTTGGAACCGAATACCGGAGAAACTCTTGCATTTTCGTGACCGGAGAATTTTATCCACCGGTTACTAAATTTCCAGCGCAACGTCCACCGTGCACGCTCGAGCAAAGCGTCGCCAGTCGCTTTATGATTTCTCGCATTAGCGCTCGCGAACAGAATCATATCTCCCCTCTCTCGGTGGTCGAACGTGGCTCTAAATTTATAGGAAGTCCTCTCCGCTGGCACACTCATTTACCTCCGTGATTTACTCCCCCCTAATCTCCGATCTCGTTCGTAATGACCTTTCCAGGTTCTTCGTAGGCATGCTAGCAGCTTGCGCCTATTCGACGGGGCGCTCTAAATTTCGCAGTCGCGTTTCCTTTTCCGCTCCGACGAGCCTTTATCCACCTCGATCGCGAGCGCGGTAAGAAAATCGAAGACGCCCAATTTTTCACGGGACGATGAACGAGGAAAGTATACGGGGAAAATATTACCCTCTTCGAAATCTCTCGAATCGAGACTGACGAGGAGCCACGTCCGCATGGTTGCCTCGTAGTTTCCGCGTCCGTCCTTTGTCGCGCGCACAATCTGTATCGTTTGCGAAATACCGAAACACTTTGGATTTCGATACGTCCTTGGTACACGCAGCTGCAGAACTGTCAACCTTCGTACACCCATTTCTCCAGAAGTCACACGCGAGCAATTAATTCGTGAACGTTCGTCTCTCTATCGTCCTCTATTTTTTTTTTTTTTTTTTAATTCCCACGCGTTGTTACTTTGCACAGTTGACAGAATATCGAGTCACCTTCGTTCTCCATCCTCCGAATTTTTTCTACAATTTCTCCGCGCGACGTTTCCTCCCATCGTTCGTAAAACACCGTGCACTCGATGCATCCTCGGTCCAAATACTCAAACACCAGCGTGAACCTCGCGAACGATCCTCTACGTCACCCCTCGACTCCTAATTTTCTCCGTAATTTCTTCTCTGCACTCGGCGCGCAATAAAGACGTCATTGTCGCTGGTATTTCATCGCGGAGGGTTCCGTTCCGCGTCCGGAGGCGTTGGTCCGTCGGTGACACCGGAAACGGGCCCCGAACCGGAAGCTAGCCGTTAATTTCTCAACGTTCACGCGGGAATGAGCCCCACCGCGCCACGAACACGGACTTTGCTGTCGTTTTCCGGACGGACGTTAAAGCGTAGAAATGTTTTATGGCGCCAGCGGGCATTACACGCCGATTTACGATCGTTCAGGAACGCGAGCTCTCGTTCGACGAACTCTCGCCTACCTCGATATAAATTCGCGTTCGTTCGTTCTCGAGCGGGACCCTCGTCGAGACAACGCGACAAAGAAACGCGTTAGCGACCACCGTTACGGCGCTGCATCGGGCACGAACAACGCCACGGTGGATAAGCGGGAAAATTATGAAAGGTCTCCGGGGCGATAATTCCTCCTGGTAGATAGCGGCGTAATTCTACGCTGGGAACGAAGACGATCGTACCCGCGCACCGGCCACAGTAGGAATTTTCTCATTCAGAAATTTGTATTACGCCGCGACGTAATACGTGGCACCCGAACCTCTAAGGCACGAACATCGGATACGGTACGGAGAACAAAGTCTATTAAACCCTTGTGCTGGAACAACGCTCGGTAACGCGTCTCGTGCGTGCTTTCGGCCGAAACTGCGCAATAACGCGCCGAGAACCTCGCGAGCTTCGAAGCAGGGAATCTGCCGTTGCATCGGAGCAACAATTCTCAACCAACGAGCATGGAAAATATTTCTTCGAAATTATCCCTGCATCGATTCACCATCGAACGAACGTAGATACCATTCGAAAGGGGTTCGTCGAACGAATTTTCACGAACGACACTTTCTTCTCGATGCACAAAGGAAACGTGCACTTGCAATTGCAACAGAAAGGGCAAACACTTTTGCGAGATCATAAAAATTCGTAACGAGAAAGATACCGACGAAAACGGAACGTTGTCCGCGAGCGTATTTTCGTCGCGTTACAATCGTCGTTTAGCGTCGCTTCTGTAAACGACTTTAACGAAAGAGCGTCAATGTCGCGCGCAATAATGCACGCGTTTCCCCAATTCCCAGCGCATTGGCGCAATTAATGAAACGTTTGACGCCTCGTGTCTCGGGTAGTATACCGCGGCACGATATTCGCGATCAAGCAGCCGAGAAGCAAACAAACGCGGATCCGTTCCAGCCGATCGGCTCGACGCCAAATAACCAGAATTAATCGAACCGCGTCCCTTTATTCCGCGACGAGCGACAGAGATCGAGAGAGAGAGAAATCGAGAGAGAGAAAGAGAGAGAAAGAGACTTTGCAGTCTGCCGCGGCGCGCGATTCCGTTATAAGAGACGAAACAGCCCGCGGGGGATTCAACTTCGACGACGAGCGTCGTCAAAGCGATTGCGGGACCACGACCTCGGTGGTCTCTTTGCGCGAAGATTACTCCAACGATCGGCGGATAATCTAAATAATCGACGTCTGGCCCAGAGCGGGGGAGCCAAAATGTGATTCCTTCGCGGCAACCCCTTCGTTAAAACGGTAGTAACGTCATCGGGGTACAGCCCGAGGCGGTCCCAAAGTCGATCGGACCACCCTCTGTCTTACGCGACGTTTTCGTTCGACGAGACCGATAAGAAACTTCCGGGCAATTACCTACGCGTATCGCAAACAGGGAGGGTGTACCACTGACGATTTTTCCAGCAATAATTTCACACCGTTCCGATCGCGACGAGTACGAGATTACGATGTATTTCTCCTTCGATACGTCTGTCGAACGATTCTTAAAATCGACAACTCGCAGCGTGCAATTTACCTTCGCGTCGATGGAAATAATCACCTTCTCGACTCGGTTCGTCGATTCGTTTCGATAAGTCCGAGGGAACGGGTTTCAATGCGCCGCGTTGTTCTTGCACCGGCCACTTTCGCGTCACGGTATTGTTTAAAAAGAGGCGGTCCGTTAATCGGCAGGTTGCCGCGGACGCGATCGATTTCCAACGAGTAACGATTTTCCCCGGCGGTAATCAAATTCCCGGCTGCAGTTTTTTTCCGCTGCACGGGACTCGCCATAAAGGCCCGCCGCGTTTATGCAAATCCCACCGTCCTTTGGATTTTTCATCGACCCGTGGGAATCGCTCGACGCTTCTGTACGAGTCAAAGCGGAGTAAAATTCGGTTCGGTCCCGACCAACGAATGCTTATTAATAAAAAAAAAAAAACAGTGTCGACCGATACACAGGGCGGTTATTTTATTTCGAATGAAAATTTATCGTGCATCGAACAACCGTTGAAAACGTTCGCGAAAAGCGTTTATTTCGGGGCGAGAGCGAATCATCGCGGATAAAGCCACTCGGTTCTGCACAAGGGACGGTTCGACCCTGAAGTGTTCGAACTCGTTCTTCGAATACATCTCCAACGAAACTCGTATTTTGTACCAACGGTTATCCATCGCTATAACCTTTGTTAAAGAAAAACAACCCGAAATGCCCAAGGAACCAACGTTAAAGCCGAGGAACGGAAGCACAAAGTACTACGACGATAGAGCTCGAAGCGAGGAGCGTTCGCGCAAAGTTTCGTTAAACTCGGTGTCTGACAGCAGTCTCCCTTCTACCCTTTGCGGCGAGTAATCGCGCGCGAATTCGCGCGAACGTGAATCCGCGAGAAGAGACGGGAACCCGGCGATAGTTCCGGGGAAGCTCGTGACCCGAGTGCGCAGTTACAGTTCAATAATAATTAGACTAAATATCCCGGCAGCAGTCGAGGCCCCCGGGTGTCGACGGGGGCGGCTGGAAGTTTCTGATTTAGCGGCCTCGGAATTAGAAACTTTAACCCACATCCAAGTTGTTGGATCGACTTACAGTCGAACGTTAAACCCGTTATTATGGGGTCCCGAACGCCACGTAGATGGAGCCTTTGATACCGCGAGTTCCGACGAGATACTACGGCCCTTTGATTCGACGACGCGGAATTTATACGTTTTGCCCGCCTCGAGTGAACCCCCGAGCCCCTCTGCAACCCAACCGACCCGGGGGAAGCCCGGTTATCTATTCCACGGTTAGGTGTATCTAAATACTAAGGGTGGACGGGTATCCGACATTTCGGGCAGAGTTCTGAAAGTTTTTTCATACTCGAAAATCTATATACTCGAATACCCAAATAGACGATAGCTGGACGACAGTAAACAAGGTGACTAGAATATAACTCTATACGCTCGCTAAATTTTGCCAACTACGTACACTAGTTAACCATCTTTTACTTTCTCTTTTATCGCTCTCTTCCATGCACGATTCTTAATACTACGTTCTCTTAAAGCTACTTTTACCTAAACCTATCCTAAAATTACGATACTACGACAGATTTTAGGGTTACCGACTCAACTTGAACACTACTTGACTCGACTTGGATTTACCTGAAAATTTCGAGTACCCTATCGCAAGTTCGGGACCCGACTCGAGTCACGCTCAATACGACCCTAGGCTCGGGTACCCGAAATTTTCGGGATCACCTCCACTAAATACTCGGCCCCCGGGGGCGTACGTCGCGCAGGGGTGAAAGTCGACGAGCTTTGGAATTCCTACCGTGGAAACCTCCGGGCTATTCCGACGAAATTTGCGTCGCGAAATGGGTCAGGGGCGGTCACCCCCTTTCCCGCGAGGGGCGCGCCCGACAAATCTGATTTTCGGCCAGACGAGAGAGGAGAACGCAATTCTCCCGACCGAGAGGATCTTCGTCGTCGATGGAGACCTTCGTGGCTTCGTGAAAACTCCGTAATCCCGAGGTAGACGGTCCTCGGGGTTTGTTACGCGGTTCTGAATTTCTTCAAAGTACCCCGACGCGATGGGGATCGAATTAAGGGGGTAGTCTCGCGCTTCGTGTCGAGAGCAAGAAGGATTTTTCTCTTTCGTGCTTTTTTTTCAGAGAGATTTGAAAATGTCTCTTCAAGAGAGAGAGAGAGAAATTTAAACTCGCGATACATGGCAAGTGCGAGTAGCATCGAGACGAAAGACTGAGAATTTCCTACAGCGTCTTTGAATTCGTTATCGAAACAACGTTACCCCGAGTGTAAGCACACAAGTGCCGTATCGGTCGGTTGTACAATATTTGTGCATTTCAAAGATTCTTTCTCAATCCGTTGTATAAACTCTGTTCGCGTTCTAAGGTATCGAACGGTTATTACGAAGGAGGGAACTCACCTTTCGCGTCGAAAACGGGTGAAAGTTTCTCGTACAGCTTGGTTCGTCGACTGTTGCCAGTTGGGAGCTATACTACGCGCGTCTAGAGGACTGTTTCTGTTTGGGTATTCGAGAAGGTCGGCAATCGCGTCGACTTCGTTGTTTACGATTCGTGAATCGTTCATACGCACTTTCGGGCACTGTTGTCGTTGACCTCTGATAAATTAAACGCGCGTTCGGAGTTCTGGGTAGACCTTCGACAAGTTTTTTCCATGGAATTTCACCGTGCACGAGTTACTCCGTAGACACAACTCGCACGTAATTTCGCTCACCACGTGTCCGCGAGTTGTTCACTCGTCGAAGGTGTCCCGTGTTCTGACCTTTACGCGGTATCTCCGATCGGGTGTTCGCGTTCTCTTTACTCTCGCCTGTTGGACAGCCCGATTACCGGTAACGGTAGGGGAAAATAGCAACGTCCTTTGTTCCCGCGTAAAATCAACCCTACACGTTTCGCACCTCGTTCATCCACCTTCTCGTCACCCTCCTCGTTCCCCAGGAGGAGGAGAAGGAGGAGTAGGAGGAGAAGAAGAAGGGTACAATGGAATTCCTCGTAGACTCTCAATTAAAAATGTTTCAGCGCGTACTCACGCGAGTCGAAACATCCGCGACGGCGTTTCCGCTCGGCTTCGGTATGTCGCTTATCTCGCGGGACAGCGTGGAATGTCACGATTTAGTAGGAGGCTACGACGTCGCGGCAACGAACCCCTCTCTCTCTGAGGCACGCACTCGCTAACTCACTCTCGCGTACACACACTCGCTAACTCCAACTGTACACGTAACGCAACACTTCCGCAGTCGTCTCGGTGGTAGAAGCCAGTCGCGAGGGACGCGGAGGGTGTACGGGGGGCGTTTAGGGTTGTCAGTCAAGTAGCGATAGGCGGCACGGCAGAAGCGTGCTACACGCTACTCTCTCCGCGGGGCCGAGCAGCGACGCTCGCTTATACACAACGGCGTGACGTAGTAATGGCTGTATAATGGCGCGGGTACACGTTATACGCTTAATATCGCGAGTCTCGACGCTACCCGCGGAAAGGAACAACTCGAAATGCTCGGTTACGGACTTCTACCTGCTCAACCGAACCCCTACCCCCTCCCCAACCGATCGACCGAGTCCTTTGCTTCGAAACCGAGACGCAAACTTGTCGACGAATTTCCCTTCGATTTAATTGCATCGAGAGATTTTCCGAGCGTCGCATCACGGCGGTGACTTTGCAAACAGTGGGAAAAAATTCTTTCGCGGATCTCTCCGGGGGAAAACTAATCTTTTTCGTTCACGGTGGCTGAATATTCGCGTATTTTTCGAAGCTTCGATCCTTCGGCCGGGTCTACGACGGTGGTGATTTTCGAACCGGTGGAAATTTCTCTTGGTCGCTATTTTTCCAAAAATTCTTCTCCCTCGGAGTTCGTAGGGAGCCCGTGGTACGGTACTCGTGTATATTTACACGGTCGAGCGTCCCGACGAGGCGTTCGTTCCGCGTCGATTAACCCTCCGGGAATCTCGCGACGCGCGACGCAACTCGCGTATAAAAAACCGTTCTTCGACGCTAATCCCGACTTCGGGCGCGAGATAAACGCCCGTTTCTGTCCTTCGGACGTTAAGCCGTCGGATTATGGCAGTCCAAACACGAGGAGAGCAGCTTGACGGGGCCGCGAGTTACGAGCGTCATCAATTCCCGCGTTCTCTCCCGTGTGTCTCTGTTCTCGCCGAACGCCTCCAGGCGAATCGGAAAAACTTGAACCGTTTCTCTGATTTATGCGGATTAACCCAACGCGGGAAAACGTCGCCGCGCGGATTTCCTACCGAGGATCTCTCCAATTTCTAAACAAACCTTTTCGTGGAAATTGCGCCCCCTTGTGACGTACCGACGTTCGTCCTTGCGACGACGAAGACACCTCCGGAGCTTCTAGTTTTTTTTTCTTTTTTTTTTTTCCCAAACGTGGCTACGAACTCTAATATCTCCAGGAAAAATCATCCCCCCGGTGAAACGCGTATCGTCCGGCCGAACGATTATTACGGAATTCTTCCGAGCGAGCGGAGTCGCGTCGACTTTTCATTCGTCGATCGTAAAAATAAATGGTTCCGGAATACGGAATCCCCACCCTCCTCACGCCCCCCGTGCGCTCGCAGAAAACACAACCTCCTCCGAGGTACCACGGGTCAAGCGGGAACAATCGGGGGCCGTTATTACCCGGAACGTTGCCAGATATTGCTCTTCGATCGTGCGTAGCTCTTTTATTATTTTCGTTTCCGTGGCAATCTCTCCGCAGGACTCGCGACCGAAGAATCGCCCTCCGCGTCCGGTATACAGGAAGCGGAAGACGTCGCGAGCTAAGAAAGAGAAAGAAATTGCTTTTCCAAAAGGTAAACTAATTTCGATGCCGCTCCGTCCCCGACGAAAACTCACCTACCGCCCACACGGAATCCTTTATCTCTCCAGGTGGTTTATTTTCTCTCGGAATCTCTCGGTCGTTGTCGTTTCGCTCTTATTTTCGTCCCTTAACTTCGCTGACCCAATTTCTCATTACGAAAGGACCATCGGGCAACGTCTGGGATATCATCGTCTAGCTCGACGAACGACCAACGAACACCGAGAAAGATAGAGAGAAAGAGAGAGAGAGAGAGAGAGAGAGACCTTTTCCAATCCTGAATGCAAATGAAAGTGGAGCCAAGGATCCTTTGAAGGACCCTTTCATCCTTTGAGCATAATGGCGCGTACCGGGGGTCCATTAAGACTCCGCTCGCTCGTTCTACGGCGAAATTTTTCGTCGCTGGCTCTCGCGAAATAATCAAGACGGCTCGATGGCCTGACCCTGACTCCTCGCGTCTTCGTCGTCGTCGTAGTAGTCTTCGAGCGGCCAGACGAGCCACCCAAACGCGTACCACCATCATCGTCGGATAAATGTTCCCGCGAGCGTCGTTTTTATTGCCACGGGCAGACAGCGAACGCGGAGACACATTGTCGTCTCTCGTTCGTCTTTTTCATCGAGGTTGCTAGATCGCGCGCGATATCTCGCGATCCGGTGCACGCGTTCTCGTTAAGATTCCTCTTCTCGCAAGAAAGTCGAGCCGGAGTTAAAATTGCGAGTTAACGGTAACGAGTTCGCGCCAAGGAGCAACGAATGGAGTGTATTCTCGGAGTGCTCGCGAACTGCAATTTCCGCTGCTTCTTTCGCCAAGGAGAACGCGCCAAGGTCGGTGAATTAACGAATTTAAAGTTTCATTATCGGGCGGCGGCTCACGGTACCCTTCCAGCGGTACTCGATGTCCGTTAGCTCCGATAAGTTGATGAACCGATACAATGAAAGTTATCGGAGGGCGCGTTGTCGGTCCCGAGGAGCGTTTCCATCGGTTTTCGTATTTCATGCGGGGCAACTGGCCCGCTGCCGTAATCCCTGGTAATTTCGACGTCGAGTAGACTAGTCGAGGTGGGGTAGAGACGTCCCGACGATTGGCTACACCTTCAAACGCCGGGAACCGAGCGCACAGGCCGTATACCCGGGAATGTAAATTGCTCGCGTCTGCCTGAAGCCACGGAGCAATAAATCTCGACGGCGAAGACGCGACGATTGCCGTCTACCGAGGCGGGGGGATAAAGTCCCGAATCACGCACGAGGATTAAAGACCGTCGAGAAGTTCCCCGATGATCTATGCTTTTTTCCTTTTTCTTTTTCCCTTTTTTCTCTCCTCTTTCCTTTTTGCCTCGGACGAACGCGCTGTCTCGACGAGATCGACGTCCATCGATCACGCCCGCGCAATCCGTCGCGCGTTGTTTCTCGCGATAAAGAAACGCGATAAAGGACGCCTCGAACCGAGCGCGAAAACCTATTACGCGCGATCAACCGTTTCAACCTTTCGACGACTCGAGCCTCGCGACTACGACCGTTTCGCGTGGAATCGTGTCGTTGAAGAATTTATCAAAATCGATCGTTCGTTAATTCGCAAAATCTCCGTGTCCTGATACCACAAGGAAGGATGTAACTCTTCCGTGCGAGAATACGAATCGAAAATATGGTTTTCCAGAACAATTTTCTCCAAGATCGATCCCTACCGAGTACTCGTCTGGCGCGTCTGTCCATTGCTGGCCAATTCTACTTGCATCGAATGGAAACATCAAACGGACGCGAATTTTCCGACGAATTTTCCAAAACTCGTCTTCAACGTTCTCGATGTACTTTTCTGTGCAACGAGCGTATCGATTCTAACGCCAATTACCAGACACCCTGTACACCAGTCCACTGCAACTCGACCGAGACAACGGTGATCAACACCAGAGGTGAGAAGTATACAAGTGGCGGGTGTATTCCCGACCGTGAGGGTCGAATCGAGGGCTCGGTTCATCGAGAAGGAAACAATCGCGCCGAGATGGAAAATAATTTCACGGCGTTGGCTCGTTCAAGTACCGCGAGCTTCTTTTCCCAGTTTCTCGGTGAGAAACCATCGGCGTACATCGGATGGTTAATATCGCGGCCGGTTCCCTTCGTTACGGCGCCTCGTCACGAAGGGGGTGTCGGTTCCTCGATATGAAAACCGAAAATTACGAGCGACGGGAAAGTTCGAGCTTTATCTCGGATTTTAGCACATCGATCGTCAGATTGGCCCCACGAGCGGGCGGGGGACGACAGAGCTGGAAAGAGCTCTCCGTATTGCAAAAAATACGTGCAATTACCAACGACGACAACACCGCGCGACGGTTTTTACGGCCGACCGTCACGCCACACCGATATTATTATCAACCGTTCGTCTCTCTCTCTCTTACTTTTCCTTTCTTTCCTCTCGTTCCTTTTTCACTCGTTCGTCGAACGCGACTCGAAGGTTCGCGGCCTTGTAAATAATCGCTCACCGAACGGAGCAACCGCGAACGCGTCGAACATCGCGTTCGTTAACGATTCGAGGCGCCGCCGATCGCGGAAATTGACGTTGTCGACGTTCTGGTCTTTGATTATTCACTTCTCGTTGAAAACGTCGCGAAAAATATGCCCGCCTCGGTCAGAACGATGATTACACGGCCGCGTAAACGATCGTGCGTCACGCGAATTCGGCCTCGCTCGATACACGTTCGGCTCGTTGAGCTTCTTGCGTCGCGACGAGCGAGCTTCTTCCTGTCGTCGTCTCGTGGACGATCTCGACCGGAAACGTACCGAAAACGAGACGAAATTCTTTTTTCACACGAGATCGTCACCGATGGAAAAATCCACGAACGCTATTCGACAAGTTTATCGCGTTTCTTGCACGACTCTTGAATCGTTAACCGAGTTTAATTTATTCATTCCCTCAATAATTAGGTACGGAACACTGTGTATCGTTAATACACTGCCGCGTAAATTAAAGTGATTTCTCGATCGCGGTCGGTTTCCTAGACGCTCGAGTTGGCGGCTCTCAGCGATATGGGATAAGTTTCCACGAGATGGGAATTTCACCGACGAGAAAGTTACGAAGAATTTTTCCACGACGGTAGGGGAAAGACAGGGTCGGATAAATAAATAATAGAGTAACCGGCGGACCCGTTGGTAACCAGACACCGGTGTTTCGCGAAACGAAAATTGTTTCGCTGCAATCGGCCAAGGGAGTGTCTCGCGAGGCTGGTAGATACGAAGCGACTGGGATACATTGCGAGCGAGGGGAGGAAAAAAAAAAAAAAAAAAGAAGAGGTGTACGTTACCGCGAAATCATCCCGCGCCGCAGGACGGATGGTTTCCTCGTCCACCCCTCGGACGAACGCGCGCGGAGGGGGCGGTGGTGGCGGGAGGGGTCGATGCAGCGAGAAAAAAAAAATTTACTTTAGCCCTCGTTCCCGCGATGCGCTTAGCATATTCATGCCCCGGCTATCTGGAGTTTTCCGGTGTCTGACCACCGCCACACCGCCACCGCCTCCGCTACCGCCATCGCGCGATCCTCTACATATTCATAAACGAACCTGCGATGCACAGAGAGCGCGCGAGTTCTAAGGAGAGCGTGAATAAAACAAAAAAGAAAAAAGAAAAAGAAAGAAAGAGAGAAAAGAAGAAGATATCCTCCCGAGCGCAACCGAAGCGGAAACGAGATCTCCGAGGCTACGAATCGCCGCGCTCCCGCCCAATCGAATCGTAGTTAATTGTACGCTGTCAGCGGCGGTGAAATTTTTCGCAACGGCTCGCCGTGTTCGACCGGGGAACCCGCGAGCGAGCTGGTCCGCTTTGACGCGGTGAAAAATGTTGTTTCGTCGACTGGTAATCTCGTTCCCGCGTGTTCACGCGTCGCGAGGTTCCGCGATCCCGACTAGCTGCGGAAATTTACCAACGTTTTCGTGCCGCGATGGTCCCGAGGAGAATTCGAAAGATCGAGAGAGAGTAGAAGACGAGTACCTACTCGAACGTGGAATAGGGAAAAAGTGACGTCGGTTCGGTGAGTTTTCTCTCGATTTTCGAAAAACGTCGATTGAACGAGACGCACTCGGAAATTCGCTGTTCGATGTGTAACGTAAAACGAAGAACGCATAAAATGTACTAATTCCATTCCGAACGATTTGTCGTTGAAATCGTTCGGGGTTCGGCTCTCGTCGGAGCATTATTTAAATACCTCAATTCGTGAAATTCGATTCGTTGGAAATGTTCTATCGAAAATGGCTCGGCCGCGGTAAAATAAATATATTACTGTTTCCATCGGCGGGGAGAGAGAAAAAAAAAAAGAAAAAAAAAAAAAAAAATAGGGGACGCGTTCGTTCGTCGCGAGCATCCGTATCGAGTTTTGCGTCGCCTGTTTATATTCCGCGTTAATGGTAATAATAATACCACCGGCACCACGATGGTTGCTCGGAGCCAAGAATCCACTGAACGCTCGAACGAACGCACAACTGCGACTCGCCGATCGATACTCGCCGCGCGAAGCGTATTTGACCTCGATCGAAACCGAGAAGGGCGGTCAAGTGATACGTCCCGGTGCGTGGTCAGACGCGAGCGCAACCCGTTCAATTATATCTCCGATTACACGCTCGCTCGTCCCAAAGACATTCTTCTCTCTCTGATTTCGAGCTGCTGTTTGCACGCGCGAGCGGCGTTACACGAAAACGACAGTTTAGCGTTTCCAGCCGTATCCGGTGTCACGTATGATGCATATCGCGCCCCGGGGCCACGGCTGTGAGCGCGGAGAGCGCGGAGAGCGACGAGGACGACCGAGAACGAGACCGAAAGGCCGAGCGGAGTACAATGACTTAGATCGCGGTGTGCACGTACTGTTTCTTTTTTCTTTTTTTTTTATACCGAACGAAAACAATGCGCACCGAGCGTACACCCGCTGAACGTAACCTTTGCAACGGAGTTAATAAAGAGTAGACGAGAGGAAAAATAGAAATATACGCGAGCACGGTTTCGCTGCGTTTGTACATCCTCGACGTTCAACAATTTTCCATTTTCTCGTACACGATTTCACGATTTATATTCCACTCGATTCCTAAGAAACTTAGTCAAAATTAAAGGAACGAAACAAAGTAGACAAGAGTACGCTTCGGTACTTGTTCGACCCGAGCCTCTCGAGTCTAGCCATTGCGTACAACTTGAAAATTTACAATCCACTACGTTCCGCGAATCCTGTCGATCTACGGTACTCTCGCGAGACACTAGAGAAAAGAATCTAATCTTAATTTACCCGTTCGTTAGTCTTCTCTGAATGTATCGTACCGAGCCAATGGGCTATCGATTGCACAGTTCGGTACGTATCCTAGCCGCGAAGCGTCTGGTTGCAGAGACGCAGTGTCGCAGTGGAATCGTCGCGTCTATGGTCGGACCGAGGCACCCTGTCGCGCGCGCAATACGCGACAACTCGTCGAATATATCATTCCGCTCGATGTATCCGATCGTTGCGCTCGAACTTCGTTCCGTTTCCCGTGTTCCCCGTCCCCTGGCGCGTCCTCCCCGTGGACGAGCGTCGCGAATGAGGAAAAAAAAGAAAAAAAGAGAAGAGAAAAAAAAAATCGAAGCGTTTCCGCGCGTATTGAATTACCCTTGCCGGCGAGGGGTGGGTCGGGTACCACCGCAGCTGCATCCTTCACCCGCGAAATACACCTGGAGCCTTCAACAGGTACCGGCGTCGTCTACCTTCCACCCCTCCCGCCCCTTCGGCCCCGTTTCCATCGCGTAGACGCGTTCTCGCGCGTAAACGATCACTCGATCGAGCGAAAGGGAAACACGACGAGGCGATACCACCGAGGGGGATGAAATACGGAGATCCGGAACAAACGCGCGCGTCCTCGCGGCGAACGATTTCCGCGGAGAGTTTTATTGCCGGTAGAACCGAGAAAGTCTGGCAGCCGCACACGCCGAGAGTCGTTCCTCTACACCGTAGCTTTGCTACGAATCGCGCAGACTGCGCGCCGCATCTACGTGAATTCCACGGGAAAATATTATATTTCTTTGTGGGAAAAATCGGCGGGACTGTTGGACGATATTCGGCGATCGTGGTGAGCAGCGAGCGCGTGTTTAAACGTATCGCGAAAGATCGACGCGAGACGGGAAAATCATTGACTTCATCTGCAGCGGGGAGAGAAAAGAAAATATTGCACGATTCTTCGGGCTGTTTCGATACGTCGATCGCGGAGATCTGACCGAGAAAATCGTCGAGTTCACCACGTAGGTGAATAGCGAAATGAAAATTTTCCACGATTATACAGTGTTTCGATACTGAACGTTTTCATAGGGATTACCTCTGATTTTTAAAGCTATCACCCGGTGAAGACGTCGCGAAATTGTTGGATTTAAATTTAGCTTTTCAGCTCGGGCGTGAAGTCATCCGCGCGAGGGTAGAACCGCGCCAGGGAGAAACTCCCGGCCCCCGTGCGGCAACGAAGTTGTTCAACTATCGAAGTTAACGGACCACTTTCTTATTCGGTGATCCGTTGTTTCCCACTTTTCCGTTCCCGCAACTTTCGCGGCGGTTTAATCTTGGATGGCGGGTGCGCCGCGGGTCGTTAAAGTGGCTTCGCCGCGGTGCGCCCGTGCAAATTCATAATTCATAAGCTCGCGGCGCTTTCGCATTGAAATCGCCGCGGGAATACGCACCGTAACGATCTCCGATAATGGCGCGATTTAGATTGTTTCCTGACGAACCATCCCCGTTCGCCCGTATCGGGACTGGAATACGGTCTCGGTGCAACGACGAGACGGCAACTCGGAACGATCGGTGCTCTTCGACGCGGAGAAACCGTTTATAAAAAATACTACGCCCTTCGCGAGGAAACATCCCCCTTTTAGGGGTAATTGGCTACTTATTCTCCGGGACAGGACGCGGTGAAACGTCCCGATGCCTCGAGTACGTTGCAACGACGCTCTATTTGGAATCTTTTCCACCAGAAATTTCACGAATCGTGTCGCTAGAAATTAGCAAGAAACGACGGTGTGTCTTCGAGTAACCGAGCAACTTGCACTCGGAGAAGATTACTTTCGATTACTTACGGTGAAGATTACTATCTGCCCTCGTGTATTATTCGTTCAGAGACTCGGATTTAATCATAGGAAGGTAGCGTGCATTAACGGCTCGAATATTGTTCATTCTACGTTTAGAGTCGACTTTGAAGAGCTGCTTACGCGAATATTGTCTCTGTCTCCGCGATCTTCAGCTCGGAGTCTCTCTTCGCGGAACAGGGTCGTCGTTCTCGCTCGTTTCGCGAGTTTACGATCGTCTCGCGATCGATTCTCGAGAGCACGGACGATCGTAAAAAGAGACGATCTTCCTCGTATCGGCGCTGTTCGATCGAGAAGTCGAAATCGAATGGCTCTCCAGACGGATCGCGGAGGCTGGTTCGAAATCTGTCTCGTAAAGAGATTAACGGGAACACACCGTGCGCGAGGCACTCCGAACGCTCTCCCGAACGCGCATAATTCCACTCGGATGGAAAAATGAAATAAAAAAAATAATAAAAAAAAAGTGGGATTTCTACAAGTCCGAAACAATCGAGTGCAGGCTCGTCGAGCTGTCAAAGCCTGTGGCCGAGCGGGCTGCGAGCTGACGAGCGTCGTTTCGTAATTTCATAAAAAAAAAACGGGGCTCGCGAGCCCCGGTGTCGCTCGAGGACGAGGCCCGGTCGCCGGTGGCCATTCAGATTTTCAAATTCAACCGGACGGATTATGCAAAACGCGGCTGTGCCCGGCTGGAAAATTGATTCGATTGTTCCGCCAGCGGCAAACATAGACACGCGGACAGGAGCCGCGAGAATCGAGCTCAAGACACTTTAGCCGATGTTCCCTGGCGTTAATTTGTTCGCGACTCGATATTGGAAAATGTAACTCGATTATCGAGAACCCTGTCATCGGATGAACCTACCAACGGAGAACGAATTAACGCGTTGCAAGAATTCGTCGTCTAACGCAACGTGGAAGCGATCCCACGAAACGGGACAGGGTTGAAAATATCACACCCTCGACGACGTTTAATCGCAATATTTTACGCTCGCGAGAAACGCAACGAGCCGAGAAACGAGCATTTCTTTTCCGTGAGGAAACGAGACACTTTGGAAACTTACACGAATAAAAAATGTACAAGATACCTCGTCGATACAAAAGAAAATTAAATACTCTGTATTTTCAATCGCGGTACTTTGTCCGTGAAAAAATGTAAAATGTATCCGAACGTTCTACGGGTCTACGATTACGCGAGCCACTGCACCAAAGAACAAATTAATCGGCTGCGAGTCTTTTTACAACGTACCGGGTAAAGGTACGATTCGAGCAGCCCTCCCCTAACCGGTGCGTCGGGGTTCGGTAAATCCTCTGTCCTCTTTTTCACCCCCGGCCGTCCCTCGCCGGCCTTGTACAGCGCGTGTTCCCTTGCATTCTGATTCCGACCCGCATTCGCTATTCTTTTTGCCCGGTCGCCGCTAATGGTTTAATCACGATGCAATTACGTTCGCGTTTCATTCGCTCAACGGGTCAGGTTGTCGGCTTCCGAACCACGCGCGCGAGTTTAATTCGTTCCGCAACCGAGAACGATTCGACGAGCTAATTCACCGAGTTATTTCTTCGCGGCGACGCAGCAACCACCCCCACCCCACCGGTCTCGGCCCCGGGGGGTGGTGAGACGCGAAAAAACGCGATTCGTGCTCCGAAAAATCCTTTCCCCGCGAGACGACGACACGCGCCATCGGGACGCGCGCCTCGAAAGAAAAACGACGAAAAAATAAAATAAAACGAACACAGGTACACGATTTCCCACCCCTGACGGGTGCGTTTTTCATCCCCTCCCGGTAACACGACCCTGTTCGCGGTTTCTCCTTTTCTCCCGGTCTGCGCTGGAATTTTTTTCAATGCTCACCGCGACCGGATCTCGTTAATTAATAGTACACCGAACGCGCGACGAGCTACGCGACATAATTGGCCGCGAAACGACGCGGCGGGGATCGAGGTCGAGGATTCCTCGGTTCGGAAGACGGACAGAGACACCGAGACCAGACGTTGCGAGTTTCTAACGGTTGAATTCTCTGCCGGTGGAATTTTCTTCTTTTTTCTTCCGTTTCGCTCCGCGACTGCCGGCGAGTTAATTTTCCACGGGATTTCTCCGCGACGATACGGTTCGCGCGATTTCCACGCGACGTTCAAGAGGACAGAGATAGATAGATAGATAGAGATATATATACATGTAGAGAGAGAGAGAGAGTTGTTTCAAACGCGATAATTCACGAGCGTTCGAGCGAAAGACGCGCGACTTGAATCGACGCTCGCGGGCAGCGATACGCGTTATCGGTGCGGTAACGTCAACGCGTGCGCGGCCTCGCTCGATGAAATTTACACCGGTGTCCCTATAAATTTATACACGTTGCGCGGCCCAGCCGTTAATTTCCCAGCTCGTAAACCACCGGGCAAACCAGCCGGCGCGGTGGCGTGTTACCGTTTCACCCGGGGACTTCTTAAAACAAGTTCCGCGGCTGTACGTGGCTGGCTAGGGTGGTTTCCAACCCTTCGGAGAAAGGGTTGCAAAACATCCGCTCGAGTTTTCAAGGACGTTGAACACGCGGCCGCCTCGCGAACGGCCACCCGGGATGAATGTTTTCGGGAAGGTGGAGAGATCTCCCGGGGTACGTCCGGGGCACGCAACACGGCTCGCGACGATTAATATTAATCCGGGACGGTGAGCAACATTAATATCAATGTGGAAAATGGCAGCGACCGTGGAAAACCCCGCGAAGGGAACACCGAGTGTCTGGAGATCGCGCGCCAGACCTCTTGATAAAGACGTAAATGCTAACTTTGAGTAATTAGAATCTTCGCGTAACGGGGTAACCTGCCCTCGAAGGTAGATCGTCGTTTCGCGAATAGTAAGAAAATGCTAATTTCTTACTATTCGAGCAATTGGAAGCTAAAGCAATTGGAGCATTCGAGCAACTTGCACTCGAAGGTGGATCGTCGCTCCGTGAACAGTGCTCGTTATTTTTTGCGTACATCCATAAGTACGTTCTATGTCATATTCGCATTCAGTTCCGACTCTGGGAAGCTTACACCGCGAACACGGTTTTCTTCCCTCCGCTATTTCCAGCTCGGGATTGTCCCTCTGCGGAACAACATCGTCGTTCTTAGGGTCGTGATTGATTCTCGAGAACACGGCCGACGATAAAACGGGGGCGACGGGTCGTCGATCTTCCTCGATCGAAGCGTCAAAATCGAATCGAATCGGTCGCAATCTCTCGTAAACGGACGAACGGGAACTCGAGACATTAATATTAATCTATCGGGCGATGAGCAACATTAATATCGATATGGAGATCGGGGGAGAACCAGCGGGAACGAGGACCGACCGGGCTCGTGTCGGCAGCCGAGACCTCCCGATAAAGGCGAAAATGGTAATTTCGGTCCCGTGTACTCGAAAATAACGCCGATGTACCGGCGTGCTCAAGTTGCACGCCGTGCTCCGAAAAAAGAAAGAACGAAACGAGCAGGAGGACCCCTTTACGTTGGCTTCCGTGTGCAAAATATGCTCGCTCGGCGAGAGGGGGCCTGGAGGGTGGGGGTGGGGGCAGCGTTGATAGATTTTTATGCTCGAATTGCATCCACCTCTCGCGGTCTCGTTTCTTCGAACGAAAGTTTCGGTAACCTCGCCCTTCGGGAATTTTACGGGGGGTTGAAAAGGGGGAGGAAACGTTAAAGTATCGCCCAGCGCCGGGTGCGTTGCATAAATTGATCCATCGCGGTGTTTCTTTATGGAGATTCGTACTCTGCCAGAAAATAGGAAACCGAGGTGAATGTCGAGAAACTTTCTCTCTCTCTCTCTCTTTCTCTCTCGTTTTCGTTTAATCTCGATCAGTCGAATTAATCGCGCGAAAAGGCGTTTCGGTAGTTCCCCCTGAACCACGATCACGATTAGCTAATAACTCGGTGTTGTACACGGCCAATCTCGAGTTCCAGTCTCCATTTTCGAGTTTTCAACAATACATTATTCCGTTCGGATATTTTTTTCGCACCGAGTCTACTAGCAAACTTTTTTCGCGGTCAACGACAACGCAGCGAAAAATGACCATAGTCTACTTACACTATTTCTTTTCTTTTTTTTTAACTCGAATTCTTTGCGCCCCAAAAACTGTTCGAGAGGCCCGCGAAAAACGAGCAGAGACTCGTCCACCGCTGGAACAAATTAATACGGAAAGTTTCCCGACCGTAACGCTCCGAAGAAGCATTCGCGAGCATACTTTCGACCATTTTATCGAGTGGAATTTCCTAACGGACTCGAAACTAATATCCTTTCATTTGCTTACACTCTCCAGAAGCCATCCATCAGCTCCCAACTCGAACATAATACATTCCAGCTAAGCCATGCCCCTATATTAATTTATCCCAAGAGTAGCCAGTACATCGCGAGAGAAGATCGAACAGCATCCTCGACTACGTGTACCCCTGGTACGCTTCTCTCGGCTAACTTTGAAGCAAACGCTTTGGCTGCGAGTCTAGTGGCTCGGGTTTTGCGCAGCCATAATCGACTCTAACTTGCCAACGGATACCGTGCTTCCTGTAACAATTTCGCGCGTACAAACGGTCGGAGAGATTCCGTTTTTTTTCGCAAATCCGAGCCAGCGAACCAGCTTCGCTCCGACATTGATTTTCGCAGCTTCGTTCGAGACGCTTCCAAAACCTCGATCTCTCGCGCGCCATTCGTCGAATATCGTTCGCGAGCTTCCCGGAAAATATTTCGAAAAAAATTTCCGTTTCCTTTCGACGAGATCCGAGACGATCGGTACTCTCGCCGATGAAGCGTTTTTCCCCGCCCCAAGGGCGGGAGGACCTCCCGTTAATTTTGCAACATTATTAATTTCGCAAGATGCTGTAGGGCGTCTGGGAGTACTCCGAGTCGACGGAGGCGTATCGTACGATTTCGTCGAGACGCGAGCCAGCGCGCGCACCAACTCCGCGAGTTTGTTTTGTTTTCATTAGCGAGAGCTGTTTACTCGCGCGACAAGCCCGAGACAGGTCGTTAGATCCGCTCGATACTCCAGGAGGCCGCGTTACACGCCTCGACGGACGCTCTCCGCCGCCCAAAGAGCCCGGGGAATTCGGTGAAAAATGGCGAACCGAATACGTGCCGCGTATTCGCCCAGAGTGAAAAAGAAAGAACGGTACTCGCTCGCCGGCTCCGAGCGTTATCGCTCGATCTCCTCTCCGGAGGCGAGAATCTGTTGCGAAGGTAATCTGAAAAATTACGATTTTATTCATGAGCCCTATCCGAGTCGATCTACGCGAAAAGAGAAGAAAAGCGGAAGAGTATCGCGGGACGCGACGATTCAATCGCGCAGCTCCTTTTCTTCGGATGAAATTTCCACGGGGGACGAACGCCCGGCTCCTCGAGGAGCGTTCTTTCTCCTCCGCCGGGGCCGACGATTTATTTCGCTCCGAAGCCGGGCGTCGATGATTCGTCTGATCCGCGCCCCGCGTTTTACGCGACCCGACCGAATCGGATTTTCCTGTTCGGAGCTCGGCCGGTTAAACGAAACCGATTCGGTGAAAGCGATCCGCGTAATTGATTTTTTTTTTACCCCCGCTGCGAAAGGAGACGACGAGAATTTTTCGAAACTCGAATAAAGCGTTACCATCGGCGCGCGACGAGAAAGAAACGCGTCTCGGTCGCGAGACGATCTTTGGATGGATTCGAAATACGAACGAAAGAAATTATCGGGTGTAAAAAAAACCGTGGAGAGTGTATACACTTTGAAAAATATTTCGAGCAATTTTCGCGAAATTTTCTCAACAAAAACTACAAGCACCGTCCACTGTTCCAGGCGAAAGTAAGAAAAAGATTCGATGATCCGAAGGTTGTCTCCGTTAAAGAGAAATACTCTCCCCGGTTTGCTCGTGTTCGGGCGTCCATTCGGCGTTCTCCCTCGGGGACGCGAGGATCGAGTTATCCCTGACAAAATACGAAAATTCTATTTGAAATTTTACGATAGAATCCGGACAATTTATCATCTCGCGGGCGCGAAGAAACCGAAAACGAGGAAAAAAGCCGAGCTCCGCCGCCTCCACCGCCTCCGCTCGCCCCGATCGCTCCGAGCCAATAGAAACTGTACGAAACGTTCTCTTGTTTTCCGCTTCCAGCCGTCCGGGGGTGACGGGGGGTGGAGGGAGAGCTCGGCGTTCCGCAGAGGCAGGAAAAGAAACGCCTCGCCCGGCGGCGTGAATGTTTAAACGGGGCGCAGTTAGCGACCAGAGAAGTACAAATGGCTAGCGCCTACGTCCATCGATTATTCACGCAGGGTCACGTTAAATATGTACGGTTTCATGGGGATCGTGCAGCCGGGGCTGGCTTCTTCGTTCGAGGGCGCGTTTCCCACTGTCTCTGCCGCTACGCGTCTTTCCCAACCCCCTGACCTCCCCTGGAACGAGGGACAACACTTGCACGGGGAATCGACGAATTAAAGAAGACGACCTTGACTCCACTGACCCAGATTGGGGTCGAGTGCTGCACACGGGGGGACGTGCCACCAATTCGACCCCCTCCTGTGTGTGTTCTTTTCGCGGCGTCGAGTGGCCCTGGAGATACTACGAGTTTCGGCTTCGGTTACGACAAAAGCCAAATTACTAAGGAAATATTGACGTCCGCAACGTTAGGGCGATCCTCTCGGTGTTTCCCTGTCCCTAAACGAGCCAGCAAACACACATTCTTCGGGCGATTCGCCGAGACGCGGAACTAATAGACGGGGAACGAAATTGTAAAACGTTCAAGTGTGTAAATAAATTCCTATAGTTGGAAAAAGATTGGATTTCTTTTCTTTCTTATCGCCCTTCTTACATTTAGAGTGAAAACTTGACTATTAGATATCTGTCGAACCGAAGTCTGGACGGACGGAGCGCCAAATTACGAAAGCTTCGATCGGAGCTTCTTACACCTACACGAAGAATCGGTCTTATTTCTCAACCCTTCCCGCGTGAACAAAATGGAAGACGATTCGTATTATTGATTATGAAAAATTCTCCTCGTGTTCTGGCTATTCGATTACCGGCGAAAGTCTCGTCCTCGAGGAGTTATCGCTGAGATGGGCGACGCGATCGAATATTCGTTAAAAGAATCCAAGTAATCCGGGACTTAATCTCCCCGAGTTCCGCGTTAATTTATCGGCGTATCGCGCGGCGCTGCCGTAAACGAATTCCCGTGATTTAGGAATGCAGGCAAAAATGGGACGGCGAGCGGGCACGGAACGAGGACGGGGCTCGTGACGACCGTATAACCGGCGTTTCCCGCACGAAATCCGCCCTTAAATCGCGCGCGTGACTTTATCCAACCGGCGTAGGGCAGTTTCCCCAGAAGGAGGGCCCCGGGTGCTTTGTCGGCCGCGAAAGACGAGGCGGCCGCTTCTTCCCCGTGTGCCATCAGTCCTCCACAAATCTTCTTGATTTCACCTACGCGGCTCGGAGCTGTCCGTGCGCGACGCGTCTCTGCGTTGTAAACGCGCCACCCGATTGTCGCGGATGCCCCGAGATGTACCCTAACGAGTCCCTCTTAACTGCGCGACAGGGATTACGTGAAATATCGCGCGCGCTTCTTCCGTTGCATAACTCAACCCGTGTACCCTGTGCCTGCCCCCAGAGATACCTTACCCGGATTAACGATAACGAATATCATCGTCGCTACGAACTTACGAAATTTCCGAGGGAAAGTCGCTACGCGATTAGTTTAATTTCCGTCGAGAGTCGAGGCACTTGGTTCGACGATGGTCTTCAATTTCGAGTACGTGTTCGAGCCGTTCGAAGTCGCGCGGATTCAAAGATTCCGAACGTGGACCGTGCACTCGGAGATATTTATCGTTGGGTAACTCGAGACAGCGGAAAGTCTGATTTTATCGGGTATTTTTAACGAAAATGATACCGTCGTTGGAACAACGAGTAGAAACAATTCCAGCCGGTTAATTTACGCGGGAAACCTTAAACTCGCGAAATACGGGACCGTGCGATAATTGTAACGCCCAGTGTATACAAATTAGTCGGTACAAATATTGGTGTAAATTATGCGTGTTCGAGCGTTTCGCCTCGTATCGCGAAATATTAATCGTTCGATAAATCGCGACACACGGGCCGCGGAAACGCGAGAACAATTTCGAATCGAGTGGTCGCAGCCGATACTTTGGAAGAACGGAAGGGCCCACTTGTGTTTCGTGTTTTATATCCTCCGAGCCTCGATATCCCGGCGGAGCGTTATTTCGTCGCGAGTAGCAACTCGATCTCGTAAATTTCCGCGTAACGTCTCTCTCTGTCTCTCTTTCTCTTTCTCGGTTTCTCTCGGCGCGTTACGAAGTTGGTCCGATAGACTCGCTCGGCGGAAACGAGCCAACTTGGAACGTTAGGCTTACGAACGAACCAACCTCGCCGCGCGAAATACGAGAATGCGAAGATCTTTAACCCGTCGGGAGAGACGGTTGTCCGTGGATGTCTGGAGCACCGGAGAACCTCGGGTCGCGCGGTTCTCGACAAAGAGCGTGTTTAGCTCGCGTTTATTGTGCCCGAATCCGTCTCTCCCGCGCGTAAACGCAGAAATCTTAAACGTTTATATCAGCCTCGGGGGAGGGCGTGACGGGACGGTTGAATGGCCAATGGGGAGGGTCGAGGGGGTGGTTGTCGGGGAGATAGAGTACTCGAGATTTGCAGCTTCTCCGGCTGCGAATTATACGCGAGGGTAGATCCCTTTGGGCAGATAGCTGCGACAAATTTCAAGAAAAATATGTCCTCCCCGCGCTGTCCCGCGGCCACCCCCGCTGTCAAGTCCACCCTATGCAGCCGCGACGACCCCTCCGTCGGCCCCCGAGACTCCTCTCGTATCCGCCTCGTGGACGCGCCGTTTACCCGGGCCCCGAACCTTGATGAGAAAAATATCTAAACGTAGATCAAGTTCGCGCAACTGTCTCGTTAAGCTGCCAAGAACGCTCCGGATACCGGCATTACCGGCCCATCGGGAAGTCGAGTCACCCGAAGGGTGATCCTCGTCCACGTTCGACAGGGGGGCGAAAAATAACCGAGCACGTGGAACGAGTATTGTAAACTTTAAAGGCGAACGGAGCGAGACCCGGATCTCGAAAGCGTTTCGCCACGCTCGAGGAGAAAGGTTTCGACCGTTCAAGGTCACCGGTGGACTACCCCCTCCGCTCGAGGTCGCGTCTCCGACGAAATTGCGCCAACTCCGGTAACAAAAGTGACCCAAGCATTGACCCGGAGGACCCTCGACTCCGCTCGAGAGCCTACCAGAGTCGAAAGTATTTCACCGTGGAAAAGACGAGAGACTTTGGCCGTTCAAGGTCACTCGTGCGCTACCCTCTCCATCGTTCTCGTCTCGAGAGGAAAGATCTCGAGTTTTCCCCCTCGACGCGAACGCGTTCCAACTCTCGACAAAATCTGGTAAATCGTAACGAAACGAAAGAGTTTCGGCCCCGTTGGACAAATTTCACCGTTCAAGGTCACCCGTGTACCGTCCCCTCCACCGTTCTCGAAGACAAACGTCTCGATTCGCAACGAGATCGAACAAGTCCCGAGTAGACGATCGAAGAGCGAGGTCGGGATCCTCGTTAGTCGCGAGACATCGATGCCGCGTGCCCGCGCGAAAACTAATAAGTGTCTCGTACGACCATAACTCTTAATAAACGGGGCAAGCAGCGCCACCTAATGGTATTTCGCGAGTTCCCGACTCGCGAGAGTGCACTTTCGTGTTCCGTCGGGGAAAAGACCGGCCGCGTGTATACGGCCAACTCTCTGGATGCAATTTACCCGTCTCAGACGGACGGGCGTGTTGCGCCCTTTCTTCGAAGAACGTCTACCGACCCGATGAGCTCGTAACGTCTCGCCGAAAGTCGTCCACGTCCGTCTCGGCGCACGAGTGCGCCGATTCCTCGCGAGTCGTCGCCAGGTGAGATTTATCATCGGTCGTTAAAACCACACTTTCCGCGTTTTTCTTCCGTCTCCGTTCGTCCGGGTAGGTTTGCAACAGCTGGCCGGCAACTCGTTCTCCGTTTACGGGGAAAAAGGGGTCAAGAACGCCGAGAAAGAAGGATAGCGAGCCCACGATTTCTTCGAGACTTCGATGAATACGGGAGCGGGTACCGTAAACGTTTGCAGAGAAATATTAGGCGGAGGAACCGAGTGCTTTGAGATACGAGTCGGTGAAAGACACCCGGTAACTCGACGAAATGCTCTCCTACTCTACGAGATTACGCCATCGCTTCGTCTTCCGCTTCAACGTCGTATAATAAAATCTAGCCATCCGATTCGACATCGGTTCGCGTATTCGTCGATCTCGTCTCGCGTTGTCAACGTCGACGGTTGAATATCCCGGGCAAAAATCTGTACCAGGCCCACTTTCGAACACCGGTTTATCGCTCTTCCCGCGTTTCAAACGACCTCGCTCTCCATCCAACCCGGCGCTGTATACGGACTGCTTATTCGTCGTTTGTTTTTCCAAATTACGCCCGTGAATAATTCATGCCGGCTGGCGCGTATGAATTTATATTAAAACCCTCCACTGGCCCGCCTAATTTCAATGTTGCTTACTATGCAGCATCGTTGCGGCCCCCGGTGTCGGTGTGTGCGTGCTCGCGGCTCTCGCTAGCCGGGAAAACGCTCGCGAAAGGATTATTTACGATTCGCCCGTTGCCCCCCGGTCCGGCGACGAACGAATTTAAACCGTTCGAAGGTTCTCGGTCCCGAGGCTGGACGAATGCCGGAGGTGTTCTCGATTCCGGGCGCACGAGAGCCCGAAATTCCCGTGGAATTTCTTCGCGGCGGGTCCCGTGGAATTTTTACGTCGATGGAGAGTAGTCGCCCTCTTCTTAATACGGCCACGCTCGGGACTGTACATCATCCGTCGACACTTATTGACTCTTGGAGACTCCCGATTGAAAAGTAGGCGCGTCCGTGCCATTTATTATTCGACGAAACTGCCGAGCGTGGAGCGCCGGGCACGCGCCCAGCGCGAAAGGTCCACCCTTCGCGGAGTTCGCCGCGAAAGGGGATGAAAAATTGTTGGAAATTTCGGCAACGGGCCGTCCTACCCCTCCGCTTAATAAAGGCTGTTCCGCGATGACTCTACGCCGGGGTGGGGGAGGAAAAAATACACTTTCGACCGGACCCCGCCGCGCGGACAAATTGCGTTATAAGGTTGACGTATCCGCGCGGCACGCGGAGCTACGCCGAGTGACGACGTTGATTTGTCGACGCGTTTCAATTATCGACCCGGTATACGGCTACGTTTTCGTCGTTAATCGCTCCTCGAGTGCCTCCGGTAATTATCGAGCGGCCAGGCTCGCGTTATGAACGCTGAACCCGAAACCGGGAGAAACGGGTGTCGATTATTCCTACTCGTGGTTCCCCGGAGGGACGATTCCAAAGATGTTTCGGGAATTGAACAAAGTACCTTTTCAAGAGCCGAAGAGGCAACGTACAGGTGGCTTGTAAACGTCCGGTCGTCGAGAGGATAGAGATCTTCGATTAGCAGGATAATTCGTCGCTATTTTTTATTTTATACGTTGGTCCTGGTATCGACCACTTTCGCAAGGCAATGTACTAATGTACACGTAACAAAGCGAGGAATAGAAATACAACCGTTTCGAAGAATATCGCAATGAATAACATTCTAAAGGTACTTCTCAGCGCTTTAAGTACAACCCCGTTATCGTAGTGACTCGTAAACATCCACACGAAGAAAACTTTGTTACGTTACGTCCCATCGGACACTAGAAGATCGTTACATATATAGAACCTGCTGCTTGGTAAATAACAACGCGAACGCGTCGATTACTTCCAAGACACCATAGTCCTCCGTTCACGTGACTCGCGCCTTTCTCGAATATCGTAACACGAATTTCCAATCGAATTCGACGCACACCATAGATCAAAACTCTCCCTCTTCCGGAAAGAAGTCGGTGATCGTGGTGAATTCTTCGAGACTGTTCCCGTGCAGCTCCATCTGGCCGGAAAGTAATTAAACGAGGCATCCTCGCGTCGTTGTCGGCGTCGCGACGCGTGTTTGCACGTGCACGACCGCGTGCAATCTGCTCTCGTTCTTCGGCAAATATTCACCGTTGCCGCAAAGCCGCCTAATTTGCGTTACAATCCGTTTGTTTACAACGCGCCGCGCGGGCGGCCAACTCGCGCGGAAGCCACTCTCGAGTACGAGCGGCGAAGATCAGAAACGCTCGCGCGTTCTCGTCTTTGAAGTTCGAGCAGCGGGGCATCTCGCGCGTTGTTGTCTCAAAACCCGCTCCCGGGATTAAGCCCCGATTCGTATATTAGGCACGTACACACGCGTGTAAAACAACCGACGGGAGACGCGAAGCGACTGTCGCGCGGAACGCTCTCGTGGCGCGGATTAAGCGCGGAACGGAGCAGAGAGGGAGGGGCGGGGTCTCGCGGAAAGTGTCGTAAATTGTCTCCCGGCAGACTAAACGAGGATACGCGTGCTTCGGCCTCCGAGGCTAAATGATAATTTCAGCTCGCGGCTCTCCCAGACGAGAGGGACGCGAAACGAATGGCGACGCGGAGGAAAGAGGCTGGTTCGAGCTCGGAGATAAATCGCGTCGACCGGCTTGCGTTTCGTTCGAACCTCGTTCGAATAATCGTTCGAACCGATTATTATTTTTTCCCCCCTTTCGCGATAAGGTTTCAAAATTCTTTTATTCGACGGAAATTCCTGGGTACGCGTTTTGGGTAACTACGTATATTGGGATAGACCGGGGTAAACAACGGCGTCCGTATATTTTAATAAAGTGGATGACAGCGTAATACAAGGTGCGCGGTTTTAACAAAGTAAATTGCACTATGGGTAATTACCTTCCACCCTCCGTGCACCCTCGAGATTCGCTCCTCCGGACTCGTTCATTCGCAGCCGGAATCTCCGTACTTCGTTCGCGCGCGTACTCGTCGACACTCTCGATACTCGATTCACAACCGACTCGCACGTCGAAAGTTGCACAGATACCCGAACGTGTTTTCACAGTCGCTCGTGAACGCGAGCTTCCCGAATCCAAAGCATTGTTCCCCTCGAAAGCGGAACAGCGCCTAAAATCGCGTCCGACGCACTCGACGCTTCGCAGCTCGCACGTATCCCATGTGATTTTTCCAGCTCGTCGCCAAGGAGAGCTTCCGCGAACCCGAAAGCATTGTTCCGCGGGAAAACGAGAAGACGCTTAAAATCGCTCGTTCGCGACACTCGGTTCGGCTCGCGCATTCTTTGCGCGAGTATCCCACCGCGCTGGTTTTCACGGTCTCTCGTCGTGGTTTCCAAACGCTCTCAAAGCATTATTCGGTGGAAAACGTTCGCAAATGACGATCCGAGAAAGAGAGAGAGGGAGAGGGGAGAGGTGCAACGGTTACGAGCGGCGTCATCCGGCTCTCGAAGACTCTCGGAGCGACGACGAATAAATTGCACGCGTCCGAACTGGCTCCGTGAGGAAGAGGCGACGGAGAGGTGGCCGGGTCGTCTGCGCGAGGCAAACAAGAGCAAGAGGCTTAAGGTGTCTACCGAATAATAGGCGGAGGGCCCCCTCCTGCCCCCAGATGGTGACGTTTCTTCTAGAAAATTCAATGGCCGCCGACTCTTACTTTCGCGCGGGTCGTTAGCCCCTCTGGGCGGGTTATCAAAAGAGGTTCGGGCGGACGCGGTTAGGTTTCCATAGAAGAGACGAGCAACCCGCTGGGGGGTAGAGGGGAGGGAGAGACACCTTGAGAGAGACCCCCGCCGACGGAGCCGGAAGTTGCTGGCAGACTGATTCTGTCCGGATTAAGGGACTTCGACGCCCAGTTCAAAGTTCGGTTCCCGGCTTATTATATAGGATCGCGATGGGTGGATAAAAGGGGGGGAGGGTGCGACCGGTCGAAACGGGTAGGGGGGGACTCTCCGCAGCGTGCAAAATGGAAACGCCCGGGAACGGGGATTCCGAGATAATTAATTCCAGCTAATTGTTCGCGGACCGCGGAGAATAGCCAAGTGGCTGACTTTTAACGACGGGGGCAACGTATAATAATCTTCTCCGACGCCCTGGAACCTCTCGACCGATCCGACGGATTCGCCGGGAGGAGTGGTCGGAGGTACGAAGCGGAAAGAGAGGAAAAAAGAACGCTTCGGGGGACAAGTTGCCGAGGAGCGCGAATCCGTCGGGCCGCGAGGAAAGTTTATCGCGCGGCATCGCACGAAGGCTGCGAACGACGCTCTCATAAATTTCGGCGCGGCCGCGCCGGTTCGGCCCGCGCGGAATAATAATTTTCACCGTCTAATTACCGACGATTACCCGGGAGCCGTCGATAAGATCGCCGCCGGTTCGAACGAAGAGTTTCGCCGAACGCGTTATCGCGCCGGGCGAAAAACGGTTCCGCGAAAATCGATGCGGCTGTGGCGGCGGACGGCGCCAATTTTCGGAGGGAACGTCGGCGAGCGTTGCAATCTCCGCGTCGCGAGCGCAGGGGACACGAGCGAAATCTACCGACACGGACCGAGAACCTGACCCTCGGGAAAATATTGCAAAACCGTGTTCTAGAGAACGGAGATCAATTGGATTTCGAGAAGCTGTGTCGAAACTCGGGAGCTCGAGATCGAGGAGATGTACTGTGACGAATCGAGAAGATTACCTTTGAAAAAAAAATTACAAAATCGTGCGCTAGGGAACGGAGACGAATTGGATTTCGAGAAGCTGTCTCGAAACTCGCGAGCTCGAGATCGAGGAAATGTACTGTGACGAATTGAGAAGTTTGCATTTGAAAAAAAATTACAAAACCGTGCGCTAGAAAACGGAGACGAATTGGGTTTCGAGAAGCTGTAGGAACTCGCGAGCTCGAGATCGAAGAGATGTACTGTGACGAATCGAGAAGTTTACCTTTGGAAAGAAATTGTAATCCATTGCTTGAACGACGAGGAGGAATGGAGGATATCGAGAAGGAAACGTACTGTACCGAATTGAGGAGTTGACCACCTGGCGAATTTCTGCGTGGCCGGTGAAAGCGAATCGAATCGGAGGAGATGACCGTATTCGCAAAGTCCGTATCGAAAAGAAGTACTGTACCGAACGAAGAATTCGACTTGCGATAGAATCTTTCCATCTCGTCGTCGGTGGTCGATTTCGGAGCAGGCGACGTCTTCGCTAACGGACGACTGTACGCGAACTGACGCGAAAGGTCGACCGTCGTGTTTACTCGCTACGCTTCGAACGCAAGTGCTCCTACTTCGGCCGACTCGACCGTAAGTCTCCGCGAATGCCGCGTAAAGTTGCAAAGGCTCGAATATCGATCCTTGGAAACCGAGAGTAACGTAGAATGACCCACCGTGTGTAATAAAAAAAAAAAAAAAACGGTGACCAGAGACTCAGGTCGTCATTGATACGTTATCTTCAGCGATTCTTACCCCCCGTGATAATCTCGCGGGCGTATAGATCCACGTGGTACTCGAGGCGTTAAAGCGCGAGGCGAGAGAGGACCGTTGTTCCGTTAATTTAAAATAACGAGGAGTCAATAGCACGCGATCGTGTTCGCGATCCAATCTTCGATCGCACGGGGTAGCGAAGTTTGCGTGAGAAAAGGCTGTAACGCGAAAACAAGGTCCTGGCGAGCACACGTCCCTGTATAATTTTTCCATTGCTCTCGCGTTCCAAGACCATCTCTCCAAGAGTAATGCTTTCCACACGGTCGAGGCAAGTGCTCTCCGCGGTCGAATCCTAAGTCACCGTCCTATCGCGCGTTCCCGACACATCGGGTATCAACTACCTCCTCCGTGAAACGCAACGCGACGAAGAATCGACGCCACCTTTCTATATCCTATCCACCGTTGTAACTCGAAGCTGTCAAAAAACGAGCCAACTTCCCTGGCTCCGTCGCCCGCGGTAAAACCGAGTAAAACACTGGAATCGAGCGAATCCCCAAAGGCGACACCCGCTACCGCGCATAAACTCGGCTGTCTCCGCATCGAGACCACTTCGATGTCCCGACCACGTACGCGCCGGGACAGTACACACGTGGCGCGGCTGTGAAAGCGGACAAGCTCGCATCAAAGATGCACAAGATCCTCCTTCGACGGGAGGTGACGACGCGGTCTGCCAGACATTTCCACGTGTGGCTCGGCTCAGTGTTTCTCAAACCTTTCCGTCCAGAGATCACCTCCAACGGAGCGGATAATCGAGTTTGCACCTCGCGTGACACACCGTCCGACCGAAATTTCGCCTAACTACGTTGTAAAATTGATGGAGCAACTTTACGGTTTTACCTAGCCCCGTGTGCAGAGTCCAACGAAACAGTCCACCGAAAATTAGATTCGCAACGAGAAGCTTTCCGATAACGTCGGTTCGCGGAAGAACGTTAGCTCGAACGTTCGAGTCGCGTTCCGAGAACTTTCGGGCCGCTTCTGAGCGCAAGGAACTGTTTACGTACAAATTCTCGAGAAAATTAATCACGGTCGGGTGTGTCGGTCTCTTCGAGGACACCGAAGGCCAGCTTGGGAGAAGTAGAAGGTAATAAACGCGTTCGTTGGAAATTAAATTCGCAGCACGATACTTTCTCGCAACATTCGTTGTCAAAAAAAAAAAAGAAAAAAGAAAAAGCAAAAGGGAGTCGCGAGTCTAATTACCTCCAGTTACCTAGCGTCCTCTCGAACCGTTTGCCCGCGAATCTTCGAGAAAATGAACCGACTCGTTTCGGGGCGTTGGCTTGTCCGCTTTGAGAAAGACTGGCTCGGACGAAAGGAGAGAAGGGGGACGGACCGGACGAAAAACGAAGGGTGGAAGTCGAATTTCCGTGATGTCTGGTTCGACAATGCTACACCTGAACTAAACGGCTGTTCATTGAATAGCCCCACAGGCCGAGACCCGATAAACCGACTCGTCGTGCCCCCTGGTTGCTCGTAAACCGTCATCGCCTCGGCCGACTCACCCCCTGTCGTTATTCTTGCGCCCCGTTCATCGTGTCTTCTCGATAATTTCGTCGAGAAGGCCGCGGAGACGTCGAAGACCGGCCCCGGGCCAGTCTCCGCTTCCGACGATTTTCACGCTCCTCTTCTCGCGATCTTTATGGAAATCGAAGCGCGAGGATTCGCGCCTCCGCTCCGAGGAACCGGTGATAGCCTGTTCCTTCCTCGTGAGCGAACGATAACCCACGACGGTGGAAGGGTTCGGGCGCGAGCCGACGTATCCTCGTAAACCTCATTCTCATGCACCCCTGTCGCCGAGCGAGAAATCGAGCCGCTGATAGGCAACCTTCCGCGTCATCGTCGCCGGTATCGCCTTCCGCGGATAATGGGCGAGAAACTTTCGACGCGCGAGAGGAAAATCCGCGTACGCGTACCCGTAGACGGGTATCACGGCACGGAGAACACGCCTCGCGACAATTAAGAAACTCCCAACGAACAATAGCTTTCTTACGTCCCGTGAAAGTTGTTTTAAGGTCCAGACGGTTTACCCAGCGATGATTTCATTGTTGCGTGCGTGCCACCGCGAGAATTTCTACCTATTTATTTTCGCGACCAGCTTCACAATGCTTCCTCGTTAACCCGTCACGCGTCAACGAGGATCAACCCTTTCACTGTCCGACCAGGCTGCTCCGACTCGGGGCTTGCTCCAAAAATTTTTAAACGCTCGACGATTCTTTTCTCGATGGAGGATCAATGGTCGTGCGGATTCGTGTCGACCGGGTGAAACACCGGAAAGTGAAAATACGTTTCTCTTCGTTGCAACGATGGAAACGTTGCTTCGAAATATTTTTTTACTTCCTAGAGTTTCGATCTACATCGGACCAGAGTTCACCGAGACATTGGTTTCGTTACCTCCGAGAGTGTACGCTCCAGGCTCGCGAAAGTTATCTTCTTATTAAAAAATCGACGGATCGTTCTCGATGCTCGAGATCGATTCGAGATCGCCCCGATCGAAGACTTTGGCCGCGTTTCACGACCACTCGCGAAACTCTGCCTCCGGAGAACTCCAGTCTCGCGACGAGAGACCTCTTTCATCGCGCGTGAGTTCAATTCGTAAACTTCCGTTGTCCACCGGCGGACTGTCAAACGCAGACTTTGCTCGCTATCCCCTGAAATCTTTTCCACAGTGCATCAACTATGGAAACCGGCCCTCCAGGGACGTACGTCGAGTGGAAAGAGAACGGAGACTGTCTCTCTTTGTACGATTATCGGTAATTATCAACTTAGGGAATTTCATCGTGGAAAATTGTAATAATTCTCAATATTAAATCGTGTTTGCTACGTACACGCGAAGAGAACGTTCCTACGTTCGGTGATTAGAATTTTGAAAAAAAAAAGGTTACCATCTCCATCGTCTTGGACACTTAATTCTCTCTCACCGCGATCGTTGGCGCATCTTAACGATAAATCATCGAGGAGTTTCCACTGTTGGCGTCGAAGGTCTCGAAAAAATTGCGAGTGCGCGACAATGTCCACGACTCGGCGACACGTGTCGTCGAGACCGGGGTGGGGGAAACAAACTCGTTTCGAAGTTTCTTCGCGCGTTCACGGTTAGCTCGACGGAAAAAGGGAGACCGGTTTTCGATGACCAAATTGATAGTCCCTTCCTCTCCCTCCGTGTTGGGCTCACGTGCGCCCGTGTAGGCCGTTAAAGTAAATGAGCGACTCTCCCGCGACCGTCCCCGAGTCCGCTTCGCTTCGGCCTCGAAAGCACTCACATTGATTTGTTCGCAACTCCTGGTTTATAGCTTCTCCTTACCCCGGGACATCGACCACTCCCGTATCAGTCCCGATAAAAACCCACCCTCGAGCGGCCGTTAATTCAAATCGTTCAATCGCTCTGAAAAGAACCGTTCGCCATGGTTCGGCGTCGATCTTCGAGTAACGACGTTACACGGGAAACGAACAGTCGGGATTACTCGTAACGTCTTCGAGCGGAAGAGAGGCCGTGTCGCGAGGGGTGTCCCGCGACTCCAACGAACTATTTAGCGTCGATGAAATTGATTTTTCCGACGCGACGTCGAAGCTCGACGAGCGCCATTGTTCCACAAACGTCGAAGAAGACTTCTTGCCTCGGATGAGCGTCAAGACGACGGACGTTTTCGTTTCTTTCGGTTGAGAAGAAAAACAGGAAGATGCACGAACGTCCGTTGTTTCTGCTACATTGATCTTGACGCGCAAAACCGTGTGCATTTTGCTCGAACTGTGTACGATGTTCGTGTTAAATTATTAAGGAGATTTGTATTGTATTTATTCTTAAACCTTTCGATGTAGTTTGCTTTAGAGTGAGAACCAAGGAAGATAAATTCGGTATTTTTATACCGTTTGTATGAACGAGTGGATGAGAGTATGCGAGCGGAATATTGCATTCTTTTAAGGGATGGCGAAATTGTCGCATCTCTCGCAACTCGTAAGAGAAACATTCTCGCCGTAGAGGTTTGCTCCGTAATACATTTCGTACGTTAACTTACTCGATGGTAATATTTGCAATGTTGCGAGTATTATAAGACACAAATTACGAACCTTTATCGAAGCAGCGCCGAGTCTACGCAAACCGGAGAGTCGCGCGTAATCGTGTTTATCGCGAGACAGAGCCGGTGCTCGTTACGGGCGGAATTACATCGATTAGATAACCAGAAACGCTCCGTTGGATTTTCATTTAAACCGTTTGCGATGTTCCACGGTAAGAGAAACATCGTCATCGTGGAGGTCTATTTTTGTTTCGTAATGCACTTTGCGGATCGAGCTCTCCCGCAACTATCGCGAGACGAAAATTACAAACGTCCGCGAGTAGAAACATTTTCGTTCGCGGGTATACGATGCTCGATCCGTAAAAATACGTTTCTCGCGTTTTGTAGCTCGATCTCTCTCAATTACGAGAACGTACGGAATCTGGCTACCGTCCCGAGACGAGAATTCGAAAAATCCAAAGGACACCGAGTCTGCGCGAAGCGATCGTGCTCCTCGGTAGACGAAGCTACTCGAGACCGGTTACCGGCGGAATTACATCGATTAGATAACCAGAAACGTCTCGACAAAGCAATCCGTGCGGCGTTAATTAGTCATCCGAGACGGTCCGAAGCAATGAATGATTTAGTGCACCGGTCGCGCCTCACAAAGAGGTTTCCCGTGTTCCCGGTCCCGGTTATGCATATTGCAGGAACGTGCCCGTCATTCAAAACCCCCGTCCGGCGGTTCTCGTGGCCCCTTCCCCCTTTTTAGCGCGACATCGACAGGACGATAAAGGACTTTCGTCCGTGCGATGACTTCTGTCATGGCGCGAATCGCCGTCCTTTTTTTTCTTTTTTTTTTCAAACGGCGCCGAGAGAGCAAAGGAAGAAAAATACCCGAGCAGGACGACGACAAAGCGACGCAGCGCTCTCGCGATTGTTCGTTACGTGGAATTTTTTATTACAGAGGTGAATCGACCGAGGACTGAGCAACGGTTACCTGCGCCCTTTGTTTTCGAGATCTCGCCTCGGTTGAACCTCGATGGACGGAGCGCGTCGAGAGGGTTGAACGGCGGAGAATTTCCCGCATCGACTTTGCACGCGCCGGTGCTGAATACTCCTGGCTGGGGACGATCCCAGACGCTGAATACGCGCCGCGTCTTCCTCCCGAGCGAAGAGGGAGGGAACATGGCCGCTACCGGCTATCGCCGACGAATTCTTTGATCTTCCGTTACGTTCGACGAGATCTTCTATGAAGTTGTACTCGAGATTTTTACACTTCGACTCTGTCCACTCTTTCGAGTTATTCGTAGAACAGCTCCAGTGGAGAACTCGTAATTCGTTTTCGAGCTTGTCCGCTTTTGTGAAAAGGCTATCCAGTCTCGAATCAAGGAAGACTTCAAGTTCGTTAAACGAGGCCGTATCGGCGGAAGATACGGTTCATCCGAGAGTTGTTCTCCGAGGACGCGCGCTTCGAACCTTCTGGATCGTCTCGGTGCCAAAAAGGAAAATGGACTCGCGGACGGTGGCCAAGAAAGAGAATTCACTTTCGAGGCGACACGCTTCCACGGTCCCGAAACGCGAGCGGCTTTGCCGCGGACCCTCGGTCGTTTCACTTTCTCGCCGAGTGCGATTCCCCCGCCCCCTGCCCCCAGCCCCGCGCCCGTAGCATCGCCACCCAAGCAGTACTAACAGCATTATGCAAACGAGATGGTTCCGCCGGCACGAAAACGTTGGAACCCCATTCGAGGTACTTCCCCCTACTCTCCGGCCATTCGTAAAAACCGAGGTTTCAGCTTCGGCCGGAGAATATCCCGATAAAGTCCCGCGGACGCGGGAGAAACGCGCGCCGGTACCTCGGGGACTCCACCGACGTTACGATTTTTCAAACGGACCCTGAAAGAAGAAAAAAACCTGCACGAACCCGCCCAACGGGAGAAAGTGCTCCGTCGGGTGCCCCGGGGGATGGCGAGCATCCCTCGCAGCGGTACCGATCTTTTCCGCGACAGTTCCGCGTCGCGAGAGTACCGAAATCATCGATGTACATTGTACATTGTGGAGAAATAAAATATTTTTCGACGCTTCACCGAGTCTTTTAAAACTACCCGACTGAAATCTTGAAATCTTAAAATCTTGTCCCAAGTGTTCGAGTGCCCCTAGGAGTGTGGCGAACGTCTCTCATCGCGGTATCAATTCGTTCGATAGGATGGCTCTACGTCGTGGGATAACAATTATCGTTCGATATCTCGCACAATATTTACAGAACAGAAATCGAATGTTTTCCTACCCTCTGAAAAGAAGTCTTACTCCGAGTGCTCGAGCGCCCCGATGTGGCTCGCCACTGGGGTGTCGTGCAATCTTCCCGTTTTCTAGGCACGATCGTCCTTCGATATTTCTTGGTTCGCGAAACAAGGATCGAGTAGTTTTCGATTCGTCGTGTATCGAGTCGCGTCGAAACCGTCTCGTTGCGCGAAGTCTCGTTCCAAGATCATCTAGATGGTAAAAAAAAAGCTCCGTATCGATCGCGAACCGTCGTCGAGCGGAGAAATACCTCCGGAATAAATTAGCCAGTGTGTTTACCCTGAATGACCCTAGCTCCGTCGACAAACAACTCCGTGCACGAGAAGCAACAAGAAAGCCGTATCGTTCTTTCCATCGGGGCAGGAAGTTGTCCCGCGCGTTCTCCGGCTCGTTACCAACAGACAAACTACCCTCTTCTCCAACCGGGGTCTTTTCCACCTGTATTCTTGTTCGCTGGTTCCTTCTAGCGCGTTTCTCGTGCCGTTTTAATCGCGTCGCTCGTCGAACTTTTCGGCGAGGCAACTGCGTAGCCAGTGGGGGGTCGGTGGAAACCATGGGGGGGACGAGAGCACGTCGACGATACGACGGACGAAGAAACACGGGGAAAGTCGGTGAAATAGCAGAGGTCGCCGTAATAAGTGATCGATTCCTTGATAATCGCGTTAACGCGGACGCAGCGGCGAGCCAATCAGCCGCGAATAACGTAATTACGGGTGCTGCATTACCACGCGCGCCGGTTGCACGGGAGATCGGTCTGGTTGCGGCTCGCCTCGTTCACGCCCCGCTGTAATTCCTTTTTTTCCCATCAGCCCTCGGGCCCCCGGTCCCCCGGTCCCCCGGTCCCCCATCTGCCCCCCTGTCTCGCTCCCTGTCGTGTATCGGCGCCCTTTGCCACCGGACGACCCGCGGAAGGATATATGTACGCCAAGTACTTTGATCTCTCGGCGGCGCTGTTAACGCGTTCGTCCTTCGACACGATTCAATTAACCACGGGGACAACCGAGCGGAGAGTCACGGTGGACGAGAGAAAAAGAAAAATGGCCTCCAGGGCGAGCGCGAGCGCGAGCTGGGCCAGCGCGCGAGCGAGCGAGCCACTCGCACCGCGTTTCTTTTTTTTTTTCTTCTCTTTTCTTTTGTCCGGGGCAATGACGTTAGACCGTGGAATATTTTCCGACGGAAAGCATGGACAAAAGCGCGGACTTTGATTCCTTTCAGGGGTTGTCTAAGTTCGTTCCCTGCCCCCACCCGGCGGGAGAACCGTGGCCTCGCAAAGGGGTTGTGTCGCGATATCGAATACAAAGCGCGTTCACGGAGAGGGGGAGGGGACGAAGGTACGAAGGGAAGACACGCCGGCGAATAAACCGAGAGAAAGGAAAGAAAGGAAAAAGAAAAGCAAAATAGTTGGGGGAGGGAAAAACAAGGAGAAACGAGGCGAGAAGGGGTTCAGAGAGAGAGGGAGAGAGAGGGAGAGAACGAAAGCAGCCCTTTTTCACCGGTGACACGCTGTTTACGTTTCGGGCTATTTAGAGTTCGTTTACGCGGGCTGGAACGAGGAAGGGGGCCCGAGGGGGTGGGGGGAGGGCGGTTGATTAACACTTCAAACGGGAAAGCCGCATAATGCCGCGTAATGACAGCGCACGGAAAGAGGTAACCGGCTGCGTGTTCGATAAATCGAGACCTCGTTAGAACGGCTTTATGTGCGCGGCAAAGGGGGCACCCGGGGGTGGCGGAGGGGGACGTCGGCTGCGAACTGCCCCTTTTCCTTCTCTCGTCCTGCCGCGACGCTCTGTACATCGGCCCCGACGATGCAAACATCGAAACGCGACGTCGAAGCCGGCTGCGGCGATCCAGTGCGTCGTAATACGTCGAATTAACGGGGAGGGGGACAATTACGCTCGTTCCGTTGCAAAACGCGGAAAGCCAACAGTCTCTCCCCCCCACGAGTGTATTTCTTTCATTTCTTTCAACAGGACCCCCTATTGCAAACGGACGAAGCGACTATCCCTTGCAGATCGTTTCGACGAGACAAGTATCTCGAGTACGTTGCGCGCGTTTCGAGCGGCTAGTATGTTCTATGATCGCAAAATGATCGATGCGCGTGTGCAACTCTGCCAGTTTGCAAGAAACAACGAGCAACGAAAGACAAAGTATTCTCGCCCTCTATCCGAAAGTAACCGAATCTTTTCCGCTAATGATAGAACCGTCAGTTTCGGGAAGACGAACCGATAAACGTCCGTTTCTCGTCTGAGTCGAGTTCACGGGGTAGACGGGACCGAGAGGGTGTCCTCGCGGTCGTTGACTCCTGGAATGCATTCAGTTATAACCGGAAGTCGGGAATTAACCAATCTCCGCGCGTCCGTCAAGCGAGATCGGCCGTTGATACGGTTAACGTTTTCTCTCTCTCTTTCTCTCTCTGTGTTGCGCGGGGTCGCGCGCGGCCACGATAGGTAAACTCCTAAACTGCGAGCGGAAAATAACCCCCGCGCGGTCGACGTTCGCGAGGATTCGCGACGCGAGCTCGTTAAAATTCAATACGACGACTATTTCGGATGCGTCGAGGCGAGGAGGAACGCTCGACGAAAAACGTCCCGGTTACGAGGTGGTCGACCTCTCGCGGTTCGTCCGAATCTTTCCAAAAGTGTCGGGCGTCTCGCTCGATGCAGCACCGATAATCCGCGAGCGAATTCGAGGGACGTGTTCGCGCGCTACGGACAATTATTACGGACGTTTAACGACGTTACGCGACGCTCTCGAAATATCGCGAACGAAACGGAGGCAGGCGGGCAACGTCCCGACGAAATCGATGAGTCCTCGAACACGAGGAGAGCTCACCGCCGAGCCGAGCCGAGCCGAGCCACCCGTCGCGGCCCGGTGTCGTCGACCCGGTTATATGTTAATGGATAATAGGATATCCGTTACGTTCATCCCGTCCCCCTCCACGCCACCGAATCCCATCCCCCCGCGGTTCTATTCACCCGACCGTACAAAGATAAACCCGATACCGCGACGCGAGAAAGATGCCTCCCAGCCCGCGCCGCATAATTATCACCGTTTCTCGAGTGTCTTTCCTCGTTCACGCGGCCTGTATCGAAATTTTCCTCGACGCACAACGGATCCACCATCGCCACCGGCCTCGTTAACGATTCCCGATCCCCTTCGTCGATTTAATTTGTCGCGAACAACCGGCGCCGAGTAAAACGTCTGTAACCGAGAACGCGCGTATTTCCTAATGCACCTTAAGAGAGTCCGAATCCGGGTTCACGGACCCTGCTACCGGCGGATATTTTCGACGATTTCTGCGGGAAACAACGACCTTTCGTTCGCGAGGTGCGAGCGAGCTCCTTCCGGTCTCGGTGAATTTATTTTTTAAACGAGAAAAAAATCTTACCGGTACCCTCCGGATCGCTCCATTTTTCATCTCGGATACACCGGTACGGGTCTCGCTCTTCGCCCGACCACCTCGACCCTAAGTTCACCGATGGATTTTCGATAGACTTTTCAAGTTATTAAAATTTCGACGGACTCTCGATAAGACTTTCCGAGTCGTTAAAATTCCGACGGACTCTCGAACGATAAACTTTCCAAGTTGTTAGAATTTCGACGGACTTTCCGAGCAGTTATCGCGATCTTTCAACAACGCCTCCCCGAGCCCTCGAAAATCGCAGAGGCGGGGAAGATCGTCCGCCTTGTTCGTAGCTCGCGGACCAAGTTCAATTCGCGAAGAAGCTTCGGTGCTTCGCGAAGACGATAAATAAAAATCACCTTTCGAAACAACGGGCGAAAGTTCCGAGGAGCGTTTCACGTTCCGTTTCAGGTTCTCTCGGCGTTCTCCTCGCAAACAGTTGGAGGGTATTGCGTCGGGACGAGAGGCCGAAGGCGATCGGGCAAGGGCCAAGAAAAATACCGGTAGATTAAGAGCCCAGGGAAAGGGAGGAAGGGAAGACGCGGGAGGAGAGGGGGGTGGTTGGAAACGGAGGAAGCCGAGCAGTCTCGAACATCAAATTCACCCGCTATGAAAACAGAGGCTAAGTGTTTCGATATTTATCGGCTGCCACTTCGTCCGACCGTTTCGCGAATGGCTCTAGATGGCGACCAGCTTGAGAACGAGGCGAACAGGGGCGGAGAGAGACTCGTGCTAGTTGGTTATATTTTCTGGAGAGAGGCCAACGACAACGGCTGCGGAAACGACTTCTCGAGGAGGAACACACGGGGAAACCGTACGATTCAATTTCCCCTCACCGATGACGGGGCTGCTCCGGACCCTCCTCCCTTAATCGTCAAAAATATTGGCCCTGCCGGCTACCCGGGACCAGCTTTTACTTCACCAACGACCAGGTAGCCCCGAACCTAGGTCCGCGATCGTCTTCCAAGACCATCGGTTGGATCATCGCCAGCAGAGACGACGGGGAAATTTACGGGTGGAAACAGAAGGGGGACCCGCAAAATTACACGACTCTCTTTGCTTTCGCGGCTCGTTCTCTTTTTTTACAAAAGTTACGCGAACGACGTACTATTGGAGGCTGGAAAAATGTCACCCGAAATGTTACAAGATCGCTCGATACGGTCCGCGTTCTTTTTGCATACTGCGTCCCCCCACTTCGATATAAGAGGAATCTTTTCAGCTTCCAACTACGTTTCGAGCTTCGAAGAGGAAACTTACCACGGTTTCCGTGTATCTACCTCGATAAACTCGAACAACCTCTGTACGAATGTACTGTACCGGGCCGAGAAGTTGACCTCTGGCAGGAATGGCAATTCGCGTCGAGTCGGACGTTTCGATCGAAAATTCCTCGCTGTCCACTTTCTTCTTACAGACGTTAGGTTCGCTCGATGTAAAAGTAATTTTTCCAGCTCCCAACGGTAGCACCGTAGCGCTTGGAGACCCGATTCTCGCTCTATGCAGCGTCACCGCATCCCGCGCTCCAACAGCGAGTGCGTCTCGGTCGGTGGTCCATCGATGTCGGTGAACATCGCTGGTGATTATCGCTTTCCCTCGGACGGGGTTCTGAAAGCCTCGTTTGCAAAAGACGCGCTCGAGGAGGGGAACGCGTCGGTCTCGCGAAAGTCCCGAAGGAACATTCGTAACGAAGAGGATTTCTTAACTCATTCAGAGCCCGGCTTTCTTTTTCTACGTTTCTTCAATGGCCGACCGTTGACCTCTCCGAGCGTTTCCTTGGCGCGCGGGTGCGCACTCGTCTCGGTGGGAAGTAATTTTCTTCGTACAATCTCCGTATTATACAACCCTCGACGACCAAGAGAGACTTTAAAGAACGATAAGTAAATACCGCTCCCGATCGACGAACTAAACTAACGCGAAACATTGACGGAAAACTCGCGAGAACCACGAACTTTCTCGTACAGCGATCGTTTCCGTTACCAATCGGAACATCCGAGAATACAGAGCGGTATTGTTACAATATACTCTTGAATACCGGTGAAACAACGTTCCGTCGGGCGAGGGGCCACCCTCTCGAGCGGTTTCGAGGTGGCCATTGCCACGAGAGACAAGTCCCACGGCCCTTCGCGTTCGTTCAATTACGGTTCCGGGCACGGGGGAAGGGTCTCTCTCTCCCTTCTCGCGGAAGAGGACGTTCTCCCTCGGAAGAGGAATCACGAGATTCCGTGGACAGGGGGCGGACGAAGAAGAAAGGAACGACGCGTTAATTCGCGCTTTATCGCCGGTGACTCGATTACGCGACGTAAAAGCCGAGAAGACGAGGCGTCGCGTAGGTAGAGGTCGTCGCGTTCGCCATCGTCGGCCAGATGGTCCCGTGATTAACGTTTCTTTTACTGCGTATGTAAAACGCTTTACGAGGAGCCGCGCGCCCGTCGTTATCTCCGAGATCGGTCCTTTATTACGCGATAGGGGATGGAACGGGAGAGGGGGTGGCTGGTTCGAGGAGGAGGCAAGTCGAGGGGACGTATACACGGATATACCGTGCAGCCAGCCCGAGGGAACATTAGTCCTGGGAACCGTGGAACGTTGGCAGTAGCTGGCCACCAGCCGCGTCGAGGCTGGCGACTATCACCCGAGGCTAGCTGTCCGAACCACCCTCTCGACGGACCTACCTGCAGTCGATTCGCTGGAAAGAGAGACAGAAACGCTCGGGGAACGAACAAGCTCGAATTCGGACCGCTAACGAACCGGTCTCTGCGGAATGTACGCGGGAGAACACCGACGCGGGAAACGCGCGACGATTCTCCGCCTAGTGGAGGGGAGGGGGCGACGGCTGGAGGAAATTAAAACGAACGCGATCGGGGTTAATCGCGTTAAAAGTGGCCTCGGTTATGTCGGTCGCCGGAGTTTGGTTATACGAATACAATTAATGCGCCGTTTGTTCGCGCCGCGGTAAATAGAGCGCGAGCGGAGCGGATTGCGATCGAACGCGCGCTCTCGGGTTTCGTACGAACGACCTCGAGCACGGCCGTGCCGGGAACAGTGAGCCGGGAAACGGTTCTCCTCGGGTCTCTGGAAATTTTTTAACGAAAAATTTCTCCAAGGGTCTGGAAAAGTTCTAAGGTTAACGCTCGCCGGGCAAAGAGTCGCGAAAAAATTCGCGGGGTTCGTCGGTTGTTTTTTGCGCGGGAGCTTCTCAGAAATTTTCTGAAAAAGGAAAAAATCGCGTCTCGCGTTCATCGAGCCAACCCGGGAAACGAAGGGAGAGGCGCCCTACGAGACGCGTGCTCGATGTTGAAATTCTCGGGAAATCTGCGAGAAAGTCTCGGTTATTTCCCCGCGAGGCGTGGAAAAAAGAAAAACTTCTGGAAATTTTTACCCGCGAGAATTTTTGCGCGATATCGATTTTTTCAACTTTCCGTGACGGTGCAACCCCTTGAATCCCCACGGGCGTGATACACGGACCGGCTCGAAACGTCGAGAGAAGGAAGAGCCGGTCGTTTAGCCGCGCCGACAGAGCAAATGCACTCGCTACTTCGCGGCAGCGTCGCGCGAGGATTGTCAGCCGGCTCTTCCCGTCTTATCTCTCTCCCTTACGCCGCGTACCATCCGCCCGGACCTGCTGTTTCTCCTCTTTTTTCCTTCGGGCGCGTTACTTCGCTCCCGCTGGAGCACCTTTCAGACGACCGCGGTCGCCGCGTTAATGCGCCATTAGGAAACACCGCGGCGGAATGCGAACCGACTCGGACAAGAGGCAGCTACGACTTCTAAATGCATCCCCTTCATGCGCGGAGAGGTGCCCGATGGGGCAGGAATCGCGAGTAGAGGCTCTCGATTTCGGAGATCGAATCGCGGAGAGGCGAAAAATCGCTCTTGGCACGGAGCGTGTGCGCTATTTTGGACCAGGTCTTTGATCGAGAAACTGACGGTGATCCACTCGGCTGTTGAGAATCAAACCCTCCAAATCTTACTGGACACAGTGGGTCCTCGATTAGTACCGATGCGCGTAGAAGAACGATCCTTGGTCGAAGAGTGTACCGTGTGTACCAACTTGAGTAATTGTTCATCCGACACGTTGAACGATCCTCTGTTAAAGGGAACGTACCAACACGAATGAAGTACGAGTAACTTTTCGGATGACCCATTAAATCGTCGAATTAGAATACTCGGAATGTTCCTCGGAGCTCTCGATTCGTATCGACGCACGTAGAAGAGTGTATCCCGATTTTTCCGCGAAGGATACTCTCTACCCGGTGGAATAAATATTCCATCGAGCGACTCTATATTTCCTGTTCGACGCCAGACGATAATAACGGGGCTAAGGATTCGAGCCAAGTAAGCCGCGTTTCGCATACAGAGATCGCGATACCGCGATCGTTGGACAGGGGGAGGCGGTCGTAAGATAACGGCAAGAGCCTCGGTATGGACGTTTATCAATGATATACGATACGCACGCGCGCCTCGATATCGTCTCCGATGGTTTCCCGTGAACCGCGCGGAAAAGGGGTGTCCGATGTACGGTTGGCGTTATGCCACGAGGCACGCGACCCGCGCGTAAATACGACCCGCCCTGTACACCTGCTCCAGTCCAGCGAACGACTCTTTCGGACGTTTCGGAGCACGGGAGGCGAACGAATTGTTCGTCGCGGCGATAAACGTTCGAGCAACGGGGATCGCGTAGCTACTTTACCGAATCGGAGTTCAACCTCTTCGAGAATCCATGTACGTTTACCCTTTTCGATTACTTTGAACGTCGTAAAGTTCGGATCGCGATGCACAGTTTATCGCAATATCCGAGGATCTCGCGTATCCACCGGTGCAGCGATCGTAGACAGAAGAATGGAAAGTCGGGGCAAAGAAACGTACAGCGATGCAACTCGGTGCGAATGCTCCTCGCTCGTCTCGGCTCGGAACTGAAAAGAAAACTGAAAACGAGATATATGTACTTTTCTGCACCGGTACGAAGACAGTCCTTGAAACTAACATCGACCATTCGCTAACGACATCTGCCGCTCTTTGGAACGTTAAACGCGCATGGAAAGAAACTGGTCTAGAAAACGATCTTAAGAAAGTAACGTTCTCTTTGCTCTTTGAAAAGTTCGCGGGGATACTCGACGATCGCGTCTCCGAGTAATTTTACGTATCGCGACGCGGGATAACCGACGAATCTTGGAACGATCGAAATCACGAACGTAACGAGGTGCCCCCGGTGTCCGAGGAACCTTCTCGAGGAGAGCGTGCGATTACCTTTTTAAATTATTTCGAAAGATCGTAACGCGGGTTAAGCAACCGGACGGGAGAATTGCCGCGGGACCGAAAAGTAAGCGTCGCGGCGCATAAACGGGCAAACGACTGTAACGCGAATCAGCGTTGCATTAAGAGATTCGTCGGGGATGCAGCCGAAGGAAATGAGAACGCAGACGTAACGAAGAGGTAGACGAGGGCGAGAGGTGGGGGCGGTAAGGAGACCGTCTTTATGCCCGGCCGCGAGCAAATGTACAAGGTTCGCGCGTTGCACGCCCGCTCGACGTGGATATTACCTCGTGGCGTCCCGACGCCGTGGATAATTGAACGGCGTAAAGTCGACCGGGAGCGGGTCATAGTCGTTAACCTGGCGGTACCGCCTAGGCGAGAAATGTATCGTTGGCCTAGACGCTCCTGCGGAACTGTAAATTTTTAACGCGCATCGCCGGGACGAGGGCGCGTAAAACCAACGAATGTAAGCCAACGAACGGCGCCAGTTAGCTCGCTGTCGCGGTCGCACCGCCGAGAAAAGAATCGCCCGTTCCTTTCGACGATTTCCACGTCGAGGTCGCAAACCGGAATTGAACGTCTCGATCGACGACCAAACTTTCCAGAGGTGTTAACTCAGCCGTGGAAGTAGCGCGTTAATTCTTCTCCCCGGGGAGAGGTACGCGGTAATTTCCACGACGGGAAGATTACCCGTCTCGATGGTGCGCGATAAACGTCTCGCGAATTGCACGCTGACTGCTTCGTGGAAAGAATACGGTAACGAAATACTCGCAACGAGCAAATCCGTTGATACTTCAACGAGTAACTTCTGTTCTTCGTGCTCCGCGTGACGGAGTGCACGCTGCCTCGTTAGTGACAAAATTACGGTCTCTGATGGAATATTTGTAAGTAAATTTGTCAACGTTTCGATATTCTACTTTTTACGAAATTCTATTCATGAACTAGCATAAAAGAATACACCGATTTAATTCTTCGTTCGAGTAAAACGCAAGACCGTTCCCGAGTTCTCGAGACGAGACCGGAGCGAGCTCGAAACGACTCCGAATCCGAGAAAGTCCGAAAGGTTGCCTCTGACCCGGAGCTTGTTCTCGATAAACGTTCCAGAACCTCGTCTCCTTCGACTACAAAGACGGATGCCGCGAGAACCTCGGTCCGCTCGTTTTCTCGCGTTCCCATTCGGAAACTCGGTACATTTCCCGCGAACAGTTTCGACGTGCGTACAACAGGTCCGCGGGATTAGCGGGATACGGAACATCGTTGCCTCGCAACGGAACGCTCCGGTAAGGGACGAACGCGGTGCATATTTCGGTAGCGACGCGCGCATTCGGAGGCAATGCACCGTCGGACGTGCGCGTATGCGCTCGTTTCGGTTGAATTATGCGAACGGCCATCGCGAAAACCACGGAATGACGTGATCTCGGCGAAATTTGTACGCGTGATTGTCCGCCGCGCGGAGAAACTCGACCGCCGGCTGCTACGTGTTGAAACTGCGGGAACGACCGCCGCGGCCCGAATTACGTCGGATAATTTCCCGCTCTACGAGCACGCTCGAGATTTCTTGTTTTCGCCGTACTCGAGTACTCGAATCGCCGAGGCGTTCGCGCGGAATTAGACGATTCGGATATTTTACGCGCCGATGGAGTGTCTCGGAACGATGTCGCGAGATTCTCGCGTCGGATAATTTCGCGCGTCGCGAGCACGATTGAAGATATCGAGTACTCGAATCGACCAGGCTCACGGGGAGGGCTGAACGATTAGGATACTCTTGAACGAGTTTAATCATTGTTTAAACTACGATCCTGTAACGTTGATATTCGGAATATGCGTAAATGTCAATAACGATCGCGTGGAGGAAGAAACATTCGTTGAAATGGTCGGTCTTTACAGATTTCGCAATTTCTCGATGCTTACTTATCATAAATATTAAGAACCATCGTGGGACCATAGTTTAAACAATTATTAATAATATCCTAGTACAAATAATAGCTTAAGAGCAAGAAATTTGTCGAAATATTCGATTAAATCGAACAAAGGCAATCGAAGTAACGGAAAGTCACTTAAAGTCACCTTGTTGGGGGTATATAGAGAGCCGACGGTTATCGAAGATTTCATTCCTCCGGGAGCCTCCGAGGAGGACGGACGTCTCCATCTTGCGCACATGGACTCTCCACGGACCACCACAGATGCCAGCTGACCCCTGGTGACCGGTACTGACCGCTGATAGGCAGTGATCAGTACTGGCGACCAATTTCTAAATTTTTTCTTTTTGTTTTCAGTTTTTTTCTTCCTTCCAATTATTTTACTTTTTCCGACATATCTGTATTTATTCTCCGATTTCAATTTGTACTTGTTTTTCCATGTTTATTTTCTTTATTACTGCACGACCGAATTTAACTATTAACCCACATGAACTGACGTGTAATTATAAATTTAATTCGGCTACCTTAGCTAGATATATCCGGAAACGAAGACCGAAGAGGACTGCTTCGTCGCATTCACCGCGGGATGGTTAATTTTAAGTTTAGACCAAGTTAGTTTTAAGACCACCGTGTACGAACATCTGTGATCTGCCGAGCAATTATCCAATCTTTAGCTTATTTTTGCTCGCTTGCTCGTATCTCAGTCCGGCCACCTCTGCTTGTTGCATAAGCAAGTGACCGGCCGTGTAGGTGGTCCGAACGGTCGATCGCCGTCTCTTCTGGTGCGTCCGCTTTGAGAGAGAACATGCTGCGAACACAGGGGCAGGTGTTCGCACCGGTCCCTGCGGAAGCCCTTGTTCCATAAGACCCTCTCTTCGTCATCCTCCGTGAGTCAGGTCCACGCTCTGCGTGGCTCCTGGCTGCGGAGTTGGGAGAAACGGGGCACTCCTCGGAGTGGACGGCGTCGCGCATTTCCTTGAGAATCGGGCCTACTGAGGGGAAACGGGACCGAGCTAGTAGGAGCAACTCCACGGTTCGCGTCGCGTATTCCCCAATTTTGCCTCAATTTTCCATAATGTAATTGCTCGGCAGAATTAAACGAAGAGATCGAAGGAACATTGATTCCTTCTATCTCTGCAGTTAGAATAAGTTAGTTTTAAGGTTGTGCTCTGCCAAGCAATTATCCAATCTTTAGCTTAATTTTGCTCGCTTCCTCGTTCCTCGGTCCGGTCACCACTGCTTGTTGCATAAGCAAGTGACCGGCCGTGTAGGTGGTCCGAACGGTCGATCGCCGTCTCTTCCGGTGCGTCCGCTTCTAGAGAGGGCATGTTGCGAGCACAGGAGCAGGCATTTTTGCCGGTCCCTGCGAAAGCCTCCAAAATAAGACCCTCTCGTCGTAAAGGTGAGAAACGGGGCACTCCTCTAGGGGAGTGGAGGCGTCGCTCGTTTTCTCTGGAATCGGATCCACTGAGGGGAAACGGGATCGACCTAGTAGGACCAACTCCACGGTTCGCGTCGCGTCTTTCCCAATTTTGCCTCATTTCGCCCGACGATGTAATTTCTTGGCAGAACTGAACGAGGAGATCGAAGGAACTTTAATACCTTCCATCTTCTCGGTTCAGTAATTTCGTTTGTATTGCGTATCGAGGGAGATCGATGGAACTTTGATTCCATCTATCTCCCTCCGGGTCTCCACGCGCAGCAACCTCCACGCGGTGAGACCTGGTAATCGGTATTACTCGCGACGAACAATAATTATTCGTTGCGAATAATACCGAGCTAATTGGCTGCGCACTTGTAACAGTTTCGAAAGATATACGAATGCAAAGAATATCGAAGCATAGACAATGTTCGAAGAATATATTAAGGAAATATACGAATGTTACTCTGATGCATTTTAATAAATTCATTACGTATAACACGAGTGGCATATTTCTTTTCCTACTTTGATTCCATTCCCCTTATGAGATCCTACATTATAAGTGAAAGAGGCCGTCGAATTGTAAAAATTGTCAGAGTTCGAGCGGGCCGTAGTCTTAAAAGAAATAGAGTAAGATATTTCTTGATCGATAATCCTAACAGAAATTTCTGTTTATTGAAATCGATTAAGAAGTATATCGTAGTCTGTTGTTTGGTTAAACGTTACATTATATTTCTGTTACTTCTGCGACTACGAATCGACTCTTGCTCACCGATCGAGTAGTCTCGAACAGTCTCTATCCGGTGTCTAGACTCCGTCGAGAGTCTCTATCCGATGAAGTACAAAAAGCGTAAGAATTTTATTTCTCTCGCCGCGACTACAGATCGACTCTTGTTCACCGATCGTCTCGAACGGTGCTCAACGTCGAGAGTGGCTACCCGATAAAGTGAAAAGTACGAAAATTCTCTTTCTCTTTGCGGCGACTGTAAATCGACGTAGACCGCAAGTGGCGGAACGTCGTTGACGATGTCGTAGACAGGGCAGGAAAAAAACTCTCCCAGCGGGTTTACAAACGTAACGTTTCGGTTCGACGACGAGATTAGGGTCAATCGAGAGTTCGTCGGTAGGGAACACGCGTCCCCGAATAACCGCGGCGGCTCGTTTCGCGAAGACAATCGCGCGCAGTGGCCGCGAATAAATTACCACAGTGCCCACGAACCCGTGTAGAGCCGCGGGTACCCTCGAACGACGCGGAGCGTCGTCTGGCGTCGTCTCGCGGCTCCTTTGAACGAGCTTTCGACGGCCGTTTGTTTTCCTTGTTTTTCTCACCCGTCTGCGACGCGCCACTTTCCGATTGAAACGCGGCGACGACAGAGAGAATAGCGCGAAACCCCGTGCGAGATGAATATCTTCCACGAATCCGCGCTCGTAAGTCACCTTAACTTAAACTCTCCCCGAGGGGAGAGGTGAAAAATGTATTTTAAGTTTAGGATCTAGACAAGGGGTTTCGGCCACTCCCTCTTACCCAATTTACGATTCGACGATGTTCCGTTTAACCCCGTAAACAGGGCTTTCGGCTAGAAAAATATATTTCAAGTTCTATACTCCCACGGGGGGTTCCACTTACTCCCCTCAATTTAGCTTCGACGTAGCTCCCTTCAACCCTAGCGAAACCATCACTCTGTGTACGGAGTTTCGAAATATATTTCAAGTTTCATTTTTAAGCGTAAGCGATATTTTAAGTTCTGGACCCTGACAGGAGGGTTTCGGTTACTCCCTCTCCGTTCAATTTAAGCTTCGACGATGTTCCCACCCTGATGAAACCATGCCCTGTTTACTAAGTATAGTATCGGCTGGAAAAATGTATCTCAAGTTCCTCACCCGACCGGGAGTTCTACCCTCTCTTTCGCTCGAACTTTGACCACGTTCCTTTTAAACTTGACAAAATCGTTACTCTTTTTACGAAATATCGACGGATAAAAATGTATCTCGACTTGTGGACTCCGACGAGAAGATTCCACTTATCACCGTCCCCTCGAATTTGGTTCGACGACGTTCCCTTCGAACCCGACGAAACCGTCACCCTGTTTACGGGGTTTCGGCTAGACGCGCGCGGGGATAATGCGGAACGACGAATATCGAGTATCGAGCGCGTCTAGTATTTAGCGCCGAGTGTCGAGTTTCCACGAGCCACGGATACACCCCCAGACGCGTCTATCGACGGGGGTTGATAGCGGAGACGCGCGGTGCAATTTCGCGTTCCCCGCGCGAACCGCAAATTGCGAACGAGACGCGGGCTCTCGCGGAGCGAGGAGCAAGAGGGGTAGGGATCGAGCTTCCGCTTTTCCCCCGTGCTCCCTTCTCGCTTCCTTTTTCCTCCGCAACTATTTTCGTTGGCCCCCTTTTTACGTTGTTTTCTATCTGTCGCTGCGCCCGGAGATCAAAAGGCTGAAATCGCTCGTCCCTTTTTTCATATTCCGTCGTAGCTACAGTTTTCCAACGAAACGCGATCGTTCGGTTATTGGGTTTCAAGGCGATCGTTGTTTACCAGAACGGTCGATCGTAGTCGCGAGAACTCGACCGTGGACGTCGACGAGAAGAGCGGAGTGTCGACGATATCTTGCTTTAAGTTTCTCCGGAACGGAGAAGTGAGAACTTCTATTGCGGAGAACTTTCGTACCTTCCACGCCGATTGGTATTTTTGCAATCGTCTACATCGACCTACGAAACGTAAAGGAAATTACGAGTCGATCGAATCGAAAACGAAACTCGAGAGACTTTTATCCGAGAAATTACTCTCTGTATTCTTCGCGGAGTCTGCTTTCTGTTCACGAGTTACGATTTTTGTTAGTATTTTCTTCTCGCGATTCGTAACCTTCGCTGCTCGAAGGGTCAGGACTCGCGAAAGGGAGAGAAGATTCTTGTTCCGTGTTACGACGAATAAAATCGAACTCGCGCTTTCTCGAGGGGGCGTGTACAATAAATAAACGTTCAACTTCCGAAAACACGATAGTTTCGCGTAGCACCGTTTTCTCAACAAAGAGATCGATGGAATCAGCGTCGAATCGTCGAATTTCCTTCGCACCTGCTCTCTCCAACCCCGTTCCATCCCCTCTCTGTGTCCAGGTTTCAACGGGATTGCGTTTAGCCGCGGCGGTTTCTTTTCACGGCGGCAACTAGTTCTTTAACCATTCAAGGGAGACGCGAAACTAAGCGGAATCACGAGCCGCCGCGGCAATTAAAATTAACGAAGTAATGCACCGGAGCACGGTCCGTTTTCCTCGCGTCGCTCTCTAGACGCCGAGGCGCGCGTCACCGCCGTTATATATTATTTAAACAAACTTTGACATCTCGCCCGTGGATGGTGCATTTTCGTTCCCCGCCTAAATTCCAGCACTGCAATTCTTGCCCGCGGAACGAACGAACGAACGAACGAACGAACGAACGAACGAACGAACGAACGAACGAACGAACGAACGAACGAACGAACGAACGAACGAACGAACGAACGAACCCCACCGACCGGAAATAATTTTCATTCCTGTCTCTAGCCGCGCGGCTCGTGTTTTCATTTCGCGCTGCGCTTCCAGCGTCCCCCAGCTACCCAGTGACTTCCACGTTGGATGCCGAGAAACGGGAGCAAAAAGAAGACGAAACCGGGCGGAGAGGAACTCGTCCCTGGCTGGTGATCGATGCCGCCTTCTCGACTCCTTTCCTAATTATTATTTTTATATATTTTCGCATCGTATCCGTTCTCGATGTACGATAAACTTCGCGTTCCGGATTATCCGAGCCTTACTTCGAGCTACTTACTCGATCACTCGGAGCCACTATCGGCGAGCAGACGTTACGCGAGACGAAGAAGAGAAAAAAGAAAAAAAAGAATAGCGAACGCCTCGAAGCAAGTGGACCGCGACCGATAAACCGTGTAATCCGTATTTAAATGCTCCGCGGAACGTATCGCGATGCAACGAATGCAATAACGATGCGCTTTAATCCACATCCTTCGGTCGTGCGATGCATCGCGGAGAAGGTTCCCCTCGTCTCCTCTCTCACCTCCACGCGTCCTCTCCCCCCGTGTTTAAGGCGCGCGGCATCACCGAGGGCTTTTATTCCTCGCGAGGCTCCAATCCTACCGTCTCCCTCGCTCTCTCCGTTTTTCGTATCCTCCTCTAAAGGAGGCGGCGGAAGACAATGGAATGCTTACGTCAAAACCCGCGCGCGCCGCGTCGGTATTTCATGTCTCAATTATTTCCCACAAAAGCAGCCGGGGAAGAGCGTCGGAGGCTGGCTCCTCTCTCTCCCTCTCTCCGTTCGACGCGAGCGTTCCCTCTCGCCCTCTCGTTACGGGTAACCGTCAGGACGGTTATCCGCCGTGTTAACCGTCCGCGAAACGGAAATTTTCACCGACGACAGGATGGCCGCGCGGCGTTCTTGTCCGCTACTCGAAGCGGATGGGAAGACGCGCGTCATTACGCGAACAATCCGGAGGGCCGAGTTTAATTAAATTATCAATCGTACGCTCCAACCGTTCATTATTTATTACCGCGAGTGGTTCCGAGTTAACCTTCGTCGGAGTGGAAGCCCGAATAAAATTGAAATGGTTCGGAACACTCGAGAGAATCGACTCCGAGTCGAGACACGGAAGACTCGAGAGTCATCGCGGCGGTGTTCGCGAATCGGAGAAGTCTCGAGTCAACCTGTAAGTTTGTCGCGCTTTCGATATTTCGCGTCGCGAGAGAAGAAAGGGAGAAACTCTTCGTCGAGAGAATCGATTTCTCAAGTGCCGCGCGTGACCTCCTTCCGACTCGTCGCCGAACGCGAAACACTCGTTTAAAATATGATACACCGAACGCGCGACCGGGAACGATACATTGTTCACGGGTAGACGTCAAAAACCGTACCGGCTCGAACGGGATCGCATAAATTTCCCAGACGATCGAAACGGAATTTTAGAGCGGACCTAATGGATCCTCCTTCGCGATTTGAATTCTCACAGCCGGCTTCGTGAATTATTTCGACAGGACGGGTGTCTTCCCGTGAATAATGAAGCGTGGCTTAAGCGGTGGCTCGAGCGAATCGTATGAAATCGAGATGGACCGGGGAGGGCCGTATCGATCCCAGATTTCTCCGAGCCCCGCAACACCCGAGAGTTACGAAAACTTCTCGCGCTTGTCTTCGATGCACGGATGCGATCGATTCCATTCAGGGTGATTTCGAAGCGCGCGCACCGAACGCGGCGAGAACACTGTGCCGGAAAATGGAAGAATTAACGAAAATGGAGAATCGCGCAACGGTCCGAATAATTGATCACTTTTTATTCCGAAATCCGCAAAGTTCCAATCCTCTTTCCAACGCTCTCCAATGCGTTGCAGTATTCATCGCGGAGACGATCGCGGCTCCGAATACTCGTTTGCTCGATTTCGAACCGACTCGAGTTTGGAAATTACGGGTGACGCGATCGAGATCCAACGAAGACGTTTAATCCTTCCTCCTCTCGTGGAAAGATTCGAATCGCGGACGAAACGGGAATCGAAAACTACGCGAGAGCCCAGGTTCTCCGAGCGATTTCACGGCGCGCGCGTTACTTCTCGGGATTAGCAGACAACATCGGGGATGGACGTCGAACAGCGGCAGACGCGCATTAGCGGTGTTGGTACGACCGTGAAACAACAAAGCCGGTTTCGGCTCCCTTTGTAGCGGAAACGGTACAATGGAGGGAGCGTGGAACGGGCGGCGCAAGCTCGTCTGAGCTTTTCAAATTAAAAGTGTAGTTTAGCGCCGCCACCGTCTGCGTCGTCCAGATGTTTTCGCGGGGCCGAGAACTCAAACGTCGGGGGTTTGTCTCCACGGTGAAACGCCGCGCTGAAATTCCACGGTCGCCCGTACGGAGAATCCTCACGGGGGATTTAACGTCTCGCAGGGAAGTCAAATTTCGTGAGAGGAACGGAACAACGTGTTACGATCCGTTCGAAGAATGCACACCTTTCGATCGATCGGAAACCTTCGATTTCGTATCGTTCGAGCCACCGAAACGAGTAGTCAACTTCGAGGGGAGTAGAGGACACCACGAGTCGGTTTAAAAAATTTATAAACCTTCGATTTGATAGCGTTCGGTACCACCAAAGTATCAAAGATGCTCCGATTAGCCCCGTCCCGAGCACTCGGAAGTGTTCGCGAGCGCTCCGAAATGCTCGAGGCGAACGCCATAAAACGACGAAATTCCTAACGCTCTTCGAATCGACGGAGCGGTTTCCGCGCGAAAAGTTCCCGTACTTGTGAACACGGCGCAGGGTCCCCGGCCCTCGTCGTTGCGCGGATTTTTTTCTCGAGAATCCGAAGAAATTTCCGGAACGCGGTAGCACCTCGTTGCTTCTCGCCCAAGTCGGTACCCGCCGGTTATTTATTCGCCGTTTAATAAGCAATCTAAATTCCGTCCATCCTTACGAGTCGCGACGTACCCCACCACCGTGGCCACCCCCGGCTCCGTTCAACCCCTCTTTGTGTCGAGGCCGCGACCAGGTCGCTTACCGAGTCAAATCTCTGGAAATCGATCCTCCGCGGCTCGCCCGACCGGCTCGAATTCGACGCTCGCGATCCGATAATTCGCGACGCGGCGTCGTCGTGGTCGTCGACGTCGACGACGAGTTAAATCCGGAGGATATCCGGCGCCGTGGTCTCGGTGAGCGCTGAATTATAGATAAAGTTCGGTGACCGTGCCACGATTCGTTTCGAAAGTGCACCGCGCCGCCCCGGACGATTACAATTTTATCGTCCGGTATCGCGGGGCCCCAATTAAATTCCTCGATTAAGAAGTCCCCCTACGAGTCTCCGGTGTCCCCGTCTCTCCCCCACCGCGATACGTTTTAATTGCTTCCCAATTATATCGGATTTATGGGCCGCGGGGCGGCGGACGAGAGCCTTCCGGGGAGCCCCGGTAACGAGCTCCGCCATTATCCGGCATTATCTTAATCTTTGCTATCTTAAGATCGTATTACTACGCGTTTATTAGCCCCGGTTGCCGCTGGCTGCTAACCGAGAGCTACGCGACGCGACGCGAACGTCCACCGTTTTCCAAAATAAATTCGTTAGGCGAATCGTTTTACGGAAGATCCTACGACGATGTCGGAGATTTCAAGGTCCTCGCGAGTTGTTTTCCACGCCGGCGATGGCACGGGTTCGTTAAACGTTACGATCAGTGGCGATAGGTATTTTAACGACTCGGTGATAAACTTCGAACCATCTTTCCGGATAATCTTCCGTAACCGTTCGAGAAAGTGTCGAGAGAAATTCGCCAGTTTATAGCAATTTGGAAAAAGAAGAGATTCTTGCTTTTGTTACTCGTTACGGTTTGCCAGAGTTTAAGTTGCCCGGTACTTTAACGATTCCGCGACGGTAACTTGGAACTGTCTCTTTGCATAATCTTCGTGGGTAGTTTCGGAAAATATTATTCGTCGTTCGAAATTCCGTACTCCCGACCGGAAGGATTTATTTCTTGGCAAAGGGAAGTCGTGGCGGAGATGGTCTTCCAGGGAAGTTTCGGTAGATTTGTCGTTTCGATTTTGAGGAATTCCTTTCTCGGTGAATCGACGTCGAGACGGAGCTGGTCTTACGGAACAGTTTCGATAAATATTGCCCATCGTTGAAAATTCGCTACTTTTCGTAAGGAGAATTTCCGTCTCGGTAAATCGGTGCCCGGACGGAGCTGAAAATCCGGAAAAATGGAAAACGTCGAACACGGGCAACCATCCCGAGCCGGTGTACACTCCCGCGAGTTACAAACATCGTTAGTATGCACCGTTCCATCATTACCATTCGTTCTAATACACAGCGGCTCGGACGTCTCTCTGGGGTATCGTTCCCGATTATTACCCCGAAAGGGTTGCCACCGGCGGGGAACAGCACCTGAGGGTGCACTACCTTTGCTCTGGCCCTTCCTGTGCCACCCTCTTGTTGTTGATTTACCCAGCCACCGGGCGAAATCTTCCGCGCCACTTTTACCACCGTTTCGTCCCTTTGGCGTTCAATTCTCTCGCGCGTTCCGCGATCGGGGTGTAACGGGGTAGAACGGGGCTCGAGATTTCTCTCGATCGACGAACAATTTTTCCTCCATCGAGAAACGAATATCACGAGGTAACGACCGTTCCGACAGCTTTTAACAACAAAGATACGCAATAACTCTCGACTACCCTCTCGATTGCCCTCGTCTCCGGACCGATTAACCTCCGTCGATTACTGATTCTGCCCTTTCGAAACACCGGTCACTCTACACGCGAACTGTACTTTCGTCCAAATATTTGCTTCGTTTCAAAAAAAAAAAATTAACCATCTGACGATTCGAAACTGTCGAAATTTGTCACGTTTCCGGAATAATTTTCCCCACGGTGGTTGCGTTACCACGGAATTCCAGAATTCTCCATCGTTCGCTGGAGGTGACCTCGTGGTCAAGTAGCACGGATTCGTCGCGGCGAGTGTGCACGGTTCGTAACCGTGACTTGGAGCGAGCGCACGGGTTCGAGGAACGATCGCGCGGGTTTCTCTCGTTAACCATCGGCGCACGGTGGTTTCTTTCCATCCAGGGTGAGGTTACTCGGTGAGTTACGAGATCGTGGGCGTACAATTAAAACCACGCGGTCACGAACCACCACCGGAGGGGTGGTCCGCCGCCACCCTCTGTCATTGCGCATTTTATTTCCCCGGTTTCGATCGCGACCGAATTACTCGCGTCACACGGCGGTCAATTAGCGAGAATCGAGCCCCGCGGTAAGGTGATACGCGAGGAAATTAATTATCCTCGAGAAACCGCGGAAGATTGGCCGAACGCAGTTTCGCGATAAGGTTTTCAACTGTGAGTAATCGGCGAGCTTTTCGGGACACGCGAAAACCAGAGGCAGCCAGTTTTCCACGGGATGCTCGGCGGTCGAGTAATTAAATCCCTTTTTCCCGAACGGAACTTTCTCCGTGCTTCTCTCTTTGTCTCTCTTTCCCTCTTTCTCTCTCTCTTGTTCGTCTTTGGGTCGGGATGAAATCAAATAGCGGAAAACGCGAACGAAAGGAACGCGAACTTCGCCTCGAATTCGAACAGCCCTCGTCCGGAAAAATAAAGGGGGGATGGATCGGAGAACCGGTAACGGGGTTCCACCGGGGGAAAAACGACGCGGAAACTCGTTTCCCCGCGATTTTTCCAGGCAGACGATGGTTACCGCGGGTTTAACGAGCCCCGCCGAAAACAGCGAATCGGCGGGTGCCGGCGCGTTCCGCGCTTTCGAAACGAGATTAACGAGCTTGAAACGCGATTCGGTCGTCGATTCCGTTCGGAATGCTCGCGAAAAATTGGATATCTTCCGGTAGGATATTGCGGCGGGTAATGAAATAGTTCTGAGAACGTTCGAAGAGTGATATAGACGCTAAAGCGCGAGAGATGAGCAATTGAGACAGTCACCGAAGAATGTTTCTTAAACGCGACCGAATGTACCCAGTGAGAACGATAAGCTCGTTATACATATTAAAGGAGTTTCTTTCCTTTCCGTACCTCTAAACCTTTATCCACACGTGGAGTTTAATAAAGACAATCCCTGCAATATCGCTCTCAATTTTCGTGAGAAGAGAGCGTTCGATGTTCGACGAAGCGTCTCGAAACGCGAACTCGCTCGCGGAAATATTTCTCTCGGGCCGGTCTCGGTGGTTGTACGGGGTTTAATTAACCCCGTGTCACGTGGACGATTCGTGTCTTCGCGGAAGCAACTTTTACAGGAAGCCCCGCGGTGGAAAGTCGAACAACGTTCCTCGTTCTTGTTCGGTGTTCTCTTCGTCTTTCGGGGTTACCGATTCCTCGAAGAACACCGGGCTTTTCTCACCGATACACCGAAGGAATAATTCACGGACCGGGTAAATTTCCAGTGAAATTTTGAACGCGGAGGGTGTTCGATAGGGTTCGATGTATCGACGTTTCCGTTTTCTTTGCGGGGAAGGGGAACAGCTAGCTGCGCGCACGGTGTTTCTTTCGGTAATGCATTTTATAGCAGGCCCGGAGCGGTTCCGCTTCCTCGGTACATTTCATCTATGCATGAATATCAGAGAGAGCGGGTGGACGGACGGACGAGCGGCGGCCACCCTTTTCCATCTCGTTCCCGCCCCTAATTCGTCGGTTCTTTCTGGCTGGCTCGCGGTGCCGCTCGGATTCAAAGCACAATTAAGCCGCGACCATTAAAAATTTACCGTCCCGAGTCTCGTAATACGTCGTCGTCGCGGTGACCATCGAGCCGCTACTTTGTGCAGACGCCCGCTCGCTCTCGTCGCGCGGAGAACGCGCGAGTGTGCGATCGTCCGCGACCACCGTACTCGCCGACGCGCTGGACTCCAAAATTACACGCTCTGCCTTTGATGGGATTTCTCCCGTTGTACCTCGCGTCGCTAAGCGCACTGTGCGCGTTTTCGCCGCCGATTCGTTCCATCGGAGCATTCATCCGCTTCGAAAACGAATATCGGCGATGGAACGGAGGAAACATTTCGCGGAGGTCTACGGTACTCTTGGTTTTCGATTCGTTACGATCGTAACATCGGGGAGCATTCTTGGATGCAAGAATTCTGCACCTAGTACAGCCGAATGCTGAAGATTTCGCGAGGGGTACCACTGGTTTTTAACTTAATGCGGTGACGTGGGATATCGAGGAGTATCGTAAAACGAAGAAAAGCTCAAGTGAGAGCACTGTGCACAATTCCGCTTGGAAAACGAGCATCGTGGAGAGTTCTGTACCCCGATTTTCGTCGCGCTGATCCGCAACGTCCGGGACCATCCTCGAAGAAGTCAGCCTTACGCCTCGCGAGTCGAACACACTGCACGTTTTCCAAAGAGCGTACCGATAATTTCGAAACGATTCAAATGGTAGAAGGATCGAAGTATCGTTTCCGCGGAAACGCCAAGACCGCGAGACACGGAACGGAGAACGAAATTACCACCGAAAACGTTAAAACACTCGTTCGTTGCAAACGAGACGATAATTATGACGATTATAACGCGACACAAAGGGACGAGGCACGCGTGGCCGGCAACGGACAAAAGATATTTCCAGCAATCGAGTACGCCGGGCGCAACAATTGCTACCTTAATTATCAGCCAATAACGGTGCGGCGCGCGCGCGATGCCTCTACGCGCCGGCTCGTAAATAAAGCGTCCATTATCGTTAGCGTTGCAATTACGAGGCCGCGTATATTTTTTTTCATTTTTTTCTCTCTCTCTCTCTCTCTCCTCTCGAACGCCGGATGCACCCACCGGCTACAACGAATTATCGCCGAGGTAACAAGCAACTACGGAAACCACTTCGCCGTGCCGCCTTTTTGCGTTCTCCGACGTCTATTAAACCGGCCGGGCGTCGTCGGAGTTCGGCTTTGACGGGCGTTTAATTTAACTCGCGCGTCTCCGGTAGTCGGGCTCCGGATCGTGTCAAATTATTTTACTCATTTTCATTAAGGACAAGATACTCCCGCGACGTCGACCGGAGAAACGGGGGTAGGAGAGGGGGAAGGGGGTGAAAGAATCGAGAGACGAAGGAGGAAGGACGCGACGGCGAAACGCTGCTACAGGAACCGTCGTAACGAGACGTTTGATGGACGCGCTTATTCTCCAGAGGAAACGGCTTACGGCTGCGCGCCAAGAGAGAGAGACGAGAGAACGTCTGATGGAATTGAACAGTGGGTCAAAAACTTTCGGTTCCAACGTTACCTTTTTTTCCAGCCGCCCCCCGGGCTTCGTACCAATTAGACGCTTCGATCCTATTAACGTTTCAATACTCACGAACGGATCGTTCCTTAAACTCTCTCCCTTTTACCCCGATTAAACGCCCTTCGTCGATCGGACCGTGAGACCGTGGCACGTCTCGCGACCTCGAGGAAAAACCAAGGGGTTTCCACGGGGGCGTTTAACTCGATTAACGCAATCCACGCGTTGGAAAAGAACTCGCGCGAAAGAGGCTCCCGTAGTAAAGTCCACGAAGATCGACCGCCCTGTAATTTACGAATTTACAAATTACCCTCGCGCGGCTCACGGTCGAGAACCACCCCTACGGATCGATTTAAATTACAGTCAGCGAATTCTTCGCGGGCTCCGCGAGCGGTCGAGCTTCGTCATCCTAAAGTAATTATACACTTAACTTTTTCGCCCATCGAGCGCAGAGGTTATCTCGAGCCGTGCACCCTCGACGGACGTCACTCATCCCGGTAAGGGTGAGGCGGCGTGGGGTAAGAACGAAACGGTCGAAACGCCTCTTAAAAGTTTTAGGACCCGCGAGAAAGCTCGCGCGCCACTCGACCCTCTCGCTTACCCCGCCAGATGCAATCTTCGTTATTTATAAAAGCGAAACACGCCGCCACCCACTCCGCCGGCCCGGCCGACCGGCCGGGTTATTAATTTTCACCGACCCGGAACAGTCTTTCGAACCGGCGAAACTTATAATTAGTCGCGCGATTCGCGACACGGACACCTGGACGACCGAGGCGATTCTTGCACATTTTCCAGAATCGAGGAGACCACGTAAGATCTCACCCGTGGAACAACAATTACGCGCGAGGGTCCCCTCCACGTGATTACGAATGCCATTCGCGGTCTCAATTTGCGAATTCCACCGGTTCCGGTGTTCATTGTTGCCCGGGGATTAATAATACATCGCCCGTCCGACCGGCGCACCCGATATTTCCGAACAGGGGTGTCGACCCGTCCTCCGGTACAAGGAGGGACGAATAATACCGGTCCTAGGAATTCCTCGTGGAAAGAGTGCGCGAAATCTTGGGACGTTGAACGTTCCACGCTCGGTGAAACGAAATGGAAATTGGAAGATCTCGAACCGGTGTTCCCGGAGAGTTCGATGAACGCTGATCGAGGTATTGTATCGATTCTGTGTAAACTATGTAGTCATAGTTGGCAATCGAGTAGCGTATAGACGACAATCGCCCCGAGCGCTGCCTCTGGAGATCGAGAGGCCCGCTTTTCCTATACCAATGTAATTAAAAACTTTGTACACCGTACAATCTACTTTAAAAGCCTATATTTCCCGGAAATTGCATTCCGCGTCACGTTTTGTAGTTTCTGCCAAGAATAATGTAATTTCGAAAGTTAAAAAATAGAAAAAAGAAGATCGAACGCCTCGAACGTTACAATTACAAAATTACGGGAGTAACCGATGGTAAATACGAGCGGGTTTTAAGCGCGAAGCTCGGCCCCCTCCGCGAGTAGATTTACCCGGATGTAGTCGGACGCGTAATCGAGTGGTCGGACTCTTTTCGAACGAACGAAGGAGTCTTTTATTTTTACACTCGGAGGTACCGTGGAAACTTTTGGGTAAAATGAATTTCGAGGCACAGGGGAGGCAATACTCGTTGAAAATATTCGCCGGGCCTATTTAGCGCGATTCGTCCGTCGCCCGGAGCAAACCGTATCGATTACCACCCCCCGGAGTGTCCCGACGATATTTTTTCCGCCCCGTCTCCGCGTTAGCCGCGTCGAAACCCGCGGCGGGCGGGCGAGTGGGTAACGCGAAAGATTAGAACCGGGGTCCGTGAGTGCACGATAGTTTTACCCCGGTCTCGCAGGGGTTCGGTCCCTCCGGGATGCAAAAACAACCGTAAACGTATCGAGGCAACGCGAGCACGTGTCGGCTAATTGGAAGTAAATACTCGAGGGTGTTTGTTCGCAGCGAAAGTCTCGCGCGGCAATTGGATCTTGGAGATTTTTTTCCCGTCGCGTCGCGTCGACGAGGTGCCCGCGTCGTGGGCGTCGAGCTCGCCGGAAGCTCGCTAGCGGAGCCGTCGCGACGACAATGCCGCGAAACAGACGCCGGGAACGGGCCTCGACGATTCCGTCCTCGCTCTTTCCCGCAATCCCGCGGAGTATTTTCGGCGCATTAGCAAGTCAAATGACCCAAGTTCCACGGAAACAGAGAACTCGCGAGAGATCCTGAGAAGGCGCCACCCCTTCCTCCGCCCCTTCTCGATTACTCCCCCCTTCGCGCGAGCGCGAGCGCGCCGGATAAGGATACATCTACGCGGGAAAAGAAACGAAAAAAGAGAGAAAAAGGATCGCGCAAAGAGAATTCGAGACGAGAGCCGAGGATGGATTCGCCGTTTTCTTCCGCGAAAGAAGTATATATATATATATATATATATATATCGCTCGAGGTGGCAACGCCTAGCCCTCGACGGGGTAGCACCTCGAGAATTTAAAAGGGGACGGCCGGCTTAGGGCTGAATTTCTTCTATCTCCGCTTATTTACTCGCTCGGTCCAACTTTCTCCGTCCGTCGATGCCATTAAAAATAAAAGTCTGCGGGATATCTCGAGAGTGCTTCCCCAATTTCGGGCCACTTCCACTTCTTCCCATTGCGGCCACGGATTTCGTCGTCTCGCGTTTCAACCGGCCCCACGAGTACGTTCGATAGCGTATCGATCGGAGAGAGCTGTTCCACGTTTTCGGTTCGTTTCGTTTCGTGGAAATTAAATTCAAATTTAAAATCACCGCGGATCGGGTACGCGATCGTGCCACCGAGTCGTCAATGGGAACAACGCGGAGAAATATTTCCCGGAGCGTGTCGTTCGTTCGAATTTAAATACACCTCGCGGGGTGGCAACCCCCTCGATGAAGCCACACCGTTTCCAAATCCCTCTCCGTTTCGATTCTCACCGTTGCCCAACGCCGAGGATTCCCTCTCCGCGGATTCAGCCGTTCGAACGTGTACCCGAAATTATTTCCACGGGACCACCGGAGAGACTCCGAATTTAATCTCGGACGAGAAGATAGATTAATACGTCGTCCTGAGCTTGTAACCGAACGCGAGTGCACGCGAGATTCTGGATAAAAGTGCGCTCCGAGCGGAGAACCCGGAAAGACGACCAGGGAGGAGGGGAGACGAAACACGAGGGGGGACGAGCGAAACGACAACGCCGAGAGGCGGGTATTGTTTCTTCCAAGAGCGTTTCTGCGCCTGGAAGAAGAGTTTGTACAACCCTCTAAGCAGACTGTTTCAGTGGACCGGCTCGGACCCCGTTCGACCCCGCCGCGCACAAGAAAGGGGAACCGGGGGTATTCGTGGAGCCCGACCAAGCACTTTTCAGACACTCGTCGGTATTATTATATCGATCGTAGGGATTGTAACCCTTTTCTTACTCGCGACGTTCTCCCGTCGATTGTCCCTGTTCGAAAATTGCCATTTTCGACGATCGTTGAGAGGGGGAAAAGATTTTCGCGCGACGGTGTATCTTGATATTTCGGACACGGATCGTTCCGATCGTGGAGCAATACAGCGTGAAAAGTTAATAGAGTTCCACCGTGAAAAAATTCTGGAGCAAATCGTTGGGTGAAAAGGTTTCTCCTGTAAAAAAAATTGCAAACGTGACACTTCGTAAACACCAGAATGCGTAAATACGAGCCGTGTCGGTAATTGCGCGAAATGATTTGGCTCGATATTGAAATCGAAACTGTTCGTCGCATCGTGGCGAATAATTTCCTCCTTTTTCGTCGGTTGGATTAAATCGACGCGAACCTCGAGAAAGTTTCAAACACCTGAGCTAAAGCATCTCTGCGTGCCAAAGAAGTCAATTAATGCACGACATCCCCGTTTTATTTGCACCGTAGCTGTATAAAGGGGTTTAGCGTATATTTCGAACAATCTTCGTTCTTTATCGCGTGGGTGTCACTTTCGAAGCGGATCCGCGCGGGACCCGATTATCGAGGGATCGGAGCTGTCCCCGATAAAGTAACCGGTAGATCCGTGCAACGAATCTCGTTTTCGCGTAACCGAGCTGTATGAAATCTCGCAGAGCGGAGAACGGTCCAATATGCGCGAGGTCTCTGATCGCAACACGGAAAGGGAGATCGAGGGACTCGTGTTTCTTTTCCCGTGGATTCGGTCCATGATTCGATTTCCAAAAATCCCGGTGCAGTTCGAACGGGATCGCAATAACGTCGGGAGGATCGGCCGGGAGCAGATGCCGAAAAAGTGGAAACTCCGTCTAGGATTCGACGCGGCGGAAACGAGGAACACCGGGGAGGGATAAAAGAGCGTTCGTACCGAAAGAGGAGCGAAAAAGGGCGAGACGCGGAGAAGGTGGGGCAACGAGGAGACCCGGGGACCGCGCATTGTTTTCCAGCAGACCGTTTCTGGTCCGAGAAGGGTCGAGTTTGCGCGAAACTAGAGTTTTTGCTCCGTTCGGCTCCCCGCGCCGCGTGACGACGTTTCGACACTGTTTTGCCCTCTCGCGGCGCGGTTCATAAGGCGTTTCTTGCACGGGCTAACAACCCCGTCGCTCGACACGCGTCCGGAGCAAAGAATCCACGACCCTCGTCCTCCTGCGCTCCTAAACGTCCTCCGTCACGTTACGGGCAAAAAACCTCGCCACGCGGAACCCGATAGACGGGCCGCTCGCTCGCGTAGCTTTTAATTTCGCGAGAGATCGAAAAACAAGATTGCGGAACCAGAAGAATGTCGAACCACGGGTCGGTGGAAAGCTCGGCCGTCACGGGTCTTTCTTATTGGCCCCGCTTCGGACCGGTTTCTCCTCGGGGCGCTATCGTGGATATTACCCTCCAGAAGAAATTTCGCGGTATGTACTTTTCCTCGAGGAAGGACGGTCGGTTGGTTCGCTGGACGTATGGAAATTCACGTAGCCGCCCACGAACTATAAATTAGCGATCTCGTGCCGCCGTCGCGTCGCGTCGCCTCGTGCCGTGTTCGCGAGTCATATTTTTATTTCAGAGCCGGTACCCTCCGTGCGGGAAATTTTCGCGATTCTCGGGACGAAAATTGCACCGATTCGCGATACGCTTCTCCCGAAAGGGGACAATCTCTTCGAGGACTCGGATCGGCCCAAGATCCGGTATAGACGACGCGCTCCGGCCTCGTAATTCGGTAGCTAGGAGCGTTCAGTTAACGCGAAATTTCGTTTCGTTGCATCCTCGTCGAGCATCGAATTCCGCGTTCGGTACAGAGCAACGATAATCGTATTTCAAGCGTCGAAAGACGACACGCCTATCGAAATTCACAGACGCGAATTTCGCGGACGCGATAAATTGCTCGAAAATGTTTTCGATGCGCGAGGTATTCCAACGATCGATTCGGCGAGGCGGTGCGATCGAAATCTTTCGTAATTTTCGGAACTGTTCGGAGTATTTCTCCTTAACCGTTCCCAACCTAATTCTTTCGCGTGGAATTAAACAATACCAGAACATTATTTTCGTACGTACACGGTCGAATAGCTTCCTCTGGGCGCATATGCGCGTTCAAAGGGTTGAACCGAGTTTGCAAGAACGGAGACGCAACGACAAGAAAATCGTAAAAAATATATCATCGAGAGCCGACAGAATGGAAATATTCTCCGGTTAACGAGCGAGAGCAATTTACGTAACGCGCGCGTTCCCCGCAAGCTCGTCGCGGCCGCGAAAAGGTTAAAGTTCGTCCCCATCGTTGGCCACGTGGATCCGTGGCGAACGATAATAAGTAGACGCCTACACCAGCTGCTACTCGACGCGGCGAGAATCTGCGATGCATCTACTCCCAGCCACTAGACGCGTCGTTCGCGTCCTCGAAAGGCATCCCCACGAGTGTTTCCACGACGCGCCACGTACACGGGATCTCATCTACATCCCGAAGAGCCGTAATAAGCGACTGCGAACGCGCAGACACAATGCACGTGAATTCATTACTCGCGCCTACGAACGCTCCCGAAAACTTTTCCCGCGCGATTTCTTCCAAAGAGCAACGAACGAACGAGACAGAATTCCAGCGAGATCGTTCCGAAAGATCGACTCGGATCTTCCCCGAAGGAACCGATCCGGATAGTACGGCATCGTTCGAGTCTCCGTCGAGGGTGAAACGCTCAACTTTTTCGAAAGAACGGTCCTCCCTGCGTCGGTTTCTCGCCAGTTTCCCTTTCTCGCGCCGTGGAAAACGAGCACAAGAGGGGTCGCGGGGAAAAAGTTCGCCTCGAACGCCACCCCGGACGACGAAACCTGAAAATCAAAGTTCGACGGGATCCGTTTGCTCGCCGCGGAGTTCGCAGACTTTCCACGCCGCTTCCCCACCCGCCGCAACCCCTCGAAATAGCCTGGACGGTAACCTTGAACGCTAGCGATTTCCAAGGTGGATTCTCCCTCGGTTTCGAGGACGCGCGAAACGGTTTCGCGAATCTATCGGCGGGTCGCGCGCGCGTCAACAAGTGGTCCTTTCGCAGGACGACGTCGCGGCGGAACGAATTTCCATTCGGACGCGGAACGAGCGGAATTCCGCGGGGAACTGAAATATTATTACCGATTCCGGAGAGGGAGAGGATCCCTGGAGGGAGAGACTTAATCCTTTGCCTCGTCTCCGAGTGACAGCGCGGGCCACGGATCGCGAGCGTGAAACAATATTGGTATTTCAGATATTTTATTAAAGTTCCGAACGGGCCGGATCGGGACAGAGGAGACGACGGTCGGGAGGGAAAGGGGTGGCGCGGTTCACGGTCATCCGAGTACGAACCCCGTTATCGATTATTGACTCGAGAACCGGAGCCGGAGAGAGCAATACACCCTCCCTCTTACCGTCGCGTCCTTCCATTCCGATCTCGACCACCTGGGAAATCCTAGATCCTGACGGATGAACTCGCAATATTTAATTACGGACCGACCGTGTCGAGACTCGCCACGGCCGCGGACCTTGTTCCTCTTTATTAGATTTTTCCAAAATTTCGATCGGAGACTTTAGAATTTAACTCCGAAGTACTCGTAGCGTGCTCTTCGGCACGAAAAACAAAGGAAGATTTCTCACGTGCGAACAAAGTTCAACGAAAATTTTCCAATTCCTTCGAGAAAATTACGAGCATCGAACGCGAGTCGCTTAAAACGTACGCGATCGATGGAGATTTCGGAAGCACGTCCCTTCGAAACGAATCGAACGATTTACAGATGGATTTACACGCGATCGGAGCGATAAAATACGTCGTTCGAAATTTCACCGCCTCCTTTTAAGAGCTGTTGGTAAGAAATTCGCAGCGGTCGACGGTTACGAGCCGATATTTCGCGAGAGATTAAACTCTGCGCGATCGGGGAACCGTTAACCTCGATAAATTTCGTTAACGTCTTCGCGAAGACGGGGTTGCAGAGTTCGCGAAAGTATCTCGGAAGCACGTTTCAGTGCACGATGCGGCAAAGAATCTCGTTCCATCGAGGGGTAGTAGCTTCCTCGCGGATGCTATTTGCGCGAAAGAAAGAATTTCGCTCGGCAACGTTGCATCCACTCCTCCGTCGCGTTTTTCTTTCGGCGGGCTGTGTCAAAAGGAAATATACGAGGTTACCAATAATCGAATCTTCGGAACGAGTTCCGTCGGTGCTCAAAGGATCCGCGGGTCGCGAACGGGGAGAAGCCGAGAGGAAAATCAAAGCGGCGGTCAAGAGCCAAGAAAACGGGGATAAGAGAGACAGAGGGACGACTGGAAATTCCGGTGGATGAAATTAATACCAACGACGCGGAGGAAACGGCGATGGTGGTGGTGGTTTCTCTGTGTCTCTCGCGACGCTCTCGATATTTTCCTCGGTCGGCGTCGGATACCGAGATCAAATGCAATTTCTGTTAAAGCTGTTACTTCCTTTCGCTGTCCACTCGGAACGAGAAACGTCGGTCTTGGGGGAGTCCATTAGACGCGGGCGCTCGTGAACCGGAAGTCCCTCGGGAGACGGCGACGGAAGACGCGCGGCGAACCGGTAACCGGAGAAGTAACGCCCGACGGAAGAGAGCAAGAAAAAAAAAGAGAGAGAGAGAGAGAGAGAGAGAAAAAAAAAGATAAAAAGTAGAAACGACCAAGAAACGTCGAAGCACTCGCGATCGCCTATTTTCACCCAAGTTCGCGGCCCGTCGACGGAAACTTTCGCTCGGCCGTGGCGCGGATTCGCTCGGCGTTCGGTGGCGTAACACGCCGGGCCCGTGTAATTGAAACGAATTAAACCGATAACGAATCTTTCTGTTGCCCCCGATCAAAGAGGAAATCATATTCAACGTTCGCGTGCGCGGTCCAATTACCCGTTACGCCGCGTTTCACCCCCTGTGCCCTTTAAAACCCACGAGGTGTGTGTCCCTCCGTGTCACCCCCCCTGGCCGCGTAAACGTCGCATCGAGAGAGACAGAGAGAGAGAAAAAGAGAGAGAGAGAGAGAGAGAGTCCTCGCGTACGTTTCACTGTTTCTTTTTTTCCACCATTCTCTTTCGTGGATAACGAACCACCCGCAGTCCCGGCTAACGACGCGCACTTAAAGTTTAATCTACCTAATTAATAGTGCTCGTCTATTACCGGAGAGGGTCCCCTCATATTTCCTACCCCCTCGCGAGCTATAATCCACCGGTTACTACAACCCCGGGACGCAAAAACCGTCCCGTCTAATGCGGGGAATTGGCTGTTTCCTAAGTTTCCACCGGTCTTTCTGTTCCTTTTTTCTTTCTCTTTTTCCGTTCCCTTTTTCTCTCGTTCAGGGACCGTCGTTCGGGGAAACCTCTTTAACGTTCGCAGGCTACTTTTTACACCGAACGAAGCGGCGGACGACGTCGCTGAAACTCGCGACGACCGCGATTGCGGAGAATTTTCCAGCGGAGGGAAAAATTGCCCAAAGGTTTTTCGCGTTGGAGGTGCGACTGGGTCGAATCGGGGCCGGCCAAGACCCGGACGATGCTTCCACGGGGGTCTTCGAAATTTATCTTTTTTCTTCAGCTCGCCACGAAGAACATCGCGAGACGGAAGAAAGCGGAAACGGTTGCTCGACACACGGAGTAAATCTGCCGTTTATCGAAGAGTGTGCATAGTTCACATTTTCACATTCGGAACATTTATAAGGACGTATAAAATACATATTGCGTCGATTCGTTGAACGATCGGTATTTATCGTCCGAGATTTGCACGAGAGATTAAAAGTCCGCGAAATGGAACGGTCCCATCGATAGAGATTGTACTTTCCCCGTCACGCGTACGAAATCCCCGTAGCGAGTTCGTCGGCGCATTCGCGGTTCGAATTTATTCGACTCCCGTGGAATCGACGGGGCGATTCTTCCCTTTTGCGGGAACTCCCTCTAACGAGTAGGGAAAATTCATAGGTTCGCGTGGCTGGTGCTTTCAACGGCCGGGTAACGCGAGCACCGTCGAAAAGTCGAGTCCAAGTCCTTGGTATTCCGGCACGCGAGTTGCCTTTTCCATTTCCCGTTAAGAAATCCATTTTTCCTCAAAGAACACACGCCCGAGCCGGGCAGAGATCGCTATCTTCGGTTATCTGGGCTCGTTCACCTGTTTCCCTCTTGCTCGGGAGCCCCGTTCGTCCCCCGGTCCCTCGCGCGCACCTTGGCGGCCCTCTCTCTCCCTTTCGCTCGTTCCGTCGATATATCTCGAATTGGCGGGCGCGACCATTAATTTCATTTTATCGCCGCATGGGATTCGAGGCGAGCGGCGCGGTAATGCGTTTTAAATGTAAAACAGGCTAAGGCCTTCGGCGTTAACGGGACGAGTCGCCGATAAAATTTGATTCGAGCCCCGCTCGTTCCGTGTGGTTCCGTCCGTCCCGACCTTGATCTTCGCGACTCACCCCCTCGTGAACGCAGCCCCCTCGTTCCCCCGGCACAATGCCACGACTCGTCCCGGGGTACTTCCGACCAGCCACGAGAACTCGCCTCCGATCGTAAATATCGACGACCGTCCGACGGCTTACAAACTCGCGCTTGTGTATCCCTGGATAACGAAGCGTAATCGCTTCTTCCGACAACCTGGCGCCTCGTCCCGCGAATTAACGCCGATCGGGGGGACGCGTCGACGCGATCGACTCGACGCTGGGCACGTTCGTCTCGAGGCTGTGCTCGCGCGACGAGTCGAACCCTATCCTTGAACCGCTGGAACGCGTGCACCTAGACTCGAGAAGAAACCCTTTTACCTCGAGACGCGCGGAGAAAGTACTCGATAAGTTTAAACGCGCGTGGACTTCGATAGAGTCTCGCGTGATATTCGCTAATTCATTGCGTCGACGTATAGTTCTGTTCAGGGGGCGCGAGTAAACACGCAGTGCTTGCTCGATTCGTTCCGTAGACCACGCAACGATGGTTGCTTCGTAGCAAGTTAAGCTCCGGAGCGTACGGAGAGGGTACCTCGCGCGACTTCCAAGTACCAGATTTCCTCTTCGCGTCTCTACCGTCCGCTCGAGGAATTCGCGACTCGAGTTCGCGGCGTTTAATTCGTTCCACGCCTCGATGATATCGTACCGTTGCGCTTGAACGGCCACCGGGGATACTTGGACGTTCTAATAAAATTGATACCTCCGCGAGTAACGTCGTCGGTTTCTCCGAAGACGCGGAGCTACACCGAGACGTAAATTACCGCGCGCCGGGAGAACCGAACCCGACGATCGGCTCGCTGGCAACGAAGGATTAGAGAAGCCGCCGGAGGAAGGGATTGCCCAAGGGGGTAGGCGAACTAGATGGGTATCGTCTGCCGTTAAGCGGCTCACCCACCCCGTACAACTTCCCGTTCCAAACCCCCGAGCCACCCCGTCCGCCCACCGCCGACGACGTCCTGGAGGACAAGGGCGGTCTTGGTGACTTTATGAATATTCTCTCTGTGGAAGTTGCTCGATGCACTCGTTCACTTAGAACACGCCGGTAGCTCGGCTCGGTAAGCAGCTCCCCTGCCACCCCCGACCACCGCCGCGACGACGTTCCAACGGAGACGGAATTATTTACGAGAAAATCATTAAAGTATTACAAATAGTTCCGGGATACCGTGTACCCGCGGAAGAGGATTACCAACGAGGGTCCCCTCGGTAGGAAAAATGCCGATCCGGACCCGGACAGCTTTCGAGAGGGTCCACCGAGCGATCTTCGGTCCGCTCGGATTCCCTCGGTGCTTCTCGAGACGCTTCGAGGAAGATCGAAGTCGCAGCGGCGAGGTTTCTCGGCCGGTTGCCTCGAGAGAAATATCGAGATACTTTCCGCCTCTTCCGCGGGGTCATTTTCCAAATTGTGCGCCGTTGAAGCGCGAGGTTGCGTTTCCATTGGTCGACGACGTCCCCGACCGTGGTAGCTTCTCCTACCCTACCCCTAAACACGTGCCAGCTCGCGTTCCGCGACCGAATCGATCACTTCTGCGCTCCGCGTCGGGGATTTCGTTACGAATCGGAATACGTCGCGGTTCGTGGGAGAGGAGCAGAGGGGCTGTTCGAGTGGTCGTTTAGCTCCGCGCGAACTCGTCGAAAGAATGTAGACCCGCGAGAAAGAACGGTCGAATTGAACGCGCAATCCCCTCTGAACGTTCACGCGACGGAAAAAGGATCGGAAATATTTCTATTTCGCGAATGTTGGTCCCTCGATCGGAAGGAATACCGTCACATTGTCTGCTCCTTTCTTCGTGGATGGTGCACGCAAATTGCCATCGCGATCATCGACGGTGACTGGTACGGCCAAGGGTCGGGCAAGCCTCGAAGGATCGGGAGAACGATCGAGAAACGATCCAAGTTCCCGCGAGCAACGTGTCGTAAATTAACCACGGGTCGCGAACGCGGCCAAAGTTCCCGCTCGGGCGGAGAGTGCTAACCCGAATCTCATCCCGGATATTACTCGATGTACGGTAATTAAATCACGGTTAAAGGGGGTGGGTGGACGGAGCTGTCGCGGGCGTAATTTTCAATGCAATCGATCGCGAGGCACGGACGAAAGCACCTTGGCTCGGGGAACGCGGCGGGGGAGGGGGGAATCTGGACGGCCCCCGGGGCCTCGTGTTTCACTCGTTGCAGAAGTCAATGCGCCCTCGGCCAACTGGCTATCGGTCGGTGCCGGCAACTGGCCGTTCGAAATGCGCAAACAGCGGCAACAGTGGTCGGTGCACCGTGAGGTCAGCCGGCGGTGGATTAATTATGCAGCGGGCCTCGGCCGGTGCAGTGTTCTCGCCCATCCAGCGGCCAATTAACTCCAAAAACAGTCGCGAGCCCCCGAAATTCGAGCGGCGTCCCGTGTCTCGGTCGACGTCGCCGACCGCGGGGGGACACCGTGCCCCCTTTCCTCGGGGCACCGACTCCGCGGGTTTAACGAGCGTTTTTAAATTGCAAATCCGATGATCGAGCGGCGAATTAGCGCCGCCGCGATGATCGATTTAAATTTCATCGCCGCGCCGATGGGAGCCGGCTCGAATCGAGTTACCGACATCGAAATACTTTCGCCACTTTGAACAGAGAGTTTCGCCATTTTTGCGCGACAGTTCCACTATCCGTTCTATTTCTCTGGGTAGGAAAGGTTCCAAGAATCGATTAATTTTCCATCGTTACTCCGATGCAAAAGACCGGAGAAAGGCTCCGTAGAATCGAACCACCGACGTCGAGTTCTTCGTAGCGGCTTGGATGGAACGTGCATCTCTGGTAAATTAATTCCAGGATAGGAAAGAACGTGGACGTACCGAGTTCGCTCGCTTCTCGTATTCGAGGCACCGAACGTCTTTCGAACGCTCGGAACGAGATCGTCCGTTGCGCGAATTTCGTTCCGTCTTCCGAAAAGGAACCGTACCGACGGAAGATCGTTTCGAAGTTCGTAGAAATTACATCCAGCGGGGGTTCGAACGCAAATATCATAATCGAGTCACGCTCGACACAGCGGTGGGAGATGCCGAGCAACGATCGGTCAGGGAGAAATAAAGGACCTTCTTCGGCGGGGACTCCGGGAACCGTGAGCGAGAGCATCCAAAGTTCGGAGTGCACGAGACTGCCAGGCATTAATCCCGTTTAGCTAGGGTTTATTGCCCGCGCGAAGTAAATTGGTAGGGCCTGCGCTAAATACCAGGAATACAGTTTCCATCGGCTACGGCTATGGTTTATCGGCGCCCCTCCGCCCTCCGTTCGACTCCCCACCTCTGTCTACGCCAATGGTAGGTCCGGAGTAACGGGTGTAGGGAGAGGGCGCCGAGAGCGAAAGGGCGCGAGCTATATGTATATATATATATATATATATAGATATACATATACATATATATATATATATATATAGATATATATATATAGATATATATATATATACATATATATCGAGCTCGAATTGGGAAACGGTCCACCGGATGGATGCGCGTGTTCCGTACACTACCGTCCACAAGTATTTCGCCGCCTTTGTTCCCACCGAGTGAGAGCGAGAGAGTTTCCCTTCGCTCGGGCCGAGGCTTCGATTTTATCACCGACAACGAGGTCCGTCGACATCGTTGACCCTTCGATACCTTCGTCAACCGCCGCGCAACGTTACGAACTTCGACAAAGTTCCACCGGTAAACCTTCCGAGTCTCTCGTCGCCGCGCGAGCAACGATTACGCAAACAAATCCAACTTTGGTATTCCAGCTCGTGGTGACCACCGTAGCTATCGAAAGGAACCCGCGACGAATTCATAGTCGAAGACAAACGCGGATTATCGAGCGAATTGGCGAGTTACGGTACGCGTTCACCAACGGCTAGTACTTATGGACGGTAGTGTAGGACGCAAACACCGGCGAACGCAAACGGAACGCGTGTTCACGCGCAGCTAGACGGGCACGAGGGTCGGTAGGTACACAGTTATCGCATTAACTCATCATTGTCATTTTTATCACGTGCCCACTTGAATCAACAACGACCCCGCCTCCCCCCTCGTTCGTGTACCAGGGGGGCCGAGTCCGTCGCTCATCCGCGCGAGCCGCCTTTCTCTCGCGACCCCTCGAAACCTGTCCGCTTGTTTTCGCGCGACTCTTGAGCTCGCAGGGCAGAGAGGGGGACGCGACGATCGCCACGGTTGGAGCGGTGCTTCGACCCCCAGGTCCCCCTACCCCTACCACCACACGTCCCCCCTTTGTTCCCTCTGTTGGATTAGCCGCTAACGACTCGCGTTACTCGTTCGCGACGCAATTTTCCCTCTCCGCGTTCCCTGATCTCCGGCTGTCGTAAACCAACGACTCCCTGATTCTTTTTCACGGCCAAGGGAGCAACGACGAATAACGCGAGGACAATCCAGGTGGTAAATAATCCAAGATCCGACGATTCGAAGGATACCACCGGTAGGGACCGGTGTGGATTTCGAAGCGGCTGGATAGAGAAACGAGACGCGTTCAGCGAAATAAATATCGCGTTATTCCATGGGACGCGGTTGGGTGTTTGCGTGGATTAATATTTTACCAACGACAGATTATGGTCCATCGAGGCGTTCCTGGTACGTATCTCGGGGGAAATCGATCATCGAGGAATAAGAGGAACTTGCGAAATCGATTGTATTTGTGGAATAGAAACAGTCGCAACGCTTTTACGAGAATACGTTATACAATTGAAAGTAAACTTTTTTTTACGAAAGCAGTTGAAACCAGCCGTTTCGACCGGTCGAAGGGTTGAAGAACCGTCCCTGTCGAGGGAGCAAAGAACGGTTGATAAACCTGCTAAAGTATTACGATCTTCCACCAGACGGACTTTGTTATTCGGAGAGGCTAAGGTTAAATTTTTAAAGAAAGTCACGAGCCAGCTCGAAAAGACGTTTCGCTCTCGGGATCCACGGAATTGTTCTCGGTTTAACCGCGAGATAAACGTTGCTCGCGCGGAATGATTCGATGGATGGATTATTTGGTTCTAACAAGGGAATACTCGCGGCTCGGAAGAGGAGTCATGGGAAATTTCAGGAGAGAGCGTTTCCTCGAGGAAACGGTCCAAGTTGGTGGTACGGGGTCCGTAGGAGGGGTCGAAAGCCTGCATTTTTATAGGTCCGCCGGTAAAGGTCGTTGCGCGCCCGTGCCATCGGTTTTCGTATATTTTATCCGCCTCCTGAGATGTTCCCGCGTAGCTTTGTTGCGAGCGGTACACACCGTAATAAAGTTCGAGCGCGAGACGGCGTTGGCGTAAAGCGTAAAATTCAAAGGGAATTCCGGATGGAGGCGTCGGACGTATGAATGCTCGCAGAGGCAACGGTCCGACTGCTCCCGGTGCCCCGAGAATATTGTTTATTCAGGATCCAAGGCGGATGGGCCGGACTTCTTACCGTAGAGAGGCGCGCGACGCTCGCCCCTAACCCCGTACGCAGGTAAATATCGATAATCCATAAGCACGCGCGCGTATCGAGTTTTACGGTATTACCCGGCGTCGTCTCGAGAATTCCCGGGGAGTTTGCGCGAGGAATTCCGTCGCGAACACGCTCGAAATTCCGAGCCGCGGGTAGGAGAGAGCCGTCGCGTCGATGAAACTTTTTACTCGCGAGCGGTGCTCTCGCGCTAGGTGAACGCGACGACCGAGAGAACGAGGGGACCGTTCCAACGGACCCGACACGACCGTCCTCGAGAAATTAAATTTTCCTCACCGACGAAACTCCTATCGAACCTCCGGAAACCGAATTAAGAAACGTCGATCGCCACGAAGCCGACTTCCCACGACGGAGAAAATACTCCGAGATCAAAGTCCAACGGGTATCGATGACAGTTCTTTATTTTCCGGATAATTTCCCTATCCTCCTGGAATTATACTTCTGCTCGATATCTTCGCGAGAAGAGCTTCGACGAAGCGTGCCGGACGCAGCTTCGAGGTATCGAAAAGGAAGACGGTTGCACTCGTCGTCTCCCGAATAAATTCCAATGTCGGTTTTCCTTTCTGCGTACGATAAATATCCTCAATTTTAACTCCCCGCGATTCGATCGTCTCTCGAGATTTAAATTTCCACTTATCCTCGCGAAGAGAGCGTCCACGAACACTGTTTCGAAATCACCGCGAGAAATCGTCAACTCTGTCTCGGAAATAAATGTCCCCTGTTCGGCGTATCATCGTCGAGCGAGGCTCGTTCGTCGACGAAACCACGCGAATTTCGTGCTCGGTCCGGTCTCGGGTGGCACTCGAGGGCCGCGAGATCGATGCGACGAGAAATTCCCGACTCGATCGGCCGGGATCAAAGCGACGACGCTTTCGATGGACTCGCGTCGGACGCCGAGTACCATGGAGCGCGCGGACCGCTCCGAACGAGAAGGATTAATTAAGGTCGTTTGTCCGGCGATTTGCGCCGAAATCAAATCGCGACGCCTGCAGCCAAGGAACGTAACAAATGGGTATCGCGCGCCACCAGGAACCGGTAATGCAGGGGGACGCTGCACGAACCCGTCGCTCACCATTACTAAGCATTGTGTCTGCGGTTCCAGGCGATTTGTACCCTTGCCGACCACGCGTCAGGGACATTTATTAAAGCGGTACCCGTTCGACGCGCGCGACAGAGACGAGAAATCGAACGATCGTTTCGCACCGCCCCCGACCCTCGGGGGCCTCCCGATCGTCGAAAGGGTCCTAGCGATCGGTTCGAGCGACGATTCGCGACAAATTTTCGCGTTCCGCAACCTCTCTCCCTCTCTTTCTCTACGTGGTTTCGACGAGATGGAAATCGAGATCCACCGACCGAGCGGAGGACTCGAAAGGAAACGTCTGCGTGGAATTATCCGTGATTCGGAATTTCGGGACTCCGGAACGACCGAGAAACTCGGTATCCCTCCGTCCTCTCTGAATTTTGAGACACTCGAGCGACCGTGGGTCCGACAGGCGTCTCCGAAACTTCGGTGGAGAAGTTTCGACTTTCCCCTATCGTGGACGCAATTGAAAAAGGGAGGTCTGCGTCGAGTTCGCGATTTGGAATTTTTCAACACTCCAGGCGGACCGAGGGCCGAAGTTCTCCGCGAAACTTCGGGAAGGTAATTTCCAGCGTTGATCATCGACGTTGAAATCGAGAAAGGGAAGCGTGCGATTTCGAATTTTCGCGCACACCACCGACCAAAGGAAATTCTCTCCGAAACTTCGAAAAGAGAGTTTCGATATCGATCGTCGAGGAAACGGTGAAAAAAAAGAGTCGCGGACGCGCCTCGAATCGGAATTTAAATCTTTCGTTCGTTTGGCGGGACTCGTTCGAACCGATAGAGCAATTCGGGTCGCGAACAGGTTCCCACCTCCTCGATTTACCATTTCAAACGGCCGCTGCTTAGAGTTCTGGCCCGACGGGATTGGGAACGGATCGAAAGAACGTTGGCTCGATACGGTAATCGAGGCTACTGACAGGGACGTCGATCCGGTTTGCAGAAGGGATTTCGTTCGAACTGCGGTTGCTTTTCGTCCCGAATCGTGTTACCGGTCCGCGGTACAGGAACCCCGAAACGCACCGGACGTGTTCGTCGAAATTAAACAACGTTTCCTCGGTGCACGCCCGGGACGCAACGGGAGCTTCGTGGAAACGTAGTCGGATCTCGTCCCATCGAGTTTCGTTTACACCGAAATACTCATTGGACGAGCAAACAGAAAGTGGCCAGACCGATTCCGCTTCTCCCCTTGTCGGACAACGCGCTCTTTCCTATTCCAGCTTGCGATCGCTTTATTAAAAAAACCAAACCCCGGGAAATAATCGAGCCGAAGGGAACGAAGCGAGAGGACGTCGCGAACGAAGACACGATCGCGAACCAAGTGTCGCGCTTGCGGAACTAATTGATTATTATTCCGTCGACGAGCGTTCGAACGATAACGAAAAATTCTAGATAACGCGATTGCAAAGCTCGCCCGAGTCGCGTCTTACGGAGCGATGTCTCGCGCGTGAAACGAACATTTCTTTCGCCTCGATTATCCACCATTGTACACGTTCGTCGATTACGCGCCGAATGAATACAAAATTTTTGATGTTTCGGCTGGATTGTAATTCGAGAACAGAATATTTCATCGAGCGCACCTATCCGAAACTTTACGGACCAAGTATGTCGATTGTCCGTACACCTCGACACGGTAATAGAAATTCTGTGTATTTCGGCTGGATCGTAATTCGATGAGATAAAGCACTTTGCAAGGTACACGAGATACGTATCGCTTTATTCGAAACGGGAGAAAATTGCACTTTGCGGTTGCGAAGAAGCGGTGTTCGGTCCGCAACCGAAAAACGCGCGTTCCAATTACGCGTTCCGCTCGTAGGTCGGTGAGCGTTTCCATCGTCGCGCGATATCTATCGATTTCGGTCGCGAAGCGCGCGCAGTAATTTCGAAGCGCCGTCTCGAAAGTTAGCGACACAGAGGTATCGATGAATGTCCGAAACGAGCAACAACCGGTCGATTCCAACGGACCAAAGGCGGCTTAACTCCTTAACGAACCGCCTGCCTCCCGTTTCGGTCGCCGTGGGTCTGGGTTAGAAATCGGAATTAAACGAAACACGAGAAACGGTGCTCTCTCTCTCTCTCTCTCTTACTCTCTCGTTCTCGCGCGCTGGTTAAATACGCGCCGAGCCGAAGTTATTCCCCGGGTAACAAGATGGTAGCTACAGGGGTGTTTAGTGGAACCACGGCTCGTTAAACCGCTTAGAATGGGTAATTACGATAGAAACTTTGCGAACGAGCCGGCGAGAGGATCTAATAGAAGCCGAGCGTACACGAAATAGAGGCTGAACCCGCGCGCGTCCGCCGAGCGGTGCGCGTTGTCGGGAGCGTCTGCCTTCCCGCGGAACGAAAAGCGGAATCGTCGCTTCGAATCCCCGAACACGCTTTTAACCCCTCGCGATTTAATTTGCGACCGTGTGCCCCCCGTGGCCGGCCATTCAATTTTTCACGCGGCGAAAACAAACGTCCGAACCTGCCTTCGCTGCCAGCCAACGAAACCGTGAAAAGAAACTTGGAAAAATTTTCATTACCTTGAAACGCAACCCGGTTATTAACGTCGTCGAGTGGCCAGCGAATTTTACCTGCCTCTCCAATTTACGCCGAACCGAGGTGTTACGGTTAGTAAAACTGTTACGAAAAAAAATTAGAAACACTCGATACCTCGATCGCGCGATTGCGTCGTTTTTCTTGCCTCTTCGATTTACGTCCTAGGCTTTGGTAAATATATCGAGCTACTCTGCGCGAATTTTTTCAACAGCGTCCAAGACTCGGTACCGGTGACCATCGCGGTACTAGACGCGTTAAATAATAGCGGAGAGTGCAATCGGTTTGACCGTGCGCGAGGTTTCGACGAGTACGGAGTATAATCCGTAGGGCTCGTTTGTCGGTGGGCGAATCTGGCCCGATATTATAAGCAAAGGGTTCCTTTTGTGCGGGGCAGCAGTCATCGGCAATTGAATCGGCCGCGAAAGAACGAAACGCGTTGCGCCCGAAGCGTGGCCGTGCACGTTCCAGCGTGAATTTCCCTGTAATATTCCTGGTCCCCCGCAGCCGGATCGGAGGGCATTTCCTCTGGAATTTCTCATTTGTTCGATGGAAAACCAGACCCGCGAAACCGTCCATCCACGGGCCGGGGGCCAATCAATTTTTTAGCCGCGCAAACCCCCGTTGAAAACTTCGCGCACAAACCCACCAAGCGATCCCGAGCGTTCTCGACGTTCCGGAAACAAACAAAGGGGCGGAAAGAAAAACGCGCCCCGAGTCTGTTTTTTCATCGCCTTTCTCGTTTCGACGCCCGATTTGCGCGCGCATAATCGATCCCCGCGCTGTTTGATCGCGGTTTAATCGTGCGCGCGGGAGCTCTTTGCGTTCTCGTTCGCAAATATCGCCCGAAAATTTTCCGCGCGCCTCCCAACGGACGCGTTCAACGCGATCTGTTAGATTTACGCGAATTATCTTTTTCGTTTCGCGATCAGCTACGTCGCTCCGAGGATACGCGGACAATTCTTATTTTAAATTTCGAGGCTCGAGTCGTTCGACGATGTAAGAAAAGAATCATCTTCTGGCGGACCTTTCTTCGCGCTATTCATTGTTATACCAGGTGCGAGGCCCTGCACCGAGGTAATTGATCGTTGCCCTAGAAGAAGATCGCAAGAATCGACTTTGGAAACAATGGAACGGTGATCGGTCGTCCACGCTTGAAAGATGCTCGAAAATATAGCGAAAGACAAATTTTTCGAAAAATAGATATAAGTGTCGTTCGATAAAATTCCTATTAGTTATCGCGTAGCTATGCATACCGGAGAAGCCCACCGAAGAAATCGAAGATCCTCGGTCAAACGATACAACTGTTTCCCTTCCTGAACAAATCCATCCTAGATACTACTCCGAGTCCCCGACCCTTCGAGATCGTTGCACCCCAAATGTTCCAGGTGTCAAAGGGATCGCGATCCCTGTCGATACCGAGTAGGAATCAAGAGTTCGCGATTGGGTATCGGTCGCGATGGAAGAACGAATTCTCGTAATCCCTCGCGGATGTTTCAGGCGCAGCGATCGAACTCCCTTTTGGAGATAGCCGGTGGAAACGGGAGAGGAACAATGCGCGGGAGTTAAAGGGTTATTCGGGCTGCGAGAGCCATTCTGGCGCACGGAGCGGCGCTGTTGTTGGAAGCTTCGTTAGCAATAAACGCGGCGGGAGCCAAACGGCGCTACTCTCGCTTTGACCCGCGATCAAAAATTTCACTTCAAACGGTCGGCTCGGTCATTAGTTCCCGTTGCTTCTGACGCGCGCCAGGTGCCACGGGCCAGACAACGCCTCCGTAAAAATATACACTCGGGCGGGCAAATAATTCAGAGACTCGTCACGGTTGGGTCTCCTTTACGGATTACCCTGTCAAAACTAACGGCCGCAAACAACCGGCGCGAACGCACACGGTCCACGTCGGATACCGGTGTCTCTCGTCATCCTCCCTCTCCTTCGCCACGTCGAAAGACCACTAATAAACGTACCGACGACGTTGCATTCGCGCCGACCGCGACGATACCTCGGATCCAGAAGGAAAAATGGAGAAAAGCTTCTCTTCGGGTACTTCCCCGGCGATCACCGTGACCGCCGACCAACGTGTGCCGTAGACGTATTTCATCGCGTGTCTGCGGTGGAAACGTACGATGTTCGCTTGCTTCGGCGTCGAGTGTGTAACGCTAATTGCGACTCTAAACTCGACGGGTGTTGCGTACATATTAACCTTCGCGATCAATTTCGGACGTGCTGCGCGTGCGCCCCGGTAAATTGCCCCGCGAGCTAGCTGCGTTGGGAAAAACGACGGTATACGCGTTAAAATTGCCCGGAAAATATCAAACCGGTCGCACGCGTCGACGACCGATCTTCCCTTGCCGGCAATTTTTTAACGACATTTTTTTTACTCTCAACGGTTCTATTATTTTCAACGATGTTTCGCTCGTGTCGATAATTTCGTAACCCCGACGAAACTACGAATCTATGTCCCTCGTAACGCACCGATACCGGAACTTTCGACTCCGAACGATCGATCTTCTCGTCGTCCTGGAATCATCGAGGATCACAGAGGATCCTAGACTCCTGTCTCCGGCAGTTGCGAGGATGCTCGTGGCTCGTCTGTGCCGTGGAATTTAGCAAACGTTCCATCAGGGATGCGACCCTTGATCCTTGATTGCCATCGTTCTTCAATAAACCATGGTAACGAGTTTTCCTCGCGAGGGTACTTCGATATTCAACGCGGCGCTGTTACATTAATTTGTAATAGAGATAACAGTACCGGACAAATGTATTCGGACAGATGTTTCGCGATATTTCGAATTGTCCGGCCGGCAACAAATCCGGAAAATTACCTAGCTAAAAGGGAATGATAAATAAATCGTTCCGGTAGATTTCGACCGAAATATACATTCTCTAACGAATATTTATTGCGCGAAAATAATCGATCGATGGAAAAATTAATCCGCTAGTTCGAGCAAATGTATTTTCGTCGCATTGGTCGTTATTTAAACGCTCAGCTTTCTCCTTGATCTTACGTTCCACTTATTAAATCGTTCGCAAGAATTCCGTTCCCGTGAAAAATCGAACCAGGTGTCTAAACGACACAAATATACTCCCCGTCCAAAGAACTTTGCAAGTGTATACTACCGAGTCGCCCATCTTTGTCATCCGTTATACGAAACGGTGCTCGACGATCGCACGGACCAAGGAAATTAGCGTCTCGCAGCTTGGGAAAGCTACTCGATGGGGACAGCTTTATTCGGTGAATAAAGTGGCCGAGGCGCGGAAAATATAAACCAGCGATACCATCCGAGGTTGCGGAACAGCTTTAGAAATTTTCCGCGCGCGCCTACCTCTCGCGTGTCGAATTAACTCCGAGTTGTCGGATACGCCGAGGAAACGGGCGTGCCTGTCGCGAACAAAAAGCGGATATAACTCGCGGAAGAAAACGATCTCCCTCTCCTCTCGGTGTTCGCGCGACCCTTTTTCGTTCCACGAGCGGAACACGCGCGCGCCCGAAGTTTCGGGCTCGCCTATTTCAGAAACGCGTTCCACACGCCGGGTAAAGGGGTAAACGCGCTAATGCCGCGGTCGACCTTTCGTCGCGTGCACCGCCCGTAGAAAATTACCGAGCCCCGCCGTGTGTAAACTCGTCGAAGACGGGTTGCGCGATCCCTTGAATAAAACAGAGACCGAGACCGAGACTCGTGACTGCGTTTCTCTCCAATTTTCGCGATACCCGGAGCCGCGCCCCGACCGAAAATCCACTTTCCCGACCGATCGGGAACGGAGGGTGGAAATTCCTCGAGAAAGTATCGTCGAACTTCGTCCATCGAACGGTGGAAGAGTTGCACGGTTCTCGAATCCGAGACGAACGATCGGGCGAACAGCGAGAACCCCCGAGAACGGAAAGAGAATCTGTCGCAAAGTGGATACATTCGTGACAGCTGTCCGACGCCCCGATAATCGAATACGAAATTCCATCGGTCGTGCTCGCCCGCGCCCGCGCCCGCGCCACGGATCGAGCTTTTGTAACCGGTGATACGTCACCGGTAATTAACGGCCCGCGGAAAGTACGCGCGAACACGCTCGTAAATAACGCGTCGGGCGTCCTTCGATCGTTGTCGGTGTAACTCGCCGGACGAGACGGACTCTGCGCGTTTCGATGGAAAGCATCGAAACGTTCCAAGACACGCGGAGAGACCAATGGTAATTCGACGAACGGAAATGTACGAAACGTTGCGCATCGAGTGTTTGAAAATTGTCGAGAAAATCGCGCGAGGGATCGACATTTTTTGAAATTTAAGGAGAGAGTGAGAAAGATTTCGAAGGAATGCCCAAAGTATCCTGGACTTTCCAGTTGCATCGGATCGCGCGGTTTCGAGATCGTCCGAATGTTTTCGCCAGAGTTTCGGATTAAAAATTGTTCAAAGTATTTAAAACTTGCAGGACATTCGAGCCCGTTTTAGCCTCGTCCAGGGAGCATCGTGGCCCGCGCAATTACATCCGCACGCAACCCGGACGGTGGCTTTCGCTCCAACTTTTCCATTACGTTTTTACATCGTTACATTTCTAAAGGTTATTTCCCCCGAATGACTAGTTTGTCGCGAATCCGTTTCGAGAAAGAAACGGAAAGAGAACGTTCGCCGTTTGGACGACGGAGAACGGTCGAGCATCGGGTAACGCGATAATTACTAATTGGTTTATTTAAGCAGGTATGGTCGGCGAGCGGGAGCGCGCGGTTTCTCGGCCGGGCCGTTGAATTAAACAGAAATTCATTTTGAAATATTTCTCCCAGCGGGTTGCGCGGCCCGCTGTCGACCGGAATGAAGGGCCCCCTAATGAAACGCGCGGAAACGTTTCGCTTCCCAGCGGCGAAGGGACGCCTTTCGCGCGCCTCGAGCTTCCTTTTGTTTCGCAACTTCAATTAAGGACAATACGCAGGGAAATTAAACGTGTCGCGATCCGCCGAGGCGTGATCCGGCGAGCGCGAGTACCAATCGCGACGCGCGTTCTCGGCACGGGGGATCGCGGCCACGATGAAACTCGAGCTCAGCTTTGGAATTTTTCAACGCCAAAGCGAGCAACCGAGCGCGCCGGAACCTCGTACAGGAATTCGAAACGAACGGCACGCCCGCTCGAGACCTTTAACCTCGACCGATCCACCCTACCTTCTCATGCAACTGGACTTTACGATTAGTTTTCGCTACGATGTGATTTACTCGTTGAAATAACATACGTCGCGTAACCCACCGTCGATTTGGAAACATTGCGATGCTCTTTGCTCGGGTATATTACAATTTTTGTAACGCGGTGAATCGCGAGAGACCTAGTTAGAAGCATTTGGAACGATACTTTTAGAGCCAAAGGTATAGGTTAGATAGAATATTATTGCGATTATTAAAATTAAGCTGTGTATTATAAATATTGTATTGTAGGTTTACTCAGATCGAGTCAACGGGAAGGATACTTTTCTTGGCGAAAAGAACCAAAGACCGAAGGGATTACATTCGTCGTGGTTGGACGTCAAGTGGACGAGTCCAGCCATGGCCAGACAATATATAGTACGCGAATTAACGCGGCGCGATTTAAATATACAGCGGCACGAATAATGTACGTCTTGTCGGTAAAATTGAGGTCAACGAACACAGTTACTTACAAATTTATAAAATCAATGTTATTTACTACCCTGCGTTTCTCCTTCCCTTTCCATCCTCTTTCGAAATGGCACGGATTCCTAGAATTGTAACGCGACTTTTGTGAAATTCCAAGAAACCGAAATGTTTTCCGTTGACAATTATTTACCGGTTCGTATAATCGCGTCGCAAAGCAAAGCAACGGCTACGAGTATCCTGGAAGAATCGAAACGAATTTAGACCCCTTCTGTCGGCGAACCGGTCTATTATTCGCGGAATTCGTTCCGTTCGAAGGGGAGGAGGGAAAAAAAAAACTATATTCCGATAATGGTACAACGTTCGACTTTCTCGCCATTTATTGGACATCGAACACCGCTGCGCAGGTAATTCCGCTCGGTATAATTACACGGAAGCTCCAACCGTGCTTCTATGTAACCGGTTGCGATACGGTTTCCTCGAGCGGACCAGTCTTAGTGCGCCTGCGGTAGCGCGGTACTCTATCACGACACGCAAAATCCTTAATTATTATGCAGCAAAGCGAATCAGGAATCCGGGTAATGCCAGCAGTCGAACAGCCGTGCATACAAGCTCGTACGTAAGGGTTTCCGTAGCGCGGCCCGGAAGGGGGCCAAGAGGAGTCCCTAAAACCGCAGTGACCTCCAATTATCCTGTGGGTACCACGTGGCCCGCGTGGTACCCGTGCTCCCTACGGACCGTCCGCAAACACCCCACGTCGGTCTTCCCAGTGCCTATAACGCCCCTCGGATTAATTCATTATTAAAATAACCCCATCGGCGAGACCTCGTTATCGTCCTCTATCGGACCGGAATCGCGCGAAATCGAATCAGAAGACTGCCGCGAGATTATTTTTCAGCCGCGTAGAGGGCCAACTCGAATGTTAATTGGACGTCGAAAGAATTTTTTCGAAATGGACAACTATCACCGGATCGAGGGAACAGTACCTGTTCAACGATCCGTCGCGTTCAACGCGGACTAGTATTCGGGATCAAAGCGAAAACGATCGAGTAGGTGTTCGAGTTTGGATATATTGGGTTACGAGTCCATCCCGGAATGGTGCGCGAGCTCCGTTTAGGCACAACGATCCGAAGAGTTGGACAATGGAACGAGAATCGAGCGGAATATTCACGCCGTTGCAACGGTAATCGCGATGCTTTACGATCCGACGATAACGAAAGAGATCCGTTACCGCGAAATCTGTTCGCGGTTGTTACTCGCTCGGAAATAACGGATCAACTCGTCCCGTCTAATGACACGCGCAATTGGCCAGGATTCGGGCAACTTCCCCGAGTCCCCGGCTACGGGTAAAATCAAAAGTCCTCGTTAGGTATTCCGAGGTCGAAGGGAGCCGAGAACCTAACCCGGCGAGGGTGTCCGGCATCCCTTTCGTCTTGTTCCCGACGACGGACCGGCCCGCCTAAGACCGGACATTTCAATAAACCCTGGCAAACGCGTGGGTTTAAACCGCTGACCGCGGCGCGTCCTGGTCAGCAGCTTCCTCGATCAAATTGCGCATGTCCTCGCGCCTATCCCCAGGGCACACCAGGATAACGACGATCGATCGATCCTCGCGCGCGCTAACCGCGTCGCGACGGACTTTGGTCTTTCTTACGCTATATATACTCCACGTTCTACGAGAAACTTCGATGTTTCTTTCGTTAGACGCAGCGTCTCAATTTTGGGGACCCTCGTACCTTCACGAGCAACTGACCGACGATTGAGCGACCCGTGCGGTCAGTTGCAAACGCAAAGGAATAATAAGTAAATATACGTATACAGAGTGTGTATGTGTACAGATTCGAATAGAAACGTCACACGACGATTCGTTAACGAACATGGCGGTCGTGACTATTCAAAATCTCTCCTATTGGAAACCTCGGTGCAACACCCAGCTTTGAAGTCTCTTGGCGAGACGATCGTCCTGTTCACGAGCGATTCGTAGAGAGAACGCACTTCACGGCCTTATCGTAATTTTACGGTGGAAGTTACCGATTTCTCGAACTGTCTCGGCGTAGCGAGAGCAGATCCAGAGGACTACTATCGAGGGAAAAAATACGACGTTTACAAGAGACCGTGCGCGTCGTACGAGGGACATCGGTAGACGATGAAACGGGCCGAATACTCGGACGTAGGATCTCGTTCGAAAGCTCTATTAATAAACGAATAATCGAGGGGAAGCGGCGGCGGTGGTGGCGGTTCGCTCGCGCGTAACAACTCGTAAAAGTTTTCTTCCTCCACGGAGGGAGCGGGCGTTTTCCCTCCGCTCGAGCCGCCACATCAATTCCCTCGAATTAGCGAAACGATTTCCCGGAAAAGTTTCCGCGCCTCGCGTCCACGGTCACTTTCTCCCCTATAAATCTATCTCCCCGTACGGTTGCGTCCGATTGGCCGGCGGGCCGCGGACGCGCGCCGGCTACCCTTCTTCTTTCCCTCCGGTGCTAAAATTCGATCCTCGCTACGGCCTCGCTCGCGATTCGTCGTCGAAATAATCCGTCGCAGAAACGAATTACCGCGTCTGATTGGAACGAACTCGGCCAGAAGCTCGTCGCGCGCTGTTAACAAACTTCGTTAACAAAGTACCGGGGACGAGCGATTTTTTTTTTCTTCTCCCCCGTTTCGACCGCCGGGGAAGGTGGCCGTCGTCGTTCAATGGCCCGTGAACGATGAGATGGATTCGCCGATGAACTTTTCCCACCCATGAAAAGACTTCCCGGGTACCGACGTGCTTCCCGTACGCGCCGAATTACTAAGAATAGTCGCGTTTCGTCTTTACGAAAATATATCGATCGAACTTACTCGATGTCCGTGATCTCGAATCGGATATTTTTCTCCCGGAGAAGAGAAGAATGTTTCATCGTCCAAAGTCACTTTACGTATTTATTCGACACAGTCCCTCGCGAGCGTTCGATCCGATTTTTATTCGTTGTATTTAACGCGTTCGGCTCGATTCCACGCGAAAGAAGTTTCCATGGGATCGCGTTCCGGTCGGCTCGGCTTTAAAAGTTCATTTCCGACCCCCGTTGTTCGTTTCCGGGGATCGAACGACGAGGGATACGTCCGCGCAGGAGGGGGAGGATCTCGCGTCTCTTTGTCTTAGAGACGATCGGATCCGTAAGAGAGTTCTCGGTTGTTTCCCGGATGGGAACCACGACCACCGACGATCACGGTTCATTTCGTCCGGCTCTCACGATTCCGGCCAACTCTGTATTTTCCCTTTCTGTCCGTCGTCCCGTCCACCGGGCGGTTCGTCCGCCTCCTCGAGCGGAGAACCACCCGAAGCGGAAGAAGAAAAAAAAAGAGGAGAAAATCGTTCGGTACACGGTCGTACGAGCCCATAAAAATCACGCTCCTCCTCTCCCTCCCTCGATGGATTATTGACTTTGCGTTTGTCGGAGTCGTTGGTCGAATCCTCCTCTCGCAACGCCCCCTTCCTCTCCCCCGCCCCTCGATCTTCCTCGTGGCCACGGTTTTTCTTTCGCAGATTGGAGCCGCATATTGGATCGAGATTCGCCGGAAATCGGGATGTTTGCCTCCGTAGTCGACTCGGACGTCTTCGTCGCTCCGAGGGTGGGATTCGAGTCCACGGAACCGACTAACGAGCGTACTCGAGTATAATTCCGTTTCTCCACCGGTCATGGCTCGTACGAATTATTATTATCATTATTACCTGCATCGAAAAACTACGCCTCGGTTGGAGCGACATTGATTTCCGAGCGAGCGAGTTACGCAAGAATTTCAGCGAAAATACCATCGTCGAGTCGCGCGTCTCGTTCCCCGCTTGTCTCGAGGGTCTCTGTTTTCTCGCGCCCGACGATATATATTATCGTCGCGAAAATGAACGGTAATCCAATACACGAATCAGCGCGGTGGTAGCCCTTCGAACGTGGGTGTCGGACCCCGGTGTGGTGTAGCGACGTTTGGGTCCGGAGGGTTGCTCGCCTAGGTCGACTCCGAGCACCATGGGCTTCGAGGGATACGGCGATGGAACGATAGGAAAGCGAGTTTTCGAAAGATAGAAAACTCGCGACCGATAAGGCTACTCGTGGCCCTGACCGGGACAGTAACTCACGGTAACTTTATAGGAAAACGATGAATTTCGAGGGTGGCTCGAAGAGGACTCGAAAAACCACGATATTTAAAAGAAAAACATTCTACTCGAAAAGCACCGAGTGAACGGTTGATGTAATTTTTCATGAAAGTGGAGGACGATATTGGAAGATGGGCGGCGTGAAAATGTCGAGCACGTCGCGCGAGGAAATCGAAGGACGGTCGTCGAGGGAAATAAAGGCGGGGATGCGACGTCCACGATCCGCGCAAAGTCGCGCGCGACGAAGAAAAGGGAATCACCGGCTCGGTGGTACACGGTGGTTCGCGCGCGACCAAAGACAGTTCGCTCCGAAACGAGGAGGAGACCGTGAGCGGTAGGAAGCTTTGTCGCGTCGGCTTCGCTTCGAAACCGGCCGCTCCGGCTGGAAGCCAAATTGGAAGCCGACAGCGACGCGGCCCCGGCCCCGGAACTACCGAAGGTAACGGACATCCGTAGAGACGGACGAACGGACGGGAGCAGGGAAATCTCTTGCGTCCGTTAAAACGCGCACATGCGAGAGAGGAAGCTCAAGGGTGGGGAAAACGGGCAGAACGGACACGGGCACCGACTAAACGAGCAGAAAGCCAAAGCAAAGCCGCGTTTCGCCGGTATTCGACGCGCTACCGGCGGTTTAATTACTCTCTTCATAGAGACACTAAATATTCGACTGTCTGTGAGGTAGCTCGGCTGGGCTCGACGCGCTTGCCCGCTTGCCCGCCTGTCATAGAAACGATAATTACGGAGGCGAAGCCGGTGCTTCTATCGGTGCGTCCGCAACCGTAATGTTCCCCGTCTAATTCCAACATCGATCGCTTTCCGCTCGATTTCGTTCGAATCGGGCCCGCTGGCCGTGCTTTTCCAGGATCGTGCGTCGAAAAGCTGCTCTTCGACCGTCGACGAGCGTCGAACGATCTTCTCAACGGGACGAATCGCGCAACGGTACCACAGGGAAGCCGATAAGTCGACGAGAAGGCTACGATTCTCCAACGGAACACGGACACGGCGATTCAACGCGACGAAAGAGAACAATTTCGCAAACTTGTCGACTTACCGGCTTCCTGCAACGTTCAACGCGTCGTACGAACGTGCGTACACTGACGAGAGAAACAGAGTATTCCTTTACGGTGATTTCTAGAATCGATTTTACCCCGGATTCGAGACCCCCCCCCCTGTGTATTCGACCATCTTCCTCCTCGAGATAGAAATCTCTACCTTTCGATTCAGTCCGCTGATCGTACACTTGGAAGTTTCCGTTTCGAAACGATAAAGTTCACGGGGTTGGATGGAGAAATTTGGTAAAAGAATTCACGCTGGACGAACGATTTATTCTCCGGGCGAAGGAACGGGGCAACGTCGTTCGTTTCTCGTTCTCGTAACCGAACTTGGCCCCTCGTCGTCCGTGGAAAATTCCGTTTTCCGAGCGAGCGCGAGCTCGTCGCTGCGAGTGCACCGAAAACGAAAGGAACGTGGAAGGGAAGACAAACGAAAGCAGGTACTCGGTTGCTTACTATATAAAGCCGGAGGCGAAACAATGTGGCTCGTCTTTTAAAGGAGACAGAACCGACCGCCGTTCTCGCGGCAACGTCTCCAACACCCACCCCTTGCGAGTTTCCAACCCCCACCCCCTCCCCCCCGCGACCTCACCCGTTTTAATTAGCTTTACCGACCGGTAAACAATAAGCCCTTATTTCTGATGAATTAATTTCCAACAATTCCGTCGGTCGGCTTACGCGCGGCCGCGAAGCGGCTTTTATTCCGCGCCTAGGGGGAAAGGGGGGTTGGTTCGCGTCTAGTCTGCGCGATGTAACGAGCGTCAGGTTTTTTAAATAATAGTATCTTCTCCCCGTGGCTTCTACGAGCATCTGACACGCGATGGCGCGTTTCGGAACAACGTCGACACATTTTCCGCGGGCTAGACGTCACTTCTGCCCGTAGCGAACGGAGGGTATTTCTTTACAGGGGTCGAGTTAACGGGGTTACCCAACCGGAACGTTCCTTTGGACCGGTGGCCTCGAAAACTTTTCGAAAGGCGCCACTCCGAGGAAGAGAGGGAATTTCCGCGCCCGAAATTTATGGACGAGAACACCTTTGTTGCGTTTCGTTCAATTACACGGAAAGTGAGTCGGTCTTCCGCCTCGTCGAACACGAAAGATTATTCGTCGAAATTTATATTTACCGCGGTACCGAGTGAAAATAAAAATTCTACCACCGAGATGCAAGAACGGAGCACGTCTACGAAACGACGGTACAATTCAAACGGAGGGAAAATATTCCGGGAAAATTGATACCCAAACGCCTAACAATTAAAATTATCCGTGCTTTCCTGCGTTACGAATCGTTATCGTTTCTCGAGAAACGACGCCTCGAAACTCTTTCATTTTCGCGTTCGAAGTTCGAGCGGTACTCGCTATCGAGACTCGGAGTCTTCTCGGATCGATCCTCGGGCCGAAAACCGCTTCGACGAGCGAGCGAGCGTGAATCCGTGAATTCGTTTCGAAAGCGAATATTCAAGCGGAGGACGACCGCGGGGGCAGGGAGGGAGGATGGGGCAGAAGGACACGTCGCGATGGTGGGAAATCCGTGCGAGGTAACGGTAGGAAGAGGAAGAGGAAGAGCGAGGCGAAGGAACAGCCGCGCGGCTTACAGCGGGCGCGAGACGCTCATCTGCATTTCAAATCGGCCGCCCCTCGGCCGAGATTTCCGCGCGGCGCACACCGTGGACGTCCGTGTGCTCGAAATAGCACGACGGCCGGCGTCGGGACGGAATGCGATACGATGGACTCGGGATCGCCAACGCGCTCGTATCTCGCTCGCGGCGTTCTTCCGCGCGGTTGGATCGAAACGCGCGCGGATTTACGGTAAGCGACGGACCAACCGGAAGTCGCGCACGCTTCCGGCCTCGCTCGACCGACCGAATTGCGCGCTCCGCCGATTAACCCTTTCGATACGACATGGACGCGAATACGCCACTCTGTCTGTCCTCTTGAGACCAGGTTTTACGCTTCGGAAGAAAATTTATAACTCAGGTGCGAACAAAGTTGCGAATCGGTGCGAAATTTCGACGGTTCGACTCTTGTCGATCGATCGATAAACAACGATAGGCGTTCGATGGGTATCTACGCGCAATGGACGAGAAAGTCCTCCGTACGCAGTGCGTATCCGCGATCGAAGAGTCAACGATACGATGCGCGACTACGGTCGACGAGAAGATGCAGTGTGAGTGCAACGAGCTACTGTCACCGAGAATGTGCAACGAGCTACAGTCACCGAGAATGTCCAACGAGCTACAGTCACCGAGAATGTGCAACGAGCGTACGAGGAACTACAGTCGCCGCTAAGATACGCCCGATGACGAATGAATGCAACCGCCGTTAGCACCGTAAGGGTTAAACGCGCGTTGAAAATTGCAGCAGGTGCAAATGGCTGCACTCGGCCGTAATCAGTCCACGTCGCGAAGCGATAAGAGAAAGGTTGAGCGTAACGAACTTACCTTGCCGACTCCGGTGAGCTCCTTCACGCCTATCCTCCTGAGGAGAGCGGGCGGCGCCGGTGGCAGCGACCTGAGAAGCAACGCCGCGTATCCATTTGGAAAGATCGGTTGCTCGTCCGAGCTGATGTTCTCGTCGCCGGAACGACGCCGACGGTGCGGGCTCGACGAGAGGTTCAACTTCTGAGCTGCTCTGCAACCCAAAGAGAACTACGTTTCAGCGATAGTCGTCCGCGACCGAAACCTACTCGATGTTACCGGAACATCGAGGCTCGTAACGACACCTTCGGACCGGTACCGTAACATGGCTCGAAGTTTCGGCATTGACCTCTCGAGAACGATGGCTCGAGACATCTACGACCATCGACGTGTTTATTTACCTCGCATATTGCGTAATCGCGTCGCTACGTTGTAGATTACGTGATCCGGGTGAAGAAGTGTCCTTCGCTCGGGGCTCGCTATTTATTCGCGCGCTGTTCGTTTACACTGGTATTTAAAGGGAATACTCGCGTGTTTGGGACTAAATATCGAACGTAAATACGCTGTGGAAACGACTGCGAATCGCGACAAGAAACAACGCGAACGATCGACCAAAAGACCGAGGACCAACTTGCGCGCGTGCATCTCGTGGACGCTCCGCGTATCAATTTCGATCCTCGCGAGTCCTTACGCCGCTCACGATTTATCAACGATAATTAATTAGATTCCAATGGTTGTCCTCGTCCCGAAGAAACACACGATTCGCGTATCGAAGCGTTGACAAAGCTGCTCCGAGAGTTTAAGCAGCGTGGATTTGTTACATTCTCCGGTTGGAAAATGTCAAATATCGCGCGAAATTAAAGCCCGAACACGAGACGGATCCCTTAAGGCTCGGCACACGATGCACGCTTCGGAGACTCCGCCTTTAAAACCGGGTCCAGCGGCTTCAAAGACTCGAGCATCGTGCACCGCGAATTTATCGCGCTTATTATAATAATCACATTGTACCGTCCAACGGAAACGTTACACGCGTAATTTTCCGCTACGAGCCTCGAGTCTACCGATACTTCTAATTACGATTAAATAACTGCCCGCGTACCGTCCGTTGCCCGTAATTTTGAATTAATTCCTGGTGCGCGCGTTTCAGCCTTCGCGGAACCCACCCCGAAATTTCCATCCCGGTCCGAAAAATCTAATTACGCAAACACGCGGAGAGAGAGAGAGAGAGAGAGAGAGGGAAAAAAGGGAGGGGGAGGATGGTCGTTCCTCCGGTCCGAAATTCTCCGATACTTTGGAATCCTAGGCGAGGCGGGGAGTGAAAGCGACACGCGACCTCGCGTGTATAATAAACTTTTTACGGGCGCGAAATCCAATATCGGACGCGTGCGAACCCTCCTCCCACGTGGAACCGTGAGAGCTTAAATCTCGGGAGGACGAAGCGGACGGTCGTTTCGTTCGTTCGTCTCGAACGCTTCCCGCGATGCCTATCTCGCAGATACGGAACCGAGCGTAGGAAAGGGTCGCAGGATTCCGGAAGGTATGTGTCTCGAGGGTGACTGGGTGACATACTCCGCGGGGCAGCCCGGTAATCAGCGAAGGTAATGTGCCGGAACCCCGTGCGCGATAGGGTACCGCGTTTAAAGGGGTGCGCGTCCAGAGGGACAGAGACGCGGCCCGAAAAACAGCGAGAGAGAGAGAGAGAGAGGAGAGGCGCGGAGGTGTGTAACGGCAGTACCGGTTCACTTTTGGCGGGTACGGGGGACGTTCCAGGGGCTCGGGCGCCCTAACTTCTCCAGCCCTCGGGCCTCGTTAACCCACGCTCTGTGAAATTGGAAATACCAACGAGAGAGCGAGCCAGCCTCGTCTCTCGTCTCTCCCGAGAACCGAGCCCTCGTTTTGCGGGCCGCGCGTGCAAGCATTCGCGACCGCCGTGTCGACCCCGTCATAAAAAATAGAAAGGGCCGTGGACCACGGGAGGGTGGCTCGGGGGAACCGGTTATCAACCGTTCGCCGACTTCCGGCCAGGCATTACGTCCGAATAATCGCCGCCTCCATGGACCGAGGCTAATGGTACACGCGAGTGGACACCGCGTGCCAGCCGCGGAACGCGAACGTTGCTCTTTCAAACGGTAACAACGGAGCGACGACAAAATTTGTTACCAAGGCGAAACAGCCGATCGTGGTAAATTTCCAAGAGGATAGGTCATTCGTCGTGTAGTAACGTCAACCTGCGCCTCTGTGAAGCACAGACTCGAGTAATTATTGTCTCGGATAACGAATCACACGGATTCGGTACCGACGAGACGTTCTTTACCAAGATGCACAGTAGAAACGGCGAGCGATGGTCAGACGCAGTGGTATCGGACGCGTCGATGGTCAGACGCAGTGGTATCGGGCGCGTCAATGATCAGACGCAGTAGTATCGGACGCGTCGGTGGTCAGACGAAGCGGTATCCGATCTCGACGGTGATTTCGCTTATGGAAAAATTGTGTCCTACTCGACAAAATTGACGAAACGTTCGCCCAACGATTACCTCGATCGAAAGGGACGAAGTGTCTCTATCGTTCGATCGAAAGGGCGACGATTTAGCACGGGGCGTACGGATCGTGAAATATCGCGAAACGCGACAAGTACGAGCGATCGTCGCGCTGCTCCTCGTGGTCCATTCGGTTCCATTTACACTTTTACGATCGTTTTAATTATTTCCACGGCCCGTTTCGACTTCCAGCCGCGGACCGGAACTTCGATGACGAGCGATCGCTCGGATTCGCGTGCCCGCTGTTTTTTTACCAGGCACCCTGTGGTTTTTATCGACGCGCCGCGCGGAACTGCCACCCCGTCGTTCGACGAAATCGCGAGCGGACGATCGAAACTCGTTTCCCACGGTGAAAACGGGCCGCGATTTTCCCGGTATAATTGGCAACGGTTCTTGGATGACCGATCGATCGGTCCCTGTGCGCGAAGGGGCGGCAGCTCGAATGCGAGAAACTTATTTCACTCGGTCAAATATTTAAACGGGGAAAGTAACTCGCCTGCGGAGAGAGAGAGGGGGGAGAGAGAAGTTCGGATACTTTCGCGACAGCCAGACGCCAGAGTCAACACCGGGATCCGGAAAATTGTAGCCGGAAGAAAGTATTCCCGGACTCTGTGCGTCACTTTTCTTCTCCGGTTCGAAAGTCTACTTAATTAAATCTCTTAATATTTATCCCCTCGGAGGGGTGGACGTCTTTCGAGGCGTAGAAACGCGCGCGCTCGTTTATACGCGCTGGTTCGCCTCCAAGGACGACGTACCAACGTTTGAAAAAGTATCGAGATAAAAAGAGATTGCCTCTCCGTAGCGGTGTCCCTACACGGGATAAATGCTCGTCGCGAATACACTTGTTGCGACTACCGGAAGAGTACTTGTTATTCTTGAGGGAAGGAGAGCTCCGAAGAGTATTGTTGACTCGTAGAACACCGGGGAACACTTGTAGCAATCTCGTGGAACGCTCGCGCTCGTGAATTGTAACGCGAACAGTCTGTCGTCGCGGTACTCGGAACACGGAGGCCCGTTTCCGTGTCTCGCGACACCCCGAAACTTCGATACCGGCGAATAGTTCGGAATTCTCTGCTCGATCGCCGGGATTTAATTAACGTTCCCACGTGAGCCCTCGGGGAAATTTTCGAACGAGGAGCGGAATTTTTTCAACCCCTTCCGAATCGAAAACTTGTAACCGTTTCGGCGCGCGTTGAAGATCGTACCGAGCGCGTTGCAAGTTCGTCGCGGAGCTCGAAGGAACGTTCTTCCTTTCGATAGTTTGCGTCGCGTTTCGAATTTTTGAAAATAGTACGGTAAAGATTGCGTTGAAAACATTGCACGATTGTCCGCTATACTTTACCATAGAAACCAATTGTACAGTTTGCAGTTACCCGTGGATCAGCGTAACCAGAAGATCGAGAAGGTCTCGAATTTGAACCATGGAACGTGTTGTAGGTTCGTCGCGGAGCTCGAAGGAACGTTCTTCCGTTCAATAGTTTGCGTCGCGTTTCGAATTTTTGAAAATAGTACGGAAAAGATTGCGTTGAAAACGCTGCACGATTGTCCGCTATACTTTACCATAGAAACCAATTGTACAGTAACAGTTACCCGTGGATCGACGTAACGAGAAGATCGAGAAGGTCTCAAATTTGACACGTGGTACCGTGAACGTTAATTTGCGAACTTATGCCACTTGAAACGTTCGCGCACATTCGACGCGGTTTTTCGTAAATCCATGCGTTACAGGAGCGGACGGAACGTTGCAACAGAGAACCAATATTCCATCGGGAAGGCAAATAAGAACGCGACACGGTTCAACGAAACACGAGCCTCTCCCCGGCGCCAGTGTGAGAAAAGAACTCGCTTCTTTCGTTCGGAGAGGCGCGGCCTCGGGTATCCGAAAACGAAGCGGAGGATCCGGAGACGCAGGTGCGCGTCGCGCGAACGCAATCTACGCATCAATCACCGGGAACAGATGCGTACCGGATCTCGCGCGTTCTCAATCTTCGACGAAAGGTCGTTTTCCAGCGTGCCTATAATCGGCGATCACCGGCGTTGTACGCGCGTGCGCGATCACGACGACGACAACGATGACGATGACGACGATATTGTTTCGTTTCGCGCCGAAAATGGTTTCCTTTCTTAGGCGAACGAAACGATTCCTGCGTGCGCGACCACGACGACTATGACGATATTGTTTCCTTTCTTACGCGAACGAAACGATTCCTACCCCGTCGTGTCCGCTGCCGCTCGCTACGTATCATCCATCGGCTGACAAAGCGAATGAGTTACAAGGCGTTAAAACGACGAACGCCATAAAAATGTTGTCGCGTAATCGGATTTGCGCGCGGCATCGATCACGCGTCGCTGACCGTATCCGACGTTGACGGACTCCGTCAGGTACGCGTCGTCGCGCCGCGATCATAAATTTTCCATCGTCGACCCTCTTTTTTCCCCCCGTTTTTTTCTTTTTTTTCTTTTTTTTTACACCCTTTTTTCCCAACAACGAAAGTATCGAGCACGAGAGACCCGCCGGAGTTCCCGCGCGCTCGTAATTCGCACGGAAATTACACGCTTAATTCGCGATGTTATTTACGAGCGAGCGGACACTCGCGCCCTCGCCCTCGACCTCCGCTTTCCCTTCTCCTCCTCTCTCGCTCACTCTCTCTCTCTCTCCTACCCTTGCTTGGCAACTCGCCACGTATCTCGGCTTAATCAAGAAAATTACGGCGCGAAGCGCTTTAAACGTCGGGGGCCGTTAGTAAGGTCGCATATTTCCTGCTCCGACGCGTCCGATACGCGACCGCTGGGAATTAAAAACTTCCGAAAAGACGCGAGAGAGCGTGCCAAAGAAAGGGAGATTCGAACGGTCCCGGCCAGCCGCACGCGCGAAACCAGAATACACGCGCGGATGACTCTCTTCGCGCTTTGCGTCGGGACTCGCTCTTGAAACGGAGCGCGTCGTGGATCGATTAAAATGATCGAGGGCCACCGTGATTGGAGGAAATAAAGGGGGAGGGCCCCGCCGTGGGTCGTCTTCGCGGGCTCTTTTGTCTTCGTCGCGGGTTTTTAATATAGAATTCGTGGAATACCGCTTCGCGAACTCGTTCGCGGAAGATGGGGGAGATACCGAGGATCCAGCGTCGACGATTAAATTTTCCGGTATTTCCGGACGCAGTACGTTGCCGATGAACGCGTAGAAAATAGTCCCCACGATGCAATTTTCTTCTTTTTCCGTGCGCCTCGGCTGCGACGACGCTCCCCGCCGTTCGAGACTTCCGAATCGTTCGATTCTTCGTCGTCTATCGACTCTACCGGCGTCGTATAACTCGCGCCTCTTTCCTTCTCGTTTCGAATATCAGCTCCGCTTATTACCGAGACGACTCGTGTTTATTCGTTCGTCAATCGACAATATTAGTTTGTGCACAGCAGCGCGGTCTAATCTACTTATTTTGCTCCTTCCTCTTGGTTCGACGCATGTAAATTTCTCGTAGACGGGTTTTCGGTCGCTTTAATCTCCGAACTCGCGCGAATCGCCTCGACCGACTTGCGCGCCCGTTTGCGAGCTTCTCTCCTCCCTCTCTTTTCGCTCGTGGTTCCTCTCTTTTTCTTTTTTTTTTTCTTCCCCCGCGAGAATCTCTTTCACGCTCCCCGTCGCTATCCAGTTTCCCGGAAACGGAAAGAAAACACCCAGGATTCCGACGGGACGGATGGAGAACATCCGAGAGGACGCGGATGGAGGTCCGGATAAACCGCATCCCCGACGTCGCGTCGAAACGACAAATCCTCCGACGTCCCCTTCCCCCCTCTCGCTCCGACGTTCCCGATTGAATTGCCATAATCGATTCGCGAAAAATCCCGACCACGTATTCACCGGCCTCTCGCATTAAACTCCGGGGAGTTCCCGTGTTTTTTTCTCAGCCCCCCGCCCCCACCCCCTCGTCGCCTCCCCGTCGTATCCATCGTCGCGTCTGCCACTTCCAACGTCCAAGATAATCAAGAGCAGCAGCACCCCCTTTTTTTCTCTAATCCCGGCTCGTTCGTCGTCCATCTGCCTACTTCGTTCGACCAATTTTTCCACCGAGGTCTTCTTCGGTAATCGAGTGCGTTTCTCGGGTCCTTTTCGACCCTTCGCGTCCTATATTATTTTTACTCATGGGTAGTTCTCGTCGTGTTTTAAAATTCAGAAATCCGAGTTCTACACACACGATGCGTTCAAAGCTTTGAGCCGAAGAACACGTCGTTTTAAAAGAGTTTACTATTTATCACGTATATATACCTGTGGCGCCTTCTAGCGAGTATCGGACGAACAATGAGCGAGTTGAAATAGGAAAAGGAGGGAAGTTTCGTCCCGTCCTTGTTCGTCGGTCTCATACTCCGGGATATTGAGAGATCGGGAGCGATCGTATATATACCGATCGGAGCCGATACGAGGACTTGCGAGAAACGGTCAGCGAGTTTCCCTCTAGTGGCGAATATTAAAAGTGTCGATACATTCTTGGCGATGTCGCGCGAGTCTTCGAACATTTTCCATATACGAAAGAGAGCATAGAAACTTATACTTGCAATAGATCCAAAATTCACGCAATCGCTGACGACGCAAACTTTCCATTTTCGTATGTAATTTATACCCACACGAGAACCAATCGGAATAGAATAATTTCTCTACGCTGGTGTACCCGTGGAATCTCAGTTCTTTTTCTTTAATTTCGCCAACAAAGAACGCGCAAAAATGTTAAGAACCGGTCGTATTGAATCTCGTCGTTACGTTCCAGCGAAACGAAACTCGCCTCGAGTTTCCACGTGTAAGAAACGCTCGTTGGTAGTCCAGATGCAGTTTTTTCGAGGTGCGCGCAAACGTACACGCCACGCGGTAAATCCGCGACGGTCGAGGAAGCGGCGTGCGTGAGAGGACCGTTTAACTTACATCGTCGTACGTGCGCGAGTCCCCGCGTCGTAAATCATACGGGTCGCACGAGAAACGGGCGAAACGATGGCGGAACGAGCTCGTCGCGGGGTACGGTGGAGAGGGACGAAAGGAGCCCGAGTGCCTCAGCTGTTCGCCGCAACCAGCTCCGATTGAATTGCTTCCGCCGTTTTCGCGCGTATAACACACCGACGACGAGCCCGTACGCGGCGCCCGACCCCTCGTAAACTCTCGAACACGCTCCGAAGAAATCGAGCGGACAGCGCGTCGAGCGCCGACCGATGATTCCGAAGAAACGCCTCCGCGTACCGTGACTCGAAAAATGTTTCAAAGGGTCCACGATTTCGCGATTCTCCGCGAAGCATCGAGCGTACCTCCATCGACACTTTTGTTGCGCGAATGGTGTATTTCGTTCGTCGAAACGGAGATAAATTACACCGCGATGATCGGAGAATCGTTTGGATTCACTTTGAGAGTCGTCGAAAACGAGACTTTCAACTCGCGTAATCCTATTACCTTCACGGTTGCTCGAAATGACCGACTCGCATTTCCAGGCAACCCCGTACACCTCTCGTCGTCGATCTTCGTTGTCACGGACGTACAATCCACCCTCGAAGTGTCTTCCACGAGTAACGGAACGCTACGCGAATAAATTGAACCATAAACGGCTATTCGATATCCTAAAAAGACACTAATTTATCCACGGCCGGCTGCGTATAATTTTAACGAAATTTACCGGCTAAAAGCTTCCGTGTCCCAATGCCAGAAGCAACCCCTACGGTGGTAGTCTCTGCTCGCGTAACCAGATATAGCCGCGACAAGCCGAGATTTTCCTCGCGGGGGATTCTAAAACGTTCGTGGCAAAACGTCGACGCCGATGATTGTTAGCAACACCCCCAGACGACAATCCTGTTACCATCCAGAGGTAGGAGGGAGAGGAGCGGTGAAAATCGTCTTCTATCAGGGGTCGCGTCGCTCGTCGTTTCGGCCGGGGGACCGTGTCGATAAATTCGACGACGTTGTCGCGAGACGCCTCGAAGAAAAAGCGAGACGCGACCGAGCGGATCGCGAGCGGACCTCTGCGGCAGCCAAAGGCGGAAATTGCTGGCTACAGATGGACCGAGCCCTCGACGGTCCTTCACCGAACCGACTCTTTGTGATCCTGCGCGATGCGTTTCATCCTGCAGACGCATTACGCTTGAATTGATAAGAACGAAACAGAAAGGAGCGCCGAGGGAAAACACGCGGCGAAACACGGGGGTGTGGAGAGAGGTGAGGGGGGGTGATAGGGAGAAAGAACGGGAGAGGGAGGAGAGTATCGCCCCGCGTTCCCTTCGATACGCGTGTGCATACAGACGCGAACTCGCCAAATTGATGCACGGAAAGGGGACGAACGTGGCGGTGGCGGAGGAGGCAGCGGCGGCGGAGGCTCCTCGTCCATCAACGGCAGGATGCGAAACACGGGGGTGGTTGGTTGCAACGCGCGCGCAGGGTGGCTGCCCAGAGACGCCGCGATTCGCGGCAAGTGCAACGAAAACATCCGCGCGTATTTATCGGCCATGGTGAACCAACCAAAAAAAAAACCTAGACGCGAAATGAAACGAGACGGGACGCCTCGAGAAGGTACCAAGTGGAAACCCTTCGAGGGAGGAGATCAATGCTACGAACAGAGATGGTTGGTTGTTCCCTTTCTGGTGTAATTATATATTTTCTTTTTTTTCTAGAGTCGTGAACGTGATTTGGAAATCTTTATCTTCTCGTGGAAGTTGAAGAGAATATAGGATACCGCGGTTAAGGTTTGTTCATTCCTTGCAAACGTGAGAAATTCACGCGTTGGAAGTTCAGGAAAGTCCCTCCAAGAATAATTTTAAACGCGCATAGTGCCTCGTTATCGTCTCGAGGATTGCGCGTTCCGTTATTGTAAAATATAGAAAGTGACCAACTCTAAACGCAGAGAGTCCCGTTTCCACGTTGTCGAGGGCGTAGCTGGGGTAGATCGCGGGAAAAAGTAATCCCGAATCAGGGGCGGTGAAATATAGTCGGCCGTGTATATTTCTACGCGGAGAGGAGTCGCGTGACGGGCGATCGGTTCGTTTCACGGCGCGTTACGCGCGTAATTTTCGAATATTGTCCTGATTTATTCGTCGCGTTAACCGGCCGGCCCCGAGGAGTGCCTCGATCTCTCCCCGCGGACGAATCGGCTATAAATATTCCAAGGAGGCGGCGACACGGGACCAACGATCCTGGAAAAAGAAAATTCGAGGCGGGAGTAGCCGAGCAGAGCAGAGCCGAGCCGAGCGGCGATGATCCCCGTTGCGCGGGCGCGAGGAGCGCGTCCAACCGTGGAAATCTGATTTGCGTTACGGAAAACTTTGATTGCCGGTGGCAGCGTGGAGGGTGTCTTTTCAACGAGGATCGCGACGATCGAGAACCGAGCCGCGTCGAAACCGAGGTGATATTCGACGCTCGCCGCGGAAACGTTATCGCGTCGTTCGTGCGTTCGAAGTCCTCGCCTCGACTTCTGACGCCGCACCCGAATCTAATTTTCAGCCTCGCAAAACCACCCATTGGGATTCAAGGGACGATCCACTGTCCGAAGTATCCCTGCCCGGGAAACTTCTTCCTGGCTGCTTGGAAATCTACGAAACGAAGATCCTCCAAGATACCAAAATTTCGATTCGAGTGCACCGAACTCGTTCAGCGTCGGCGATACGCACGATCGAAAGTCTCTCGTTTACCAACCTGTCGCGAAAAAATTAAACGAGTACGGTGGTGATGGAAATACTTCTGCTTCTTCGATTTCGCTCGTTTTCCAGAGAGTTAAACGCGTCGGCTTGCAATCGGATAAGTTCGCAGTGGGAAAATTCGCGCGTGGAAATTTCCCAAGACGATGTCACTCGAATCGAACGTTCACGGGCTACGAGAACGGAGGTTTTCCAGAATCGACGACACCTCGTCTTTATCTCAACTCGTAAAGAAAGATCCGCGTTAAATTTAACGAACGTCGCGATATTCCCATCGATTCCCACGGTCCGTTGGACGCATCTGTTTCCATAATTCGATGTTTGTCTAGCCCGTGGAACGCGTCAACGGTCCCCGAAGATCGTCGCTTCGACGGAATCGTCGCCCGGAAAGCGCAGACGGTTAGGTAAATACTCGCGGCGCTCTCGAAGCGGCGAACAAGCGGCCGCAAGTTCGCGTAAAGTTGCGGAAGAGTTATTTGCGCGCGCAGGCGGAGAAATATGAACGCAAAGGGGTGAGAGACCGCGACGCGCCTTTGCCGCGGAAAAGCTTTCGGAGCTGAGAAGAACGAAGGTTCGCGAGCTCGTTTAACCAAACTTTTCCCTGTCTTCGGGACGAACGAGTCCGCGAACGAATTTCTGGTCGACCAGAAATCTCCGCGAAATGCTTTCGCGAGTTAATTGCTTGGAATCGAGCTCGACTAGAAACGCGGGAGTCGCGTTTCGCGCCAGATCGATCGCTTCGGGTAAATAAAAATTGAAATTAAAGAACGGGTGGTCCAAGAATTTAGGAGGATTCGTCCAATCGCTAATTAAATTCCGTGCAATTGTCGTCAAATTGATTTTTAGTCCACGAGAATGGAAATGAAAAATACGCGGTCCTAAAATGTAGGTTCTCCTTGGCAATCGATAATAAAGAAAAAGTATCCCGCGCACGGGCTTGAAATTATTCCCACTCGTACTCGTATATACATTGTCGAGCATCGATATCGCGATTCGATGGTAATTCCATCGCGTCGACCGCCTCGCTCCGAGTACGCTCGACGAGTGTACGAATACCAACGAACGCGATCCACGGTGGGGGTGAAAAAAATGAAAGATTTCTTGGAGAGGGGGGCACGAGGGGCACGTGGGCATTTATCGCGCGAATTGGATTTTATTGGCGCAATATCGAGTAACTTTCGTTGGTAGGGAGCCGACGACGATGCTCGTTGGCTGTCGGTTCCCTTCAAAGCGAGCCAGTCGCATGTCGGCGGGACGAATAAATTTTCGATAAACCGACGTCGACGGTCGACGATCGCTCCCGATCTCGCTGTCCCGACGACGCGACGGCGCGTATCGAATTTCCGTCGCCGAAATAACGCTGAAATATGCCAGCCGCGTGACAGAAACACGTCTGAGCACAGAACGCTTCGAAATAAATCACATCCGTGCCGGAAGTTTCGCTCGATATCAAGATGTTACCCGAACGATTATCGTTCCTGTGACCCGAAAGCGAAACGGTGCATCGGGCCAAGCACCGTTCGGATCGTTGCGAGACGAACAACGATACAAAATTCACCGAGCGACCGAAACGTTGCGGAATCGCTTGGAAATCGTCCCTCTCGTTCGCCGAAGGAAACGAATTCTCGAGGAAAAAGATCGAATCGAAAACAACGAATCGAAATCGAACGCGACGCTGAAACTCGATTCCTCCCGCGTACACGTGGGGGGAGGATAGTTTTTTCGCGCTATCGGGGAACGCGTTAACGAGCGAACACGCGCGAGGGAGCGGAACGTTCTCCCGGTGGTACGCAGAAAAGCGTCGGAGGCTTCGAAATATCGAGGGTCGCGAGTCTGGTTAGCATAATGTCAGCCGGGAGCGACAGCGAGAAAACGTCGGTTGGGGTCAGGTAAGACGGGGAGGAATTTCTTAAAAATGTCAGACAGCAGCCACAGGGAGAGGAGAACTCGCGCGTTCCGTACACAGGGCGTCGTAAAATTTCACGTTATCGACAGTCTGGGCGAGGCACGGGCGCGGGTCTACGACGTAAGCTCGGGAAATATTCCCCAAGGGGGGAAAGGGCGGGACGGAGTTACGAAAAATCTCACGGGGTATCGATGCCCCGAAACACCGTGAAAATTGCCGCATGGTAATTTCAAGAAGCGTTAAAAAGCGAGCCGGAGGCGTCCTTTTGTTTCCGGATCGCTAAACCGTAACGTCTGCGCGATATCGAGACCATTCTTCTTATCGTCGGTCACGCAAGATCTTGCAGTCGGCGTCGAGTAGCGAACATTTGCCACCGGTTGCAAATTAAAATCGTTATTATCGTCCACCGGGTGGTAAAGACTTTCGAATCGTACCGCGTCGATACGCGCAACCCGTGAAATAGAAATATCGCGCGAGACTCGCGGCAAATATTCCCGAAAGTGATCCACGGAAGGTTGCAGAAGTTTTCCAAAGTCGTGCCGCGAATAAATGGATCCGAAGAAGCGCAAGTTTGGCCGAGCGAGGCCTCGACTGGCTCGTAGAGTCGTTCAACGAGACGACGCAACTATTCGCCCGAGATAACTCGCGGACGGCACTTGACGCGTTAATTGCAACGGGAGGGTGAAACGAAATTGCGAGACCTCCTGGACCAGAATCCAGAGACGGGGATTTAAAACGCAATTCCTCGCGTACGAGTCGAGCCGGTTCGAGGCTTCGCCGCGTAGGAGGCAACGTTTCGCCGGGGTATCGGGTTCCGTCACGGATCTGCGGTCGCACCGATACAAACGCATCCGTGGGGCAAAGCTAACCGAAACGTCGGAATATTTACCCCGAAGGAAGCAGCTTAAACCTGGAAGCCTCCGGGCGTACCAACTGCCAAAACTCGAACCACGAAGAACTGGAGGGTATCTCGACGATTAACAAATTTTTAACCCGGATGCGAAAGACCTCGCGGAGTCTGTAAAATATCGCGAGTTCGATGCACGGGCCGGGTCGAGGCTGACCCGGTAGATTCGAACTCGTTCGATTATTTCTCGCAAGTACCACCTCTGGCGCGAGGGTCGTCGAGAGTTTGCAATCTCTCCAACGGTACACTCGTCCGTTCCAGGATACACGAGCGAGTAGTCGACGAATAAAAGAAGCGTTAACGGGGCTCGTACGTCGTACGATATACCCGAGGACAGCTCCATTCGCCCGAGCTCGTCTTTTCAACGCGGAGTCCAATGTTTCCCGGATTCCGTCCTCGCGACGACGATCATCGAAGAAGACGAAGAACGGACGAATCGCGACGAAAACCAGATACTCGCGCCGCGTGTCGGTTCTCGTGCACCGTCTACTATCCACGGTCGTTCGGCGCTGATAAATTTCGGGGCGTTACCCGTTGAAGTTCCGTTTCCTCGAGCGGCGATTAGCCCGCTCTCTCGACGCCCCGTGACGAAATTGTTAACAGGTTCCCACATCGCGGAGGTCCCCGACGTCTGTGAAAATAAGTCGTAGCCGAGCGACGACGGTGCTCGTCGCTGCGCCGTTTCCACCGAAACGACTTTCATTTATCTTCTCGTTGAAGAAGCCAGGGTACCCCGTTCGTCCACGGAGCTCGTTCGCGAAGAGAGGGGGGTCGAACGGACGAGAACCTCGTCTGCGAGAGCTCGAGTCGCCTGGATTACGAGGAAGTTAAATATGACGGAACGTAACACGGCGTGCGACAACGGGGCCACTGAACTCGAGATACCCGAGACCGAGACCAGCGCCCCCCGTAGTTTACGGCGTTCTCGTCGCGCGCGGACCGAAGAGGACCGAGCGGGAAGCTTTCGTCCCGTTGGTCCGTGAAACGGCCAAGAACGTTACGAATGCGAGGATCGTTGGGCCTCGATACGTCCGACTCGTCGACCTTTATCTCCGCGTAATAAACTCCCGAGTTACATCGAGCCCGAGCCCCTTTCCTCGCGGGTACACCTCCGTTCTTCTCGTCGCGTTTCATCGGCTCGATCTTCCCGCCGGTGAACTCGATAAAACGACGCGTCGCCTCGCGTCGCGTCGCGCGAGACGACGCTGCCATTTTCTTTTTTTCCTCCCCCCTTCGTCCTTCTCTTCTCTTCCCAACGCCGTGGAAGAAGCGCGCCCCGGGTGCACGCCCACTTTTCCTCGACGCGCCGACAACTTTATCGTTCTCCGTATCGTCGGCGGCGTTATTGAACGCGAACTAAAACGTATTATCCATAAAAGATACTCTCCCCCACCCACCGCCATAGTCGGGGTCTCCGGCGCCCGGTGCAAAGTATAAAGCACGGGAAATTTCGCGTCGTTGCTCATCACCGCGCCGGCTCGCGACTAATATTTACGGTTCCATCGCGCTTATTGGGAAATATTCAAATTCCTCGCGTCGCCTCTAGGACGACGTTCTCCCCGTATACCTTCCACCGGGGCCTCTACCGCTCCCGTGAAAATTCCTCTTTCGTAGATGCCACGTCGCGACCGCGAAATACAACACGACCCTTAACGCTAGCCGAGATCCCGTGTAATATCTGTAATGCTCGGCCGGCCGTACGGAAACAGGGACAGTCCCCGATAATACACTTTTCTCCTGTTCTCTCTCCGTCTCTTTGCTCGGCCCTTTCGTGCAATTACCTGCCGAGACGCCGTCCATCTCCCGAGAGATCCTAACTAAGGAGTCGGTCGGACGGACTTTGCCGGGATCTACTCCACTTCGGGTACGAGTCGGCCGCACCTACACGGTGTAACATCGTGCGCCGTGAGCGCCCGCAGTGGTATAGATACTGTCGCGGTCAGCCACCGCCGGCTTCTGAGTAGTCGAGGCCAAATCGAGACCGACAGGTGCTCGGTCTCCGAACGGACGCCGGACCGCCGACACCGACGCGACCTCCGCCTCGCGAGAAACCACGTTTTACGGACCGATATCGCCGGAATCGATGCGGAAAACCGCTACTTCGGAATCGAAGCGAACGGAGACGTTTCGCAGCGCGAAACGCGCTCGGTGCGGCTGGATTTCGATCGTAAAATTCCTTCACGGTGGAATTCACGGTGACGATCGACGAGAGACATTTTTCGCAAGAACGACGCGACGATCGGTTAGCGTTGAAACGGTTTCGACGAGAACGACCACCGGTCGTGTATCCACGAAGCGAACGCACTGTTCGAGAATTCGAAACGTTTGCGAACTCGACGGAGACTCGTGTAATGTTAAAAAATTGAGTTTTTTTTGTTACTTTCGAGAATGGTTGGAGAATATCGACGCCCCGGTATCGGATCGAAGAACCACGGATATCGAACAACCGGAAACCGGCATTCGGGAGCACGGAGGTCGCGAGAGTAACGTTTCCGAGCGTAGTCGCGAGGCAACGATTTATCGAATCGTCCCGCCCCTTCGCAGTTCCCCGTTTCCAAGGTACGAAGGTTCGGTTTTTCGTTGCGTACGGTTGAGGTTGAGACGACCACCAGGATAACGATAATGCCGGGGGAAGCGGAATCGAAGCGTTCCTCGACGACTCCGTGGGGTACTTTCCACCACCGGGGCAAGAAAACCCTTAAATGGCTGGAAGTACGCGACATAAGGGATTCTCGGTAACGTCGTTACTTTCGGGCTTCGTTTCCGAGGATAAATCTTGCGCGCCTCGTACCTAAATCGTCCTCGTCTCGGTGTCCAGGAACTCAGTTTACGTTCGGTGCGTACGTCACGGAGTAACGAACAAAATACGATCGAGAGTTTATCGGTCGTTGATAAAACACTCGAGTTCGATTTATACAGGGAAATTTAAGTCGCACCGGTAAAAGTACGCGAGCGGACAAACGTCGACGACTAATCTCGGCTTTCCGACCGAGCTTTCCAAACGGTAGGTTATCCATTGTAAGCGCGTAAATGCATCTCGTTTCCATGAAATTTACGATCCGAGCAAAGAACGAGTAGCTCTCGAGAGGTGCCAAACGACGACAAAATATTTCCAAGAAACGAACGACAAGATTATCCTACCTAGCGTAGTTTCCTCCATTGTTGACGCCCTGTGGAAGAAACTTTCGAAGCTCGGTCAATTTCGCGTTCGGTCCAAGATTCCGCGTGCGTTCCGAGTTATATCGTTGCACGTTCGCCGATAATTGTACACAGTTCTCGAGCACGATTCGAGATACGTCTCGAGTCGTAAATACGGCTTTATTCGATCCTGTCCGCTGGTTCGCCCGTGGCTCTCGGTTCGCGATCGTTCGATCGAGCCAATTTCTTCTTAACGCGTGGGTCGCTTCGAAATAATATTGTGAGAACGTAACGAAATACGTACGGTTCTGGAAGAATGTAAAGAGCGTTTGGGGTAGACGAGAGAGGAAAGTGTGTTCGAGGCGCGAAAGAAGAGTGCAGAATTGAGGAATTTTTTATAAGCGTGACCAGATGCACGGAGAGAGAGAGGCAGAGGTCAAGGATTGAAACGAAAGGGAATGCATGCGCGTGAAAATACATAGGGTGCAAGTGCAGCGTGATTGGGACACCGATCGTTGGATATTCGTCGAAGCGAGTCGTAGTCGTAGAAATTTCAACGAGAGTTACCGCGAGCGAGCCCTTCGTTTCAAATGAACGCAGTAACGACGTTGAAGGGGTTTCTTTACTTTTCTTTAGATTCGAACGTTAAACACGCGGGATTTAATAAAGACGATCCTTGCAATGGTCGTTCGTCCCAACGGTACGAAAGCTTTCGATCGATCGGTTCGCGGGTTAGACGGTTACGGGGGAGACTCGATACTCTCTTTCCGCGCGAACGAAACGAGGAGCTTTTACCGCGTCGGTTCGTCGATTCTCGGCGTCGTTATCTCGTTCGCGGTCGGATCGTTGCCCGCGAAAGGACGGATCGATTCTCGAGCGCGTCGCGACGCGTCGCGACTGTCAACCGAGCGTGGCTCGAGCGTCCCCGCGCGTACGCGATCTTAATTTACAAACTATTCGCGTAGCCGGTTCGTCGTACGTGAGGACAACCGGTCGCGGTGCACGCACTCCGAGCCCTGCGCAACCAACCCCTTTCGGCCCCCTTTCCGCGTCCAGACCCGGCGGGGCCTCCGCCTGGACACGCAACGTCTGCGTGCCGCCACTGGAAACTATGCGACTTCAAAAGCTACGGCCGTGCCCCCTTCGGCTATCAACCGTCAGCCCGTTTCCATTCGCGTTAATACACGCGAGACAGCCGCCCCCGCTCGCATCGGATCGAGCGAGCTAGCGAGCGAGAGTCGACGCTAATCGTAAGTTTCAGCTTTACGAGCGACGAGGGATGGATCGATACGGATGAGAATCCGCGCTCCGATCGCCCGTGAACATCCAACCGCTCGTAGAACGTTTTTCTCGCACGAGAGGAGACGCATCGACGATGCGTTTTTCCCGGTTCTCGCGAGGTGTTCGTACTTCGTCGAATACATTGATTTCTCTTGTTTTCTTTTTGTTTTTTTTTTTTTTTTGGAGCGATCGTAGATCCTCTATCGCGAACGACGAGTAACCAGTGTCGAAATTGCGAACGATTATCGGAGTGTTGAAAATAAAAGAGAATAAAAGAAAAGTACCTACTACTACACTACGTCCGTCCATTGTTTGTTGACTTGGTGTTTTTGGATATCTAGAAACTAAAAAGGTAAAGTACCGGCTACTTTTCGTCGACCTTGTCGCCTTCGAACTGGACGATACCGTATCGTGTGCACGAATACAGGCGCGCGAGTAGAATTGGCCAGCGGTGGACAGACACGTCGGACAAGTACTCGCGTATCTATCGAATCTCGAACGACGTCCAGGACTCGAACGGACAAATGTTATTCAATGTTTTCTCGCGTACAAGGACCGTATTACCGCTTCTCCGGCAACGTTCAATTGTCCCCGTTTTCGAAGCGATCGTAGCCTTTCGAGTGCAAAACATTCGCGATGGCTATTTACAAAGCGTACAAATTTCTACACGAGTCTCGTACTTCTCCCAGAATATACTTTCCTTGGATGCTACCTCCGCGATCGTTCCCGAAGACGAATTAAATTCTCCGCTCGCACCCATCGAAGAATCTTCTCGATTACGGCGCGAGATCGAGAAATCGAGAGTGGAAGGACCTCGATCGTAAATCCAGGGTAACTTCTGTCGTTGAAGGGCCTGTGGTGGTGCTACCCACGCTTGCCACCAGAGGGAAACTCAACACCGACCGTTTCCCGCAAGTGTCCCGTACCTGCTCCGATCGGTACATATACGGTCCCTTACCGATCTTCCAATGTCCAGACGTATAAGGCAGGGCCTGCTAGAATACCTTACTGACTAGTCTGTGGCGGCGCTACCCACACTTGCCACCAGAGGGAAACTCACCACCGACCGTTTCCCACAAGTGTCCCGTACCTGCTCCGATCGGTATATGTACGATCCCTTACCGATCTTCCAATGTCCCGGCGTATAAGGCAGGGCCTGCTAGGATGCCTTACTGACGAGTAAGCCTTACGCTCTCCCCATTCCTTATTCCTACATCCGACCCGATAGCCGCCAAAAGTCCACTATCAGGCCCAAGTGAGTTGGTTGTTCCGGGGATACCGTGGTTCCCGTGCGGAATATCTGGTCGTGATACCCCGTGGTCGTCGTTGTAGTGATCAAAAGCGAGCTGGACGAGACCGTCTAGCGGCATGGTTCTATCGTCTTGGAGGAACGCGCGCGTAGGAAGGTCCGAGTTGTCCGTGCCGAGGCGCAAATAGAGGAACACCCGGGCTCGTGTCTGTGTACACGGGTGAGCAATAGCGAAATTGTGACGAAGGTGAGGGCGAGTCTGTGCGCTACTAGCACCAGACAGCCTTCCAGCTGTCCATACGCAGCCCGGAACGTCGGAACGGAAACCAATCCCAGCGAGCAGCGAGCAGCGAGCCTCGACTTCTTGCGGAAGATCCCCTCTGGCTTCCCCTCCCGCTCGCGTCTTATCCCTTCCGTCTTTCATCCGACATTCACTCGGTGCAAGAAGTTTCGTGTTCCAGCCAAGTATTCGCCAAGTTTCAAGAAGGCTTACGTACCGACTCTCCTCCTCTCCCCGTACCCCTCGGCCGCCGGCATCCTTCCGGAGCCCGTCTGCTCGCACACACCCTCTCCCCCGGACAACAAAGATCCTCCTCGCTTGTTGCTCCGCGTAATCTCGCGGCGAACGAAGACAGAGAGAGAGAAAGAGAGAAAGAGAGATGGTAGCAGCGCGGCACGCGCGCTAAGAGGATTGCGCGGCCTCCCTTTGCGTTTGCATCGGTAATTAGACCAACGGCTCCGTTCAGCCGGTTTCCTTTTTCGCGGAGAAGAGAAGACCACCCCGCAGACGTCCTCCGACCCTTTTGAACCCACTGTTCGCAGCTCTTCGACGCGGTTGTCCGTTCTCGGTTCGATCCAAGTCGGGAGTTCTCGTCGAGTCGGTTCGATACGAGATGGGAACGACCTGGGAGGTTTCGTGGTCTTTCGAGAACTCGAGGAGACAGGATGTCGCAGAGTTTTGGGGATCTTCGGCAGCAGTGGTTCCGGGCGATCCCGATTCTTTGAAAGCTAACCCCTTCCTGTCGGTCTCCATTCGATCGACGCGGAGAGACTTTACCTTGGCCCGGTCCAAGATGAGACCGGTTTCTCGATCTTCGGAGAACTCGGGGAGAACGTCGTAGAGTTTTAGGGACAAGTTGAAAGCTCCGGGTGACCTAGGAGCCTTCTACGATGAGACGGACGAACCCGTAGGCGTAAACGTCGAGCGAGATCGGGCAGTGCACCGCAGAGTGTATCGATAAAGTACTTTACGACCTAGACGCGTAGAGGACCAGTATTTTCGATCTTGTCGACGATAGAGCAGCTCACTTTTGCGGAAGTTAGCGTAAACCGTAACCACTCTCGTTACGAGACCAAGTATGGAGATCGGAACAGTCGAGACATCGGTACATTGCTCAGACATCTCGGGACGAACAACTCGGAGGCGGTTTCGCGCGACAAACGTTCGAGATTAGTGTAACGTGTGCACGTAGTTTAGAAGATGGTTAATTTTGTACCCCATCTATCGTTTTCTCGCCTCATCGATTCGAATACTCGTCCTCGACCGTTTTACGCTTCCATCTCCTCTCGAGAACCCGTACCGGTTACGTTCGTCGGTACTCCTAAATTAGTCCTACGCCAAAGGCCGTTTCCCCGGCTCGGGAGGCCTCGCCATTTGCCTCTTTTTTTCCCCCTCATCTCTCGACGACGCCGGAACGCGGCAAACAAGCGAGAGGAGCTCGCAAGTTTCCCATCTTCCGCGAGGGTAGCCGGCCGAAACGCGGCCGCGTCATCGCGCGGTTTATTTTTGATCGCCGTATCTCCCGGAGTGCCGCGGCCGATAATGGCGAGTCGCGGCTTCAAAGGGACACGCCTCTCGAGGGCTCTTTTTGCACGGAGCTGCGCGCGGGCTGCGAAGTAACAAACCACCCCGTTTCCCCCTCATACGTCCGCAGACTCGTTTGCGCGATACGCGCCGCGATTAATTGCCGCTGCGCTTTCTCCGATCTCTCGTCGCGCGGAGCGCCGTCTCGATGGACGATGCCGCACGAAATAATTGGGAATAATACCCGCCCGTTGTCCGCAGCGGGCCTATTAACGCGGCCGGACGAAACGGAAGCGGTGGTTCTTTGTTCGGTGAATTTTCGACGGATATCATCGGCCCACGGAGCTCTCCGAACGGTGGAAAGAAGATTAGTCGCGAGGAATGACTCCTTGCCCGTGACACGCGGACGAATACTGTTTTTATTTTCGCCCGGCGTCGACGCCGTTTCGCGGATCAAAGAGCGAGTCGCGTCGCGCCGCGAAACTTCGAACAATTAAAATATCTTCCGTGGCGTCGCGAGGCGTGAGTTATGGCCCTCGGGCGACGAAACATTCTCGAATTAAAATCCTCGTTTACTCCCGCGCCGAGAACCCCACCGCTCGTAATTCATTTTTCAAAGGGTACCGCTCGACCGAGACCGATCGGAGTCGTTTATGCCCCGTCGATACACCGGTTCGCTCCGAGAACGATTTCTGCTTCCACGGCCGCGGAAACGAGAAGAGTGCTTCGATGGGTCCGCGCGGAGGGGACGAAAGGTGGTGGGGACAGCCGAGAAGTGGGGGTAACGCGACCTCGAGAGGAATGAATGCGCGACGAGGTGCTTTCTCTCGCGTAGCCTTGGTACGGTGGGGGTAGAGAAGCGGGGGCAGCCGAGAGGTGGGTGTAGCGCGACCTTGAGCGGAAAATATATACGGAGAATCCCTTTCGCGTACCGTTCGCGCGCTTTTATCGATCGAAGACGATTAAAAATAGTCGGATCGAAAATTTCTTTTACGATAAGTTTCTCGCGCATATCGTGGAACACGCTGGCCGAAAGACACCTCGTTCTCGCCCTCTTCTTCCCTACTTCTCGACGATCGCAACACGCTAAAACATCCACCCGCTGGTTGTTTCGCACCGACGAACGATTCCCTGGTTGCAATATTTCAAATCTCGCGGAATCGATCTAAACGGCGCCTCGAAGAGGGACAAGAAACCACGAATCGTATTTTGGGAGAGATTCCCCCTGTCGCGCGTCTCGGCGAAGAAAAATTGACCGACGACACCGGGACGGAATTATCGTGGGAATAAAAAAAAAAAAAAAGATAAAAATATATATACACACGTTCTTCGCGCATATTTCCGAAGGCGTCGGGGGAGCGTCACCTTGGAGGTCGCGTCGGTGACGCGTCTGACACCCGTGGCCGTCCCCGGGGACGCGCAGCTACCCGGACGCGAGAGATCCGCGCGCGTTTACGCGCGTGTGCGCTCTCGTACGTGCACCCGTCGACGAAAAAGAGTCCGAGTGTCGGAGTGATGGATGCGTCGGCTTTGACGTAACGTAATACACATAGACGCGATAGTCACGCTCTTTCCTCTCTCTCTCTCTCTCTCTCTCTCTCTCTCTCTTCCTCTCTCCGTCCCCCTTCTTTTTATACCCTCGCCTCTCTTTCGCGCGTTCCTCCCCGCCGCTCGCTCCGAGCCCGTCCACGCTCGCGCGGAATAATATGCCGAGCACGTACCGCGCCTCGTTTCTCCGTAATTTTCATCTAGATTTTACGACGCATCTCGCGAGAAGCTGGTTTCCCCGGTAATTCGATGATCCAGCGTGTAACGTTGTCGTTGTTGGTGTTGTCGTCGTCGTCGCACTCGGGACCGTGGAACGCGCGTTACGCGCGCTTCCTCTTAACGATTACGCGCGCGCCTCCCGATTACAGGGACCGGCTGGCTACCTTCCGTGGAAATTTCATCGTTCTCTTCTTCGTTCCCGCGCGCGAGTTTTACGTCGCGTCGACTATCAGGTCGTTAGCCACCGGCGCGTCGTTGCGCGCTTTAACGACGATTTATTACGTTCTATCGATGTTCCATCGGGTACGTCGATGAACGTGACTCTCGTCGAGCAACTGTTCGTCGACTGCTCTCGAGACTTCAAAGAGACCCGATGTTTCCTTGTTCGTTAATTTATACCCGGGAATGGATACGTTCGGGCGAGCGTGGTTCGCTCCGCGACTCGGATCGCCGGTCCCGTTTGTGCGTTCGATTTTGCGAGAACGCGTTTATTTTACCGAGGTGCATCCCGTTCCTCGAAGCAAAGGCGGACGCCTCGATTTATAAATATCTTCTTTCGTACGGTGCAATTTCGAGGAAAACTACGCGCGCAAAATCTTTTCTCGATCGCCGAATCGCTGGAATCGGGAAGATCGTGTTCGACGTTTTCGAAGTTTCGATGCGTTACGAGCTCGGCAAATATTTGCGGCTCCCGCGTTTCCCCGAATAAGTCGAAGTCGAAGCGCTGCTTCGGAGGAGTTCGAGGAACTCCGCGGATCGCGCGTACATTCGAGCGAACGCCGATAGTCCGCTCGCGACGCAAAGAAAATCCCGGCCGGGGAAGTCGTGCGTCGACAAAGACGTCTAAGACTTACGGAGGAACCTAATCCATTAGCGGGAGGATTCGCGAGAAACGGAACGAGGAACGAGGAACGAACACGCGCAAAGCGCACCTGCGGCTCGAAGAACCACGACTGCGGAAATAATCGAAACGAGTTCGAAGCGACCGGTTCTCGGGGACGAAACGACGATCTCCCCTTCTCTCTTACCGATGGCGTCGTGGAAAATAGGCTGGAAGCAATCGTATCGCGAGTATCGAGGAAGAAAGGGAACGCGATCGGGGATCGATAAATCAGGGGCGTGTTCAGGGGTTGTCCCCTGTGTCGCGAGAGGGACGATTCTCGTCGCGCGTCTCGATGGGTTCCTCGCAAATAAAATACGACCCAATTTCGCGGGCACAAACCGCGAAACAATGGTATTGATCTTATTTCCATATCGGCGTCCTCCCGCGCGACCGAGGGCGCGGACTACGGACGGATCGGACGACCGAGGGCAAAGGACGAAGAAGAAGCTCGAACGACAGGGGACGAGGGACGTCCAAAGGGCCTCGCGGTGCGTGCGAGAGGGATGCCAGACCAGCCATCCACCGCCCCTTACGCCCCCTGAAGGTATATATCGAGCGACGAATGTCGGACGTTCAGCGTGCACGTCACGTAGACGAGAGTCTCGGCGAGGTGAGACGAGAGAACCGAAACAGAGACGTTGGACGTCGACGACGACGACGACGACAACGACGACGGGGGGTGTGTCTCGACCTTATCCTCCCGGGGGGGCCACGCACGGCATAATTAACAAACTTCCGCGATGTTTCTTCCCGCGCGTCCGTCCGTCACCGCCCGATTAACCTGTCCGATCGAAAAATCAATTTCGCGTAGAAACTGGGTTCACGGGGAGCCGCAGAGACGAAAGGTAATGGAATTCTCTTTTTTTACTTTTAAAGTCTTTCGTCGGTGAGCATCTTAACTTGACGTTCCCGTCGAAGCTTTTCGATGCACGTTTCGTCATTTTCGCCTTTACGATTTCTCAGACGTATCGTTAAACGAATTGCGACGATCCAGTTTGCCACATTGCAGAAACAACCGCGGAGATCGTTGATTCGTAAAGTATAGATTGCAAGAATTTCAACGTATACACCGATCGAGATTATCGAATAAGGAAACGTCCGAGCAGTGAACGGATACTTTCCGTTCGACCCTTCCTTTCGAAACACGTACACCGAAGGAACGATGGTTTTCGAAACTCTCGATGGTATCGAATCCGTATCGAATCGCGCGCGCGAGAAAATCGATGGGAATCGTTTCCGAAGGATCGTCGTCCTTCCCTCGACGCCCCACGGTGCACGAGCGTCAAAATCCGGCAATTCCCGACACCGTGTTCGTAACGAGATTCGGATAAATCAAAGAAATCGGACAAGGGGGAAGTAAGAGCGGTTTGCGTCCAGGAATCGGACCCGGGCCATAAGACGCTTTTCTCGTATCGTTCCCCGTGTTCCATCGCGTCCTTTGTATCACCCCTCGAAAGACACCCCTGGTCTCCTCTCTCTCTCTCTCTCTCTCTCGCGCGCGCGCGTTCACGGAGAGAGAAACGCGGGAGACAGCGAGAAACGAATACAAATGGATGTACATCGAGAGCAGCTTGTAAAATGCTATTTCGAACGACGTTCCGTCGCTTTTGTGCACTTTGCATCGTCTCGTCTAGATACACCGGGAGCGAAGAAACGCGCCGCAGACACCTCTCTCGCCAGATATCGGTTTTCCAATGTAGAAAGGGGACGAACGTCGGACGAGAGAGGCCGTTGGCCGTTTTTCTTCTCGGTTCACCGTGGTCGGGATACATTTCGGGGTTGACTTTGCATCGATCTACCGAGGAGAACCGAGAAACTCGCCGATCGTTTCGCGGGAAAATCAAAATTCGATCGAGACTCCTCGAGAGATGTTCCGTTGGACGACGGTGTAATTTTCCGTTCGGTGCGCGAGCGCGATGACGAGTAACGAAAATAATTTACCGCCGCGACTTTCGTTCGAGTCGAGATGCAATTTCCGTTGCAAAGGTTTCTCTTCTCGTTCCACGATGACGCGAGGAGGTTCTTCGAAGTCCGTTCTCGCGATCTCTCCGTCGACGCGCGAAAGGAAATCAGTGGCGAGTTCTGATCGCGGACCGAGTCCCGACGACTTCTCCCGAGCGTCGGCGAAAGATAAGGTTGATTCGAGGCAGCTCTCCACCGTGGGAGGGGGTGGGATTGACAAATTGTCGGGGACTCGAAAACCGACGCGGATGGAAAAGCGAACGACGATCCGATCGGAGGTGAAAGGTAATATGTCGCGAGGAGAAAAGAAAGCCCGGCGAGTCTTTGACGCGAGCCGGAGGAAAAAGAGCCTCCTCGAGGAGGAGGACAATAGGGCCGATAAATAAGTCCGTAATCGGTGGTTCGCGTTCGGGTTCGAGCCGAGAATGGCTCGATCGACCTCCAAAGGTGATCCCGAGAGGGGTGGGAAATAGGGAGAAGGTTCGACCGAGAAAGCCCTTCGGTCGGCCTCTTTCGTAAGCTCGATCGTCGACACACCTCGACCGAAAGGGCTCCTCCGCGAGCTTTCTCTGGCTTTTTCGCCGGCGTCTTACCTCGCGCTTCGCCGCCCCTCTCTCATTGGCCGGCTGTTATCCTTCCTCTCGTCTCGCCCCGTCGGATCCGTGTGTACGCGAGACTGGCTTCGGATAAAAGAAGCGACTGTAATTAACGGCTTACCGTGCTCTTACTTTTTGCGAGCTTTTCGTCTCGCGGAACCGCCCCGTCCTTCCCGTTATTAAAGACACGCGCGAACCGGCCTAAATTATCGCCGAAGGACCCTTCCGAGTACCGCGACGCGAGCTCCTCTTGAACCGGAGGGACGTTTTCCACGAGCGGATTCGCGCGGAGACTCCTCGTGCCGATAGGAGGAATATGGTGCCCTGGGTGATCCGATTACGCGCTCGATCGTGTCTGGCGACGTCCTTCCCGCGGCGACTGAATGTATTCTTAACGATAACTGCCCTCTTCTCGATACGACAATTTTTCCATCGTCCTTGATTGGAAGATTATTTCGATGTCGTCTACAACCTCCGTTCCTTGGAATCGAGATCGAGTCGCGATCGAGGAGTTGACGAACACGCGCGTGCACAAACCTTCTCCGGAGAGGAATTATTCGCGCAACTTTGACTCGGTATCGCGCTCGTTCGAACAACGATACGATTTCTGTACAATCTTCGTTTCCACCGTCGAACGTCGAGTAGCCGAAAAAACGAATACGCGCGTACAAAGGTCCTCGAGGAAGAAACTGATCACGCTTCGGCTTATTTTCCCCGCGAGCCTTCCCTCTCTTCCTCGAGTCGCGTATTTTCTCTCGCTCGATCCGCTTCCGTCTCTCGGTGGAAACGTCCCTCCGTTCCGCGACTCGACGCCGATATTTCGATCGCTCGGACTGGTATCGTCCTCGCGGATCACGCGGCGAGCGTAATCGCGCGTAACCTCTATTTAAGCCGGGTGAACTGCGACGAGGTGTTTTCCCGCGGAAGAAAAAAGTCTCCCGGGGCGTGCACCCTCGAACCCCCGGCAGCACCCACCCCTACCGAGCCGACCACGCGCCGACAAACTTTTTCAATCTGGCGTCATTATGCGCGAGTTTAGTCCGCCGACTCGGCTCCGACTAACTACACCCTCCTCGTGCCGCTTCGGCCGCGATGCTCAAACTAATTTTCAAAGAGACGAGTAATGGAGTCGCGCGCCGCTAAGAGTCCGGCAGCCGCTTACCGAAAGGAAACTTTCAACCGCGCGGAAACGAGAAGTAATTAATCGAACCATATGAGCCACCGCTGGCTACCATGGCCGTGGAACGGAAGAAATTTACACGAGAGGGGGTGATTTCCACCAAGATTTCTAGGAACGCGAAGAAAGTTCGGCAGTACCGCGTGTCTCGATTTCAATATTCGCGAGTTTCCAAGTTTGCGAGTAAAACGAGTCGAATTCGAATCTATTTGTTCTAATTTACTCCGTTCGGTAACGTTGCTCGTGTTCGACGTAAAAGTGCGGGCTCGGCGAACGTTGCCAAACAATACGAGTAATTGTGCGGCGAAAACAAAACGAGCCCCGTATAAAGAGTATACAAATTAAAAACTACCCAGCCGCTGGCAACGCGCGAACGAAATTTCAAAGTATAATAATGTTGATCCGAAATATTGTTCCGCGGTGAAAGTGAATTAAATTACGAAAACACCTGTGGTGTTCCGTCCCCGAAAATAATTTTATAAAATCGAGCAGCGCCCGGTCAATGCGTACTAAACTCGCGAATAAATATTCACGATCAAATTTTACGTGTCACGGGTCAATATCGACTCCGAGTTTTCTTCGTTACGGGGAGAAATATTTTCGAAACGGACGGGGGTTGATTCTTCTACGTACGATCGACTTCTCGAGAAGTTTCGAGCGGATCTGTTTTCCAATCGAGGCCGAGAAAATCGTTCCTCGACGAAATGATTTCCACTCGTCCGGAAATAAGTCGCGAAATTAATTTCTTCCGAAACGCACCGCGCGTGTACCGCGCTCGTCTCGAGGCGCCTCGATTTTCCATCAGCGGAACGCGCGTCGACAAAGACGCGTAAAAAGAAAAAAAAAACACGACGCTCCGAGTTTCCCGATCGGTGGAAGAAATCCTGGAAATTACACCAGAGGCCAGATAACCGTGGAGAAATAATAGCCGATAGCCCGGGTCCGGTTCGGTCGAGCTTCATTAGCTCGCCAACGTCCGAAAAATCCGTGAACAGGGAGGAGGGAAAGCGAGAAAAAACGGCGAAATAGGCAAAGGAGGCTAAAAACAAATTACAACGGGCCGTCTCGCTCCTTTGCACGCGGACGGAGCTCCGAAGCGCAATTTTCGTGACGGGGCCCTCTCGACGAGCTTTTCCTCGTCCTTTCGGGCTGACGCTGACGAGACACTTTCCTTTCTGCCGCGAAGAATCGTTCGTTAGTCGCAAACCGCCGGTAAAAGACTCGACGAAATACGTATTACGGCGACGTCACCGGACGAATCTCCGCGGAGATGGGGGAGAGAAAAAATTCGCTCGCTGGTGCTGCGGTCCGGTGAAATTTAGAACAAAAAGATCACGGGGAAGGAAAAAGAAAAAAAGAAGAAGAGAAGGAAAAAAAACGTCGTTCGGTAAATGAGATTCAGCGTTTTCCGTCCCCCTATTTGGCAGTCACGAGGGGCCTGAGAGAGCCACCGTTCGCGGAAAATTCACGTTGCCCGATCGTGGTAGCCTCCGTCCTCCGGGGGCATCAAAGGCCCGGCTCGAGAAACACGGGATTAATATCGGATTTATTATTTTCCTTTCGCCACCGTTCCTTCGGGAGGAGGAGGAGTTGGAAAAAAATATATCGGGAGGAGCGAGGACGCTGTGCAAACTTATCTCGAACGGTTCGCGAAGATCCAGTGGGGGGTTTAGGGCGAAGACGTCGAGGCAGAACAAACACGAGCCGTATCCGCAAGAAAAGCTCCGCGACGACCCACCAACGACCAGATCCGTCTGGTTCGGGTTAGGTCTGGGTTAAGTTCTATCTCTGGATAAACAAACGGAAGGGTACAAAGCGTTCGATCGGTACGCGCGTAAACCGGCTCGGACCGATGGATCGAAACGAGCGAGGAAAGAAGGGAAAGAGTTTCGCCAATGAATTTCATCGTTCGTTCTCCTCGTTACGGGAGAAGCTCCTCTTGGTTTCCGTTTCGCGTCACGGCCCACCGCGTACGAGATCCGCACCCTTCTTTTCGTCTCGCGAAACTTTCCACGGGCGTGGAAACGTGGTGTCCACGACGCTGGAACACGCGTCCGAGAAACTTCCAGCGACGAATTGATTCGACGGCCGGGAGAACAACGAGAGAACCTGTTACGCGATGACTGACCGTTCCTCGAGAACATCCGGAGAGGAGTAGGAGGCAGCGTTTCCGGGAACCTTCGAAATTGCTAGACGGTCCGTGAACGGGGGAAACAAAAGTCTGGACTCGCCTATGGGAATCCGTGACCGTCTTCAAACCCCGTACGACGTTGCGACGTGGAGCAAACAGCGCGCGCGTGTCTGCGCTCGCGTCATCTTTTTTCTTCTTTTTTTTTCCCCCCCACCCCGCGCGTTCCACCATCGTCACAACGCGTAAGATGCAACCGCGTAATACCGGAACCGTGTGTGTGCGCGCGCGTGATCGATATAGGAAGCTTTTGTTCCCTTCGCGAGAAAAAATTCTCGGTTTTGCCATCGGCGTGTACTCGCCCGCGATTCTTGGGAATCGGCACAGCGAGGCGTGCACGCGGCTGTCCGAGAATCTCGCTGACGAGCCGATGTCCAAAGGGCGAATGTCTTCGCGGGAGAGTTGCAAAAACCGGTGTTTTTATACGGTGAACACGTATGGAAAATGAATCGTCGCGCGTCCAATATATGGACGCGTCTCGATCGAAAAGATCGATGCCTTTCCATCGATTTCACCGAGTTTCGAACCATCTTTCCGAATCGTTTTATCGTCGACGGTGATTCACCGCGAGATTCGATCACGATTGTTCTCCGATGCAAGCAAGAATGCATCGGTCGAAGTTTCTTCGAATTGTTGTTCCTACGGACTAATAATATATTCGTAATTTACGTTTTTAATTACCTAAGAGCAATCCGAACAACATCGAGCGCGTTCACCCATCACGGTGACACTTCCCGGTAACCGCTCCGGATTATCGTTAACAACTGGTCGATTGTTGTAGGAAACCGAGTGAAAAAATTGGCGCAGTGTCTTCGCGGGTAGCTCGTTCAACGCGAAAAGTTTCGGTTCGGTGGTTCGCACGGTTCTCGGAATAAAAAATGCCAAGCATTGGCCATTTTCCGAGCGGAGACAACCCGTTGATCAAAGGTTCCGGGCGCGTCGAGGTGTCGCGTAATCGAATTCGCCGATTTCTCGCCGGTTCTCTCCACGAGCCGAAAAGGAACGAGACGCGTCGCGGAGGCGCGAGACGCACAAAGAGCTTGCCAATATATATCGCGCGTTAAAAATAAAGGAGCGCGCGTATTTTCATTGCCGGTGGCGTGCCGTTGGTCGGGAAGAAGAGGGTTTTCCTCCTCGCCGTTGGCGAGCAAGAGCGAAAGCGGCGCGCAGGGAAGCGCGGAAAAGCTGCGAGAGCGAGAGCGCCCGCGACGAAAATGACAAAGCCCCGCGGGCATACATCCGACATTTTTCTCTCGTGGCACGTATAGGTAGTGCCACCAGCCTCCGTTGAAAGCGAGTTTCGTAATAACCGGACGAGCAGCGGGGCAAAAAAAAAAAGAAAGAAGGAAAGAAGAAAAGAAAAAAAAAGGGAATAAGGAAGGAGAAGAATAAAAAAAAGAAAAAAAAAAGGGAAAATAATCGGGTGCCGTGGTTCGTACAATATCCGGAATATTGGAGTCTCCTTTCGAGGGAACGACGCTGAATCGTAATAAGTTGAGACGAGCACCGGAGGAGAGACGGTGCACCAAACGGGGTGGACAAGGGGGTGGAAAGCAAGGGTCACCGCGACGATGGAAAAATTACGGGGATCGAGGTACGCCGTGGTCCTCTCCCCGCCTCCCCGCGTAAAAGGAAAACTTATTCGCTCGGCTGTTTCACGATCCGACGAACGCCCGAGATTACTCGCGTCTTCGTGTTTAGATTAAATTCCGCAGCCACGCCGACTTAGATAGCTTCCGGCCGATCTCGAGCGTGCATTCCGCCCGCGCGGAACGAACCACCGCGGAAATATTCACAATAACGGGCACGCGTGGACCGACAGATTTCTCGCGGTATGCCCGGTATGTTTTTCACGATTCCTCGCCGGTTTCTTTCCACCGGCCGGTTCCTCGCATTCCGCGTTCGTTCTCTCGGGGCTCGATCGCGCCTCGGCGCAGCTTTCTCGATCCACCGAGTTTTCGAAGCGTTTCGAATTCTCGACGAACGAGAGAGATCTCCGCGGAGGAAACCTTCTACCGACGAGCCGCGCGGAGCGAATCAACCTCTCGAGCTATGTTTAGACGACTCGAATCCGCGCGCGAGTACGAGCTCGCACTTATCGCGTCCGGTGTGACATATTTATCGGGGGAAGGATACCGTTGCTCTTGGATAAGAAGAATTCCTTTTTCGTCGTTCCTTTACCGGAAATAGATCGGACGTAAATTATTTCAAAGGACGGTTAAAATTCGGTGCCGTCCGTACGGGGTTTAATTATACGCCGCGAAATTACCAAAGCTGAATTTTGCGTCGAGGCGATGGTATCGAAGCTGCACGAATCGATTCGCGAAAGTACACTCCTCGAGATTTTCTAGCATTCGTGAAAACTTGGGAGCCTCTTGAAACATTATTCGAGGTCTGATATCGACGGAAGATCGTCCACGAAATTTTCTTAGAAAAGAATAGAACTCGGATGCGTCTAATGATACTGATCTCTGCGTCTGAGAATACTATACTACGATCGTAGTACCGTTTCACTTTCCACGAACGCAACAATTGCTCGAGCATTTCGGGAAACAACGCCATACCCGGCATCCCCTAAAAGCGGATATCCGCGAAAAAATTAACTCGACGAAGTTTCGTTCGAACGAGCCACCGCCGCGATAAAAGGACGATCGACCCCGCGTTTTCCGCGCGCTTGGCGCCAGGTCGCGCGCGGATACATCGCGTATTCGCGAACACGCTTGCACGCGCTCGGGGGGGTTGGTCGAAGCCCCCGAAATCGCGAATAATTACGTCCCTCCGCCCTCTTTCGTGTACCGATCGGTCCGCTTCGCGCGCTGCCGCGCCGCGGCGTTGTTCCTCGCTAACGAGGCGCAGCAATTTGCGTATTTTTAATTAGTTATTATGTCGGTCGGTAGACGAGGGGCAGGCGCGCGTTTCAAGTTTTGTTTGCAATTTCCATCCAAAACCGCCCCCTCCTACCCCCCTCTGACGAGCAGCTCTCGGCCGCGTGCACGCGTGCAGCTGCAACTGCACACGGTCGATCGCGTACGCGCGAACGCACACGCTCCGCTCGGCCGTGTTCCTCCGGTCGCGCCGTTTGCCTACGTGCCCCGCGATTATTATCGCGGACGCGTTTCGTTTCGTCGCGTATTCGACAAAAATGAATCGGTCGTTGACCATCCCCACCCCCCACCCACCCCCTACTGGTTGTAAATGGAACCGTAATCCGGGGAAATCGCCAAATTTCCGAAGACCGACGGCTCTCGGTGGCGATTAATTCGCGAATTGCGCAATTAGGGAAAGACGGTCGGCCCGTAGGGAACTCCGGAGCTTGGAAAATTGATTCGAGATACGTACGGTTTGACGAGGGCAACGTCTCGCCAATGGTGAAACGAGAAATTGTCGAGATATCGAGAAGAGTTCGGGAACAAGATTCTCTCGAACTTCGGAACGATCGATTTTAGCAGCGTAACTCGATGAAAATCACTCAACGAGGAACAAAAATCGCTGGATTCTCGGGCACGAATCGAAGCGCGAGAACGACGAGGAAAAAATCGCGAGGATACAGGGAACTCGGACGATCGATTCGTCTCGGAGAATAAACGAATCGATTCGACGATTCGCGCGAAGTAACCGAGGGAATAAACGGGCCCCTGCTCGCGGAATAAACGAACAATTTGTCGAGGAACGATCGAGCCGAGAATTATTCGAGGGCGAGGTTTCCTAAAGTTTGGAAGTTCGTTCGCCTTGACCGTGAAATTTTCACCGAGGTTCGCGGCGGAAGATTCCGTGACTATCCTACTCGTAGCGGAGTATCGTCGGGAACCGAGGCTTCCGAAACTTTAAAATACCGTTTCGATTCGTCCCAGTCGGGAAATTCTCGAGCGCGTAACCTTCGCGGAACATTCCGCGAGTCTTCCGCTCGCGAACGAACGAGAAATGTCGAAGAAACGGTCGCGTGGAACCGTCATCGGGAAACGAGCTTTCGCGGAGTTTCAAACGTACTGTACAGTATGTCCTTCACAGACTGTGCCCCGACTTCGTCGACACGCAAATTCTCGACGCAAGAATCGTTGACGATACGATGCGCGTACACAAAGCGAGGTCATCGAGACCCACTTTATCATTTCGCCCGACCTCTGTGTATCTATGATCGGAAATTCTGTCCTCGTAAACCGTGCCTGTTCAGAAGCGAATGGATCGTGCCTCCGTGTGAACTTTTTTTTCGAGCTCCAAGAATATTGTCCGTAACGCGTCCCATTTGATTCGATGTATCACTTTCGTATTATCGTTACGCCTGTGTACACTAACGGAACTTCTTCCCGTCTGTAGCAAATGGTAAAAATATTTACTCGTTCCACTCGCTAAAAAAAAGCTTTCCAAAGTTCGAGAAACCAACTTCGCGTACTCTGACCCTGAAATACTCGCAAAGTGTCTCCGAAAGAGTCCTCCGTGACTCTGCGCGATGCAAATTCGATCTCGCGCGAAAGAATTGCCCGAATCGCGCGATCGTGGGGGGTGAATGTTTAAAAACGTCGAGGAAGGAGTACCTGGGAGATTCCTTGCCTTCCTGTTGTCCAGTCGCCATGTCGTCCCGCCGATCTCGAGGATCTTCCGGTTCGCTCGAGGTTCAACTTCACTGTATCCTCACGACACTTTCTCACAGGTGCCCGATGACGAGTGTTCGACGAAGGTCGATCACGCGCGCGGACAACGGAACGAATCGTCGGTGAGGACGCGATGCGAGAACTCCGGGGCGGTGGTGATCATCGAATCGCGCGTATCGCGACGAGGTGGCTCGACGGAGGTTCTCGGGAGCTTCTCCATCGTGAATCGACGTCGCGACGCGACTGTGCGCCCGATTGAAACGGGAACGACTCGCCCGGTCGCGGTGCGAGCGACACGTGCGAGGCGGTGCGACCGCGCCGGCACGGAAACGACGAATTTATCGCGATTTATTCCGCCGCGATAACCGCGGTACGCGAGACTCCCCGTATTGAATACCGTTGCGCACGAAACCTGGCACGGCTCGGGGAAATAATAAAAGAGAAGAAAAAAAACAAACGAAAAAAAAAAACGAGGAAAAAAAGGAGGAAAAAAAAACTTTCCTCTTTTTTTCTTCCCAAAGGGAGCCACCGAGCGCCGAGCCGCGACGTTTATCGTCCTCTGTTTGTACCACCCGCCGCGAGCGCACACAGTTCGTCGTCCCGGTTAATTTTCCATCGGCTGGGCCCCTGCGTTTGCTCTTTCCCTTCCCCGCGCGTTTCCCGGCCGCCGATTCAAAACGAGGAACACGATGCTCTCTTCCCGTGCGAACTACTCGCGTCGCCTCCCGTCATCTCGAGTCGATCCGGTGTCGATCTCGACGCTAGCTCCCGACCGATTTTGTACTTTCGACGATTCGATTTCTCTCTTCGTTCTATTCTCTTTCTTTTCTTTTCAATTTCGAATTTTTCTCCAAATTTAATCGCGACCGCGAAGTCTCAGGAGCGACGGGTACTCGCGAACGTAACGTGTGCGCGGACGCGCGCTACACGGGGAATGGCGCCGGTTCGCGAAGAGAGGAACATGCGAGTGTGACGGCGCACGCCGCGCTACTGACGACGCCTGGCGTTGCGCTGCCACGCTGCAACCCGCCCGAGAGACTCCGGTGCCCCGAGTGTTCGCGCACGCGCTACCGCCCGGTTTGTGGACACTTTTCCCGACCGGGGATCGGAAACTGCCCTCGCGCGAAACCCCCGAAAACAATCCTGACGGATGTTTCCAGCACTTTGTACCCGACCATCGATACCATTCGGCGCCTCGAGTGTGTGGGGGGACGACCAACCGGAGACCAGCAATTTTAGAACGTTCGTAAACAGGGGAATCTGACTCGCGACTACGTTCGCGACTTCTTTGTCCATTTAGCGATGGATTTCGCTGGGAATTCTTTTCTCGGGAGCGGAACAACCATGAACGCTCGCGATCTAACTCACGAGTGCACTCGCGGGATCTTTGTCCGTTTGTCGGTTGACCTACGAGGTAATATCGTTTTAACGATAGAGAAACGTACGGAAGCATTTATTTGAACCGATTCACGGGATCTTTGTACACTCGTCGATAGATCCCCATGGTAGAGGATCCTTTTTTTATCGCGCAAATGAATCGGTAGGTATAACGCTCGCGAAATACGCTCGATCGTTTCGTTAATACGAGATCGGCCCGTTTGTAGCTTTCGACTGTCACGGAAGGGGGAAAAATCCAACGTTCAATTTTAAACCGATCGAACGGTATAAATAAAATGGAACGTAACGACGAATTGTAAAAGTTCCTCTTTTTTTTTCTTTTTTTTTCCATATTTCGAGCGCGACGAGTGCGCGCGATGACCCGGTAACTTTTACGCGAATCGATATTTTTTAATAAAATTCAACAGAATCGTAGTTCGCGGCGCGTATACCTTTGACGAATCAACGAACGAACGAACATTCGTCGTAATTACGGTACTTCGAGGAACGTTTATTTTTCGTTCGCGTCTTTTCCACGCACCGGAGGATCGAAAACTATCTCGAAACGCGTCGTAATTAACGCGCGAAACTACCTGTCGATTTTCCAAGCGCGGAAGGCGGCTCCCAAAGCGCCCCTAGGGATATCGCGTCCGAATAAAACTCCCCCGTAATCTCTCTTACTAATTAGCCCGCGCTCGAGCCGCTCGCTCTTTCCATCGGCGAGGGGAGGAACCGTGAAGCGAGGAAAAAAAGAAAAAAAAAAACGTACGCGCGGTTATTTGCATGTATAACGACGAGCGGCGTGGACAGGAGGCCTCCTCCGAATATCCACGAAGCGGAGAGACAGCTGGTCGCGCCTCGAGCCTTCCGAGAGGAGACATCCGGTCCCGACGAGCCCGAAACTCGTCAAAATACACAAATCTCTCGCACGACCCCTCCTCCTCCTCGCCCTCTGCTCGTTTCTCCCGTGGGACGACTACTCGCTAACCGCGCCGCGAGCTTTTGCTCTCTTTTCGTCGTTCGGACACGAACGAGGAATGGAAACGGCTCCTTTCGATCGTCGTCGACTTCTTCGGAGAAATAACACGGGTAATTAGAGCCAGGATCCTTCCGTTCGAGGTTTCCCTCCGTTTTCGATTTAACTTCGGGACGCGCGATATTGTACGAACACGCGCGACCAAGTTCTCCACTTCGGGACGAAACTTTCGCGCGACTGGTTTACGACACGGACCGAAAAACCGTGGTTTATTTCTTGGCCGGCGTGAAACGACGACCCGAGAACATCCGATTACCACCGGGGAATTTATCGGATGGACGTACTCGATAATTTTCGGAGATGCAAATAATTCGTGTTCGACGTACTTTGAAATTTCTACGATCGAGTAACTATTTGGCGAAGATTTTACGTAAAATTTTCGATATTAAAGACTACAAAGTCTAGAAAGGCTGAAAAACTGCTCACGGTAGTCGGTCGAGTGCCAATAAATATAGAAAAATTAATTTCGTTACTCCCTCGTCAAGGGTGGTCCGTCGAGAATACTAGACGACCTGGAACGTTCGAATCGTAAATATAGAAAAATTAATTTCGTTACTACCCTGGAAAAGGGTGGTCCTTCGAGAATATTAATCGACGTTGAATATTCGCAAAGAGTCCAAGGGCTCGCGCAAAATTCGCAACCTGTGCTAATTGAGCGTTCCAGTAAATATAGAAAATTGAACTCCGTTCGTACCTTGCTGAAAATCTTACAAATGTATTGGCGATTTGATACTCTCTTCCAAAAATTGGACAGAATTTCGCGAAACGGTCGTATAAAATTTCGAGCGAATAGCTTTCTCCCCCGCCTTAACGACCGCTGTGTCTCGGGGCGATAAAGCAACGGGGATGGAACACGCGGGGATTAATTCGCCGCCGCGGTGCTCGGCTTTGACCCATTTCCGGTCCACGGTGGCGGCCGTGAAACGCGATTCGCGGGCGTGTGTGCGAGGAACGCGAGATTCCCCCGCGCTCGGAAGATTTATGCGCGATCTCGACGCCCCGGAAAACCGACCGCGCTCTCGATGCACCCGATGCACCCGATGCACTCCCCCGCGTGACTTCATCGTCGAATTTCGGTCCTCGAGCCCGCGTACGCGGTCTGGCCGAGCGGAACGAACGTCGAATATTTACGACGACGTCGGTTGCCCCCCGATTTCTCGTAATATCGGCGTTAACGACGCCCGGGGAACTGCGACGGACATTTTCGCATCGGATCGCGTCAAATTGGACGAAGAAATATCGTGGAAATCGACGAAAATGGGAAAATTCCGGTGCCCGAACGTTCGAAATATTCCGAAGTAAATAACACGAACCGAAACGACCGGTTTCGAAACGGTACCGACAAATTTTTGCTCGACGAAAAATTATTCTCGCGAGAATCCACGAATTATGAGAGTTCTCCATTTACCTCGTAATCGTTTCGAAAAATAAACGGTTCTGTATCGAAACCGCTCTCGTTTCGCGCGAGTCTCGAATCGTTCGCGGATGTACCGAGAGGATGGATGTTTCGACACAGGAGTATCGATTTCAGAGGTAAACGTATCGATGATATCGAGTGACGTCTCGGTGTCCCGTCATTGGACATCTCTCTGGCACCGTTTCTAGGCTCTGTGAATTCCTCTGCCACTATGATCAAAGTCCTTAATCATTGTACGCGTATATAGGTATGTTGTATGCCCGCTTCTACGACCATTAGGGCAGTCTATCGTTGCTCGCGTATCCCGGTTCTCGTCGATGCATTTTCCTACTTTCATCTTCGCGTTCTCTTCGTCCTTGGCGTTGATCCTTTCTCGCTCGTACTCCGCTACGAAAGTGTCCTTTGTCTTAACGCGCTCGTTGGAAATAGTTTGCTCGGATCTCTGCATCGATCTCTTCGATCGGTCGTAGCGGAGCATTTGTACGCGCGTATGGACACTGTGCATTCATAAATACAATTTTCTGAATTATTTTATTTCGCGTCGAGGTCTGTCTATATTCTCCAAGGACCATTGCCGCTTCATCGCCAGCGGAATCATCGCGCGAATTGTAATTTTCGTTTCGAATATTTCTAATTCACTCCTCGAGGCTCTCTCCTCCCCAACGCGAAAGAATACAGCACACTCGCGCAACAAGTCAAAAAATCCCCGCCATTCGTCGCACGAGCGAAGAAAATCGACGTCGGTTGGAGAATCCCGCGATAAACGACCGACGTCGAGGCGCCGTCAATTAAAATCGGCTGGGACAGGGTGGCACGGTAACACACCCCCTTGCACACGCGAGCAGATCGTGCCCACGCATTTGCTATTACATCGACCGAATGGAAATTACATTTCCCTCACCTGTCCCGATGGATTATCCAAATTCTTTTAAACGGATCTCGGACCTCGCCGAGACACCGTTCGATACCGCGACAAATTTTCTTTCGTGTCTTTGTCGAAATATTTATCAATGTCGAGAGATTTTGTAGATATCTAAATTCGCGTGCCTTTTTCATCGCTGTGCAAAATAACGTTGAAGCTGATGGCCTTCTATGGTCCATCCAAAGAGACGAGATACTTACGTTTACATTAACGCGATCGGTTAAATGTGGGTCTATTTTCTTGAGCTCCGAGAACGATTCTCGCTCGGTTACAGAGGGTTGCTCTGGAAAAACGAACGATTCGAAACGAATTTATCTTCTTTATTCTTTACTCGGCCCGCTTGACTCGATTGGAAAAATAACAGCAAAGCTCAGAAGAAATCTTCCACGCGATCATTGGGTCCGAGTATTGCAAAGTCGCGTCCAATCGCGCATTCCTCCCGCGCGGTCGTCGCGTTCGTTATCTCGTCTCGTTGTACGAACCGTGGAACGGTTCTTTGGTCGTTTTTGTTCACCAGATAAATAAATATCATCGTGGCGTTTCATCGATCGACCCTTGAGCGTCCCTAAACCGCGACGAGGACCAACGCAGACGGCCCGGGGAATAATGTACACGATGGAATATCGACGCAGACGGGGACCGAGCGGTACGGTACACACTGCCCCACTTTGTACAGCGCCGTGGAAAAATTAACTATTCATCCGTCCTGCGGCCGTGCACAATGGCCGGGGGCCGAAATATCGAAGGACCGGTCCCCAATCGAGGCGAGTCGATGCCGAATTGCTTCCTTCCGTGGGATTGCGTTGCGGCTCGAGAAACCAGCAACGGTGCGGGGCGGTGGACGCGCGAGGGAAAACGACACACGAACCGAGGCTAAACCAGCGGGAAATACGCCGATGCATCGGAAGAGTTATCGCCGGTGATTAAAATGTGGCCAACCCGAAATTGGAAGCGAGATCTTCGTACGAACCGACCGACCGAACGCTGCTTTTAATCGACTGCGGTGTTGTTCGCGAAATCGTCGCCCCGGACTACGCGGTGTCTCTACCCTCCCCATTCTCCCTCGCGAAAGACGCGACACTTTGAGGAGGAAGCTGTTATTTCCCGGTGAAACGTGTACCGCGACCAATTTTCCAGCGTCGAGTTACCGGGCCGTTTCTTGGAAAAATTGCGCGTAACGAACGCGAAGGAGTCGAATCTAAATATTCGAGAGGGGTGGTTTTAAACGCGCGATAATAACTAGTTGATTAGCGATATGTGTAAAGATTGGTTAAACGAAAGTGGAATTTGATTCGAATAAGAATATATTCTCAAATGTGTAAAATTATCGATCGACGAAACATTCCGGGAGGTCGAAACGGTGGAGATATCGAGAAATTGCCACGCCTTTTTCGCGATGCTGCCATTCTTTTGGCAGCTCTTTGGCATTCACCGCGCCGTTCTCCGAAAACATCGGAATACAATTTGCGATCTAACGTATCGAAGTCCGAACAACCCTATGGAAGTCCCGTACAATGGTCACCGCACGAAGAGACTCGAATTATAGTAAAAGAAAAAAAAAAGGAAAAAGCGGAAAAAGGAACAATCCCAACCGGCGGAGCAAACCGTGGACCCCTTCCGGTCAATTAAGCGCCATTGTGTCCGCGGTACCGGAAGTGACATTGGCTCGAAGCCTCGTCTTACGATTCCTTCTCCCCGCCGGTGACTCGATGCGTGTATAGCTCGTACTCGTTCCCCGAGAGTCGACGCTTATTAATTACGTTCTCACGGCCATTAATTGCCCGCGCGGCGTCGAATAATCGAAGGGCAAATTCACCCCCAATTAACGCGAAAAAAAGAAAAAAAAAAAATGGGGGACAATCGCGCCGTGGCTCGATTTTAATCCCTCCCTCTACGTCGGTCCCTCGCGCGCCCGCTCTCTTCTCTCATTAACGATAAATTTTTTTCGCGCCGTTGACAGAAGATCCGATCGCCCCGAATCGTTAAATCCCGCGGGGGACCCTCGAGCGCGGGCAAGTACCAAAGGTTCGTTGAGCTTAATCACCGATCGGAGGGGAGTTTAACACGATTTGACAATCCCCGATCGCAGCGGCGTAAAAACGGATACAGTGTCGCGCGTCGGAGAATCGCTTGCACGGGCCTCCCAAGATTATCGCGCGACTCGACACCCAACTCCGCTTCAATCCTTCCCAAATCGAGCCTAATTTTACGTGCGGCCGAGCGGATCTCTAACCCGTTCCAAATCGTCGCGAAACGATCTCCAAACACTGCGCCTTTCGTGGACGAAAACGAAAACGATACAAGATCGAACGTTTGGGAAAACCACGAGTCAATTCTTCGTATCGATATTGGTCTCCCAAGCTGCTCCGAACTAGTCCCAAAACCATCTGCGTAGAATACATCTACATTTAGAGAAAAGGAAGATAAAGGTGGCGGATTGAGAAAAGTATGCGCGGGACTAATTTTCCGTATCGTTGTTGGATCTCCGACTCGTTCCAACGATCCCCGAGCGTCGCGAAGCGCGAGAAGATGAAACAACGACGAGACGACAAGGTTGACGGAACGTTTAAGAAAACCGTGAACGAGCTGCTCGGACGATCTTAAGAGGCGAAAGAAACGCGCGTTGGTAAATATTTACGTTCACCCTCTGCGACAATACCATTACCCCGTGGATGTTACGTTTCCCCTGTCGCCGAGAACCAACGAGAAGTGTTCGAGCGTCGTCTGGCACCGTTTGCTCGCGGGTAACGGACAGGCCCCGAGCGTGTTCGGTCGTCGTAAAAATCCTCCTAGGAGGGACCACCGGCCCGGTGGTTGTCTCCGTTATTTTAAACCAGCCCTCCACTTGTTCCTCCTCGCGTGGAAAGAACCGCGTCCATTTCGTAGTCCTCTCGGTACGTTCGTCTGTCTAAATATACGCGCGAACGCGCCGATTACCGCGCGCGACGTTCGCTCTGCGCTCACCTAAACGGAACCATCGACTCGCGAATCCGGAAAGCAAGAGTATTTCGGAAAGCTTCGGAGATCCAAGCCGAGAGTTTCTTTTTACGAGATCTACCGACCGCTCGAGGTTCCAGCGACGAATAAAAGAGGAATCCTTTCTTCGCGCGATACTCGTTGAATGAAAATTAGAATTTGAATCGTACGTTTATACCCCGGTTTCGTTCCCTCTTTACCCCAATAAAATTTCGAGGGTCTCCGGTACGGTATCTTCCGTCTACCTTTCACGAGGGTTAGATTTTATCGGACAAGAATCCGTTGTCGTTGATTTTGTCGCGATAAATATTTATTCGACCCGAACGTTACCGTATCGGACGTATAGAAAAACAGACGGTACTTACTCTATGGGTCGGTTGGTAAATATTTACCGGAGGAGGAAAGAAATAGACGGTTCGAAGGAAAGATCCAGAACGTTCGGTCGGATATTTTTTCCAAGTTGAGAAACGATTATCCGTAATTATCCAGGCGAAGAACCATCGCCCGGAGGCGTTCATCGAAGAAGAGGACGGATTCTCGTGGTCGAAATGTACACCGTAGTTTCCACGAGGATGGAAGGAACGTTGGTTGCCGCGTCACGAAAGGATTTTTATCTTCCGATGGGATCGTGCTCCTGGCATACATCGAGAGGATACAACGACGTGGAAAAATGACGCGAAGATCAACGGGAAAGTTTCCGAGTCGGTGAGCGACGACGCGATTATAATTTCTTTGCCTTTGCCGAAGGGAAGTAATAGCCGTACATTCTTTCCACGGTGGAAGCACGTCGTCTTGTCCGTCGTTACTCTCTTTCGGTAAACTTCCCCGATCGATCGATCGACGTACGAGAGGAACGTAATCCCTTCGTTGCCGGCGAAGAATCTCTGAAAAAAGATCACCGCGAAAATCCTCTCTAACCAGCGTTCTTTCCATACGAGACTCCTACCTCGGGGAACAACGGTATCGGCCAACGACGAGGAGCTTTGGAAAAAAGCTCGAGAAGAACGCGCTCGGACGCTCGGATCCTCCGAAGATCTCCGCGCGATTCGTATCTCGCGGCGCGAGTCGTTGATAACGCGAGCGCGCGAGCCGTGCACTTTACCCCGGACGCGTTATCTCCGCGGTTGGTTGTAACCTGGCCAGAAAACGAGCCAGATAAGGGGACTACCGGCGAACGTAACTTCCTTTTTACGAGCGAAACTTCGGCCGGTGCTGTCCGTGCCCGGAGACTCGCCGCGATTATTTTTGGCGCGAGGGGGATCCGAGAGGCTGGCCCATCGAGCTTTGCGAAAACATCCTGGCTTCGCGGAAACCGCGCAAACTTTTCACCGAACCGCTTCAAACATCGGTCGACCCCAACGATCGCCGCGTCCCGGCTTTTCACCGCGGTCTCGAACCCTCCGCGGAGTCTAACGACGCGCGAGTAATTATCTCGCGAGTCGTTTCGATTCGCCGAGCGGAAGAAACGGAAACGGGATTGCGATCACCGCTGGTTATCGACGTGCTCCGACCCCAACGGGACTGGTAATTCTATTCTCGCGTGGTCTTCTACTTATGCTCGTAACGCGACGATCGAGATACCAATCGCGGGGAATCGAAGTCACGTTCAAGGTGGACATGCGTTCAATCTTGGATCAGGTCTTGGGTTCGCGATGGAAGAGATTTGGTACGGATTGGAGACTTTGTTCGGTTAGTGCGTTCCTATCTCCAAGACAGAAAGGAAGAATGCTTTTTCGTAAACAGAGCAAAGTATTCGAGGTTTTAATTTAATTTTGATTATTCCTATTCTCGATGTCTCTTCGCTCGATACCGTGGTGTACAGTGTGCGCGACAAAGTATCTCTAGGGGAAAAATCTATGCTTTCGACCACCGCGTGCGGAAATCGCGAAAGAATTTAAGCATGTTTTCTCGACGATTCCGTATCCAACAACGCGTTCGCGACTAAGACATCGTTTGCCAAATAATCGCACCCTCGTGCGATTGCGCTCTCCTCCGCGAAGAAAGATGACGATCTAAAAGACAATGGCCCTCGAGTTTCGCTCGCCCATTCGAGAAGTTTTCAAACCTCTGTCGCGGTCCGCGATAATTTCTCGGACAATTCCACCTATCGACTTTCGAAGCGGCGCGGGGGATCTTCGAAAAACGAGACTGGAATTCTAAAGCCAGCGAAATCGACATCGATAAAGTTTAAGGGGTTCCTCGCGATTCGGAGGGCGTCGTCGTCGTCGCGGTCGAGCCGTCGGAAAATTATTCGAAGCGGCCTCGAACGACTCCCGATCGATCCCGGTCGCTCGGGAAAAAGCGAAGAAACAAAAAGGAAGAAAGAAAGAAAAAAAAAAGGAGAAAGGAAAAAGAAACGGGCCGCGAACCCGGCTAATCCCGCGGGATAAGGCTCTCCCCGTTGCATTAACATAGTCCCCGGGATGATCCCGCCTCGTTTGCAGGATACTCTGAAGAACGAGCTGATAAGGACCGAGCGATCTCGGTGCCAAGGGCTGCGGACCGAAGCTCGATGCCAAAGAGGAGGGTAATTGTATTTGCATAGATTCGAGATCGGCTTCGCTTCGCGGATTAACGCGTCGTTTGACTGCAGTTAGTGATTAACAACGGTTACGGCGGTGAATTACGAGCTGGCCGGGATTTACGGATCTAGACCCGGTCCGGTCGCGGCGCGAACGCGGGAAAGAACATCGAGACGAGGACCCGGAATCGAGTCGAGTCCGTTCGAGTCGTTTCGAGTCGCCAGAGGGCAGGAGGGCGGGAGGGGGTGGTTACCAGCGACCCGTAGGGAATATCCGGTGCGTAATTTAACAACGATTCAGCGTTTCCCGCGATAAGTAGTCGCGAGGAGGCTCTCCTTCGGAGTCAGCATCGTGCCTCGACCGGCTTCGAAGGGATTTACTTTGTCGGGACGAAGGACGGGGGGAGGTCGGGGGGACGGTGGAGGAGTTCTTCCAGGTTCTTCTCTTCTTTTTTTTTTTCTCCTTTTTTTCTTTCATCCCTCCCCGTATCCTCGCGGCTCGACGAGTGTGTCGAGCAAGAACTCGAGGAGGCACTTTCCCGTGGCAGAGGGGGAGGGAGATTCGGCAAGTTTATAAAATAGCGTAGGCGGGGGAGGAGTCGGCGGTTGCGAAACAGGGAAAGATTTCACGACCCTTAATCTGGCTCGGATCTACCCGGAGTTTCGTGCGTCGTCATTTCCTACCCGGCACCCTATTGTCTTTGCGCTTATCTCCGCGAGATCGTCGACGCGAACGTTCCCCCTCTCCGCGTGGATCACCGTGAGTCTTCGAGGTAGTCTCGGAGATTTCGTTGAAGCCACGGTGGCCCGTACCGGAGCGAGAAACGATCGCGATTGGATTCGAATCGGTCCACGGGTAACTCGGGACGTTGAAACGCGCCGGCACTCGAGGATCCCCGGGTCTCGAGAAAAAATGGACATTCACGAGAACCACGCGCGGAAGTAATTTCCATGACGAAGAGGAGTTTCCAGCGCAAAGTGGAGCGAAACAAGGGTCACTGAAGAGACGAGGGAGTGGCTTCGTTAGCACAGGCTCCCCTCCTGTGTCCGTCTACAGGAGAGTCCTCGAGGAAAGCCTTTCTCGATGACGATCGAATTTCGCTCGCGCGAAACCGTACCCGCTTACTCCGCCGAGAAGTCGAGAAATCGATTCCGTGCCAATCCTTTTTCCCTCGTCGCGTCTTCCAGCGAGGAATCTCCTTCGTTATCGAGGCCGGGCGCCCTCTCCGAGGGCCCCGAAAGGGGACCCCTCGAACGGAACACTCGGAACTCGGACCGTTTCGCAGCTCGTCCCTACCCAAGAGTCCTCCAACGGATCGAGAAACGAGATTCTTCGACGAAAACGCAAAACGATTCGCGAAATTGGGAATCCTTTCGTGGATACCGTGACGTCTATTGGCAGCGGAAGTAAACAGACTCTCGACGAATAACGCAACACGGGCACGGTTCGTCGAATGGAAACGTTTCGTCGCGCAATTTGACTCCCCCGTTCCGGTGCGCGGGATAAATCGTGCGAGAAGCCGCGCCAGATCGAGGAAATATATATCCTCTCGGTTTTAGGCGAGCGTAACGTCCGCGTGAAAAACGATCCGCCCTTGGCTCGCAAGGTGGCCAACCACCCCCTCTCGCCTACCGTAGAAAAACATTGAGTTATGGTAATATCGACGTCCGTTCGAGACCCGGCCGGTAGCTCGCGGTAATTTTTCCGCAAGTTCTCGAGTCGACTACGATTCGATCGAACCGCCGCCGCCAGGATTAGCAAAAATTAATTAAGAAGAGAGCGGCACGAGTCAATTCCCGGAGAGGTCGGCGGGGTTCTCGCAGCCACTCTCGGTTATTTCGGTGCAAAGTAGTCGCGGAGATTTATCGACGAGGCGCTCCCCTCCGCGTCCCTCCCTCCACTCGGCTTGATTTACAGCCGATAATTAAACCACCGTAAACTGGGCCGCGTGGGGGTGATCGCGGTGGGGGTCAGGGGCGGGTTAGCTTCGCTCACGGGTTTCCGCGAGTCCCCGAAAACTTTGTTCTCGCGACGCGACCGACTCGAGAATTGCCCGTGACCGAAAACTTTCCGCCATAAGTCAGTCGAGGGCCTAACGGAGTTATTAGAGGAGAGAGGGAGAGTATCGTGCCCCGCCTTCTCAACGAGGATCGGCGAACGCGTGAAATACGCGACTTTGAGGGAGGGGGCTGCTCGCGCGATACAACCCGAACCGGGGTTGCTCGTCGACTACCCCGTGTGTGTACCGGGTGCGCGTCGTAAAGGCGGAGGAAAAAAAGGAAAGGAAAAAAAAAAGGAAAAGAAGAATTTATCGAGCGTACGTCCATCGAACGGGCCGCTAGAAGCGTTTACAACCCTCGTGGACGGCTCGTACGTGCGAGCACGAAAAACGTTGTAGCGACGCGGCCGGTCCTCGAGGAGAATAAAATGAACTTGACTGTGAAATATAATACGAGCGTTGGCCGTGCATCGGCGCCGAATGCGTTAAAAGGAGACCATCAATTCTTCAATGGAATTCCCGCTCGACGAGACGCTGACCCCCGTTTCTCTTCCGAGCCCCCCGCGCGCGAATTAAGGCTTTCTTCTCCTCCTTCTTCTTCCTCTTCTTCTTCTTCTTCTTCTTCTTCTCCAGCCCTTCTCTACAGGGAGAATATATTGCAAATAAGATTACTGGAAATCGTGCGCTCGTCCCGTTCCAACGACAAAGTCACCCTTCGAAAAATACGTCCCCGAGACAATCCGTAGGAAATAGCGAAAATTCCGTCGCTCGTACGCCCGCTCGCTATCCTCCTCCTGGACGGTTTCGCGTTAACCGAGACCCATTACATTACCCACTTAGCCCCTCGGTTGGCTACCGATTCTTCTTTCTCGCCTTGGTTTTATTCCTCTCGTTCCGTGCGCCGCTCCGTTACCGAAAATACCCTGCTAACCGTTTCGCGTACCGTTATTCGCCCACGGAACGACGACGACGACGAATCGCAAGTGCCGGTGAGCGCGAGAAACCATCGTGGAAAAGATTTCCGTAGATGCGCCCCTTCCACCGGAAGCACCACTTGCGATCGATCCGATAGCGTTACGGGAGATAGATTTTTGATGGGGAAAGGTAAGGATTTTCCAAAGGTTCTCCCTTCTTCTACGACAGGATCACGATATTACCTTAGTTGCAGCGTGGTTGCACCGATGCATCGATCCACGGATCGCATTGTTATTTTTAGCGCGACCGAAGAACGATTTTCGAACGATCCGGGTGCACGTCGTACAATTTTTTTCTCGCTCACCGAGTCGTCGTAAAAGATTGGCCTCGCGGAAGCGATATTTAGCGAGAAAATCCTGCAAAGGATCGCGCACTCACCTGAAACAGAAATGAAAACACAGAAATTAGTATCGTAGCGAGCCACGCGTATCGCGAGGAAGAATCGAACGATAAATTATATCGCGGTTCAGCCCCGTTCCACCCTTCGTGGTTTATTCCACGCGATTTCGCGCAAAACGCGACTAATTGTTGCACAAGCGTTAATTACGGTGTAAACGATAAAAGTTGGCCTCCGTTCGGTCGGAGCGGATTCACGGGGTCGCGATAATCGTAGAAACACGACGAAAATTAAATGCCGCGTGGTCGAGCGGTCACGGAACCCCTACGAACGAGAAACGAACGTTGAAATTACACCGATTACCGCTTGTATCGTGAAATGGTTACTAATCGACCGATCTTACGGCCGCTGAAAATGGCGACGGAATAATAAAATAAATACACCCTCGAGTGCGTTACGAAAATTCTCTCCGATACGAAACCTCGTACACGGAGGTACGAGAATGTTCTTCGATCTTTCATTCTTTCGTACGAACGATCTTTTTACTATGAGCGAAACTAAATTCCACGATTGTACGCTCATTGTACCCGCTAGAGTGTTCTCCGTGAATCGAACGATTCACATACCGTACCCTCGAATCTGGAATCGATCCAATGCTACCGCGGTCGCGAGATCGACCCCGTCATCGAATTCGAGAAATTCCCCCCCGCGAAACGCGTTAATTGGGTTTTAATTGTCCCCCGCGACCTCGAAGTCCTGTTTCTTAGCAGCCGTCACCGAAGAATCTAATCCCCGGAGCCATCGAGAGGGTCGAAAGAGGCAAAAACGTTGAGCCGCCTAACCGTCGCAGTCGGTAATTAGCTAATGGAAATTCCTGATGGCCACGGGGCGGTGGAAGGGGGTCGACGGGGGTGGGTCGCCGGTCGGGGATAAAAGGAGGCATCGGCTCGGACGGGGGGAGGGGTAATGGCGGGAAATTCAAACGTATCGCTCGAATTATCCACTTCGCGGAGGGCGACGGGGGGTTGAGGTGCGCGAGAGGACGAGCGCGACGCACCCTCCGCTCGTAACTCACCCTTGTTTTCGTCCGATACAACTAGGACTTTTACCGCGAATTTCGTCCCGCGGAGGATGCTCGGTTCGGAGCACTCTCCCTCTTCTCCTTACTTCGTCCCGTTGGAACCTTTCGTCCCTTAAGTGGTGTCGCTCTTTCGAATCGAAACGGAAATAGACGAGAAAGGAGAGTCGTTGAACGGGAGAGGGTGGTCCCGGGGCCCTGCGAGCGATCGAACGGACACCCCTACCCCCTGCTCGACACTTTTGCGTTTCTAATCGTCGATAAGCGCCCGAAAGACCCTCGTGAATTCTCACGCGAACCGCCCGCCGCCCCTATCTACCATTTTTATTAATCGCAGCGCCGCGAGCGTGTCCCGCACGCCCCGCCGCGAGGAAGGAAGACTGAAATTCGATCTTAATCGCGAGATCTGGTATCGCGACCGATGCACGAACCCGCAATACGCGCGACAGCCTCGTTTGTCAAACCCCTATCCCCGGTCGCTTTATCGCGCGCGGCGCCCTTAAGAAGCTAAGAAAAATCGTCGATCGGATATCGCGATTCCGTGGAACGGAATCCTAGGCGCTCGCTATCGATCGCTGGGAACGAGAATCGATCGACGCGACGGAAACGACTTGGAGTCGATCGTGTTCGATCGACGAAATTCATTTTTACGAAATCTACCGACTTTTACCCGCGAATATCACCCGCTATTGATCGCGAAGAGAACGATAATCGAGAGCTCTTTCTCTCTGATTTTTTTATTTTTCTTACTCCATTCAAGAACTACTCTTTCGCGCCGCTTCGATTTTTTATTCACTCCACTGGTAGGGAAATCTTTCGCATCTCCCCGATTTTTTTTCTTACTCAATTCGAGAGCCATTCCTTCGCATCGCTTCCACTTTGTTTCTTACTCCATTTAAGTGAAACGTCTTCCACGTCGCTGGGATTCGAAAGCTCGCGAGAAATACCCTCAGCGAACAAAAGGGAGGAGTACGAAGGTGAAGCAAAATCCGTGAGCAACTTGTTGACGAGAACCGAACGATCTCCTCGATCGTCCGCGGGATCCTTTCATTAATCTTCGGCACCCTTGGCGAATCACCGGGCTCGCTAATTCCCATAATTCGGTTAGAGTCGCGCGGTCTCTCTCCGATTCTCTCGGCCCGTGTCCCCGCGCGTTTCCCAACGGGGGTGGCGATAGGGAAGCGCGGAGTCAACGAGAACTTATTTACGGACCGCGTTGGAAAATTAAGACGGATGCTCCGGTGTCCCCGCGCGTTTCCGTCTCTCCGATACGAGAGCCTACGGGATATTTACCCTCGAGTGGCACGCGTAACCGTCAAAGAGCACCCACCCCCCACGGTCGAAAACGACTCTCGACCCCCGTGTTTCATCCGAGCTGTCTCCTCTTTCGCGTCCGTTTCTCCCCCTCCTCCACCACTTCCTCCTCCTCCTCCTTCTCCCGTCTCACGGTTCGAGAACGCGGAAGCGTTTTATAATTCCCTTACGACTGCCGCGTCCCGCGGAATTACGCAGCCTCGTAAAATCTCGCCAAGTCGTAACGTTTCGCGTATCGTATTTCACGGAAGGGGAACGCATCGCGTTTCGAAGGTACAATAAACGCGCGAGGGTGGTGAGCCAGGGGACGGGAGGGACGCGGCCGGCGACGCGCTCGCGATAAATATTAGTTTAGGAATAATTGAACGATATGTTTCAACGGTGGATTGCATTGTGACAGTGACACGAACGGCCGGTCGAATCGTCGGTCGAACCGAGCGCGCGGACGCGAAGCGGCATGAAAATGCGCCGCAAATGGCCACTAGCGTGATCGCCGACCATCTACTGGGTGGATCGATTCGACTCGGGTAATTAAATTCATTTTTGGAATTCATTCTGGAAAAAACCAGACGAAAATACTCGTATGGTTATTTGTAACTGACCTCGAGATTTACGTCTGCCACGGTGAAACAGTTTACGCGAATATCTACCGATCCGCTCGAATCGTTCGTGCCCTCTAAGGTTAGGTGTAAAAAAAAGCTGCGGGTCGGTAAGGCGGAAAATTTCAAAGCTGGAACGTTTATTCAGTTCTGTAGAATTTTTTAAATGTCCGAGCGCACTTTGGACTTCCTACGGGGCATTCGAATCCATCTATCGGGGTTACCACGGGGCGTTTACATCGAAGTAGTAGGGTCGCTACAGGGTATTAGAATCCATCCAGTAGGGTTACCGTGGGTCGTTCGAACCCGATTCGTAGTGGTTAATTTCGTTTTTACGCCCTCATGGTACATCCGTTTACGTGTACAAATTTCCTTTTTAAATACAGCCGAACGCGAGCTCCGAACATTTATCGCGAACCACCTGGAGATCCCCAGGAAGACTCTCGAGGAACCATACCGAGGAATTGCTATATACGATTCACCCTGTATACGAACGTACAACGGCGGCCGCACGCGTGGATTCCTGTCGCGAGCGCAATCAGCAGAAGCGCTCATCCATTCGCTTAATTAAGCGCTTATTATTAATTAACCGTGGCCGGCGCAGCGGGCGCCGGAAACGGATAAAACGTCAAGGTGTCGCGAGCATTAATTATATTCGAATATTTTCCGTCGATTCCGCGCGGGCTGCCCGCGCCAATTTCGCTGCGCGGACAATGCGTCCGGCGCCTCTTTCGACGAATTAAATAATTACCAATTATTACACTGGAGGGCCGTAGGCGAGGGTCGCGCGTTGGTCCCCGTTGCATCGTCCTCGCGTCGAACGAAACGCGGACCGCTCCGCGTTGGTATTTGATATTTCGACCGTAATTCCGCGCGGAACGACGCCCGGGACTTAATCCAATCGGTCGGCGTTCCGCGCACCGAGCGTCGCGGTGGACACGATAAAACGTCGAGAAATATCCTCTCGTCCGACGCTGTCCGTTTAGTTAAGTCCTCGTAATCCCGCGCGTCCTCCCGCGTCTTCCGTTTCCCGCGTCTCGCTTATCACCCTCTTTTCTCGTCTTCCACCCGATCTCCGCCCCCTTGCGCGACCCTCCTCGAATAAATCGTCGCGGTCGGAAGCTCCGGGCGGATTAATACGCGGCCCAATTAAGGAGAAAAGTACGTCGCCCCGGTTCCAGGTCGGAACGACCCTCGAGGGTGGAAGAAAAAATTACGAGACGACCGGACCGCGCGTTCCTATCCCAACGATTCGCGAAACCGATCGACGATGGATCGTTGCCCGTGATAGTTTACAGAGTTCCGTGTATCGACGAACAAGGAACGATTTCGCGAGTATCCCGAGTTTTCTCGAAAAATGTTGTTCCGGACGTTTGCGCGTATCCTCCCGAGTGGAATTTCCAGGTAACGGGGTCTCGAAGGAAGAGAAGTTACCCTTTTCTCCTCGATTTACCTTCGCGCGTGGAACGGTCCGAGTTTATCGCAAGTGCTCGGTTCTCTTTTCGCTTCGAGGCGAGTTTGGGGGAGGAAACGGCGGTGAACGGGTCAATCGTCGTCCAGTCGCTCGTCTCGCGCACCGTGGCGCTCCGTGGCTCTCCGCTCGACTCGTCCCCGCCGATACGCGTTTCCTCCGTCGAAAGGCGAGGGTAGTTCTCAAGGCAAACGCCTCGGTGGAAACCTTACGGGGATTTTCGCGGCCCGCTGCCGTGAGAAGCCCGAAAGCTATATACGACTGCGGATGTATTTCACCGACTCGGCTTAAGGGCTCTCTCTCACCTTTCCGCGATCCCCCCGCTCCTCGAAACCGGAAATCCCAAGCGGTGCGTCGCGAGATTCCCCGAGTGGAGTATCGTGTACGAGCCTCGACTCGCGCGGCCGGTTCCGCGCGTTAAACGACGCCCAGCCTCGTCCTCGTCGACTTTCGAGCCACCCGCGAGCTTACGCGCCGAGTATACGCCGCGCGGCTAACCCGTGCCCTTCTTTTGTTTTTTTTCCCGCGCCCGTCTCGTTCGTCGCGGCTTTGCAAGTTTTTCGCGAAAACCTCCGCAAAGTTGCGATTGCTCCGTTCTCGGGTATCGAGAGACGTCGCTTTCCGCCGTGAAAACTTCCAACCCGCTCCGCTGCTTATCTCTCGCCGCGCGAGAACCTCGAGGGCGCTCGGTTCTCCTCTTAAATCGAGCTTTTGCGACTTTTCGCTTCGATGTTCCCTCTGCGATAGTCATCGAAACGGATAACGATAATTTCGAAGACGAGTTCGACGCTCAAAATTGTAGACCTTTTCTTTTGTTTATTATGGAAGCGGAGATTAGTCCGCAAACTACGTTTACATCGACGATCCCATTTGTCCGCTTCAATTAATTAAAAATGCCTCGAGTGTCGATCGGTTGGCGAGAAATCAAGGTAAACGACGATACTGTATCAAAAATTGCTTTATTTTCCGTTTATTCCGTCGAAGTAGCCGCGAAAACTTTCTCGATTCTCGACTCTGTACCCGACTTTTCTCTCCGCAACGTCCGGCAGAGGGACGGAACCGGTAATAATTTCTGGGGACGCAACGACGCCGCGACGTCGAAGCCACGAAATTACGCCCACTCTCGCGATTGCTCCGACCGTTCGCTTTTGTTTATTTGTCCCGTATCGTTTTCCCCGAAACGCTCCGAGCGAGAAATCGACGTTTAAAGTGGAACCAGCCGCGCAATTACGCGAATACGCTCCGCGTACCGTTCCATCGCGGATATTACGCGGCGGATCCGCGATATCGCTGGAGAGGAACGGAGGTTCGGAAAACCGAAAAAAAAAATAGAAATAAAAAAACAAAGGAAAAACACAGGACCAGAATCGGGCCATAAATCCACGAAGAGCGTAACACGGCCGTACACGGCCTAGATACCCTCGCAGATTAAGTCACGAGCTCCACGGCGCGCGCGTATATTTATGGTACCTTGGAGTGCACCACCGTTGGCCCGCGCTACGCGGTGTACGTGATCTATGGGAATTCGCGACGATGACAGCCCCGCGCCGTAAGCCCCGCGGTATCCCCCCTCGAGACCGTGTCGAACCGTTTCGGCGGTCACGAGACCGAAAGTCGAGCTACTTTGTACGATGAAACGTGTACCTACTCGCGGCACGAGATTTGCCAGCAACTACGAAACTCGCGACGCCACCGTTCGGAATTTAGTAGACTCGAGTAGGAATCGAACGATCGAGACGGGTTCTCGAGGTATCTACCGATCGATTTCAACGTCCGTAACTCTTCCCACGCGACAAGTTCCAGGGACGTCTACTCGAAAATTGATGCACGATTCCGGTAAAGGTTTCTTCCACGGGCCCGTTTTGTTCCCAGCGAGTCTACTCGCGAGAATAAACGTTTCCACAATTTGCAATTTTACCGACAGGATTTTCAAAGCCGCGCGTACCGTTGTCGAGATGGAAGAAATCTTGGTGTCTGGAGAAAATATTTCTACAGCTATCGTTCGCTCCCGGCAAATTTCCATCGAACGGAACCACGAGTTCCGGGAGAATTTTCTCGGCGAAATAAAAAAATATCGGACCTCGATCGATCGATCGATCGATCGATCGATTTCTCTCGCTCGGTGGAACGTAAACGAACTCGGGTCCGTTCGACCCAATTCCCGTAGCCGTTAATACGCGGATTCTTCCTCCGGATCCGATATCTCTTTCTTTATTACTCGGTAAATTAATCCCCGATTATTAACGAAATCTCTCTCGTATAGATTCTCCGTGTCGCGCTCGACCGTAAACCGTACACTATCTCTCTCCTCGGCCAACAACGTACCGTCGTTATCGCGATTCCCAAATACCGATTAACGCGCCATATCCTCCACCCTGCCGATCCCATCTCGGGAATCCCGCGAACCCCATGACGATCGAGGGACGCGCGAAAAAAGTAGCGTTATCGAGATCCGCGACTCGTTCTCGCCGCGATGATTCCTCGGGCGTTCAAAGGTGTCGTGGATTTACGAGGATTTAAACGCGACGTTGTTAAAAGCGTCGCGACGCGTCTCTGGGAACGGCTCGAACAAATGGACGGGATTCAATGGCGTCGACGAACGTTTTCGTCCGCAGCCCCCTCCCTTATTGCTCCCGTGGGACTTTGCGAGGGACGCTCGTCGAAATTAGTCTATATCTGGCGAACGAGAGGCCTCGAGGGTGACGAGACGTCGGGTTTTGTTTTTCGAAACCAACGTCTCGTCGACGGAGGAAGACGTATACCCTTCGATTAGCATCATCGGGAAGAGCGACGTCGATGAAATTACCAACGATGGGCTCCACGTGTGTCGATCTTCGCGCGACGACTGTTTCGATCGTGGAATACACTGAGTCCAGTTCTTACATTATTTTACAGCATCGTTTTCAATTTCTACGGATACTCGCACCGATGGTACGATCGAGCGATAGAAAAGAATCTTCCTCGCGCGAACATTCGGAATAAAAATTCAATATTCGCTATAACGATACGATAAAAGAATCTCTCCCTCCGCTTGATAAAGGATTCCGTTGCTTCGCGTTACCGTTGCCAATTTCCAAGGAAAGTCGTAGCAACGTTACGATAGAGTTACGTAAAAATCTCACCAGGTTGTGGAAGATTCGAGTGATAAAAGTTACCGAATTTTCAATCGTTGCGAAGTGGCGGGAACGCGGATCGAACGCCGTGTAATTTATTTTCACGGCGGCGCGAAACAGGTTTCCACGACCTGTTGAAAACGCTCGAAAGAAAAGAATACGCAACGGTGCACCGCGATCGCGTCGATCGACCGGAAAGACCGCGTGCAACGAACGTGGATAGAGAGGGGAGGAGAGAAAAAAAGTTTAACGATATCAATTACCAGCCGGTCGGTCGGTCGGGCCGGCCGGCGAGGAATCCGGGAAAGCGGCGTGCCCCGAGCCGGTCGGCCTTTAATCGATTTAATAACGTAATAGACGTTAAGGACAATTACCGCGTTCTTTTTAATACAATGTATCGATAAATCGTAAGTCAAGGCGGGCCGGGTGCTCGAACGAGGAGAGATATCGCACGTAGATGGGAGAGGCGCTCACGAGGCAGGAGCTACGCTCCGAACGCGACGAGGGAATCCTATCGACCACCACCACCACCACCGCCACCGCCGCCACCGCCACCACCGCCGCCGCCACCACCACCGCCACCGCCGCCACCCAATCTCCGTCCCGCATTAGTTTCATCGTTAACGATGTGCCTCGAACGTATCCTCGTTGGCCTATGTACGCGGTTTAATCGTTACGTAAGTACATCATGAAATGCTGGTCGCTATCTCTTTGACTGGGGAGATAATCGTTCCAATTAAGCTGCTTTCCCACGATTCGAATCGTGCCGGCTTGCACACGCTTCCAACGAAATCAATATCAATAATAGACCCCCTCCCCGTACCTCTGCCCCGGCCACGGCCACGCGTTCCCTCTTCCTCTCTCGTCTCCGTCCTTTTCGCGGCGTATCGATATTAAATAATTTCGTGCCTTCCGCCGCTCGTAATCAGTCTGTGAAATTTTAACTTATAATCCCGGGCGAACCGGATTACGTCGACAATCGATAACGTAACCCGTTATTCGATTCGGTACGCCCGATGAACACCACCGCGACGCGAATAAAGTTCGCCTACCCGCGCGAAATATTATATTAATCGCGGCGCGCGGTGACGAATACCCGATTCCCGACGCTCGGATCGAGCCGAACGGAAAGATTTTTCCCACGTTCGATACATTTTTCGGAAGACGCGGAGATCGCCGGGGAATAATAACGTTCTTCGTAGCGTATCGCGCGGGTCCATTTCCAATGTCGGGAATACTTTCGCCGTACGCTCTGGAAATCTCGATATCGTATCGCTGTTAGCGTTCGGCCGGATCCGTGTACCGAATCGCTACGCGGAACACACGGGAGCTTACGGATCGATGAAACGAGAGGAGGAGGAAGTTATTTCGAATATCGTAAGACGGAGCGCAGACGGATCGTGATTCGCGATTAAATTTCCAGCTCGAGTCGCGAGTTTCCCGGGTGGAATTTTTATTTATTTTCCCTAGGGAGGTCGATACATCGCGTTCGTGGTTCCGTATCGGAAGAACGAGTCGTTCGACGGACGGAGGACGGACAACCGGGTCGGAAGCTGGGTCCAGAGCTCGAGCATCGCGAGAACCGCGAAGAGTGGAGGACGGGGAGAGGTTCGAGGAGACACGGTGCTCTAAATAGACGCTAGCGGGGAACGATCGTTGCCGAATTCGACGCCTTTCCTACCATTTATTTTCGCGCGTGTCCGACGCCGACTCGTCCGTTCAACGCTTCTACGAGGTGTACATCGCTAAGCGTCGTTTCACTCGTTCCGTGCACCGTTTCCCCGAGACGCCTCCTCTTTTTTTCTTCGCGGGATTAGCGCGCCGCTCGCGTGTTTCTCCAAGTCTTTCGTCGACCTTACGACGCTTTTAGATCCGCGCGAGCACGCGCGCGTCTCGACGCTAGCATTGTGTCCGATCGCGTTTCTGCTCGTTGCTTTACATACCGAGCGCCTCCGTTGCGCTTCAAAGGACAACTCGACTTCGATGACGAGCGAAACGCACCGTCCGACGAAACGACCGTTTTTCGTAAACCGTGTTTACCGACACCGAGGGAAACCAACGACAGGAATTAACAGCTCTCGATTAATTACCGCGATTCTTTACCGACGTGGCGCGAAGCCAACGGAAACGCGACGCGAATCGTTCGCCGAGAGACCGAGTTTCTTTTTTCACGGTTTGTTAAATTCTCCGGGGCGATTATTCACGATCGAGAAAACATCGAGAACGTTCCCGCGAACCGGGATCCTTTTCACCGTTGAATCGATTTCGAAATCCATTCCTTTCGATCCTCGAGTACAAAGAACGTTGACTCGTTTGCGTTCCACTGCGATGAGAAATAACTTCCGAAGCCTCGATCTTAAAATAACCGTATCGATTTTACCTCTTTGCCGCGGTCTTGCGAAATCCGCGACAAAGTATCCGCGCGCGACGTCACCGTCTACGAGTCCCGGCTCGAGACCTCCTTCTCGCAAAGTGGAATACCGCGAAGGAACGTTAGATATTCGGGCAGGTTACGACGATACGCTTCTTTCGTAACGCAAAATATATTCCATCTAAGAACGGAGCCTCCCGTTCTACGATCCACGCGTCTCTCGACCACGATTTATCCACGCTCGACGAAGCCGCAAAAGCTCCAGACGCACTCTCGAAATCGATATCGCGTTATAAACTGTAACCGCTCGATGCGATAGGTACTTCGAGCAACAACGGTACCGTACCGCAACCCGGTAATGTACCGTTCGATAAACATCGTCCAACGACGAAACTTATCGAACGATCCAACAGTTCGCTCCGTCACGAACACTTTTCGTTCCACTCGTACCGGTATGTATCTCGTGCCTACGGTATTCCAATAATCGTCGAACGGATCGTCGTTATCGATCCCTCGGTCCAATTAAGCGAGCGTGACTACTCTCGCGCGGATTCTCGAAAAATAACACCGGTACGAGGACCGTGTCGCGAACGGTCTCGACGATAGAACGCGTCGCGGATATTCGTGTCGGCGAGCGGACGTCTCGCCTAAGGTCGCGGGAGCTTCTCTATTTGCCGAGCTAATGACCAGTTTCCAGGGTGTTCGGTAATCAAGCGAACAAAGGACCTCCGATCGCGTCGAGTGTCCGCCGAAGGACCGTCGGTTACGAGTCGTCCGCAACTTCGACGTCCACGACGCGGACCGTGCAAACGTTGCCCTCCTCGTCCGCGCGGAATCGACCGCGCGTATTCGTATTCCCGCGGTTTCGACCGGTGTCGCCTCGAATGGACGACCGCGAGTTTCCAATACCGAGACTATTACGCCGGGCTAAAATCTCGCGAAACTCCGCGTCATACCCCTCGAACTACACCAGCGTCGACCGTGCATAATTAATTTCGCGCCGGAGACACACGGCTGTAAAACGCGGCGCGAAGAGAGGCGTGAAACGCGGCCGCGTCGCGACGCGAGCAATTTTTACGTTCCGCTCGAAATGCACGACGAACGTTACGAAAATCGAGGGACGAACCTCTGCGACGACGGTGACCGTTTCTAGGGTAGGTGAAACGGAAACGAGGGTTTCACGCTTTTCCGATCCGCTCGAGGAAAGGTGTCTCGGTGACTCGCTCGAAGGATCGGGTAACTTTGGCCAATTGGTAAAACGGTGGTCAATGAGCGTTCTTTTATTTTCTACCAGTTCCTAACGCGTACTTGTTTCATCTCCGGAATACAAGTTCAAGATGCTCCTCGAACGAACATCGAGATACCAGGATCGAGACGACAAACTCGGCTTATCCGAGCCTACCCCAGCGAGATTTCGTCCCCGTCCGTGGAATCCGAGCGTAGAATCGTACGCTCGAAAAGCACGCGATAAGTTCCGTAAAGGAACGACGCGTCTTGCGAGAACCACGGGCATTACCAGTTTTCTTCGGTACGGCGACGCGTTGCCCGTTTAATCGCCGCGGAGCCATTAAGCGCGCTTAAAAATGACATTAGGCGGCCAATACACGGCTCGAAGGTGTTTTTAACGAAGCGCGTGGCGTTATCGGCGCACCTGCAACGAGCGCGCGCTAATGGACGCGCGGTAATTAACGCCTTTAACTGGGAAAATGAACCGGTAGCGAGGAAAACGCGCTCCACGGGGGACAGTTTTTCCTACGGTGCCCGTTTTCGGTATTTTCTTCTTTCAAAGCGCCCCCTGTTCGCGGATTCTTCGTCGTGGTGCCACGCGCAACGAATTGTAACGATATCGCGATCGATGAATCGGTTTCGGGATTTTACGGCGTACAACGCGTTTCCGACAACGCCTCGTAAAACGCGATACGGGATTGCACCGGTCGTCGCGAGTACGCGGAGACGTTTTAACGCGGCGATTCCGTGTTTTCAATTTAGATAAAGACCGAGCCACGGCGAAAACGAACCTACCTAAGGTGAGCGCGTCCCTACGCTCCGTGGACGGTTTACGACGTCCGAGCGTCTTGGTCGCGGCGCGCGGCAGATTTCGAACTCGTTTTCCAACGAGAAACGCGGAGATTCCGAGGCAACCGGTCGTTAACGAACGCCGTTAAAGACGTCGGGGAGAACTCGCGGGCTAATCTACGATAGGATCGAAAGCGACGTTTTCCCGACGCTAATACGCGCAGCTTCGCCAGCTTTACGACGAAGATAGCGAGCAATTATTTTCGCGAACCACCGTTCCGTTTTCGCGGTATAAGAAGCGGTTACGCGTCGTATCCTCGGTGTCGCAGCAACGATGACAACGAAGACGAACGTCCTACTTCTGGTTCTACTGTTCGTGTGCGCCGTTTCGGCCACCAGGTGCATCGTACGTGACGACAAGGTACGAAGATACGAGCTCGTCTTGCCGTACAAACGCGCTCTACGAACCTATCTGCTAAACCGCGATCGTGTTCTAATCGTCCTTCGTCCTTCGTCCGCAGGACGATCCAGAGGTTCACGTGATCCGATTAGGAGACAGCAGTGGAGACTCGGTGAGTAAAAGAAACCCGTGCTTCGATCGCTGGCGAATACCGTGCCGCGCTGCGAACGATCCTCGGGCGTAGATTGAGAACGTTTCGTGCTCGCAATGGTAGATATCGACTCACGATCCAAACGGTTCTGTCGCGAGTTCTGTTCCACAATGAACGGATCGTTCGAATTGACTCGATTTTTTCCACCAGCAAAGGTATGGAAATTTTGTTAATCGCGGTAGGATTTCGAAATTCCGTGGCACTCTTCTCGCGCGCGAATCTACAATTCTTTTCGCACTGGAGAACGATCTATCCCGCGATAGAAGGTTAATCGTGCAAAGAGCGTCAAAAACGGTCCCGTTCCTTTACCAAGAACCGTCGAATCGTTGTCGCGAATGGTCTCGCGACGAATAATTTTTTCTCCCCCGGAAACGGTAGGACGAGACGGAGGTCGTCAGCTTGAACCTCCCGGACGGGAGACGCAAACGAGAAGCGGAGAAGTCCTGCAAAAAGGACACCGAGTGCCCCGCGGGACGAGTCTGCGTCCCGTATCTAGGATGCAGTGAGTATCGCGAAAGCTTTTGTTCCGAAACGACCGTCGCGCTATGCAAAGTATCGTCGAGTCTGTTTTTCGTTCGCAGTTAAAGGACACCGAAAGAATCCCGGCCCGCGAAAACTACCGGTCGCCTGAACCGTTTGCGTTCTCACCGACGCGTCTACGAAGAACCGGACCCTCTTCGGGAACCCTGGATAGTAAAAACCTGTACAATATGCACCGACAATAAACCAACTGGCATCCAATCGCGCTCTATCGCTTCCTAGGTCTCGATGATAAGGTTAGAGGAAAATTGGACGATCGGTTCTTTTCGACGAGGCGGAAAGTTTGCGACGGGGTCGCGGGACGAGAGACAGATGGCGGGACGCGATCGAGAGTCGTTAACGCGAGAAACGGAAGAAAACGAGCCGGGAAACGCAAGAACGAGAGTTCAGTCATCGTAAATTTATCGGGAACAACCGGCTACTTGGCAGAAGTCCCCGACACCGTCTTAACCGCAATCCCGTGGACGGAGCATCGGGCTCGTAGATTTACAGTCAAAATCAATTAGCCTCTAATTGGCTTCGAAAGGTTTATCGCGGGTATCGTTTTATCGGACGACGGCTGGCCCGAAGGAGCCGCTCGACCTCCGAACTAAGATCGATGCCTCTCGCCGCTCGGCAATTATTCGGGATTTTTTTTACGCCAATCGTGGGTAACTTCCGACCGCTCTATTTGGCGTTTAGCGTACCACGGATCGACCCAGTTACGTTCGACGTCCTTTCGGGAAGTCGAGCAAGTTTTCGAATACGAACGTCGAGCTTATCGGGTAGAGGTCCCGAAAGGGACATTTTCTTTTTTATTTCGATTCGATCCGCGAGTTAACTCGGTCGAGATTTCTTTCAGAATTCCTACGATAGAGTTCTCGAACAGATCGCGAGACCCTAATTTTGTTCTAGACGCGATTCTCGAGACGGTTCGAGGCAACGTTTCCAACGACGAGAAAAGAAAATCGACACCGGTGAGAGAGCTACACCCTATCTAAATATACTCGGCGTTACGGGTGAAAAGTTCTCCGTGAGAACTCGAACGAGTAACGCGCGAACGCGAGATACTCCCCTTCTTATCGGTTCGCGAGAATTCCAGCACCGAACGAGACAGCCCGCCGAGACTCGCGAGTCCCCGGAAGATTTACGATTCCAGCAGGAAAAACGCAACAATCGTAATATCCTTTCCTCGCGAGGAGTCAGACGGTGATTTTTCATACGCGTCGCGGCTCCGTCGTCTCTTTAATTCTCCTTTAATACCGTGGAAACCGAGACCTCGGAGTTAACCCCGTGGGAAAGAGAAAAAAAAAAAACGTGGAATCCGCGCGGAAAAATGCTCGTGGAACTGCGCGTCGTTCGGAGCGATTAGTTCGCTTCTTAGGAAACTTCCAACACGGTCGCGAGCCGTGTCGAAGTTCGGTAGCTTCGTTTAAAAATTCCGTGCCGCTCTGTCGCGATCGAGACCGAGAGAATAGAGGAAGATCGCCAACATCGACGTCGAACCACGACCACTTCTCCGAGGAGACTCCCCGTCGATTCGAGGAAAGTTCCTCGGGTACGCGTAGCTCGAGATCTCTCCTCGAACGGTCGCGAACGAGTGCGCGAACGAACCACGGGAGGGTGAATCGTGGACCACGGGGAACGCAACGGAGGGGGAAAAACTCGCCCCGCGGAGAAGAAGCGCGATATTTCAGCGAGGCGGGGGCGGCGGCGATTAATTGCCAAAATAACTGCAGACACGAGGAATCGTTTAGGCACGACTCTCGGAACATTGTTTACCGTGGATACAGCCGGCTGGAATGTATGTCCCCGTGGACACGCGGGACATAATATACGGGGACAGTTACCGCCCTCGGCGACGTATATTACCCCCCACCTAAGTGGCGCTCTTTCGTTCGTCCTGGCGAACACGACCACGGTGAAATATTCCGCGTGGCTCGCGCCAGACACCCCGCAACGATTCGGGAGAAACCGATCGATCGATCGGTGCCGCCTACGCATCGATAACGAACGCGCCGAACTTTCGATGGAACGAAACTCTCGGAGATGTTCTCGCGAAACGGTCGAGAGGACGTCGCATCGACGCGCGAGGACCGAGAATCTTTCAAACTCGAGTAAGAGGACGAAACGCAACGACCAAGTCCGCTGGAAAAACCTCGCGAACGTTCCGTGATGGACGAACAACGAAGAAAAAACGGAAAAATCGAATTACCGCGGAATCGAATCGACGCTGGAAAAATTGTACTCGGCCGTAACGAAAGCTCGCAACCTCGAGAAAACGATCTCTCGTTCTTCTAAAAGGGTTTCTCGAGGCCCGGGTCAGCAAAGACCCAGGGGACGCTCGACCTTTAACCTCTCGAGAATCCGTAACGGCCGTGCGACTCGCGAAAGAGCAAAAGGTAGGTGTCGGAGCGGAGCGACGCGCCAGCTTCGCGCGTCCATTTATTTTCGTCGTCCGCGTTAACGCGCGCCACCGACTCGCTTCGAGGCGCGGCGAATTTATTCGAGCGTCGCGGGTATCGCCTCGCGCGATAAATACGATCCGCGGTGAAGCAACGGTCCCGCGTCGAAAGGAAAAAATAGACGATAGGGGGTAGAAAGAGTAGAAAAAGAGCGGGGGACGACGTCTCGACGCGATCCGCGCGTGACTCGCGCGAGCTTTCACGGTCGACTCGTAGACGGCGTTTAAATTGACCGAAGAAAAATGTCGGGGTCCGAGCGTTCGTAGCCGCGAAACGCGAGACAGATATTAGCCGGTGGCTCGACGACGCGGCTTTTAACGCCGGAATTCTCGCGCCCCAGCTATCGACCCCTCCGACTCCATCCTCCTCGTCCTCACCGCGAGGACCGAGGAGTAGTTCTCACGCTTTTTCGAGCGTGCTTCTGCGCGACGAATTTTCAATGCCGATCGCTCGAGGCGCGCGTCGCCGGAATTCGCGCGACCGTGAGTGCCAAATGATGTTTGCGGACATCGTTGTACCGCTCGTCAGGGGGATGGACTCGCGCGTTTGATAAATTCGCAACGGTGACAGGGACGCTCGTCCGTAACGACAAATCGTTTATTCGTCGCCGAGAATTCGTCTCTCGACGAGTCTACGAACCGAGCTCCGTTAACGCCGATTTTTGAAATAAGTGGCTACTCGCGGTGGTACGAGCGTGTGCCCGGAGCAAACGTTCTTGCAAATTCTGGACATCGAAGTCCAGAAGTACAGGGTCCTTCGTACACCCTTTCCTCGATGATTCGAATCGAGAGGTCTTGTTCCGCGTCGAACCACCTTGCCAGTGACTATTGGTAGGGTAGATATTTTTAGCCGGGCGTTAGTTTAGGTACTCGCGAGTGTTGGTTTTGCGCACGTGTGTGTGCGTAACGTTGGACGAGTGCTGGTCTTTCGTCCGTGGTGTAAATAAGACACTCGAGAGTCCGGTATACGGGAAAAGTGTTGCGAACAATGACCGAGAGAGTCAATCGGCAAATCGAAGACAAGGTATGCGGACCGCGAGTGAGAAGAAAGAGAGAGAAGGGTCGAGAGTGAAAGAGAGTACCCGAAACATCGTCCAATTCTATCTATTATATAATGATACGTAGGAGGTTGTATTACGATACAGGTGGAATCTTTTCGCGTTCTCTTCAAGAAGAACACTCCTTCGAAACGATAATCAATGGTCCCGCGATACCGCGCGGTAATTTAATTCGATTCGACGATTCGTCTGAAAATTGACCATCCACGCTCGCAAGAAGGAGTAGCGAGTCTTTAAAGAGAAATCCGAAATATTCCGAGACGACCGTCTCGAATCGGACGTGGCTGTTCCATCGGTCGGACGAGAATTTCGCAGAGTCCTTTGAAGCGTCTCGAAGCGAGGCCTCGAACGACGTGTATGTACGCGTCTCGCGGCGCGTATTAAAAAATTCCATCCTCGAAATTTCAGGAATCCAATTTTTCCTCGTGCCCGATGCGTCGGCTCGTTACCGGGCCCCGCGGTCTCGAGAGTAAAAGCCGCGCCGTTGGAAATAGAGTGGAAGGTCGGTGGGAAGAGTTCCGCGGGAGCTTTAAGTATGATTTAGCGTGCGCGCGGAAATAATGGCGAGCGAGCCGGAGCGCGAGAGTGCACGCTGTTTTCCCAGCGTCGTTCATCCGCCTAACTGCCGGCTGATACGCGACACGCTTACACCGCGGCGATTTCCAAAGCGTCTTCCCCCGGAGGGCCCGAGATTTGTCGTCCCGGATTTGTCGGAGCCAACGCGGAGAAATTACGCGCGTCTCGCACCGAGAAATGGACGAAGAAACGCGTAAACGCAAATAGAGAACGCGTCCAAGGTGGCTGGGAGATCCGTGGCGCGCGTTGTAAATGTCCCGCGTAACGTCTTATCGCGAAATAACGCTGCGAGAAATAATCGAACGGTCCTCGAGGCTCCAGGATCGCGAACGAGCGAGAGGAGCCATCTGCGACGGGGGCCGTCGATTCTCGCCAAGCGAACGCGGAAGAAAATGCAGAGTTTGTCTCGAAGTCGAGAAGAACCACTCGCACTCGATGCTACGGCGCGCCTCGCTTCCCGCGTAAATGCACGCGAGAATACGCACTTTGTCCAAACGCGATTCCGACGTCTCGAAGGCGCAGTTACCTCGAATTACCCGAGAGAGGCAAGAGCGTAGGAAAAAAATCGAGCACGGTCGGGAGACATCGTCGGTCGATGGGATATCGAGAAAACGTAGACGAAACCGATGGGAAAAATTCTCCTCGCGGTGGACCGTCGCGAAGCTCGGTAAATTCCCGTACGGTGGCCGCTCATCGATATTCCGAGGAAAGAGAAAACGCGATCTCCTTTGTGCGACGCAACAACCGGGAATATCGATTTTCTTTTGACGCGGAAGTCTTGGCCCGGGTCCTCGGGAGCCCGAGTGAAACGGTTGGGTCAATTTCGTCGGACCGGAGAGACCGATGAAAAATTAATAAGACTCGGGAAGTCGCGCAAGTGCAACGAAAGCGATAGCGTCGGTGCCGCGGTCTCGCGCGTCCACCCGACCGAGAGAAACGGGACGAGAGAGAAGAAACGGGGAGGAGAAAACCGAGAGAGGCCCGTTACCGGCCACGGAAGTCGTAAAGAGCCGGCAAATCTTTTCATTATCGCCCGTGGTAAGTGATACGTATATCATACCAAAGCGACCATTTCGCGGGCATTATATCCAGGAGAAGACCGATCCGGCAACGGCCGAGACCCGTCGCGGATGCTTTTCACGCCACGTTCTTGCGTAAGTGCGTGCGAGGATTAAACCGAATCGTTTCTTTCCTTCGCCCACGCCTACGAGCAGTTTTTCTCCGGTTCGTATCCCCTCGTCCGTGGATACCTTTCTCTCGACGTTTCTATCGAGGAGGAAATTCTATTTACGAGCGAACGGACGCGTACCGCGCGCAACTCGCGATTAGTCTTACGGAGCGAAGAGGATCCTTCCGCGTACTTGGCCACTTTTCCGTTTTTTTTACAGTTTCGACGCGTGTTCGAAATTTACCTACCTTTACGATTGACCTATCTTTGGAATTGCGTTTCCTATCTTTGCAATTGTACGACTTATCTTTACAATTGTACGACCCATCTTTCGAATTGTACAGCCTATCTTTGCAATTGTATCGGAGAAAATCGGGCCGCGTTCCTTTCGAGCGACTTCTCGCGAGTCGTGCACAGTATATACGGGTTTCGAACGCGCGGCGCGGCGCGCCGTATAATCGCGAAACTTTATCGTCGACGGCCGGCTGTTAAAATAATAGGAAGCTCTACGAAGGAGAATTAATTTTTCTTCCGTGCTGGTCGACCGAACTTCGCCCGAGGCCCGCCGGGTTTCGTGCCTCGATAACATCGCGCTTCTTCGTCCCGGGAACTGCTCGTTTACGGCCGCCGCGATTAAACGTATTAGACTTTTTACCGCGGTACACGTGTTCCCGTTCCGCGTTCCGTGCGCGACACGACGATCTCGATTTCGTACCGAGAACGCGACGAAACTGCAACGAAACGCGACTCTACCGCGCGTCCCCGATCGAGGAACGGTTCAAAGTCGAAGCAACGATATCGCGAGCGCAAAGTACTCCGAACGAACATCGTTCCACGTGAAAAACAACCGGGAAAACGTGCAGCAAAAAGGGTCACGATTTCGATAAAAGTGCCCGTTTCCCCCCTAGAAAGTGTCTTTTCTTCACGGCCCGCGTAATTACCTTCTCCCGTTTTCTTTTTCGCGTAGAACGATATTGCCTCGTTCTACCGTGAAAAGTAGAAGAGGGAAAAAGAAAATATTTCTTAAAAAACGGAGTAAAAGTGGTACCGGGTACAATTTCGATAAAAACTACTCGCTCGTTTGCTTTCCGGAAAGTATTTTTTTCGTTTCTTATCTGCGTAATTACGGGCCGTCTTGCCTGCTCTTCTTTGTCGTAGAACGATAAACGCTTCCTTCGTCCCGGAAGAGGACCCGAACGAAACCAGATTCGTGGAAGGTAGCCTCGGACCGTTTTCGCGTTCGCGAAAGGATCTCTCGATCTCGATAAATATATTTCAGCGGGGGGTACGGACAACTATCGGGGCAATTGAAAAACTCTTTGGAAGTTGTTCCCAAATTGCCCGAACGAGCTCCGAGTGTTTTCCAGCACCGTTGAACGCGTTATCGCGCGTTAACGTCCAGACTCGTTCCGCCGCGAGTAAATCGAGCCGCGATCGCGCACGAATCCTTCTCGATCGTCGCGCCGGCCCTCTGCGCGTTCGGTAGCGGCCGTTTAGAGCCAGTAAAATAATAACGACCGGGGTAACGCACCGTGCGTCTAAGTCACCCTCCGCCTATAGCTCTCTTTTACGGCTGAAAATTACGGCCGCGCTACCCTCGCGCGTTTACGGCCCTCGAACGTCGCGCCATCGCCGCGTCGACGTCCTCGTCCTCGTCCTCGTCGTGGTCAACCTGGAATCGTTCCGGGACATTTTTCGAGAGAGAGAGGCGTTCCTTTTATAGCGGGGAACGTTGCGCTAAGTATAATTTCGTGTTCCCCGGCTCGAGTTGTCCCTCGGCTCTTAGACTTTGTAACGTCTACCGTTAACCGAGGGAAGCTTCGACGAGCGCGTGCATCGAATAAAATCCGAGCGGAGGGATCGACTCGATTATCCGCCCTCTGAATCGCGATTGCGCCGTATACCTATCGATGGCCGAATTTCACGCGCTTTGGAAAGAGAATCGAAGTTGGATACACTCGGGTTGAAACACCTCCTAAGAACGAAGAATAATAATTTGCGGAGGGTGTCGTTGAAAGAACGCTTCTGTAATCGAAAGCTTCTCGATTTCGACCGCGTACACGAGAGTTCCGATACCTCTTAGAAACGATCGACGATCGTTTTCGTTGCGAGCACGCACCGGTTCCCTTTACACCGGAGTCTCGATATCTTCCAAGAACGAACCTGCAATTTTACGTAGTCGGCGAAATAATCGCGTCGAATCTAGGACGTCTCTACGTAGACGCTGTACCCCGGAGTCTCGATATCTGGGGAGAACGAGCGGTCCGCGATAATAATTCGCGTACACGAGCGAGGGGCAGTAAACGGAGACACCCCGTGTAAAATGCAAATAAGACCTCACCGACGCGGGATCATTGAATCATCGTTCGTATAGTTTCCCCGTTGGAATCGAAGGGACCCGTACGCGCGTCTGGCGCCTACCGATGAATCACGATCGTAAAGGTCCCGGAATGCGCGCCATCCGATTAAAAGAGCGCCGCGCGCGTTGTCGCTTTCCGCAAAATTGAAGTTTCCTCCCTCGCGGCGGCCGACGTGGAAAACCAGACGACAGAGACGCTCGAACGCGTAATATCTCGCAGTCTCTCGAACCCAACCCCCACGAGCTGCCACGGAACCACCCTCGAACGCGCTGTTCGCGCGACGAGAGGTATTCGTCGAGGATCGGTGAAAAAAAATTGATGCCGAAGGCGTCCTCGATCGAGATCGCGCGAGCTTTTAATACGAGATAATTGGAAAAGTTTCCTCGAGACCCCCTCCCGCCCCCTGCTCCCGCGGCATGCTGATCCTCTCCCCCTCCTGGAGGAAAAAACCGCCAGCTTACGAAACTAAGTCCCCTGGAATGCGTGTCCGATCCTGGCAAGTTATCGAGTTGATTTTTCTTCGTCTTCCCCCTCTATGGTTCTCTCTTCGACCAGTTTTCTCTCTCTTCGTCGACCCACGTCCCCCGAACCCTCGTTCCCCGTGGGTTCGCGCATCCTCTGCGGCCGCGAGCCGCCAAGATTTCCCGTGTGTTTTCCCCGTGCTTGTTCCCACACGCGCTACACCGCACACACCTCCCCTGCCTGGCTTTAATCTACGCGATGCTACGTGAGGTGTTTGCGGTCGCGCCGTCCCACTCTCCGTTTTCGTCTTCGACCGCGCCGAAGGGACCCGAAACCTTTCCTTCCTCGATCTTTCTCCGAAAGGTTGCGAAAATCACGTGCGGAGAAAATTTCTAGCCTCGTGGATAATCGACATGCTTCTGTACCGAGCGAATCCTCGTCCGGGAAGAAAAATGAGTGAAATTTGGAAAAATTGCGCGCAACGACAAGTCCGTTTGGAATCCCAGCTACCCGGATTGTAACTTTGTATTCTTATCGGCGTATGTATTTTTACGCGTTACACGTTCCTCGAGACCCTCGATGATCCGGTTAGACGCATCTGGGGCGCGTATCTGCGTAAACTCCCGGCGACGATTCAACCCTCGGACCCAAGACGTTCCAGATGTTATGTTTGCGTTGGGAACGACAAATACGGCACGGTGCGATCTTTGTTCAAATATCGTGCGTAATAATCGCGCGATGATACAAGAGAAGAAACAAGGTCCGTCTATCGCGCGGGTGGTCGTTTTAACGCGCAAACAACCGGTAAACGGTAATCCAATCCGTAATTAGACGTTCGGAAACACGAGTTTCGTTTCAATTTTACGCGTCTACTTTTTAATAGAATTAAAATTGCCCTCTGGAACTTACGCGTTACCGTTATTATCGTCGCTTCCGTAGTCGAGGGTGCGTCGCGACGTTCACTGGCCGAGGATTAGAGCGACTCGGTGCACCGTTTCCCGCAAAAGAGATTTCGAACGACCAGAAACAATCGTCCGTGCGAAGCTCGCGAGTCGGGATCGCTGGCTGGCGAAAACTCGGCGGTTCCAGGGCCGTGATAATCCAGCGGAGAAAGTAGCGAAACAAACTGGCCGTTCGTTTGTAATTAGCCGGAACGCGGAACGGCCGAGGAGATTTTAATATTTGCCCCGGTGGTGGTAGCGTGCCGGTGGGGTCGGGGGGTGGGAGGGTGAAAATGTAAAAAGCGCGACGGCGGAGCGGCTCCCGGGGGCGGTTTTGCATTTCGTTGGCCGCGGTTCGTCTACTTTGCGAGGAGAGCCTGGAAAGCCGGCAGTTTGTAAGAAAAAAGAGAAGGTTCGCGCGAGAGGAGGGCAGGGAAGGAGAGAGACGGGTCGAGAAGTGGCTGGAAATTTCGTCGTTTCCTCGCGGAGGACGCGTGCCGAGCGACGAACGACACCGCGTTCGAGGGACCGTTGTAACCCAAAAGGATCAAACGTGATCCCGTCCAGGCGGACCTAAGCGCCCACGGTCGGCCCTATCTACCGGTTTCAGAAGTTCCAGCCTTCTATCCTACGGGGACGCAATTTCGCGAGGATAATTTAAAAATCGTTGGATTAACCGTAAGCCTGCTCGTATATTGGCTTATCCTGGCCGGCGGCGGTGTCAGCCACGGCACGCCGGTCTGTATTAAACGCGGCGCGATAATAATGGCCAATAACGATCGTTTTATACTCGACGATTCGTTCGATCGCGATAAAGCTAGCGCAAAAACCCACCGGCTAATTATTCCGTCGCGGTATAAATTGGAATTTTCCCGATAGACCGCGGAAAAATCTCTGCCGACTCTCCCTCTCGCTCTCGTCGCGGTACTCTCTTCCGTTCGACGATGCCTGAAATCGAGCACGTACGAAACCACGAACAGAGAGAAATTCCTCGCGTTCCCGCCGCGAGATAACTCGCGTACGAGGACACCGCCGAATCGAGTTAACCGGTGTCCGACACGTACGGAGAAAAATCGAGCGGCGATCGCGCGACCGGACCGCGATAACGATGCATCGACGTCGGGGAACGTCGAAACGAAAATATCGGGACTTCTCGACTCGTAACGCCGTTTCGCGATCCGAGCAAACGCCCAAGTAAAATTACCGTCGAGTGTCCCGAGGCGAAAGGCGAAAGGTACGCAATTTTCAACCCAGATGGTTCAAAGTCACGCGAGCCCGAAGTGCGAAGAGATAAATTTTTCAAATTGGATACGAACCAACCCGAGAGACTCTCGATCGACTCGGAACCGAAGCGACCACCTCGAAACAGAGCGAACACTCGCGGAAAAATTCCGCAGCACGGAAGAAGAATTAAAAGAAACGAATTGTTCGCGTCACGAGTGGAAAGTACTCCCGGATCGATGCGTATCTCTCCCGAGGCTAACGCGTTCGAGTATCCGGCGTCCAAATCCAACGAAACAGAAGCGTCCCCGAGTTTATCTTTCTCCCTTGATAAAAGGGATGCCCGCGGCGGTTCGTGCATCTGGCTCTCCCCGCATCCCCGCGCTGGCAATACTCCCGATGTCAAAGATTCATCGTTCGAGAGGTCACGGTCGTATTCTCGTACACATCGGGTCGCGCGATCTCGGGGGCCGGGCAACCGCGAAAGAACGAGGGCATAACTTACGCCTCCTCGTCGTCCTCCGCGTCCTCCGCGTCCTCCGCGTCCTCCTCCTCCTCTGGCTCCTCTTCGTCCTCCCGGTTCGAAAGAGGGCCATAAATCCCGACATCGGCAGCGGCGGGCCGTGAATCACGATTTTTGACCACGGAGGAGAGCGTCTCTCGTCCTTTGACCGCGATATACGTATTCCTGGATCCCCCGGTGCCACGTTCGGGCGTTCGCTCGCGATCCCCTTAAGTCCTTTTACGACGCGCATCCATCTCGATCCGCTCAGGAGCGCGCGACCGCTACCGAGCGTTCCACGCGCGGAAAACTTCGACGAAAGAGTTTTATCGACGAGACACCGCCCACGCGGGATATAAATCCCGTGTCTCGGCGCGTTTTCGAAACGATTTTCATCGGCGGGGCCACGGTTGGACGCGATCCCTCCTCTGGACACGGAACGAGGAGGATCGTCGCTTAATTCGAGAGATCGCAGGACCGTTTCTCGACCCCACGAAACGAACCGTCGGGGATAGTAATCGGCCGTCGTTAGGGGGTCCGCACAATGCGTGCCAGGACGCGATTCCACGATACCACCCCCATTGTCTATCGGAATCCACCCCAGTCTCGATCCTGCGAGCCTCGTCCGTGACGACTGACTGCGGTTTAACCTCGGCGGTTTAGCACGCTCAAACGAGCCCGTTGTCGAACCCCTCGACCGTCTCGATTCCATCGACGACACACGCGCGGGACTCTACCGATATCCGCGAGCAATTTAAAGACGCTCCCGCCGACTGTACGCGGAGCCTGCGAAATGATCATCGGATCGAGGACCCTGCGTCTCACTCCTCGAATCCAACGGATAACGAATCACCGTGCTTCGAGGGATATCCGCCCCCCTCGTGTAGCGTCGAGAACATTTTCTACCGCGTGCTACGTTTTCCGTACACACGCGGAGGACTCGATCGGTTTCCTATTCCCTGGAAGAGGGAATGTTTCTTTTCATCGTGGATCGATTTCGAACCACCTACCCGAGAGGGGACGATTTCTCGTAAGTTTTCGAAGGTATTCCACTCGATACCTATCGATAGGGCAAGGAAACAGTCGCGCGTAAAAAAAGATGGAAGGACACTTTGAAAATTCGTGTACAACGCGGGGAGAACTTCGATCGCGGTCGATTGGAAGATTTACTAAAAAAGATAGAGCATTTTCCTACCCTTTTTACTCGATATCTTCTTCCTTTGGTCGAATTTCTCTCGCTTCGAAGCCATTTTCCTCGCTTCTCGCGATAACTTTAAGAACGTTACCCCGCGCGAATTAATCTTCGCGGCGAGGATGTACGGGCGCGATAAAACGCGCGGAATAATATTTTCCATACCGGTTGTCGGCCAGGTCCGCGTGTCCCGTGTCGATCGGATCGTGCTCCGAACGCGAAAACAAAACACCGATGGAATTCCATCGCGTGGAGATCTTCAAAGGATACATACCCGGGCGTTTGGATCGCTGCGGATCGCTACGGTAATTGAGATACCCGAATCGTTAACGAGCTCGTCTCTCTAAGCCTAATATTTGAATCTGACGCCGATATCCCCAACCTCCGCGACCAGAGGTTGAATCGCGTAACGTTTCGACGACGAAGCAAACAGAACGAAAATGGTTGGATCGCTCGACTGCGCGCCGCTGCAAAGGCACGGCTAATTAGAGGTTGAAGCATATTCCGTTATCTCGAAAGGCGATACGAATGTAAATTGGACTCGTCGCGGAGGTGTCTCCCGTGCTCGCGACGACGCCGAGCGGGTTCGTCGTACGCCGCGCGCGAACGCTTACGCGAGAGGAGGAGGTGAGCTTCCCGCGAAACCACGGAATGTAAATTCGTTCGTGACTCGCCGCCGTTCGGGATATTAGAACGGAAGGGTTGGGCGAAACGGCGGGTGACGTTTGACGGGTCGAGAGTAACGAAAAAAAAAAAACTTGCGGAAGAAACGCGGGAATATATTGCGCGCGTGCTTCGAGCACTTCTTCGCGTGGCGAGATACAAACCACCGGGACAAAAAGTACGCCGGAATACCGAGCCCGATAAATATACCGTCCGGTGCAGAGAGCGATACCTCGCGTGTCGCGTCCAAAGGAATTTTCGGTACGGTGATGCCCCGAGCATCGACGAGTCATCGAGGATTCGCGAGGTCCCCGAAACTCCTCGAATTTTCAATCTCGAATCTTTCGAAGCTTCTCCAACGGTGTAAAATACCCCGAGGAGATTATCGAAACGGTATCGATCCGCGATCGTATCACGGAGCTCGGTCGAGCGGTCTACTCGGAGAGAACGAGCCGAGTCGTCCCACTCGAGGGACCGTCGTTTCCAACTACCTATATTTGTTCCGTCCGCGGGACGAAATTCTTTTCCATTCGGCTCTATTCGTCGACGAGCTTCGCGAACCGAGACTCTCGGAGTTTCCATTTTTATTATCGTTCGAAGCTGTAGCTTCTCGAGTGTACAATATCGAAGAGTACACGGATCCGTAATTCTCGGTACGAACGAGGTCAGGGAGATTTTACGGCTCGGAGTAAGACGGGAACCGAGAACAACGAAATTGCATCGGAGGTATCGATTTCGCGAAAAATGCATCCGGAGATCGATCGAGCGTGCGGCCGCGAAAAACGAGCGACGTTGGATCGCTCGGACGTTCGAAGCGTCCCCGACGCGTTAATGGCACCTATATCGAACGAGCCTCGACGTCGTAACGCGTGGAAAAATTGCCACAGTAACCGAGCAAACTCCGTAACGCTAGTTCTCGATTTTCGTCTCTCCTCTTGCCGTAAAATCTACCCGACCTCGTTTCTGCCGTACGAACCGCCTCGTACGTTATCGAGACCGCCGAGAAAACTCACCGAGTCGTCTTTACCGAGACTACAACCGTGCCGTATACGTATCTGCGCAGAGTACGAAATAACTTTCGACCAGTTCTCGTAAAAAAAAATTCCCTATCCTCCCTAACCGTGGACGGTCCCGGTGAACGTTACGCGAGGCGCCGCCTAATTTTCGAGAGCTCGCGCTGCTTTGCATACCGATTCGATACACGGCCAGCGGATCTACGCGAGACCGTGAAATAACTTTCGACCGGTTCTCGCGAAAAATTCCCCATCGTCCCGTATTGTCGATCGACTCGTACACCGAGTCGCGAGGCGCCACCGTGCTAATTTTCCTCGTCGCGGTTGAACGAACCTCGCGCGACGCGAAAGACGATCCCCGATGAATTCCCATTGCGTACGAGCGAGAGCTCTCGTTGCTTTACATATTGTTTCGATACGCACGGGCGACGCCCAGTGTTTCGAACACGCGCGAGTTGCATCCACGACGGACTCCGCGGGTTTTCGAGCGGAGCGTAGCGCGCGCACCGGCTCGATCCCGACGCGCCTCGAATACAAATGCGGTTATTAAAGGCGTTTTCGCGACGACGCTCGCCGCGGGGGCGTGCGTGCCGAGACACGCGAATAGTAAATGATCCGTAGAAACGAGAAAATCGCGGGCGACATCTTGCACGGGGAAACGAGACTCCCGGTTGCAAACAGGGGAACCATACGGCGATTCCCGTGCGGAATTGGCGCCCGCGCGGACCGGACCCGTGCGACCCGGTGCTTCTTCGAAATTCACGCGAGCAACGTGCCCCGTTTTCGTTGCACCGACGACTCTAAACGCAACGTGGCTCGCGTTATTGCGTTCCGCGTTCTCCGCGACCCGAGACACTCGATGCTTTTACTTTCCGCGTAATCGTCCGTGTTACCCGCGCGAGACCGCGAAATCTTTGCACGGGTGTTTGAAAAGTTTCCGCGACTCTACGGATCGGTGCGCGAGCTTCTTCGTCCGCGCGTAATCGTTTCGTCGATGCGCGAAAAATTAATTCGCGAAATGAAACGAAATCTCGACACAGACTCCGAGAGAGTACGAATTCGCAGTCAGCGAACGTTTGCGCTCGGTGCACCGAGCAACCTTCCAGAGAATCGTCAATTCTGCGTTCGGATCCATTCGAATCGCGACAAAGCGCGTTCCGTGGAGTTTCGGAGTTCCCCGATTTTTTAGCCACCCCCCTCCCCTCTCCCCCTGTGACCGACTTATCGAGCATCGATCGTCGCGACGACGAGGGAGCCAACTTTTCCACTCGGACTTACCCGGAGCACCGAAAGCGTTCCCCGTTTTCATCGCGAAGAGTCCTCTCCCCTGTTCTCGAAGTTCCTCGAGCGGCGTTCGCGGTAACGGAGCCTGGCTTAGCCTACTTTCCGAGTTGCCTCGGCTTCGAGGGAACCACGGGAGCACGGCTCCGAGCGTCTACGAACGAAGACGTCGGAAATATTCCGGTGCGGATCTCGACCAGCTGGCAGCCATTTCCCGAGTAACGGCGGGAACGCGCTCGCGACCGACTCGTACGCTTTCGGGAGACGTTGCGGAACAACGGTGAAACGGCCCGCGGCTCGAACGCTTTCCACGGGAACGTTGCTTCGAATTTTCAAGGAACGTCTCCTCGCGATCGAAACCGCGCGACGCGTCTACCTAGACTCTTGTCACTTTTTGCGAAAGACGCGAGGAAAATTGAACAAAATTGTTCCAGCCGAAGACGTTGCTTCCGAATTTGACGAAAGTTCGTCGTGGCGGTGCAACGATAGAGGAGAAACGCGCAGTAGGTACCCAACGTGCGCAGGGACTCTGGAATTTTAGGTATTTGTAAAAATATCGGTGCTTTTCGGGATTCTGTAATTCGTTCGGTCTTTCAATGTTATTTATCCCGGTTAGATGGTTACGTTCACCCGTGAAAGAATCTTATACCACCGTACGATAAATTATTCCATTCGCGCTCGAAAAAATCATGCAGCTCGATAGATGCACGCACCTGCAGTAATGTCATGGGGAATTAACACGAGTCCTCCCCACCAGAGTGTCTCTTCGACTCGAGCGACAGCTTTCCGTGACTCGCGTATCGACGAGCGACCCAGATCTTCCAGCGCTCCGAAAATGTCCGACAATTTCCACCCCGGGGGAAAAATTCGAAATAAAAGGAACCTAAACGCCGTAAGTGGGAAACGAAACTTCGAAAACGAACGTTTTCCACCGCTTTGCTCGAGTTTCCCGATGCCCGACCACGAAACAAGATCTTTCGAACGTTTTCGGTCCGCGATGTTTCGACGTCCGACCAAAGGGCCTCTGGAAACGGCCTAATTAGCACGGGATTCGAAGACGACGCGGTGAGAAGAGCAGACACAGAGAGAGAGATAGAGAGAGAGAGAGAGAGGAATTTCTAGATCGTCTTGGGCTCGCGTCCGCGCGGCGAAATTCAATCCGAGCCGGAAGGCCGGCCGGGAAATAATTAGCACGGCGAGCGCGTCCCTTTAAGGTTCCTGATCCAGGGGGATCGTCGACGTAATCCCCCAAATATGAATATAATTTGCCGGCAAAGAGGGAGAGATACCGGTTGGACAGGATACGACGGAGGAAGCCGTCGGAGCGGCCGGCCCGTGGATCAACCGTCGGCGTAATTATGTTTCGTTCGCTGACAAGCTGCCACCGATAATGAATATCAAAACTGCCGGCCCGAGCGGCTTTTTTCGACGACTACCCCTGTCTCTCTCTCTCTCTCTTGCTCTTTTTCTCTCTCTCTCGTCGGCTTCCCCCGGCTCGGTGGGAAAATCTCTCGCGGCTCGAAAACCTGGACGCAGGTGGCGCGGCACACGGCGCGGAGAGGGACGGAGGAGGGTGAAATATTTTTCCGTCGGCGCGCTTCGACGCCTTTTTCGCCGCGCTTCGGGGGATCATTTTAATGCGTCACGCGTTCGCCACTCCGCGCGTCAATGCGTCCAGCCGCGGCGCGGAATTTCCACTCCCGCCCCAGCCCATCGAGCTACCGCGAGCCTACGAGAGAGAAAAAGAGAGAGAGAGAGAGAGAGGGAGAGAGACATTGTGAATCGTCGTCGGTTACGCGTGCGTCTTAATTGCGGAAAAAACGTTCACCGTTCGCGTAATCCGTTGATCGTTAATTATTCGGCTCGCTGTAACCGTTTACTGTTCTTTCACCCGGTTCGGAACGAACGAAGGCGCGTGTCTTTTGTTTATTCGCGCGTATTGTTTTAATTCGCGCTCGTTAACGGTGCACGGGGACGAAATAACGTTGCACGCTCCGCGCGTAGCCGCGCCTTTTCTCGGCTTTGTGATCGATGACGGAGCTGGAGGAAACGTCGAGCAGGGAGGAAGAACCGGGTGAAAATTTCGCTTCGAAAAACCGAGAGCGTAGCGTTCATCGAAAATCGAGACCTCGAAACGGCGAAGAATCTTCCTCCGTTAACGTCCACGGTTTTCCAGTTCCTCCAAAGCGCCATCGAACCCGGTTGCTCGTCTTTACCAATTCCCAATCGTCCTTGAGGATAAATCTAACTTTCCAGAGCGGTTCTTCCACCTCTCCGGTCCCTCTCGAGTACCATCGCTCGAAGGCGGTCACTTTTTTTCACCCCCCGATATCTAATTGTTCTCGATAACGAATCTTACTTTCCGGAGTAATTCTACCTTTTCCTCCGTATCACCATTTTTGCATCCGTAGTCGGTACTCACACCCGACGAAGACTCCGTGTAATTTCCCTCGGTTGTAAAAAAGGTTCCCGTGAAAGTCGAAACAATCGAAGAGCGTCGCGCCGTTTCGCGCGGAGGGCTCGGGTACCCACCTCGTGGCCGCCGCATTCCCAGAGCGCAGGTGGAAGAGAGCTCCCTGGATATTGGCAGCCCGAGGAGATCGACACGATTCCGGAAGGGCGTGGATCGCGAACAGCCCCCGGGGGTGGCCGTGTCGAATTTTGTCGGCCCGTCGACGAGGGTGTCGTCTGCCTCGTCGAGACACGAATTTCGCGAGGCAGTGATTGTCCGCGAGGCTGAACGCGCGGCGAGAGGAACGGTACCTCGGTATTTCGGTCCCTGTTCGCTAATGGGCCCGAATAGTTGGGATATTTTTGGCGGTAAGTGCCGCCGCTACCGACGCCTCTGAATAGACGCCGGCCAGGCAACGCGGGGAGGGATTCTTAACCCCGATCGTGGCAACCCCTTGGCCGGATTCCCGATGCACCCCTCGGGAATCCCATCTTTCGCGAGACCAGAAGTCTCGGAATAAAGGAGTATTATTGCCCCGTTCCGCGTCTATTCTACCGTGTACCACCGTGAGCGTTAGGTGTATCGCGTATATCGTCGAGGGGCGTCGAACCCCCGAAATCGCGAATACTCGACGAACGGGTAGTAGACCGAGAGGGGAGATCGCGCGCCTACGATTATCGACGCTCTCGAGTCGAACTCGAGGTGGAACCAACCGTGTCTCGGTACGGAGGAGTTACTCGGGACGATCAACGAAATTCGGTAACGGTGGCCGAAATCTGGATACTCGTGAACGAAGAAGAGACGTAAATCCAGCCACGCGACTCCAATTAACCGACGCCTTTCACCGATCTCGAGAAGGGATCGACCCTACCGACGAAACCACCACCGATGCCACGAAATCGGAAATTTCGTCGCGACCGAGAGCGGAAACACCCGAGACGGTCGAGGACTCCTCGAGGAACGCGAGCGATCGGTAACCAGGGATCGAGAACTTCCGGATGAACCGGCGCGGATTCATCTCGAACGATTAATCTCGTCCCGATAATATTTGTCTCCGTTGGAGCGGCAGGGTGTGGTCGCCGAGCTGCTCTTTACCGTCCCTCGGTGATTTCGTTTCCGCGTTTCCCTCCGGGTAGTTTTTTTTTTCTTCTTCTTTTCTTCTCTCCTCGTCCCATCCAGCTCCGCGCGCGTCTCTCGTAGACGAGGACGGTTCGCACGCGGGGAGGGACGAGGTGCGCCGAATCGCAGCCACGAAAACCGAAATTGCCTGTTCGACGAGAAGTCAGAAGCAGCCCCGGATGCTCAAAAACCCATTATCCGAGCATTATCATCTTTAATTTGTTTTCGCGCCGGATTATCTTAGGGGATTAGTCCGTCTCCTTTTCCCTTCGGTCTTCTTTTCGCTTCTCGCGCGGCTGATCTCTCGATCTCCTTCGTCCTTCGTCCCCGCACCACCACCACCGGGGGGATGCCACCCCGCTCGACGCGATTCACCGAGAGGAGCCGGCAATTACGAAAACGTCGGAATTGGAAGGAAGAACAGTATCTTCCTCTGCAATCGATGCTCGACTCGCCTCTTAATAGCTCATCGAACAGATTCCGCTCACGGGGAATCCGACGGGAGGTTGCTGCAATTATCATTGGCTTATGGATCGATCGAATTCCCGGAGACGCGTCGTCTCGAAACCGTTCGACCGCGACGGGGACGCTCGGGACCTCTTTCTCGCGTTATTCACGCGTTTTCTTGCCCGCGACGGAATCGATCCTGTGTTCGTGGGTAGAAATTTTTCGGTGATCGTCCATCGTTGGACGGAGATAAAATTCTTATCTACGGTAAAGTACTTTCGATCGTTTCGTATTTCCAGAAACGAGAGTAACCAGAGGGAAGGAGAGCGCCACGGCGAAGTACTTTGAACCTCGATCGTTCCATATTTCGAGAAACACGAGTAACCGAACAGAGAGAGAAAAAAGAACTCTTCGCTGTAGACCCACCGGGATAAAGGACTTTGGACTCGATCGTTCCGTATTTCGAGAAATGTAGAGCAACCGTGGAACAGAGGAAATTCTGGTCCGATTGAACGCACCACCATTCGCGAAACGAACGTCGAAAGGAGTTCGAGTTTCGTTATTCATCGCCTACGACAAAGGTAAAAAATTGCCACCGAATGGAAACGCTCGATCGAGCACGGTCGATCGTAGCGGGAAAAAGTGTATTTTCGTTGTAAATTCGTTGGAATGGTTCGTAAATGGAACGGCAACGCCACCTTCGGCGGCAACGTGGAAAACGTTACGGGTCCAGCGCGGACGATAACCGTAGGGAACTGCAGCGATGCGATCGATCTACGCACCGGGTGTCTCGAGAGTCGCTCGACGTTCGTCGAACGCTTGGTGTCCTACCGGCGCGCGAGTCGACGATCGAAAACGAGGAAAATCGAGGGGGGAGAGAGCCCCCGATCCTCTTTGAACCGCGTTATTCGCGCTCGATTACAGTCGCTTTTAGCCGGGCAAATTGGGACAAAAGGACCCAACGACAGCCGTCTGCGTTACCGGGACGAGAAAAAAAAAAAAAAAAAAGGAAAAAGAAAAAAGGCCGTCGCGTTAAATACACCGGTTCACCGGTGCTTTCCACCCGGCGGAAAAATGCATTTCAATTATCGGCTCGGGCGTCGGGGTCCGTGCACGCGCGCGATGGCAATTTCGGCTCGACCGCGGCAAATTCGCTCCGGCCACTCGACCGAAAAGCCAGCCGCGATACCGTAATTAAATTCCGAACGACTCTGCCCCGGAGTCCGTCAAAAACCTACGTTGGCAAAGAGACGCGCGTCGCCGCTCGAGCGGAGAAGATGCACGCTCGACGCAACTCGTTTTTCCAAGCGTCCCGAGTACGAGATCGCGACAAAATTCACCGATGGACATCGAAATCGACATCCTTTCCCTCCAATTAATTCCGTTCTCCATTGACGAACTCGCGAAGGTAGATTTCAAGTAGAATACGTTTTTCCGCGACGCGACTCGGCTGTGACTTTAAGCGAATCGAAAGCTCTCGAGGGATAGAAAAAGTAGCGCAAAGTTCGAGTCTCGATCTCGACCGTCCTTCGATGATTCGATACAGTTCCTCGCAAGGAACTCTTCGCGCTCGAGTAACGAGATATTCGTAATACATCGTCCGATCGATCGACCGATGGCCATAGTGTACCGGTCGGTCGACGTTACGCGCGTTCGTTGAATCGGCTGCCATTTCGGGAAGTAATTTTTTCCACCGCGCGGACGTCTTTTTTTCCACGAGAATTTACGAACACGCGATGGAACGGCGGGGGGATAGCGGATCGCGATTAAATTGAAATATTCGGTGAAAAATTCTTGCTTCGGAATTCGATGGAGCGAGATTAGCGGGCGTAATTTATCGTCGTTTAATTATCAACAAAAAATCGCCTCGAGCCCCCTCCGGCGATGGAAGAGGGACGCGGAGGGAGGAAACGCGTGCGTCGGGCGAGTCTCGTGCACGCAGACCGACGAGGGTGTATCGAGAGGGCGGCGGCCGGATTTAATTTTAATCTCCGATGCTTTTAGCGCCGCGAGACGATTTTTCAAAGTCCCGACCTTCTCTCGTTTCCCTTACCTCCGTCGTGTCGCGGTCTCATAATTCTCCGACGATGTATTAACGTCGTGTTAGCGAGCAATGCGACAATGGTCGCGTCGGGCTCGTAACGGGGAGGACGTTGGTAACGCGTACACCGTGGCGAAGACGCGCTACGCCGGGACCACACTGCGGTTCCACCACGGTGGAGACACAGTGTCGGCAAAAGTTTCGCGAGCCAAACTATCCGCCGAGCGCTGGGGGACCCGACCCCCTCTATCGACGCGTTAACCCCTTCTAAGTACTCCGTAGGTACCAGGTTGTATTATTACGTCCAATATTTCCTCGACAAGAGCAACAAACTCGAGTCGACCCTCCGTAACGAGAAACTACGCGACTCGTAACAACCTCGTTACGGTCTACGCGCTGCCCGACATCGGGACAATTTCCAAATTCGATCCGGTCCTCTCCAAACGGGAATCGAAGTATCGATAAAAAAACCAACGACCATTCGAATTTACATTCCGGGCGGAAAAGCAAACACAAATTACGTCAACGAACGATCGTTTCTGGACGCGTCGCGACGTTTACCGAGGTAAATTCCTTCGTGGCGACCAACTCTCGATGAAAACTTCGTGGAAGATAAATTAGGAATTTCGTTTCCACGGTTCGAGGTGCACGGACCCCCCGTAATCTATCCCTTGGGGGTCCGTTCGTAGGACGGTTTCGGAACCCCCCTAGAGTGGAAAGTACACGGGCGAGGTTCCAGCTAGGTCGTGTCGGACACGGTGGTGCTCGTCGGGATGTTTCCTCCGTTTCCGAGATTACAGGGAAAAGGTTTTCCAGGACGGTTGTAGCGGTGTCACGGTCGCAGCTTGGGTCCCCCGGGTCCCGGTTACGAAGGACAAGTCGGACGGTGTCGCGGGGCCCGGTGGAGTCGTTCACGGGGCGCGAGGACTCCCCTCGAATCGGCATACGGCGCGAGGGGACGTGTAAAAACAAGCGGCGAAGCCGTAAACCGGGGAAGTTTACGGCCCTCGATTCGTTCCGGATCGGAAGGATCGGTCCCGGGAACGAAGACAAAGAACCGATTCTCGGGCTACCACCGCGGCGGCAATCGGTTCCGCGCGGCGTGTCGCGTTATACATCGAGCGTGTTCGTTCCGTTTGACCTAGTGGCGGCGCCTTGCCGCTAAAAGGGAACGGGCGCGTAGGAGGAGCTCCCTCGACGAAGGACGAAAGGGACCGACGGAACCGTTACACGCCGACGACTACACGCGCGGCGCGTTGCACGCACCCAAAGCCACGCACGAACGAACGAACGAACGAACGAACGAACGAACGAACGAACGAACGAACGCGCGCGGCACAACGCACGCACCCCGGTGATCCATAATATTGTCGAGTCGACGAGCGGGGACGATCTCCATCTCGGATATAAAGGCCGACGACCGATCCCAAGCACGCCCCGAATAATCGCTACGAAACGCGAGTCGAGTCGTGCACTGATCGACCACCGACCGGAAGAGGGTTCCGATCTGTGATCGCGACGCTCGGTGAGCTCGAGTGGCGACAACATTGCGCCGAAAACGAGAAGAAACAGTTTTCGATCGTTTCGCAAAAGTGCATTCGGTGCACTCGATGCACTCGGTGCGTTTGGTGCGCTAAGCTAGCGAGTGTAGGTCTTCCGTTTTGAGACGGAGGAAACGAGAAGAAAAAGTTTCGAATCTTCTCGTAGAAGTGCATTCGATGCATTCGATGTACTCGGGGCATTTTATGTGCTGAACTACCGAGTGCAGGTCTTCCGTTTTGAGTCGGAGGAAATAAGAGGAAAAAGTTTCGAATCTTCTCGTAAAAGTGTCTTCGATGCACTCGGTGCAGTCGGTGCATTCGGTGCACCGGACTAGCGAGAAGGTCGCGCGGTAAATCTGTAGCCGAGTTGACCCGTTTCCAGACGTTCGGGCTCCGATTAGAATCGAATTTGGCGCAAGAGTCTTCGTAGAATCTCGGTCGACGCATCGCGCGCAAGCAGCCCGTTATCCGTTCGAAGAACCTGAAACGCGGACATCGAACGCTCCCGATAGGTTTTACTTTAATCTTCGGATTTTTTTCATCCCGACCCTAATATCGAAATGGCGTGTCCTCTGTTCGGTCGCCGGTGAAAAACCGGAGCACGAGCCGAACGTAAAATTCCAAATACCAGAGAGACCGGGCGACAGAAAATTCCGCTTTTGAAAACGTTCGGCGACACCGATCCGAGGGAAAGAGATCAGTTACAGAGATTACCCGTTACTCGAGCCTGGCGTGCTCGGTCGATCGGACCTATCCAGGCCATTTTCGAGTTTCTTTATCCACCGATCCTAATATCGAAATGGCACCGACGACCTCGATGAAGCATCGAGACGAATCCGTCGAACGACTCCCGATGGATCGTGCGTGAAATATATCCGCGTTGAAAGGACGAGCCGACGTTAACGGTGACGTCGAGTAATTACTATCCCGAGTCGCGGGAGAAACCGTATTTACGATCGTCCGAAGATGGAAAAACTCGCCGAAAGTCGTTACGCGGAAACCTGGTCTTTCGTTCCGATTCGAACGAGGAGGTGAAAGTTCGTCCGAGGGGTGAAAACGGTCTCGAATCGAGACGCGTACCACCGATCGAGAACGTTCGTACGGGGAGGGAGAGAGCCGGGTAAAACTCGCGCCAACGCGAGACCGGCCCCCGTAAAGCGTCGGGACGAAAAACGAGGAACGCGAGCGGCGTAGCCAAGCGGCGGCGAAGAAACGCGAACAATACGAAATGGGACTCGTAATTCTGTATCGACGCGCAGATAAATCGCGGAGCCCGGGTGCCGTAATTAACGTCGTCGAGAGGTCGGCGTTAACGTCGCGATGCAGCGAAATCTTGGGTACCGGGCGGCAGCGATTCCGCGCTGCATATGAATCGAGCAGGAGCGAGCGAGCGAGCGAGCGAGCGAACGATTCGTACGACGAGAACGCGAATTCCACATACCTCGGGACTCTAGAATGCAAATAAGGCGCCGCCTGTCTCTCGACGATAATTACCGAGCGCGTAACTACACGCGGAATTATGCGTTCCCGATTGCGCGCGTGTCCTCCTTGTCGCGTCGAGTCGAGTCGAGTCGAGTCGAGTCGAGTCGAGTCGAGTCGAGTCGCTTCGCGCCACGTCTCCGACGCGGATTCAAAGACGTCTCGGAGTGTTTCGAGTTACGCTCGACGATCTCGCGGAGACGTAGTTCCCGTGTATCGCGAATCGACAAACTCGGACTTGGCGCGGAGAACCATAAATTTATTCGACTTCGTGGATGCTGACGACTCGATTAGAAACGTACTCGAGCACCTTGCAACACGGGGGAAACATTGCAACGGTACTTACGCGATATTCTTGCCATGTTCGATGAACTTGGACGATCTTCGTACGACGCAAACTTTGCACACAGTGGCCAAAATTCGCACACGGGACCGTAGATCCCTCGCGCTCGAAAAAATCGACGTCGACTCGATTGAGCGTGCACTCGACTTGCAACGCGATGCACCGAAAACACAAAAATTGAGACGCTCCGTAGCGTGGTAATTGTAACAGTAAACTACGATTCGCGAGTCATCGTACGAAAGGTGACTTCGAGCTCGAGGAAACCGATGCAAATACACTCGACGACCTTCCAACGCGTCCGAAAACACAATTTCGACGCTCGTTTCGCCGAGTACAGCAACAACGAGACTACGCGCGCTGTCCTCGCGGAAGAAACACAGGTGTTTGTCAAACGCCACGTAAACATATCGATCAACGATTAAAGTGAAAAGTGAAATCCTCGATCGCGGTGTTTACAAAAGCTCCAGAGATCTCTCGTACCCGAAGACAACGCACGATGCACGAGAAAACGAAAAATCACCACCCCTCCGTCGAAACACAAAAATTGTTCCTTCCGATTTCCGAATACTAAAATTTCAACGCAGATAGATCTTTGCAATCTCCAAATGAGTAATATTAGTATCTTTATCGAGACGCTCCCGATGAAAAAATTACGATAGCGCACTCTGTGCAGGATTCTCTCGAAATAACTGACTCGCGTCCCCTCTGGGCTCCCTCTCGGCACAAATTCGATCTTCGAGGAGGGTTCTCCAGGGTGTTCTCTACTCCGCGATCGTCGCGTATCGCGTTCCCCCGGTTGATAAGGAACGCGGATATCTCGGGGTAGCGTGGAACCGATAGGTGCCGGGGGCTGCTCTCTCGGTTGGTATCGCGCAAGTGAGGCGTTTCGAGGGACGAACGAAATCGTTCGACCGCGAGGCCGAACTCCGGAGGACGCTGGTAAGTCACGCTCGACCTGGAAAACGAGTAATCGGGCGAGCGTAGCCGTCATTCACCGGGACGAATCGTGGCTGCAGGTTTTTTTCGTCGCTACGCTACGCTGCTTGTCGTGACGCGCGGCAATATAATTACAATATTACACGATGCGGCGATAACGTTCCTGGCCACCGGCGACCCGCGTCCCAGACCAGAAGGAACCGACCGCGGCCGCGTTTCAACCGCGTTCACCTTTAATCTCCTGTCCGACCTCCCCCACGAGCTTTCCTTCCGTCCGTCCCTTTTTCAACCCCGTAATTAATCGTTCGCCGGTACCACCCAACGACCCGGTAGAACCATTAACTTTATTTACTCGCTTCGACCCTCCAGATGTAAACAACGGGAGAGAGCCACGCTTTCCGATTCCGCGCGGTAACGCGGCACTCGACCGCGCGAACGGACCCGGCACGGTCTACTTCCGGAACGCTAATCGGTTTAACTGCTCGTTACCTCCTGAATTCTGGAACGCGGATCGACCGTAGGGAACGACGAACAACGATTCGTCCACGAGCCGAGTAACCGTCGACGATTCGGTTCTTCGATCCCGAGCGCGCGATTTTTACGTCGGGATCCCTCCTCGAGATCGTTGCGTAAATAATCGACCACTCGTGACGAGATCTCCGACACCCGCGGGGTAAAACGAGCCTTCGTTATATTTGCGTTTGCGTGCCACCCCTTCCCCTTCCCTGAACGCGTTCGACGTTTCGAAATAATCCGTACCGCGAACAGACTCGAATTTCCAACGCGGTGTTGCACGCCTTCGTGGCTGACTACCGGCAACTACGACGAAACCGCTTCGTATCGACCAACCCGAAAACGCTTCTCGAGGGCCTGGAAGCTCGAAATTGTGCCAAAAGGGTGAGCAGGGGGGACAACGGTGAATTATTTCCAGCGAATCCTGCGGAGAACGCGCTATCGTAATTTTTTAATCGCGACCGTCTCGACGGAGATCTATTTCTCCTCGAAGCGTCACCGATTCGGGAATCGAAACGTCGAAAACCTGGTCGAAGCATCGATTCGGAATTTACGAAAGTGTACAACGTTGGGATTTTTGGACTCGGTGTTCCTAGCCTGGGTTTGAATTTCGCCATTGGTAGGGGGGAAGGAACGTCGCTCGAGGAATGCCGTTTTTAAATATTCCTAACCTTCCTCGCTCCCCCTGACCCTCGAAATCACGAACAAGCGGTTCGAGGATTTCGCCGGGGGGCGGATCGTTCGACGAAGAAGCGAAAGACGCGTCCGGGAACCGGTAGAAAGCCCCGCTCGAGGGGTCGAAGCTGACATAACACTTATATCTTATTCCACCGCGGTAGAAAATGGATTTATCCCTGCCCTTCGACCCCGCTGAATATGCGCGCAGATCCGACCGAATCCTCGCCCATTATTTATTCTCCTTCGTCGACGTCGAGGCGAGTCGGCTCGCTTGTATCCCGTACGATGGCTTTTCCCGCGTTTAATGTCCCCGTATCGGACTTCGATCTCCGCGGAAAAGATTACCCAGCTCCGTGACTTCCCGATGTTTCGCGAAACCTGGATTTTCCAAACCCATCCCAGCGCGATCGTCGTTCGTCTCCAAGTTTTATCGCGAGGAGATTTCAACGGAGATTCCTTCCTCGCGGGAATAATTGCTTTCCCGTCTTTCTCGCCGTTTTCCCGCTACTTCCGGTTCCACCGTTTATCTCGGGCACGGTTCAGCGCGAAAAAGTCTCTCGCCCCCCCTTCGTTACGACGGACCGGCACGGATGCAATTAAACGCGATTTTTTCATCGTCCTCTTTCGTTTCGGCTCGTCCCGCTCCGAACGTTGAGATAAATTCGAAAGAACGATTATCTGGAATTCGGACTAAGAATGTACCGTCTCTCTCTCTCTCTCTCGTGGAAGATTTCGATCCTGGAAGGAAACGCACTCGTCTAGATTTCGATCCGAACTCGTCTAACTCGAGTTTTCTCGTTCTCGGTTGCACCGAGCGTTCTTCAAAGCGGTCAGTGTCGCAGGAGAGCTCGTAACGAAGTCTTGGAAGGTAAACGGTGATCTCGACGAGAAGATCTACACGAAAATAGTCGTCGAACGTTCGCGAATCGTTCCCCGTTTGTTTCTCGTAGTCGAAAAATCCCCAGTCCCGGAAACTCGCGCGCTCGTCGAAAGGAGGAGGTTTCAATTTCGATGACGACGACAACGGGTCGCGTTCTCGGCGTTAGGGAGGCGAGTTTTCTCGTTGTCGGGTGCAGGAGCGAGTCGCGCAAAGTGGATGCGGGTACTCGGCCGGGAGAGAGCCACTCTTGCGTGACTATCGAAATAACGACGAGAGTAATAGCGGTAGCGGCGCATAATGGCGATGGTAATAGTGGTAACGGCGGGCGGCACGTACGCGCTGCCGCCCCGTCCCGGTGCGCTACCACGTGAGATTTCTAATTGGCGGATCGTCGGCTCTAATAGCGCTCGAGGGGCTGATACGGCGCAACGAGGATACTCGATTCTTGATCTCCGATCGAGAAACGTTTACCTATCGCTATCTCGGCGAGACACACGTCCGCCTAAATTGGCAGTCCGTGAAAGAGCATAATCGGCTATCGCGGCGCGTCCCCCCGTCGCTGTTTCACTTACGCGATCCGAAACGGTTTTCCCGCCCCGCCCGCTCCCGCCCGTGAAAGCGCGCTCGATGCACGAGATCGATTCCTAAACGCGTACGCTCGCCTACCTCGCGACGACGATTCGCTCGGACGAGTTCCAACGAGATTTTATCCGGCCAGTTGCCCGCCAGTTGGAGAACCGGCGTTCGGTAGTTGTTTTTAATTGCCCCGGAGAATCTCGAGCATCTCCTCGAGCGTCGTTTGCGTCGCTTATCGGTCTGGAAAATTTCGTTGCGCCGCGCTCGCGATCGAGAGGGTCCTATCTAACTTCTTCCTGGAAATTATCCGACCTACCCTGACCGGGACAGTCGTTGCTCCTCGAGCCCTCTCGGCGCTCGTTGATCGTCGTTTCGCCGGGTGCAGCTCGACGATCGACGAACGTACCCGTGCATTGGCGTTGCGCTCCAACAAATCGTTCACGGAACGCGAGAGACTATCGAGCGTCTGCTACCGACTTGATACCGGTCTCGGTGTATTCGCGACCGTATCGAAGGGCTCGAAAGCCTGTCGGCGATACGGGGCTGCGTCGTCTGTTAACCCCTTTGGTCCTGGAGTACAGTCGACGGGTTTGCAACGGACAGGGAAAGTACGTTCGCGCGTACACTCGCCGAGGAACGAAACGGTCGAACGTTATCCGGCGGTGATCGTTGATTATTTTATACGTTTCGGGGTGGGCGTTTTTAATCGATTCAGTGTAAGTTTCGCATCGATCGGAGTAATTTTTGTACGTATGGATAAACCGATGAAACGAAAAGGAAATATACTGAAAGTTTTACGTGGCACAAAGGACTTTGGCACGCTTTCTTCCACGCCTTCTCCGCACCTTCTTCGCGCACGCTCTCCCCACTTTCCCTACCACACCTCCGTATTTCCTTTTCTAAACTAATCGTTCGCAATTGGATAACAGCATCGAGAATCGTGTCGCGGTTCGAGATTTCTAGAAAGCTCGCGGGCAACGCGGCCCCGGGTATACACGCCACGGAGAACAACGATCTCGAAGACGAGCAGAGTCCTCCGTTTTCGTCCTCGTTGGCCGAATTCGAGGCGCGCACGCGCGGAGTCGACACACGTTTCAAAATCGCATTCCGTATTCAGCCGGAGAAGCCACGACGTTCGAAGCTGTCCGTATATCGTCGGTCGTATCGAGAGCCGACATCTCGATGCGCGGAGATACGTAACCTCGCCCCGGGGGGGTCGAGGGCGGGCCAAGCTCGGGCTCGGGGGACGGAAATTCGCGTACGAAATATTTCCGCGGTTAATGGAGCGGGCTCGAGGTACAATTCTTAACGTTACGACCGCGCGACTCTAAATTTCCCCTCGAGTGCCCCACGGAACGTCTCCTCGTAAAGGGTATCTCTGCTCCCGGTGCCCCCCTCTCGAGGTCCACGTTTTCCGCGTAAACGGTTCCGTGGCAGATTTATCGGGCGTTATCGTCTTTACGACGCGCGATACCGGCGTCGTTCGAAACCGCCACGATGACGCGAGAGAGCACCGCGTAGAGAAAACGTGGAAAAACGTCTGGCAGCGATTTCCCGCGCGTGGAAAACGGGAATGCCTGGCGCGGTCGAACGATTCGATCTCTCCCTCGTGGAAGGGAGACCGTCGAGACCGGAATGACAAATTGTGCGTCCCGGTGACCCTACCCCCTAACTCCCCCCCACCACCTTCCGCGCCACAGAGTTTACCGTACTCATAGACGTCGGATTAGACCGCGTAATCGACGAGCGATCCATCAGGATACCGATCCGTCCCCAAACGCGATCTTGATACATCTGGCCAACGGCCAATGGCTTCTCTCTATCTTCTCCCGATCTCGCGACACCGTTGCCGGGAGTTCTCGCATAAACGATCCCACCCGACCGGCATACTAATGCCCGCGCTCGCGACGAAGATTGACGGACAAACGTCCGGACAAAAGAAACTTCCCTCGTCTCTACGTTCCATCGGCGTCGCGGCCTTAACGAGATCGAACGTACCGTGGATCCGATCACCGGGGATACCTACGCAGCCGTTTACGTCTATATCGAGTCTTTTCGAATCTTTACACCTCTAGCCCGAGCAACGCGAATGCATCGTCTCGCGTGCGTGCGTGCGAACCCGCGCCGCGACCACCGGGCAAAAATTCGACAACCCACGCGATCCGATCGGCCCGCAATTACGATCCTACGATCGAGTCTTTTTACCCGGTGTATTAAACGGCCGGAGAGATCGCTCCGTGGAATATTCCCGCGGGATGTGTATCCTTTTACAGCCGGCGGTGCTCGATCGTTGCGTCGATCGAACGAATACCCTCGCCTCGTGAAAGGCTCGTGGATCTTTCGAACGTTTTTTTTTCTTTTTTTTTTTACATCCTTTCTCTCCGGTATGAAAATCGAGAGAATAGACGCGAAATCCAACGCAACGAGCGACGACTCGGAAAGATCGTTGCGAAGAATCCACGATCCTGGCGAACGGACGTTTTCCTCTCGTTCGTATTTCATTTTAATAAGAAAACAGCGATAACGGACGCGATATCGAGGATAACGAGTAAAAGGTTCGAAAGATCCCGCGACCGAGGTACGCGTCGCAACGTTCCCTTTACGTCGATCGGGAGAATCCGTTTGCTGACAGTCGTGGATCTCTGTCTCGGTTATTTCGTTCCCTTCTGGCGTAAAAATAGCGTACGGGAGACCAGAGATAACGAGTCGAGAGCTCGCCGAATCGATAAAGTACAACTGTGATTAATTTATTTATGGCGTGCTTAAAATTGCGGAACGAAGTTGTAAAAATATTCGACGCGGTCACCGGGGTCGTTGGCACTGTTGCGTATCGTACTTACGGATTCGTTGCGACCCACTCTTGCGAAAACGAGACTCGATTTATTTCCTTCGGACAAAGAGTATTTCGGTCCTTTGTATTTCCGCGTACCGGTTGCAAAATACTTCTACCGGGACAATGGAACCTTCGCTTCCCTGCGGGTAATTTTATCGATTCGGTGCCAGCCGAGTAACAATTTGGAACGAGCGCGAGTTCGAGTTCGTTTGTCCAGCGTCGCGTTCGAATTACCAGAAAAATTACGCGGCGTTCTTCGACGACGCCTCGCGAACCGGAAGACCGCGGTGTTCGCGCTCCCGCGTAACACTCGGCCGTCGGAATTTTTACGAACCAAGGGACGCGAAGGTATTAACGCTTAATAAAGACAAACGACGTTGCGATGCCGACGGAGACCGACCGCTACCGAGACAGGCTATTCCGTTCAAACACAGCGAGGGACTTGGTCGTCCCGCTCCTCCTACTTCGTCGACTTCTTCGCAGGGGCAACGTCCGTAAAGCGTTGATCGAGCGGTCGAGACGACGAATCGATCATCGAGTCGGTTAAAAAAAAGTTACGTCGAACGAATTCCACGCCGATCGGGTCATCCGCGCGAGTCCGGACGACGAATTCCACTTACGAGCTTTTCCCTTTCCGCTCGTGCTCGAGCTCGATGCAACGAGGAGCCTCGCGGTCGATTTTCACGAAGATTCGTCGCGAAACGAAGAAACTTTAACGAACGTATTAGGTCGCGTAGCAATTATCCGGAATCGGGGGAAAAGTCGGAGAAAAGTAGTACTCTCAATTTGGAGGGGATTTGCTACTTTTTTAAATAAATTGCGGCCCGAGTTTCCCCGAGAGACGGTCAAAGAAATTATCGATCCGTTGGGAACGTTACGATTTGTAAAAAACTGTCGGAAGTCGTCCAATTATGGCGGTCTTTCCCCGACTCTTGGTCGTTGGAAGGCGATTCGAGATCAAAGCGAAAGGACGAAAAGCTTTTTCGATCGCGGACCCAGCGAATTTACATTTCAGCGAAATGGCTCGAAAATCGTTTACAATTAATAAATATTTCGCCTCGACGGACGAACCGAGATCGTCCGACGTTGGTCGCTCCCCGGCCAAACGGGACCAATTACCGCTAGAGATAAACGCGTACGACGCGCGGTTGGACCACAATGAGCCTAATCGACTCCGAACAAGAGGCAAAAAGAAAAGTGGATTTCGTCGTCGCGAATCGCGGAACCGGCGAGTTCGAACGGGGCCCGCGGGGGCCGGAAGAATTCAAAGCTCGGGCAACGGGGGATCATAATTAAACGACAGAGGGCAGAGCCGCGCTAATTAAAAACATAAATCCCCCATCCGGCTAGATGCCCACAGACTTGGTGTTATTAAATTCGAGGGTATTAATTACCCCCTGGAACGCGAGACGTAGAAAACGACACTCGAATTCGCAAACAGTTCCACAAAGAACAAAGCCGCTGTAAAGCAATATTCAAAGAGGACCTTCCACGGTGTCCGACGCAAAGCCGACGTTAATTAACGATTAAAGTTATTACATCCGTTTGGTTCCGGGCGAACGACTTTTCTACCTACGCTCCGCGCCGAGCGTATGCGCGCTCGCCTCTGTGCGAGATCACGAGAGAACTCGCGACGAGGCATTCGACGCGCGGTGAATATTTTCAAAGGAACCGATCACCGTGAAATTTTAATATCCTTTGAACATTGTTCCCGGTGAAACTTTGTACGGAGACCGCGCAACTTTCGGCACACGCGGTTTCGATCGAAATCTTTAATCATCGTACCTCCAGCTGGCGAAGAACTCCGATGTGCAACGACCGCGTACCGGTCAATCGATGCGCGCCAATGCAATCGACCGTTCCGTCTGTTCGAAATGTCACGCGTTTCCCGGAAAATTTACGCTCGAATCTGCCCTCGACGACTACTAGACAAAGGAACACCTAGCGCGCGGAGACGAGAAGATGACCCATGCACCGATAAGCGGACGAAAATTACTCGACGCTGTCCACGTTCTCCTCGAGAAGAAAATCAACCGGTGAATCCCCGCTCTGGTCCACCGGTACCCCTACCGTCGCTTGCTTCGTCGCTATTGGCCCAGAACGGTGCAGACCACGCCTGTGGACAATAGCGATGGTGGGGGAACTGGTGGACCGTACACCAGAGTGGAGAACACTCGTCTGCCGTCTTCTCGCGCGGGAACAGTACATTCCCCTCGATCCGAAAGTCATCTTTCCATCTCCCACCTGTACACAATTTACTCGAACGCGGAAAACTGTAACGATCGATAAAATACTGTAACGAGGTAACCACGGTCCGTTCCCTCGTTGTTAATAACCGTGTATCCCGTAAAAAAAATTACGTTTACTCTTTATCCCGGTCGTAGATCCATCTCCAGCTTACCCGCGCCCTTAACCCAAGTACACCCAGCTGTAACGTTGTCTTTTGTCTTAACGGTCTCGTTGGGACGAATAGTCTGCTCGACGACGAGCTAGCGAGACTATCGGGTAGAAGGAAAATAAAACTGTGTCGTTCTACCGAGTGCGTTCTTGTCGAACTCGGGTGCCATTGTTCGTTCGGCAAGGTTGGGGAGAGAGAAGACGGTCGGGGTAAAATAGTCGGTTTAACGAGTTCTCGAGTCTACTTTTCGGAAAAGACTGTCTTCGCGATGGTGTCCCGATCGTTGTTTCGCAAAGTTGTCTACGAAGGAACGAAACAGAGGACGTAAGAAAGTTAAATCCTAAATTCGTTTCGGCGAATGACAGGAGCGTTCGATCGTCGTTTTATTTCTCGAGTTTCCAAAATTGTCTCGGCGGCCGGTTTGTACGCAGACCTTCCGAGGGCTCGGATCGCGAGGAGGCTAATAGCGGATTCGAGGGAGCGGAGCCGTTCGCATCGCCACGCGGAACACGCGTCCACGTCCGCGCAAGAAAAGCTCGCCTGGCACGTCCGAAGGCGGCACGCGCATACATTTGCATTTTACGAAGCCCCTAATTGAGCTGTTTGTTATTTCGTCGTGGCGATTCCCCGGCGTACACCGCCCGGTATCCACTTGGTTTATCGTTCACGCGCGTCGCGCGATCCCGTGCTCCGGATCCGCGCGCCGCCGCGACAAACGGAGAGAAACGAGCGGGCGGGCCGCGCGTACGACCTCCTGGTTCCGCGGGACGGTGAAAAAAATTGCCTAAGTACGCGTTCCTCGTATCAATCGGAAACCGGGACGGAACGAGGAACGGAGCGGGGAAAAATACCAGCGTGGAAGCGACGCGCGTCCCCGTACGCGTCCGATAATCGAACCGCGCGAACAACAAAAGCGAACGGAACGCGACGCGGCTCGTGTCATCTGGGCTGCCTCGTGCAGTGTGTTTACCGCACAAGGGTGACCAATCATCCGGCCGGTACCACGGATCGATCGGTTAAAAATTGAAATTTTCTTTCCAGCGTTTAAACTCGGCGTCATAATCGGTTCCTCGAAGCTGGAAATAATTAAACGTTGTTTACGGCGCGTCATTGTCGCGGGAATCGCGATTTAATCGAGCATTTTGTCGCGCACCGAGAGCGAAAATTGCTTCGATTTTCTTTCGATTTTCCTTAACGAGTACTCTGATACAATTATCGAAATTTCCACCTTTTTTCGTCCGAGCGTCGTTCACCGCTCGTTCTCGCGAGAACGCGTACGCGGACACGTTGGAGGCTCGGCGCGTCGCCATCGAACCTGAAACGGTTACAGTTGTCGTTGGTTTTTTTTTCTTTCGCGTCGGTGTGCACCGTGAAATTCCGGGTCCGGAATCGTGACACTCTGCCCTCGCACCGAGAGAAGGTGAAACAGCCCAGGACTTCGTTGCGGCACGAATATTCCCGCCGCGCTGATTTATCAAGCCGACCTTTTTCCTGGGCGTAGCCTACGATCTATAATTGAATCTAGAAAACAGTACGACGAAAGGTCTCGTCGAAAATATGCCCCGCGAGCGGCCGCGGTGTCGTAAACGGTAACGCTTCGAAGCTGAGCATCCATACCAATGGAGCACGGTACACTCGAGAGCGACCAATCCCGAGCAACGAAACGCAACGTCGAACCGAAATACCGAAACGTACTCGCCGGTTTCGGTATTGCGAAACTTTGCTCCGAAAATACTGGCCCGCGCTCGTAAAGAGAGCAAAACGGTCTGGAAGCGGAAAATAAAAAATGCAAGATTCGACTTTACGCTCGAAGAACAATTGTCTCCAAGACTCTTCGAAGAGTTCCATTCTTTCGGCCAACGGGGCTATTGTTACGCAAGAAGATCCTATCCCTATCCGGTGGACAATCTTTTTACAAGGAAAATTAGAAAATATTCTATCGCTTGGAATCGCGACCACGCGATTCTTTTCTCTGCGAAAATATCGACCGGAAAAATTTATTCCGATTCGCTGGGAAAACACGAGCGTACGAACACCCGTGAAATAATTCTCTCGTTGCTTCTTAAGAGCGAAAGAAAATTCCGATAAGTCGATCCGCGATGTGCGCAGCACGGCGACGAAAAATCGCTCGTACGGTTTTTTCGTTCCACTCGGTTGTTCGACGAAATCCAACCGGTCCATAGGTATTTTTCTGTCCGAGCGACCACGACCTCTGCGTTATTAACTCGGACGGAGGTAACGTACGAGTTGTACGCGATGCTGGACACAACGCAGGGCAATTTTACAGACCGGTACACGCGACCGCGAACCTTTTATTTGTATAAAATTTAACGCACGACTTTATGCGCCGTGACTCTTACCCCCCCTTGTTAGTTTCGTCGTTCTTTACAAAGCATATTGCGTCGCGCGTTATTAGTTTCATTGTCGAGCGTATTTTCATAAAGCTCCTTCCGTCGAGCGTGTATTCATAAACAAAGGATATGCGCGCGCGCTCGCACGGGCGCACGCTCGCGCGCTTTGTCTCTTTTTCACCAGCGGAAAACATACTTCTAATTAAATATCGGTCTTGCGGCATCTCGTCCCGGCCCGGGAAATTCATTTTCGATCTTCCCGCCCCGGGCGGCCGGACCGTCTTTATCGTAGGCGGACAGAGAGGGAGAGAAAAAAAGAGAAAGGAGGAAGAGAGTCGCCATGAGAAAATTGCAAGACCCGAGTCCCGTGAAAAATTCCTGGCGGACGTGATTCGAGCGACTAAATGGCCGACTGTCGTTTAAATTCTGTTCGCCTCCCCTGCACGCTCGCTCGCTAGCCTCTTAACCGTGAAATATTTGTATAATAACGCGGTGGTTCCCGACAGGACGTTCGAAACGATCGAGTTATTCCAGTTCGATCTTCGCGAGACCCCCCCGTCTTGATATTTACTCGTGCGTGCGCCGTGAATTATCCCCCGGAAGTAACATTCGCGTTTACCGAGCGAACGGACCGCTACCGGGGAATCGTTTCCCGAGTTTTTCGCCATCTGGACGCATCGCGAGACCGTTGAAACCGCTCCGAACCCACGCGGAAAAATTAACTCGCCGTGAATTTTTCATCAAAGTAAAATTAGAGAAAGTTCCGTGAACGCGAAGAACCGATGGAACACGCGGGTACACCGCGGACGGGGAATTTCCAGAGTGCACGCTCTCGTGGAGAAATTTACGTTTATTACGAAATTCCTGTAAATTTTCGGACACCCTTCCAGAAATTCCCGGTATACGTGCACGCGGATGCCAGACGACGAGAAATCAAAGATCCGCGAACGCGGCGGGGATTACTCCTCCTCGTTTTCGCCCGTGTGTATTTTTCCTTTTTTATCTTTCGTCGCGCGGTAACTCGGAGGAGCGACTCGTCGAGCTATATATTTTTTACGCGGACGAAAAATCGGTGTCCGCGACCAGTCTCGCCCATCGGAGATCGTTCCACGGGGAAAAGTAGGCGTCCAAAGGGCGTCGGATGAAATTAACACCGGTCGAGACAACGGGCCAAAAATAATTGATAATTACGGTGCGCGAACCGTCGATGCGAAACCCGTGTACGTTCGATTTACGCGTATGCAAATATCGGGGCACGATCGAGCGTGTCATTGTCTCGAACCTGTTCGCTCGCGTTCGATTTCTTTTCGAGGGGAGCGGGTTTGTTTCGAACGCGCGACAAAAGCGAGAAGAAAACGTTGTTCAAAGGTTCGATCGAGCGTTCAACGAATCGGAGAAAATTTCAACTCGCTCGACCTTTGAAGAACGAAATCTCCGTTACCCCGTGGCCCCTATCGCTCGACCACTGGCTCGGGTGACGTACGAACCAGCCGCGGACCCCACGTACCAGGGGTTACGAACCTCCGAAATTGATTCGAATCGTTCCTGGACCATAATGCTGGATAACTAACGACCGTCGCGCGCGCCCCCGATATCGCGACAGGTACGAGACCCTCCACGGTCAGGTAGGATGCACGGTAACGCGGCGGATCGTTCGAATCGCGTTTCGATCGCGATATCCACCTTGGCGAACCGCGAGAAAGAAGAGTGGGGGAGAGAAAAAAAAAAATTTCCATCGACGAGCCACCGAACACTTTCGAGAACCGAAACGCGCTTCGTAAACTATTTTCCGAACTGGAGGCAACGTTGTTACCATCGTGTATTTAAAACTCGTTAGCCCTCCGGGTATACCACGTTCCAAATAATTATAGAACGTCCTGTCCACGGGATTCGCGCGTTCGGATAATTATTCGCAGCGTGTTCGATCGAGGGGAAAAAAGGAAAGAAACACGCGCATTCGTAAACGTCACGCGAGGTAACACCGCGTTACAAGGATCACCGTAACGGAGAAGATTAAGCGTCGGCTGTAACGAGTTCGTTGATCCCACCCGCTCCGGTAAAAGGCATCTAAACGGCCGCTGCCTTTCGCAGAGACGGCGAATCACTTCGCCGTTATTATTCCATAAATAATAAACGGAGTCGCGAGCCACTTAGCGTCCCCGTCGCGGTAATTTAGGCCAAGTTCGCGTTCGCGCGCACGCGAGAGGGATCCTGTTCCTTCTTTTTTCTTTTCTCTTCTTCTTTTTTCTTTTCTTTCCCTCGTTCGTCGTCCTCGCGATTTCAATATCCGCGTCGCGTCGTCGTAACCGGCTAATCATAGGTATTCGCGGCGTTGCGAGTCGCTGGCCGTTAATTGGCGTCGACGGAGGGACGACGAACGGGATCGAACGTCGCGCGGACGCGTAGCAAAAAAGAAAAAAATTGAGGAGGGAAAAGGAAAAGGGAGAGACAGGAAGAAGAAAACGCGTCGATGCACGAAACGACGCGACTTCCGCGGCGTCAAATTGAAAAGTAATATCGGTACCGAAGTGTGACATAATTGGCCCGCTCGGCGTTCTCGCGTAGCCGCGCGAGCACGTCCGGCAAGATAATTACAAACTTCGTCCCCTCTGCCTGGTTTCCCCCCTCCCGTTCAACCCCCTCGTCGAGACCGCGTCCACGAACGGGCTCCTTCTCCGCGGCGAGAACCTATCGACTTTTAATAATCGCTCGTGAAACTCGTTAAGATTCCGTCGGTCGAGGGGTTACGCCACCTTCGCCACCGTAAGAAACATCGAAATTTTATTTTTTCACGAAAAACGAGGCTTCGGAGAAGAACAACGCGGAACGGGTTTCTCCCGGGGGAATCGCAATTGCAATTTACCGGGTTGAAATTTACACGCGTTTGGAAATTACGTTTCTCGAGAAGCACGCTCGAGGGAGAATCGTAACTTCTTTCGAGTTGGACGAGTTCTGTAATTTTTGGAATTTTAAAAATCCTCGCGCCGTGGATTCTGTCGCAAAATAATCGGCAAAGTTTGGATTTCCACTGATCGTATTCTCGTTTTCTCGCGTCGAAGCTACGCCGCGATAAATCGTCTCTCGGAGAGTATCGATCCCTCCGCGAGTATCGTTGCGAGGGAAAAGAAGAAAAAAAAAATCGCAAAGGTCCCCTCTGTGCATCGGCGTCAGGACGACGACGCGATCGAGGTCCCCGTGTTCGATCGAAGTCGAAAGAGGCGCGAAAACCGGCCACGGTAGGCCGAAAGCCGCGTTCGAACAAATTGAACGGCGCGCCGGGTCTGAGTTATCAACGCGTCAACGGAGACAAATGTCTCGTTACACGAGGCCCGAGCTGGCCCGGCCCGGCCCGGCCCGGCCCGGCCCGGCTCGGCGCGGCTCGGCTCGGTCGCAGGAATCCGGAGAAACCTCCCCTTAAATCTTCGGAGCGCGAAGACCGCTCGCGCGGCGGCGGCGGCGGCGGCGGCGCTCGTTTAAATAGGAGATTAATTCCTGGGAACCTTTTAGCGTGATTTCGGTGATCCTTTACAGCCGGACCGGGGCGTGTAGGTATTACAGTGACATACGGACGTCGCTTAAGTTAATAGCCGATGCGTTAACACGGTCCGGCGTTATAAAAGAAGACGGACAGGCCTACGTGCGCGTCGCCCACGCGGCGACACGCTCGGCGCCTAACGCTGCGCGTGTGCGCCCGGCTAACGACGACGCGTATAGTTAACCGGCGCGTCGCGCCGTCGGTGAAAAAAAGGAATATATAAATCGTCCCCCGAGCGACGATAATCGAAGGTATCGCGCCGAGCGAAGGTATTCCCCGGGAATTATTATACTAAACGAGGTGCCACGTCCGGGTGCCAAGACACCGAGTATTATCCCATTAGAATAAATGCAAAGCAGAGGTGGCTTCTCCCATCTCGATGTACCCTTCCTTCTGTTCCCGTCTCTTCTCTGCTCCCCCCGGCCGTCCCCTGCGTCCCGCCGGCTGATTTTCTCCTCTCCTCGTTCGTCCGTCTCCGGTTCTTCGGCTCGGTCTCCGTCGCGCCCCCGGCGGCTCTTTCTCTGTCCGCGCGGTACAGCTTCCCGTCTGGCCCGGCGCAAGGGTGGAAAATGGGAGGCGGTCGGAGCGGTAGAGCGCATTTACATGATATGAATATAATGGAGAGGGCCGGGTCGCCGGCAAACCCGGGCTACGAGAGCGCTACCTGTTGAACGGAGAGTTCAAATCCACGGTGACCTACAGGATATATTCGGCCGCGCTGGACCGGCGCCCCCGCTCGGCCTTCGAGGTCGGAGCTGGACGCCTCTCCGGATACGCGCAAGGGATCGTTAAAGGTGCGTTTCTAACGGGACGCGGACAATGTGGATCTCGCGAATGGAGTCGCGCGAGGTGTCCTCGTTTTTTCGCGAGGAAATTAATTTCTCGAGTCTCGACGATCGTCGGCCCAATTCTTGTAACCGTTCGAGTAATTGTAACACCGAGATTGCGTAAAATGGTCGGGAATCCGTTTCGAGTGGACGCTCGTTAACGGTGTATCGAAACAGTGCCGTTTAAAATTCTTAATCGATGCGCGAGGAAATCGATCGTTGAAGGATCGACGAGACGTTAGAAATTTTCGAGCGGTTCGCGGTCGGAGGAGAGGCGCGAGAAAAGCCAAGAGGACACCGTCACCTGTCCAATTAAGGACCACTCTCGTATCGCGCGATACGATCGCCGCGCGTGCTCGGCCGGGCCGCGCGACTCCGTTCCACGAAACGAAAACAAAGTCGTCGCCGCCATAAATATGTATAGGATATAACGCGTGTCATTCAAAGCCGAGAGGAGCCCGGATGTTTCCTTCCTTTTCCCCGATTCCCTTTCAACGTCTCGTCCCGTCGACCGGTCACGAATACCTGCTAGCTTATGCGCTCATCGGATACACCGTAGTTAGCCTCTCCGGGTAACCGTGGGCAAACGTTGCATTTCAATGTCCATCGCGTCGTCTCTCCCTCGACGCGGTGCCGCCTCAGTAAAAAGAAAATCGAACGCCCGAAGAAAGCTCGAGAAAACGAAAAGAAACGAAAGAAGAAGAAAGAAGAAAAAAACCGGTAAACGACGACGAGTCGCGCGTCGCGTTATTTTTCTTCCCGACTCGTCTTCCTTCCTCCATCGCGATCGGAGCGCGCTCGAGCTGGTTTACGCGGGATATTATTTTCTCGAGGCACCGATTACGACGCGCGACGCTCCTCGTCGATGTTCGCAATTTCCAAGAGGTGCCGGGAAGCGGGCGAATCGCCTCGTAAAAATCGTTCTCGCGCCAACTCCAACCGGAGCACGCCGCCCGCGAAATAAAGGACGAACGAGAACCGAGACACGCTTCGGAACCCGAAAGAACTCGAGGGAGGGGGAGGGGGCGAAGAAGAAGCGCGAAGGCAATATAAAAGGGCAATAAAATCACGACGGCTAACAATACGGGCGGACTTGGCCCACCGTCTTCCTCGTATATCCTCGCGCCTCCTTCCTTCCTTCTTTCCTTCTCCTCTCCGCGTTAACTTCCCTCAGCAACGACGGAGAGAACGACCACCTAACCCGGGTCAATTTTATTTGCCGCGACGGCCAGCAGCAACAACCGCGACACTCCGCCCGTTTCGGAACTTTGGAAATTCCAACTTCGTCCACCGCAACTACCGGGGCAAACCCATCGGGAAATAGACGCCGACCGGGAACCGAGTTCGAAAAAGCTACGAGGGTGATACGCGAGGACCGGCCGGTGGAGGGCCGGTCCACCTACAGTGGTGAAGGGAATTTTTAAGCGATCACCTGGTGGAAAAGAAACGGATCGAGATATCGTTCGAACGTCACGGTGGACGTTAACGAGACACTCCGGTTCGAATCCAAGTTCGAATCGAAGTTCGAATCAAAGTTCGTCTCGTAACGGGACAACGACCCGTAAGATTCCGTCGGGAGAGATCGACGAGGAACGTGCTTCTCCCGATGGAGGACTCAGGTGAAGGAACACGAAAGGTAAAACACGGGAAGTACACCCCGAGAGGGTGCTCGAAAGTTGTTCGAGCGCGTCGCGGAGTCATCGAAGCACCGAAAGAAGTGGGTTAGTGGCGGGAACGATGATTTTTATTCCACCCCGTAGAAATTCGACGCGAACTCGTCACGGTTTGGTATCGTCGCGAGTATTCCCCTTTGGCGCGGTACACGAGCACGGTCTCCGTGCGTTGCACTTTATTCGCAACCGGACGGGAAGGTTCGGAGAATATTCATGAAGTTCGAAAGTAACGGGACGACGCACACCGGGAACTTTCGGCGGGATCTCGTTGTAAAAGCAAGACGATACTTCGCGGGACGGTTATACACGCGAGCCCGAATTAAGCCTCTCGGAGGCCACGAGGACCTCTTCGCCGCTAGCGAATTATTTCCTCGGTCCGAGTCGCGATCTCGTGTGGTTGTCGACCGGTAACGAGTGCAACCGGTGCCCGAAAATCTCCAGACAACCTTCTACGCGGGAACCGTAAATAACGGAGACGCTGGAACGTTCCCGTTCGAAGGTTTCGCTCCGTTGAAAACGCCGAGAGGGCGACGAATCGTTCCTCGGTCGTTGACGGTTAACGCAACCTCCGGAAAGTTTCGACGTCTCGGAGTTCGCGAACGTCGTTGTTGTATTAATATTTTACCTCGTTACAACGGTGAGCGTAGACTCGCGCGACCAACGCGCGCGTTATTAGTTTGACGCGAGACGTCCAACCCTTGCGTAACGCCGCGAGCGAGATTTACGAAATTCTCCGAGTTCCGTTAGACGGGAGCGCCGTGCGCTTGGAAAAAGCCAAGAAGTCTCGCGCGAAAGGTATTCCAGCGTCGATTATTGCCCCCATTGGTGACCAGCGAGCGCAATCTCGTCGCGGAGGAGTCACCGAAAGTATTTCAGAGTCGCTTATTATTCCCACGTACGTTCGGCTCGCGGAATCTGGTCGTACTGGAATTTTCCGCGTATCGGATAATCCGCGAAAGATATTCCCGTGTCTCGATTACTCTTCTCGCGAGCAATCGGCCGAGGATATCTCGTCGGCGAACGAATCTCGAGAAAGATAACCGATCGTCGATCATTACTCGGATCGTTGGTCAGCTGGCGAAATCTGGTCACGCTGGAATCTCGCGCGCGTTGAAAACTCCGCGATAGGTATTTCAGGGATTATTGTTTCGCCAGCTGGCCGAACGCAGGCGGAATACGCTCGTCGAGCGCCCGCGAAACCAGTACTCGCACAAAGGAGAACGAGGTACCGTCGTCGCGCGATTTAATTTCAATTCTCCGCCACTTCCTACGAGACTGCGAACGCTCCGATTACGAGGAACGCGATCGAGAGACCGCGTTCTCCTCGATCGAAACGGATCTCCCTCGATACGGTACCCTCGCCGGGATCGTTTCCGGATCACCGTGCACCGCCATCGATTAACGATACGTCGGTCACTCGTGTTTTTAAAATCGCGGTGGGCCTGCACCGGCACGCCACCCAGCGCCATCGAGGACGCATTCCGTCCAACTTTTACCGCGGACAGGCGCGGTTGGTCGCTGGCTATCTCGCTCGCTCGCTCGCTCACTCGCGATTATTCCCGCCACCCGATCCGGAATTCCGCTCGAAATCGCGGGTTTACCTTTCATTACCGCGCGACACGCCGCGGGCATTCCGAGCAGCGGTTTCTTTCGCGAAAGAAAAAGGTCGTCCTCTCGAGTGCTCGCCGCTCCGTGCTGAATCCGCGTTGGTTAATGGCGTCGATCGTGGAACGATCGATTTCGCGATAAATCGTTATCGAGGGGGCCCGGCGCTCGTAATTACCCGCGACTAATAACTCGCGAACGCCGCACGGTGAACGCGTCGTCGTTGCAGCTTCGAAACGGCCACCGAGCCGTGACTAAGGTTTATCAAACGAGCGGGTAGCTCGCGGTTAGACCCCGGGCTACGCTTAAGGGGAGAACACCGGGGATAACAACACCGAGAGGAACGCGAAACCGCGCGCGATTTACGCTCGACCCGTACGAACGCGTTCTCGCCCGCTTCTCGTTCCGCGGCTCCACCGTCGAAAACACTCGCTACCGAGATCAAAGCTCCAGACGTCTTAAAGAACCCGCGACGCGACTCCTCCCCTGGCAATCGCCTTTGAAACACCGCCCCGTGGATCCGTGGATACAGCCCTCGCGTTTCATTGTCGCGTCGAGCGTTGCCGCGCCAATTGTCGTTAATTATTCCGGAGAGAATGGCTGCTTTTTCACGCGGGGCACCTGGGAACGATGCTCGACGCTGAGAAGGGTTCCCGAGTACCACGATCGAGGAAATTAATTCCGTTTCGACGATCGAGAGCGCGACGATTTACGCGAGCGGTTCGTCTTCGAGCGTTCGACCCTGACGAATCCGTGGAGGTGAAAAATGGCCGCGAATCTTTGGTTTTCGAGCTCGAGATGGATCGAAAGAAACCCGTGGGAAACATCACGGTAGCCAGATACTCCGTACCGTTAAGAACAGAGTACCGAAGTATCTGTCGCGGTACGGATCGTAGACGGATCGAGAAAGATTCCTGGAAAACCCCAAGATCGATCTTCCGTACCCTAGACCTTACGGTTGTCCACTTTTGCTTCGCATTTTTAATTCCAGGCTTGGATTCTCCAACTTTCCCCTAGTCGACTCCCTCTAGATCCACGCTCGTGAACGTCCGGTCGCGTCCTCTGTCCATCGACACCTCGTGCTTCTCTTTCTTGGATCGGCGTCACGATTCGATCTTCTCCCTCGCTCCGGTCGCGTTCGTCTTACTTTTAATTAAGACCGTGCCCATTGTCCCGTTTTACTTCGCGTACGGCCACTTCTACCAATTATTATTCTTAATTGTTCCCGTTCGGACGATAACTTTGACGTTGTCTATGAAAGCAGCCTCTGGCTGCACCTCGCCGTTCCGTGAACTATTTTTCGCGGGGACGTACAATAACAACGTGTACGGAAGAACTTGGTTTTCGAGTTACGAACGCTTTCCGCCCGGACGGATCCGCAAAGGCGGAGAAAAATATTGTTCCTCGTTGTGCCGTATCGTCCATTTTGTTCGTCGCGAAGAAAACGATCGCGGTCGCCCTCGCGAGGGACCGTTGGAAAATCGTAACTCGGGAAAAGTAACTCTGGAATAACTATCGTAATTGCGACCGAACTGTAACGGTGCTCCCCGGGGATGGGGGCGAATTGTTCGTAATTCGAGAAAAAGCGAGTACTCTCGCCGCCATTGTTCGAGGAAAAGTGGTCGATCGTAAAAAAGAGGTCGATCGGTTTCCGGCTGGTCGAAAAATTTCCAAAAGCATCGGGCTCGTTCTCGAGCGAAATTTCGCGTCGTTCGGTGCCGCGAGCGTTCGGTCGTCGCGAGGACGATAAAGTCCTCCCGGTTGAAACGAGTAGACGCGAGGGACCGGTCGAGGGACGCGTCGCGTAAACAAACGGTAGCCACGAGTAGCGGACAATTACGGATGGCCAGATGTAGGAACAATGACCGGGAGAAAGAAGGAAAGCCGGCCGATCGGGCGGTCGGCGCGGTCGTAAATCTAGGCGGAAACAGGTGGACGCGCGTGATCGCGAGTAGTATAATGGATCGAGTAACTGACCTTGCGAAGAAAGCTGCGGCTGCGCTGGCCTGCGCCGGCGTCCCGGGCACCCCGCTCACGTTGTACGAGTACTTGGTCTCTTGGTACACTTGATACGCGCTTTGCGGCTTCGAGTGCGACGATCGGTGATAATAGTGATCGGCGTAGAGGCTGGTCTTCTCCGGCGGACGTTCACCGGCGACCTTGGCCAACCCGTACCCCTGCATCGCGGCCACCGACGAGGACGACGAAGAGGAAGAGGTCTTCGGGTGACACTTCTCGTGGAGGTTCTTCTCCGCGGGTCCGTGCAGATGGGACTTCTCGTGAGCGGAGGCGGCGGTCGGTTTGTCGATGGTCCCGTACGACTTGAAGTCGTAGCCCTTCAGCTCCCCGTAGTACTTGATGTTCTCGATCTTGAACCCGTGACCGACATCGTGCCCCTTCGATTTCGCAGCCGCCTCGTGTTTACCGTAGCCGAGCTCCTGGACCGATTTCATCCTATCGGGGCACTTGCCCTCGACCCCGTGCACGATCGCCTTGGTCGTCGGTTTCTCGATCTTCGGCATCGATCTCTCGCACAAACGACCTTGGACCGCTTCGCTCGCCCTCAGCGGACAATCCACGGCGCCCTTGTACTTGTCGCAGCTCGACGGCTCGCAGGCCGCGTTAACACCGTGGCAGACATTGCCGACTATTCCGGCGATACCGATCGCGATCGAACGACCGGGATAATGATGGGACTTGGCCAGCTCCGCGTGACACCTCGAGGTTATCGGGTCCGTTTCATCGTTCGGCTCGGTGTACGGATGCTCCTCCTTGAACGCGTTGTTGTTGTTGTTCGCGATGTTGTTGTTGTTGTTGATGTTCGGTGAACGCGTGTCGCAGGACTTGTACGGGAGCCGCGACCGCGACGAGGGACCGCGTGCTGCTTCTCGCGCGGTTGGCGTGATACTGGCCAGATTAGAGGGCGTCTCGGCGCCATGAGTGCCGCCGGTTCCCCTGCTGGAGTTACCACCACCGCTGCTGCCACCGCTGCCTCCACCGCCGCCGATCCCGATGCTCCCTCCAACTCCTCCGCAACCGCCACCTCCACCTCCGCATCCACCGCCACCTCCTCCTCCTCCTCCACCTCCACCTCCACCTCCTCCTCCTCCTCCTCCTCCTCCTCCTACGGCTCCTTGTCGTTTGCCCCTCTCCTCCTGTCGAATTGATAACGTTACGCGTGACCGCTAATCGTCGTGATTCGCGCACACGAGCGCGCCTCTGCCTCCAACGGAACCGGAAACGCGCGAGAATCGGCCCGCCAGGAAAGCATCTCGCGCCAGGAGGACCGATGAATGGGAGAACCTCGGCCCTTTCGATGCCGACGTGTTTGTACGCCGCTAATTGCGTATCGGCGTACCAAGTAGTCGCCACCCGGAGATCTTAGGACAATGGTACGCGTTGTAGGTGTATCGATCTCGAGCGAACAGCCTCGATCCCTTGCTACTGGGCAAATGGATTACCTCCCGATCGATCCCGACCGAGTTTACAATACCGGACGCGTGTACACCGTTGCTCGAGTATAGTATCGTTGGAAAATTTCCGTTTCCAGAGAAATCTAACCGATTTGTTCGCGGAGTCGTTACCTTCTTTCTTAATCGCGAGCGTCGTTCGAAGGACAGCCGGCTACCGAAACAAAGAATATCGCTCCGCTCGCGGAATAGGTAAACACGGAACGTACTTCTTCGAAATCCCGGGAGCAAGCGGCGTGAAACGGTTCCGTTGATCGTCTGGTCGACGACCAACAGCTGCCCGTCTCCCTTTATCGGCGTATCCGGTACGGAACATCGATAGAACGTAATAAAACGTTTCCCCGTCCGTGCACGAGCCCTTTGATCGACCAGCGAATCGAGTCTCTTTTCTTAGCACCGTGAAAATTGAACGGTTGGCGCGATCCGAAAATATCGAGACCGATCTTCGACGAAAGACCAGTACTTTACCGTCGCTGTTTCGGATTCCCGAAAAAACGAACCGTTTCTGAGAAACTCTGCCGATTTCCACTCGCGTCTCGTCGAAGGACCATCGATCCCCGGTCTCGCGATAACGCAGGTCAACGTGGTTAGTTCGATGTCTCGGTGTACTCACCTGAACGCGTTTGTAATCGTCCTGGCGCCTGGCGACCTCCGAGTACTTGGGCGGAGGCTCCGACTTCGGCGGCGTCTCCTGATACTTGGGCGGTCTGTCGAACTGCCTGTACTTGGGCGGATCGATGTAAGGGTTGTTCTGGTGCCTGTAATAGTTCGGTAGCTGACACTCGGTAAGATCCGACTGTGACCTGTTCAGTTGATAGTTCGGTGGAGCGGTCTTCTGCTCCTGGTGGGTCTGCTTGCCGTGTTTCCCCGGTGTCGTTTTCTCCTGCAACGCGTGACACTTTTCCCGCTTCTCCGGCCTGTCCTTGCCACCGTCCAACTTCGCGTCCTTCTTCTCCTGCGACCCGGGCCCCTCGATCTCGTAGAAGGTCAGCTCCTTTTTGCCCTGGCCCTTCTCCCCGGTGGAACGGTGCGGCTTCGCGTGAACGTGCTGAACGTTCTCCGGCTTTACGGGCGGATCGATCTGATAGAAGGTCAATTCGCGGGAGTCCTGGGACTTGGATCGCGTCTCGTGGGACGAATGGTGCTGTCTCTCCGGCTGGGAGTGACTCCTCGCGTATCTCTGCTCCGGTGCTTTCGCGTCCTGGTGCTGTCTCGCCGACGATCTCGCGAACCTATCGTTCGGCGCGCCGATCCTCACCGAGTTCCGTCCGTACTCCAGGTACTCGTCGCCGTATTTGAATATCTGCCGCGGCTTGTACTTCTCCTCGAACTGCGAGTAATTGTACGTGTTGAAGCCGACCTGATTGAAGTTCCTACTGAGAATCGACGAGTCGTAATCCGTGGACGTGACCGCCTCCATGTTGATCTGAAAAGAAAGAAACGAGGTAAAGTTTCGTCGCGATTCGCGATCGCGTTCTACTACCTCGAGGAAAACGGCGACTCGTAAAAGTCTCGAGGAGGGTCACGGTTGCGCCGCGAAGAACGAGTCGAGGGCGCTTCTCTCGCCGCGCGAGAGGCAAGAAGAGGAGCTCGAGATCATAAATCGGGGAACGTCTTGGTCTTAAATGCCCGGAGTATTTACCGCGAAGTAAAAAGCCCAGGCGCGATAAATAAAATCTGCCAACGATGGGGCGTGGTACGGGGGTTGGTCTATCACCGTTTCGCGGACAAAGCGGTGGTCGGTTTCTTACCGAGGGAAAACGAGGCGCGAAGAGGGTTGCCGGGAAGCTCGGCACGGCGCCGAATTCCGGCTCGAAAATCGGCTCGCGCTCGTCGAACCGGTTCGCCACCTCGCCCGGGCCCCCGGGCCCCCGAAGGCCCCCGAAGCCCCCCGAAGCCCCCCGAAGGCCCCCGAAGGCCGATCGATCGCCCGTACGTGTGTGCACGCGTCGCGAGGAGCCGCTTTCACGATGCACCCGAGGATCACGCGTGCTCCTCTTCTTTTTCTACGGTTCGAGCCCTTATCCGGAACACGCCGCGAGGCACGACCAACGCCGAGAGATGCATGCCCGCGATTAGACGAGAACCCGGCTTCGAGAACCGGGGCTCTCGGGGGAAAAAAAATACGATCCTCTCTCTCGCTCTCTCTCTCTCTAGCCCGGGGAGATTGCGTACTCGCGCGAACGAACCGCTCCGCCCGTGGAATAATTCCGATACGCCCTTAATATCGTATATATTAAAAGTTTCGAGTAGCGGATCTAACGAGAGCCAAGCCTCGACGAACTCCCCCTCGGAGGAGGTCGATCGTTCACCGAGATCTCGTCCCCTCTTCGGTCTCGATCGACGACCAACCTTTCGACCGTTCGAAACGACCTTTTCGCGGATACAGTGGTCTCGGTTAACCCTCCTCTCCTCGTATCTTCGAGTCACCGGGTATACGGGAGTCCGTAACTTCTTCCGGAGCATCGAGAGAGTGCCCCCTCGGGGTCCGCGGTTATATATTACCGGCTGTAATGAAGACTCCACCGGCAGCGAGCTACCGACGCTGCCTTGTTTATCGCCACACCTCAAATATACAATTAACATGTTGAAAAGGCGCCCGAGGTCTCGGGAATCGCGGCCTTCCGAGCGAGCCCCCCTACCGCACGACGAAGAAAGGGTCGCGGGAGGGACTGTGTTCGGTCTTGTTACCGTAGGCCTCGTTAAGAACCGCGTCCGGATCCTTAACCCAGAATCCCTTCTGCCCTCTTATCCCCTAACTACGCGTCTACCGGAATTATCGCGCGCGTCCGAGCCACCGTAGAAAAACTGGACTCCTCTCGGTGCACGGCGACCGGTCGGAAATTGGACCGCGGGACCTACGAACCAACCAACGAAACCAATCTTTCGGACGAAAAAATACAACCGAGCCGACCGAGAGATCGCGAACGAACGGGAACGAGAGAACGCCGAGAGTTCCTCGAGCGAGTGAAATTCGAATCGACCGCGATACTCGTTAACGAAAAATTGATCGCGAAAGATCGTATCGGGGAACCGGGGTTTCCCGTCGCGTACGCGAGCCATTCGTTAAAATCGATCTCGAAATTGCCAATGCCCGAGGATCGCCAATGGGATCGGAAACTCCTCTGCGACGCTTTATCGCGAGACGATCGAGGCGCGATTTTTTTCTCCGGGCTCGAGTCGGTGAGTTCGTACGGACTTTTCCCGGCGAAACACGGCTGCCGCCATTAAATATAATTAAAGAGAAAGGTTGTCGGGGCCTGCGGACCAACGGGGGGAGAGCGACTCGCGGTACGTCGATTTTGTATCAATTACGTTTACACGGCCAACGATAATTCCCGCCTCGGAGGATCGATCTCTGCTCCAGATCGCGGTCCGAAACTTACAAGGTGAAAACTCGTACGAGAACGCGGGGAACTTCACGAGTGGTACGTACGCGTTGGATCGTTTCGCGTTGTACGGAGGCCAGGTTGCGCGACGTCGATGCACGCTCGCGTCGAGGGATTCTCGTTTATCTTCGTCCTTCAATTTCCCGTGTCCTCGATCGAGTTCCAGAACCGAGTCCGTCGCGTGTTCGCCAAAGTACCCGCGAAACGGAGCGATAGTCCCCTCGTACGTATCCCGCCGTCCGACGAAGACGGATATTGCGTATCGACCGACAACTTTTTATCCGTTTGAAAACGCACAGAGGGACGGCTAAGTATCTCGAGGAATATTCACTGTGACAGATTATGTACTTTTCTCGCTATTATTTACGACCGTGCTCCGGCAATATCTTTCGAAATTAATGGTTCCCGTAATCTCCGCTTTGCGCGGACGACGCTCCTGCTCCATTGTTACCGAGCTTTCGAGCGTTCTCCGGTCCTACCTATCCGTGTACGTCCGTTTCCACCGGCGGAAAAACCGACCGGATGGAATTTGGAACGCGTCCATAGGGTAACTCGAAACAGAGGCGCGGTGAGAGTCTCTGGATAAAATAATCGCGCGACGAGCTTTCTCCGTGGAGAGATCGCGGAATGGACCGTGCGGTAACACGAACTCTCTTCGAGAAGAATCGATCTTCGATCGTTCGAAACGGTAACAACGTTCGAAAGTGATCCTCGACGCTCCAAATGCTCTTTCGATCGGTGCGTGCGAAAATATATATAGTTTCGTTAAAAAAAAAAAAATATTGCGTCGATCCTGTTTTTTCGTCGATTTTCCCCGATGTAATTTATCGTCGATCGAACGCCGGGTAACTTTATTCGGAAAAATTAACCGCTCGAAAAACTTTTTTACCAGTTTCCGCGGAAACACGCGAAACATCATAGCGCTCGTTTTGCACGGTTTTGGAGGTAAATATCGTAACTTTGAAATTTTTCTGTTTTTTTTTTTTTTTTTTTTTTGTAATATTTGTCGCGCGGTGCGCAAAACGTAAAAAGTAATATAAAAATAAAACACGAGGGCTCGTTCGTAACGATTTCGACTAATCTTCTCCATTTCGGGGAAATTTGAGCAATTAGATGCGATACGAGTGCAAAGTTTAACGCGTCCGAGAGTAACGCACACTCGGCGAGAGTTATGGATAATATTGCGAATTGCGTTTCGCTTTTAGTATTTTACCGTGGACGAATTTCGAGACGGAAATTTTTCGCTCTCGTCCGTCGAGTTTCCACTTTCCTTCTCGACGAGAGATCGCGAAACGAACGGTGAGTCTCTCGTCGCGAACTCGACGAGCTCTCATCGAGGAAAGTCGTTTCTCGAAGAAATAATCGCGGTCGATCGACGAAAATCGCGCGACGAACTTTCTCCGCTCGCGAGATCGCGAAACGAAACGAGGCTCGAACGAGAGTCGCGAATACCGATAAATTTTCAGCCCGAATGTTCCATTCCGGAGTAACGACGTTGTTTGCGTTGGCAATAATAAGTTCGCTCGCGGAGTCGATACGGGGCCCGCGCCTGGTCAGCGAACGGGGCCCCGTAATTACGGCCGCCGCTAAAATTATCCCGGGCGATCGGTTTCGCGCAACTCACGGGGTGTCTCGAGAGAAAAAGACCACCTTGTTCGCGAACCTGTCCGCCGATTAGTGTTATTAGGCCGCGCGCCGGGGCGAAATCGTCCAGTCCCCCGAGAACTCTCGTTCCTCGCTTTTTCGTTTCACCTCCTCGTCTCGTCGTCCCGGTGCGCACGGAATTTATCGCTCGGCTCCGCGGCTCGAGATACGCGACGCGGAAAAATATCGATCCCGGGGACTCGCGACGTCGTCCTGGCACCGCCGGGAGGGTGTCCCCTTGTGTACCCGACACTGGAGAAATCGAGCCACGAACGTAATACCCGCGACGCGAGCATAATTAATTCTCGACCGCGGGTCCCGGTATTCGAGAAAACGCTCCTCCTCGGGAGGCCTTGAAAAGCGAACGAGTGGTCCCGTGTCGGCTAATGGAGCGATGCTTCAACCTTACCAAGAATGCTAACGAATCTTCTTCGGGAGGTCGTAAGACTAATTGGCCATTTAATTGACAGTAGTTGTTGAAAGTAGCGGTTTAAGGCCGAGCGGAACGGGCGCAGCGACTGCGCTTACACCCTCGGATGGAAACGACGCGAAACTGCGTCGGAAAGAGCAACGGGGCTTGCCACCGGCTGGAGAAGGAGAACGAAAGAGGGGGGTTGTCCCGTGAGCGCGAGCAAGCAACGTTTCTCTCGGCAATTTGCGAATTATTAATTTAACCGTTCCCCTTTAACGCTACTGCGCCCGCGGCTAATATTTTCCCCGGAGCCACCGCGCCACGAGAGGTGGTAGGGGACTCGCGAATATATAGAAACTTGTCGGTGGACAAAGACAAAAGGAGAGGACGAACAGAGAGGGAGAGAGGGAGAAGAGGGACTGGAATGGTCGTTTCGCCACCGAACCCTCGCTTCGAGAGCAAACGCGCCCGCGAACAAACTTCCGCGTCCAAACACCAAATAAACCTAACAACGGTTCGTTCCGCGACAAACACCATCGGGGATCGATCGTTTCGTTACGATCTCGAATTTTAAAGGGAACGCGAAAGGCTTCTCCGTGGAAACTGAGAAGAGTTTCGAAAGAGATCGTTAACCGAGGAAAATTGTTCAGGAACGACGGAAGAACCTCTATCGCAAATTTTGGATCGCGATGCATAGTTTATTACGGTACGCAGGGATTCGCGACTCTCGGCTCGGAACTGGAAAGAAAACCCAAAAAGAAAATAGCCAAACGGTCGATACTTGTGCACCAACGCGAAGACGATCTTCGAAACTAACACCGACCGTTCGCCAACGACATCCGGCACTCTTTGGACGGTCGTTGCGTTCGCTTGGACGGTTTAGAATTTTTCTAAACTATCGTCTGTTGTAATGTTCAGATTATAATATCTAGTTTATTGACGCGAACGACGACAGTGTCGTGTGGGCTTTGTGACTCTCGACTTGGAACTGAACTAGAAAGAAAAACCAAAAGGAAAACAGCCAAACCGTTGACCACTTAGCCGACGACCCTTCCGCGCCGATACGAAGACAGTCCTTAAAACTGACATCGACGTCAGGCGCTCTCAGGATCATTGTTGCATTCGTTCGAACATCGTCGAAGAGTGTCGAAATTGAAAAAAGATGGCCACTCGCGCGACCGGAGCACCGATTCGTCCCGCGACCTTTCCCCGTACGGGCGGAACGAAGAAGAGTTCAACGACCCGTAACGACGCGAATTATAACGAATCCCCCCGTTCCATCGCGATCGTATAAACTCCGGAAACCACCGGGTCCAATATCGAGCGCAGCCGCACATCGAAATCGTTACACCCGCGATCGCTCGAAAACCTAATTTATCGTTCGTTTATTGTTCGCGTCGCTGATCGATTTCCCGACCGAGCAAGTTTTAACGGGAGAGCGACGAGCTCGACGCTAACCGCGAGCTAAAAACGCGGGACGATTCTAGTCGCACGGAATCATAACTGGATTTTCCATTTCCCCGCGGGGCACACCGGACCCGGGAATATCCGATTTTCACGGCGGACTGACCCGTCTCAATGCCGTCTCGCCCGCCTGGCCCGACAATCAAATTAGAGACAGCCGGTTGAACGCTCGAATGAGAATCTTCGCTCGGTTTTGTCGCGTGCTTTGTTTGAGAATAAACCGCCGTATCGCGACAAAGGAGCTATTTCGAGCCGATAAACCGTTAGATTGGCACCGAGCTACCGCGTTTTATCGTTACGGCGACGCTGTTACAACGCGGAGCGGAACTCGACGATTCCATCGAACGAAATCGTCGACGGACGATCGTTTACGTTACCCACTTTGCGAGAGGTCGCGTCCGTTCGCGACAAAGGCCGCCGTTTCGAGCCGATGCATCCCTCGGATCGGTTACCGGACGTTTTAACGCGACGACGAAATCGCGAACGATGAGACGAGACCGCTGAACGCGACAATTGGAGCAATCTCGAAGCGATCGTTAAATCGATACCGAAGGGCGCGTTTCCTCGGTACAAGTATCGCGACAGGTACTCGCGTTGCGCTCGTGACGATTCCTCGGGACGAAGATTCCGCTCGACAACGATTCTCCGCGAGTTTTGGTACGGAACGATCGTACTCTTATCGGAACTCGCAAAGATCGAATTACTCCGAAAAGAAAATATACCAACGGAGCGTCTCTTTCCTCGCGCAGTTTCGAGTACTCGAGAATTTTCTTTCTCCGTGTGTGGCAAATACCGAGCACCGGAGAGACAAAGTATCGAGGAAAACCACGATTTCACTTTCACCGGAATTGTCGTCCTCGTGACCGTTGCCGAACAAAAGCGTCGTGGATCGTTCGCTGGGCGATTCCTACGCGAGGAACGAGGTCCGTAGTCACGAGGACAATGCGAGCGGGGACGCGGTGATTCCGTTTCTACGCGAGAAACGCGAAACAGGCGGCAGACAGAAACAGGATAAGGGACGTCTTTTAATATCGGCGGCGGCGAGGGCTTTTGAAGGGCGCGTAGAACCGCTAGATTCCGCTGATTGACTGACTGACACGCGGCGGGCAAGGGGATGCCGAAGGACCAGACAAAGGGAAAATGCCAGGATAACGGCCGTGGCTAGAAAACCGGGCGCGGAGGAGACGCGGAGACCGAGCAATCTCTTACGGTCGAGTTTGTCCCGCAACGGGGAACCTTCCCCGATCACTCCGAATAATCATCGCGGGACAACCGACACCGTGCTCTCGCGTCATCGCATCTACGAAAATGAGAGAGGCCGCGAAAAAAGGGAAAAAAAGAAAAAAACGAAACGAAACACGGGGTCGAAGCGCGTACGGTGGATTTTAAACGGATGTCGCGATCGCGAGAGAACGTTACGCGAGATCACGGTTACTTCCGCGGAACCAACGAATTAACCTGCGAGTGACACCGCGAGAGAAAGGTGGGAGAAAGACGCGAGAAAGTCTCCGCGAATCGCGCGACGAGCAACGAAATCGGTGAACGTTTTGCGGAACGTTTCGTATGTGACGCTACGAGAGGAAGGTGGGCGAAATTCGAACGTCCGGGTTACTCTCCGATAAACCGATTTCGATGGAACAGCAACGCCGTGAAAGACCACCGGAAATTGTTCGGTTCGTACAGTTACATCGAGACCGGATTTACATTCTCTCCGGTCCGTGGAAGGAAAAGTAGACGACTATCGTGAGTGGATACAAATAGAAGACATCGGCAGCGACTACTTTGTATAATAATACCATCGGAAGACCGGAGAGAGAGAATACGCGCAAGACTCGGAAACACGATCGTCGATACCGCCGCGACCTATGCAAAAATGGCTACTCCCCGTTGGATACCGTATCTACGATGGTATCTTCCGCGCTGTTCGCTTTACAGAATCCCGAACGAACTTTTCGGGCTTGGGAATAGAAAATTTCGCGACCATCGGAAGAAAAATACCTGACGGGAGCAACGTGCGCGGAAACTTGGATCGTCGAATTAGCAAAATCGTGGTCTCGGTACAACGATGTTCAAACGAATCGTAAATCTTCCTCGAGTTGCGTCTCCGTCGTTCCGTGGTCGTCACGACGTCGAGGAAATCCCCACGGTCGGGTTCGATGTCCGATCCCGCCTTTCCGTCGACGGGAAATCACGCAATTGACAGATTAGGACGATGATCGTGCGCATTGTACCCCGAGCGGAGCGTGCCGGCGTCGACCGCCTCGTTTATTTCTCTTTCGTTACAATCGGGACGTTGTTCGTTCCTCGCGTTGATGTTTCTCCGCCACGGAATCCGTCCGTGGAAAGCCGAGAACACCAGAGAACCGGAAACAACGAACTCGGTCTCGGTTTTCCCCGGGAACAACGGACCTCGATCGCGAGCAACGCGACGGAATTCGTTTCGCGATACTTTGCGACCGAACGATTCCTCTAACAATAAGAGGATTTTCACGAAAATCAATGTCTCGTTTCACGTTTTCTTCGACCCGCTCCCTTCGTCGTTTTCCGAGCGGTCGATTTCGAAATGTTCCACTTTCCTTCAATTTCGAACGTTCCAATCGCGAGACTTTCGGACGCGATATTCTACGCTAGTGGTTAAAGTAATATTACACGGAATCAAGCGGGAAAGAAAAGAAAGAAATTCACGCACCCTCTCCGCAATTATGTTAATTGGAAGAGGAAAGGTTTCGGTTCGAAATCGCGTGCTCTTCCCCGTGGAAAATAAATCCCAAATATTTCCCAATTTTCGGCAGCGAGACTCCCTCGGCTCCGATGGGCGAAACGGTTCGGAATGCTCGACGAACTGACAAAGATTTAAATTATTCTCGGTATTTCGCCCAGCGGGTTTTCTCTCGGGCTCTTGTACTACCGTTGGTTCCTTCGGGGCTCGGAAAACAGCCCGTGAGTACCTGCTTCGCCGCGATGCGCAAGATCCGCGAACTAATTGAATACGTAACAAGAAAGCCGGATTGAAAAGCGCTGTTGGCAATGGGCCGCAGCAGCCGCAAAGAAATCCGTACCGGTTCCCTCGTCCTGGAGATTGAACGGAGAGCTCCCCGCGCGTTCGAACGCGCGACACGGGGTTCACGGATTCGCCGCGAAACGGGCGCGAAAATTCGATGCGCGCGGGAAATGGGAAAAATCGGCGTCATCGATCGGCTCTTTCGTCGCGTGGAAATACGACCGGTTCGCTCACACGGGACGTTTCGTTCCCTGGTTTCCATTATTCGACGATGGAATGCCGACACCGTGGATCGTTCCGAGAACGTGCAAGATCGAACGACGAAAAGCCGTGTTTCTTCGACGCGAGCTACACCGCACCGTACAGGGTGATCCGTTTCAATATACCTGCACGCCGAAAGAGGAAAGGAAAGTTTCGCGAGACGCGTTCGATTTCGACTCGTTCGATTCGTCAGAGAACGCGCGAGAGAACCATGTCGGGAGAACCCATCGACGACCAACGGAACGGAGAATTTTTTACGTTACGTCCCGTTATACGCGATCATTTTCTCCCTTCTCCTTCCGTGTACCCTCCGCGTGGATCATCGCGCAACACTGTCTCCAAGTTTCTAGCATCCGGGATATCGGTTTATTTCCCAAGAAAATTTCCATCTCGTTCCCGGCACACTTTCAGCGTTTCTTCGCCGGTCAACGTCGAAATTCGAAGAACCTTTCGCAAAAGTTTCGGTGCGCAATCTCGTCGAAGATTCCGCGATACCGTTCGCGGAGCGTAGTACGCGCTGAGCGATCGACGAGCGACGGCGGGAGAGCACGCGCGCCCAGGAAAAAGAGACGGGCAAATAGAATTTCAAAAACGCCTGCAAGGACGTCACGAACCTTTTAAAGCTCTCTGTTATCCTTGGCGGGCTCCCGAAGGACACTCTTATCTCCGGGCCGGTGTTTGCTTTGCGGATCTTAACAGGGTAACGTTCGCCGCCAGAAACGGTCCGCGAGAAATTCTACATTGCCGAGTAACCGGCCGGTCGGTCGCCAGGCACCGAAGGGACGAGCGGTGAAATAACAAGACCGAAATGCACGAGGGTGAAACGCAAGGAAGGAAGACGAACGAACCCAGGGTTGGCGCCCCGCAACCAACGCGGGGAGATAAAGAGGGAGGAAGACGCGAGCCGAGAGAGACGCCAGGATAAGACGACAATCCGATGCGCAAATGCCACCGGGATTTAGATCGGACGTCTCTAATGGCAGCAGGATTTCAATGGCAAATGGCACCTGCCAGATCCTCGCCACTTGTTTGGCCAAAGGATTTGCAAAATCTGCCGAGATATCCGTGTGGATACTTACGCCGCTCGCGGAAGATACCCGAGCCGCGAGCACCCGGGAAATAAAACACCGCGGTTGATTCCAGTTTGCCGAGTAAATTAAGACCTCTGCCAAAGAGACGGTGGGACGCGAATTTTCGAACCGCCCCGAGTCTCGCGAAAACGGGAATACCGAAACAACCGAAGGGGATAAATGTTACTCGAACGAGTCTCCGTGAACCCGGTAGGCGTAAACGACGATATCTTCGACCGAGCGATCGTACGCGACCCATACCGTCTAGAAAAAAATCAAACCTCTCGGTAACCGTCTCGAGGAAGACGAACGCGTTATCCTCCGTTGAAAAAAACCCGAAATCCTCCGGCCTCACGGTTCGAGGAGAGCAAACAATCTAACAAGCAAAAAGTCCCTTTCGCGTCCCGAGTACCGAGCGAGGTTGCACGATGCTTGTTAAGCGCAGCCTCGTCTCCTCCTCGGGAGCGAGTGTCTTGCCTCCCCGGCGGGCAAGAAGAAAGAAACGGATAGAACGGAGAAAGGGAGGGAGGGAGGGAAAAAGGAGAGAAAAGAAACGAACGACGAGGAACGGAAGAGCAGGTGAAACCGAGAGGAGACGAACCGGCGCGAAGGGGGTTGTGTCCTTCGTTAAGAGACGTTAGCGAGGCACCTGGTGCGCGATTACGCTCGCGCGGTGCGCACATGGGGTTCGCGCCCCGTCTCTATGGGGGCTGAAAGGCCGCTGGATGCCCGACGACATCATGACGGATGGGAACGTCACTCGTACGCAGCGGCGAGCCTCCGCGAACAATAACGTTACGAATGTTTCGTTCTCGCAACGCTGTCCACTTCCGGCCGCGCTTTCGTCGCGCCGAAACTTTCCATCGTCATCGATCATCCCTTGGTAATCGGGCCTGGTGTGCCACCTTCGAAAACAGAGAACACTTTCGAGAGCCAAACGGCTCCGAACGAAAACTCACCGTTTTCAAAATTACGTACTCGAATTCTCAGTCGCCTCTCACCGGTCCATCCACCAGGTGTCCCTCGAATTTCAACGAAACTTCACCAACGGTGCAGAACCCCCGTACACGGGGGTTACGTGCTTTTTTAGCGCCAAAAGTTTCACTCTGTAATGCTAAGTACCTCGAGAACTACCGGGGACTTTGAAAGCGCGGCGAGCGCTCGAAAATGAGCTTTTTTAACCTACGAAGTTTCGCTCTGTGACGGTGGCTAGGTACCTCGAAGACTATTAGAGCCGCGGAGAGTTCAAAAGTAAGGGTCTCGCAGTTTCACTTTGCGATATTAGGCACGCCCCTTGAAGACTATTACAGTTCAAAAGCAAGGGTTACGCGTTTCTTCGGGCTTCGCAGTTCCACTCTGCCGCGACAGTAGACACGCGTCTCGAAGTCTACCGTAGCTGCGGACCGCTCGAAAGTTACCTATCGTCTTCGAAGAGGACTCGAAAATCAAAATCACGCATCTCTCGCCGTTCGAAGTTTCCCTCTCTATCGCCGAGTACCTTCGAACCTGTCTTTCGCGCGGGTATCTCGGACGAGCTCTTCGAGGTTCTCGCTAAGGAGAAAAAAAAAGAAGACGTAGAAATGGTTGTACAGCGAGTGGAGGAGTTCGCGCGTCGTTCGCAGTCGCGAACGATTCGATTTCGTACGTCCTTCTGGAACGGGCTACCGAGTACAGGGAGGAAGGACTACTTGGCCGCGAGGAAAGCGTTCCGTTGAATCGCACCGCCTTTAAGGGGTCCCGTTGATTCGTACATACGTAGAGAACGTTTCCGAAAGACGTGGAAGAAATTGCTCGGCGTTCGCGAGCTCGTTTCCCTTCTCGATTCGAGTTCCCGGGTAACACGGCGCGAGAGAAGTACGTCGGGATCGCGCGACAACGAGCAGACCGCGGGAAAGCGAGAGTAACTCGTCCCGTCGATCGAGGACGCCTCGATGGATTTTAACCCCGACCGATATTCGATTACAGATCAGCCGCCCTCGGCCGATAATCCATTATAGTTCTTGCCAGGCCCACCCTCGCCCCGTATTCCCATCCAGCCGGTGACTCGTACGTTTTCTGGAATTTATCAGACCGGATTGGATCGCAAATGGGGTTTATACGGAATTTCCAACGGCGGGACGGTAGGGTGGACGCGAGAAGTTGACGAGCGTGAAAACGATCACCGTGTGATAAAGTATCGCCGTGAACGGGAAAACAACGCGATTTTCCGCTCGTTTCGAACTGGAAGACCATCCGAAAGATTTTATCTCGCGGTGAATCGATTTCACGAAGACGGTTCGGGAAGCGAGCTCGAGCCATCGATTTATATTTCAGTTTCGTCAGGGATTCGGTGAATCGAGACGGGGATGACTCGAATCTTTGGGTCTTCACCGTAATGTATTTCTACTATGAAAGACGCTGTAACGGAGGCGATTGGATGTAAGAATTCCGTTAGAGAGGAATTGAAACGCACGAAGAGGAGATGAAAAGAAAGGATTCTTCCGGTGGTAGCCGCGAATTAGCGTCGCGATCGGTGCCGGGACGCGAACGGTGAACGAGCACCGATTCGTCGAATTAATTTCGATCGGAATATTCCGCCGTTCACCGAGCGGTACGAGCCCGCGTCGGAACAGTTCGAGACGAAATCTCGAGCGTGCAATCGAATAGTTGCGGGTCTTCGGGATATTTGCGCACTTGCGGTAGACACGGCGAAGTCACAGGGGGTGCGGGCACGGGCGAAACAGAGGACGAGAGAAAGGAGGAGAGAAAACGAGAGAGAAGAAGAGAGAAGGAGAGAGAGAGAAGGGCGGGGACCCCCTTTAATCTTCGCGGATCAAAACGTCGCGGCGCGTTGCGTCGCCACGAGACGACGGACCGCGCTCGCCTGCGAGCACGTGATTGCTTCGTGTATTCGAGTGGAAGTCTAACAGCATTTCAAAGGGACGACCGCCGCAAAGAAAATTGCATTGTAATTAAAACCGCGGCTTCTTTGCGGGCCCCGTTGCAACGAAAAGTGCACGCTCTCCGAGTGCACTCCTCGCGCGCGAACGTCGCCTCCTCGCGCGCGCCTCCTCGAAGGGCCGCGAGCTCCGAGAGCGCGTCGGTTGATACATTATCGCGGGTAATAATCGTTCCGGAATCGTCGTGCGCGGAAACCGCGCCGCAGCTGCCCTGAGACGTTCTCGTTTCCGTGCTCGAGGGATCGAGAACCGAAATTTTCGAGCGTTTTCGCTTTCTTCGACGACTCTGTTTGTCGATTACGAATCTTCTCGCTCGAGAAATTGACGCGCGGAACTTTCGAAGAGTATCGGGATTCGCGCGATTAATCGTCGTTCCACGCGCTCGAGAAACGTTCGTCGAACTTGTAGAATTTAAACGGCGCGAGCGAGCATACCTACCGCGGATCGAGTTATGCGGGACGACGCGTGTCTTACATACGTCGATTCCACGTTCGAACGCCTGAAAACGCTTGAAGAAGTCCCCGTTCACCGAAGGGACCGAAGGTCCGTTGTCGAGGAACGATAATCAAAGAGTCGTTCGATCCGGCGTTAAATGTGTCGCGTATCGTCGCGCGAAAGAACGATCGGACGCGGCTCGCGTAACGGGAGAGGTCGAGCGACTTGGCGATCGATCGTCCGGTAAAACGAACGCGGACCGCCGCAAAGAAACGCGATAGCGAAATATAGCACCCGAACGAAACATCTCCAACGTCGGAGCGACCGTCTCCACCGATACGGGGAAGAAAGAGAAAGGAGAAGTGGCTCTTGTCCGCCATCGCGGAGACTCTATTTAAAACGAAGGGAACTATCGGGACGAGTAACGAATCTTCTTTACGATCCATAAATCAGCGGGAGCCACGGTGGAACTTTAATTGCGTTTGGACGAGTGGCCCCGTTCCAATTTTCTCGTGGCAACTCGCAGAACACCCGACCATAGAACTCACCCCAAGACCAACTTACGGAACAACTCGTCCGTGCGAGCCCGCGAAAACGCCCCTGAAACACTGGGAGGCTGCGTCTTCGACGTTCCGTGGATAATTTCGCGACGCGCAACCTGGTCGTTTCGTTTCCTCGTCGACAACCACCTTTCGAGAACTCTCGGAGATATAGTAGATTCGAGGTACCGTTCGCGACCGGATTCGTCGATCGTACTTCCTCCGAATTCCGTTCGTAGGTTCCCCTGGGTCGTTGGGGAGGGTTCGTTCGTTCGTCGAGTTCGCGCGAACGCGGTAACGCAATTTCGTCGACGAACCGAGAGGGAACTGACCCTCGCAAGTCCACGAAAGGTCGTCCCAGTCCCTCGGTTTCGACGGACCCTTCGAATAATAAACGGATCGTTAGCATTGATTAAAGCGCACCGCGACCGGGATGCTCCGCTCGCAGTTTCCGTTCGACGTGTCCGCGCGCGTCCCTTCTGCGGTCGTCCTCTGTACTCACCCTGGCTACGAGACACACGGGCCACGTAGGTGCCGGAATGGTTTATATCTTACGCACCCCGTCCCAGGGAATTGCTTCCGATTACTTTCGCCCGATAGAGCCACCCGCTCGGCTCGTAAATCTTAATTAAGCCGCTGCACCGACGCGCCGCCTACCGCCAAGCGGATCGTCGGGGAATGTCCTCGACGACGGTGCGCAAGACGGAGCGCGATGTTGCGAACCGACGAGAACGTTTCTAGTTCTTGCGTCGCGATTCGAGCGACGACCATTACCCCGAGATACTACCCCTGAAAATACTTTGGCGAGAAAGAGTACGCGGACGATGGAGAGTGTCCTGAAAAAATGAAGCCGCGTGAGCGTAATATTGCGGAACAGGGATATTTGTATTTTAGTTTCAATGTAGAGCACGAACCTTCCGAACGATAAAATTACTTCAGGAACCGGTAAAGGAGAACGCGAAGGATCGCTGAAGAGTGTCCACGACCGAACGAACGAAACGAGAAGCACGAGGCGGTGCGCTGTTGTAAAATAACAATAACGTTTGTATTTTGTGCTCGACGACTCGATTAAAGCCCGAGAATGACCCCGAAACGCTACCGCTGAAAATACAATGCGAAGTGCCGTAGGAAAGAAAGGCTTCCACGGTTAACCCCAATATCGTCGGTAGGGAAAAAGCATCGAGCCACTCCTCCGAATAAGACGGTCCCGGTAGGTTCGCGAGAGCTCGCGAGAGCACGCGGCGCTTTCATCATCCCGATTCTTGACCGGTTAAAATATCACCGCGCCGGCTGCGACCCAGCCGCCGTTGTACGAAGAGGCCCGTGGATTCCTCTGCATCAACGTTTCCGCGTTTTCGACTAACCGAAATGGAAAATAACGAGGTCGTAGGTTACTTCGGGTAACAACTCCGGCGCATAACTCTCCCGTGATTGTGCCGAGACGCGTCCATCTTTTCTTGCCTCTGTTCTCGTTTTCGCGGAGAACGCGTCGCGAGCGGACGGCCCTCGCTAAGGTCGGCTTTTCATTTGCCGACGGTTCCTTTCGCGTTGCTCGAGAGCGTAGACGGACAGAGTGCTTCCTCGACTAAAAGAACGGGCCTCGCGTCGCATATTATGTTGGCCTAACACGCGTGACCCCGACATAATGGAGACCGAACGTCCCTTTCTCGGGCCGCGCGCGCGGACAACTCTTGTAACGAGGTGCTCCGGCCTTCCCACTCGGTCCCGTTCCCGTCCAACGCGAACGCAAAGACTCTCCGAGCGGATTTTAATTACGAAGAGGAGCGACTTTCGAGAGCTCGCGCGCGATCCTCGCGCCCTCCTCGGTTGTCCGCGACGAAACAACGCGAGTCGAGCTTTCAGCGGAACAAACTTCCCCTTTGGAGACGGTATCCTCGGTATCGGTCGCACCGTTGGAAACCGAAACGACGAATCGAGGGGAATGTACCGGTTAGAAGGCCATACGAGAGTACGCTTTACGATACGCTGACTCTTCCGTTCGGACGCATCGTTGCTATCGATCGTTGACGATGTTCGTCACCGGGGCGATACTACTGTCCGTCCGCGAGAAGAAGGCCGAGTGTTTCCATCCCCACTCTGGTCGATTGACCCTCCTATCGAGAGTCGACCGCGACCAATGACGCTGAAACACCGTAACGGGGATGGAAACCCTCGGTGAGCTTCTCTCGAACAATAGTCCAGGTTTTGCAACGCGTCCTCTCGAGAAGTCGACTTTTCAATTCCGGTACAGTACTCGCTAGCCGAGAGACCGGCCTCGATTCGCCAAGCACGCCACGTACCCGATCGCGTTATCTCTCGACTCGTCTCGAAGTACGTGCTCCGCGATAAATACCAAATAAGACCTCCGCCGAAAGATACTCTCGAAAATGATCCACCTGCTTAGCTTCGTTGGAGAGACGAAACCAACGACTCGATGTCCCCGTCGTCGATAATCGAGTCGACGCGACCGAACGGAAAGAAAAAAAAACGAGAAAAAAAAAGAACAACGTACACGGTCGACGACGAGACGAGAAGACGAACGATCGGGCCGAATGGAAAAAAGTGGAACGGTTCGTTCGTCGGCGCTCCTTTTAGTCGGCGTCCCGCGGCGGATCCCCCGACCGGAAGTAACATCGCGACGCAACGGCGACAAGTGTCCGTGCTTTTTCTCCGCTCGCGACAATTAATTAACGACCCGTTCCCTTCGCCACGCGATACACGGATCCATCAGAGCACCGCGCGCCCCTCCGTTAATGCTCACAATTAACGAATTGCGATCGCTAATTACCAAACGCGACCGCCTCGTTCGAGGGATTTGGACGAGCGTTGTGCCCCGACGAAATTTCTCGATCCGCTAATTGCGCCTCTAATCTGATTAACCAAATGGCTGGTGACTCCGTGCTTTTTTTCTCGGCCTCGAAGTTCCCTTTTTTCTATGCGGAGGAGGGGACCGGAGGAACGACGGTGGATCGTTCGCGTGCCCCTCGCGTTATCACGTAAAAATGTCGTTAATGCGATCGACCCGGGTGGTCCCCTTTCGTTGCGATTCGAAACCGTTTCGGACAAATTGCACCGTGACACGCACGCGGGACGTCCCATCGTCCTCGCCGGTTCCTCGTGTCATCGGTCGGAAAGTCGCCTATCGCTCGTGCTGCCGGAAGACCAGCTTTCGACGAATCACCGATGCACACCGTTCAATTATCTCTCCTTAAATGTACGGTACCGTGACGGTTGAAAAAGGAGTTGGCGCGAAACGAATGGAAAAGAACCGTCTCTGCGGCTACCGGCTTGGTCGCTGGGACGTTCGATGGACTGTTTATTAATCGCGACTAGGTCGATAAAAAATTAAAACACTCGCGGAAACGGCTCCGTTCCTCCTTCCAGTTCCGTACACCGATCACGGTTGCAAAGTTTCGAAATTCCTTCGTGGAAATCTATATCGAAGATCACCTTCGAGAACAGAGAACCGTCCTGTCGGGTAAGAGAGCCGGATTACGATGATACCGCGATGTTATCTTTAACGAAGAACTTTCGAGGCGCGCGATATACACGGACGAAAGTTTGCGCGAGTCAAGGTCGGATGTGTTGCCAATCGATAGCTACCAGATGGTTCGAGTGGTACTCTCCGGGAAAAAATCAGTCCCGATGCGCAACGTGTGCACAAAAGTCGAAGACGATAGGAGAACTCGCGTTGGTTCGTCTTCCACCGGCGAGTGTATCGTTGTCGCGTATTTATCCCGCGTGTGACGAACGAACGAAGCACACTCGTGCCCCGAACGAGGTTTCGCGCCAGAGGGCACGGTTGGCTAGGAAAATCGGTGCCCCGAGCGAAACGTCCGGCCGACCATTGTCGACAGACCCGTTCCGGCTTAATACGATTTTTATTCGGAAGACACGAGAGACTTCTGGTGGAAACGAACCCCAAAACCCGGCCTAATGGTCCGCGAAACAAACGCCAGAACGATCCTCCCAGGGCTCGGTCGTTCCCGCGATCCCCAACGAGGCCACCCCCGTCGAAAGCGGTGATTTAATTTCGGGGACTCATCTTCCAGATTGGGGGCGCACTAACTTTTCAATCAGCCGTCAAGTCCGCGGTCGCGAGGAGAGTCGAACGGCGGAGGGTGGAGGGCGGAGGGCGGAGGGCGGAGGGTGGAGCGCTGCGGGCCACAAGTACCCTCGACGAAACGCTCCTAAATTCCTACATGCAGGGCACACGGTGACTTATGGGCATCGTTTCGAGGGTCAAACCAGGGACGAAAACAACGATGGAAAAAGTTCCGTGGAACGTATGTTCCGTTTCCAGCGTTTCTCTCAGGCCCGATTGGACTCTCGGCGACCCTTGTCCCATCGTCGACGATACCGCGCGGAAAAACAAAACCGTATCGCGTTGTTGCGTACTTCGAATCATTTGGAAACGTTTCTTTCCGTAAATAATACGGCCAGGTAACGAACTGTATCCGCGCGCGTACTTTTTTTTTTTTTTTTATCGTAAACAGAGGGTACAAGTTTCGAAAGCGTATTTCGCGTTCAAAAGTGCGTAACAATTTCCGAAAGGTTGAACGTTCCAGCGAAGGTAATTTCAAAAGTATTACGTTTGCTTTATCGTTAAACGCGTTTGCGCGGTTTCGACGTTGGTTTCGTTCGGGGATGGTGGGCAAGGGAGGAGGGTGGCGGGGGGAAATCGAAAACATTTCTCCGTGTTTGACGAGCTTCGGGCGTTTCATACGACGCATGGTTACCCCGAATAAAAAATTGACGAGCAAAAGTTCGCCACGGATTTTTGCAACGCGTGTCGTCGATGCGAAAGTTCGGGTCGGACAGCTCGGGCTCGAAGCGACGCGGAGGGTCGGAGGGTGGCCCGGAAAGCATCGAGATTCAAAGCCGGCTTAATCCGCGCGGCCGAGCCTGTGGAAATATTTTCTTAACGAGAATATTCAATTTTGCCGATCGATTCCCGGCGTTCCTGGCCGTAGGAAATTATTCGCGGCGCCCTTGTACGCTGCTTCGTCGCGGCGAGATATCGGTTTCGTCCCCCCCTCCCTCCTCGATTCCTCGCGTTAGCGCGAAAAACCGTCGAGGAGCGCGCCGGATAAGTTTCGAGCTCGATAAACCTCGGGCTGAGAGGGATCGATGGGGTCTTTGTCTTCGAAGTTAACGCGCCTCTGTTCTCTTTCTTCCAAATTGCAATCGCTCCTCGATAAACGTCCTTGCCCTCCTTCGAACGAGCATTTGTCCCTTAATCTTTCAAAGAACTATTCTCGGTCGAAGACCTCGCGGACGCGTTACCTAGTAAAATATCGAAAAGAAAAATTAATCCGATTCTTACTCTCTCGAAAAGAATCCTCCACCTACCCCGTTTATTTGTGTCAACGATGCAACGATGCATCGGCTCGCTCGAGAAGAACCGATGCAATTTCGTAAAGTACATCGGTGACAAAAAATGAGAGAGGAACGAACAAGGACTCCGGAAAAAAACCTCCATTTTTCTATCCCCGTGGAAGACGGATCCGGTCGTATTTCCATTGAAAATTCCCCGACGTGAAAATCGTCGATGCAGACCGCGTTGCATGTCCGCGAGGGATGCAACTCTGGACCAATTGCTGGTACAAGGAGAAAGTTTCGTCGATAGCCTTCCCGTACAACGAATTCCGATACGATCGTTTTGGCTTTAATATCGCCGCCGCGACCGTTAGAATTTCGCGATCGAATCCCCGACCCGACGGGTCCCGATTCCGGGCATTCGGAATATTATGAACACGAGCCGCGAGATTAATCGTTAAATTACTCGTTAATGCGAGCCGTTTAATAACAACGAGCCGTGCACGCAGCCTCGAAATCGCCCCGTAAGCGGCGCACATCTGTTTCCCATCGGTCCCGACGAATTCCCGTCTCGCGAATTTCCCACGAATTTACCAGCAACGATTATTCCTTCCTTCCTTCCTGCGGGAACGGCAGAAAAATCTGGAGCTGATCGACGATAACGACTACGACGAGGTTGACGACAACGACTATAGCAAGCACGACGACGACGACGACGACGACGACGACGACGATTATTTCACTTTCCCGGCAAATGGCACATAAACATAGCCACAGGGTGTGGGAGCAAGGGTCGGACGAAGGCTATGGGAGTCCCCGGGTTAACCAACCGAATAGAAGTATGATTTATAAGAAGAGGGAGGTGACCTCGCGGGGAAACGAGAGTTCTTACCGTTTGCGAAACGTCGGGACGCCGCGCGCCTCGAAATCCGAGAGAGATTTTTCGCCCTCCTCTTTCCCCCGATATACTTGTCACGTACACGTTCCTAGTCGGTTAAACGTTAAACAAACGCAGCGAACGATCGCTGCGTTTCTTCCTCGAGACGGTGACAAGGTGTTCCGTATAATTAAATTCGTGCCAGGGAGTAGAATGACGCACTCGCGCCGAAAAACCGTGCTCGTACGAGGCAGAGGTGTAAGGAGTTTAATTTCGACGACGGGTATCGAACGAACGTTCTTAGGAACGTTTCGCGCGGGAAAAATTGATCAGGGGTGGTACGGAGAGGTGAGAAAATTATTCGTACCGGGCTGGACGCGTTTTTTATATCTTCGCGAGTGGTTTCATCGTTCATCGGGACTGAAGAAACGCCCCGTGTAAAAAATTGTACGTTTCGCGACGCGCGTGGCGCTCGTACCGCGTGAAATATTTAACGATCGAGATTTCTTTGAGGTTTCCGATCGGGAACCGGTAAATCCGTAGGATCGTCGTTCAAAGAGGAGGTTGCCCGACCAACGGTGAAGAAAGGGTAGATTTCTCTTTGTCTCCGAGATCCTCGAGTCGACTAAACGCCCAAGGGTTTCCTCGCACCCCCGTCGTTCGATAAAACGTGCGAGCCGAACGGTGAGTCGCCGATTTTTGTAATTGCTTCGCGCTTCGACGACTCGGATACGCGATCTCTTTCTTTCTCGTAGCGCGATGGGAAACAAAGTGCTCGTAAATCCACCCTCCGACCCCCGAGAGTCGGGAAACGCGCGAGTATTTAGGCCGTTGCCCGCTACTTACCAGGAATATCCGAGAATCGCGTATCTTTCCGCCCCACTAATTTCGGGGCCGAAGAGAAACGAGCGTGAAACGGCGAACGATACCGTGCAACGATCGTTAAGTGCATTAGGTGGCTGTTGGTTCTCGAAGGAGAACGTTACGTTGCAGTTGGAACGAGGAGGGTCGGCGCGAAGGTCGGAGGGACAACCTGCCGTTGAGGTTCCGCTCTCGGTGCAGATTTCGTTATCGAGCGCGTAAGCCACCGCTTCGAGCGGAATTTCGTCCAACGGAGACGAATATCCTCCGACGAAAAAACCGTACGAGGTATCCGTGCGCGGACCGCTCGATGAAATTTCGATGAAAAAATCGCAACGAAAGCAAAACTCCGGGAAACGTATCGGTTTCGCGCGATATTTAATTCCATCGGTGCGCGCGGCGTAAGTTTCTCGGCGATTCCACCGGAAATTGTGTTGCGAACGTTGAACGCGAAATGGGAAAAACGAGAAAAGAAAAAAAAAGAAAAAAGAAGGGAAAACTCTCCCCGCGAACACTGTAGAATATTTTCCCGCGCGAGTTGTAAAATTTCCCCAGACACCCGGGACGGAGTAATTATTTTCGATCCCCGGGTCGAAAGAGGAAAGAGTCTTTGTGCCCTCCCACGCGCGCGACACCGGGCACGTCGATAAAACTACGAAATCCGGTCGGGAGTTTAATTTTTTATAGTATCCCGATTCCTACGCGCCGTAAAACCTAACCCATTGTCTCTGGCTGGTATTTCAACGATTTAAATGTCCGATACGTCGAGGTTCGGGCGAAGCGCGGTGTCCGCGGACACGTCCGAGCCGTCCGTGGATTAATTTACAGCCGGTTTTCATTGGGTTTGACGTGCCGGGAATTTGATGGAATTTTATAGGGGCTGCGCGTCCCGGCCCTCTAAATATTTGGATTATTTTTCCTCAAAAGGTCGCGCGTATCCACGAATCTGCTTTCAGCCCGGCACCGAGCTGCTTTCCCCGTAACCCGGACCCGCACCGGGGAAACCGCTAATTCCGATATTCCATTTTTTTTTTCTTTCACCGCCCCCTTGTTCCACGTGCCGAACCACCCCTCGGTCTCCCGTCGAGTAGCTCGCGTTTAATCGCAAAGTCGCTAATCGGCCGCGACGAGTCCCCCCGCTCGCTGGGAACCTCGCGGAACGCAAAAACCCAAGAAGGTTCCTTCTTTCCCGCAGAGTCGAGGAGGGAGGTATAATGATTCATCCCTTTCCGCGTCGGGACTGCGCGGCGACATCCGTCGAATCCGATTAATCAAATCGAAAGATCCTTTCGTGGGGCGCGTTACGAAGCAATTAAAGCGCAGGATTAATTGCGACCGCACGCCGGGAAAAATAAGTCCATAAATTAACGACGCTCGACGGTGCCTGCCCCTTGCCAAACCACCGCCCTCCTCCTCCACTTCCTCCTATTCCTCCTCTTCCTCCTCCTCCTCTTCCTCCTACACCCCATCCCTGTCTCGTCCTCTTATCCCCCGTTTCCACCGGCTCGACGCATACTCCCTCGACCCACGGACGAACGACCGACAATCTTTTCTCTTGCCACGGATAACTTATTGCCCGGACTACGCACTATGCATTTCCGAACCGATTAAGCTGTTATCCGACTTCTTTCCTTCGCGCGGAAAACTCGCGGGGAAGAATCGAGGGAGAGTTTTCAACGCACCGGTGTAGACGAATTCTTAGAACCTTCTTTCTTGGAAAGAGAGTCTCTCGCGACAAGAAAGCGGGTCGAAATTCTCGCGAAGCGGTCGTCCCTCGATTTCTAGGATCTCGCGACAACAATACGAATGAAAAGTCTCGCGTGATGATTTTCCATCGATTTCTAGCATCTCGCGAGGACGATACCGGTCGAAATTCTCGCGAGGCGGTCGTTCCACGGTTTCGAGAACCTCGCGAAACGGTTCTCCGTCGTTTCGCAGGGTCTCCGTAACGCGATACGCTTCGAGTAAAAGTTTTCATTATCGTAGCCGGCACGTTCGCCGAAAAGGTTAGCCGATCGAGTAAGAACGGATACGGCGAGAAACCATGCAGATCGCCGAGGCGAGAGTTAATCTTTTACGATCCATTGCAACTTCGTTCGGGTAACCGTCCTTCTTATCTTTTATTGCCCGTTTCCAGCATTATCCGGCGTCGCGCGAACGACACCGATGATATTTCGAGCGTGCACGAGAGGAGACCCGTAGTCGGCGCTTTTCCGCTCCTTTCTTCTCCGTTTTCGACGGACAGTTTTCCCCCCGGGTGGAAAAGGAGTCGGTGCGGTTCGCCGAGCCGGGGTTACGAACACGGATTGTCCCGCCACTGGACCGGATTTTATCGATCGAGCTATCCGTGAATATCCGCTAATGGCCGCCACCTACGAATTCGTCGACGACGGGAATACCGCTCGCGAGGAGGGGGCAGGAGGGAACCCCGCGAAGCCTCGCGGATTTTAACCAACCGCGATACGATACGTGGTCACCCGAGAATAGAAGTTTAAATTATTTTCGAAACTGTTAATTATGCGGGAAAAAAAGCTTCGGACAAAAGTTGGTATCGAGGGGCGTGTTCGATGCGACTAGAATTTTCGCATTCGTTCTCTAGAGAAAATTACCGCGTGAGATCGAAAAGAGGAAACTATACATAGAAGGAGAATATTTTAATTAAAATGTCGTCTCTTGAATCTTGTATAACGGAATCGAGAAATATTTCGTCCATCGCGGGTCACCGTGGAAACGAGTACAAAAGTACCATCCTTTTGAAAGATTCTGGAATCCCGAGGAGATCCCACCGAATCGTAATCGCGTGTTATTCGAAGGGTGTCCGTCGCCCGTGGTCAAAGAAATAATTTCTCTTCGTTTCTTCGGATTTCGCGCGATCACGAGGCGTGCTCACGATGCGTTTTATCGGGCGTTCGAAGTCGGTTTCTCCACGTTGGCGTTCGATTCGCGAACGATCGCGTCTTCGCGGTCCAACGGCGACGAACCGAGACGCGGTTCGATGGCTGGGTTTCCGGTGGCGGTACGGCAACGAGAGGGACCGATGAGATTCCAGCGACGGAAAACGCTGACTGGGAAATAACCGGCGTCGGTGAGGGACGGCGTCGCTTTTTTTATGCGACACAAAGTAGCACTTTGCCAAATGACCCGAGTCTCTTTAGGGCGCGAGCGAGCGAGCGAGCGGCGCCCAGCTTCGGGAGCTCGCGGGAATCGCGCGACAACGCGAACGGAAATTCGTTCCTTCGTGATCGAAGCCGACCCCTACCCAACGGTCTTTGTATCCGTGCCAGCCTCGAGGAACGAGGCGACGTTAATTTCGCGGGGGTGATTCTGAGTGAAAAAAAAAAAAAGAAGAAGAGGAAGAAAGCGAAAAAAAGGAACAAAAAAGAAAAGAAGAAGAAAATCAAGATCGATTTACGCGCAGACCGAGAACACTCGAGGCGAGACGATCGAACGAACGAACGACCCTGCTACCCCACGGAAGACGGAACCATTTCCATAATTGGGAATAAAATTGCGCCGGTGTTTCGTGGCCGGTTGTTCGAGTCATCGTCGCAGCGTCAGGGCCAATTTCAGCCGGGACGCAACGCTCGAGACCGCGACCATATATCTGCTTTATAAATATTAAACCGAGGGTATCACCGGCCCGCCCGTGAGAGAAGGTATCATAACCTTAAGACGTCGGACTGTGCATTGAAGGGGGATCTCGGGGATTTGAGGATTGCATCCCTCGTTTCGCGATATTACCCTTTAGACTCGGGGACTTACGCTCTCGAGGATACGTACACACGTACGCCGCGACGCTGTACGTGAAATTACGACGTCGACGCGTTCGCGACGCCCGTCCTACCCGGGAACACCGTGTCGCCGATTGATTTTCGGAAACCGTTCGCGGGACCCGAGTTTTCTCCAGGGGTGGTCACCCACCGCCGCGCCCTAATGTTCCAGCCATTAGAAACCGGACAGGATCGGCCACGTTCGAGCGTTTAGAGATTATACCTAACAATTTTAACAGGCGTCGAACGCAACCGTGGAACGTCTCCGCGTTCGACCGGTCCAGGACACCGCGAGAGTTCATGCGAGTACCGCTATTTTCGAGTAGCCGCGAAATACTGAAAATTGTGATCAGGAGGACTTTCGATCTCAGCCCGTTTCCCTCGTAACCTTCCCTGGTTGATCGTCGACGTAAAATTCGCGCGTCGGGACGTTCGCGACGAGTTCAACGCGGAGAAATAAGCACGACGATGGTACACCCGCATTAACGAGAATCCTCGCGGCGTTCGAGACACTGGAGGAGACTTGGTGAGTTTCGTTCGCACCCCCCTCTTGTACTTCGACCTCGAGGAGACCCCGGACGAGGGTTTAAGCAGCCGCCGAGAACAGTGCGCGCGACTTCTCGTTATTAATTACTCGAAAACTCGAGGCCCGACAGCGGGAATCGGCGCTCCTCGAAACAACACCGACACGAATCTCGAGCGGTTCTCGCGCGGATTTACGACACGGTGATCGTGGTAAATGGTACCGGGGACCGGTCGATCGTTTTTCACGCGATCTCCGGTGATTTTTCAAACGCTCCCCGCGCCACGGGAGCCACCGGGAACGCGGATACGCTCCAGATCCGCGCGGACGCACGCGAGATCTTTCAAAGGTCGAGCACTCGCGCGAGCCTCGGTTGAGATTTCGCGGTCAAAAGTCCACACAGGCGCTGGAAAAACCGACTGTGTTCTACGAACGAAATTGAGTTTTTAAAGAATCTTTGCCAAGATCGGTCCCCCTTTGTAGGTGCGCGAGATACAAGAGGAAAGTGGGACAGAGAAATATCGGTGGAAAATTACACGTGGAAGTGAAAGAGATTGTTACATTCTCGTACTCCGTTATTAATTTATAACGCGTCGAATTGTTGTCGAATTTTTGCATTCTCGTACTCCGTTATGAATTTATCTTTGGTCCTCGACACGCGCGACTCGCACCGTTTCGGAAGAAGTCTCGAGCGGTGGCTCGCGCTCCGTGTTTCTTCGGCGAAGGTTCAATTTACCGCGAGAGACGAAACGATTCGTGGAAAAGGGACACGGCTGAAACACGGTTTCCAGATCCGAAGCATTGTCGCGGTGGTTTCGAAAGGAGCGGAAAAAACGCCGACGGAGAAAAGGAGAGACGCGACGACAACGGTGTTTCCACGGGCGTCTATAAACGCGGGCCCGTCGAGCGGAAAATGCGGCCGAAAACAATGCGCGCCGCGCGATCCTGAGAGGAACTCGTCCGCGAGGAGGGTAGGGAGCATCGGGGAAAAGAGAAACATCGCCGGAAAGGGTATAAGAATCCCCCGGCCAATTTACCATAAACTTGGAGGTTTATGGAGGGAAAGTAGCCGGATATTACCGGAAGAAGCGCGAGAAACGCGGACCGCCGGTACGCTGCGTTACTGGATAAGAATATTAGACGAGAGGAGGGGAAAGGGAGAAAAAAAAGAAAAAGAAACAAGACCGGGGAGAGAAACGCGGAGGAAAAAAAGCCCATGCGGAAAGAAACAACGGAATTAAAACGTCGCCTCGTGTATTTTCTTCGCGCGCGGAAAAGCGTAAACATGCGCGGCAACCACCTCCGTCGTCCCACAGCCGACTATTTACGAACCTTTTATTTAATTTGGGATTCGAATTCCACGCGCTATCCGGCACCCGGTGTGTTTCTCGTTCTCGTGGCCCGGATAAGACGACGCGTCGCGACGAGGAATTACGCGACGCCGCTCGCGAGCCTCGAACGCGTAATTCGTGTCTCGAGCATGCCGGAGATAATTAAAAAGAACCGCGACTATCCCGATGAGAACGGAACGGTCGCGTCGAGCGTTCAATTGTATTCTACCGGGGGACGAAAAAAAATCGGTCCCGGGGAATCACCGCGAGTAAGTAGAACGCGGGGTGTGTCTAGTAATTTTCGCTGGTACTCGCCGATGAGACTCGATTGTACTCTATGGGAAAAAAAGATGGATCGTCGGTACCGAGAGGTGGAGTATCGCGAGTAAGTAGAATGCGGCGAGTGTCTAGGAAATTTTGCTCATCCTCGCCGGTGGGAGTGCCCGGCTCGATTGTATTCTATGGAGAAAGAAAGATCGGTTCCAAGGGGAGGGGAATTACGAGTAAGTAGAACGTACAAAGAGTCCGTGAACCAGTGTTTATGCCCACCGATGGGAATGGAACGGTCGCGTCGGGGATTCCAGCGTATTCTACGGAGAAAGAAGAACCAGTTCCAAGGTGAGAGGAATCTCGAGATTCCAAATAGAACGAGGCGAGTAAAATTTGCTCGGTCCGTAGGTCTTTCGAAAGATCGATCTTCGGAGCGAAGGAGAGACGCGAGTGGAACGCGGACACAGCTCGATGAATATTTTCTCCGAGGTGGGTTTCGTCGAGATTCGGTTTACTCGAGTTACCAGTCGTTTTTTCGTCGAATCGACCATAGGTCCGGTATCGCCCGGCGCCCGTGCTCCTCTCGCGTGTAACGAGCCGAGCGATTAAGGAATCGGTCGTAACGAACGAGCGGCCGGTCGCGAGGCGATCTTTCGTAAAAATGCTCGCGAGAAAAAGCGGCGGTGGGCACGAGCACGCAACCGGCGATAATAAATCAGAATGTTTCGTCGGGTGGTAGATGCGGGCGAAACGCGAGACGACGCGGAAGAGAGGAGGGTCGTATACGACCCCGTCTACCGTGGTCGGAAGATATCGGAGGGGTTGAAAAATTAAACAAAAACAAAAGGGCGCGCGCGCGACGACAATGAAGGAAATAAGCAGCCATTGATAACGCCGCGAATCGAGAGTCCGAGGTGGCCGACAATGGAACATCAGAATGCCTATTATACTCGGCGTAGACTCAATTATTTTAAGCCACTTTTGTGCCGCGCTAATGAACCGAACAAAAGCGGAATATTAAACCAGCCTCCTATCCTTCTTCGCTTATCTGTCCCCAACGCGTCTACGCCGCTTGCTTCCGTAACCTTCGAGTTCGCGCGGAACGATCGATACGCAACCTTGGACGTCGATTTCGCGGGAAACTTCGATCTTACGCGCGATCGATAACGCGAGGAAGGACGTCTGGTGGATCGGGGCGAACTTTGAAAATCGACGACTTTCTTCGTAACGATACTCGCGACGCTCGGTGAACGTTTCGCGAACCGCGCGTAAAAATCGACGATATCGGTGAGGAAATATCGCAGGTAGTTTCGGTCGATTCGTCGTAAAGTTACGAGAGCACCGGCACGGAAACACCGAGGACACCGAGGACACCGAGGACACCGACGCGCGATACTACTTAAGAAGTCATCGTACGACGGTGTAATTTCTCCGCAGGGTGACTCGGCGGATTCTTTTGACTCGGAAGAAACTAGTTTCTTCCGCGCCATCGAAGCCCCGACCGATCTCCCTCCCGTGGAATCGTAGCAAGAGAAATATCGAGAGGTGTTCTATCGAAAAATTCCGGCTCGATATCGAGGGGGAGAGCAGCGACGAGCGAACCGAGTCGATTCCCCCGCGCGCGCGACGGTATTTACTGCTTCGTAAGTCGCTTGTCGGTAGCGAGACGCCTCGAAAACCCTCGGGAAAACCTTGTTAATTAGACGTCCAAAGTAAAGCGCACGACGTAAGGCGGCACCGAGCCGGCTGAAGAGACAGAGCGGAGACGTTCTCAATGTCGGGACCCCATAGACGCGACTTTAATTCCAGGAAGAAGAGCGACGTCTTCGAAGTAAAATCCCTCTCTCCTCCATCGAGGAGGCTCTCTCCCGTCGTCGTTTTGAATAGCACGCATAATGGCATTCATCTTCGAGTCTTCTTTTTTAAAATTGTCGACGGTAAAATCGCCAACAATGGATGCGAGCGAGCGGTTATTACGTCCCCGCGCGGAGCGGATCCTGGCCGCGAACCACGACACGCGAAGAGCTTCGTCTACGAGAACGCGGTAAAGCCCCCCCAGCTTGCGTGATATCGAATCTGCTTCTCCGTACGGTCGGTACCGGTTATTTTTGCGCGCACGAACCTCTATCTCTCTCGTTCTCGTCTCGAGCGCGCGTACGATCCTCGACGAATTATCCAAATTTCGAAATCGCGATACGATGCTCGAATCGGGACGGTTCTCCCACTGAAAACCAGTCCGAACGCGACCTTGTTCCGACGACTTTCAATCATCGTGGAATCTTTTTTCTTTTCTTTACAAACGTATTTGTCTGTTTTTCGTTTTCATCGATACCGCTAAACGCAAAGATACGTTTCCAAACGCGAAAAAATTGCCCACAGTCAACAACGAGCTGGAATCGGCGCGAAAACGAACGCATTCTCAACGAACGAGTATCCGCGTACAGAGCACCGACGCCGCGACGTACACGTCGAGCGTCTCCGGTAGATAATTTACTCGCCGGACAGGACTTAATTATCCGCTTTTTCCCTTATTACTCTCGCCGTCCTCGCGCCGCGCCGATTTATGGCCGTGTCGATAAAGCCAACGGCCGTACGTTAACATTGCGTAATACTCGTACTGTCTCTATGCCGTGAAACGGGGGCCGCGATGAAAATAAGAGGGGGCCAGCCACTCGGGGCATTTTCTACGCTCCAACGATCGAGCTACGGCGAAGGATACCCACCACCGTTCGTACAACAGAGACGGAGAGAGAAAGGAGGGGGGGAAGATGGTACAAATCGGCCGTGAAATCCAAGATTTAACCCCATCCCTCGTTCCACCCCGAGGCGACGAAACGAAGCCCCCACGCCCCACCCCACCCCACCCCGATTCGTTGATACGATAAACACCGAAAATGACAGCAGCGTCTCCCTTTCCTCCTCTCTCTCTCTCTCTCCTTCTCTCTCTTCCAAGCCCCTCTCCACGTATCCTCCGCTTCCCGACTTCCCCGAGCTCTTCGAGTTAATCACGTCAGGCAGGCAGACCCTCTGATTAAAACGGGCCTCCATCCCTTCTTATTATTATTGTTATTAGAGGAACCGAGTGCAGGGCACTCGGGGAATCGCGTCGGATAGACGGGACCACTCCTCTCTGTCTCTCTCTCGGTCTTTGCGCGTGCGTGTGCACGTAGACGAACGCGAGCGTGTGTACGCGTGCGCGCGCGTGCTTGCTCACCTTCTCCTAATCGTCAGAATTTTCGAGATTATTAAATGGCCGACGAGACTCGGGAATGAATCTTGTTTCGCCCGTTCCTTAATTAACTTTCCTCGCCGCGCTATTAATCGCCCGAGCAAACATATACATATATATATATATATATATATATGCATATATAGATGTATATTATACGTACCCTCCGACTCCGAGCGGCCAGCATCGAAGCGTTGAAACTTCGCTCGTATCGCGGACCGAGCGATTCGTGATTTATTCGCGCGTTACCGCTCCGGTATTCCCGGACCGCGGAGAATCGCGAAACGAACGCGCGAGAACGCGTTGCCGGAAGAAATATTTCGAAAGAATGTTTTCAACGACATCGTCTCGTCCAAAAGCGAATGGACCACGCGGGAGACATTCTGCTCGGAGGAGGCTTCGTTTCGAAGACGATCGATCGTTCCGTGCGTTGTACCTGATATCTTTCGGTTCCAGATTTTTTATTCGTTTTCACGCGAATAATTTCCAATCGTATCGAGTTTCCACTCTGTACTCTGATCGTTTGGACAAAAATTGTGCAACAGTGGTGTCTTCTCGTTGTTCGAACGATACTCGAGAGTTCAGGATCCGCGTAGAAACGTATCCTCGAGAAATGCGACCAGTTGTTCTCCGACGATGAAAATCGGTCTCGAATCGAGAAATTCGTCGCGTCTCTTGAAGAGGGGGGCGAGGGGCCGCGAATATTTCGAAAGTTCGTCGCGCATCGATCGGGACGAGACGAAGAGAGCTCGGTCGCTGACAACGGGCGAACCGTAGGAATTTAGAACCGGTCGTAACGAGGCACCCTCGTAGCAAATTACAAATGGCATCGTCGTGTCCTGACGGAAGAGGACTACTGTCGTGTACGCCTCGAAACGAGTCCTTCCGAGCCAACGTAGCCGCCGACGATCGGATTGCCGGCCGAAGGATGATCCGGTTTCACGGGGTAATCTATCCTCCGAGCGACCGATCGTGCTAATAAAGCCGCCAGCTATAAGTAACGTGGAACGATCGTAAATCCTGTCGGTGCTGGTGAACACGCGCGCGCGCGCTCGCGCTCGCGCGAGAGCGAGAGCGAAAGCGAGACCGAGACCGAGAGCGAGACCGAGCGCGCAAGTGCAACCGGCAGTAGCGTAACCGCGAGACAGACTCGCTAGGGACAGACAGAACCGTCTTAACCGATTTGACAAATACGCGACAGCGAGGCGAATAGATACGGAGGGAGCAACATTCGTTATTTCGACCGACAGTGACGAGATATCTCGTGTCCCGTAATGAGCAACTTTGTTCGCGAAAAACGAAACGACGTCCCTCTTCGACCGGTTCTCCCTTTTCCCGATGCAAACGCGGGCAACCTTCTACCTTCTGGTATCGAGTTTACGTAACTCTCTCCGCTTTTAACGCTCCGTGCTCCCGTGGATCGACCAACGCTCCGGAACCGGGAGGATCCGTGTTCGGAATTGTCCATCGAGAGACTCTTCCTCGCGGACGACCCGCTTTCGAACGAGAACGAAAGTGCTCCAAGAACGAACAGTCGAAGACAGCGGACTCTGTTCGTACTCGATACTCCGAGTACGGTAAGAAAGATACTTGGTCGACGTGCACGAGTGTACGCGAAATTTGAGACTCGACCTAACCCTCTTTGATAAAGATGGATGTTTCGTCCATCCGCGAGAGCCGAGATACGAGAGAGTCGAGCGACACGAGGACGCATCGTGAATCCCGGATCTCGGATCGAAAAATGGCGCGGTCGATTACGCCATTGTACGGGGCACGCAGGTGCGCGAGCGCTGGTTGGTTCGTATAATCGTCGCGGAGGAGGGAAACGCGTCCAAGATGTTACGTAAGGTCGCGACGGGACGAAAAAAAAAAAACGAGAAAGAAAGAGGGCGGAGAAAGGGAGTGAATCTCCCGTGGGTACGGGGGGGGGGGGGGGGGGGACAGGAAGGAAAGAAAATAACGAGTTCGCGCGCCGGGGCCCGGCGTTACGAAACGACTCGTCGTACCTGCCAGCGATGATTGCCGCCTCGCGTGGGCTAATAGCAGCCGCGAACATAACGAAGGGTTATGTGGATCACGAGTTTGTTATTGGCTCGCTTAATGACTCGTCCGCTCGTTCTACCTGTCTGCAGCGAAGTCTGCCGCGCGAATGCCAATCTGCCGTGAACGCCGATATAACACGGCTCGGCGAGCGTGGCGTATGGTGCGCGCCGTGATCCGAATATATCGCGTATAAAATGGAACGGGCAAGGCGGAATTTCAATAACTATCCGCGAACAACCGCGAGAGCGAGACCGTGCACGCGCACGCCTGAAACGCGGACGACGGCTCGCCGATGCGAAACGCGAACCGTTCCACCGAATTTTCCAACGAATATTCGATCGATTGATTTTTTTTTCTTTTTCCTTTTTTTTCGACGTTCCAAACTTTCCGCGAAATCCGCTCTCGCGCGACTAATAAATTAATACCTCTATCGGGGCACCGTATCGCTTCGCTCTCGGTGAGTCTCCGGGGATGAAAAGCGGAGTCGGTGCGTTAAGGCGGTTCGAGAACGACCCGAAGCGTTCCCCGCGGATTTTAACGCGCTCTCGAACGACGCCGGAGCCCACGCTCCCTACCGTGACAGCGTGTCGACGATATCTCCGAGAGCGCGCTGAACAACGAAGAGGAGATTGCGATAGTCCCGAGAAGACGTTCTCGCGGAACGGACCGTGGACGCTCGAGCGCGCGAACAATCGAGCGTGGACGGTTTCGAAACCAGACGCGCCATAAATTTACGTTACCGAAGAAACACCGACGTTGACGCGCCCCGGGCGCGTCTGTTCACTCATCGCGGAGACGGCCGTGGGGGTAAATCGAATTTCGTTCAATTCCCCTCGTGTTCGAAGAAACGTCGAAAAACGATACCGACGCGAGGGTGGTCTTTCGAGAACACCGTTCGACCGCTCGCAAATTCCCTCCCGTGTACGAAGAACGCGAAACACGGATATCGAGCACGGTGCGCGATACGAAAACCGAGAATGCACGTAGCGTACACGTTCGAGGAACGTTATCGGCCCGTACCGGTTCTACGTCGCTTCGGTGCAGCTACCTACCTACCTACCTACCTACCTACCTACCTACCTATCCAGCTACCTACGGTAGAACGCTGCCGTCGCGGTAGACTCCGAACACGCTGTCCCAACCTGATCGACCGCTACGCGTAATTAGGACGAGTAATGGAGAATTGGAGGAGCGGAGGACGGATAAACGCGTTACAAGGTGCACGCGAGCACCCGTCTAGACGTCTCGGAAGCGCGCGTCTTAATCCCGGGACCCGCTCCCCGGTCCGACATACTGGTCTAGTCTTACGACTTTAATGAGAAGCTCCGCTCGGCGCCGCTCGGGGCCGTCTCGGGCCGAGTTTTATTCGCGCAATATTCCAAACGCCTTGCTACTCGTTATTTCCGACCGCCTGGCCCGTCCGACGACCGGTTAAACCTTCCGCGAGAGGACGAGGAACGTCCAAAGGACCGTGTAGACGGTGAGGTGCGAGAATAGCAGTCTGGATTAATAAACGAAATCCAGGGAGCGGATGTCCGAGAGGGGGAGCACCGTGGCTACGGAAATTCGACAAAATTCCAACGCGAAAGACGAGAACGAGAACGAGAGAGAGAGAAAGCTACCGGAGGAACGAGATCCTCGATGCGAGGGAACGGAATCTGCGCGCTGAACCGCGAAACACCGCTTCGAAAATTCGCGGCGGTATTGCGATTTAATTCCCGAAGCCGCGCGCGTTCGATAGTTTCCGTCGGTCGAGTTAACGCAAAAACTTCCCGACGTTGCCCGAGCTCCCAAACCGATCCGAAATTACAGCTCCGCGGCGTTCCGCGGGCCGGAAGCATAATAGATATAACCGAGAACGTTACCGAGCTCGTCCAACGTACCGTGTAATCGACGCATTTGTATTCACTCACCATCGATATCAGACGAGGATTGATCCACGCCTGCTGCATGTTATCGTCCAGGTATCGCTTCGCTATCCGGGCGATGTTTTCGTGCGGTTCTTTCTTCTGGACGGGCGCCGGGGGCGGGGCGTCGACGTTGGCATTGTTTCTGGAACAAACGCGTGAACCGTCAAGCAACGTTTCCGTGAACACCGAGACCGTGCAAACGGACCGTGGGCGTTTACGACCGACGACTATCGGGGACGCTCGTCTTGCCGAGCAAAGGACACCGGTGTCCTTTGCCCGGCTTCGAACGTTTCGGTAAATAGACTCGCGGAGACCACGGAACCGCGAACGAACGCTGGGTGCTTCGCCAGGAATAATGTATCCTCGAACGACTCTCTGAAAATTTTGAGAACCTCGCGTCGAGCCACCGTGCAACACGGAACATTTTCTTTTCGTTCGAGGTACGAGCGATTCGAAATGCGACTCGTCTACTTTTCGTTTCGTTTCGATCGAAACCGAATCGTACGGCTCCTGCTCGTCGAGAAACAGAGACGAATCGCCCCGAGATCTCCGAGACTTTATTTTTGTAGGGACGAGTTTTGCGCGAGCGAAATGCCGAAGTTTTTTCGATTGAGCGAACGACTGTTTCGGTAAATCGATAGGTCACTGAAACCCGGTGCGAAAGACAAAGGTGTTGTGTTGTATTCTAACCAGCGACCGATACGGACGTGAGTCGACCGGTATCGAGTAAAAGTTTTAAAAGAGTTTTCGAGTAAAAGTTTTAAAAGAGTTTTCGAGAAAACGTGTGTGTGTTCCGCGGTGCGAGCGGGTTTGATTTTTTCTTTTTCTTGTACGCGTCGTGACCTTGCGCAGACCCTATATTTCCATCTGTAATCTACAGGGAATATATTATTATAGTAGAGGAATAGGCATATTTTCAAATAAATATAATTTACTCCTACATTTTTCATAGGCTTCTCGAATCTCGAGTCTTTAAGGACCTCCAAGGATATCCGTTGAAACATCCTCGATTGTCCGTACACTCCAAAGACTCGCTCCGTGCCCCTGGAGCACGGTCTCGACTACATCCGTTTAAAACGAACCGGATACAAAGACTCTTTCAGCGGCTCGTTGGACCAATTAACCCAATTACCGCGTCAGGAGGACCTCGGTGAACAGGTCGCTGGATTTCGGGCGTCCTCGAGTCTTCGCGCGACTTCCGTTTACGAATTCACGATAACCGATCGATCGATCGATCGATCGATCGAACGACGCGTATTAACGAGATAAACGCGACGCGCATTAACGACGAAAACCGATCGATGCCCGAAACGACCAAGCCGGTACAGTTCTGCGCCGTACCTTGGCAAACGCTATTATTTACTTGGATGAATTATCAACGGGAACGACGTTTGACGGAGAACGGCAATCCGCGCGCGGGACCGCCATGGCCCACGAGGCCACGAAATTAACGGTCTCCTGGTCTCTGGCAATGCATCAAACCGAATCCATTGTGCGACCGCCACACCATCGCCACCGTCACCGACGATCGCCCCTGCCCGCACGCTCGAAACAGTTCGCAATTAGGACACCGATAACAACGCGTATCGCGACCCAGAGAGATCATTACGCAGCCCGGTTATGGCTACCGGTATTCCGATTGGTTTCCCTTCGGTTGAAACCGTGTCGTCTCGACCTTGGAGCCTCGTTACACCCGTGTTCTCGGTGTCTTTCGATCGAAAACGAGAGCAACTCGAGTTTTTAGATTTCCGATACGGTCGACCTTGTAACGTGCTCAATTTGGTCCGCGTCGAGACACCGTCGATGGAGAACCGACGCGAAACATGACACAGTCAATCAAGATTTAGAGACTGTCGCAATTTTTGACGCATCGAACTCGCGTTTGCTGAGTATCGCGTTTGGAGAGGGTTGAACGTGCAACCGGAGAACCAAGGAAACGGAAGGGTGGTTCGATTTGTTGCAACAGCTTCGGTCGTAGAAAACGAAGCTCCCCTCGCGGTGAGTCGAGAGAGACCTTTTGCGATCGAAGCCTTTCTGCCGCCAGAAACCGGCGCCTCGATAAAATCCTCCGAGTGGTAAAATTCATCCGGAACGGGACACTCTTGTTTCGGATACTTTACGAGCGTGTGTAAAATTCTAATTTGAATTCCAAGCCACGAAGGTTACGATCGAAAAAGGTGTACCGAATTAGGAGTCCAAAGGGTTAACGCGTCTCTGACACCTCCGAAGGCAAATCCCTCGAAGCTTCTTTCCCACGAATGCGTCACCCTGATCTTTCGACCCGAGTCACGATGTAACTCGTCTTATCGTGTCATCGACCCTCGAAAATCGAGGACCCTTAATCCCGGAGAAGATTCCCGAACGAAGCGTCTATCCGGCGGTTAATGTCCCGATATCGAGGACAAAAGTGTCGGAGATTCGAAAACGAGAGGTACAATTATTTCTAAAAATATCGTCACCGTCGCGAAGCAATTTCATTCCACGTCGTTTCGGTTATCGTCCTCGGCAAGGTTTCTCGCAAGTTTCTCGGAGAACTCTCGCGTTTTCTTTCGCAGCCCGTAACGTTTGCATTCGAGTCGATGGTATCGCGGGACGCGGGAGAAAAAAAGAAAAAGAAATCTAAACAGCGCGAACCGAAGGCGTTAAACGAGCGGAAAGGAAGATCGGATCGCGCGTCGCGGCTCGGTATACCGTGGCGCTTTAAATTCCATATTCCCTATAAAGGTTGAAGATTTACAATTTTCCGTGCTCTCCTCGGTAACCGTAACGGGTCTAATCGCGCGAGCGTTACCGAGCTAATGTTCGGATTCCTGGCCGTTTTATAGGCGCGGCCCGTATTAGCGCGGAGGTAAACTCTTAATCTCGTTTTATCGTCGTTTATTATTTATCGCCCGGACGTTATTACGGGGCGAAGCTTTTCCTACGATTTTTCCAACATCTTTCTCGAAGGCTCCCGCGTGGAGTTTTACACGCGCGCGAGTCATTACTCTCCTGCCTCCGCGGTGTATCAAACTTTCCATCCGTTGTCCGTCTCGGCGAATATTACGACGCGCGATAGATCCGCGCGGGCACGTACAATGCCCGGGTATGAATAATCGTATACGCGCGTATACAAATGTTACGAAACGGGCATTCGCATTCAATAGAGAATTTCCCGGCGCGCGCTTAACCAACGGGTTTATACGGGCCAGGATATCGCGTAAGTGAATTATGAGAGTTTATCGTGACTCCGTGGTCCCGTGTCCGCCATCGTCGAGGCACAGCTGCCGCTTCAGCCTCCTGCTTGAATTACGCCCGCGAGAACCCCGGAAACCGACCAAATTATTGGCCCTCCGGATCGACGACCGCGGACTCTTCGCGACGCCCTCGTCGAATCGACGCGACGCGACGCCCCTTTCGACCGATACGCTTACGGATCGAGCAGCGTTAACTCCGGTGAACTTATTTCGCGATTGTCGGAGACCGGTGTCTACGGTCCTTGGATCGTAATTTATTCCGAGCCGGTCGGCCCAGATACGACGGAAACCAGAGGGTAGAACACCAACGCGGCGATGCTGACACACGGTAAACATCCAAGACGCTCGTCTACCGAACTACTTCCGAGCCGGGTACAAAGTATCCCCGATGGAATTGCGTTGCACTCCGGGAGTAAAAAACTTCTTCGCGATTACTCGAGACGGAAGTCTAGGGTCCTCCGCGGTATAATTTATTCCGAGTAGATCGCCTCGGTGTGCAAACTGGAAGGTAGAACGCCGACCTAGCAGCGAGGTGCATCTACCGAGCTGCGAGGTAACCGAGAACAAAGAGACTTTCTTTACGTCGAACGGAGAAATTGTGTCAAACTTCGATGGTAACAACGACCGATGAACCTTCCGTTCGATCGTCAAAGACCAGAGCGAACGGTTCTCCGTGGCTCTACGATTCGTTCCGAGTGGATCGTTCGAAATGCGAGGTAAACCAGGGGCGAAGCACCCGACGAAGCGGTGTCGTGCACCGAGCGATCGAAGCCAACCTACAAAACCTGCCCCGGTTGAGCTCACTCGCGATTACGAGCTACCGCGAAGCCGATTGTGACAATCGGTGAACGTCCTTCGACAACGTTTCGTTGTTCGGCCTCGTAACAATTCGCCGGTGCTCCGAACCGTGCTCCCGATCCGTGTTCGTTTCCGCGCGGAAGAGACGCGAACGATCTCGACGACGCGCTTTGATCTCTCGGCCGAGGACTCTAGCCTCGTCGTCCCACTGTACCGGATCTCGTACGTGGCCGACACCACTCGCGCTAATTACGTTCCAAAGAGTACGCGTGCACGATTGTTGCGCGAACCCGTCTCGGGTCGGAGTCACGAGGACAACGCCCGTTTCGAGCCTCTCCACGGGAACCGGGGACTCGGGCGAACGATTTCGGAGCCGACGAAGCGCGCGAGAGAAAGATAGAGAGACGGAGAATCGTCCGAGAATCCCGAGGAACCGTCGAGAAACTTCTCGGGATAATCTTCACGGAGGTTTACAAAACCGCGGACAAATCTTCGGGCAAAGGACAGACTCGTCCATGTCGATCGTCGCGCAGAGGCAGGTGTCCGTTCACTCGCGCGGGACGTTCTCGGGAAAATTCACGCGCCCGTGGATGAAAATTCATCGCGGCGGACGGACATCGAGCGTTTTCTCGACGGTGGCCAGGTGTTGCCGCGTACACGCCGACACGTGTACGGAATCAACGGGTTCCCGGGACCTAGATTCCCGAGAAGCCATCCGAGATGATAAATCGTCCGTGCGCGCGCGCGTAACAGGAAACGCGTCGGGAATCGGGAACGAGGCTCGATAAAAGTCGAGAGGTTTATTTCGGTCGAGCGTAGAGGAGTAAACGACGAAACTCGGGGAGGGAGGGAGGAAGAAAGAGGGGACCGGCGAATTTCGGGGTCCGGGGCACAATTCATCCTGTCGCGAACCGAGGGGGCGGTGGAATCGGGAGCCCCGCGAGGGATCCTCGCGGCGGATTTTACGATCTTCCGGGCGATAAACTCGATAGTTTAACGGGGTACTCTCGTTCGCTACCTGTCCGCGCAGCGTCGTTAAGGCAACAGGCAGCCGGTAACGCAGCAGGTGAGTGCGAGACGCCGGTTGCGCGCCGGTTCCCCGAGACGCACGAAATATCTATAAACGTTGATCGATGTCTCGCCGGGAATTAAAGAATAACGACCGCTCTCGACCGGTTGCCTCGTTTACGGCCCCGCGGGCCAATTTACGCTCCCGATACCCGATTTTATTCGACGGATCGAACGAGCCTCGATATCGCCGACAACGACCACCGAAAATGACCGCTTTTGGTAACGGGAGAATCGCGACTACTATCGAGAAAGTGTTTCGCGAGTGGTGCGCGACACGGAGAGGGACAGTGGAAAAATTATTTACACGATGATCCTTTCTGGGTCGAAGATTTCTTTTACGAGTGGATACGCGTACGGTTCTTCGGGAGATTCGTACCGAGATAAAATAGACGTAGGTACGAGTGGACGCTCGCGATTGATCCAAAGTTGAAGCTAGTGTTCTCAACCTCGGTCAATCGTTTATCAATTATCCTGCTTCCCTGTGGTAACAATTTCACGACGAATTGTTTCGAATGCGAAACGTCGATCGACGAAATCTAACGCGTCCCGATATCGAAGGTATCTCCTCGTGCTGTCGAAAATGGTAACTTTCGAAGCTCCTTTCTCGGTCAGGCTCGTTTTCCCCGTGTTCCTCCGACCGGTCGTTCGAGACCGGCAAAAGTAACCACGGCGACGCTCTCCGTCGTTTTCACGAGCGATAAAACCTCGATTACGTTAGAAGCGTTTCACCGAGCGGGGCCGGGCGCGGCGCGTAAATTCGTGTATTTCGCCGGGATTAAAAATCGATCGGGGTACAACGATTCGATCGGTCGGGGATTTTCGAGAGATCGAGACGGGCAACGATCCCGGTGTCGCAGTTACGTTCGTAACGTACGATCGTAACGGCTAATGGTCCCGCGAACGAACGTTAAGGCTTCGAAGAAGTCTGTTTTCGCGGTCGCGAGCCACGCGCAACGATCTCCGCGCGGCTACCGTGCGCACCGCGAGCTTCGTTATTATTCCGTTCCACCGGATATCGCGTATTATTTACGAGCGAATTATACGCGTACGAGTCGCGAACGTATAGTTGCGCGACGCCGCGCATCGGGACCGAAACCGAGCTAGCCGCGAGACTCCTCGATAACTTCCACCCTCGATCGAATTGGACTTTCGCGAGCGCGTTCCGTTTACGTGGAAACGCGCGAGAGAAAAAAAAGGAGCAGAACCCGAGAGCGAATTCCACGGTAGACGGTTCGCGATGCATGCGTGCCTGCGTGCGTGCGTGCGTGCGTGCGTGCGTGCGTGGCCGTTATCGAGGCATCTCCCTCGACGGTGTGTTTCACGAGCACCCTTTGCATCCCCTTTGGTGAGATCCGTTGGTTTTCGCGGTAATTCGAGCCGAGACAAGTACGAGGTGCGCGCGATATGTAAATTGCCGTTGGAAAGCATTCGACTACAAGGTTGCCGTAGCTCGGATAACGTCTTCTATCCGTAACCTCCTCATCGACGGTAGCTTCCAGGCGATTCGCGGGGCGAGTGTATTAATCGGGCCCGGCGGCGCGCCGGTATAAACGAACGCGATTATGCGAACGGTGGGGCCGCAGCGCGAGTACGCGGCGCGTAATGCGCGGTAATGCGCGGTTTTGCCGGCGTTGCGATCGGTATCCGCGCGCTTTCGCCCCGTGAGACGGAAGTTCCCTCGACGCCGATATCGCGCGCACGAGCAGACGGGAGAGATCGCGGAACGCGACTCGTCTTCTCGGCTCGTTCGCACGTTCCCGATGCCGGGCCATTACCCGGTAACGAGACGACTTCCTCGTATCGATCCCCCGCCTGTGCCCCCGTCGTTCCGCGCGCCCTGCTCTCTCAACCTCGTGGGAGAGAGGACGCCTCGGGATTCGTGGCAATTTCGAAAATCCACGACGAGCCGCGCGAACCTCGTGCCCGCGAGCTCTTCTCTCGATGAGAGCACTCGTCGCGAGAAAGAGAGGGTAACGGTGGTGGGGATAGAAATCTCGTACGATCGGTTCGAGGGCGAGAGTAGGAACCGGAGAGGAACCGACCAATCGCGTCGCGGGGAACCGAGCGAAACGAATCGAGAACGCGCGAACTCTCGGGACCGGGCGGAGCCTTACAGCGCGTAGAACGCGAGTCGCGAGTTTCGACGTCTTTCGACGATCGACCGTGGAACGGGAGGATAACCGAGTGAACCGTGGACTTTCTTCTCCAGCTGGAGGAGATAGCGACCATCGACGAGAATTTACCGTACTCGGAACGAGGGACGAGTATTCCAACATCGGATGGTCATTTTGGAAACCGGTGGCGAGAACGCCGAAACTCGAGCGAGAACAACAAATACCACACTCCGACGCTGAAACACGCCACCGTATTACGAAGACGAGAAGAAGAGGGGGTCGAGCGTTCCCCCGAGAACCCCCGTCCGCCGTCTCGAAATTACAATCGACGAGTCGGAAATTCGTGTCCCTCGAAAGCGTACGCTTTCTCGAACGTCGAAACACGACTTTGCGTTTCACGCGGACACTCTCTCCCTCTCTCTCTCTCTCTCTCTCTCTCTCGCGATCGGAACGAGGTCGCGCGGGACGTTAGCAGCGATCGAGTATCTAAACGATATCGTTTCCGGCGAGTGGTCGCGCACGCGCTCCTCCTAACCAGTCGGACAATCGTTGGCATTGAGCGCGGGTAAAGTCCAGAACGAAATCGTTAAGCGATAGCATCCGAGCGATCGCGGTGCGTGGTCGTCGGTACCTTTGAGAGATAAGACGGGTCGTAAATCCGTTAAGAACCGCGATACGGATCTGCCATTGGACGAGCCGAGCTCGCCTATACGATACAATCGGGTCCAGTCGTCAAACATACATCCTTCGTCTCCGTTTCCATCCCCCGCGCCTCCCGCCCGTATCGGTGGCGTATTCATCGCGCGAACTCGCCGGCCCGACGTAAGTCACGATGGAAATAACTCGAATTCGTCGCGAGTCGTACCGTTGGTGTTCCACGAAGCGGAACGCGCGATCGACGAGCGAAACGAGACGTCCACGGTGTCTCGACGTCGCTCGGTACATCGCGACGCGCGTTCGACGCCTAGCCGCTCCTCTCGCGCGGTTACGCTCCGCGATTCCTCCCTCCTTGACTCGAGTACGCGTTCGATGCCACGGCGCGCGAACAAGAGACGCGTTCTACACCGGTTCTCGTCGACTAGCTCCGATCGATCGCGACCTATCGCCGAACGCGTACGAAAACGCTCCAAACGGCGTAAAATCGCTCCGTTGTTTCGCGTCGTCTACCCGTGCCATTTTCGATGAACCGAATTACCCTGTATCGTATATTACCGGTAATCGCGCGAAAGTTCTTCCGTCTACGGTACAACGAAACCAAAAATCCATAGTTCTTTCCACTCCGGGAAATTGAATCGACGTGATTCGTCTCGCGTGACATCGAACGCGATACACGGTACGGTTCACTGGTAAGTCGACGGTGGTATTCGTAACGAAGTCAACCGGGTCAAAGTGTGCACACTGGGTAGAGGTCTTTCCACTTGGGCCAATTGGATCAACTCTCGCGTGGCATCGAACGATACGCGCACGGAACGGGTTCGCCGCTAAGTCGACGCTCGGATTCGTAACGAAACAACGAACGCGAAGTCACAGGCGCTAGAGGCCGAGTCCACCGATATCCGGACCTCGCGAGAACAAGCGACCGCGCTACGTACCGACTGCCAATTTAGCAACGGTGAACGGTACGCGCGGCGCGATTCGGAAGAAGAGAGCCGGCTACGCGCGAACGATGCAAAGACCGTCCAGGTAAAGACCCCGTGAAAACCGAACGAAGGAAGGGCTCGGCGAAGGTAAGCGCGGCGAACGATAAATAGGCTATCGGATCGTATCGGCGCTTCGGCAGCCCTCGGGCTTCCGCGTCCTCTTCTCGAGCCCGGCTACCTCCACCCTTTTCTCTCGGTCTCCTCTTTTTTTTCCCTTCCGTTCGCCTCCTTCGGTCCGCCACACGTCGCGGGGCCGCCCTATCGAAGAAATATCTCTAATAGCCGAGTATCGTGCTCTCGCGCTTCCACGGAGATACTCGAGCCACCGTGATTGGTAGCATCGGTGCCCATCGATGATAACGATAATCGTCCGGGATACCCCGTTTTGTTTTTATCTCGCGCCACCATTCCCGTCCGCGCCTCTTCGACGCCTTCCTGGCCTCTTCGCGCGACTATCGCGCCGGACGAATCGACGATCTCTCGAAAATTCTCTCCAACGGATCGACGTAGCTTGGAAAAGAATAGTTACTCGGGAATGGTACCCGGATACGCGTCGGATAATTTCGAGAGAAACTACAGAACTCTTTCGTCGCGCGAAAGAGACGACAGGTTTCGAATATGGTTAGATTACTTTGGACGGAGAACACGCTTCCGAGTTTCGACTCGCGCTCGAAGAGCGTTTGAAACGCGTAGACGAACACAGAGTCCGGTAGGAGTCATCGAGCGGTAGTTCCACGGGTGGGCCGAGGAGTCCCGGGACGACCCGGACGGATGAAAAGAACAATCGGAACGGTCTCGAAGAATAATCGAGTTAAAAATCCGTGTCATCTCGGGGACACCGTGGTAAATTTCCAGCGCTCTCGACCGGGATAATTTTGTCACGGGTGGCCCATTTTCGGTCCGCAGTGCGGCGTTCGCGGCGGACACCGTGCAAGGAGAGATCGGCCGGGAGACAGGGGGGGGGGGGGGGTAGGGAAGAAGCCACGAATTTATTCGCTCGGATTGATTCTCCTTCGGCCGCGATGGGAGTAAAAAAGGTGCGAGACCGGACGGCGGACGAGACGAGGGGACCTTCTTTTATTCCGCGTATCGTTAGGACTTACGTGGCCGTTCGAGAGTTCGCGAAACGAGATTTAGCTGGTTCCAGCGGTGATTTGTGACCCATTGTTCTCTCCGCGAGCCGGTAGCCGATCGGCGCAACGACCACGGTGGAGGGAGAGGTGCGCCGGGTCTCCCGACCGAAGGACCCCTACTAAAAACTGGACCATCGAACTAATGGCCATTGATTTACCCCGCCGTTCGCTGCAAAACGCGTCCACGGGAGACCCGGTCTCGACGGTTTTTTCCACCGAGGTTTACCTCCTCGACGCCGCGCGAGCCTCCGACCGAAGACAGCCGGGAACACTTGTTAGAATCGCCGCGAGACTCGTCCTCTCGACTCGACTCGCTCGCGTACAATCGTCCGAGCATCTTTCGATACTTTTTTCCGTTCTCGTTCCGTCGAAGGAAAGGTATCGTACGATCGACACCTTCCCCCTACGAAACGATCAACGAATCGTCTTCGAAACTCCTCGAGCGGTCGGTTACCGTTGCCTCTTTAACCGTAATTAAAGTCCGCTCGATTCCGTCCACGGATCCGAACTCTTCTCGGACAGGAATTTTTTTCAAAGCCTCTCTCCCCCTACCGTCCCCCGTTCCTTCTCGATCCCTTCGAATCGGTTTCGAGACGAGAGAACATAATAAAACGATTAACTCGATTCCTACGAACTCGGGGCAACACAATGGAGCAGTTAAGGCAACGGCTCTCCGTTCCGCTTTATTTATTCCATTAGCGGAGCTCGCCGACGATCCCTTTTCTTTTATCTGCATATTGTCCGCGTCTAGGGCCGCTTGCCCCTTACAATTGCCGCGACATGTTTGTCGAAACGTTGGATCGCGGGAGATACCTTCTTTCTTTCTCTCTCTCTCTCTCTCTCTCTTTCTCTCTCTTTGTGGATTACGCGAATTTAGTTGGCGTCGCTCGGGCGTAAAGAGCTAAAAGAGCTCTCGTCCCGGTGTCCCGACGGGGCCCCGTAGCAGCATCCTTTGACATTTTATCCGAGCGAGCCCGGGACGAGGCATCGCGGAGGCGGCGTTAATTAAGGCGCGGCCGTTAATTGACGGACAAATCCAGCCGGGAGCCACGGATAAATATAGACGTCCGATCGAGACGCGCGGATCGTATCGTTCGGTCGACTTGTCGGCTGTCGAAGAACCGCTTCCCGCGGAGCAAGAGATAATCGATCCCCTCGGCTATTCCACTCGTCCGCGCGATATCTGCTGTCGTATCGACGTAGAAATTAAATTAATCCTTCGCCCGCCACGCTGACCCGTATACACCTCGACCGGCCTTTCTCTCGACGCGCGGAGACAGAGGAGAACCATCCGCAAAAGTTTCGCGCAATCGATAACTCGAACCGATCGCGTCATTTAAGAATCCAACTTCCGTCGAACGCGCAATCTCGCCATCCAAATTATCGGATAATCCGTCGACTCGTTCGTCGCGCGGAATACCGCGAGTACCGCGCCACGCGATCTCTTTTCCTCGTTTCACCCTTACCTTTTGCTTCTTTTTTTTTCTTTTTTACACGGCCATACTTCACGGTTAAGCGTACCGAAACCCGAACCGTACACGGTGGCCCGATCGTTTCGATCGCCTCGAGCATCCGTTACTTTTCGCCACAGGGAGAACCTTTGGCGAAACGACGGTCGTTACGTTTACAGTCGGAAGACTCGTTTGGGGTTTTAGCGTTACCCGTATTTCGTACGCAGTGTTCCGATTCTGGTAAAATAGAGGACGTCCCAACGATTTCACCGATCTCCCATACGGGATCGTTCTTCCCCGGAAGCCTCTCGAGCGTAAAGGTCGAGCACGAGTCTCGTTGACAAAGTTTCGCTTCCTCCGTGTTCCGAAAAACAACGGAGACGCTCGAGACCGTCCGAGTTACCGCTCCGGCCTGTACAACCGACGCGCACTTATTTTGCTCGATCTCCCCGAGACAGCGAACCGTACATTCCAGGAGATACCTATCAGGATTTCCATCCATACGCATCTTGTAAAAGTGGGTTCTCTCCCCTGTTCGAGGCGCGAGATTTCGAGCCCCTAGCAGCGAACCAGAAGAGGAGAGCCACCCTAGGCGCGATATTATGATAATACACTTATATTCGTATGCAATGGGGTTTTCTTAGGAGGGCACACGACGACGGGGCCAACGAACGCGTCTTCGGCCTACCAGCCATAATGTAATTCGATCGACGCTTTAGCCTCGAGATGATGGAACGATGGATAGAAATTGACGGCGAATAGCCGAGCGACGGTGGTTAAAAGCTGTCTACATCGAGAGAGAGGGAGAGGGAGAGAGAGAGAGAGAGAGAGAGAGAGAGAGAGACACCGATGGTAGACGGAAGCTGCGTCTCGTTCGAGCGCTAGGATTTCTCGATTAATTACTCGGCAATTCGGTTAATTGTCGCGAAAGCGCGAATACCGCTCTCCTTTTACCGAACGTTGCGAACGTCGATGAGGCGACCGTGAGCAAAGTCTCGGAGAGTAGTCGGTCCCCCGTCGTCTCGAGGGCCCGTTTCTCGTCGAGCGTTTCCGACCCAGGGAACGCGACAGCGTCTCGAACGTGTCATCGAGTGCGTCTTATTTTCCAAGAACGCGAAAGGTACGTATATTATCCTTCGTGGAAGGAATATTCCGGCCCCTACGGTCGTTGTCCCCTTACGAAACTTTTTTTCCGCTTACGTAATGCTTCATAAGCACGAGCGGGAACGATACGATTTCTGTTCCCTTTCACGCGGAAACTTCGGAAGGTATCGGGTCCCGACCCTTTGTCCGAACGGATCGGAGAATCTCGCCGCTGGAAAATGGTTTCCTCTTAGGGGGCGGCCGGACCACTGACCGAGAAGACGTTAACGCTCGCCGACAACTACTTTTCTCGTCGTTTTCCCGCCCGTTACCCAGAATTCTCGTCGGTGGACCCGCAGAAGCGTGCGCGGCGAAGAAAAGACTCCGATAAAGGCTCGCGATACCTCGAATCCCCGAGACGGATCTTCGGGTATTATTTCTCTCTCCTGTTTACGTTGTCTTTGTACGCGTTGTCGAGCCCGTACAAACGCGGATATCGGAGACCGGGTGAGACACTCGGAGACCCGTCGGTCCATCGATAATACGCAACAGTATTTCCCCGAACCCCGGCGCATCGGGTTTCCCGTGGAAATATTTCACGTTTTCAGAATCGTCTCGTATTTTCGGTAATATCCGTTCGGCCCGCGAATAACCATTTTCTTCGCCACGCTGCCTTCGATGATTTCTCTCCCGACAAAGTGGATCCGGAACGCGTCGCGATCGAGACGATTTTGAGAACGATCGCGAGAATCTCGTTAAATTCGAACCGCGCCTCGTATATTCGAAAATATTACACGGTGGACGAATCGAAATTTCTTTTAGCGCGGATCGTACGATTTCGAAGGGTTCTCGAGACGTTTTATGCGTATCCTTTCGTCCAAGTTGTCGAGAATCGAACGAAATTCGTGTCGAGTTGGCTCGTAGGATTCGATAGCTGGCGATGGCCGAGACAAATTACAGAGTCGCGAGGTTCGATCTTCCATCGAGTACACGCGCTCGAATCTCGTTGTGTTCGTCGACGACGATTTTAGAATCCCTCGTTTCGATCTTCCGTGCGGGGGTTCGGTTTGCGAAATGCGTAAAAAATTTCGAAACGGAGGAAAACGAACGGTGAGAAACAGTCGCGAGGGTGTTCGATCGTCGGCCGGCTCGCGCGCGGTTACGTTCCTCCCGTACCCCTACAGATCCCGTAAGTGCGTTGTCTTGTCGTCGAACAGCGTCTTAGGCACGACATTTCGTTACGTCGTTCGGACGAATTCACCCTCTTGGCCGTAACCGCGCCGCCGTCCATAAAGCCGGTGGTTGACGATCGCGAGGAGCATCGAGCCGACAAACTTTTACGCGTTCGTCGAGAACGCGAACCGGCACCGTTACGATCGCTCCCACGAATAAACGCGAAACGTTCAACGAGGGCGTAAAAGAACCTTTAACGAGGAGATCGCTCCGAGATCGCGGCCGAGCGCTCCGTTGCGTCGCAGCGGGTGAAACGTTACGCAATCGCGATCGGGCGAGACCGGGGACCGTGGTAGGAGGATCCGTGGATCGTGATCGTGCGAATTGGGGAACGGAACAAAGGTCGGGTTCATCCATATTCATCGGCTGCTTACGAGATGGAATCGGCCGCGAGACGAGCAGACAGAGACGTTCGTTCCTTTTTCTCTTCCGTCACGAGCGAATTAATTCCGCGACACGGTTCCTATCGATCACTGTTTACGCTCGGCCGTCCCTTGCCCCTCGCTCGAACACGGACCGATCGAACGAACGAACATCTTTCGTCGTCGCCCGATCCTGCGACGAGGACCGAGCCTCCGCGCGAGCTTTAACCCCTCGACGAACGAAAACTCGGCCCGTGCAAAACGCTCTCCTCGACGACGATTCGTTCCAGTCGCTCGTCAAATTTCACGGTAACCGTGCGCTCCACGACTCTTTCCAATTCCTTTCGTCCGTCGACTTTCCGCTCGTTTCGTTCCCGGATTAGTCTCGAAGAGACGGATCCCCGCAACTCGACAAACGGACGATCCATACCGTTCGTTCCGCCCCCAAATCTTCCTCGTAACCAACTCCCGTATTGCGCGAGGAAAACGCGTTGTTTCGACTTCTCCGTTTCGTAGGCGCGAACGGTACGACTCGTTGCTTTTTCGATCGTTCCTCGGAAAAGTTCAGGTTCCACGGCCTCGTGAATCGCTCGCGAGCAAACAATTAATATCGTTCCCCGCGAGAACGCGCGCGGAAGGTTACGAACGCGCTTCGGGAGGGAGTTTATGAAAATGTTCGCCGCGGGTGGCGAGGGAACCGAAGGCAAAATCGGAGGGATCCCGAGGGTGCCCGTCGTCGCTCTTCTTCGTTCCTCTCGCACAGGTGACGCTGCCACGCACCGCCCCCGGGAGGCAGCGCGTGTGCGTGGTTGGCAGATATTACCGCATAATTTTCGGATATTTCACTCGCGGTTCGTATCCCGACACGGAGACGCATGCCGGGTAACTTTACGCCGCGATCGTTACGCGAAGAACGAAGGAATCACGAGGATTCGCGAATAAAAGGAGAACGGATCGTAATGCTGTGCGCGGTGATTTCGGCAACCTCGAACCTCGACCGCTTTTAACGCGCTTAAAGAGAACAGCAGCGCGGGAAAGTTCCGCTTCTACCCGAAAGTCACGAGCGACTCGTAGGTATGGAAATCGGGAGCGATACGGTACCGCTTGCTCGAGAAGGGCGTTCGTCGGTCGAAGTAAAAGCAAACAACGTTGGAAAGTTTCGCGTTTTGGAAATTCGGAGGGATCTCTCCGCGTGGCTTGGGAGACTTAACCGAGGAGAGCTCCTCGCGGACGAAAAGCGGATCGATCGTTGCGCACCGAAGAGAATTTTTAAAAACTGTTCCACGTTTTGTCTCGCGTATCCGAGCGAAGTTACTTTTTACGTTACGCGGTGAAACGGTTGTACACCTTGGAAAGTTCCACGAAGAAACGTTCCATCGTCCGAGCGTCCCGGAAAGTTCCACGGGAAAGATATCCCATGGTTGAAACGTTGTCGGAAGTTTGGCGGGAAAAAAGTCCCCACCCGGACGAAAGACGTCGTTCGCGAAGGTATCGAGAGTACGCGAGGAAATCGTAGCTGAAAACGAAGGAATCCCGAAGGTGTCCCGACGGGACACCGATTCCGGGACAATGCGAGCGGAATGCGAGCAGCACCGCGCGACGCCTCGTCCCCGTAAATGGCGCACCGAGAGACACGGATCGAAAAACGCGCGTTACGTCTCCGGCCGCGTAACATCCTTTCCCCCCTTCCTTGGTCGTACGATGACAAATCGAGCATCAGCGGGCCACGAGTCGCTTATCCATCAACATCAGGGTCCGAAACGCGGGTTGTCCGGCCGGCGGACATTCCGCGCGGATCGATCCCCCGCGCGCACGTTACATCCATACCGATGAACCCGAACGCCTCCAGGGAGCGAACGACACCCGCTCGGATCGCCTCCGTAAATGACGATCGCGACTGTCGAACAAGATTTACGGCGGACCTGACCGTAAAGAGACCTTTAACAACCTCGACGATTTTTCTTCCCGGAGAGGAGAGGTGTTCTTTTTTCCCCCCTCGTGCACTCGATTCGCCGCGACTACGAACCGAGCTAAGCTACTTTCTCCGAGACACGACGGGCGTAACTTCCAGAGTAACGGTTTTAAAGGGAATTCTTAAGATTCTCGGCTGCGAGACGGGATCATCAATTATCGTCCGATCGAGCTGCCCCCGGTCTTCGACGTTCGCGCGTTCACGGAACGGCGACGAGGACGCCGCGCTGCCTCTCGACGACGCGAGGAAAGAGCACGGGAACGTGGGAAAAATTAACGCCGCGTCCGATTGCGAGCGCGACGGAGACCGAAGACCCACCTCCCCCTTTCGAGATAACGTCGCGACGCTACGAGGACACACGGCGTCGAACAACGCGCGCGTCTCTTGGACGTCCCGCGCGTCTTTCCTCGTCGTCGCGAGATCTCTCGATCCGACGTACGAGAGGACGCGTTTCTCGCACGATTTCTTTCGCGGCTGGTTCTCCAACGGAGAAAGAGAGAACGTACGATCGAGGAGTGAGAAAACTCTTCGCGAACGAGAGAGGAGAATCCTCGGCGCGTTTCTCGTCGCGAAACGATTCTCGATCGGCGGCAACGAGGGAACGCCGTGACTTACGAATCGATTCTACGAACGGATACACCGCGCCTCGATTACGCCGCGCGTTTCACCGTTTACGATTGTTTACGGTTTATTTACTCCGGCCGTAATCCCAGCGGCGATAAATACCCGTGGAAAGAAGCACGATCGCGGTTTATCGCGTCCGAGTCGTCGTTCGCCGCTCGCGGAAGGTCGGTTTCGCGCTCTCCGTAAAAGCGGACGCGCGAAACAATGTGACCAACGGGGAGGGGGAGGAGGAGGGGAGAGAATCGAAGACATTTCGAAACGGCGCTTTTGACGCCGATAAAATAATGAACAAACGCGCGTTTGTCATCGCGGCGACAGCCGTCCGCCAGCCGGGTCGAAACCGAGTTGCGACCCGAGATAAGAATAATTTACCGCAGGAGGACCGCTCAAAAGTGCGCATTATCTCGTCGAATAAACTACGCAGGAGTGTCTCGCCGCGCGGGACGTGATTATTTCTCGCTACGCGGAAACGGTAAAGACAATATCGAGGAAATATGGCCATTGTTTCAACGGGGAGAATATCTCGCGCGACACGACGCTGCACCTGGCAGATCCGTACGTTATCGGGGACCGCGAATCGAAAGAACGAAGCCGAACGAAGAGTCCGAGAGTTACGCGCGCGACGCGAAACGCGAGCGTCCTAGTAAAAATCCTCTCGAACGTGCGTCGACCTCGTTCCCGGGAAACCTGGAAAACGATCGTGGTCGCGATCTCTCGAGGATCCCCCAGCGAGAATTCCCGCTCCGCGAGATACCAACGAACGATTCGAGACACTCGTTGGGCAGTGGGAACGCGTAAAAACGCTCGGAGGTAGCGGAGAAATTCTTAATCGCGAAAGTCGCGTCCGTATCGTTAACTCGAGCCGTGTCTCTGTTGGTAACAATTTCATTAGGTCCGGTATCGGCCGGCGTATCGCTCAAAGCATTCGTTACACGTTCGTTAAAGGATGTAACCGAGCGTTGCGACCGATAACGAACCAGACGCTCGCGGATCGAAACGATTCGCGGCGGATAAACTCGTGCCCGTCTATTTGCTCCCTTAACGCGACCGCGCGCCTCGCTCGTTAGGAATACGTACCGCGGCCCTGTCCCCGGTCACCGTTGATCCAGTTTTCGCGATCGAGACGAGAAACAAAACGAAACGTCGCGATAAACACGGCGAAAGCCGATCTCGCGGGGAACCGTCTCCGACGATCACCGGTACCGATACGCCGGAACCGTAACGAATCCCGTCGCGCGGAATTTATTCGCGATCGGGAGCCGGGAAACTCGATGCACCGCTAGATAAATCACGGCAATTTTACAATGCGCGTTGCGCGACCAGTCCGCGAAACGCGTCGTTAGCGGGAGGGGAGGGAAAACGGTCGCGGTCGAGCATCGGGGACACCCACGGGATTCTCCGACGCGATCGACCGAGGAAACCAGAAGACGGGAAGAGAGGAAACGAGGGAACAAAAATTTCCCCGATTACCAGCGGTGGTTTCGATTCTCGAGTTACGAGACGCGGACCGGTCGAACCGATACTATTTCTCCGCGAGGATGATCCTGCGCGCCGTGGATGCGAAGACTCGCGAAACATCGACGGGACGATCCCGCGAACCGCGACACCCACCTGTACACCCACCGTGCCACGGTAAACGCGGGTGAACAACGCTTTCGATTGTTCGTAGGGGATCTTTGTTCGCGACTCTCGCCGATTTGCCGTACACGCGGGTCCGCGTGGGACCCCCTGCGTGACCCTTGCTCCGCTCGAGCGCGACCGGCCTCGGAGGACCAGCGTTACGGGTTACCCCGACACCCACGCCTCCGTGTTTCCCGTGGTTCCACCGAGCAGTCACCGGGACGCGTCGGATAGGGATGGTAATTTACCGTCGTTATGGATAACCGAGACGACCGGTCCCGCGCCTCGGTGACGCGCACGATCGAGGGGGACTCTCGCGTGGAGTTCTCTCGTTAACGACGAACGCGACCCACGATTTCGGACCAACGTCGGGAAACGAAACGCGGGAGACGTTGACCACTCTCGAAAGCGTTCCGTGAGCCTCGTAAACGACTTTTTTTGGAAAACGAGCCGACACGCGTCCCTCGTGGATAGCTATTTTCATCGAGACTCGTCTCGCAACGATCCCCCGCGAATTTCTCGCGTCGTCACCGTTCCTCGACTCATCCCCCGGTGTCGATGACGCGCGAGCTCGAACGTCAGGGATCGAAGCGTACGAGCGGTCGATCGTGCGTGGAAACTCACCGCGCGAAAGAACGCGCGCTGCTGACCATCGGTGAAACGGTTATCGAGGTGTCCCCTCGGTACGCTCGAGCGCGTTCCAGCGTTGAATCGGATCGCGTACCGGCGCGGTAACGATCGCGATGATAAAAGCGAAGAAAAAGATGCGTCTTCCGGCGAGTAACGAAAGGGGTAACGACAACAATCGTCACGGTGTCGAAGTGGAACGAAGTCGTTATCAAGACACGAGAGAGAGAGGGAGAGTTGGACGGTGGAAGCGGGGAACGGACGTTTCGAAGCTTTAAAACGTCGCGAGAGATCCCGAGCGGCAGTCCCGAGGGGTGATTACGCCGGGTGACGACGCTGGGCGTCCGCCCACCCGCCCGGCGCGTAATTAACATCGTTAAAACACGGATGTTAAATAAATTATAAATAATTATGTTCGACGGCGTTAACGACCGTCGTAGCCCACAGCGGTGACGCGGGCTCGGGCACATTTACGTTATCGATTGCAGAGAGCGGCGGGGCGGACCCGCGGCGCTCGACTTGTCTAGACCGTTCCTGAAAATCCTTTTCAGGAAATATTCTTTTCGATACATCCACCCCCGTCGGCCGGCCCGAACCCGAACCCGAACTCGGCCCCCTCGCCGCCTCGACCCGTAACACGAAATCCGCTCGTTTAATCGCCCGCTAACGAGCATCGTTGCGTCCCATCGCCGTGAAATCGGATCAACGATGCGTCCACGGTGTTTTTACGAGCTCGTCGAGGGAATCTCGAATTCAACGACCGACCGACCGACCGACCGACCGACCGAGCACCGCCGCGGATCTCTCGATCGCGGGGACAACCTACGGTGCTTCCGCGGGATTAACGTCGATAAAAAGCCACCGAGCCGTTTTACGGCGGTTCTCGTCGACGCTGTACCGGGGAACCTTTCCAGTTTACCTCTCTCCGTTACCGAGTACGCGCGAAACTTCGAAACCGTGTGCGTCTCCGTTCGGTTTCGGCGTCCGTGACGGACCCGCGACCCGAGACCGCTATTAGCATAATCTGGTGGCCCGCGACAGTGACAAGCGCGTCGATCGATCGATCGATCGACCGAGCGAGCGACGCGCTTCGTAAACGGGAGTGCTCGAAAACACGCGGCAGTTGTACCGAGCGCGCGATCCTAATCGCTACGGGGGACGCTAAAAGCCGGTAATGGCTCGATAACGGGACCGGGTCGCGCGTACCGGTTTCTAATCTCGGTAAAAGATTAGGCGGCGAGAAACGAGCCGAGATCTCTCTCGGATGGTAACTGCCGATCGGTGCCTCGATCGGCCGTTACAATTCGAACGGCTCCATTAAAGTTAGTCAGTCGCGCGCCGATTTTCCCGCCGGTCTCGCGCTCCGTTTCGAGCCTCGATCGAACCTCCTCGCGGACGCGTCGCCGACCAAGCGCAACCTCCTATCGATCCAAGCCTTAACGCCGTTTCCGTTACGTTAACGACCCGCACCTGATAAACTATTCACCGTGCGGATAATTGCGCGACGCGATTCCGCGCGACTCGACCACCGTCGTCTGTCTGCCACCGTCTCGAGAACAACGGGCCGGGAGAGACTCGTCAATTTTCCGCTCGTCCCGGCGTCCGTCGACGCGCCCGTACCTAATTCGAATTAGAATCCCCGAAACGGGCTACGAGTCGCTACGAAGACTCGAGAACGTGGCCGCGAACGTTACAATTGTCTCGAGGTTTCGAGACCTTAAGGAGCAACTCCTTGACGCCCGATGTCTCCGAGTTCCGAGACTCGAGCCAACGTCGTCGAGACGCTTCCTAGCTACAATCCTCCCGAGGCTAGAATTTTCAGAGTCGGAGTCCTCGAAACCTAGCGTGGTTCAAATGACCGATTCCCGAATCGCGACCGTAGAATCCTCTAGGTTCGAATCTTCGAAGAGAGGGACTTTAACGAGTGTTAAATAACGCGCACAGTTGTCGATGATTTCTTCTCTCGTCGCGAACTTCCCGAACGAGTATCGTAAAATGTTAACCATTAACTCGTTAACGCGTTGTCGATTCGAACATCGTCCACTGTTCTGTACAACTCGATCGACCGGAGCACTCGGCTCGGAAACGAGCGATCCTGGTCTTTTTTATTTACAAAACGCGCGGAAGAAACCCTGTAGAGAAAAATTGATTAAACTTGCAAGCTCTCGAAGGAAATAAAGCTGCATCGCCCGGAGAGAGCGTTGCTCTCGATTCCGTTCGTTGTACGAGCAGCCCGCGAGATTCCGAGCGGGAAAAAAGTCGGATTTTGTTCGACGCAACGCGCACGGTTCCGGTGTAAAATTTAAAAGGCGAACGAGCTAAAGGCTTCCGATATATTAAACGCTTGGAAACACTTGGAAAATTCGCGTTCCATCTATTATGCAAACCTTGAAAGGGCACTCTTCTTCCAGCCGAGTGGTTTTTCTCCAGAAACGTTAATTCTGAATGCAAGGTTGCCTCGACGCCCAATCCTCCAGACGGTAACAAGGCTCTGCGCGTCTTCGCGTTAAAATTGTACCAGCGAAGCGGTACTTGCTCTAAAAACTGTATTTACGCGGGAGAGGCGTAGAAAATTTAACGTTTCACCATTGAATTCCGTGTAGGAATCATTGTGTAGAACGTCGTCTAAATTTCTTTTCGATGGGTATTCGACGATACGAACGACGAAATCGCGTACGATTGGCTCTCGAAGACCGCGTTGGGGAACAGGGGAAAATTTCCACGTTCGTCGATCGATTCGATACGGTACAACCGTAACGAAAACGAAGAGATCGAATCACCTTTTCTCGCGCTCGAAAAATTCTCGTTCTATCGTGCGAGCTCGAAACCGCGGCGGTCTTCCGCCAGTTCGGTTTCTCGGTAAAAAAAGATCGTTCGAAAGTCCGTGGTCGATTCGAAAGTCGCCACCCTGTGCATCGAGCGGTCGATTACCAACGACGTTGGTCGTAGACGAGGGATCTCTCCTGCGACACAAGTAGCTTCTTCAAAGGTCAGACGCGGAGTGGACAAGTTCACCGGCGCGCACCAACGGGGGTTGAAAGCGTTCGGGTGTTGCACCCCGGGAGCGTAACGTGGCGCCCACCAACGGAGACGCCTCGAACCAACGGACGTCGGGACGTCGATGGTTCCCCGAGCTGCCACCAGATTGAGATACGACTTCGTTTCTAATCTCGAGGCGCGTTGAACGCGAGGCGGTTCTATCCGTGGTTGGTGCGCGCACCGTGTGTATCGCGGGCTGATAAAACAGGATCGTCGTATTCGGTCGTAAATCACCGTTCGATTCAATTATGCTAATTACGTTAAAATGAGTTGCACAACGCTCGACGTGCCGGCGAGGTCTCAATACGGGCGCGGGCTTGTACCGTATAAATCTTTCGAGTTTTTCGACACGGTCGATCTTGTTCCGCGATAACGTTCGCCGATAGAACGACTCGCGAGCGTGTTCCACGGGGATCGTGTACCTTCGGAGATCTAAATTGCTACGCCGTAAAATAGCTCGATACCACCGCCGCCGCGGCCGCGCAGCGGCACTCGACGAGAGGAGAGGAGAGGCGAGAGGGGAGACGCGCGAGCTTAAAGTACCATCGATATTATTTCGTCTGGCGAGAGAAGAGAGCGAGACCGGCCCGGCTGACGCGAAACCGCGACGAGTGGATGCGATCCTGTCCGGATACGTCGTTCGAAGCGTCGTTTCGAGAGACGGGAGGAGAGAAAGAGCGCGCGAGGAGACCCTCTCTTTAACCAGCAGCCACTTTAACCAACTTAACCGGCGACCGACTCGTTATACCGTAACGGTTCGACGCTCGACAAAGGTGCGAGATCGCGGCAATCGAAGCAACCTCCTCGATTATCGCGCGTTCACAGCTTTCCAAAGCCCCCGAAAAGCGCGACAGAGGGCGTCGAGACGAGGAGAGGACAACGCGCGGGACCGTAGGAAAAAAAATAAAAGAGGAACCCCAAGGGGTTGGGATCGGCGAACCCCCCGTCGATTCGCAACGATCGGTAGCCACGGTAACGAGGCTCGCCGAGAGCCGGTGTATTTCTTCTTTTTTTTTTTTTTTTTTTCAAAAATACACCGTCGAAGCTTCTATATTTTTCCCCCCTTTTTTTTTTTTTTAATATTCCACGCCCTCTGGTCAACGATTAAAACTCTCGAAATTACGGGAACGCGATGTTCCGCCGTTTGGGTTTTCGCAATCGGGCCGATTCCGCGCGCGAAACACCGCCCGAATCGAAAGCTTCCGTCAAAGTAGACCCGGTGGCCGTTGATCGAACGACGCGAGCTAGCTCTAGCCTCGAGGCGAAAAAAAAAAAAAAGAAAAAAGAAAAAAAAAATACAAAAAGGGACGCACGTGAAAATGGCGCGGAGTGGTTTACCTGCAATGCTATTTTTACGACAGGTACGCACGCAGGCACGAACGTACGCAGGCACGCAGGCAGGCACGCACGCACGCACGCAACCGGTGCGTGAACGCGGAGGAAAGAGAGAAAGCGCGGACGACGCTCGGTCGCGAACATTATATACGTGGCTTGGCACCCCTTTTGCCGCTCGCGAACACAATGAGCGGCTTTGTTGAAAATTTCTGCGGGCTTTTGACCCCAGTTTTCCGCGCTCGCCCATCCCCCTGTGATCCGATGTGGCCCTTCTCGTCGTTTTCGCCGGTGCGCGTTTCGTTCCCCGATACACCGCCCCCGAACGATCGGCCTCGCGCGCCACCGAGTCCCCATAGGAAGATTCCCCCATGCTCGACGCCGATCCCGTGAAATCCGGCTCGTTGAATCGCTCGTCGCGTATTTCGAGACGACCTCGCTCGGGTTCTCGCGCTGCTCTTTCCACCCCCACTCGACACGCGTCGAGAAATCGAATCCTCTTGGCCGCGACGCGATAATGAATATATTAAACGTAAACAGATCAGGGGACGATTTTCCAAACGGAGCCCACCGAACCCGATACCCGAGCTCTTTTCCGAGTCGTTTGTTTGCGCTCCGACCTAGCCTCGCTCCGATCCCATTGTTGCCCCATCGTTCGGTCTCCGTGGGCTCCGATTCAACGTGGACGCGCACGAGTATCGGGTATCGGGTGTCGCTCGAAGATTCGCGAGCGCGGAACGACACTTTCGAGTGCGGACGTTGCTTTCGCCTACTGTTCGCTAATCGAAAAGTCGACCTCTGGAAGGAGAAATTGCGTCGTTACACGCGCGAGAACAGCGAGACTGAAAAATTTCGAACCGTTCTTTCCGAAATTTTCGTCGACAACGCGTTCGAATTTCGAACTTTGCGCAAATAATTCCTCCGCTTCTTCTCGCCGTTGCGCACCGACAACGATCGCGGAAAGAACGAAATCGACTCGAGGTTTCCAGCTAGCCGAAGAACCGTATTTTCCAGGAATCGAACTCGATAATCTCTCGAGGAAATCTGACCGTTCACCGCGCCAGGGGCGGTGGGAGGGGGTGAATTATTCAAACGGAACGGTAACGACTAACTGAAATTATTATACAAAGCGGACCTTTGACGTTCGCTGGATCGCCGCTAATGAGCCCGTGGGCACTCGAGGAAACAAGTAAATCGTTGTTACGATTACACGGGCACCGAGGAAGGGGGGGAGGGGGAGGGGGAGGGGGAGGGGGAGGGTCCTGTGGAAAACAAATCTCGTTAAAAGTAAGCAGGGAAAATAGAGTCTATTAGACACGAGCGCAAGTATCGGCCAAGAGAACACTGAAAAGATGAAACCGGGTGGGCGAGGGTGGCCGAGGGTGGGCGAGGGTGGGCGAGGGTGGACGAGGGTGGCCGACGGGGGGTGGGGTGGGGTAGGCCGGCGCTATGGGGTAGAGCCGCGCACAAGGGCCAGGCGGGGAGTTGTACATACACGAGCGAACAAAGATCGAAGTCAAATAAAGAGACTCTTTTCCAGATTAACCTTACGTAACGAGCGGAGCTTACGAGCGTCCGCGATGAAAGATCGATACACCGGATACACCGTTTCGATTCTAGTCGCCGAGCGTGCGGTTCCCTCCGCCTCTCCCGAGGTATCCTTCTCTCTCGTGCTCTCCTCACCGGCTCGCGTACGGACCCGTTTTCTCTCGTGCGCGCATCCGAACGAGCGCACTCGAAAAAATGAATGCGCGCTCGCGATCCTCGGACAGAACGCGAAAGTGCCTTTGATCCTTTGACGGAAGAGGAACGCGCCCGCCGATGATGCTCGACCAACCGGCGAGTTTAGGTTCCGTCCCGTTTGTCGTACGGAATAGTAACGGAGCGCACCCCCACCTCGATCGGTTCGTCAACGAAACGTTAAACTTTTTCCGCGGGACGATCTCCCCGGAGCCAACGCGAGATCAAACGCTGCCACGAATTCGCCGACGTGTCCTCGACGCGTCCACGGGATGGATATCTCGATGCCCGTTAATCGAGCGGTGCATTACGAAAGCGGTGTAAATCCGCGAATAAATTTTCCTGCTACTTGTTGCCGCGAGCGAACGAGCTGCTCCCACCGACCACCGACGGAACGTGTTTAATAATTTACGCGTTCTACGAACACGCTCGCCGCCCGGGAACTTTGCGATACCTTGCAACGTTTACGCCGCGACCAATTAGCGCCGAGTACCGTGGACTTTTCATTTTTCTCCAACGGAAAGAAATCTTTCGCCTCGCGACGCGTACCCGCGCGTTTCCCTACCGGGGAATATTCGAACCGTTACGGTTTCTACTTTGCGACGAACAACGTTGGATACCGAAAACGCGGAACGCGTACAAGCGTATTTCGCGAGACTCGAGGACAGTGACGCAGAGCCCCCTCGTTCGCGTAATCGCGTTCGAAGAAACGCTCCAGTGTACTGTGCGTGGAGGTGTGCTCTCTCGGACGCGAACGCCCGTTTCCGCGATTCCGCGTCGCGAGGTTCGCGAGGACGATCGGGCTCCTCGACGCGAGCAGTCCGCGCCGTGATTCCGCATCGACAATTCTTCGTGCGTGCACCGCTACAACGAGAGAGAGAGAGAGAGAGAGAGAAAGAGAAAGAGAGAGAGAGAAACAGACGAGCAACCACGTACGGCTCCCGGTTGCTCATTGGAACTATGCTAAATACCGCCTAATGAATACATACGGGCAGCTCTTTGATACAAAGGCGCTCTCTGCTTTACATAAAGCGCGGGCGAACTATTTGCCCTGTGGTCGACAGAATTTCAGCCCGTGCAAGGATCTAATGAACCTTTCGCTCGTCCGCGGCGCCCGCGCGTGTAGGTACATCGCCTCGACCAAAGGATCCGGAAGGGGGTGGCAAACGTGAGGGGGAGGGGTAGGGGGCCGTCCAAGCTCGGTCGCTAATTAATTAAAATCCAACGTCGAAACATTCGCGGGGCTCTGTTTCGGATAATTGGCCGGATTTCGCGGACATTGCGCGCTTTAAACTTTCCGCTCGGCGGCAGGACTCGAGCGCACGCTGGGTTCCCTCGGCGATAACGAGCCCCGCGAGAAACCAGCGAAACCCGAAACCGCGGAAATTAGGGGGACCGGCCCGATCGTTCCAAAAGGGGTAATTAGGCGTACCGAATGAAATTTAAACGATCTTAATCCGTCGCGTTTACGAGTTTTTTAACCCGTGCGGGCAGCTAGGTACACCTGGCCGGTAAATAGCGCGGAAAACGAGCCGGTATCGGTCGACTCGTGCGGGCTCGCCAGTCGATGTATACCTTCTTTGCCGCGGATCCTCTCATTTCGAACCGAAGCCACCGTGGTTCCCCGGGACCCTAATTGATAGAATGCAGATTTATCCAGGAGGACCGAGACACGCACCGAAATCACGTGAACGCGACTTTAAGCCGCTTACGACCGCTCGTGCAACGACGAAAACCACTTTTCGAGATAAGTTGTAGATCTCTAATCTCCTACTTTGTCGTCTCGTCTCTCTCGTCCCTCTTTCTCGTTCTCCCCTCCTCCCTTTCTCGGTCCTTCGTTTTCTCGTTGGTCCGACGAGTCCCGCGGATTAAGACCCCCTCGACGACCGTTCTTCGAATTATTCGCCACGGGGACAACCGACGAGAGGAAAATCGACGCTTCGAGAAGCATCTCCCACGAGGACGAGTCTCTCGTCGAACGGCCGCTTTCGTTGAGCAACCGGCCAGCCGGCTCTCTCGCGATTCGCTTCTACGTAGGCATACGCAATCGCGGCAACGCGGAATGGCAATTAACGACCACGAGGAGAGATCCATCAGCCGCGTTCGCGTTGTTCGTCGTTACCGGCGAGTCTAGAATACTCGGGGCCCCGGGGGGCCTTCTTCTGCACCGAAGCGTTGTTAAAATTTTTATTTTATTCGAACGTTATCGAGACAAATTAATACTTTCGAAAGAACATCGAACCTCCCCGACAGGCGCCTCGAAAATATTTCTAGCGTCGAAAGGTCCCGCCTCTCTGTACCTTTTACCGCGGTAAAAGTAATCTTCGTTACGTAATCTTCGTACCGTTCGTTCCCCTCGGTGCACCGTAGAAAGAGTAGAAAAGTTCCACGTACCTCTGCCCGGTGTAAAGTTCCCGACGGGAAGATCCGCGAATATATCAAACTACCGAGTTCGCGGGTACGAAGTTTCGAAGAAAATTAGGAAAGTCTGGGAGGTTGGTTACGCCCCGACGTTTATCAACAACGAACCGAACTCGTCCATCGTGTTTCCAAAGAATACTCGTATCGAAACGTGACGTTCGTTGGACGCCTGGGGCCCGAAGATTCGTCAGTTTCGGTACGTCCGGCCCTGTTCCCAACGCGTCCGGAGAAAGATAAATCATGGTCGCGAGCAACGGCTGGATCGCCGTACCCTGTTAATAGCGGCACGCGCGAATACGTTAAGACTCGGTCCGTTGATCTCGCGAGGGCTCCTCGGGGCCGAATATTGCCTCTCGATCGAGCATCGTTCGTTCTCGAACGTCGATCGTTTCGCGGACGAGTTCCGAGATGATAGATTTTCGATCTCAAAGGGGTCGCGGATCGGATTTTACGGGGCTCGAAACCCGTCCGTCGGTTAAACGAGAACGGAGCGTAGAGGTCGCAAACTCGTCCGACTCTCGAATCGAAGCCGCAAAGCCCGATCGAGAGATCGGTAGGCGGGCGCGAATCGACTCCGTGGAAACACTCGTACCGTCGGTTCGTCGCATCACCGTTGTCCCGTTGCGTTCCATACGATCCTCGAGGAACGAGCTCGTTCGCGTACGCGCTACTCGCTCCACCGAACGAAAGACGATTATCGAATTCGCGTTACGAATTCCGGAATACGACGATCGATCGATCCGGACACTCGATCGCGACTCTCCGACGCGGCAAAAGACAAATTTAACCGGGAGAAGCGTCGTGGAAACGAGTGGAAGGAAAATCATTTACCCGTCGGTGTTCGACAAGTAGCGACACTTATCGCGTTTTAATGATGTATCCGTATATCGCCCGGAGACACAAAAGAGCGGCTGTCGATGCATACGTTGCGCCCGAGAAATAGAGGAGAATGAACCCGCGGAAATGGAGAGCGCGGTTTCATTTCCAACCGTGGAAAAAGCTCCAACCGTTAAGTAATTAATTTCGCGGTGCTGCGAGACTCGTTAAAAATTTGAACAACCAGCCGACCATCGATCGCCACCGCCGCGATACGAGAGTGAATTACTGAATTTTATTTTCCACCCTAGCTACGGGGCTCCTCTCGTATAATTCTAGCTCGAAGAAGCATTCGAGGACCGTGCACGACCACAATGAAACTCTCCTTCCGTGTAAAATATATACACTCGTGTAAACACGCGTGCGTGCGCACGTAGACGCGCGCGTAGAGCCGGGACATTTATTAAAAGGCCGCGTCTGTACGTTTACCCGGCCACGATGTATAAACGTCTCCGATTCAAAGGCGATGAATTTCCAACGACTCTCGCGCAGCCGGAGTACGCGTACAATGAGGTACGATGATATTTCTGCCAATTTGCGCGACATCGTGTTATCGAGATCGTTCAACGAACACGGGCTACGGGGGAACGCGTACCGCGAACGTTCGCGAGATGCAACGAGAAACGCATCTCGTCGCGGAATACGGGACGTCTGGGAAATGAATTCGCTGGTCGGCCAGTGGGTACCGTGGTCCGTTAAGTCTCCTACGTGGCTCGAATGCGCTACGGAACAGAAGTTGCACAGTAAGTGTTTCGCAGCGTGCGCTGTACATTTTATAGCTGTGTCGCGGTCGCGACGTCGCGTCGCGTCGCGTCGCGTCGCGTCGCGTCGCCCGAGTCTCGGAATAACGAGTCCGACCGGTGGACTCTCGGCCGGTTCCCCTTTTCCCCGTCACCGCGAACCCGAACGGGGCGATAGAGTTCCTTTAATAAACCGCCTTGCTTAACGAGCTCCGAATTACTACAATTAAAGCAACGACGGGTACCGAGTCCGCCGCGCCGTCCACGGTAATCGACGATCGTTCGCGATCGTGCCCGATTCGTTGCGAGAATCGTCGAGATCGCGCGGTCGATCGTTCTCGAGAAGAAATTTGGACAAAGTTCCCGGACCTCTGCGCGCGAATCTCCTCGAATCTCGAAACGACGTAAAAGGGAAGAAACGAACGTTTCCTTTCTCCGGTGAGAGTCGCGCCGAACCGAGCTGTGAAAAAGCCGCGGTAACGAGCGAGTACAATTCCACGCGTCGGATCGCGTATCGAGTCGCAATTAAACTCCGGACGGATCGAGTAACAATTATACATCGCGATAACGCGGATTAGAACGGACTCTCGTGGTTCACTCGGTCCAACGATACTCGAATCGTTGTAATCGTATTATCGAGTACAGCGAACGATCTATCGATACATTCGACGATGTATCGACCTACGAGGCGGATTGGATATTTCTCGCAGCGTTGTCCGTCGGAGAGATTTTCCACCTTAGGAACGATCGGTGTCGATTTTCGAACGTTGGGCATCGAGAGGGATCGGTACTGTTTACCTCGAGCGAGCGTCGATCGTCGACCAGAGACAAAATTCACCATCGTAGCGCGTGGACGATCGTCGGTCCCGATATTCGATCGTTACGGAATCCACCATTTTACCATAGGGCTCGATACGGGAGGAGCCTCCGCGAATCCGTGCAGTCCCGATGTGCGGTCGAGGCAGATTGGCCGAGGAGATCGACAAAGTGGCCGGTGGTCTCGTGTTCCGTGAACTTTAATCAGACGGGCCGAACTCGACGTGTTTCCCCGCTACGGTGTACTTAACGATACCTAGCTCCGACTGCCAGTCGATAGAGCCGGAAATCCGCGCGAAATCCACCCCCGGAACCGCAGGATAAAGTTCCAGGCCCCGGCGAGGAACGAAGAACCGCGTCGCTCGAACGAGCACGACTCTCGCGAGAGACTCTCGACGATCGCGGTCCGTGCTCTTTCATCGCGATCGTCTCTCGTTGCTCGCGAAATCGGCCACGAGAGAACGCCGCGAATCTGACGCGATCGAAGAACCGTGCGCGAAATTACCGACCGTTCCTCACCGTGGAAACTACGCGAAACGTTCCGCACGGCCCGGAGAGCATCTTCGGTTCGGTAGAGAGAGTACGGAGTGACCGGTAGCTCGGTAAACTTTGATCAGTCCGGAGCAAACTCCACGCGCGCCTAATCCCACTTACTTAACGGCGTCCGTGTCCCCTCGCGTTCGACGAGGAACTTGGATCCGAACGGTGTATCGTCCACCGAAACGTTGCGATGGAAACTGAATCCCGTTTACTCGTGTCCACCTTCTCGAACGATGAAACTTGGCGTACGGATACAGCTCCTGGACGCGAAGCGTCGTTCGCTATCTTTTCGATAGACGGACAGGAGGGTCTATTTTTCGATTAAAATAAACTCTTACGGAGACTATTACGCGCGTTACCGTACTCGTGGATTCTTCTAATTCGAATTTATTCCAAAATCTTCGGTTCCGAGTTCTTCCGATCTAAGTTCGCTCGATCCGAAGTTTCTCTATTCGAGAATAATTTCGAGTCGGCCCGTAGGACGAGATTCGTCCGTGCGGAGCGATACCACCGAAGCAACGGTAGTACAGTTTTCCGAAAATTACGATCGCCGTGCGACGCGATCCGAATTTAATTTTCCGGAAAACATACCGCGCTGAATTATCTCCGTGCCGGTGACGGAGTATCTCGACCAATTACGCGACACGTTTAACCACGGGTTTAAACTCGCGCGGGCCGGTAATCCTCCGTAATCCGGATAACGTCGCTTCCGCGTCGCGGTTTCGCGATTCGTAGACCGTACTTTCCCCATCGGAAGGGGGGTAACGGTGGACCATCGTCTAGCCGATTCGCTTACTTTTGCTGATTATTGTTGGCAGTGGGCATAGGGGTTGGCACCCTCGGCGGCGGTACCGGTATCGCTTTTCTTCTCTCCCCACCTGTTTGATGCACGGTGGGCGTCACGCGTCCGGTCGGCGCTATCCGGCCAGCCGTTCGTGGTCTCTCCGTTCGTACGTCCATCTCGTTTCTGCGAACAAACGAAAAACGTCCCGACGGTTAGACGATCCCTCGTGAACGGGAGCACGGAACAGGAGCGGAGATTGTTTCTTTTTTCGCGGCCGATTTCCGAGCGTATCCGCCCTCCGCGTTTCTCCTTTCCTCGATGGTGGACGAACGATCCAGAAATTGCGACCGGCGCAACCGAGCGCGCGTAAAAGGTAGTCGACGTACAATACGAAAAAGAAAAGGAGACCGAGCGAGCGAGAGGGAAAGAGAAAATGGAAAAAGAGAAACGAAAAAACGAAATTATTACGAGACGCATTAGTAACCGGGATATAAAAGTGCCATTTTCTCTTGTGCTCGCGAGGCCGGGCAGACATCACAGAGATTGCGATGAACTTCGAAAGAGCGATCCCGAAAGTCGCGTGCACAACGTGCCGGAACCGACGGCACAGAGGAACGAACCCGCGTAGAACGGAGACGAAAAAATCGTGGAACGCCAAACTAAAATCCCTATCCCGGGTCCCTCCACCTCCGCCATCACCACCATCTCCTCCTCCTTCTCTCCTACCCTCTTCGTCGTGGCTACTTTGTTCGCGCGGTCCTTTGCGAAACGGTATTAGAACGTTTTATAATTATTCCCCGAGCAACTTTCGTCGATAATTGCCGCAACGGAACAACGCAACGGCACTCGCGTAATCGTCGCTTTGTCCGAATGTATCGTTAATTCCCCGCTTCTCTTCGCCGGGAGAGTTTTCCCCCTTGCTCCGTGCAACAATGTGACCCCGGCTGTCCAATTATTTCCACCGCGATTCGACGTAAAAACGCTCGCGCTAAGCGAAACACGATGCCGGGCGAGCGTGCGTTCCTAATTAAGCGCATGCCCCCGCTAATTTGCCTCGATAAAAACGATAGAATCTAGTCTGCGCCGGTACTCGACCGCGTCCCGAGACGCTCGGTGCTCCGTTTCGGTGTGCGTGCCTGCGTGCCTGCGTGCCTGCGTGCCTGCGTGAGTGCGTGGCCCCGGTTACAGGAAACTGCGCGTGTACGTAGCATTTGCGTAACGGAATTTCAATTAATGATCCGGCGTGCACGTCAGACTGCCGCGAGCGATTTCAATAGGCGCTTTCAGCTCGCGCTGCCACCAAAGTGACGCCCGCGGTCCTCTTTTCCCCTCTTCTTCGGCTATTCTCTACCTACCTCGGTTTCCCCGTGACTTTTCCGCCCGCACCCACCCACCCCTCCACCCTCCATCCTCGATGTAACTTCCCGTCCCCCGTCGACGAGTTCGAGCTTTTTTCGTTCATCGCGCGATCGACCGCCACGTCGATGTTCTCGCGCCGAAAACACGCGCTACGAGCCCGTTTCGCGGCCCGAGACGAGAAGAACAGTCGCCGCTTTACCCGAGAAGTGGTCTCTAGTGCCCGCGAACGTTTACGTTACCCGAGACGCGAGGTTTTATCTTTTCGAACTCGGGGAGAGTGTTTCTCGACGGTGGCAGAAATACTTCTTCGTTCTTCGAGGGCCGAATCCAAGATCGGTGAAGAATATTCCGCAAATTTTTGCCCCACGTACCTCGGTCTTCGAGTTTAAAGACGATCGAAGAGAACGTTGAGAGCTTCGATGAAAAATCCGTGGAAGACACGATAGACTTCAAACGGTCCCGAAATAAAAATTTCAAAGGACGAAGAACTTTGAAGGTTTCCTTCGATCCGAACCGAAGAAGCAAGTACCCGGCGCGCGGGTTCGCCCCCTGAAACACGGACGGGTCTCTCCCGTGGTCGTTTTCAACCTCAATCGACACCCGAGCCGAAGACAATCTCGCTCTCGAGAACCGTGATATCGGCGCAAGGGTTGAACATCCGAAGGGCCCCTTCGGATGTACCACCGGTGCTCGAGGAGCACCCGAACCGTGGCTCGAAATCGCGTATCTTCAAAGCGGATCCTCGAGCCGGCGAAAACGAGCGAGAAAAAGCGGGGCCTCGCGCACTTCTCGGGGCCCCCTCGCCGTTACGCAAAAGGTCGTGCATGCGTTCGAGGGAACGTATCACGAACGATGCGGGAGGGACAGGAGGGGGTCGAAGACGAGTCGAAAAGGGCAACTCCTCGAAAAGGGAAGCGGCGGGACGACGGACACTTGTGCCCTCTCGTGGGCACATCCATTCTTCGGAATTCGTCGGTTCCGTAACCCACTCGCTCTACCGGAAGAATCGCGAGCACCGGTGAAACTTTCGCCAAGGTATTTCATCGCGACGCGTACCGTTGAGAAAAGCGGAAGAGATCGCTCGGTTTGCTCCCTCCTTGTACTTTCCACCCCGGAAGAGGAGGAGAGAGAAAAAAAAAAGAATTCGCGTTCGGTGGCTCGTATCTTCGATCCCGGTTATCGAAAATTTCGAATCGCCACGGGCAACAAAGGTAGACGAAACCGCGATCGAGAGGTTATCGAAGCGTCTTCCCGGAACGGACGAAACTTCTTACGTTTCCGAGAGATACCGTAATAACCGACTGGTCGGTCCGTCGGATATTTTCCTCCTCGCTTCGTACGGATACGTCGAGACGGAACCGGGAAACGAGGGAATCCCGCAAAGACCGCGGCCCGGATACTACCGAGTTGGCGAACAAAACCTCGATTAATAGCCGAGGGTCGCGTGCTTCCCGCTGCCAATTGCCTCCAATTAAGCGACGATGTACTTTAAATCGGCGCGCTCCGCAAATCTTGTTCTTCGAATTAGTGTCAACGTCGACAATGGTTCGCGCGAACGATTTCGCTTCCTCGTTGCACCACGGTAGGCGCACGCAACGCCCCGCCGACAACAGGATATTCGATTTATCGTCGGATTAATTCTCTTAACGCGGGAGAGCGAGCGAGCGAACGAGCGCGGGCGCACCAATCGCCACGAGGAATTCCGATATTTCGATTCGGCGTTTATCGCTCCCCGTTCGACGTTCCATTGTCTATCGGACACTCGTCGCGGGTCCGTGACTTGGAAAAAAAATTTCACGCGTTTCGTAATACGATACATCGACCGGGAACCTTTGCTCGGGGATCTCGACGCCGTGAACCGGTAACCCTCGAACGATCCGATCGTCGTCGATTCTCGACTGTGGGCGATTCAGCTGTCGCCTCGAGTCGAGCTTCGACGCGCGGTATCGCCGACGCGCTCAGACGAACCGGGTACAATGAGCTCATTAAGCCCTAACGCGATTCAATTATGCGGGCCAATCGGCGCGAATTCTCTTCCGGGCGTCTTCGAAACGATCGAACGCATTCTCCGAATCCTCCTTCCTCTTGGGGAAACTCGATCGTTCAGGGGGCGTGACGTTGCTGGTCGGGTGCGTAGATGTTTCGCGCGTGAATCGAAAGAACTCGTGAAAAATTGTATCGAGGAAATATCACCTTGCGCCCGACTTTCGCTCTTAATTCTTTACACTGTGCCAAACGCATCACTTGCTGTACCCTAAAGACAAGTCGCTGGAATGAATTGATACTAACACCGAAAAGATCGAGTCGTAGAATTCTTAGAAAATGTATCGTTGTACAGACTCGTTGAGAAACAACGTTAAATTGCAATCCCTTCGATGTAATCCCTCCGTCGTCGAGTTCGGTTCGCGTGGAAGCAACCACCGCGTCGCGTCGCGTCTCGGCCGCCCCTACGACCGGAACGCGACTCCGTCGTGGAGGAAGGAACGTCCCCCGGTTCGCGTGCATCGAGAAACGTTCCGTTTCGGCGTAAACGGAAACAGGATGCCCCGTGAAACGGGCCTCGCAGCTATTCCCCGCGTGTCTCACCCTCGGCCATCGGGGGGCGGGACACAATCGAAGGAAAGAAAAGGACACGGTTCGCGCAATCTCTCGAGCTCGGCGCAACATTGTTGTCACGGATACTTTGCCCTCTCTCACAAAGAACAGACGGAGGTTGCACAGGATGATGCTGTTGGCTACGACCATTATTTCTCGGGCGTATAGCGCCGCGTGACGGGGATCGCCGGGAAGACAATGCGCGTAGCCAAGTTGGTTAAAATATGCAGCCCCCGGCGTGCCTGGATTCGCGCGTTTTCCGACGCGCGCGCCTCGTCTCTGCGTGTGTGCGCCTCGACGAACCAACGCCGAGGAGGAGCGTCCGTTGCGGAGCACGCGGAGAGGATCGCGGGCGGGCGGGCGGACGACGCGCTAGCCTCCTCGGCGCGCTATTCGCGAATAAACGAACCAGCGCGAACCTGCACCGCGAGCCGTCTATACACAGGTGAAGAGGAGAGAAAAAGAAAGAAAAAAGGAAAAAAAAGAAAATCCTTGCACGCTGTTGGTCGACACGGCGAGACGAGGGGGTTCCGCGACGAGGGAGCAAGGAGGAAAAGGATACGCGGAAAGGGTAGCGGGTCGGCGACGACACGGAGGACGAGAAAGGGTGGCGAAAACAAACTCCTGGCGCGGGCAGAGAGCGCGACACAATGGAGGGCATCTGCTTAGCAAATTGCGAAAAATAATCACGTTTGCCCAGGATCCGTGTACGCCGACGTTGGCATCTCGGAAGCCGGTGTGTCCCGTAACACAATAACACCTACTCGAGGGCCGACAAACGCGTTCGGAGGGTGTACCGAGCCGCCTCTGGAAAGAGTATAAGGGAATACACACTTGCGCAGACACACGACGTAGACGGAGGGACCGAGGGGTGAGAAAGAGAGTGCGAGAGAGCGAGAGAGAGAAAAACGAAGCGACGTATTCCTGCCTGTGTATCCGCGGAAACAATGTATCGCGCACGAAGCTACGAAAAAGTTCGTGCTCGTGCATCCATCGTTCAGCGACACCGTCGGAGCCACCCTTCCACCCTTACCGCGACACCCAGGATACACCGTACTCGCCCTCTGCCCTTCGCGCTCGCGCTCGCGCCCAACGCCGCGTTTTCTTCTCGGCTCGATCTCTCCCGACTTTTTTTCCGCGGCGGGAATTATTTTTACGGTGTAAAATCGTTTCGATGCGCCAAGATACGTCCGATGGCAACTTTTCGGGGAATTCTCGATCGTCTCGGTACAAGAGTTCCACGATTTGGAAACGACACCGGTTCTCTCGCGAGGACGTTTCGTCCCCGAAACGAATCACGGGCTAGGACGAATCGAACGATTAATTTCTTTGTACGGTACGGTAACGAAGCAATCTGCGTCAGTCTCGTATCAAACCGTTCGCCCCATTTGTTACGTTGTACGAGCACGAACGATTCCGGCCGAGACCGGAAAGATATCGCCCGACGAAAAATATTTCCTCGCCGGTGGGAGCGTCGCGGGACCGTGGAGAATTTATCGCCGATATTTCGCGCTGTCGCGACGCCATCGAGCCGTCGGATCTTATTAATCACCGACGAGACCGCGATGGTCCACCAGTCGACGGGAAATACATCCAACGATCGAAAATACCGAACTCGCGACCGAAGATTTCCAGACGCGCGAGGAGAACCTCCAACGTGTATTTTTCATCTAAAAATTACGCAAACGATGCAACTCTTACGAGCCATCGTACCGCTTTCGAGAGTTTTCGAACGTTTCCAAGAGCGGAAAGTACTTTTACAAAGTTTCGCGAAAGATACGAAACCGCGAGTACGCGTTCGATCGCGCCCACGAACCGGTGAAAATTCACGCGGAAATTACGTCGCGTCTCGACGGAGGAGAAATATTAAAATAATGCGGAAACGCGAACCGATAACCGCTTCGTTAAAGTTATAATTCCGAGTGTATTCCGGTCAAAGGGTTATTTGCCAGTAATTTCCCGCGAGTCGTATCGACCGAGGAAAGTTGGTGGCTACAATTTATCGAAACTCGGCACGGTAATTGACTTCGATCGAGTGTATCGAAACACGGCAAACACGCCGGGCGATCATATTTGCCCGCGCGTACCGTGATTTTACCGCTGTTTGTTCGAACGTATAAACGATCCGTGTATCACTTTCACGGGCCGCGCGAGACGGAGGCGGACGACGGACTTTATAAATTCGGGACAAATTAGTTTATCTTTGGGCGGTGTTTAGTAGACACCGAAACCCGGCCGGGGCGGCCCACCCAGACGCGAAAGGTTGCGCTAAAAATACAAACCGTTTCTCATCGCGACACCCTCGGGCCCGCCCCTCTTCGTCCCCTGGCGTCTACCCTTTTTAAAAATCACCGCCGGTTTCAACCGCGGTACCGAGTTTCGACGAGTGTCATATATAAATCCGCCCGCGCACCGAACGAGAGACCGCCTCGCATTTTTTCCCACCCGGACGACAATACCGTTCTCGATTAATTTTCAATAAAGTTACATGCACCGTTGCCAGAACGATGAATCCTGAAGTCGGTCCCCGGTGAATTTTTTACACGAATAAACCGACCGACCCGCGCCCACGTCCCCCGACCACGTCCGGCCGTATCGGTGAAAAAACTACGCACTAACGATGGAAAATGCAGGCCAAAGAAGTAATTCACCGGGCAGCGGGTAAAAGTTGCCCGCGTGTGCTCGTATTTTTTACCCCGAAATAGTAATTTTTTTCTTTCCTCCTCCTCCTTCCCTTTTTTTTTTTTTTTTTTTTTGGGGCGTTCAGAACCGGCTTCGGGCGATGCGCGCAAAACTATGGCAAAATTCGAAACGCTCCACGCGTCCGTTTCGGGGTAGCGAGCCTCGAAACGGAAAAAGGGAAGAAAACGATAATAGTGGAGGGTGGATTTCAGCGTCGTCGAATAAACATTTTAATAAACGCCACGGGACCGGCCGGTAGCCGTGGAAGGAAAAAGAATACGCCGCTTTGAAATTGCACCGACTATCTCGATATCGCGCGCAGGTGGGCTCCTCTCCGTGTGTATTTTTTGTTTTTTTTTCCCCCTTTTTTTTCTTTCTTCTTTTTTGTTCGCTCGCGTCTCTACGAAGGATCGATTCCGATCCTCCGGAGCGAGTGCCACGAGAAGCTGGTAAGTTGGCGAGCGCGATATTACAGAGGCGAGAATGGTTTCTGTTTGAACGAATGCAACAACGATCCTAAGAGTGACAGATGTCGATAGGGAACGGTCGATGTCAGTTTTAAGGACTGCCTCCATATTGGCGCGGAAGGGTCGTCCGCTACGCGGTTAGGCTATTTTTCTTTTGAGTTTTTTCCATTCAATTCCAAGTCGAGAGTCACGAAGACCACGCGACACTGTCGTCGTTCGCGGCAAGGCATATCACTGTACACTTGTTTCTTCGGACTTTGTATTCTCTATCGATATACCTTGTACTCACGCTCCGCGTATACGCTGTTCGCTTCTTCCACTGGACTCAAGGTGGCTTCCAGCACCTTCTCGCGCACGAGACTCGGCTCAGTTTTCCATCCACGGTGCGTTTCGCGCTGGTCTCGCGAAAAGAAACGATCACGGACAACCGCGACGGAGTCGTTTCGTCGCAGATGTTCGCACGCCGATACGGAGCGTCCAACGTTGATCACCGAGCTCGCGTGATCCCCGATCGATCGAGATATTTTGTTCGTTTCCGAGCGCGGTCGCACGGATCGACCGCGTCGGCTCTTATCCATTAGCCAAGATGTAGCCAAGTATCTAACATCGGGATCATGATTGATGTTGTTTGTCGTTGAAATAGGGGTGCGCACGCGAGCGAGCGAGCGACCATTCGAGCCTCTTTAATCCACGGTATCGAGGACACGGTCCGTTGGAAATCCAGAGACAAAGGAGAACGAATCGATCGAAACGCGATGCTTCGACGTACGGAGGCACGATAAGTGGGACATATGGCGGGCAAATACGAGCCGGAGCAAAAACAAATAGGTGTCTGTCCCGTGCAACCCCGAGGCTCGGGGTTCTTTCCTAGCCCCCTTCCCCTTTAACGACGCGGCCGCAGTACACGCGACAATGGCGGGGTTAATGAAAGACGTAGGTGCTAGTTATGGATGCCATAACTCAGCCGATGGGGCGCCGTAACACCGCCAAAATCAGGCTGCACTCTCGTCGCCGCGCCGCATCGAGCCATAGTCCCCAACCCCACGCGGGGCATCCTGTGTGTACACGCGTGTATGACTTCTGACTCACAGCCCGTGGGGGTCCAACGGGGGTGCGAAAAATAGAAAACCGGGGGTGGCGCACAAAAGCGAGGAGGCATCTCTGGTTCGAGCGCAGGAAGAATCGCTAATCGCGCGCGTCGCCCTTGGGCGTGTTCGCGCCCGATGGAATATGCCATAACCGATACGATGCTCCTCTGGTTCCTCCGGTTCCTCCGCGTTCACGGTTCTCCGTTTCGCGGTTAGGCGACACCGAGATCTCGCTGTCGATTCGTATTCGCGTGGTGTACGCGATGCACCGTTTAAAACTGGCGCAACGCAAACGGCGACCGAGCGCGGCGAGCATCTTAATTTAATTAATTAACGAGATGCCGGAAGTAGGCGGGTTCCTTCTTCAACTTCTTCTTTGTTGTATACGTCGTCGTCGACGTCGTCTTCGTCGTCGTCTTCGTCGTCGTCTTCGTCGTCGTCGGGGAGTCGCGCTGCAATTCTTGCTAATGAAGACCCACGCGTTCTAAAGCCCGAACAATAAACAGTACCACTTAACTCGAGGCACGCAACAGACACACCACCACCCCCTTTCTTCCATTCCGCGTCTCCTCTGCGGCATTCGCTTACGTCGTCTCGGAAGAAACCTACCCCGCATTCGAGCGACGCATCCACCTTCCCCCGCTCGCTACCGTACAACACCGCCTGAATCTAGCTCCTGAAAGGGGGGTTGGTGCGCTACGGTTTTTCCGTTTCGCCTACCTTTTTATCATTTTTCGCCGTTTCCAGCGCTGAAACGCCACGCTCGAGACTAAGAATCAACGATGCTCGCTTAACCGTCTTGCTTCTTCTCGCGTTCCGTTTTCTTTCTCTTTTTTTCAAAACATCCGACTTAATTGGAACGCGCGAACTTCCACGCGGAGCGTCGTTTTCCCGGGCGTCGCGATTTCGCGCGTACCGGAAACCGGAGGAACGTTCGCACGGGATCGAGCGTTTCGAAATCGAGCGTTCGACACGGAAGTGCTCGATTTCGAGATTATATTCCTGGTCGCGTCGCGAGTTCAGACGTAATTGGAGAGAACGGTGAGTCGAAACGTTTCGTGATATTTCACCGTGCACGAGTGGACACGCTCGAAGAGCACGGGACACGCGGTGGATTCGGTTTCCGTAATTTCTAAAATTCGTGCTCTCCTGTTCGAAACGATTCGCGACGAATCCGCTCCGCGACGCGGGATACCGATTTCTCGGCGCGTTTCTCGGTCGTCGAGCGGGTCGAGAAGAGCCCGATCAAAGGGGGAGACGGAACAGGAGCAAAAGAAACGAGAGTCTCTGAATCCTCTCTCTCAACAGGTTCCGGCCAGATCACGGAGTTCTTCGCGCGAAGAACCGTCTAATCACATTTCTGTCAGCCCTCGACCATTAACCGACGGAACTCCCTCCTAGGATCGTTCGGCGCGCATGCGCCCGTCTCGACTCGTTTGCCCCTTGCTCGGTTACTTTCTTTATCTCGGTCCGTGAATCAGGCGCGAAGTCGGACGGTCGGCTCTCGTCTTTGTCGGTATCGAGTGTCTCGTAATTGCTCTATCGAAAGATACTCGCGGGCGGGCCGCTTCCACGTCCAGAACCGTACGCGATTTCGCGTCCTCTCGAACCTACGTAAAACGGATATAACCCCTGAATCTATGGGCGGTAGCCGTTTCCAAGAATCGAGAAGAGCTCAGGGAGATAGGAGCCCGTCGGCGATCGTCTCCTCCTCTCCCCCCACGCCCGCGTCGAACGCGATAATTTATTTACGACGGAATTCCAAGAAAGTTAACGCGCCGCGAGCGACTCTCGTTTCGGTGATGCACGAGTTTCGATGCATCGGGAAAAATTTCAAATATCCGTGAAACCTTCCTCACGATTCATTCTCGCGCCGGACCTAAAGTTGAACCGTTACGGCTACGCGTTAAATTCAAACTATTTTATCGTACACACCACCGAACGCTCGATTGCCATAGTTTTTCAATAACCCACGGTAACGAGTTTGCGTTCTACAATTTTTTAACGCACCTCCGTTACATTCGACCGGCGGAAAAAAGCTAACGAAGAATTTTTCATTTTCAACGTTCCCTCGCAATTTAGTAGCGAGCGTGGTCGAGCTCGATATCGAACAAATAGTTTTCGACGTTTTCATTTCGGACGGGACCGTACCGAAGTAATCGTAACTCCCGTAATTTTGTCCAGTTTTGCGTCCAAGTATTATAGTTACTCGTACTTTTGAAATATAGACGAAAAAAGTGGACGCGAACTCGACGCGAAAATGTATTACCGTTTCCTTTTAAAAGATCTCAAAGGAGAAGCTTCCGTTCCGCGTACGCGCGTGCACGGTGAACACCCACGGGCGTGTAACCGCGCGCGATCGATCGATCGCAGCGAAATTAAAAATTTTAATCAAAGCTCCCGATTACCAGCGGATAACCGCGTCGGGTTCGAAAAGTTTCCACGGTCGTCTCTACGTGCAGGAAGAGGCGTAACTTACATCGCGGTGTTGGATATCGATCACCGCGGGGATATCGAGTCTCATTCGCGAACAACCCCGTCCGTAGAGATCGGGAGGCTGCGGGTGCATTGGCTCGTCGCTTTGCGACTCCATCGTCGAACGCACGAATCGCGCGCGAATCGCGGCACGTAGCTACGCGCGCGAGTGTCGCGAGTGTTCCCCGGTGCCCTTCCAGCCCGGTCGCATAAATTTAAACGAGACGCGTTGCGTTCGGGGCTCAACGTCCGCGATCGCCGCTCGAGCGCGTCTGGATGCCGCGTCTCTCTCCTCGGCGTCAAAGAAACCGTTTTCATGGCCCTCGGTGTGTTTATTAAAAGATAAATTGAAGATAATTTAATCGCGACCGTTCCGCTCCGGCTCCGTAATTCGTTTGCGCGTTCCTTCGGGACACGGTTCTTCCGCTGGGAAGTTAAAGACCGGCTAATTTACGCCTCGCGTCAACAGGGGCCTTTTGTTCGTCGAGATTCACTCCGCGTGCCGGACGCGCGAAAGTGTCGTCGTCCTCGACGAGACGAGAATCTCGTCGATTCGACGACGACTAAAACCCACCGACTATCGATCTCTTCGATACGGTCGAGCATTTGCACGCGATGCGTCCACCGATAATTACGAAGAATCACTCCCGTCTGGAGACCAACGAATCGCGATTTTTCCCTGTTATCGAAACTCGACGCGAGTACCGACCGGCACCGGTTACACTTCTACGAACACCGAGACTCTAATTTCGAGGCCCGAACAATCGCTGCCACGGGGAAACAATCGATATTATTCCGACTCGCGATAACGATTCCACGGTAAGCGATATTACGGGGTGATTCTATCGTCGTCGATGAAAGAAGACCGTCGTTTAAATACTAGAGCGATAACGTAGCGAGTTTTCGGTTCGCGGACGTTACGAATACGGTGGTGGATCTCGATCGCCTGAGGATGTTACCGGATGTTGTATCAGGTACGTATCATCACCGTTTAGGCGACACGACACTACCGTCGAGGCCAGTTGCCAAGAGACAGTTCGAAATTCCAGGTTGACGCGGAATGGGTCGAGAGAATCTCGAGCGGCGCAACATCCGCGAAGAATGTTCAAACGATCAACGATATTCCCGTATCCCGGGTAATATTGTTCCGGAATTAGACACGCTCCGGGAGATCCCGATGCAGTCTGACAGAAATCTGTCCGGCCATCTGGCAGGTATTATTAGATAGATGCCAAGAGCATCCCGGGGCTAATCAAGAGGATCTAGTATTTGATTAACCAATAACGGACGCAGGAGCGATATGCAGGCACGGCCAGCCCACTCACCGACACTCTCTCTCCCTACCTCGCCACGCGCGCTATCCCTTCGTCGATGGTAATTCCCGTGGATGCAGCTGTCCAACGGAGATCCACGATCGGGAAATTCGAAAGATCGCGAATGGAAAAAACTCCGCGTATCGTCTCTCCGGATACGCGCTTGCTCGCGACCGAGTTGTAACCGTCGACGAGCCCGCGGGCCCACCGATTATTTTCCTTCGTTAGATATTAACTCCGAAATAATCCGGGCTAAGTGGGAAATATCTCTTCTATTCCCCGCGTTGACCGAAAAGTAATAAAACTGGATTACGCGCGGCTGAATCCTCGGAGCCCTTCGCGAGCCGAATCTCGTCCCCATCCCGCGACGCGAGCGGAAGCCAGGAAAATGGATTTTACGGCACCGAGGAGGGTAAGAACGGCTGACTCGCCGACCGACCGACTGACTGATATCGAACCTTCCATCGATCCGCGTTCGAGACCCCGCGCACGCTCCCGCGAGCAGGAACGAGAGTAATAATAAACAGTTTATCTGTCCGTCGAGTCTAAGCGGATTATCGTCGCTCCCCCTTCCTGTAACGCGAGACGACGACCGATAGGCAAGACGCGACCCTTATCTGCTATCATCGCCTCTCGTCCCCCTTGGCCCCTCGTTCCGCTCTATCTCCTCTCGGTTCTTCCGACCGATGCTCCGCTCCGCTCCGTATCAACCGCGGCTGCCGGCGCGAATCTATGCGTCACGTAGCGACGACACGCACCGTTTCTGAATATTCATCAGCGATACGCCCTTACGCATCCCTCGCCTACCCCTGCCACCTGTCGTTCCTACTTTCGATTCGTCGATAGACGTCCGATTTTTCAATAAATCCGTGCCTTTCGTCGAGGAACCTCGAAAAGCCTCGAACCGTCCGCGAAAGATACCTCCGTGACGAGTTCCTAACCCTTTAGGCTCTTGTGTCTTGCTAGTCCTCTGTACTCGACTTTGACGAACTACCCTCGTCTCGTACCAGGTGACTCGTTTTCTCGTTACGCGAAACGGTACCGAATGTTTCTGTGGAATAATGGAATTGTTGAACACTAGTGAATAGAACGTTTATTTAATAGTAAAAGATAATAGAGTCACGCTGTATTGTCTAGTCACGACTGACTAGATCGTAACGGTCACGTCGGGACACCGACCGAAAAATATCCAAGTCGTTAACGCCCCCTCCCCCGTGTCTCGACTTCTCAATGACTGCATCGGTCCAAGTCGTTGCGTTCCAACAGTTTCAACGATAACGCGCACCGTATTTCTTCGAGACTGCGGTAAAATGAAAAGTACAACGCGCTTGTTCGTAAATAAATCTCGCGACAAGTACCGTCCGTCGATGAGAAGAAGGCTAACGAGCGTTTACACGTCCCCGCTCTGGTTTACGATCCACCAGCTCCTCCGGTATCGCGTCGAGTGTCGCTATTGGCCGAGAACGGAGACGAAGATCGACAGCGACCAATAGGGGAGCCAGTGGGCGGAGCCGTGAATCAGAGTGGGGATGGAAACGCTCGTTGACCTTCTTCTCGCGAAGGAACGGTACGTGGCTCGTTCGATCGACCTGTGTTTCGACTCGGAGGAATCGGCGAGGAGACGTGGAAAAATTCGCGCGGCTCGCAGACCGTGTTCGTATTCGTACGAAGGATGTTTGGAGCGCGCGACGCGTCGTATTTCCTCGCGAGGAAATCCACGAGAAACGGGGTTCCGTAACGACGCGGTTCGCGACGCCTAGCAACAGACGTCGAAGCGCGAACGGAAGGATCGTAGTTCGTGAAATCGCGGCGGCGAATTAGGCGCGAAGGAAGCCGACGATGTCGCAATTACCATCCGGAGAGAGAGAGCGAGAGCGAGAGAGAGAAAAAGAGGGAGAGAGGGAGGGGGAAAAAAAAAAAAGAAGCAGGGTTGCCGCCGGGATCACCGCGTGGAAACAGGGAGCCCGCGTGAGCGAGCGTCGCCGGGTGGAAATTCACGATTAAAATCCCAGCGGTGGCATTAACGGTGGAAACGAGAAGAGGAACGAGGTTCGAGGGTGCCGGTTGGACTCGTGCGTTCGAACGTCGGTCGCGTTTAAACCTCGATCTGCATTTAAATTGGCCCCTATGCCGATTCGCGCGCTTATACGCGTTGCCATGTTTTCCTATGCCGCGAGTTCGACCGTTTTGTTGTCGTTTCAGCCCCTTTTCCCGTGGACCACCGTCCTAAGCCCTCCATTACCTTTCGATGCGCCGCCCGTTTCCTTGGGCTTAATTAATTATTCATTTATTCGCGGCTCACTTTTAACTAGACGCCGGGGGCGTTGAAAAAAGAACCGGTCATACGTTCGATTAATTATACTTTAACGAGTACCGGCCGTAAGAATCGCGGGAAAGACCCACGAAAGCGCGAGACAGGGACGGCGAGCGATAGATGGAAGCGGTTAACCGTGGAAAAGGAAAATCGATCGACCGTGGGAACTTTTCCGCGGACTAACGACCAAGGAGTAATAATACGAATAATCGGTGCTTAATTTAACGAGCGAGCGAAACTGCATAATTGATCGAAGCTCGCCGAAAACGGGCGATAACGTATGCGCGCGAACGGAAGGTGGGGGGGGGGGGGTAGGATTCGGTCCTCGTCGTCCCCGTGCTCGTTCGCGGAATCGAAAATTTCGCGAGCGTTAACGCGCACCGTTAACGACCGGCAACCTCTTCCCATCTGGCCCCGCGCGCGGTTCCGATTCGATCTCTTTGCCTCGCGAGAAGAAAGAAGTTCCCGGTTATTGTTACGCTCGAGTGCATCGTCGAGCCTCGATGGAAGCCAGCGACGGCGGACAAAGGGACAAAATTAATAAATATAAATCGGTTTTTTCTTTTTTTTCTTTTTTTACTCTCTCTATCCTCCTCTTTCCCGCGAGACGAATCCCCCGAACGACATCCACGCTACCCGGTCTACATCGATGTTTATTTTTTCCCTCGGGAGAACTCTCGAGCCCGAATAAAATTTATCTTCCCGGCCGTCGGGTCGGACGTTCAAATGCAACGATTAAAATGTTCAACTTCAACTTCAGAGACGGCCCCTTTTCGAAACGAATGCGCGTATAAATTAATCGACGTGGTTCGCAAAGCCACCACCGCTGCCTCGTTAACCCAGTTGCGAGGGAAATTGCACGGATAAAATATACATTCTATCGTCGCGATGGAGATCGCCGATCGTCGATGATTATTAAACGGCGCGTAACCGGGGAAAGGTACCGATTTCTAAGAGCGCAAAAGGGAGTTGATTACCGGGGACCAAGAAGCGTTATTACGGCCCTCGTCCGACAAGAAGCATCTGCCCGGCCCACCGGGTGATGAGCGAGTTGAAAAGGATGAAGTGGAAGCCGAACAAGGTGACGAGAACTTAAGTCGAGCGATGGCTGGCGGAACCCGGGGCGCCGCGTCGGGCGGACGTAGGCGACGCAAGGGCCGGGAGGGGGTGAGGGTTGATGATTACAGAGATCAAAGCAAGCAATCACTAGACAACGAGCGGAGACCGCTGAAACGAGGGGGTGGAACCGGGTGTGTGGCTGGAATTTGTGACAGCGTCTCGTGCGCCCACACCTGAGTGTCTCGGGCTCTCGTCGTCTGCCGGTCACTAAACATTAAACTCGACCGGGGCGATGCCGGTGACTCGTCATCAGAGACCCCTCCCCCTCCCTCCCCGTCCTCCACCTCCTCCTCCCGTTCGCGTCGCGTCCGTTGTTACTTTGTTAACGGTCGTCGTCGGCTCGGTGTCGGTGTCGTCCTCGTACGCTGACGCAGACCTCCCTGCGACGCAATTCAAGTGCACCCTCGAGACGCTACGTAACTGCACCTAGAGTTCTCTGGCTGCACGCCTCTCTCGCTCTCTCTCTCTCTCTCTCTCTTCGCGTCTTTGTCTTTCTCCCTCTCCGTCGATCTCTCTCGCATCCTCTCCTTTCGCAGCGATGCATTCTCATCTTTCGACTGTGCTCCATATTCCGCTCGCCTCACGCACGGCTTAACGTTATAGGCGAACGTCGCGAAACCGTGAATTCGAGAAACCACCCGACCTCGGAGATACCGATGATATCGCCCCTCTCAAGGGGGGGAATGGAAAGAAACGAACGAGTTCCCTCGCGCGAGAGAAACCCGCGTTCCTCGATACGGTTCGCGCGTACGGTGAACATTTTTACGCGATTCTCAAAGTTTCGGGCGCGCGGTTTTACGCCGACGAAACGTCTTTTCTTTGGCGCGAAAGATCGAGTAACGAGGCAAACTCGCCGAAAGAACGGTACGGGGAATCGCGAGCGAGCGAAACGATATCGCGTTTAACTTTCGCGACGTTTTAATTGGCCAAAGATGCGCGCCGGGGATACTCCTTGTCGAAACGGAAAGACGAGATCCCCTCTCGGTTGCCGCGACTTCAAATATACTCGCGAAACGGCGACGGCACCGTTTGATCAAAAGCCGACGAAATAAGCGTCTACTCGGATTTTCTTCCCCGAGACGGAGCGGGTGGGGGAAATATTCGCGAGGAAGAAACGAACGTAACGAAGCCGCGCGGCGAGCGCGACCGAGAGAGAATCGACGCGGGAAACTTAAGAAGAGCGAAAGGGTACGAGCGCCGGTGAATAACGAGGAAACGAGAGAACGAGGAAATACGAGGGTGTCGGCCGGCATCTCCTCCTCGTGGGCGGAAAACTTGAAACATAACGAATACAAACAGCCGAAGATAAATTCCGAGAATGCTTCCGTGGAAGAAGACCCTTAACCCGCGAATTCGAGCGATCCCGTCCGGTTAACCGTGCCCCCTCGAAATACAACTTTTCGATATTAAATTCCGCGCTTGTATCGCCACCGCGGCGTCCTTGATTTCCCTGGACGTCGTACCTACGCTTCGAGGAAAAAACCGGGGCTTTGGCGAGGTGGTGTTTGAAAAAATTGAAGAAAGAAAAAGAAAAGAAAAAGCAACGATCGGTATGTACGCGCGCGAGGTGGGATTAAAGAAAGAAAAGAAAAAAAAAAAAAAAGAAAAATCACCGGAAACGAGTCGCGATCCTCCGGGTTTGCCCGCTGAATAAATCACAGGATATAGGCGCGAGAGCGAGTACGCTCGCGGCGTTTACCTCGGTGGAAGTAAGACCTTCGTCAACTTGCAAATCACCGTGTCCTCCATTATCCCCGGCGTGTTTTCGCCCCGTGTAGCGAATCAAACTTATCGCGGATCTCGTCTATATTTATAGTCAAATATTTCTCCGCGACGTGGCCGGTGGAATCGCGATAAATTACGGCCAACAAAAGGGGAACACCGAATCAGCGTAGACGCTTGTCAAGTGTCGGAGTCCCCGCTCGGCTATGCGAAACTGTATATCAAAAGTAAATCCTTGGCGTTGTCAAGTGCGCGCGCGGCACCTACGGGGCCCCGTGGAAATTACGATGTTTGACGGAGGCGTGTATAACATTCCCCCGTGGCCTGCGCGCGATCCGGACGCGCGCTTTATCCGCGTGTACCTACGTACCTGTTCGCGCGGACCGTACCTAGGTTGGTACGCGGTAACGTTCCTACGCATAGGTTTATATACGCGCGAAACGCGACGCGGCATTAACTCATGCCTCGTTAAATCGTGACCAGGTAACGTTCCGCAGAAACGATGCTAACGGTGGGGGAAAACGGCCGAGGAAATACCCGCGAGAACGGACCAACGGAGAGACCGAATCGATCCGAACGCTCGCGCGTTTAACGCGTTGAATCGCGAGCCGATCGTTCGCGCGAACAACGCGACGACGATGACGACCACAACGACGACGACGACACCTGCGCCCTGAACTCGCGTCTCTCCCTCCTCGCCCAGTTCACCCACGAAATCCGAAGAACGACGACCGCCCGCGTCGTTGCGATTAAATCCCGTCGTTCGAACGCAAAGCGGGCTTTACCGGCGCTAAACTAGCCCGCTATTCTCGCGTCTTTCCAGATCTTACGGCCCGATAAATTCCTCGGTATCGGCTGTCGCGCACGAAACGTCGCGCCCTTCCGTTATCTTCGCGTGACGTCCGACCGTGGGAAATTTACGACCACCGGTGCCTCGATAAAAGAAACGGAATCGTGCCCGCTCGGGGATTTTTAACGGGTACCGTTCCTGGAATTAACATTTTTTTTTCTTTTTTTTATCTCGAGCAACGGGGACAACTTCGTGCGCGAAAGAGGGAAGGTTTTCTCGGCGAGTACGAGTCCGAACGAGGTCGCGTTTGGGTTGGGTCCGTTGATAACGATTCGCGTTTCTTTTTCAAAGCGCGCGGAGCCGCGACGAGTACACGCGACGATCGCGAGATCGACGCCGTGCTCCGAATATCGATCCTTCTCCGAAAATACGCTCGCGCGCGAGATTCGTCGATTTTCGTCCGCGAAACTGTTACCGAGGCGAAATTCCGAACTCTTGTCGAGGAGTTGGTTTCTCGACGTCGCGAAAAATTCCCGATTGATCGGCGTTAATAAAATGAGGAGCGCGAGACTCGTCGACTTTCGTCCGCGAAATTCTTACCGGGGCGAAATTCCGAACTCTTGTCGAGGAGATGGTTTCTCGACGTCGCGAAAAATTCCCGATTGCTCGGCGTTAATAAAATAAGGAGCGCGAGACTCGTCGATGGTAAATTTTGAGAGTTTAATGGGGAAGGGTAACGGGCCGATGCCGCGAACCCCCCGAGCGCGATCACCGACAAAGCGTTCGTCTCCCCGGGGGACTTCCTTGGTTCCAGCGACGAACGAATATGAAATATTGATGACCGGCGCGCGACGCGTCACCCCGTTCATTTGTCGTCGATGACGACTTCGACGTATCGTCGCATAAATATGCACCGCGCCGTCACGATCGTATTCCCGCCGCGCGACGATCGTCGACTCGCGCGCGATAACGTCCCGTTGCACGCACACGCTCCATATGTCCGCCCGACCGACGAACGTGATCGAATTTCAAATTCATCGAAATGTTTTGGATACGCGGCCGGAATGATTCGCGGACGTTCGAGGGGGAAAGGAGAGGAGTAAAAAAAAAGAAAAAAAAAGAGAAAAAAAACGAGAAAAAAAGAAATCGAATCGACCCCGACCGATTCCAACGCATCGATTGGACAGATTTGACGCGATTGCGAATCGAACTAACGACCCGCCGTTATTTGGAACCGTTTCGATCGCGGTTTTGCGGGCAAATCGAACACCGTTCCCGAAATCGATCCGTGGATCGCGCCGAGAGGAATAAAGAAGACTCGAATTCGAACCGACCAATTTCGAGGACGAAACTCTTCCGAATACTCGATCGGAATCGGTCCGATTGAACAAACTTGGACGCGGATCGAACGCGACGCGAAAGATTTGCAACAGCACGGGGAATAACGTTCTTAACATTCAAATTTGCTCACGAGCGAAGATCTACGCGCGTAACGAGCTCGTAGAACACGCATCGCGAGGAGAACAAAGTTCAGAGTGCATCGCGCGCCGAGATGCATAATTCGTACTTAAACGAAACGGAAGAAAAAAAAATTCCAATTGTCCACGGTTTCGATCGGTCGCCTTTTTGCGCGCGGAATGCTATTCCGGATCGATTCGCCGGCCACTGGAAAAAAAACTATGCACCGCTACTCCGTTTATTTCAACCTAATTTTCAAAGTGTTCCGGCCACTCCGCGCGGCTCGGGACTGATTTTCTCTCGATCGTAGAGGAACTCGTTAAGGCGTCTATCGAGGAGGAAAAATGAAAAATAACAACGCCGCCGCCAACGACCTCGACTGCGACGACGACGACGACGACGACGACGACGACGACGAGAAGTACGGTACTAATTGAGTGAGACGGAAACGGTTGAAAAAGTTGACGGTGGAGGTGTCGCTGGTGAATCGTTAAGCTGTATTTAAGTCGTCGAGTCGTCTCGACCGTGCGCCATTCCCCTCGGCTAATTGTTATTCGCGAAACATCCGCGATGTTGTCTCGCTCGGTTGATCGGTCTGCGAATAATAATAGTACCGTGGTGCTTTATTTCTCTATCCGCGAACGCACCGGTGGCGTACCGGCTAAACTTACGCGCTCGAAACGAGAGGCGCGGGTATAACGTTTCGCGGTCAGAAATAGAGCGATCGATAATAGAATTACAGTGCCATTAATTTCTCGCGCGTCGGGTTCGATTGGATCGCGAGCGGAAACCTAAGCCTTTGATCGAATTCTCGGTCGAGAAACGTCCGCAGCATCGAAAACAAACACGATTCGTTCGACAACGCTCGAAATCTCACGGACCCTCCCTCTCTCCGGTTTCGAGGAACCACGGTTCGATGGGAGGCTTCGAGACAACAACGACCGGTCCATTGTCGTCCGCGGCTCCCGAAAACTTTCCGGATTAGGCCGCAAGAAGAAGCTACAGAATAGGAAGCTCGACAGCGAACGGAAGTTCGTCGCGCTGAAAAGACAAAACGCGACGGTAGGAACGATCGTCCTGGTGTTCGTTGTCGTCGCGTTGTCTGGCCCGTTTCCTTCGCTGTGCGCTGAAACGACAACGACGACGACGACTTACGACGGAACCGGAATTACGGTTGTACGAGTGCGTCCATTACCGAGATGTACTTTCGTCTCTAATCTCCGCGGGGACGTTTCCGTTTCTTCCGTCTCTTCGGTCCCGATCTCGAGACCGTTACGGTGCCGGCGATCGGTACGGACCATCTGTCGCTTTCTTCGAACTCGAAACGATATTACCACCATTTGAGACGCGAGCGACGCGTAACCGCGATCGTTGAGAGAACCGTCGGGTGAAACCCCCTCGTTTCTCGATGATCGAGCAGAACTCGAACGTCCCACCTTTCTCCGAGCGCGCGCTTAAACGATCCGGCTCGGTGTTCGCGGACAGTTGGACGTTGATCCACGGGGTCCGGTTTATCGGACGAGCTTCTGGTACCTCGAATCGCTAACGAGTACTCGACGAGCTCGGACGCAAACGATACGCCTTTCTCCGATCCTTCGACCCCTCGTCGAACGACCGAGCGGTGTAAATACCTCGCCGAGAAACGATGGAGTCTGTACACACAGCTCCGCGGCACGCTTTCGGTAGCTCGAGTCTTTTCTTTTCGTACAAACTGCGCGTCTTTACGAATTTCGTCCCTTTCCCCTCGTGGCAATTTTTCGAACAAACTTTCCTCGAACACTTCTTCCGTTAACGTAATTTACGGATGAACAACGAAACAGTTCGTTACCGCTTCTGAACGCTGTCAACGACTAAAACTCGATACTCTATCTAAGATCGCGTACGTATTGCGCGTACGTATCTTCGATCGAGCGGTCCGAACGGTTTCCGTTACGAAATCGGTGTTCGTACGAACGAAAGGTACTCCAGACGCGATCCATATCGCGCGAGACCGTAATCCAACACGGACTCGGGCAACCTGCGAAAAAGATAGGTTCCGTGCGAGACACGGAGGCGGTCGCCAGGAGTTAACGAGCAATCGTCGGTCCCGTCGTTTCGAGAAACGCTGATCCGTCGGTCCGGTTCGTCGCGAGTGGTGCTTCGGAACCTTGAACCGCTCCGAGTGTCGATACATCGGCTCGTATATCGCGCGCGTTGCACACACGCGAACCGAGAAGTAGCAAGACATAATCACCGAGCACAAAGCCATTAGAGAATCCAACCGTACGTATCGAGAGACCGGGGTGGGGAGAAAGAGTCGCTAGGTGCGCCCGAAAGGGAGAGTAAGGACCTCGATGTGGCGCCATATGGCTGCTGGGTTCCTTTATCCGCGAACCTATGGGGTACTGCACGGGCACAAGTACCTGTGTATACCCCTATACCCCTCTGTGGACCTTCCACGGTGTACCGATTGACGCGCGCGCGCCTGTGTGCGCGCTCCCAAACACCCGGGAATCCGCTCTCGAACAGCCGCAGAGCGTCGTGAATGCACGGATTACCCATTGTTAAGCGTGCGCACGCCCGTCGAACGTATCCTCTCGTACCTGCGCACGTGCCTAATTAGATAGGAAGTGATCTGCTCGTCGCGCCGTGGATCGTTCGATTTTACGCCGCACGCTCGATTATTTTCCTCATTGTTTCGTCGCGAAGCCGGCTCGCCGAGACGACTCGTTACCAACCGGTGAGAAATCGCGCGCGTCGGGAGAGAAGCGGAGGCGTAGAAAATTTTCATCCTACTCTGCGACGTAAGAATATTTTCCAAAGAAACGACGCTCGAGCGAAACGCGTGGGAAGGAAACGGTACGGTTCGGTGCTTCTTTGAACGCGCTTATTGTTGCAATGTTTGTTGCGAAATAATTCTCTTCGATCCTCGAAGCGCGGAATACGAATCGAGAGCGTGTTATTTAAACTTAAAGATCGATGTAGACAATCTAAGGACAATAATTTGGAAATTGTGAGCAACGTCACAAATTTGGAACAAGTAACATTTATCGCACACCTGCGATAGATTTCTTCTTTCCCCTGTACTCGTCTATTGGTAGATCGCACCGGATCGATTTCGAATATCCGGTGACCGCACGAGCCGTAGCGCGAACGAGCGCCGGGTAACAGGTTCTAAGCAGATCGGCGAAAAATATCCTTTTTCTCAATGTTCGCGTAGCCTCGCGAGGCTGGAACGGGACAGACGGTTAAGCTTTTGCGGCCTCGGGCGAACCGTCAACAGCTGGCTCGTGCAAACACCTCGACGGGGGGATAGTTCTGGTCCCTTTATACTCGGCTCGTAGGGGTGTCGTCGTTGCGCTCTCTCCCTCGTCCGTGCACTCGTGACACGTTGCGTTACAAGATCCATAACACAAGGGCAACCGGGACCGTTTCCAACCGGTCATCGATTTACGATTAAGAAAATATATGGCCGGATCGATGCGCAAACATTTACGAACTTCTATTCTCGCTATCGGCGCGCAACGAGGCACCGAGGCGGCTTCGTGTCGCGATTAATCCCGGCACGAGCGATTTTACGACGCGACGACCACCGCGAGACTGATTAAATCCTAACGCAACGTGTATCCGTTCCTCGGTCGTATATACGCGCGGTTTCGTAACCGTACACTCGTACCTACCCTTGTAACCCGATATTCCGTGAAAATCTACCACGGCAGCGGTGAATTCCCCGCGACGACATTTTTATCGCGGCGATTGTCACGCGGAAAACCGTGCCCGGGCCGCTCCGGCCGAACGAAACGAACGCGCGAGATAACAAACCGACGCGTTTCCACGCTCTCCGGCTAATTAATCTTTATTTTTAACCTCCGGTAGCTCCCGGTCGTCGCGGCACGTTACGCGCTGCTGCTCGATATAGATTGCACGTTCCTCGAGCACGATACTCGCCCGACGAAAAAAAAATATATTTATTCGCGATCGAAAGGAAAAGATTCACGGAGAACTTTATCGCGATATCGGTGATCCTTCTCGTTTATCTTTCGCTACGGAGAACGCATCCGGAATCACCTATTGGTCGATTACGTCGTCGAGACGCAGCGCGTGTATCGTTTTTTCCGCGATCGAAACGACCAGAGGAGAATCCGCGCGGAAGCTCGCTAGGTAGACGCAGAAATTTTTTAATTTCCTCTTAGAGCCGACCGGACTCGGTGGGAAATAAGGAACGAGCGATTCCCCGGGGGGGAATGGTCCTCTTTATTATTCAACACCCATTACCACCACTCTCCGGTTTTCCCGTTACCTCTCTCCATATTCTCACTCGTCCTATCTTCACCTCCCTACCCAGCGAAGAGACCCGGAAAAACGGGAGGAGGCTCCAAATGGAAAGCGAAGACCGGGGAGGGCTCGCGAGATGGGAAACCTAACGAAAACAATAAAGACCGATTTTTTACGGACCGACGAACCCACCCCTCGCGTGGCTCGTCCCGCGTTGCGGATTTACCTCCGCCCGACTAAACTCTTCGCCATCGATTTTCTACGATCTTCGTCTCGCGCGTTGCCGAGAGACGTTCGAATTTTCAAGGAATCGACACGGACGGATTCTTCGCGATGCAAAACGCGATCGTTCACCGGAAAGAAACCGAGAACGGAGAAACGGTCGGAAGTCGAGCAATTTATCTTCGACGGACCATCGGTGGCTTCTCGGCACCGATTGGATAGAATACACCGGTTCTCCGTTGTTTCCAATTTATTTGTACCGGCGAGAAAATCGAGGATTTTCCGAATTAACGATAGAAGGGGGCGATAAGTGTTCCGAGTAGCGATTTGCTGGCGTTGGCGTTGAATCGTATCGGGGGATCGAAAAGCCCGGAATGCTCTTCTCTCTTTTCCGTCGTTTCTTTTCTTTTCTTTTCTTTCTCTTTTTTCTCGATTTTTCTTATTTCTTTCCTCGTTCTTCCGTCTCTCCGGCTCCTCTCGCGCGCTCCCGCGGGGCATCGGCTGGGGAACCGGCCCGAAGAAGTACCACGGAAGAAAATCAAGAACAAGACGACCACGAGCCGACGGCGATTCCTTTATTCGAAGCTACTAGCGCAAGAATGCAATCACCTTGTCTAATGGAGCCTCGGGGTCAAGAACAACGGTTCTCAGCCGGTGGATCGTCGAACGAACGACGCGTCTACCGTCGACGATGGCTTTTAAACGTTAATCGACGATCACGGTGACCAGGGGGGGAGGGACGCGGGCCAGACCGGGAAGAGAACAAACCGAGGACGATTGAGCGGCGCCGAGCGAAAGGAGAACGACTTTCGATCGTTCGCCGAATGGAAATTCATGAAAATGCAACAACGTCCTCGAGGGAACCGAAAAAACGACAACCCTCTCCTCCGTGTTCCACGGTGCTTCCCCCGTCTCGAGGAAGAAATCGATTCGAGGGCACGGTAGCCAACGATCGTCCGACTAATTGCATTGCTTCGTTCGGCGTTGACCGCAGACAAGACGAAAGAAAAAGGGAGAAAAACCCCCCGTTGGGAACGGCTCGACGTTAAGATTCTACGACCGCTCTATCCGCGATTCCGTTCTTCGAGACGATTTTTCGAAGACCCATCAGCGGACCATTTACGTTTACTCTCGCGGCGATTATTTTCATCGAAAACACGGTCAGGAGACTTCAAAGTTCGAAGTCAACCCGGAACAATTTATTACACGGCCGAACGCGAGGGGGCAGACTCTACTCCGGTCCGTGTTTCGGCTACTCGGTTTAATTAGACGCTCTTTTCTACGAACGAGCCTCGTAAACAATACGTCGAGCACGACTTACGATCGTGACTGAGTTACCGTGGAATTAAAGGCTCTCGGTACGAGAGCGAAAGAGCAAAGCTCGAACCGCGCCGCGGACCACAATCGTCCGAGAACTTTCCACGGTTATCGTCGTTCCAGGGATCGTTCATAAAGACGTCCTCGAAGGGTGGTCTCCCGGAATACATCCGACTAATCGGCTAATAAATAGCCGTCGAATTAGCTGTAATTGGCTTTGCCTGTAAACAGAGCGCGAGCGCGCGGGTGTAGCCCATTAGCATCCCGCAGGATCCATTAACTCCTCTCCTTCTCGCTTTGCACGCGACGTCGCATCGGCTTAAATCCTCTCCCTCCCTCGCTCTCTCTCTCCCTCTCTCGTTCTCTTTTTGTCTCCCTCTGGTCCACGCGCTACCTCCACGATCGCGGAGAACAAAGTGCGCGGACGAGGTCTCGTCGAAGCGCGCGAGTTAACCGTGGAACGAAGGCGGCCGCGAATTAACGACGAAACGGCAGACAGGGAGAAGAAGATATCGATTGAGTCTCGGAATCGCGAGCCCTTCGAATCGCGCTAGGAAAGGGTTCGATCGACTCGTTGCGAAACGTACGACAACGACGAAAACGACGACGACGAATCGCGAGAAACGAAACGCGCGAAACACGTGAACCGTAACACCGGAAAACCATTCGCGGCGTCGAGTGTCACTTGTTGCTGGAAATCTACGAGACGACTCGGCGTACACCGTGGAACTCGATCATTTTTCTTTCGCGCCGCGAAACCGATCCTCTCCGGCCCGAAATCGAAGCCCCTCGATTCGAGTCCGTCGAGCTGTTTGCTCTCGATTGATTCTTTTTCTTGTTTCGCGGCCGTTTCGTTCCGTTTCGCGATACGTACCCCGAACGAGAGTATCGATTCGTGAACGAACGATGGCCAGTAGCGATGGGTTCGTGCGTTCGGAACAATTCCGGCACTTACCGGCTGCTACGACTCCGCGGAAGAAATAAAAGAGTTCCGGGACTCGTTCGCTGCGACGATTGAGCTACTCGAACCACGTTGAAAGATTCCCTTCCTTCTCCGTGGAAATTCCGGGCACAACTTTCGATGATTCTAGCTGCGACGAGCGCGTTGTAAATAAACCGGATCTCGAACTTACGGCCCGTACAATTGATTCGTCGTCTCTCCGATGTATCTCTGAACCTCCGGTGCGGGTTATCGGCGAAAACGAGAGCGAAAAGTGTCTAATCGCGACTTCTGGATCATTTGTACAGTCGTGAACGTTCTCTCTCGCGGCTGGAACGTTTTCTTCGTTTCTTCGAAAAGTGAGGCACCTAGGACGATTTTCAGCTATTTCAACGCGTAGATTCGCCTCGTGAAGCATAGAACCGTTTACAGATCACCTGCACGGGTATTCGAATATCGCGAAGGAAGAGTCTCGTTGATTCCTAGGTGGAATAATCTCGAACACGGAAATTTCAATGTCGTCGTTTCGAGTCGGTTCCGTCGGCAGGTTCCGGAATCGATGGTCCGCGAGCTTGAAATTCGACGATGATTGCCGGCCCCTGGAATTCCGTTAACGAAGGATAGGGGAAAAAAGGTACAAGTATCGAGGGCGGAGATGGAAAAATTACAAATCGAGAATCGAGGGATGCCCGGTCGCTGGCGATAAATCGCGATTTCGCGGCCGAGCCGCTCCGAATTCAACGCCGCGCAATCCCGATATATTTTCGTTCACGATCCCTAGACGCCTCCTCCGCGAACCGCTCGAAAATCCTCGAGCGAGCCGACCGCCACGGGTACACGCGGACACGCGTGCGTGTGCGTGTGCGTGTGCGCGTGGCGTACACGTCGAACGAGCGAGAGGGTGCACGCGCAAAACGCGCGCGTTACTCCGCGGTCCATTAAAAATGTGTTGGTTTTATTTGGCCGACCCACCGGCCAGCTGACACGAGGGGGAGGCTCGAAAGAGAAACGAACAGGCGTCGCGGTGCTCGTTACGATAACGCTTCGGCGCCGATCGCTCACCAGCCGCTCTCGAATGATCACGCACCGAAAATGTCCTCCCGCGAGACGACGCTCGATCGTTTCGTGCAACGTTTCTTTTTTCTTTCTTTCGTTCTTTCTGTCTTTCTTTCTTTCTTTCTTTCTTTCTTTCTTTCTTTCTTTCTTTCTGCCTCGAAAAAGTAAAGGGACGGAAACGAACGGTTCCTGGACCCTTTGTCGCGATAATTATTTCCGAGAGCAGACCTCGCGTAACTCGATTCGACCTTTTCCGTCACCGGTGAATCGAGATTTGTTTATCACGGACCGGCACGTATTTTCGTTGCGTAAACGAGTCGAAGGCTACGTCGAAGATTCCGATTGAAAGAAGAGAAAATCGAACATCGTCGCCGCAAAGTTTCTTCGAAATCGTACGATTCGTGATCGAAAGAAACTCGTGCACCGGTTACGATTGAAATCGATACGAGCTGCGTTTGGATAAAAATTATATTAGAAACGTACGGGAAAAATCGAGTCACCGCAATTATCTCCGCGCACGGTGGTAAATTCTATCCTCGCGATTCTTAGTTACGAGAGCTGGGATACGCGCGATGTCGTAAACGCGAGTAGAAAACGCGGCGAATCGATCCAACGAATAAACAAATTACGATCGACGAATGCCGGCGCGCGACCGTGTTCGAAGATCCATAGCCACAGGTGTGTACGTACGTGCGTACCGTTTTCCACCTATTTTAGCTAGACGGACAGGTTTACGGTTAACGCAACACTCGGATGACCAGGTCACAGGCAAACTGAACAACCGAGAGTCAATATTTAGCTGGCCATTAAACGAACGAGCCATCGAAAGCACCGTGAACGCCGCGGAGACCGAAACGGAAAAAAAAAAAAAACGAAAGAAAATCCTCCCCGCGTAGTTTAAACACCGTGAACATCGAAAGGTTCGATTTCTCTTTTAGAAGGCCGTGGAAACGTTTCGAGAACTTTCGAACGCGTTACCGGCTGTAAATCGTGCAACCACGTCGCGTTTGTTTAAACGGGAGAAACAATCGTGAAAGCCAACCAACGATCGTTTCGCGACTGATGCAAATTTCTACGGAATCTCGACTGTTGGATAAATTTTTCTTTCTTCGATTTTCCATCGAGAACGTGTCTCGAATGAATTATACCGGCCGATTCGTGGTATTTCGTCCGACAGAGAGATTGTCGTTAACGTGGTGCATCCCTCGAGTTGTTTTCTCGATCGTGGTAATCTCCTCGGGTCTCTACCGACCCATCCTCGAGGTACATCCTTCGTCTAGGACAAAAACTGTTACGATAGATTACACGGAATACGTTTCCTCGGTTTTCCCATTCTATTTTAATAGCATTAAAAACACGAGTTCCGTGCACTCGGGAGACTTCTTAGCTAAATACCTCGCGCATACGACTTCACGGAAGAACGCATTAAGGTCGCGTGCACGCGAGAGAAAGAGAGAAAGAGAGATAGACGGTATTAAGAGGAAAGGATCGCGCATCGCGCGAAGAACCGAGCTCGCTCGCGGTGAATTCTTCCCCGAAGAAACGAAGCGACGAAAAGTTTCGTCGGTGGTTCGAGGAACCGGCGCCGCCAGAACGCGGGGAAGTCCGCCTCGACTTATCCAAATAATTTACACACCTAGCGCGGGCGTGCACGGAAACACGCGCGATTCCACGCGTGCCGCGCGCCATGTGCCGTCGGGCGAACCACCTATAAATAAAATCTCGTCCCTTTCGAAATCGTAGGTGGCGAGGTCCGATCCTCCTCCTGCGGGCGACGTTTGTTTGGATTTATTCGGGATTTCCTGCACGTGAGACCGGTGGCGTCGCGCGCGACCAGTCCGCCCCGAAGGATTTATTTCCATACGCGCGACCCGCGCGAGCCGTTTTCGTGCACCGTCTTCGAGACGGCTCTCTACTCGCCGCGAGTACGGCGTATTCTCGCGGAATTCCGGAAGACCGCCGCGGTAACGCGTCGAGGTGTACGCGCCACCTTCCGCGTATCAATATCCGTGGAACGCGTGTATTGTCGTTCGTCGACCGTGGATGCTCCGCGAAATAAAGAGGATCGTATTTCAAAAGGACCGAATTAATGCGGAAACGCGGATCCAAAGCATCCGTACCGCCCCCAGCCCTCGACCCCGCGGCCCGCCGCGCCCGCTTTCCACGGACGTTTATCGTTTACGTTCCGCGTTATGGAACGCGAGAAGAAAATAATTAAATTCCCGGGCGCATCAGGATCTTACCGTCGCGTGAATAATTCACGAGAATGCTTTTAACCGGACGGGGCCCCCGCGAGGAAGGACAGAAAGGGATTAGATCCTCTGAAACACGTAATGGCGGCCGCCGTCCCGGTTACCCTTGTCAATAATCGCGAGGAATGCTTTTAGTTTTAAACCCCACCCCCGTCCCCACACGCTCGTCTCCTAAGACTTTACCGCGCGCGCGGTTCACGGGTCCGTTCGCGTCAACGTTAATGGCCACCTCGAAAGGATTTCAGTCCGGTGCTACCGTCGTCCACGTCGATGGACGCGTTTCACGATCTTTCCGGCTTCCTGTCTTCGGCTCGAATTCTCCACCCGTGACCGTCACGGCCCTCGGCCGACGTTACCTCGTCGTACGGACGACGCGTGACGTTTATCTCGCGTCGTTTCGATCGCACCCACGGGGACGCGAATCGATCTCCTCGTCGAGTCGTCGGGAGTACCGGGGAAGAACCCGACGAGACTCCGGAAAGAATCTGTTCGTTCTCCTCGGATGGAGTCGTAACCCAATTTACCGAAGACCCTAACCCACTTTCGCCGCCGCTCGAGGGTGTAGATGCGCAATTTACCGCCGAAGAATGCGATCCCCCCGGCTGGATTCCCTCCCCTGATTTCTTACCGGTGTAGGTGAGGGTGTGCGGGGCCGGTGGGGGTGGATTTACCCGGTGAAACGCCGCTCCCGTTCCAAGACGCGCGTCTAGACGACCTACGTCAACGTCGTCGGCCAAAAAATTGCGGCGGAGCTCCCGAAACAATAATTCCCGATGAAAGAAGGGAAGCAACGACCGAGCCAAGAAACATCCAGCCAGTTGCCCGATGGTTCGGTAAGCCCCGGGAGGCTCCCGGTCCTCCACGTTCGAGAGAGAAACGCCCTCTCCGAACGGGGTGCTCGTTTCCTTCGCGGAGAAATCGGTGAACCGTTTTCTCGTTACGGGGAAAAAGAGTCGTTATGCGACTCGGACCGCTCAGACGCCCGGAAAAACGGCGTCCCGCGTTTAAAAGCGACCGGTTCGCAAATGATTCCAAGATTCACGAGACGCGTGGATCGGATCTGAACCGCGAAAATCTTTCTATCGGGCGTCGCGCCGCGCCAAACAGAGAGAGAGAGAGAGAGAGAGAGAGAAAGGTTGCGCGGCGAGCAGCTTTGTAGGCATTATTCGGACGCGGGGCAAAGCTTTTACGACCACCTCAAAAGGGGCTCGTTCTCGTCGTCGGAATCTTCGTTAATATCGGTTTACGGGGAGCTCTCGTTTCGTTCGAACACCGGGCTGCCTGCCTGCCTGCCTCCTCGCAGACTTCGTCGAGTTCCCCCCCACTCGGTGAACTCGATCTGTTCAATAATTTCCAATAATTTCACCGACGGTGAATAGTTCGAAAGGAGTGGCGGAAAATTCGAGCCGGTTCTCCTCCGTCGGGCGCGTCTCGTATTTTACGAGCGATTTTTCGAGTCGTCGCGACGACGAAACTCGTTTCCTTTCCGCGGATAGCTCGCAGACGTTGCACCGGCAGATGCTACCTTCGAGACTAATTAAATAACCGATTCGCTCGGTAGTACGTTTCTCGTATAAATATTCGATCGGCGTCGAGCGTACCGTTACAGGATTCAATTCGACAAATGCGTTCTCTCGAATCTCCTCGAGCGGAGAAATAAGAAAAAAAAAAGAAAACGAAAGTCGACGGTTTTCGTAGCGGCGCAAAGTTTCCACGGAAAGTCGCTTCCTCGGAGGAGTCTAGGAACAGGCGCTCTTTAAACACTCGAGAGTCCCCGAGCCGCAAACGTTGAACTCTCTCCCCCGAGCTCGCGATCTTTAACCTTCGGCGAGTCCCGCTGGAAATTGGAAATTCTATCCGACGTTATTAAGGAGCAAATATCGGAAAGGAGAACGCGCTCGCGTCCGGGAAAAGATTGTCTTTCCCGGTGCCGAAGCCATCCCAGGGTACACAACGCGCCCGTAGACGCTTCTACGACCTCACCCACACCCACCGCCACCGCCACCGCCACCGCCACCGCCACCGCCACCCCACGACACCGTCGAGACGTCCCCCGGTTCTTTCGAGACGAGTTTATCTAGGCGTCACGGGCCAAATCGGATTTCCACGGCCGGGGAGACGCGGAATGTTAAATTAGAAGGACCCTTTGCACGCATCACCTGCGCGCCGAGGAAAGGTGGGAAAAAAGAGGGCTGCCGTAGTCGAGGAAAAGGGTTTCTCCTAGCTCCGTGAATTTATCGGCCGACCGACCGGTCGCGGTGAACTTTTCACTCAAACTTTCCGCGTGCTCGTACCGACCCTGCCCCGGACGAAATTCACTTTTCGAAGTTCGTCGTTTCGGTCACGCGGCTTACCGATATCGTCGATGCAAAGAACCACCACCGAGCGAGCACCGAGAGACCGGGAAAATCAAGGACGGTTCGAGAGAGTTTCGCGGAGCTCGCGGAAACTCGATCGATGTCTCGATTTTACGCGCCGGACCTCTACTTCGATTCGAGTACCTCGAGTACACCGTGTCTCGGCTTTCCTGTCCAACCGAATACCTTTGATACCTTACACGGTACGCGAGAACGTTACTCGTGAAATTTCTAGCGTACGGGAAAGTATAACGGGACGCAACGTTGCGCTCTTCCGAGTCGAATAACTCGAAAGTGGACGTTTTTAGGACCATCGGTACTTTTACGGAATACGTAATTTCGTCAAAGACGTGCAAAGTGGAACGTTCTCTTTAAAACTCCTCCACCTAGGGGGAAAAAAAAAAATCATTCGTTCCGTATTACGCACATCCTCGAACTCTACGACTCTCGTCGACGAGACTCTCGCGTATCGTTCGAAACAACGATGTTCCTCTCGAACGAACGAGGAGCAAATGATCGGAAAAGATCGCGAGATAGTCCACGCTTTCTTAACCGGTGGAGAAAAAAAAAAGAACCCTTGGCTCGGAGCAATCTCGAGACAGAGGAAAGGTAACAGGTGGTGGTAATAATTTTGCGCGAGGCAACGCCGTGTTCCCGAACGACTGCGACACCAGCGAATTACCAGGGGCGTTAATTAACCGTGATCATTGGGGAAGAATGGACGGTGTCTGGTGCAACGGGAGTGTTTATTGTGATTCGAATCGATTGTCCACCGAGGAAAATAATTTGAAAGGAAGAGGAAGAAGATTGCACGGAGGAAGAGGTGGAGAAGGGGGTACGAAAAAATAATTTCTACGATCGCAAAACGGCAGCCACGGAGGGAAGAGACGAGAACTGTTTTACCAAGAGGACCGTAAAAAAAGTGGAAAGGGCCCCGGTGGAGAGTTTTCTCCTGTATCCGGTGGCAAGTGGTCGTAGACCGCGTCGACGGGGCCCGTTCGACGTCCACGACGTTCCATTGCACGTGCACGTGAATAGGAGAAATGCGCAATCTTACCGGGTACTCGCCGAGTAACCACTACCACCTCGGAAAGCGCCAGAAAAACTTTAATGGATCTGTTTTTAAGGACCCTCCCCATCCCCGCGGCGCACGAGTTGCCGACCTCTTCACCGTGCAAAAACCCTCTCGAGTCAATGCTTCAGCCGAGGCAAGAGTAGAACGGAAAAAGTAGAAGGACAGGGACGAGGAGAGCGAAGTAGAACGCGAGCAACCGGCAGCAAATAAAGCACGAGACAGATAATCGTGCCATTTAACAGCGGTGCTCATCCGATCCGGTTGTCTAAACACCGGTGGCAATTAAAAACCGAAAAAAAAGAACGAAATACGTTGTCTCCTCTAGGTCGAACGTTCGCTCTCGAAGACCCGATCGCGAGTACGCGCCGATCGGTGGAACGCGGAACGGTTCCAGATAACGGAGAGGGACCGGGAAACGTTTCTCCTCTCCCCCTCTCCCCTCTCTGAGAACAGCAAGACAGTTTCGGAGCGATAAGGCTCGACCCGAGGTCTCTCCACTTCGGAGATTACCGAAGGAAAAGCTTTCGAGGCCGAATCGTGAGCTCGCCGAAACTTCCGCGAGGTATGTATACATAGGTACTCGATGCGTATATACCGAGAGCGTCTAGCTAGCATTAATCATCCTGTTCCAAAGGCGGCTGGTTGCAATTTCCCAATGAACGTCAGTTCAACAGATTTTTCATCTTCTCCGACGGCGGCGGTGGTGGTGGTGGTGGTGGTGGTGGTGGCGGTGGCGGTGGCGGCGGCGCTGTACTGCACGCGGGCATACCGCGCATACTTTTTGTTCTCCGGCGCGGTCGTGCTCGTTCTCGCGTATTTTCTCTCGTCTTCTCGGGCTCTTTGTTTTCTTCCCCCGTTCACGTGGCCCGTCCCGAAACCGCCACGCGCGTTTATCCCTGTCCCTTGTTTCCCGGGCCGTCTTCGTCATCGTCTTCCCCCGCAACCTCGTCCTCTCTCTCTCTCTCTCTCTCTCTCTCTCTCTCTCTTCAATCGGTGGCCCGTTTCGGTCGACTCGTAAAGGCTCGCCCACGGGCCCGAGTCGACGATTGGGACCCCGGGAGACCGATATCGCCCAATAAAGTCCGCGAAATACAAGGCGTCGATCGAACGGACGTTTCGAAAAGAAAATATATAAAAAGTAACGACCTTTGTCTCGCGCGGCCCCGTCCCGCGAATTATTCTTATTGGTCGATTAACGGGACGCGCGCCATCGATCGACGTAAATTCCCAACGACCGTACGCAAACACGTCCCGCGTCCCTCCTCTTCCTTCTCGACCGAATATCCCCTACCACGGCGGATGGATATCGCCGCGATACCGTCCCTCCAGGTGGAAACCTATGCGAACCGTCCAGGGATATATATCGTCGCGATGCGAGTCATTTATTGCTCGTATCTTATCGGAAACGCTCTCTTCTTCGAGCCGTGGCGCCGGTGATTTCGGTGGAACTGACGTAGAATACGAACGACACGCGCGCGGTATTAATCCTTTCGGTCACGGCGTCCGTTCTAATGGACGACTGTTTCGACGCGCGCATTTACAACCACGGGTTTGCGCAACGCGATGCCTCGCGATCCCCTCGCGATCCCCTCGATCGCGACCAACAACCCGCGAGCTCCGCTCGTTCGACTTTAGAACGAAACTGAAATTTCCATTACGGAATCGAATAGCAGAGCGTGACAAAATACAAAGTAAATGTTCGATGTTTGTTAACGCACGGGTAACAACTTACGTACGCGTACCGTTCTAACGCAACGCACGGATAAATAAACAAAGTTCATCCGTCGAGAACGTCGGAGCCATCCGGCGCGAGATTTCCCCCGCTGCTCGGTGTTCCGAATCTAAGCGATTATCGAAGTTAAAAATTCGAGCTACGAAGGGGAGGGGGATCAACAATTTCGAATTCTCTCTATCGGCCACCGAGTCGCTGTTCGCGAGCTATCAGTTAATGGCTACACCACCCCCCTCGAAAGCCAAAAACACCCCGACTAGAGCTCCTACTCGGTAGGGAAAAAAGTTCCGAGCCCGAGAGGGATTTCTATATTTCACCCCCACCATCGGCCACTCGGCGCACAACAGAGATTTACCGCGATTACTTTAACCATATTCCGCGGTACTTTTCCGCGAATTCGCGAAAATTCCCCGGTCGGCCGAAAGTTTCGATGCACCTCGTTAATTTAAGAGTATTTTCGCATTTCGAGAAAAACTTCGCAGACAAGGTAAACATTTGATCGGCGAGACCACAGCGCTAATGAAGGCCGATAAAACGGAATTAAAACCGTTTTCCACGGCGATTCGCGCAATTAGAACGGAGCCTTGTTCACCGATTTCCTACGACCGCGTAATTAACGTTCCAAGTTCCGAGGTATCTCTCCCGATTGATACGAAGCGCGAAACGAAAGAATCCCAGCGACGAAAAGCACCCCTGGACGATACGGTTCCGTGTTAGAGAAACGGGGGTAGGGGCAGATAGCCGCGCTCTTTGTTGCAGCCGCATCGATTTCCGTGTTTAACCGAAGCTTTAAAAGATAAGGGCCAGTATACCGACACGCCTGGAACGAAACAGTGACGCCTCGTTTGTCGGAGCGTGAAAGCGTCGCGTAGCACGCTTTCTCGCCTCCCTTCCCCTAACGAGCTAGGCCCGCGATTCCGCACCGTTTTGTTCCTTAAAAAAGTTTGCGACAAAGACCATAGGCGGGCAAGGAAACAACCGTGCGCCAATTGCGTCCCGGAGCCGACGGAAAGGAAAATAGAGACGCCGATTGCGTTACTTTGCGAGGGAAGAAGAAAAAAAGAAAGGTTCCGCGACAGAGGGCAAAGAGGAGCAATTCGATGCAAAAAGGATCCGACCGATCGGACGACAGAAATTGCGCGCACCCCCTCCCCCAAACGCGAGGACAATACCCTGAAATTCCAAAACGAATCAATTTTTGCCAACGAACCCTTTTCGACCAGTTTCGGATCGATGTTCCGTTTTAAAGTTAAAATTGGCCGCCTAAATGTAATGGACGCATCGTTCGGCTTCATGACGACGACGACGACGACGATGACGATGATGATGATGATGATGATGATGATGATGTTTGAGAACCTAAACGAGCCCGGTGTGCACGCGCCGCCGTTACCTTTTATCGAATAAACCAATTTGATTGGATCGTACAATTTAATCAACTAAATGTAATCACATGCGAAACGTAATTGCACGATACCGGAGCTCGTTCTATTACCGAGGGCCAATTACCCGCGATTTAATTATCTTTGTTGCGCGATGTAATAATTATCGTAAGAAGCGCATTGTACAGAACCACGCGTCCTTCTTCTCGGTCCGCTCCGGAGGCTCGCGATGCTATTCGCGAAACTACCGAGTGCACGGTTGTTCCACGAGTGTTTCACGGTTGTTCTCGAGCATCGGTTTCGACCGAATCCGTAGAAACGAGAGGCACACGTTTTCGTTATAGACGTTTCGAGCGATGTGTACTCCGAACGTTGCGCGAATGGAAACACCGAGGAACGAAGACAGGATGTTTAGATCGAGAGCCTGGCCTTTATTACTTGGCGGGTCGGAGGTTCTCCCGCGACGAAACGTCTCTTCCCGAAGACGGTGATTTCATCGTGAAAACAACTTCCAATAACGCGAACCGCGGGTAATTCGATAAACGAACAAGTACGGTTGATTTCGACCGGTGCGCGCGATCGAGCGCGAAAACGTGACGCGATCGTAAAACATCGAGCGGATCGATCTATAGGAAAACGAACAAAAAAAAAAGGAAAAAGAAAAAATGAGCAATTCTTTTCGAGCAATTGAACCGACGATGCGAGTATTCCGATCAATTTTACTACCCTCCCTCCCCACGGGCATTGCTCCCCTACCGTACGCGTTTACCACCCCACGAGTCTCTCGCAGCGCTGCGTCTAATATGAATGCCAGCGACGCGCTATTTATTAAATAAATCAGCATCGCGTGTACACGTAGACACGCTCGTATGCCTCGATAGTTGGTAGCTGAGCGTTATCGAGAGACGATGCTCGAATCATAAATACAGTAGTGTGTACGTGGCTTCAATAAACCCTCTCTTAGCGAGTTTCAGCCCCTAGCTACGACCTTCTCCGCTTTCAATAAGGCAAGTCCTTTCGACTAGGTTGGTTTTCCCAGGGAAAACGGATATGTATCGGTGTATATTGGCTGCCGGAGTATCCAGAGTGGCTTTCGACGTCGTGTCGAGAGGACCTCCATAGATCCCCTCAATGAATATATTTCTTCGATCCGCGGGTGATATCGGTTGCGCGAACGCAACGTATAAATTCCGACCGCGTTATTACAGCGTCCCTCCTCACCCCCGTTTGCCGCGTTTCTTTTTTTTTTCTTCTTCTTTTTTTTCGAGTCGCGCCGTTTCTTGCCAGAAATTTTCGAACGCGAACGATTTCCGCGTTTCCTTCGTCGAGAGCGACGGACGCTCGATAATCGCGAGGATCGCGGGTCGAAACTCGATCGTGGTAACCAGAAAAGACTCCCCGGCCTAATCGTTACACCCCCACCTCCGAGCGACAACGCGAACCACGGGGTGGCTACGATCCTATTTGTACTCGTACGTTTCAGGGCGTAGACTCGGAAGCGGGTATTGTTTCCGACGGGGCACGATCAATATTTAAGGGGTTTAAAATCAGAATGGAGATGAGTACATAATAGAGGCCGAGATACAGGCTCTGCGTAAACAGCGCGCCCGTTCCCATACGTACATACGTACATACGTACGTACGCGCGTCGGGTTTTCCTTCGGGTTCGGGAAAACGCTCGGGGAGAGAACACGGGAAGGCGGAGGCAAGAAGAGAAAGAACCGGAGAGGAAATATCTCCTCCGACGAATGATAAAAAAGAAAGAGAAAAGAGAAAAAAAAAAGAAAAAAAGAAAAAAAGAAACGGGGATCGCGTTCTGAATCGAGTCTCGCGAGCACCGGTTCTCCCTCGATAGCGCGAAATAAATTACGCAGGAGGAAAAGTTACGAAAAATTGTCCCTCTCGCGGGGAGGGGAACGACGCGCACCGCCGTGTCAACTCGAGCATAAGACGACCGGAAGATCATCGCCCGTATAAATAGCCCCGACGGCTCCGTACGGATGATAATAAACGATGACGAGGAGGATGACTGTCGATGATAAAAAACTTGCAGAGAGTGAGAGAGAGAGAGAGATAGATCCCCTCGAGCACGCATTCGATTCAATCCCTGAATGGGACCGACTGTCTTATTCATTCGTCGCGCTATAGAAAGTGAGAAACTCCGAAGCGAATTCCCGAATCTCGTCTCTCGCTTCCGCCTTGGTCGTTTCCCGTCTCGTTTCCTCGGTCCTCGATTTACCGACCCATTCTCCACCGCGGACGAATTTATTCGGAGATCACCGGCGAAAACCAAACTTTGTAAACCGCTCGCACGCGATGATCGCGTATAATTAGGCATTGTCTACGCGCGGAGTACACCGGAGCCAGACCGAGCGCAAATTCCGCGTGTATACGTAGTCGCGAACCTGGCCCGTAGACATCGACCGTGAAGGGCAGAAAGTCGATGGTAACGAACGCTGCGTCTGTACACCGCTCGAGCCAGCGAGAAAGAAAGAAAGAAAGAAAGAAAGAAAAAAATCAGATTCTTTTCTTCACCGGTGACCATTCACCGAGCGATCCACACCGTACACCGTTTCGACTCGGCTTCGAAATTTTCACTCGTCACCGACCATCGAGAGATCCGCGGAGAGTTCCGCGCGCGGTTACCGCGCGTCCCGTCGGTATCCGCACAACGGAATTTCGGAAGACATTCAATATTGACCGGTTAAATAGTTCATGTCCCGCAGACGGCGACGGTTACCGGTACCGCGAACCGGTATCGTCTTGCCCGCGCGGATGCATTAGGGAGAGCCGCAAATTGGCATCGTTTCTGGTCTATTATTAACGGAAACGTCGAACGACACCGTGCAAATATACGATTCGGCTTTCAACGGAGGGGTGGTATAAAAGCATCGTTACGGCAACAGGCGTTCATCGGTTTAGCGTATAATTACTTCTCTCTCTCTCTGTCTCTCTCTCGATCGGGTAACCGAACCCTCCGTTTTCCTATCTAAACTCCGATTCTCGATTCGATACGTCCCCCTGGCCGCGATACGGAAAGAACACTGCACTCCCCCCTCTCGATCGACGGATTCTCCTCCCTTGCGCGCGACCATTGAATCCTTCGGATCGGATTATGCTTTTGGGTAGAGAAAGAGAGAGAGAGAGAGAAAGAAAAAAGTAGACAAACGTAAGAAGATACCGTAAGCGCGAACGAAATACAGAGTTTAGAGCTCGACGGATCGTGTAACCGTTCACCGCGGGATGAATTTCGAGGAAGAACCTGCCTCGAAGATAAATAAGGTTAACGAACCCGCGACGAGCATTAGACGATGAGTGCTCGCGTACGCGCTCGCGTAGGAGTCGGTGCGATTGAGTTACGAGACGATCGAGGTATGCAGCCGGAAAGAGAGGTATTTACTTTGTCACTCTGTGACGTAATATCGTCGTCGCATCCGTACGCGTGTTTAGTTATCCCCGTCGCGTTGCCACGACGATGGTATTCGTTCGTTCCGCAAATTCCGAAATGGCAGACACGCGTTCCGTGCGCGGTAAAGCAAATAACAACGCCGTAGGAGCTCCCCGCGTGTGTTTAAGCTGCTTTTCCGAACCGCAGCCAGCCAGCCAGACGGCAAAATGTTTTTAGCAAATTACATCCGGGTTTAAGCACGAAACCGACGACTTTCGGACCGGTGTTTAACGAGACTTTCGTCCGCGGCTGGATCGATCGCGCAGCTTTCTCCGAACCGTAGCCGTACAATTTTCGCATCGATGGTTCCTCTCCTCGTACTCCGTCTTTGGATCCCGCGCGCGATCGTCGCGTATCGATCACGGTGTGTCTCGTACCTACACATTTTTCGCATCAATAGTTTCCCGCTAGATCCCCGTGTGTCCGATCCGAGTTTCCTCCGCGAGGTTATCGATCGCGCGATGTCCCCCTCCGGCCCTCCGCCCCTCACGATTCGACATTTTTCGCATCGACGGTTTCTCGCGGCGCCCTCGATCTTCGGGGACAGCCGCCGCGTCCGGTCGCTCGTCATCGATCACCCCGAATATCGATAAATCCGTGGAATCGCGTTCGCGGCGGTATCAGTATCGAACGAGAAAAACGCATTTCGGGGTGGCCGGCGATCGGAAAAGGATTCCTCTCCTTTGATCCGTATGCACGTCGCCGGTTCCCCTCGCGCGAAAACGACTTCCCACCGAGGATCCCTGGGATCGTTTGATCGCTTCGGGGCCGAGATTTAACGAGCGGAACGAATCATCCGTCGTTCTCGAAATCCAAAGTCCCACGGAATTCGCACGAAGAACCGGCGGGTGCCTCGTGTTCGGCATCGATCTTGCGTTTCCGCGAAACGATTCACGGCACGATTTTACAGGGAACGAGAGCTCGGGAACCGTTCCCCGTTGGGGAGAGAGAGGGTACGGCCACGTGGCCGCGTGTAACGCGCGTGCGAATAGAAATTCGAGTCCAGGGGGGGGGGGGAGAACGGAACGTTCGGGGCGACCCCTCGACGTGCTCCAGAACTCTGTGTACGTCTCCGGGGGTAAGAACCGACGGTGCTCCGAGTAGGGGAGCTCCGGTGACCTTGACGGTGTCCGTTGACTCGGTGCACGAGACACGATCCGTAGGTGGAAAACGACGCTGGAGGATCCATCGACTCGAACGCGAATCCTCGCGCCTCCGTCTGGTATTCTTTTTTTTCCGTTTCTGTGTGTGTGTGTTTTTTTTTTCTTTCTTTTTTTTTCTCCCCGAGCGTTTCTGAGCGATTGATCTTCCCCGGGCCGACAGACGGGGAAATTGAAAATTCGCCGGATACGCGTGGAATATTTCAGATCGGTCGGACGGGGTATTGATTTTTCGGGGGGAGGGGGAGGGGGGGAGGGGGGAGGGGGTAGAGGACCGATGTCACCGATGTAACCTGGCGAAAGCGCGCGTGTAAAGTCGCGGGCTCGCCGGCGAGGCATCGTCGATATTTACGTGCCGCGGCTACATTGATTTCGGATTGCGCAGGTGAGCACGTAACTGCGTAAATAATGAGACTCGCCCACGCAGAACGATGTTTTATTCATCGGCGGCCGGCCCAGAGCTACATAGCAGGATGCAACATTTTTAATTCCCCGTAAAATCCCGCGATCGTCCGGAAGCAATAGCGCGCCACCACGGGGCTTAACCGGACGTTCGATATTCGGTCCGTTGCCGCGGTCCCGGCGTTTATTATTCGCTAAGACACGCCTCGAAGATACAAAGATGGGGAGAGGGGAGGGTGGCGCGACGACCAAAGGGGAACAACTCTTTTCCGTTATTAATCGGAGACAAAAGGGGCGCGACCGTTCTCGTTAACCGCGAACCAATCGAAATCTAATTGCGATCGTAATATCCACGGAGCGTTTCGCGAGTCGTTGCACCGCGAGTAATAATTTATTGCCCGATCGCGATTCTTTTCGTGCTTCTCGTTCGGACCCGTCCTCGACCCACGGATCGCGTAATATCGAAACAGCTTTGCGGCCTCCTCAAAAAGAGGAGAGAGACCGTTGGAGTTGCCGACTGAAATTGCCCGACGATTGACAATATTTTGCCACGATTGATATCGTACCGTGGCTAACCGGGGGTTCTCGCGTCCCTTCCCCCCTCGCCCCTTTCCGCGATTATCCGACACGGCCCGGCCAACTTTTCGAATATTGCTCGCGAGCGACTATTAAATTCGCGCGCACCAGTCGTCGGCAATAAATAATAAGAGGCTCGTCGACCGTCATCCGATCCCACCATCTTTCGTTCGTCGAAAATGGCGAGCACCTGCTGTCTCTCTCACTCTCTCTCTCTCTCTCGTACTCTCTCTCTGGAGCCGATCTCTCCGAACTCGATTCTTTTTGTTTTTCTTTCTTTCTTCGTTCGATGCACGTGACGAGGATTTCGGTGTCGGGACAGCAGCCACACTCGCTCGCGAGCGTTCGCTTACGCAACAAAATCGCGCGCGCTCGATCGGGCCTAGTGCCGCGTCCCCTCTTACGCGGAACGGTTTCCGCTCGTACACGCGCTACGAACATTTACGGCCACGTGACCAATTTCACGAGCGAACGGAGAGACTCGTGCCTTCCCTGTGTCTCTAGGAGCTACTACAAAGGTGAAGCGTGTTTCGTCGGACGGCCTGGCATTCGGCGCAATTAGCGAACCGGAGGAACCGAGTTCGCGCGGATCTTCAACGCGTTGCGAACACTCTCTCTCTCTCTTTCTCTCTCTTTCATCGAACCCCCCTCGCTGGAGAAAAATTCGAATTATGTTATTCTTCGGGCCGAATCGAACGCGAGATCAAAGGGATCGAGGCGCCTGGCCGGTAATTCGGCAGGCAATTTAAATTCAAATCGGAGAACCCCGACCCTTTCCCAAGAGACCCACGTCATCGCGATCATCCGCGTTATTGAATGTTTTTCCTTCGCTGTACTCGCGATGAAATCTCAACCCTTCGTCGTCGTTGCGCGCGATCGAACGCTCCGAAGTTTTGCGCGGTGTACCACAGCCAGCGCGATGCATCGCCGCGTTCTTTTTACCCGCGATAAAGTATAATACCGCGCGTTATCGGGGTGCAATTTGTTTTACACTCTCGCGAGAAAACCCGGAAGAGAGATTCCGGGAAAAGTTTCGGGGGATAAGGTTAAACGGGAAACTTGGCGCGAGAGCTACGAACGAGAATTCTCGCGGTGCGCGTCCCGAGCGACGTGGTAGACGAGAAACGAATATTGCACGAATAAACCGCGCGAGTGTCTCGGAGTAGTCTCGGGTGAAAGAAAAACTCGAATCGCGAAGGAAGCGTTACGTTTCGTCGCTGATCATTTTTCAGGATCGTACCGGTACGCGGAGAAGTTTCGATCGGTTGTGCTCCGTTTTCGTGATCGGAGCAGGACTCGAGTGGCCACGGTTTCGATATCGTGGATCGTGAACTCGAAGAATTCAACGAGCCCTAGGCGGCACGGGACAGAAGGATATCGAGGGCGAAAGTCGAGCGTGTCCGCGGGGTGGTAGGAATCGCGTCTACGACTCGACGAACGATACACCGAATGGTAATGATTCCCTCACGGCTCGTAACGGTTTGCTCGGGCCTGACTGCATTTCCTGCTTGTTCCGCGAAACGATCCAGACGCATAACTTCCGTTCCCTCGACCGACCGCAAGGTCAGAGGTGAGCGCCGTGCATAACGTCGACGTCGCTCGGCCCCGGACTAACTTTCGACATTATTCGCGTTTCTGGCCACGACTCTGTACGCCCGACCATTATTATTCCCCTACCGCGGTGTTTTCCCGCCGACGATCCGGCGTTCCCGGTTTTTGCCACGGGCTTCGAACGAATCGCCCCCGGTGAACGACGAGATTCGATACCGGCGACCAGCGACCGATGCTAATCGCGAAACTCCAACGAACCACCTCGCATAGTTTCCCCGCCATTCGACAACTTTCCAAACGTTTCTCCCTTCCGTTTTCTTTTCTGTATCTCGGCGCTGGAATTAAAGCCGAAGATAAATGCGCGTTCGATTTTACGCTACTCCCGAGGAAAGTTTTCGCGAGTAAGAGATAAATCGCTCGAATCGACTTTACTACCGAAAGGGATGGTGGTGTTCCCCCAACCCCGGACTGGATGCGAGCCGGGAGCCGCGGATAGGAACCCTTTCGAGGAAAAGAATCGCCAACGGAGTCTCGTTGCCGGTTGGCGAGCGGAAAGTGGCTCTTAAGACGCCTACGGAACGAAGAGGTCGTGCCCGTTTCCATTCGTCGAAAGCGGGCCGCCTCGGGCAAGAACGATCGCCGCCATTGGTTATCTCGGACTAGACGGTTTCTGGACGCGTTGCTCCGCGGATGAATTTGCAACGCGCGCGCTCTGCCGAAAAAATACGCGATACGGATTTAGTAGTTGTTGGTAAGGGGAGAGGATCGAGGAGAAGGAAGAAGTATACCCCGGGGAACGACCGACGAGGGGAAAAGAAAGACGGTGGACCGGTCATCAAAGAACGAGCCAAGACGGGTTGCACCTTGAACGAGCGATGAACGGCTCGTTGACGAACACTCGGTCCATCGTCGAGTGGTCCATAATGCACGGTAACACTCTCTTCAGAAACGCCAAGCGCCTTATTCACGTGGAGACCCATGAAAGCTCGTAATATCCAGGCGCAACAAGAGCGCTTGCGCGAGCGCGAGCGCGAGCGAGTTAGCGAACGCTTGCGACCACGAGACGTCCAGACCTCGGTCTCCTCTCCTCCGGTTCTCTTCCGCGGCCATAATTACGCGACGTTAATTACGCAATGAATGCACCCGCGGCATATAGTAGGAGAGCCGCGTCACTCGAGAGCGGTGAGCTTTCAAGGGTAACGGCACCAGCTACTCGGGTACACCAGATGGTGTCGATTCGTTCGAGTTCGCGTCTCTTTTATCCCCGCGCGAGCGTTATTACGCCTCGCGTTCGAGTGCGACGATAAAAACACGGCATCTGCCTAATCGTCCGAGACGCGGGGAAATTCTCGACGGAGATTTCGGCTCCGGTCGCGAACTCGTTTCCCTCGTAACGAGCAACCGACCGATCGCGGAAATAACGCGGCGACGAAAACGGGGGGGTATTCGAGGCACGGCACTCGAACCTCGAACACGGTGGGATATATCGCGCTGCACCGGTGCAACAGCGACTCCGACGCAGGTATCCGGGAAGGCTCGCGCGCGGCTTCTTAATTAGCAACGAACCTACTCCCGTTGGTACTTTTATTTCCCCCCAAACCGCGAATCGATGATTCGCAAAGTAGCTAGGGGGTCGACGGCCTGGCAGACTCGCGGAGATTCGAAGGAAATTCCTCTCGAGGACGCTCGATCGAGCAACACCCAATATTCCCGAGGGTGGTGCGCTTACGCCTTCGGGTAGCTCTAGAATTCACGGTATTCCTCTTTCGCCCGTTTTCTCGCCCCCGTCGACTATTTCGCTCTAGTTACCGCTTTCCATCAACCGGATACTCGGTTCTCCCGTTCGCGTAACTCTCTTCCGTAACGGAGTAACATCGAGCCGAGTATTTAATCGAACACGGCCAATGTACACGGCGGGAGCCAGAGAAACCGTGGTTAGAAATCGAAATTAATCTCGACGGCCGAACGAGCAACGGCGTGTACCACGGCCGAAGTTATCGATAGCGCCGGATAAATTTAACGACGCGAGAGAACCGTACGTGACTCGATAATTACAACCGGTGCTGAATAATCGTGGGATTCGAGCGAGCCAAGGATTTGGAATCGAATCAACGGTCACCGGTGGGTGAGTTTCGGTGGCCGGTGTCACGATCACGTGCCAAAACTTGGCTTCCCGCGGTCGGTTGTTCCTTTTGCAAAATTCCGCGCGACAGTTTTAACCGGTTTTACGCAACGGTCGATAAAATCCTCGACGGGTAATCTCGTCGGAGCGATCGTCGGGCTTTCGTCGTCCACCTTCGCGACGTCTCCCGTAGAAATTTACGACCGATGTACGATTTATCGAGCAGCTCGGCAATTAAATCGCAGTTTATATCGAGCCGGTCTGCGAAATCCATAAAGGGTTATTACCGTTGGAGATAAACCAACAGGGGGGGAGACCAAGGGATGTCTACAAACGCATAGGACGAGCCGTCGTTCGCAATTAAATTAAGCCAAATTACGCGCAGGAAAATGAATAATTATCGGGTCCGGAAATACGAGAGACATCGAGCCGTCTACCCTCCTCCGCGGCGTACCGTATTGCGCAATAACCTACGCGAGCTTAAACGCGAAATTGAGCGGTCACCCCGAAACGAACCTACTCGCTTAAATTCGAACGGTCTCGGCGCTAATTTTCGGCAAACTTTTTTCCAACCGTATAAAATCCACGGTTCCAGGAGCCAGCCGAGGATCCCTTGCCACGGTTCCCCTACCGCGCGATACGTTTGTCAATGTCTCCTTTGTGCGGACGATTCGAAGACCTCGAAGGAAATATCTGCCGAGCGGTTCATTGCGCGTTCAAGAGTATCTTTTCTCGTAACTGGTGTACGAGGAACGAGTTGTCGTCGAACGCATCCGAGTCTCGAGAACCGGAGTTCCAACAGCGCGGAACGTTTCGCGCGAGATTCGAGCGTTACCCGCGCGTCCTCCTCGCCTTTCGTCCGACGATCGTAACGAACGTTGAACGAAGCCGGAGAAAATTCAGATTCGTCGACCGGACGGGTCCGAAAGTCGATTCTCGGATTCACGGACCCGTTACGTTGGAAAAGTTACGCGATAACGGGCACTCGAATACGGGTCCACTGTACTCGCGGTGCCCCCATCGAATCGGAAAATACCATCCTAAGAGTCGGCCGAGAGATCTCGCATAGCGTTCGCTCGTTCACCGTGCGCGGTCACGATTCTCCAAAGTCGATCGACCGGATCGAAAAATAGGATCTCGAAACGTAACGTTCCGGGATCGAATCTCCGTATCGTCCGTCCAATCCGCGTGCGTAAATAGATAAATAAAAAGAGCACGGCGAAGATTTTATCGAAATCTTTTCTACGGATCGAGCGCGGGTTACCGCCAGGGGAGACGCGGCGCGCGTTGAATACGAAACTCGGGACAAAAGTCCGTTCGGAAGGAAAGTTCCATTTATACCAGATGCCGTACGAAAGAGACAAACTGCTAGGAGCGAGAGCATGAAAACGCATACGCGCACCTACCCACGGCGTCGAGTTTTACGAGCGTCCGTGAACCCCAACGGGAAGCTTTGTGGATAGGTCACGAACATCGTCGAGCGGCGCACGGATCGTGAACCCGAGACAGGTCGACAGCTGTAGCGACGATCGTAATGCCAAATCGAATCTCGGGAGGGGAAAAGTGACACGCCGAGCGAGAAACTTGCCCGTCCTCGTCCTCGTCGTCGTCGTCGTCGTCGTCGTCGTCGTCGTCGGGCACGCCTCCGTACACGGGGAAATATCGGCGGGCGTTTGTAACGACCGATCGCGGGGCCGAGACAGGACCGAAATTCCCTGTACCGAACGGTTCGAACCAACGCCATCACTTAGCCGACCATCGATAAACCCCATGAGCCAAAGTCAATAGCTAATATTGCCCGTTTAGATCGAGCCGGACGAACGCAGAGAATGCTCCTCGTTCAAAATGAAACTCCCTGCGCCGCCACCCTACTCGTCGTCTAATTCTCCGTCCCTCTCGCGCGTTCCACCCTCTGTCTCGTCTACCTGCGCCACGCCGAATGTTATTCGAGCGTTCTCTCTTTCTCGCCCGTTGAACCGCGGTATCCCTCTCGGCTTCGATAATTATTTATAAACACCGGTGCCATTGACGCGACCGAACTAATATTGTTTTATACGTAATGGAGTTCGGACACTGGAGGGCGAAAGACGAGCCCACCGGAACACCCTAGTTTCGCCCGATTTCGCCTTCCGATCGGTTATCGTTTCGATTTCGAACGATCTCGTCTTCCGATCGGTTATCGTTTCGGTTTCCAACGATCTCGTCTTCCGTCGGTTATCGTTCTCGAAACGATGGAGCGCCAAACCGATGCAAGGTCTGGCTGGGACGATTCGAAACCCCGATGGGAAGTTGGCGCGGAGAGCTAACAATTCTAATTCCAGGACGCGTCTGGCCGGTCCTCTTTGAAGATATGCACTTCGTCTGGCTGCGAAGGCGCGAAGAGGGAATTCTGTTTTTCTTGCCCTCTCGTCTCTCGTGCACTTATCTCTCGACGGGCCGAAGGAAGCGACTAGAGGACAAGCGATTCGTCTCCGCTTCGTCTTGCGCCTCTTTCCATCAGCGTACGCACACGCGCGTACGTCCACGTACACGGCGAGCGTCGCGTCCTCGTCGCTGCCGCGAGTACGTTCGTTCATTCGTTCGTTGGTTGGTTCGTTCCTGCTCGCCGCGAGTTCTTCCTTCTTTCGAGCGGCTCGAACACCGCGAAAATCAGAGACGAGACAGGCGAACGTAGACGCGGGAGGTCGCACCTCCGTTGAAATTGGAGCAAGACTTCTCCCCGGGGAACGAGAAAGAAAAAAAAAAAAGAGACAGAGGGAGAGAAAGCTCGCCATCAACGTTTACCGCGACCGGATTTCCCTCGCGGTGAGGTTTTTTTTTTTTTTCTTTCTTTCTTTTCCTTCGTTTACGGTTCCCAGCCGTTCGCTCTATTGGTCTCTATCATCGAATAATTACATACTTGGATATTAACCGGCGCCCTACTGGTATTGTTTCCCGATGTATCTCTCCGTAAAAATCGCGTTCGAGATACGAAAGAACGCGGAGGGACAGACAAGGGGACAGAGCACGCGGCCATACGAGCGCGCGACAATAGCGGAAATAGCTACTGGTTCGAAATCCCTCGCGCACTCGACATTAATTCTCGCTACTCGGCGGGTCCCTCCTGAGAAGGAAAAACGACGACCGATCGGCTGCCAGAGCTGGAGCGGAGGGGGGAGGACACAGAAGAACGGAGAAACAAATACGATGAAAGAGGAAAGGCAAGCACCAAGATAACGTACGAGAACGGATGCGCCACTCGCAATACACTTACCGACCGACTGCACTTTCAAAGACGTCGTCAAGTGTCCGCTTGACTCTTCCGTGGAACTAACGCAACACTCGGAATATTTCCTACGATATTTTTCATCGATTTTACTTCCGTCAGCCGGCGTCTCGGTTCGTTCGGTTTCCACGGGTTCCGATTTATAATCGTTGATTCGAAACGATTTTAACGCTACCGAGAGAACGGCGAACCAACAATCGCGAACGAGAGGAACGCATTTTCGATCAACGATCGGGCCGTAAGCCGAATAAAAGTATATTTGCCTACGTTGAAAATATACGAACGTTCGTATTAACGTATCGTTTTATCGTCGAGTGTATTTCGCGAAATGGTATTTTAAAAGTAAGTAAACGAACATCGTAACGTACGATCGTTCGTCGGATAAAGAACGTATCGATGTGTTCGAATATCGAACGGTGCATACAAAATGATGTTTTTCCGAGGTTCCGATTTAACGGGATTATGCGTTTAAAATTTCATCGAAACGCCATTTTGTGCGCACCGACCTAATGATAATCGACAAAGTCGTACGCGCGTACGTACACCGTATATTCGATATCGAAAGTAATATCCGCGCGAATCGTGACAAAATTGAACGAGTATCGTTGCGACGTGTTTCAATTTTTCGAGATTATTTGCGCAAAGCTCGGAAAAAAAAAATGTGACGCCAATTATTCGTTACGCGGTACGATTTCGCAACGATACTCTTCGAACGCGAGAAATAACATCGAAGGGAAAAACTCACCGGTCGCTGACAAACGATGCAGTTACTGTTCCCGAAGAAACGCCATTCTTCGATGCCTCATCGCCGTTCCAATCGAAGCGGTGTCGTTCGATGTTCGATGCACCTGTTCGATCGCACTTCGATGTCACATTTCAATCACAACCGTCAAATTCCTGTTGCGCCCTCTTTGACCGTCATTGCCGCGCGAAACCGAGAACGGATCGCCGAGATAACCCAGCGCCCGCTAATATTTCCCGCAGATTACTCCCTTCTATCGAGTCGGCCCTTTGCCGCGGCACGGTCCCACGATATAACCGGTTCCACCGGCGTATTCTCGAATTCGCGATCGTCAATTCCACGAAATTCCTTCCGCTCGACTTTCTACCCGGGGACAATTTTCGGCACGGCAACTATTCGAGGAGAACGCGTCGTCGTGACACTCGCGTTATTATTCACTCGCCACGATTGCACGCGCCCGAAATAACGTAACGCCGGACTTTCTGTGCAACGTGCAACGAAAAACACGTGGTAAAGACGACTCCGAGACGCGACTACGTTCCGATGTTTCCACCGGGAAAGGTACGCGCACGATCTCTCGTAAAGAACGAACGTCGACGTCGAGCGGTAACACTGGAAGCGTCCTTCGAAAGAATGCGCGCGACGGTTTCTTCGGTTTTGTTTACCTTTCACAGCGAACGAATCGCAAACCTCCGCGAGGACGTCCACACGGTTTCGAAAACTATTCGAACGCTACGATTCCACGAATTCGTCGACGACACGACGCAACGACGAGAGACTAACCAACGGTCGTACCGCGATCGCCGTTACGATTACCGCGCCTCTCCCCCTCCCCCGACGTTCGAGAAGCTCGTCGAATATCGGCCGGTCGCGAGCTTCGTTGACAACTTCGCGTCACTGCGATCGCTCCCGAATTTCCGTTGCTTCGTCGTCGACGAACATCGAACTGAGACTCGAATTCGTAATCTAGGGACGATTTTCAACGAACCTTGGAATCGTCGATTCCGACGAGCTGGTCGCTGCTTTCGTACAGCCGTCCATCTAAACACCGTGCCTGACGCAGCCGAACATCGAGGACCGGACGAGAATCGGTGTTTTTTTGCGCGGTACGGCCGTTGGACGACTACTCTTGTAAATCGTTCCTCGTGTCATTGTCGCCGTGGCGATCGTTCGAGCGAAATAAACGACGTATCGAGAACCAACTACGCGCGTAACCACGGCGGCGGTGTATCGGTCGTGATCACGGTCGCGAGGCACGTTGCACAGTGCCGCGTTAATCGAGATTTCGCGGGCTCCTCCTGCGGCGTTGGAAGAGCGCGAATGCACACGGGATGCGCGCGTCCCGGCGTCTGCGCGTGCACTGCCCGCGCGGTTCCCGTTCCGTTGCCCCCCCACCCTAACCTCTTCGTCTTCTTCTGCAGGAACGAACGTGCACGGGACCCCATGTCCCTGTCTCGCTCTTTGTTTCTCGCGCGTTCGCCTTCTCCCTTCCACTCGCTGCCTCGTCCTTTTGCTCTTTCTCTCGGACTCGAAATTGCCCCGTGCTTCTACCAAGTCGGGCATATTTTCGAGATAACGTTATTTGAGATATTACTTCGGGTAACGCGAGCCTTTTGTTTCGCCTTTATTTCGTCTCTGTGATATTTTCGAGTAATTACGAACGGTTCAAAGGTAGTAAATTCGGGCACCGCGTTCCCAAATCGACCCGGAGGCTCTCGTTTTCGTACATTTTCCACCGCCGAGCGATTCAATCGCATTCAATTCGTTAAAGTATTGCCTGGAACGATACCGTCTCATCGGAACTGGGCATAAAGTAACGGTAAAATAGTTTCGTTGTTTAAAATCGTCGCGTAAAGTCCCTTCTTCTTATTTTAATTCGAAACGCAATATCTTCGGTTTCACAACGAGCCGGTGTTCATCCCGATGAACTCGAACAACGCGCCGAGAATCTGTAGGTACCCGAACATTGTCCTTGGGGACGTTGGATATTCTTAAAAACAGAAGGAGAGAGATTTCGTCCTTTTGCCTCGTTTATTATTAGCTTGATTACCACGGCGACCCGGTGGAATTGCACGGCAGTTCGGTGTTTTCTGCACGACTCGCGTTCACCGAGGCATCTTGATTGTAATTTTTCCGCTTATTAAGAGCCTACACGCAGGGCTCGGCTCGGCTCGGCTCGACGCGGGGACCGTGTGCAAGACTGGATAAAAGTGTATTGAATTTTAAACGGGATACGTTTGAAACGTACCACGGCCAATGGAACGTTTTGTAAAAGACCGGGTGATAAACGAAATAGCATAGCGGATTTAATAAACCCTGATAAAGAGTACACGGAGCATCCGAAAACAGAAAGCGTACGATTCAACTTTTTAATGAAACGCGTATTCCAGGTATTTTCATTTTCTCGGAAAGGAAGCGCATCGAGGATACGGTATAACTTTATTTTACACTTTCGAATTACTTTCAGAGTTGCACCATCCATTGTCGAACATCCGTATAAAGTATTGCTCGCGTTACCTTTGTACGAGCTTCGAGTGCAATCTTAATGCAGGCTCGGGTACGTACCTGTTCGTTAAACGTTTTCTGAAAATATAATAAGTAAATATAAGTTAACGGTGCATTCGAATCTGTTCGAATTTCACGCATCATCGGCATATTTCCGCATTAATATTAATTACCTTATTTCGGTACCCTGACAGACTACCCTCGGAGTCCCTCTCTTAATGTCGTCGGCTCTTCGTCTCTTGTATAAGCCAAACCCAGACAACTCGACGCGCGTTCTTACACGTACGTTCCTGCATAAAGGCGAACGCGTGTGCGATACGAGGCTTGAACGTCACCGGGCGTGTAACGCAACTCCAAACGTACATCTTCTCGCAGCAACCCTCCGCGGATCCGACTGTAATTTCTGTATTATTTAAAACGTCACCGGTGAACGACACTCGATTCGTACAACGCTTCGACTTTCGAGCAGTCGATCGCTCGTCGTCCGGTGCAACGGCTACGAATAATTCGTGCCGAGGAGAGCAAAGGATCGGGGAAAGTAAGTATCGTCTCGTTTCGCTCGCGGAAACAACGAGAGGCGATGCGATAAATCTCCATCGTCGAAAAAGCGGTGTGAACGAGACTTTAAGGAGTCAACGATTCGCGATATGCGTATATATTGTACGATGCACGACCAGGTAGTACGAGAGTAGCTCGGATGTACCTAAGTATATATCGAGTATCGAACGTGCCCTTGGGGGATACTACACGGCCGAGCGGGAGAAAGAGGGAACCGGAGAAGTAGAAAGAACGGATAGACGAAGGAGAAGAGAGAAGAAAACGATTGAGATTGAATTATGGCTCGCGGCTTAAACGCCGGATTCAAATCGATCCCATATATCACATTACCTGGCACCTTTATTCTGCTTTCTACGGCCCCGTCTCACCCCTCGTTGCTTCCACGGCTATTGTTTTACCCTCTGTCTTTCTCTTTCGTTGCGTTACTCCCGGTGCGTGCAACATTGTCCGACACGCACACGGTATCGTCCGTATCGCTCTTTTCGAGCGGCGATCTCGTTTTACGCCCACGCGATCGATTTTCGGACGATCCGTGCCCGTTGCCGCTCATCGATATCGAACGATCGCGAACTCTCTCCGATCTTCGAAACGATCTACGAACGGGAACGCTTCGGTTCTTTGTTCGCGAAACGCGACATTAAAGCGTTCGAATGCGCCGATACGCGAATGAAAAATTACACCGCCCCGTCGTAACGGGCACGGTGCAATCGACAATTTTCAATAGTCTTCCTTCCCCCTCGCCGACCTCTGATCCCGATTCGTGCCCACGCGATCGATTCGCAACCGATCCTTGCGTCATCTTCGTTAAACGAGCGTGCACCATCGAGCGACGCTCGATACGATTCACGGACCGAGAGAACACTTTGGCCGACGTAATGCAAAAACTTGGAGGCATCGATACGCCAGCGAGAAGTTACGCCCGTCGTCCGAGTAAGAAAGTAATTGAAAATTTTCTGGACGACTAACGAACAGACGACGGTACTTTATGTTACCGTTGTTTTACCACCACCACCGCCGCCGCCACCGCCACCACCACCCCCCTTCACCGGTTCGCATTCGAGCAGCAAAGGGTATAAACAACGAGAAGTCTGGCATTACATTGCCGCCGCCACCTTTTACCCCAGAGCTTACGATAATTTTCTCGTGTTTACGGCCCGGCAGAGTATCGCGCCGCTTTTTCCTCGCCGCAAGGTAAAAAGCCATAGTCGGAGTGGCTCTGTGTGCTAGGACCGGGTAAAGGATACGAGATTGGAAACGCAGGCGCCGCCGACTCGCCATCCTCTTATAGCGCGCGCCTCCGCAATCGCGAACGCGCACGCGAGTACATTCAAGGGAGAGTTCCGTGCTGTGCCGTTCACGGTTACCCAGGCTAGGCTAGTGTGCCTTTAACCCCATTGATCCAAAAATCACGGACTAAAAATATACCGCCCGTTATCCACGGTGGATTTTCTCACTCGGAATCGCTACACCTCTCGCGATGTTCGAACGATCGATCGGTGGTGCACGAACGATTCCAAACTCCAGATGGAGAGACGACTACTCGCGAACGAAGATGAAAATCGTCCAAGCTCCGTGGAAAGAATCGAAAAAGGTAAAGTTCCTTTTGCCGAAATCGTTCGTGGAATCCCTCCTCGCGAATCCGTTCACGAGCCTCGGGGCCAACCGCCGAGACGATGATTCTTCGATATCTCGTCGCGTCGTTATTCCCTACACAACGCACGATTCGTGTGTACGAGAGATTCGCGCGTTCGTGCATCGAGTCACGGCACGTTTAAACGAGTTTCGTTACGGAGATTGTCCAGTTGTCATCCCGAGCGACTTTGCCGCCTCGCGATCCGAAAGGAACTCGTCGCGCGCAAAGTTCGGTAAAAGGCACAATTGTTTCGTTAAGCTTCCTCTTCTCTCGATGCGAGTTACGGGCAAAAGTTTCGCGAAACTTTTCCAAACTACGAAAGACGCGCGTAATCCTCTTAAAACCGCTTTGCATTCGAAACAGCGACGTACGGGAAAAAGTTGAAGAAAAAAAAAAAAAAAAGAAAAAAGAAACGTCGCGAGCAACTCGATCGGAGCTCGATGGAAAATCGAAATCCATTCGATGGAGTCGATATCGCGTCGGCGACGGAGGTTCCCGAAGGCGAACGGTTCAATTCCATCGCGAGTAAGTCGAGCTTCTCGCAAAAATTATACGCCACTTCGTTCTCCCGGCATACCGCATAATAAACGCGGCAAACCCGCTCCGCCGTGTCACGATTTCTTGGTATTTTTACGCGACACGCCGAGAGGAGTCTGCGGGTCGAATACCGCGGGGCTTGGGCCCGTCATTAATGACGATAATTTCCATTCCGTCGTTACGAACACGGGCGCACATTGGCGCGGATATTGACGCAACTCGTCGAATAACGGGAACGATAATTGCGAACGGTGGTGTTGAAGCGACGATCGTCGTTCGAGGTGTGCCGGAAAAGAAAATCCGCTCGGTGAAATTCTTTTGTCTCGGCCGGAACAACGACGCGGAAAGACGAGGCGGGCAGGCGGTACCGGCTGGGCACGCCCGTCGCGCATTATCGAAGATGCAAACGATGCGTCGACGCGATTTCTTGAAAAAGAAGAAAGCGTTCCGCGTTGTCTTTCCCGGCGACGATCTCTTTCAGCCGTGGCCGCGAAACGCGAACGCCTCCGTCTGCGAAACAAGGGCGTAACACTGCGCATTGTGAAACGCGCGCAGAGTCGTCCTCGTCGTCGTCGTTGACGTTGACGTCGTCGGTGGCTCACAGCCGCTCGTATTCGCCCGGGAAAAAGAGAGAGAAAAAAAGAAAAAAAAAGAGAAACGCGACGCCTTTTTGGCGCGAACATTCAGCCTCGTCCGCGAAGTTACGGTTTACACGGGAACTTTCTACAGTACAACGCGGTACTTCCGAAGCGGGAGAAAAAAATTAAGAACTCCTCCACCGCTGGACGTTCTCGAGCAACGTCTCGTCGTTGGACACGATGTTGCAACGGAACGCGCCGGCTAACTCTCCTAATCTTGTTTCCGGGGAAGAACAAACCAAGAACGTTGGTTCTCTCTCGCAAGAGAGAGAGAGAGAGAGAGAGAGGGAGTGAATCGAACCGAGTTTCGAGAATTTCCTTAACGCTCCACGGGGTTACGTGTTCACGGGGTCGTGTAAGCTCGATCAACCTAGTATAGGTAGGCATAAGTCGGAGTATTACGTAAGAGCAGCACAAAGCTGCCTGATGAGGGTGGAAAGGGGCAAGGGTGGCACAGGTCGCCTTTGTTTGGTTGGAGTGCACGCGTTTCACTGGTAGGAGCGGTATAGCGGTAGCAGCCAGGAGAGAGAGTCAGGGTGGCTGGATCTATACGTGTGCCTGCCTCACCGAGCCATACCGTCCACGCACCCCCTGACGCACCCCAGGCGAAAAGCAGGGGGTTCAAGTGTACGTATATATACGTATACAGGCGCGTTTAATAAGAATACGCGGCAGAGCAGACAGTCGGTGCGACGGTGCAGCGCTAACATTTTATTTATCAACGCTGATGGCTTTTCCGTTCTTGCAGGGGGGCCGTCGTTTTTCTTTCGTTTTTCTCCTCTCTCGCGAAACCTGAAAGAAAGATCCCCTCGCGCCTCGCACAATCGAAAACACCGCGACATCGAGGAGAAACCGACGCGTCTTCCACCGTAAACGTGACACGTTGATTCGTACTCGTGACCGAGCGCGATACGTGAGATATTTCTGGGTCCGTCGGTGTTCTCGGTTCGAAATCGTGTAAAGTCGCCCGAGGAGACACGAGCGACGATCGTCCCGGTGACTCTCGAATCGTGGAACGGCAATTTCCGCGGGGCGCTCCTCGACCTTGTCGTAACTCGGCTTTATCGCCGTCGGGGATCGCCGCGGTGACGAACGAATTCGTAATTTCGAATATCTAATAACACCGGGTACCGCGTTACGGTACGCCCGTATAATAACGGTGGCCGCGCGGTACACGATTTTTCCACGAACGAAGCTGGAAAGGTTAACGTCGAAGTTTCGCTTACGAAAGGAAGTTCAGCGCCGGTCTGCCGGGACGCTATCGCGATCTTCCAGCAATCATGTCAGAACGGCGCATAAGGCTACAGTCATCCGCTGATATTTCCTACTCTCGTGATATGCCCACCGCCGGTGCACGGAGAACGTTGAAAAATATTGTCAAGGCGGCGTTGAAATATTACACCGTGTCAGGCCGCAAGAATTGCTGCGCCGTCGACGATAATCTACCGCTGGCCGCGTGCGCGGCCGACAATTCGTATTGCTCGCGCGAGGGAACTACGAACGGGATGACAATAAAGTCCACGACAGGTGGAATACCTCTACGGTGTTAAAGGGAACGATTATCGTTTAAATTCAAAAGCGCGCGACGACGCGAGGTGCGAGGTGCGAGGCGCGAGGCGCGAGCGCACCGGCTCGATATCTCACCGTATAATTCGCGCGTTTTCGCTACCGTTCCTAACTGCCGATTCTTGACCATCGTCGTTCCACGAGCTGAATTTCGCGCGTCGTGCGAATCGAGGACGTTTCATCGTCGTTGTCGATTGAAAAAAAAAAAAAAAAAAAAAAAAAACTAAATACGAAAAGAAGCGTAACGCGAGAAAATCACGGGCAAACGTTGTCGAAACTCTCGCGTCCGCGAGGATGAACGCGCGGCGTTGGTTCTTTTATCGGTCGGTGGGAATCCAACAGTCCCGTGCCAGCTACGCGAATCGCGTGAAAGTCGCCCGAGAAAAGTTGCGCGGTAGGAAAGTTTTTGGCGCGAGCTCTATAGCAGGCGAGCTGAAAACGAACGGGCCGCTTAATTAACTCGCTCGCGATGTCTAGCGAATAGCGAAACGTTCCCGCGATCGGGCCGCGATACCCGAATACACGACTGTAACGGCTGGCGCTCATCCAACAGGCGTGTCTGAGACATTATACCCTCGTAAACGCGAATTTGTCATTTCCTCTCGACTGTCCCGCGCACGAACCGCATTCGCGAACGACTGCTAGCATTCGTATAAATCGACTCGTTACGCCACTCTATCCGCGACATAAATTTACAGATATTGCGCGCCCGATCGATAAACTGCTGCGCAATCTCTCCACCTCCCTCACCTGAGATTTATACACCGTCGTTTCCGTATCGAGCTCTCGCGCGCAACTATCCCTTCGAAAATTATTAAATTTCCAACGAATTCGCAAACTCTTCGCCGAGTCGCGCGCAGACGACACCAAAGGGTCACGGTGGATAAAAACGAAACGGATCGAACTCGGTTGCTTCCGTTTACGCGTTTCATCGATTCCCGACCGATTATTTATCGGCTCGGATACACTTTTTATTCGAATCGCGACGGGGTCTATCCACTCGTGTCCGTTTGTTTTATTTTAATAACGAACTATTAACGGACTTTGTCTCGCTTCGCTCGAGCCCTCCCCCGTCCCCGTTGCCGGTAGCATCGACGATCGGACTCTTTCACCCTCGTACACCCTCGTCAGCCGGAGTTCCGCTTTGATGCGAACGGTCGACGATTGTAAACCTTTATCGCGAAAGAGATACCAGGAATTATTACGAACCCGATCTCGTCCCGCCATGTGATTTCCTTTAGACGTTATTATTCTCGGAATAACGTATTCCAACGAGCTCGACGTTTCAACCGTTTCCCTCTGGCTTTCGGTCTCGATGAAAATATTTTATCGTTAACGAGATACCGATTCCGGCCCGTCGATCGATCGTTCAACGTTTTTGCCCGGCGCGTACCTTTAATCGTCATTATCGCGCGTTTATGGATGGAACGCGTTAATAGACACACGAGGTTCAACGTGGTTTGCTTTGATGCACGGAGTGGAATTCATGGCATTTGATCCGAATTAGAGGCGCTTTCCGACACGGCGCCGTCCAATTTCTCTTCCCGCCATTCATCGGAGCTTTCAAACACGCTGCATTCGTAGATAAGGGACGTCGCGGTAAACTTCAATTAGCGATATCATTCGAGCGGTCGTTGTTAATTTATAGCGTCGACGCACACGCGCGTACGCAAACACACGCCTCGCTCCGTTTTAATCGCGCGCGTCGTTACGCGCCACGGACCGAGCTACGGAACGAGAACGAGGACGACGACGTCGACGACGACGACGACGACGATAATAATAAGCAAAGAAGAAGCGGAAACGGTAAGAAGCATTGACTTAGCCCCTCTGTTCGCCGCGATTAAAAAGCAGCAGAAGTAAGTAACAACCCCTTTAACTCGTAGTGCGCGTCTGTCCGTTGGTCGCGCACGGCAGATCCTCGGTACCGTTTTATCTCAAAGACGACATCGCTCACTAGTCACGGGAAATGGCTCTCGCAATCTTTTCCGTGAATGCCGGTTGGGAGTCCGCTCGACATTCACAGGATATTAAATGAAAACATTGGACCGTCTTCCAGTCGACGGAACCACCTAATATTTGCCCAGAACGATATCGCAAAGGAACCATCAGCAGACACGCTTCTTTCTTTCCGGCTTGCTTACTTGTTGGCTCGTACGCTCGTTCGCTCGCTTGCACGCTCGCTGACCGGTGAGAGCGTACCCCGTCGTCCAACCACGGCCTAACTTATACCCCCTCCGTTGAACGCGAAAACCCCCGGAGACGAGAGAAGCAGCACCGAGAGATCTGGGTAGGAGGCACGCGAAATCGCATAAGGCCGAGATACGCCTTAAAATAATCTTGCCATTTCGCTGGTGCACGCTGCATAATGCCACGGGGAGAGACGGCGCACTCGACTCGCCGAATAAACCGAGAGATGAGTAGATTTTATCGCTATCAATTTACAATACGGCCCTCCACGACCGCGCCACGACAGGTTTTACGGCCCCGTTCTGGTCAACTAACACAAAACGGATCTTATCGACCGCGCCCCGATTGTTTGCTCAAATAGAGAGCCAATTTTATGGTTTATACACTCCCGCGAAAGTCGTTGTCTCGCCCCGAGGGGGGAGGCAACGACCACCGAACGAATGTTTTCATTTCCAACGGATTAACGACGCATCGATTCCGTTACGTGTGCGCATAGTTTTTTTTTTCTTTTTTTTTCCCCCACAATTTTTCGTTTGCCGTTGTCCGGTATCGAAAGCGGCGAAATTTTACGCGGAACAAATTAGCGCGATACTCCCTCCCCGTCGACCGTCGGTAATCGTACATCGATACAAAGGCGACAAACGTACCGGTGTATTTTTTGTGAAAAATTTTACAACCGGTAACCGTTTCCCGTTTGTCCGTGCTTTTTGGAGCGTGACCCGTTCGGAAAGAGGTTCCGAACCGAGCGCTCGCCACGATCCCGGCCGGTCTATCATCGCATTTACGGATTGAATATCAAGACTCATCATCGACGATCACCGCTGACAAATACGACCGCGCTGCATCGCTGGAGATAAACAACGGCCGATTACTCCGATTCACGAGCCCGATATAACGTTTCATTGTTGTTCCGGGTAGCATCATTAACCCGATATAATTGTACGGTAAAGTGTCCCGTTACGATTGACGTCGACCTTAACGTTCACCGTGACGGTACACCGGGGTATCGAGCACCGTAAATTTCGTCGAAGATTTCATCATCGATTAACCGCGCGAGTACCCCGACGAAACGAAATTTCTTTCGCCGGTTTCGTTAATTATTTTTCTCGCGCCGCCCAAGTAGGGGAAAAACCATGGTGGTTTCCGTTAAGTCGAGTGGTCTACGGTTCGCCGGAGGATTATCACTGTTAACGATGCCATTTTCACGCGAGCGGGTAACGCGCACGGTATTCCGCGAGCGCGCGCGCTAGCGCAACGTTACGTACGGTGTTACGTGTAATTAAATCGACGACGAGAGTCCACCCGTCGCTCTTACCCCCGTTTATTAATTAACGCGTTACGTAGGAAATTATTACCGCGCGATAAAACCGTCTGGGGCCGACAACGGGTATCGCCGACAATTTTATTTGTCGGTTATTTTCATTCATCCCGGCACCGAGAGGGGAGAGGAAATAATTAGTCACAATCGATATTGGATATCCAACGTCACCAACCGGCGTGTTTACTTTATCAGCGGACCCGGCGCCAACGACGCGGGACATCGGGCGAGTTCGCGACGAGAAAAGACCACGACGACGCTAATGGCCGGAGAAACCGTCGCAGATATTCCGCTCCTCCTTTTTCGTGGCTTTGCTCCCGCACGGGAGCTGCTCCGATTTTCCACCGCAGCGAACGACCGAGGACGACGTCGACGAGTTGGACGCGTCGCTCTCGCAGGTATCCAAAAGTTTCTCGATCGATTCCGGAACGATCGGCTTGAATCTTCCGCCGAGAACGCGGGCACCGCGAAGTATCGCCCTCTCGACCGCTTTCTCGGCCTCCTTCCGTTCGTTTTTCATGTTCTCCATCTCCCGTCGCAGTTGGTACACCTGCGAACACACGCACTCTCGTTGCGAGACCGTTTACGATCGTTATCCGACCGGCCCATCGATTGTTTCGTTTGACGCGTTCGCGGTCGCGTGCCGGGTGTCTCGAACCTGACCCAGACTATTCTCACCGCGACGAGCACTCGGTGCTCCCGAAATTTCACCGCCGATAAATCGACAGATTCTCTAAAATGATCCTTCGAGAGAGAAGGAATATTCTTTGCAACCGAAAATCGATCGATATTTTTTAAGCTTGCCCGGATTTCTTAAATCGTGAAAAGATACAACCGAAGCTTGGAAGTACGTTGAACCGATACGGGTTTGGAAGACCGCGCATCGAAAGACGATAACGCGAGCGACAAAGTCTCGATCGTGAGCGCATCGATCGGATAAATCGGTCAACCGGACACGTTCGAACGGAATAATATCCCACTTCGATTTCCAGCTTCTCCAAACGGTTGTTCTCGCATTTCGGGCATCCTTTGACCGTTCGTTTTGGTTCCTTTTCGGGGCAAGGTACTTTTTGCACGTGGTTCTGCGGTTTCCCGTTTCGTTGATGCCCCGTGTCTCGAGCGGTCTTCCCGGTCTTTTTGCGTTCCATTTCCGGGCACGTAGCCGCCTCCGTGCGTTTCGTGTCTCTGGTATCCTCGATTCCGGAACACGATGCCGCTTCCTTCTTCTTGGACTCGGATCGTTCGCCCGGCACGCTCCTTACGAATTTCCTAACTACCTGCTTTCTCTGGCATCCCAGCACTTTCGTTGGCATAGCCGGGCTTCGACGCGATTTACGAGAATTTAGTCCAGCGAAATACGACACGTGATGAAAAATTCCAATGGCCGAACGCGTGTCGTCTGAACATGCCCCCTTTCGAGTGTCGGACGCGAGGATCGGACGCGACGATCTTGAAACTGTCAACCTCGAGTCCGCGGAGAATTCTCTCACCGTTCGTCGATCCCCGGAGAACAAGAAACCACGTCCCGTCACTTCCTCGATTCCTTCTTCGAGCCGTTCTTCGTCTTCGTGTGTACTTTCCTCTTGCGAATCTCGTTCGTTTCGTGGTTGTCAGCGATCGAGAAATTTTTCTCCGGTTTGGCCAGAACGTAATTGTTCTCGGTGGAACGCAGCACGCGATTCAAGGTCGGAAAATCGGTGTCGAAACGCGCGTTTGCTCCGTAAGCGGCGAGTCGGTTCTCGTAATCGGCGCTGTCCCGTTTCAATTTCGTGTTCTCGTGCTCCAAACGGACGATCTCTTTCTCGAGCTGCGCCATACGGCCGTCCGCCTCGTTCGGTCTCTTCGCTTTTCGGTGGGTTTTCTTGTTCCCCGTGGACATGTCGCGAAACGGTGATACTCGGGAGTCAAGATAGATCGCGGTTCGCGCGCGCTCGTTCCGGAATCGATTACATTTTTTTCGCGTCCGAGAGGGACCCGTTGGCCTCCTAGCAACGACGAAACACCTGACAATTTCCCCGTTAATTTGTCGTTTCGTCGATCGGTTCGGAGTGGCGGTCGGATACGTACGCGTTTCCCTCCGAGCGAAAATAATCGAATCTACCGCGAGAGAACGGTTCGAGAAGATCGGGGAAAAGCGTAAACGAAGATCGATTCCATCGTCTCGAAATTACCGGAGCTTCTTTAATGGCCGCGGGTAGGTTTCAACGCGTAACAAAGCGAGCGGCAAGACGCGAAAGGTTCACACTCCGGGAAATGAATCCGTTCTAGGCGGCTATATGAAATATATTAAACGCGATCGCGCGGGTGTTCCTCGTCCGTTGGTGTCGCGAGCGCATATTTTTCCCGAGCTCGGCTCCGGTGCGTATTGCTTTTTATAAATGCAGACGCCGCGCACGGGTGGCTGCCGAGAGGAGGAGACGGAGGTGGAGGATGGCCCTCGCTCGTAGGGCCGAAACATCCCTCTTTTCTGGATCGTCGAACTAAATGAAACATCCTCCGCCGCCACGAGGTCGTCGCAATATTTTAACACGACCTCGTAATAATATCGTTTACAAGCGAGTTCCCCTGGGTGGCCGGGCGGGGTGGCAGGGGGGGTGGCAGGGGGGGCGGCAGGGGGGTTGGAAACGGTACTTTCTCCGGCTCTTTATTCCATTAAAAAGTAGGGAGTCCTTGGTTCCGAGCGGAAACTCCGGCAGCCAGACAGACGGTGGGCTCGCCCGCCTCGAACTCTCCTCGCACCCTTCCGTCGTTTTCCTCTTTTTCAATCCGGATACAGTAACGGCCTGTTGCCGTTGCCAATATTGAGGAGGTTTTAATGCGAGCCTCGTTACATTAGCAGGGATTGAAATATCGTCGCGAGCCACGATTCGCCGACTAAACCGCGACGCCCTTAAATATTTATAGAAACAGGGACCGAGACCGAACGCGATCGTCGCCGTTTCCTTTGTAGAACGACTCTCCGCGTATTTATCTCGAATCGGTTGTTTTTCTCGACCTTTCGAACGCTTTCCCTTCTGTGCGAGGGCAACCATCGTCCCCCTAAGCGACAGCCGTTGCGGTCCAGTCGACCACCTTCCACCCTTGGCCGGAAACTGGGAGCTTTACGCGGGGAGGATAACCTGGCCGTCCTCCAAAACTTGGAATTCGACCTAGATACCATTTTGGAAAATTATCATCGACTCGTTTCGTACGAAAGATATTCAAACTTTGGTCTCGCTCGTTGGACTCGCGATCGTTGTCCAGTTTGTGCAATAATTAACTTTAAAGTATTCTTAGGTGCGACTAGACATTCTTTTGATCGAAAATGCGAACGAATGGAACTCGTGTTTTTGACTCGGCGATGCAACGAGAGGGCCGAGCAAACCCTGGAGAGTCCGATCGCTTCTGTTCCAGTGGTTTTAATTACAGAAATTTATTACGGTGCGTCGCCAGGGTTAAAATTGAAATTATCCGACCTACGTGCATCTATCTTTGACCGTGCGAATCGCACGATCCATTCCCACCCTAGTGAACAAATGTTCCGCGCAGTCGGTCGATCGAATTCCTGGACGCGTTCAATTTCAACCCTTTGGGGGAATTGTTACAACAGCGGCGCAACCTTTGGAGGGTTCGTCTTACGAGCGTGTACGCGCGTCACCGATCCGCACCAAGACGAGGACCGTTGTGTACACAGATGTCCGAGCCGAATTTATTTAACCCAATTAAGGGAACCCCGCGGAGAATCTTGGAGCGACTGCTCGGCCAATTGAAAGTTACACGTGTTTTCGTCGGCTCTCGTTTAACGGCAAAGAGTCGCAGGGGGGACGGATGGATCGAGGTGGTAACCGGATACGAGAGACGAGCTGGAGAGAGCAAGAGGAGGAGTCGAAGGAGGTGGAGGAGGAGAAAGAGAAACGCGGGAGGGTGTGTTCCGTGAACGAGCGAGCGAGTTCGGTCGAGAAAGAAGCCCCTATCGAGACCGGGGACCACCGAACCCGTTCCTCGTACGAGGAGTCGTGGAAACGGATACCTCCGTTTCAAGATCGCCGAGCGTAAGATCGATCCGGATTCTTTTACCCCCGCTTTTAATTAGTGGCCCGGCCGGGTAAAGGGATAACCGTCGCGGCATCGGTGATTGTAATCAATGCGCGAAACGAAGCCCGTCAAAGTGCAGAGCCGAACGATAAAAGGATCGAAACGGACCGAGGCTCGTAAACGGTTTCGGTAAATATCGAGAGAACGCGAATTTCGTTCCGTGTACGGACGCGTTGCCCCTCTCTTCCTCTCGACAACGCTCTCGCGTGGAAATAAATACGCGAGAGTGGAAATAAAAATATCGATAACAATTTCCGCCCCTGGTGGCCGATCGCCCGGAAGGTAAATTGAATTTCGATAACTTATCGGTCCATTAATTGATTTCGGTGTCCGTTGAAATTCAATCGCGGAGGAGGGAAATCGTTGCCCGCGCGCTACCCGCGCGTCCATTCTACGCTACCTCGAGGATTTCTTCGCGAACGTAGGAATTTCTTTCCATTTACCCCTCGAGTAATACGCGAGTCGGTTCTCTCCTTTTCTCGTTTTTTCATCGCTGACCGTACGCGCCCGCTACCCTATACAGAGAGAAATCCAATTACTATTGCGCCGCATTTGGCGCGGCTACGGAACGGACTCCATCCACTCGGAGTTGCATCTATTTCGCATCAGGTGGAAGCCAATTGTGCGAGCCGGGTCGAGCCAATCGCGAGCCCCGCTCAATGGTATCGCGCTAAATTATTATATTGTCGAACGAACAAAGCATACCTCCCCGGAAATTCTATGCTAATGAATTACGAAATCGAATCCCGACCTCCCCCGGTTTAACGTTCGCCGGCTTCGACGCGATTCGTCGTTTGATCGCACCGACGACCACGACGACGACCACGACGGCGACGACAACGTCCACTTCGGTGGAGATTTTTCTCCTTCGACCCGCGTTCGTCGACCGACGATTCGCGGCGATACTCTTCAATAAGCGGAAGAAAGCGAGCAAAAAAAAAAAGAAAGAAAATAAGGAAAAGAAACATCGCGCCACCGGCGGATAGCATCTCGACGGAAAGAGAGCGTTGTTGATACTAGGCTCCGTCCTTCTCCGCGCAACTCCGTCAATTACGGAACGCGTAATGAATGAGCGCCTTCATAATTCGCGAAACGAAAGAAAAAAAAGAAAAACGACGAAGAAGACGAAGAAGAAGAAGAAAAAAAAAAAAAAGAAAAAAGAACTTATCTCCTCGCCCCTTTAACGCGTCAACGGTTGCCGTCAACAGGCGCCCGTACGCTTCGCTTAGCCCGGGACGTAGTAATGATTCTACGGAACGGAAAGTAAATGTAGAAGACCCGCCACCTTCGTGTCTCCGCTATTCCTCGTCGCGACAGACCGTATAATGCGCGCCGGTCGTGTCGCGACCGAGAACCACGCGCGCGTATAGAGAAGGTTTCACCGAATATCCTCGTCTCGACGATCCTTCACGGGGAAACTCGGAAGTCGCGCGTTTCCTTCCTCTTTTTTCGCTTCTCCGTATATTTTCTTTTTTTCTCTCTCCCCCTTTCTTTTCCTTCCTTTCCAAAGTACAGTAGTACTTACGCGACAGGCGATAAGGGTTTTACGCGTGAAAAACAGAGAGCGCGCGGACTCGTTCGTTCGCTCGCTCGCTCGCTCGCTCGCTCGCTCGCTCGCGCGCACGCACGGCCCCCGGTTCGCCAGACATTCCATTCAGAGACCCGGCGAACGTTATTAAGAACGCGCGATACCGAAACCTCGACTTAATGGATTCAACGACGAAGGATTTCATTTATCCGAACTCTCTCCGTTCTCGACGACGAACCGTGGCAGCGGGAGGGAAAGTAGACGATACAGACGATACAGAACCGTAGGAGAGGACACTCGACAAAGAGAGAGAGAGAGAAAGTGAGAGGGGCGAAGCTCTCTCTCCTCCCGTATAGCCCCCACTCCTCCTCGAGGGAGGTGGTAACCGATACGAGGGAACCGGTGTTCGAAATCCCTGGCCCGGTGAACGTGTAATATCGCAAACGCGTTTTTACTGTACGCGGGCGATACGGCGCGTAGTAACGTTCTTCTCGCACGCACCTCCGGCACCGTACGAGAGCCCTTTTCCCCACCGGTCGTCGCATCGTGCACTAATCACGGTAAAAGCCGTAGCTCGCGCGCGTTATATCTGTTATCCGGCTGTGTCTTGCCTTACTTAATGGAAATATGAGAGGCGTTACGCTCGTCTGGTGACACGTCTATCCCGTCCGTTTTTATTTTCTAGTAATACCGCGGGGACATTGTTCCACAAACACGGGGCCGCCGGTTGTGTCAACGCAACGGTGTCAACGTTTCCTCGTCGTTCGCGCCGCGCCGCGCCGCGCCGCGCCGCGCCTCCATCCAAAATTACGGTTCGCGAAACGACCGAGGGCGGGGAACCGGTGCTCCGGTGCTCCGGTGCTCCGGGGGTTGCGGCAGGTTGGAACGGGGAGGGGGAGTAGCCAATAATCGACGCGCGATAACCGGAGCCGAACCAGTCCCCCGAGGTGCCCAGGTATTCTCGTTCATCGATCTTTCCGCGATCGATCGTAAACGCGGATCGATACGTTTACGCGGGAACGCGGACGGCTCGATGGTCGTCGAACCGCGTTCCGTTGAAAAGTCGAGCGATCGTTATTACGGTCCCGTAATTAACCAAGGACGACGATACAACGTCAGAGTCAATTAAATCCGCCGCGCTCTATCATTTCGGTTTTGCACGGTTCGCGATCGGCCGTGTTTTCCAGAACCGAGCGGCCGACCAGGCCGGGGAAACCTGCCCCGGACACGCCGAGCGGTGCCGAGCGGTGTCCACCTGCGCGCAGTAGGGCAAATTGTGATTTATGCGCGCGCCGCCGCGCTCTGTCCGGCTGACGAAAGAGAATTGCGGACGTAATGAGTTACGGCGACTAACCCGGCCCTAATGCAAATATATGGTCGGTTGGCCGTGTAATCAGCCAACTCGCGCCGCGGAGACGCGAAGAATTCACGCGTTCGGCGCGGTGCACGACGATATCGCCCGTTTCTCTTCGTTCGGGAGGAATCGTTCCGATACGAGGGCAGCGCCGGATCCGCTGTACGATCGTTGGTTAACGTTTTTCCTTTTCATTCGTCCTCTCTCCTTTATTCGACGAGGGGCCCCCACGTTCGAACAACATTGGCATATTTTCCGCGTAACTTCGAGGGTGAGCCTAGACACCCTTCACCGGTACGGAGACCACGGTTCCGGGTAACTCTCGGTGTCGAGCGCGATCGCGTATTCGATATTTACGACCACTGCGACCTTAAGGGCACCGCGTCGCGATCTTCGTTCCGGTACATCCGGAGCCCACGCATCGCGCATTCGTTTTAATTCTTTCCTACTCCTTATCTACGATTTCTCATTCGCTATTAGCGAAACAGTGTCGGGTAACTACGCGAAATTGTTGATCAACGTCGTTTCTTATTTACGCAACCGAGATCCTTTTTTCTTTTTACTTTCGAATATTTTTCGCTTCGTCGATCGATACGAGAGAAACAACGTTCGTTAGAGTCGCAACGTCCGTCAAAATCGGCGTGAATCGCGGCGCAGGTCGTTTCGAGGCTCCCGTGCCCCAGGCCTTAACCGTCGAATAAATTCGACGATACTCGACGCGCGGATCCGCTCGTAAATTTCGCATTAGCGCGCAGAGGAAGGGAAGAGGGGTGAGAGAGAGGGGGGAGGGGGTATGGAGAGTGTAATTTCACCGGATCTATTTCCAATACGGTTGTAACGCCACGGGCCCCAACCCACCCCACCTGCTCGGTTCCCCGAAATCGCGGTCCGCGAGTTCGATAATAAACGCGCGAGCCAGCTACCGAAAGAGCCGGCGCGCAGTCTCCGCGATAGCGAGGGTCTCTAGAGCTGCCACGCTCGTTGAACCGACCCTTGATAGGTGCACTTTTGGGGTAGCCTGGCAAGCCCCCCATGGCAGTGACTGTGCTTCAGGCCTCGAGTGCCAACCGAGACGCGCAAGAGCGGAGGACTGGCGTACCCGGCCGTGTCACGAGACGAGCTCGTACATCCAAGATGAAATTTCAAATATTCCACGGCGCGCGTTTAATCCGCTCGTTTGAAAGAAAATATTTCAACGCGAGCCGTTGAACGAACCCGGGCGCCCGCGCCCGCGCCCGCGCCCGCTCGACACTCGAGAAATTCCTCTTTCCCGGGATCCGAGGCTCGAGAATATTTTCAAATAGTTTTATCGGGGAAACGCGTGTCCCCAACCGTGCCTCTTCGCGACGGAGTTCCTCGAGTTCGATCGACGACGAGCGTTTATCTCTTGTTCGTCGGTGAGAAAAGGAAATCGAATCGCGGAAGGTGCGTACGAAATTCCATCCGCCGTGGAGAATAAAAAACGAGGAAGGAAACGCGAAAATGTCGAAATTGTCGCCGGATCGACGTGGAAATTTCGGGGAAATTTTCGCATCCTTGACGCGAGAAAATGGGAAAATAATTCGTTTTCTTTCCCGGAGGATGAGTAACGGGGGATGATCCAGCGTGTGTGCGAGCTCGAGAGCCAAACACCGGCAAACGAGTACGATTACTTTTTTCTTTCGAGTATCTTCGAACGTGGTGGTTTCTCCGACTTTCGCGATTCGAGTCCTTCGACTTCACCGAAAGAAGCAAACATCGACGGTGCAACGGTGTTCGCGGCTGATCTCGCAGGAATCGTAATCCGTCGCGCGTCAATTTGGAAACTTTCTCGATGATTTCCCCGTCGTTCTCTTAGCGAGAGCTAAACAACACGCGTACGGCGAAACGGTGACGAAGGAAAACGAGGCGCTCTCTTCGCGGATTACGGTTAAGTAAAGACATAACAGCGTGAAAGACCATCGGCACGTTTTCACGGCGTTGTGACACGCATCGAGCACCGAGAAACTCACGGTTTACGAGCCACGGAGATATCCACGCCGCGGACGTATTCTCCCCGTCGTGGAACCGAACGTTTTCTCACCGCCCGTTTTATGGTCTGTCAGAGAGTATCGTCCGATGACATAACGCCGCCCGTAAGTCTTGCTTTTCAACCGAGATTGCCCGTGCTTTGCTCCGGAAGCACACGTGTTTCAAAGGCGGCTTCTACAAACGAGAGAGGGGAAGAAGGAGTAAAAAAAAAAGGGAAAAAAGAAAAAAAAACAGAGCTACGCCGACGTTGGATCCCCCCATCTGCTCGGTCTGAGAATCGCGACCCAGACGGGGGAATTACGAAAATTACTCGATTCGTCGAGATTCGTGTGAAAACGAGAAAGAAGAAAGAAGATAGAGAGAGAGAAAGAGAGAGAGAAAAAGAAAAAAAAACACACGACAATATTCCGATCGTCGCGTCATCGACGCGAGAGGATCGCGAATCCATCGTCTAGTTTACCTTGGACTGTATGCGTTACACGGATCCCCTTTGATCGCGCGCACGAGGCAAAGAAATCCCGAAGCGAGAAGTACCGGAGGAGAACCGACATGAAAAGGTTTCGAAAGAACAACATCGAAAGTCTCGATTCGTCTACGAGGGAAAACAGTAGCTCGGTCGGTGGGGCGAGCAGGGGGGAGAAACGCGCGAAAATTTCGCTAGAATCGTGATCGTCGTGTGACGCGAACGCGCGACAGAGGATCGCCGCAAACATCATTAACGGATGTGAAAGTCGCTCGTCCGTTCTCTTCGCGTTTCGCTCGCTTAGATTCGAGCGGATCCGCGCGTAAAGTAAGGTCGCTTCTCTTGGCACGGTCGATGGGCGAGGCGAGGGAAGGACGGACCGGGGAGGGTTTAAATGGCGGGTAATTAAAAAAAAGCGGGAGGCGAAATCGGCCGGGGTTACGGCTCATTAGTTTTCAGCGGCTCAGAACGGTGACAGAGGCTGCGAAAACGCGACGGTTGAATGCCGGATACAGGCAGACGTTGTGTCATTCCGCGCGGCTGCGAAACGACACGCGTGTGCGTGTCCCGTCGTCGGCGTTAATTGGCTACGACGATGAATATTACAAAATACCAGGCCGTCTGAAAGGAGCCGGGGCCCCGTTTTAATTACGATATAATGCGCGCCGGTCGAGATCCTCGCGTGAAAGACCGATATTGTGGTCGTGCACCTCTCGCGTTGCGCGACGAGCAACACCTCGCTTTCATCGTAACGCTTAATACGGGGAGTTCGCTCAAGGAAGTTTCCTTCCAGCTCGATGCGTTCACGGCTGGACCAGACGACGCCGTGCGTCTACAAGGACCGCGCGAGAAAGGTGAAACGACGAACCCTACCGTGGAACGATCGCGATTATAAGAGTTCGTTTCGTCCCGCAGGCTTTCGACCACGCTGACTTCGAATCATCGGGTTCGTTGACCGAACAAGGGTACAGGGTAGCGATGACCGCAGTTTTCGGACACTGCCCGGACAAAGTAACGTTTCTCGCCGAAACGATTTGGACGTTAATGGGGAACAATTAGGATGAATGGTTTCCTTTCAGACGGAAGTGAAACACGTTTTTCGTTCCACCGAGAGAATATCACGTGACGATTTCGAAGGTTGGGTATCTCGAAAGTGCGTTGGCAACGATTCCAGTGTCGATAAGGAAACGTTGTTCGCTATGCTGGATAAGGATTGTAGGTATCGATGAATTGGGCAAGTAAGAGATTCGCGGGTAATATCGAGTTCTTCTTTCAGACAAAGGTTATTTGACGTTGGAGGATTTCCGTTCGGCGAGCAAATCCGTGGATTTGAAGGTGTCGTCGTCGGTTTGGAAAACGGTGTTCAAGGAACTGGATCGTCGCAAAAAGGGATACATCGATTTCGATGAATTCTCAAGTGTATTGCCGACGGTATAAGAACGTACAACGTGATAGTCGAATTATCGATACAATTTAGGTGTAAACAAAACGAGTAAAAACGAAGAAGCGTTTCGTATCTTGTCACAATATCGTGAAACGTTTACTGCGTTGCCTTGCTCGTGGCCTTGCTCGTGGCCTTGCAAGGTGAATTTACAATCCTCGGTCGATTCGTACGAAAATAATTACAAAACGTATTACGCTATATACAGTCGATAATCCTAATACTATGATACTTATACGAGAATGTATAACAGATTCTTAAATAAAAAAAAATAAATATTCTCATCGGAAGACACGTAATTACATAACGTGAGTAAGCCTACTCTTTATCGGAAAATTCTTGAATAGCTAAATGATAAAAATGCGAATCGACATTCTGAATCAGCAGATTTGGTTCGTCGAACTCGAGGATCTCTCCCTCTCCCAGGACAAGAACTCTGCAAGGAAAATATGTATCGAATATACGTCCGTGCGGTGAATCGTTCGTACAACTACTATACCTATCACAGTGCATAATCGTCCTTATCCTATGCGCCACGGTTATCACCGTTGAACTCTGGAAGGAAGATTTAATCGTCGTCTGTATAAATTTATCCGTCTCTTGGTCAACGTTCGCCGTGGCTTCGTCGATGCAAATGATCTATGTGGACGAGAACGTTAAAACCTCCGACGTTGTGTAAAATAACGTCGTATTGACAAGAATTCGAAAGGTTCTCGAATGGAAGAAACAATATCGATATCGATACCTTGGCGTTGTGTAAAACCGCTCTAACCAAGCAAAACAGTTGCCTCTGACCAGCGCTCAGATTGCTACCACTTTCGTCCAATGTGGCGCCAAATCCTCCCAGACGGTAAACCAACGAATGGATTTGACATTTCTCCAACGCTTTGTAAATCTGCAAATCCGAATATTGATTCAACGGATCGAGGTTCTCCCTAATCGTGCCCGAGAAGAGAAACGGATTCTGAGGTATAATTGTTAACCGTGATCTGAAACGACGTCTTTCGGTTACTTCCAATTATCGTACAGCGGGACAAGAAATCGTTGCGGCTATCGTAGTCGGAAAGTGTCGATGTGTCGATCGATGTTACCTTAATGCGTTCAGCTGTAGAGTCTTTGTGTTAACGTTATCAATGTATATACTCCCTGAATGTATTTCCGACAACCTGAACAACGAAACAAACAACGAACTCTTTCCAGCACCTGTCCGCCCAACTACACCAATTTTTTCTGCCGGCCGCGTAGCAAACGATATACCGTTCAAAGATGGCACCAAATGTTCTCTGTGTGATATATCTACCGTTAAATATCAACCGTCGATATCGAACGACGCCGTGGAAAATGTTCGCGCCAATTACCTGTATTTTAAAACTACTTCCTTAAATTCAACTACACCCTGACTTGGCCAAGCATACGGCGGGTTATCTCCTTTCACAGTCTCTACGGGAACATTCTCGAAATACTGTTTCACGCGTTCGACGGCGATCATCTCCCTTTCCGTCTCGGTAAATGCATTCACTACACCGGACATCAATCCAGTCATCGTTAACGTGTACGTAATAACGAGACCTATCAAGCCAGGATCCGCCATGTCGTACTGATGCTGTACAATTGCTATACTAGTCACTCCTGCCAAAAGAGCGACTCCGATAAGTTGTAACCTTAATGCGAGCCATTGACTCACGGCGATTGACGCAAATTGCGTTTTCTGGCTAATTTCTAGCGTAAGTTCGTTTTCTTGTTTGAAACGTAGTACAGAGCGAAAAGCTCTGATAGTGGACAATCCGTGTAAAGTTTCGTTAAAATGTGCGTATAACGGCGAGAGAGCTGTACTGGATAAGCGCTTCAATTCCCTCGATGTTAATCTGAAAAATATCGATCGAATAACACGTTTCTTCGAACGATTTAATTACAAATTGAACAAATAAGTGTACCTATAGTGAGTTTGTATCCAATGATAAATCGGTACGAGCGGAGCTAATACTAAAAGTATCCATGGTAAACCATAAATTGTAACAACGACTGTTGCTAACAAGCCAAATAGTTGTGCGAATAATATATTAGCGATAAAGGGCAAAGTGTCGTCGATTGTATATGTATCGGATGAAAATCTGTTAATAATTCTACCAAAGGGTTGAATATCGAAAAATACAGCTTTAGCCTAAAAGTACATACTACGTTTAATTTATAATATAGAATATCGAATAATTGTCTTTCAGGAACGTTACATACCCGTACAATGACCTTTAAAAGCTGTTTCTGTATAGCAACAGCTGCTTGAATTCCACCGTATGCGAACATAAATGCTCTGATTAATGTAAAAAATGAATTAAATACAGCTAACACGGCATAAGTTGTTAAATAATAATCATTGCTCAAGTTATAACCGTCGAAAAAATATTCTAGTCGTAGAGGCTTCGAACTGTTTGTAGTATTGGTTGCTGTTGTATTAACACGAGTAACCCAATAAGACAACCATATGTCTGTAATGTTCTTAGAACTTTGCATTAAAAACATGGAGAGAACTATTGAAATTGTTAAATAACGGCCCACAGCCTTCACATAACATGAATACACTCCAAGACGTACAGTCCCTTTTTCAGAAAATTCTTCGTCGAGCGCGCGATCTCTTTCAGCGCTGCCGGTCTGGTACGTTTCTTTTGGTAAATCATTGATAGACATAACATCCAAATTCGATTCGAAAGATTCCGAAGATAATAAATAGTCTTCCAAGTCCGATATAGCATCGCTCGGTTTACCCTGATTAATTATTTTACCTTTCGACATTTCTACTACCAAATCTGCATGAACCAAGTATTGAGTTTGATGTGTACACAGTAATCTCGTTTTGTTTTTTAACAAGCCCAATATAACGTGCTTAAAAACGTAACTGGCAACTTTTGCATCTAGAGTTGCTAAAACATCGTCTAATAAGTAAATATCTTTATCCGCGTACACAGCTCGTGCCAAAGAAATTCGTGTTTTTTGACCTCCGCTTAAAGTGTTTCCTCCTTCCCCGATAACTGTTAAATCTTTCTTAGGCAGAGCATTTAAATCGCTGGTGAGAGCGCATGCCTTTAGTATGTTCCTATTATAAATTTTGTATTAAAATATGTCAAAAGTTCGGTTCGTTCTATTCGATACTTACTTATATTTGTTGTAATCGTAAGATTTTCCAAAAAGAATATTATCTCGAATGGTACCACGTTGTAGCCAAGGACTTTGTTTTACGTATGCAAAACCTTTCTCGATATCGTTTACGGCTATTGTACCACGAACTTTAGTAATTTCACCTAAAATGCCATCTAAAAGTAACGACTTTCCACTACCTACTTTTCCCATAATCCCAATTAATTGTCCCTGAAATAAGATACGTTCGATTTATTATGTTCCATAAAATCAAGACAAACTATAATTTTATTACCTTTGCAACTGTAATATTAATATCGTCTAAACTGAAACTACAATCATCCTTAAAAGTAACGGTTTTTCTAGATTCTGAACTAGAAGATGATGTTGCGACACTTTTAGGTGAATCGAGACCATTCTGTTCTATACTTTGTTTTTTACTTATACCCAACGTAACGTTCTGAAGTATTAAATCCATGCCGGATGTCGATTGTATATAATATGAGAACATGTCTACATCTGGTAACTATATCAAATGAAATTTACATTATTAATATTCAAGTATTAAAACTTTTGTATATTTTCAATTTTATTAGAAGATGCAGTTTCAACTTACATCTAACATTCTCTGAATTCTTTTAAGTGATACCCAAGCTTCTGTAAGACCGTTCAAGACCCATGGAAATGCATTCAATGGACCTATTAGCATATTTAGCAGTGCCATACTAGTAAAAACTGTTTTTGCGTCAAGTTTATTTCCAAGAAGTACATATGTACCAAATGTTAATATAGAAATCAATACAGGTGTTGTGGCCCAAAAGTAAACACACAGTGCATCTAAATATTTTCTACCACTCAAATGTTTAATCTCGTTGCCTCGTAATTCTGAGCAAGAAACAATGATATATAGTGATGTGCAAAGATCAATGTTCGAGTATAAATTAATATGCATAAATATATACTAACTATAAATATTCCACAAAAAATAATCTTCCCATACATTCATCTTAATTGTATTTATTCCATGTAGCGTTTCCCCTATAAGTCTGACCCTTTGATCCTTACATTCCATTAGTTTTGTACTAAGCTTCCCAATTTTATTCGCTATTATTTTATTTATAGGTATAAGCAATATTGCAAATGTCACCCCAGCTAAGAATGAAATCCCTATTTGTTCATGCAGAAGATATAATGTCACAACTAACTGGAAAAGTATGAACATAAGAATTCTCATTTACCTATCAGAGAACAAAATATTTTTAGCAAAAGTAAATATATATAGATTTTAAATTTTTACAAGTTTATAAAATTGTTATTATAAAGTAAAATAAAATATACAGAACCGCACTAAGAGATTACCTGCAACGGTATGCTCCAAAGTGCATGGAAACTTGGACAACTATTAACAAGTCTATCACTATCCGTACTTATAAAATTCATAATTTCACCAAAATTAAATTGTTGTTTTAATTGAACAATCGAGGAGTGCAAAGTCTTTCTATATAATAAAGTTACAATGGTTGATCGAATTTTTAAACCAACCAAAGACATCCAAAATGTAAAATGGGCATTGCAAAAGGCTCCTAAAATGGAAACATTATTACAAGTTATAAGACACATAATAGATTATAAAAACTACTATAATTCACGGAAAATATTTTTATAAGCGGTATTTACAAGTATTAGACAATATACTATAATACCTACCTATTAAAGCACTAATAAATATTAATGATGCGTATAAATATCCATATGTGACAGCTTCGTTCTTGTATTCCACAAAACCAACAAATTTATTCAATAATATTGGTCCCATAAATGAAGTACAGTCAGCAATAAATTTTAATATTCCAACTGAATAAAATTCCCAACCAAAACATTTATGTAATAAACGAAACAATGTCATTTTGTTTGTAATCATTTGTATATCTGTTTCTAACATTAATTCAGTATTTTCTATTCTGTCGTTCATGTTTCTGGGCTGTAATATGTTATGCAATTATAAGTGTATTTATTCATGTTGTTAAAATAACAAAGATAACAAAATTTTGAATTTACCATAGTTTGCAAATGTTTATCGATCTTCTGAATAATTGTACCAGTACTGACAGATTCTGGTAAATCAAACAGATCGTCTGAATGATTTAATAGGCCATGAACACCCTTTTCCATTAATGGATTCACCCAATGAAATAAAAGTTTGGAGATTGCTGTTGCTCCCTCCATAGCAGTCCCAAGATAAGTTGGGTCCTGTTCCTCTGGGAATCTTACGTAAGAAGAATTAGGAGTACTCAACAGTGCAGTCCGTTCTCCTATCTATGAACATATTTTTCACTGATCTGTGATATCTGTGTTTACTTTAATAATCCATGGTTTTAGATATCATAGTCAATTTGGTAATGTCACATGTATTCAGCAACATATGTTTGAAATCTCTTACACTGATAAGCACATGAAAAACACTAGTCACTGATAATACTATGAACCACTACATTAGAAGTAAACAACTTATAATGACTTACTTCATTAAATTGAGATGATCTCATATCTTGAAAACTATTGTTAACTGGTATCAGTGTTATAACATAGAGTATTAGTAGAATTACTACACTGATACTAAATCCCAATGACAAATTTGGTAAAACATCATTTTGTGTATTATATCTGGCATGACTTCTTAGTAATAATACAGAAATAACAATTAGTAAAAATATTAATGCTCGAAGTGACACAGGGCCTCGTGGATTATAATCTCTTCCTCTTTTTAAACTTAATATAAAACAAGTATGAATAACCCATGCTAATCCTTCTGTACCTGCCACAAGGTAGTCAACAGGTTTGGCAGCTGTTCTAACATCTTCAACTGTACTTAATACTGGATCGTAATCTTGCGTATTAAGGATAAGAGAAGGTTCAGTTGTATTTTGAACATTACTCTTTGGGAAAAAAAGTGATTTTGTAAAGTCAATAGAACGATTCAGTCCATCTTTTATCTGATGTATTATACTGGTTGAGTCCCAAGGTAAATTTGAATCTTTATAAGATGTCATGATGTATTCATGTGGTATTGAATTATTAAATGGCACATTGTTCGGCAAAACAGGCTCACTATTAGAAAGAATAATATATGCTCTAATTATAGGAAGAAGTACAAGGCACATACAAATTAAAAGTCTGCAGTTTATGACAGAATTAGAGCCAACATGAATAGAGGAATATGTATTTCTTTTTCCACAATGATATGCAGATACTATTGCAATACAAATTAAAACTGGAATCTGAAAGTTATGAGAAAAACATCCAGTAAATAAAAAAGAACCAACTCACACGATCATCGTACAAAATATATCAATTTACTAATTTTGAATCACCTGGAGGCAAAATTGTTGGAAGCAGACATCAAGATCATGCGTATCTGGATTCAACGGCTTAATGCCTCCATGGTATCCACAAAATTCTGTCCAATTCCATTTCCATGTTTCTCCTCTGCCATCGGTTAACCAATTACTATCCATATTTAAAGCTACAAAAAATCTAAGAATAGAAACAGTGCTAAACAGCTTTTTCATGAATAAAGAAGAAACCAGGTTAATTTACAGCAAAACATTAGGAATAAAATACATAAAATACATAAAATACCAAGTTTCTACTAGATAAATAAATTATATTTTGTAATTACTTCGACGAATGAACCAACTATCTACTGTTATTGAATCGAAATTAATCAAATATCACTTTCCTTTAGAAGGGGATTGAAATGATGATTATAGAACAATTTCATATGCAAAATAAATTTTCAGAAAATTGATTGCAATGCAAAATACTTACCTGTAAAGCATATATCTTAGCATGTACAATAACAATACATTTATACGTTTCAATATTTGTTACACGTTTCGCGTGAGTATTATATTTCGAATTAACCATATATCAGAATGAATTTGTTGGTTAGGTTTTTGGTGACAACCAGTGTCGCTGACGCATCTGATAACAAACGGTGTGTTACAAATCACACGAAGAGAGCATTTGAATAAGAACGAAAATATAAAATATTTATTTTTGTATCCCATGCTAAATTATTTATGAACAAGTAATTATTATATACAAAAATTATTGGTAAGTAAATCGACAATCGTATCAACTCGACTATGTTGTTCAAGCTGTCAATTTATATGTAACTTAAACACCTTAATTTGGTTAAACATGAGCGAGAAGGAACACACGCAAGATTACGCACCAGAAATGACTTTGAATGAAAAAGATAATAATAAATCAGAGCAGGATTTTCTGAATAAAGAAGAAAAAAACACAAACTTAGAAGAAGAACTATTACATTATGTAGGTAGGAGTAAAGCAATTTTCAAAAGCCAACAAAAAGATGATCCAGATTTAACGTTTGAAGAGAAATTAACAATTGCACGTAATATATTAAAAAAGAGCCATTGTTTGTTTTTGTCTAAGTTTGGGCATTACATGAAAGAAGAACATTTAAAGTATTTTGACAAAAGTAAAGACAAAGATTATGAAGTTGCTTACCATATTAACAGATTGCAAAGGTATTTTAATAATTCGACAAGATTGACCGATGTTAAAAATAGGAGATATCAAGCTTTGAAAACCTTAATCAAACAAGGAGAATACTTTAGTGAATCTGAAATGATGAAACGAAATCCATTGTTATATGAACATCTAATTGGACAATATATGACTGAAAAACAAAAGAAAATGAGAGATAATATAGATACCAAGAATATTACATTTGTAAATCTTTTAATGGAAAGTATTGAAAGAGACAGTTTAAAGCAGAAACGTAAGTTACAAGAGGAAGAAGAACAAAATGTTTTGGAAGAAACTGAATCGGATGAAGAACAAGGAGAAACTTGTGTTTCCAAACATTTAAACGATAACGAAGAAAGGACTTTTCAATGGGGCAAGCTACCTGCATTACAGAACGAGATAGAATATCAAAATGTCCATAGACAAATAGATAAAAATCCATGTAATATCTCAACAACAGAAAAACAAATACTCAAACAAGAATTTGTGACCAATATGTATCAAAATTTTTTGGATGGAAGAGATTCAGATTTTGATTACAGGTAAATTTTATTTTTATCAGTGGTATTTTAACATATATGTTTTAAATATATTTTTCAATCATCTTAGTACAATAGATGACAATGAAGCATACGATAACATAGATTTGAAATCACAAGATGAAGAAGACAAATATTTTGATTCAGAATCTCCTGAAAATTTATATCCATCTGAAGATAGAAATGAAGTTGAAACTGAGGATGAATTGGATATTTATATGAAATCACTGAAGGTTAATTAATATTTTACAGTTTATGATCAGTTCATGTAAATATTCAGATTTACAAAAGAAAATTATTTATTCAATAGGAGCAGGTCACTACAAGTACGCTCTCTTTGGATACTCTTGTATGTGATGATTACTGTAAGATGTAATCTTGTATATGTACATTGATATAAATACATCATTTGCAAATAAAAACTCGTAGAATCGCTAAAGATGCAATTGTTTATTTATCCTCTTGGAATTGTGCAAAAATTTTACTACTCCTTGAAAATTAAATTTTTTTCATTAAATATGGTAATATTTCTGTTGCAATTCGAGTGTTTATTTTGTAGTAAAATAACATAAATTGTATAGAACCCGAAGAGTATTTTGCACATACATATAAATATTTTTATCTCTGGTATAACGACAACGTGGTTTCTCGTGTACCTAAGTGTCTACAGTTATACGGTGTCACTTTTGTCGGTAGTGTTTGAAATTGCGGGAAACAAACGTTCAATTTTTCGAAAAGGAAAATGGTAAGTATAGATTTCATTTCAAGAAGCATGTTAAACCCCTTCTTGCGGAATCAGTTGACTAAATGCCAATCAAATTTGGATGAAAATACAGGCAACTATCATTGGGAAAATTATCTTAATGTCATGAAGGTTAACTGTCGTAAAATTTCGATGTTTATATTTAAGTGCTCGGTGAATGTTTAAAGTCCGTTTGATATTCTTATATCCTCTATCAAGTAGTAATAGAAGAAATGCTTTTTAACGCGTTTTTTGTTGTGTGATATTTTGTTCAAATTATAACCTCTAATATTGTAAATTATGTCGAATATGATTGAAATTTGGAACCTGAAATCATATTTTGTCTTCAGCACGCATTTATTTTAAGCGCATAGTGACAGTAGGTTATTTGTTTCTTACATAGTGTACATAGCTTTTTTTTTAAGCGGTTCTTAAAGGGATAAATATGTATTTATAATCAATAAAATGGTTTTTTCCTGAATTTTCCATTGTATGAGCATAAAATAGTGCATGCTGGTGTTGAATGGCTTACCTAGCATGGTACTACCTGGTGTTCCTGGTAGGTATCTTTGTTTTTCTCACAGCCAATGATACCTGCCATAACTGGAGTAGAGGAACAGGAAAAACTACTTGAAGATGCAATCGGTGTGGTCAAAGTGCAGGCGTTCCAAATGAAACATTGTTTAGACAAATCTAAATTGATGGATGCATTAAAACATGCTTCTACAATGTTAGGTGAACTTAGAACTTCCCTTTTGAGTCCAAAAAATTATTACGAATTATGTATCCTTATTAATTTTAACTACTTAATGTAAATGGTAAAATGTATACAAAAATTCCTATAGGAATATACTAGTTTTCCTTACATTTTACCTTAGATATGGCTATTACGGATGAATTAAGGCAATTAGAACTTTACTTGTTAGATGAATTTCAAAAAGGAAGGAAAGTCACAGACTTATACGAGTTAGTGCAATATGTTGGCAATATTGTGCCCAGACTGTGAGTCAAATATAAGAATTTGACAATAATAAGAATATAATACATCATTTTATGATGCATGCAATATTAATCACATTTTACTGATATTGTATTCTTTATTATAGGTATCTGCTTATCACAGTTGGATTAGTATACATCAAAACAACTCCTGGTTTAAAAAGAGATCTGTTAAGAGATTTGGTAGAAATGTGTAGGGGTGTCCAACATCCCTTGAGAGGTCTTTTCTTAAGGAATTATTTATTGCAATGTATTCGTAACATTTTGCCAGATGTTGCCGAAGAAGATGACGAGGATGGAAGTGTATGTATTAAAAAGAGAAAACTATTGAATGCATAAGCTTACACTCTGAATTTTTTTTTAGGTTCGTGACAGTATAGATATTGTATTACTGAATTTCGCAGAAATGAATAAATTGTGGGTGCGCATGCAGCATCAAGGTCACACTAGGGATAAAGAGAGAAGGGAGCGCGAAAGAGAAGAACTTAGAATTTTAGTGGGAACTAATCTTGTACGGCTTAGTCATTTGGAATCAGTAACTTTAGATATATATGAAAAGGTGAATCACATACACATAGCACTTGTTAAAATTATTTTTTTTTTAATCATTACCTAATCAGATAATTTTCAGCTTGTTTTACCAGGAATATTAGAACAAGTAGTCAGTTGTAGAGATGCAGTTGCCCAGGAATATCTTATGGAGTGTATAATTCAAGTAAATAATTTTGAAATTATGATGTAGTTGTAATGTTGGAAATAATTTATGGGTATTTTAATTTAGGTTTTTCCTGATGAGTTTCATTTACAAACATTAAATGCATTTTTAAAGTCTTGTGCCGAACTGCAAAATGGTGTAAATGTGAAAAATATAATCATTGCATTGATAGACCGTCTTGCAGCATTTAGTCAAAGATCAGATGGTGTAGGAGGACCAGGAAGTCCCAATCAAGTTCCAGGAATTCCACAAGATGTAAAGCTCTTTGATGTCTTTAGTGATCAAATTGCCATTATTATACAGGTTGGTACTAATACGAAAAAAGAAGAAACATACTATTAAAAATACTTGGTTTAATTTACAAGTTCAATGATGACCAGATACTACCCAAAGTTGATACAAATGTGATTACAATTATCGATATTAAAATTATCCTTACTCATCTAGTTTAAGTCTGAGGAAAGTCTCCCATAAAAGTTATTAATTTTTTCATTATTTTTTTTCCAATAAAAGTGATTTTGTCTATTGCAGACGAGACAAGATATGCCTCCAGAGGATGTAGTTTCTCTCCAAGTAGCTCTCATTAACTTGGCACACAAGTGCTATCCCGACAGAGTAGGCTATATGGATAAAGTCTTGTTAACAACTGTTCAAATATTCCAAAAGCAAAATGTAGATAAGTACGTATAACAATATAGTAAGAATATGTGTGCACATATACAGAGATCTAACGAATGTAAATAAATTTCAGACTCGAATATAATAGTGCTGTATCAAGGGAATTAGTAAGGTTAATGAAAATTCCAATAGATAATTATAAAAATATATTAACTGTTTTGAAACTTGAACATTTTGCTCCATTATTAGATTATTTTGATTACGAGGGTAGAAAGTTGTTAGCTATTTATATAATAACAAATATTTTGGAATACGAAACTTTTTTACTGACTCAAGAACAAGTAGATGCAGTGCTTTCTATGGTATCTCCATTGGTACAAGATCAGCCAGATCAACCTAGTATAGAAGAGGATCCTGAAGATTTTGCAGAAGAACAGGGCCTCCTAGGTAGATTGATACATCATTTTAAGTCTGAGACAGCTGATCAACAATACATGATATTAAGCGCTGCTAGAAAGCACTTCAGCGCCGGTGGAAATAAAAGGATAAAATACACTCTACCACCAATTGTATTTCAAGCTTACCAACTAGCTTTTACGTACAAGAGATTAAAGGATGAAGTTAGTCAATTATTATTCTGCAATAAGTTTATTTAAAACTTGGTTTAACTATTATATTAATTATTCCGTATAGGATGAAATGTGGCAAAAGAAATGCCAAAAAATTTTTCAATTTTGTCATGCAACCATTACTGCGTTAATGAAGGCTGAATTGGCAGAGTTGCCTTTGAGACTATTTCTTCAAGGTGCAATAGCGATAGGTGAAATTCGTTTCGATAATTTTGAAATGATCGCTTATGAATTTATCAGTCAAGCATTTTCTATATACGAAGATGAAATAAGCGATTCCAAAGCCCAATTGGCAGCCATTACATTAATTATTGCTACATTTGAGCAAATGAGTTGTTTCAGCGAAGAAAATGCAGAACCAGTGCGTAATCAATGTGCTTTATATGCTAGTAAATTATTAAGAAAACCAGATCAGTGCAGAGGTGTTGCAACTTGTTCTCATTTATTTTGGTCTGGAAAATCATTAGCAACAGGAGGGAAAGAAGTGAGTATCGATTCTGTAAAAACAGTAACGAATAGAAATATAATTAAATTATACAATTATTGTAGATGCAAGATGGAAATAAAGTGTTAGATTGTCTGAAGAAAGGTATTAGAATAGCAAGTCAGTGCATGGACACATCGGTCCAAGTGCAACTTTATGTCGAACTTCTAAATCATTATATTTATTTCTATGAAAAAGGAAACACAGCAGTAAGAATTATTTGTATTTTTAAATATTTTATCAATGAATATAATCTATTACACGATAATTTTTTTCTAGGTAACAGTTCAACTTTCAAATCAAGTAATTGCAAAGATTAAAGAAGAACTACCGAATTTAGAAGTTAGCGAAGAAACAGAACAAATTCAAAAACATTTAGCTAATACTTTAGAGCATTTAAGAAACAGGATGGAATCTCCAGAGGCTGATGGTCTCTCGTATCAAGGGCTTAGTCTTTAATGCAATCGTTTTGTACATAGGAAACTTGAGTTACGGATTATTCTATAGAATAATTATAAATTTTTAAGTTAAACTTTTATTAGCTATATACACTACAAGCATTGAAATTGCATCAACATGACTGAAAAAAATTAAACTATCAATAATGTATCAATTTTTGACGATGTTATAGTCATTTTACGAAACCCCAGCAATTTCAGGCGATCCCAGCATTCGTATTCCCTTCGTTACTCAAGTGCTGTAGATACGGTAATATTTAACATGTCAGAATTGTGTTATTTCATAAAGAATAAAGAATATTTCAGCACGAAATATTGTTAATAATTATTTCAACAATTATCCGATGACGATTATTAATAACTACGATTAATAAAAATTTATAATTTTTGTGTCTAGAAGAGGAATAAATGATATTTTTGCTCGTACTGAGAAATAATTTTTCCCTCGATATTCGTAGAATAAAAAAAAATTTTAAACAAACGTTACAAACAGTAAGAATTAAAATACCTTAACTTTATCGTTAGAAACATTATACGTTACTTAAATCTACAACTAGATTTGTGATAAATTCTACGGAAGAGACCGCAGCTATTCGCTCATATTATTTAGTATGTAGTTAATAATTGCATTACCCTGCTACCGGCGATACAATTAGTAATTACATATTAAATAATATAGATTGCCCAGGTCTCACCACGTGGAGGTTGCTGCGTATAGAGACCTTCCCTAGCCCTACCCAACCACCCTCCATTTACACAGAATTTCGATTTACAACTTTCCTAATATACGACTCAACAAAGCAACGATCGTGTTTAGATCGTTGTTCGAAGAACCAACAACCATTAGAGTTTTCGAAAGAATCTGCCTTGAAAAGGCTACCTATGACGCAAGTCGATGCAAAATGGAGCACAAACTTACGCACTTAAATTCTAATTATTCCTACCTAAACGAGCGATTGAACTTAATAGTAATATCCTCCCTATATAAAAGCTAATATTAAATTACTAGAAGAGCCTACCTAACTAAATATCTAATTTCATTCGCATCCTACCTAACTAAATATCTAATTTCATTCACATCCTACCTAATAGAAATATCTGTAAAAATACAAGAAAACGATATATGTATGTTTCCTTTTTGTTTTAATGATTGGTGCTACGGAGGTTGTCCTGAAATATAAACGGTGAATATTAAACAAAATGCCATACCTAAGAGCCTACCTAACTAAACATCTAATTTCATTCACATCCTACCTAACTAAATATTTAGAAAAATACAAGAAAACATTATATGTTTCCTTTTTGTTTCGATGATCGGTGCTACGGAGATTGTCCTGAAATATAAACTGTGAATATTAAATAAAATGCCATACCTAAAAGCCTACCTAACTAAACATCTAATTTCATTCACATCCTACCTAACTAAATATCTAGAAAAATACAAGGAAACATTATATGTTTCCTTTTTGTTTCGATGATCGGTGCTACGGAGGTTATCCTGAAATATAAACTGTGAATATTAAATAAAATGCCATACCTAAGAGCCTACCTAACTAAACATCTAATTTCATTCACATCCTACCTAACTAAATATCTAGAAAAATACAAGGAAACATTATATGTTTCCTTTTTGTTTTGGTGATCGGTGCCACGAAGATTGTCCTGAAACATAAATTGAAAGATATTAGACACAATGTCATAAGTTTTACCATTTTTTCCTCTTGTTCCTAAGTTCCATTTTGAACTTCTCACATTCCATTTTCGATTCCTTTAGATTTGTCATTTTTCTTTGCGCTTATCTAGAGTCCCAATTTAAAATATGCACACACACATGCCCTAAAACAAAACTTATTTCATGGATTAGTAGACATAGAAATAAAAAAAAAGAAAATAGCTGAAAAATAAAATTTGTTAGTAGACAGATAAAAAAATTATGCACAGTCAAAATAGGTATTTCATATCAGACACGATAACACTAACACCGAAAAAGTAAAACTGTTATTTTTTCTTCGTTACATAAAAATTGAATTTACGAGATGCACAACGCGAATATTACGTAAATGAAAGTTACTAAAAATTTTATTGCGCGTACTATTTACGATCGAACAATGTACACATTTTATTTTCATTCGTTCAATTTTATTTTATATATTATTTAACGAGTATATACCAATTTAAAAATATTTTTAACGTCATTGACATTGTAATAATCATATTTTACTGGATTTAATCTAAATTATTTTTGCATCCAAAAGTAAACGATAACGACGCGATAATATAGACTCTACTCGAAAATTTATTATCAATACAAACTATCGAATTGCAGTTTGCGTACTTTTTCGGTACGAGTCTCTCAATTTTTCATTAAATTACGCAACGATCGCGAGTCAACTTTGATCAATGCAAAGAACTTCGAATATTTATAAAATAAATACACTACTATATTATACCAATTTTTCTGTAAATCAACTACGGTTGCAAATATAATAAATCCCGTAGCAAACCTAACAACGAATACCCTCTATTGTAGAAGCTACAATAATTTGTTAAATTTATCATCGTCATCGTTTTACTAGCACCGTACCAGAATTATTATACAAATACGTCAAATGCGTAATAAATATGTATAATTCGTAAAAATTACATTTCAAACACGATTCTACGTTTCAGCAGTATTTTCAGTTACAAACGCTCGATTTACGCGACAATTGCAATTTCTTTGCAATATGGTCCACTTCTCAAATATGCAAACAAACCCGTGAGTGGACCGTTCTTTTTCGCAACACTATTTTATTAAATATATAATAATAGAAAGAGAGAAAAAAATACTCCCGAGAGCAACCAAACATGGTGCTTTCGTATTCGTGAAGTTAACTGATCAAAATATAAAAAAATTCTCAATAAAATTCGCGCGAGGTGCTTCGTTATTCGTAACACTAATATATATATATTGTAAAATGCAAAATGGAAAGACTCCCGAAAGCAACCACGTTAGGGCGCTTTATAGATAGTTCGCAACGCTAATTGAATACCGTGCACCAATGTGTGTTAAATAATACGCAACGCTAACTTTAATAGTCGTGTGCAGTCATTTCAGACTGCGGGGAATCACACGTTGGACAGCTGATTCAGCTGTTTCGTGATTCCAATGGTGATTCCAGTGGCAATGTTTTGGGCGTTACGTGATTCGCAACACTAATTGAAAAAAAGCCGCGAACCGTTGTTAATTCAAAGCAACGCGATTAATCGATATCGCAACGCTAATTGAAAATAGAAATACAACCGCGTTCAATGTTCGTCGTTCGCAACACTAAAGGCAATCGCGATCGGTAAGTACTCATTGGTAAGTACTCATCGAACGCAACGCTATTCTAGAAATGAATGCAATCTGCATTCAGATCTTGCAAAATGAAAAACAAGCGCGCTCGATATTCTTTCGCAACACTAATTCAAACTATAATTACTATTTGTGTAGCTAATTTCGATCGCGATTGGTATTTGTTCGCAACGCTAATTCGAACAGTTATCGTTTTCCATTCGCAACGCTAACTCAAATCGTGATTATTCCTTGTTCGCAACCCTAATTCAAATCGTGACGATTTATCGTCCGTACAACTAATTGCAATCGCGATTGGTATTGGTTCGCAACGCTAATTCAAACGCGATCTTTCCCCATTCGCAACGCTAACTCAAATCGCGATCATCGCTTGTTCGCAACCCTAATTCAAATCGTGACGATTTCTCGTCCGTGTATCTAATTGCAATCGCGATTCTTTCTGATTCGCAACGCTAATTCGAACCGTTATCGTTTCTTGTTCGCAACGCTAATTCAAACCGCGAATTGCCCAATATAATTGGGGGATGAGGTTCCACGGCACGTGTGGTACACACTAGTGTACACGTGCCAAACAAACTAACTACTATACAACTACATGCGAGTACAGTGACAAAATAATAATAGTAATGACTATCCATCCTCGGATAGATATATCCGAAGATGGAGAGCCATTCGTTGCAGCCCACTCTTGAGACAATTTGTCCAGGGCCTCTTCGGCTTGCAGCCTGTTCTCTCTTCGGGCGGCATTGCCCGATCTGAAACCCTACGTTTCGCGAAAACCGCGTACAAAACGCGTGCGACCGTGCAAACGATTCAGAAATCGTTGGTCGTGCAATGCACGCGTGAACAAATGGAATTTCGAGCGTTCGTTCGTTTCGAGGCCCTAATTCGACGCGACCGCGTCCGCGAACAATTAAAGCAGAGAAATCCGAAGAATCGAAAGCAACGCTAGATGCAAACGATATTCATCGTTTGCACCAGCTTCGCCATCTATTCTTCGAATCGTTCTACAGGTGCAGGTCGTCACGCGAAAACGCGCCTACCCGAATTGAGAATGCGACGACCTGCCCTGGCCCTACCTAACCGTTCTTAGCACACATACCAGAAGGTAAGTTACCTAACCTACCTAGACCTATATTTAAAAAATGGCAAAACATTCTCTCAAACACAATCACTCCACGGTTCTCATTCGTAACGCCCGGGTGCAATGAGCCTAACCTAGGGAGGCGTCCCCGGGACGCCTCCGACACCCGAGCTTATCAAATGCACACTCTAAGGGTACATACCAAGTTCCTGAAATTGTCTGACAATGGCTGGCGATCATTGCGTACATGTACTCGTAACGAGCGTAAGAATTTATCGCGTGGCTCTTTAAGAAGAGCAATCGTCGCGTGAACAATTGTCGCGTGAACAATTGTCGCGTGAATGTAATAGCAAAAGTTAAGTTAATACAGATAGGTACCGTCATTGATAACATGACGTAGTCATACTATAAGAATACAGAGTATTCTTTGATTCGTAGTCTCTATGATATATTTTCGCGAACCGACGCAATTCCACAGCCTAACCACACATACATATGTGGAAATTACGTCGTGCACGATACGCCAGCGCATTATCAGACACTTATATATATTATTATTGTTAATCTTACGGACTAAGAAGTCATCGTGCACGTTGCCTTCGCTCGAGCAAGTAGCACCTGGGCACTTGAACGAGTTCAGGCAACGAACACGGAAAAATTATGCTGAAAATCCTCAACTAGAAACGCATGGTTAGCTTATCTAGTATCTAACGAGATAGTATTCTTTCGTTCTGTTAAAATGACTCGACTTTTTATTTGTGAAAAATCAAGAGAAAATTGAAAAATACTACTATGCAAAGAAGTTACTTGTAAGTGAATTATTCGTAAGAAAAAATTGATCGAGAAAATCTAAGATAGAATATTTAATTATTGAAAAATTTGAATAACCCTTGGTCGATTTCGTCGTCAAAGTAAATTATTTGAAAGTTGGAAAATTGTGTACAAATCTGTTACTTTGACTCGGAAATCTAACCATCGCGAAATGCCTTCTTGTATATAAAATGTAGCATAAAAGCTACGGATAAACGTTAATACTCGAATCGTATTCTAACGCGAGACTCGAACAATATAGAAACTAATCGAATATTCGATAATATAGTTTTCGCGTAATACTAATCGCTAGAATTGCGAAGTCGGAGGGTATCCGACTTCTTCGCTACATAATTATATCGCGGTATAAAAAACGCGGTATACAAGAAGGCCCTATAACCTGATCTAAGAAATACGTACAAGTAAAACGAGAAATATTATTGCTCGCGAGTATATGGTTAATATACTCGCGGTCACTGTACTCGCAGAAATCGAGAAATATAAATACAACCGGTCACCCGTGTCGATTCGGACCTTTCGTCCTACGACACGATCGGGGACCGGAGGAATACAAAATTGCATGCGACTCACCGATCGTAGAACACGAACAGGTGAATACCTCGGCAACGTGTCATCGTAGTAGACCCAAGGTGGAGGATCTGTAACAAAAAAAAATCACAAAACGTGACGATCTGTTTCTAAAGTTTCAAAATGGTTTCAATTTTAGTACCGATAGATAGGTACTTACGTTGTTCGGTGGTGGAGCCCCGCCCGATGTCCCAGCCAGATGTCATCGTAGCAGTCTTTGGACCCTGGAACTAAAAAAATCAGAAAACAGATATAGTAAACTACAAGGGCTGACACGCATGCATTTAAGAACAGTGGCGATAGATACTTACGTTGGTTGCTGGTGGAGGACTGCCCGAGACCCTTCCTGAGTCAATGATGCACTGACTCTAATACCGGTGACGATTCACTTTAGATATTAGAAAAAGAAAAAAAAAAGAAAAAAAAATAAACTAAATTAGCAACGCGACCGAATATCAAAGCCGGGGAACAAAAGTGATTCTATCGACGGGATACAAAGAGCAAAGAGAGCCACGATGCTCTCGAGAGAATTTACGATACGCGAGAAACACTGAATCTACATCGCGTGGACCTAAACTCTCAACGAGACTCTACTCGGAGCCACTTTGCTCCGAAATACATTAAAAATCTACGTGTTTTAAACAAACACTGAGTCTACTGGTCGCATTGCGCGCGACCGTCAAAATTGCTGAAAGAAAAGATGGGAGGAAGGGAGGAGTTGGTCACCGAGTGTTTGTAAAGAAAATACTGCTTGTTCTTAACGGATCGCACTTTGTCGTGCCAAGCATCAAATGCGTTTAATTTTCAATTATTCAATAGAGGGTTTTCGTTATTAAAGTTGCGAACGTGTTCATTCTCGTCGAGAAATATACATCGCGATTTTCATAAATATTGGAAAACTCGTTGCAAAGATCAAAGTCGATCGATTCTTACTCGTGTTCCAATGACACGTTGATACGCGGCTACGCGTAGAAAAACTCGCATCCGAAACGCGTACGCAAACGCAATTGCGACGTGTTCGTAGAGATCATTTTATGGAACATCGATTACATTATGTACAAATGAAGAATATTGAACCACGACCGTAATCCAGTAATATACGAGTTATTCCAATTATCAAATAGATACTACTATTTGTATTTGATTTTTGCACTGATCGAATACGAAATCACATATGCTCGCGATAAACGACACTCAAGTGACAGACAATTAAAGTCAAATATACGTATACATGTTATAAATATGCAATGAATAAAGAGAAATATAATCTGTTATTCTTACTACTTGGAAGATTTTACCAATAATCCTTGAATTCCGCTCTAGCTGATCCTGAAGTATAGTACGGCACCATCGTTACAATTGGTAATCTGCAACAAAAGAAACTACAAATGTAAAACACATTTATCGAAATAAATATTGTCGTATTATAATCAAGCAATAAGTGAAATCGAAATATTTTACCGAAAATTACAATTTAATTCGTAGATACGGTTTGATTTATACAGATCCGCACTTTGTAATGAATAGAAAAAGCACAAAAACGATTTAATTGTTTCACTCGCATTGATTGAATTTATAATTAAAACTGTATTCATATTAGACGAAACACCGATAGTTAGTAACGAAGTATTAGGAACGATTAGATACGATTAAATGTTAGCGAGGAATGCTCACGTACTTCGATACTCCCAAGTCTCTCGATACGTCTTTAGTTGTTGACTGCCACGGACTGAATGACGACCTACCTCTGTAAGTCGCTCGGTTGTTATTGAACTTCGAATGGGAACGGTCTGAGTCTCCACCAAATTTAATGTTTTGATCGAGGGATTTGCGGTATCGTTACGCCTTTATGCAGAATAACATTGTCGGTATTTAATCGTGGGGATCGAGAATAATAAACTTAAACTGCAAGAGTTTATTTATCGAAATAAACACTATCGTATTATAATTAAGCAATAAGTAAACTAGAAATAACTTGTCCAACATTACAATTTAATTGGTAGATACGAATTGATATATATATATAGATACACACTCTATAACGAATAGAAAACTCACGAATACGAATCAATTATATCACTCCCATGGATTAAATTTACGATTAAAAGGGTACGAATATTGGATGAAACACTGATAGCGAGTAACGAAAGCATTAAGAATAATTAGACACGATTAAATGTAAGAAAACTAATGCTCACTTACTTCCACATTCGCGCGACTCTCGACGCGTCTTATCCTGCCAACTGCTACGAACTGATTGTCCACACACCACTGTAAGTCTCCGAATTCCGTTTGAACTTTGAACAAGAGAAAAAGCACCAAAAACATTTAATTATTTCACTCTCGTTGATTAAATTAATAATTAAAAGTGTAATACTATTAGACGAAACACCGATAGGAAGTAACGAAAGTATTGGGAATGATTAGACACGATTAAATGTAAGAAAACTAATGCTCAATTACTTCCACACTCGCGCGTCTCTCGACACGTCTTCTCCTGTCGACTGCTACCAACTGAATGTCAATCCACTACTGTAAGTCACTAAATTCCGTTTGAACTTCGAACGAGGGAAAAAGCGCCAAAAAGATATAATTGTTTCACTCGCGTTGATTAAATTAATAATTAAAAGTGTAATACTATTAGACGAGACGCAAATAGAAAGTAACTAATGTATTAGGAATAATTAGACACGATTAAATGTAAGAAAACTACTGCTCACTTACTTCCACACTCTCGCATCTCTCGACACGTCTTATCCTGTCAACTGCAACGATCTGAATGTCCACACACCACTGTAAGTCGCTGAATTCCGTTTGAACTTCGAACGAGGGAAAAAGCGCCAAAAAGATATAATTGTTTCACTCGCGTTGATTAAATTAATAATTAAAAGTGTAATACTATTAGACGAGACACAAATAGAAAGTAACTAATGTATTAGGAATGATTAGAGACGAATAAATGTAAGAAAACTAATGCTCAATTACTTCCAGACTCGCGCGTCTCTCGACACGTCTTTTCCTGTCGACTGCTACCAACTGAATGTCGACCCACTACTGTAAGTCACTAAATTCCGTTTGAACTTCGAACGAGGGAAAAAGCGCCAAAAAGATATAATTGTTTCACTCGCGTTGATTAAATTAATAATTAAAAGTGTAATACTATTAGACGAGACGCAAATAGAAAGTAATTAATGTATTAGGAATGATTAGAGACGAATAAATGTAAGAAAACTAATGCTCACTTACTTCCACACTCGCGCGTCTCTCGACACGTCTTCTCCTGTCGACTGCTACAAACTGAATGTCGACACACCACTGTAAGTCACTGAATTCCGTTTGAACTTCGAACGAGGGAAAAAGCACCAAAAAGATATAATTGTTTCACTCGCGTTGATTAAATTAATAATTAAAAGTGTAATACTATTAGACGAAACACCGATAGGAAGTAACGAAAGTATGAGAAATGATTAGGCACGATTAGGAGTAAGAAAACTAATGCTCACCTACTTCCGTATTCGCGCGTCTCTCGACGCGTCTTCTCCTGCCAACTGCTACGAACTGAATAACAACCCACTACTGTAAGTTACTGAATTCTGTTTGAACTTCAAACGCGGGAAAAAATACCAACAAGATTTAATTGTTTCACTCGCATGGATTAAATTTATAATTAAAAGTGTATTAATATTATGTTAGACACAATTAGAAAGTAACTAATGTATTAGGAATGATTAGAGACAAATAAATGTTAGAAATGTAAGGCTTACTTGCTTCCACAGATACGTCTCTCGGTGCGTCTTATCCGGTCCTCTGCCACGAACTGAATGTCCCTGTGTAAAGTGTTGATACAGATTCAAATATGAATCTGTTTTGATGGCTTTTAAGCCATTATTTGTACTAGGATATTGTTAATACTTGTTTAAAGTATGATTCTACAATGGTTGTTTATAAATATGATAAATATACATCAAGATATTGTGCAATCTGCAAAGGCGAACAGTTTTAGTGAATGTTTGTCCATGTGCGTGATTGTTATTAACATTTACACATATTCCGAGCATTAGTGTTACAATATGCATCGCTGATAAATAATTATCACGGACAAATATGAATCGATAATCGATTCCTACGTGTTGTCCGTAACAGTAATTTTTCTATCTCAGAAAGTAATAAATTAAATTTTGTCTCTTGTATCTACAAAAGTAACTTCTATGCGTATCGAACATCCTAAGTTGTGTGAACCAGTACAATACTCTCCGAGACTGATAAATTTTATACTAAAACCACGTGTAATGTACCTACAGGGGCGAGTTTTTTACGTTTATTACCTTTATCGACGTCAGTGGTTCAGTTGGATATAGTTCTCACGATCATTGTTCTTAAACGAAGAGGTCGCTTTTGAAATTGATACTTTACGAAGTCGGTATATCAAATCATGTTACATCATTTTGGTATAATGGAACGTGTATTCTATATCCCGATTGTGCGCGAGCCTCCAATAATATGACATAAAAAAGCATTCCCTGCAACTTCTGTTTTATATCTCATCTGTAGACAGCATATCTTAGCTTTATCTATTGCAGTTGGGACATTGTAGTTCATACGTTTTTCCGCTAGATGACTAGTACTTACCAGCCAATGGCGATCATGCAGAGCATTGACAGCAACTGTAGTAAACTGAAATACAGTGCAGCCTGGCTTAAAGTAGAGGTTATATTTCTCGTTTTATAATTGATTATTACGAATATTGTTGCCTAAATGTGATATGGTAATACTTAATGTCGAATTAAGAATTAAATATACTAAGTGATTTTCAATTACGGCTAGTATACAAAACGATCAGTTGGAGTCAACATGGCATCGTTTTTAACTGACGTACTGATCGCGGCAGGTACGTATACATAGTCAGTTATGTACACACACTAGTATGGTTAACGCGTGTAGAAACGTATGAAATTGCCCGCGAAAACATTTAAGCAAATTGTAACAATTAATGTAATTATACATTTTCTTATGAAGATTAAGTCAATATTTTAGATTTTATGCGAAAAAATACTCAATTAGAAACTCCAAATTTGATATTAATGTACTGTTTCCTCGATTAGGCAAATTCGAAAAAGGTAATTTGAATGAAAAAATAATAGAAATACAGAAAGAAACGACAAAGCTAAAGTACGATGTTAAAGATTTTATGGATGATAATTATATTGAATTTACGTCCAAGTTTACGCGAGATCAGCATTTAGTAGCAAAAGGAGAGAAATTGCTCGAAGAGATGAACATGTTGCAAAAAAGAATAGATGATCAGGTATACGATTGAAGTTCTGAAAATTATTAAACATTTTACGACATACACCAACGATTCATGATTACAATTTGTTTTCTTCTAGATTAAAATAGAATTGTCAGGTTCCACGAAAGAACTAAAGACGCTTTCGCAAGCTTTAAAAGAGTCGAACATGATGTTGCAACTCTCTAATCAACTCTTAACTTTGCACGAATGTATAAAATCTGTGAAAAATTACCAAGATGAAAAAGCCTACGTCAGTGCGGCTAAAACGTTAGGTAGTATGCAAACGATGTTGTACAATCCGCAAAGCGACTTGCGCAATCTAGATATATATACGGCGATTGAAGAAGAATATTTGAATTTGTACACTTCGTTTCTGTCCATCGCGTCTTCGCTGTTGAAAGAACGAATTCGTTGGACTGGCGTCGAAGATAAAAACCCGACAACTGTTACGTTAAGTATCAAAGACGATTTTGATGACATTCAAGATTTAATTCAAGGATTACACTGTATCGACAACCTTTCGAATCATCTGCACGAATTTGCAACTACACTTATGGAACATGTAATCAATCCCATTATTAACGACGATTGTTTCGTCCATGTCATCGATGACAAAATCTTCACTGTCGAAATACTGAACAGAAAGAAATCAGCTAGCTACAAAATCGTGCTACACAATCTGGAATTATTATTCAAATTCCTCCATCAACACTTGAATTTGGCGATAGACGATGACAATTCCTTTCTGAAGCAAATACAACCACATTTACTAGATCGATTATCAGCGATGCTAACGACCAATTGCATTTCGCGAATCGTTCCAACATCCAGCGCAGATTTGAAAAACTTCACACCTATTGTTAAGGCGATTGACGACTTTCAATATTTTTTAGTTGAAATAGGTATGAAATTTGTAAGCATATACATATTTCAATACTGACTCTTGAAATAATATATACTTGTACAATTTTTTAGGCTTTATCACGAGCGATCAGCTTTTTCTCTCGGAATATACGAAAAATATCGACAAATTGTTCATCGAGAAAATTTGTCAAGATTTATTGGAAAAGGCTCGAAACATTATGAAAAAAGACTTGCACGATTGTATCACGTATGAGCCGCAGGCAAGTTTCTTCGAATTATCAGTCTAGTTGAATAATATAAATAATATTTGACAATTAATATTTTAGGAGCCACTTAAATTTTTGGAAGATTCATACAATAACGAAATAAAAATAGACAGCAGATTAAGTGATAATACGTTTCAACTACCTAAATGTCAAATAAGGTATGAATGTATGAACAAAATTTTAAACATAGGCGTTTCAAAAGCCTTTACTTACTTTAGTCAAATAAGTTTTGAGCAAATATCTTTATATAATGTTTTTATATAAAATGCTAGAATTAAATCGAAAGGAAACAACATATATAGTTACGGAACTTTTAAAAATGTTATAAACTTTAATAAATTATATTTCACCATAAAGGATATGAACTTTTCAAACAATTTATCTAGTTAAGGTTTGCGATTTAAGTTTTAAACTATATTTTAGCAAGAGTGCACAAGAAACACTTAATCTCGCGCGAAGCATTTTGGATGAGGCATGCACAACGGATTCCTGTGCCATTCGATTATTTTATACATGCAGAAATGTTTTTGAAATGTATTCAGGACTAGTACCCGAACATCACCATAAATTTTTAGAAACTATACCGCAACAAGTCGGTGAGAAACTAACGATTTCAATCCACAAAATAAAATAGGAAGGATATATTTCAATGTTTTAATTAATCGTGTATATATTTTTCTATTTAGCTGTATTCCATAATAATTGTATGTATCTTGCACATCATCTACTCACATTGGGACACGAATATAAAGATAGACTACCGGAGTCTTTACAAAATAAGAATTTAACTTTTGTCGATCAAATATTGACATTACGAAATATCGGATCAACGTGTTTCTTGGAGCATATGAAATATCAACGAAATATTATATTTGATATTCTTAAAGAATCCGGTTGGTAATATATGAATTTTTTAATCAAATATTTTTAATTATCATAAATTTTTAATAACATACTAGTACAAATTTTTATTTTAAATAAGGTTTATCTGCATTGGGTCAAACTTTTGAATTACAACCAAGCACTGAGCGTGCACTAAGACAATGTATTAGACAATTGGAACTATTGAAAACAGTTTGGCTAGACGTATTACCTGTGAATATTTACTGCAGAGCTGTAGGTCAGTTTTTATTCTATGATAGAATTTTGTATAAATGTTACTGTTTAAATTAATCAAAACATTACTATACTTTAATAATACTTTAGGATGCATCATGAATTCCATGGTTGAAGATTTAATAATTAAAGTAATATCTGTTGAAGACATTCCTGCTGATGATGCAACCGAATTGGTAACATTATTCAATCTAATTGTCAAACGGGCACCAATAATATTTCCAGTAAGTTTATATCGGTAAAAGTATATAATATACTACTCTAAACATTTTTATTGGATTGATTTATATAAAAGAAAATTACATTAAAGTTATCTGTATAATTATCACGGCAAAAACTTGACCTTGGCAGAAATTCCGTGAGTTATTCCTGTAAAATTAAACTGGAATAACATTATTACCTTTTAATGATATTTTAAAATAATTGTAAAAAATGTTATGCTTTTCAGGATCCCCAGAAAATCCATCAACATGTACGCAAATGGGAAAAGTTTTTAGGATTGATCAAAATCCTGGGCGCATCACTGAAAGAAATTGAAGTTTGGTGGGATGGCGGTAAAGGACTACTCGCGCATGAATTTACAGCTTCTCAAATTAAACAATTAATTAGAGCACTATTTCAAAATACCGTACGAAGATCCAATTTATTAGCTTCTATAAAATAATGTTAAAACCTCACAAGTGTATATGGAATGAATTTTCTGCATTTATTATTATACTGATGATTAACATTAACGGTATAATTGATATGAAAAATAAGATGCATACATATTACCTAATTATACTGTTAATATTAGAATACCATTTACTTACGATTTTTACCTTTTATTTGTAAATTTATATTATAATACTTACGTTAAAGTTCCATGTATTGTTGAAAACAACATATTTAAATGATTATTATATTTTTAATACAGCGTAAACGATTAAAAATTGTCATTTACAATTTATCATAAATCCGAAAGAGATTCTTCAATAATAAAGATAAATTTTAAATAGCATTGTAACAACTGCTCACGCTTCGTAATTATTGTGAATAAAATCTTCGACATCTTTTGTCTTGATTCCAGATTAAAACCAGTAAGTATTGTAAACATTAAGAAAGTAGGCAAGCAGACAGGCAGGCAGGCAGGCAGGGTGGCGGGCAGTAGTGAGAGCAAATCATTTAATAGATTTCCAATTCCATATCATTTACAGCAATGGCAAACATTATTACCATAATTTCAGTATTTTTCATTTGAGTATCCACAGTGATAAACGCTCAAAAATTTCCAAATGCAATACTATCTCTGCACATATATTTCAAGGCCATACTTCAGATCATATGTAATGAATTAATTTTGCAGCTCTTTAATCTTGATTTCACATGGTGTATAAAAGTTCTTAAGGCAAAGCTGCACAATTAAGTATATACGAGCAGTAGTGTGCATTTGGCTAAAATTGCGCAGATTTTCCTTGTTTTATTTTCTTTTTTAAATGAAATTATTACTATTCATTAAACAATAAGTACGTCCATAATAGATGATATAAAAGTATCGACCATTATATTGGAACCCCCATAGAACACATTAAAGTTAAAAAAAAACAAAAGATACAGAAAGGGCATAAGTTGTAGAAGAACGTTATTTCATATTTTTTTTTATATGGTATGTCAAACTTTTCTTTTATAAAAAGAAACTTAAAAGAAGTATAAAAAAATACATATAAAAAAACTTATTCAATATTATAAAACATATAATACCCCAAATTCAAAGAAGGCAAAAGACATTTGTATAAATTCGTTTTAGACTAAGATCGTATGGCTTGCTGATTCAAATCCTTTTCATAATTTGTTTCATCTTTCTTTCATTCATTGTATATAAAGTTTGTAATAACACGTCTCTATGAATAATGAGTAATGTTCTGAAAATGATTACAAACTGTGGAACTAAATTATACTATATAAATGGTATTGCACAACTTAATCTGCAATGGTAGTTCTTGTCTATATACAGGTCGCTGCGTAGATTGGATAGAAATGTAGTCACCAGGGCGGGTAGCTGATTGGCCCGCAGTTCAGATTGGCAATGCAGTGTAGATCTTTTATGTGCATTCACGAAGATGACGATGACTGTGAACATGGAAGTGCAAAATAGGATGTCACATTACTTTCGCCTTTGTCTGGCGGACAACTCTCATTAACTGAGAGTATTTTTTTAATTGCATAATACATCTGTACATGCAACAAATTTATTCAGCATCAATTGTTGATGCCAATATCATGCAACAAATGATTTTTCTCTATATGTGTATATTTTGCACGCTAATGTCACCATAGGTCCGAACAAATATATAAAAACTTAAATATTTGTACATTTAATTATTGGAAATTCCTTAATATAATTTGCTGTTTACGTGTCAGCCCATAACATTTTTCTGCCAAACTTTATGAAACAAGCGGATTACTTAGTCCAGGTTGATACCTCTCTATGTTTTATCTAGAGCTCTTTTATTTTAAAAGACATAATCAGGTGTTTTTCAAAGAACTCTTGTCACATGTAATATGAATAAAAAAACAGATTATTCAATGCCTTTTACCAATTATAGAAACAAATTAATCATCATTATGTATGTTTGGTCTTTGTTCAACAAGTGAATTAAATTCACTGGTCTCATGTATGTGTAATATAATGTAAAATCATTTTACAAGGACTGGTATCATTAGTACCTGCCACGACCAGCCGGAGAACGACTTCGATACCTCGATGTGCCAGTGCCTTTGTTGGTATAATAATCAGCATTGGATTCTCCACTATTATAGACATCTTGTGTATATCCTTCTCGAGCGACATACCCACCGGCACGATTGGTCATATAATCTTCTCCATAGTAGTCTCTACCTCTACTTCCACCACCCTTGCCTGCGTAGTAACCTCCATAATCTACATATGCATTATTTCCTCTGTAACCCAGTGCAGTGGAGACTGCAGACCCGTAGCCCCTATTCGCAGCACCTCGACTTCCTCTGAATCCTCCCATACCACCCCTGCCTCCACCGCGACCTCTACCTCGTGAAATTTCCACTCTCAACTTGGCACCCATAATCTCTGTGCCATTCATACTGCTACATGCAAGTTCCGCTTCGTTCATATTTAAGAATTCGATAAAGGCAAAACCCGGCGGATTGAAAGCAACCCAAACTTTGTTTAGCTTTCCATACTTTTCAAACTCTGTCTGGAGATCTTCCTTTTTGATGCTCTCATTAAGTCCGCCGACATAAACTCGTGTATATCCTTCTGGTGTCATGTTTTGCCTAAAAATTGTAGTTCAAAAATACATAAACTGTTTTTCGTATTTGAAGAAATAACAAAAACGAATAAAACAAAAACACTACGAAAGTTATCTGCAATACGCATTCCATCTTTATTTTCACACAAAGATGATTAATTAAACAAAAATACAACAGATTAAGATAATAGCTTTTCGCAATGGTTTCTTTGTAAACTGTAAAATAGATCTCGACGCCAGAAAATCAAGTGCTTGCGCGCCAATGATTTCGATAATAGTTATTATCCTCATGGCGGTAGACTTACTTGTATTTTAGTTCCTTTCGAAATTTTCGTTTCTCGATTGAACTGTTTGAGAAATTCAGCAGGAAAAAGGATATCCAGTACGCCGTTAGTACGATACAATCGATAGGCGAGGATCAACCGGGGTTCACAGTGCACAGAAACTACATCCGACGTCTTGGCGTCTCCAACCCAGACGCCAAAAGCTCATACGGTCTGCTCGAATAAATTGTTCCACTTCAAGGGAATATCATGAAGAGACGACTTCTCCCACTCGGAATATTCCTCGATTAAGAGTTAGCAACCACCACCAACAAAGGCTAAACAAAGCACTTAATCGTAATAGCGAATCAAATGAGAGATACCTTTTTCTCATTATATTTCATTTCTGCGTAACGATTCGTCTGAGCAGACCGTACTCATGAACGTGTTTATCTTCAGAAATTTATTTCATCAAAAACAATGCAAATGCAATAGATAAAATAATGAGCGATCAGAAACTTAAGCAGACTTCGTATTTTTAAACAAATTCTTTCTCCAAACAAATGCTATATTTTATATCGATAAAAATACTTTTGCGGTCGTACCAAACTGATCGCCGATTTTGCTTACTGATGAAACGATACCAAACTGGTTCAAGTAATATATATTTCTAACGGCTAATTTAAATGTCTACAGTCACATTTATATAAGACTGAATTTTTATTAATCAGTTAACATAAACTATACTTTTTGAAATATATGTTCCATGATACAATATAATAGTATTTTATCCCGTTAAATTGGATAGTTCACTGACCGCTGCAAAGTGACGTGCGTATGTATGGTTACATGATACATCATATGTGGTGGAATCGGCAATGCAGTTTCATGAAGATGGCAGTTCAAACGAATGATATTAGCATTGCCATTTCGATAATAGTATTTTCAATGACGAAAATGTTCTAATTAAATCGTCAAATTTAGCTTCTTATATTGACATGACAATAGTTACACAACAAATGGAAATTACCTGACCTTAATAAATCTAAGGGTATTTGAACGATTTTGTTAAAATTTTTGACGTTTTCTTTCCTCTTTGAGAAAAACAATCAAAATGTCAGACTTAATTAGAATGCAACGATATGATATTCTCATTCAAGAAATAGAAGGCATAGATGATTATTTGGGCCCGACTTTTCGGTACGTAGACATAATGTAACATTCATTCTTTGTTAATGATTTCGTTAAAAGACGCGCTCTCGAAACAACCCCTTCACGCAGATGCAACCCTTACCGTGCATATGCGCACTAGAAGGGTGAAAAACGGGGGTGCATGTCACTATAGTAAAAAAGAGAAAAATTAAATTAGGGTTGTATCATGTCAAGATTGTCAACTAACCAAGTTGACAATCTACTGTCAAGTATGGTACCAAAACATGAATACCTGTTATTTGAAATAGAATCTACAGATACTAATAGTATAGGCCTTGTTTTCAGGTACTATAGTTAAGAACAATTGTTTTAGAGAAGAATAATTTAAAAATAAAAACTAACAAAAATGTTACTTTCAATTCTTTTTCTTTTTAGAGCAATTTATGATGGACATGAACATCAAAAATTTATGGAGAAGCTCGATGAGCGTATCAAAGCACACGATAAAGATATTGAAAGAATGTGCAATCATCATTATCAAGGTTTTATTGATTCAATCAGAGAACTTTTACAAGTTCGTTCTCAAGCACAACAGCTCAATGTGGGTCTACAATTTGAAATTTAATTGTTACAGAAAATGAAGAAATACAATCTAATAGAGCTTGATAATTTTTCCCACAGGCTGAGATATTAGAACTTGATAAACGTATTACTGCTACTTCTACCAAAGTAATAGAGAAAGGAGAGGAGCTTGTTAAAGCACGCAAAGTAGAAAGTAATATGGCTGCGGCAGTAGATAGCCTTACCATGTGTCTTCCTGTGTTAGCTGCTTATGCAAAGTTACAGAAACAGTTAAAAGACAAACGTTATTATCCAGCATTAAAAACATTGGAACAGTTAGAACATCATGATTTACCAAAAGTAACAAACTATAGATTTTCTTCACAAATTACTCAACAAATTCCACAGTGAGTAACATCACAAGATAAAGCAATGCTTAATCTTACAGCAAAATATAACCAAAGAGTAATTTGCACAGAAACACAGTAAAGTACATTAAGTGACTGATAGATTCCAATGTTTTTAGACTACGTGAAAATATAAAGGATGCTTCCATGTCTGATTTAAGAGACTTTTTAGAAAATATAAGAAAATATTCACCAAAAATTGGTGAAGTTGCTATGAGACATGTGAGTAAAATTTAGAAACTTAGAAATAAAATTTCTTTGTACTTGATACATTATTTGAATTTTACATTAGACACAAGAGCAGCTAATTATTGAAGCTGAGATTATCGGCCGTAAAAAGAAGAGAGCAAATGCTAGAAATTCTTTGTCAAATGAAGGAGAAGAAGAATTAAGTGCTCAAGATTTAATGGACTTTAGTCCAGTGTATCGCTGTATGCATATTTATACTGTACTTCGAGAAGGAGAAACATTTAAAGTGTACTATAGACAACAGAGAAAACAACAGGCTAGACTAGTTTTGCAGTCATCTATTAATATGGTAAATATTGTTATCACAAAAATGATTTTGTTGTGTTTATTTACATTTTTAAATTACAAGTCTTCATTTCATACTTTTAGCATGAAAGTATAGCTGGTTATCAAACTTACCTACAAGGTATTGTAGGTTTCTTTGTAGTGGAAGATCATATTTTAAACACAGGTAATGGTTTAGCCACACGGTCTTATTTGGATGAGCTATGGTCCATGGCATTATCTAAAATAGTGAATGCATTACACACTCATTCTGTAAGTAATAATTATTATCACGTACAGATAAGAGCATTTTAATAAAATATGAACCTCATGATCCTTTTAGGCATATTGTACAGATGCAACACTTATTTTAAAAATAAAAAATCTTATAATGTTGTTTAACACAACTTTAAGAGTAAGTACACTGATATATTATAAATTACGATTAATGTTGTAAGTATATATTTTTTTTTTTGTACAGAATTATGGCTATTCTGTAGGGCAACTTTGGGACTTATTACAAGAAATTCGAGTACATTATAATGAAGTCCTAATGCAACATTGGGTTCAAGTATTTAGAGATATTTTGGACGAAGATAGTTTTTTACCAATTCAGGTATATCTTTTTATTAGTCTATTTAATTTTATATCTTGTACATATTACTATCTTTTAGGTTACAACGCAAGCAGAATATGATAATGTTCTTGATTTATTTCCCTATCATGATGAGGAATTGGAGAGAGCCGAGTTTCCTAAAAAGTTTCCATTCTCAGATATGGTACCAAAAGTTTATCAGCAAGTTAAAGAATTCATTTATGCTTGTTTAAAATTTTCAGAAGATTTAAATTTCACCCAAACTGAAATAGATGAGATGATTTGCAAGTCAACGAATTTATTATTGACAAGAACATTTAGTGGATGTTTATCGTCCTTATTTCGAAAACCATCGTTAGCACTTTTACAAGTGGTCCAAATTATAATAAATACAGGTTACCTCGAAAAGTCTACGAAGTATTTAGAAGAATTTGTGACTAATATTACAGGGTAAGAATGAAATAAATCATTAATAATTAACATATAATGTGCCATGTAAATTTTTCAGAACCCCACATGAGGGGCAATTGAGTTGCATGGGTGTTGAATCAGCTATGTTTAGAGTTGCAAGAGATGATGCTGAGAAACAAATTTGCGATAAATTAACAAACAAACTTGATGAGTTTTTGGAGTTGGAAAATTATGATTGGAACTTGGCAGAACCTCAAGGACATGCATCTGGTTTTATTACCGATCTCATAGCATTCTTGCAAAGTACTTTCACTTGTTTTACTAATTTACCCGTATGTGTTTCATGTTTAAAGCTTTTACATTCAATAGAAAATTTTCTGTAATTGAAGAGAGGATATACATATTTTAGGAAGAAGTTGCACAAGTTGCTTGTAAAGCTGCTTGTTCTCATATAGCAAAAGCTATATTAGGAATATTAATTAGTGAAGACGTGAAACAAATATCGATGGGTGCTCTTCAACAAGTCAACTTAGATACAATACAATGTGAACGTATGTGACATTTTTATTTTAAATGAGATGTACAATATATGGTTACAAAATATTTCTGATTGTATTGAATCAACCGAACATAAGTTAAAAAGATATTTTAACTTTTAGAATTTGCTGCCTCAGAACCTGTAGTTGGTTTACCCGAAGGTACCTTGCTTCAATATTTCGCACAATTAAGACAATTACTAGACTTATTTATGAGTTGGGACTGGCCTACTTATTTTCACGACTATGGTCATGAATCAAGTAAATATACTCTGGTAACTCCAAACATGGCTGTACTTTTATTAGAGAAGTATGTACCATGCTTTCTTTCATTTGGTATAATATTGCCTTATATATCGATATCTACATTTTAGCGATGTGCATATTTGCAGGTTAAAAGAATCTGATAAGAAGACAGTATTTTCTGTGTTAAAGAAAAGTGAGCGGGATAAGAAGAAACTTTTGGAAACTGTACTGAAACAATTGCGCCAATTGGCACAAACTACTCAGCAATAAATAAAACTGAAGTCAATATGTATATACCTCAAGAGAGATTGTAAATATATAATTTTTAATATATACGCCCCAGGCATGATCCTTTAGAAACTTATTATTATAATAAAATGGCTATAAAAAAATTTTCATTAATCACCCGCGTTTCAGCTTCATTATATTGTCATGATACAACGATTGTTAAAATAGCAATTCCATGCCGCGTCACGACACACAGATGTACATTTTATTCCGTTCATGTTCAGATGTAGTATTGAACCTTTCGATGTTCAATAATGTTGCAATTGTCTACTCCTGTTAATCTATTAATGATTTCGCACGATATCGAATTCCAGGCAATTGAATATAATACGTCATGTAAATTCCCATACACTTATTATTTTGTTTCCTCCTAAATTGATATTGTTATATTACATGTAAATGAGTTACATATCGTACAATAACTGTACAGTGGATAAAGTATGACGTATAAAGTCCCAATTCCTAAGTCTTATGGATGCAATTATCTTCGGAATCAAATATTAAAAAAAAGATCATTGTAATTCTTCACTCTAAAGTGATCCGAATTTTTAAATCGATTTAATAATATGAAACATTCATACCGAAATATAAAGTAAATACATACGTAGATAAGTAATTATATTAAGAATAATAAAATAGATTAAATACAAATCAACAATAATTCCTGTAAAGTAATACCAAGAGCTTAGTGCTTGATTCATGATTCAATTCGATAAGTATTTAATAGAGATAAAACAAATTAATAATATGCATATATAGACCAATTTACGATGTATGTGGCACAATTTAATTGATGATGTATAGTGGGTCAGAACTAATCATCAATATTGTCGGGGTCCACATCATCAGGTAGCATGGAATACTTATTGGAAGCTACGAAATTCTGAAACAAAGAAAATTATGAATAATTATTGTCAATAATTGAAATTTCTTTTCACTTACTGGAGCTTGTTCATCCTTTGCTTTTGGCATCCTGCTAATATCGTCCTTTTCTCTATCTCTTCGGTCTCTGTAAACGTAAGTGTTAAAAAAGTGTATACTTATTTTTCATAGTAAAAATAACAAAATACTTGGTACCTATCTGGACCACGAGTATCATTAGGTCTTTGAGGAGCTTTTAAAGGCGGTAATCCACCACGAGAAAGGGGTTGTCCTCGAGAGTCTCCATATTGATCTAAGTTATAAAAACAGGTATAACATATCGATACTACAAATCAATGAAAATATTTTTGTACGTGTATATGTATATATAAATATCTTAAAATGAATTTACCAGAATGAGCAGGCTGACCTCGCGGCGCTAATGTTTCGTTTCGTCGACTTCTGTCCTCATCCGATCGCCAAGTTGGTCGACCCCACTCTTTCTCATCGCGGCCTTCCTATAGAGGATAACATATATTTGATAATGTATGTAATACGACATCTAGCAAGTTCGAACTTTAATATTCCAAACTTACTCCATTTCGTTTGCCCCAAGCACCATCCTTACCACGTCTTTCTGAATCCCTAAAAGAATAATATCGTTAATATTTTAGATTAATTGTATTCAAACATTCAAATAGTTTCTCCTTTCTCTATACCCTTCTTCTCTGAATTTCGATTCTGCATATGATTTTGCAAGACGTTCCTCTATTTCTCTTTCCCTGGCAGTGGTATCTACAGGTTTTGCAGCACCAAATATATTTGTTGATGGCGCATGTGCGATAGCAGGGGCAGAAGTAGGAGTAGAAGTAGTAGCGGGAGCAGATTGAGCTGTAGATTGCTCTTCTTTTACAGTAATAGGCTCAATAGGTTTTGTACGAGGTTGTAACTGTAGTTTTGGCCTAGTTTTTAATTCAGCTGTAATATTTAAAAAGATTTAGTAGATGCTTGTTATTACAATATGTTGTATGTTCTATCTATGACATGAATAAATATTATTTACGTTTACTGTCTGTACTGAATTTTTCTTGCCTACGTTGACCATCTCGATTCCAATCAAAATCTCCATAATTACGACGCGGCCCAAAACTGCTCCCTTTGTCTCCTTCTCTTTCTCGACTATCCTTATCGTAGCGAGACCAATCTCTCTCTCGTTCATCATCTCTAAATCCGCCTCTGTCTCTAAACGTTGGTCTTCCTCTATCATTGTTGTCACGCCAGGCACCAGGTTTGTTATCATAATCAGAAGCTAAAAACAAACGTGTTAGTTTTATCACTTTCTTAATAAATAATTGTAAACACATGAAAATTTATTGTAATACCATCACGATCATATCGGCTTCGGTATGTGTCTCCATCTGTAGGCGCGGTTTCTTCTCGGGGACCACTTCTCCAGTCTCCAGATGTACGTTCAGGGTCATCATAATTATCTCTACGATCTCTTCCCATACGTCCACCACGGCGATCATCGCTAACACTATTTGAAATATCGATTCGTACTCTCCTTGTTTTCATTGGCTATGAATAAAATAATTTATATATAACCTTTTTACATTATATTTCGTCAAAAAGCTAACAACGAAATGTATCAAAATGGATCATTAAATTTTAAACTTACTGTATTAGATAAATTAAGAGCATCAATTAAACTTTGACGATCTTCAAATTCCACATATCCAAATCCTTTAAGTTTGTTAGAATCTTTTGGCAGACGTATGTTAGAAATCTGAAAAGTAAGAATAATACAAATTAATGTAATGATTAAATACCTCTAATATTATATGTTCACAAACTGACCTTCATGTCTGCGAAAAACTCTGTCAGATATAATTCATCCACTTCATAAGGAAGATTAGAAAGATACGCTACATAAGGTGGATTAATAGGGACATCATCATCAGTGCCACGCGGGTCTCGCGCAGCTCTTGGAGCTGTAGGTAAAATTACTGGTTCTTTGCTGCTTCTTGATGTAAATCCTTCTGTCACATAACAATAGCTAATATATTTTAGAGTGCTTACAATATAAATTAATAGTAATGTGTTTAAAGATATATTTAGACATTTATTTACATTTCATTTATAAATATATTCAAATGTACAAGATTTCCCATTAGAAACAGGTAACCTTAGTATCTTCATCATCTTAAATAACAAGAAAAACTGTTACTTATGAATTTTGTATGGCTTTATGAGATATATGGTAATAAGTTTCTTTGTGGTTGAAAGTACAGAAAATATTTTAAGATCAATTGCATTTTTGAATAAATATTAAGGTATATTTATCCCAAAGTTAATACATTTCAAGATATTCAGCTACTAAATTAGTAGTACCCAAAATCATTAATACTCAGTATCTTAGATATTACAAACAATAAACAATGTTTTAATGAGGCTTTAGAAGGTGAATATTTAAAAAATTAAAAAAACACATAATTCTTTTAATTTATAAATTTACTACTCTCTTGAATTTTACTGTAAAAAAACTAAACCATTTAAAGAAATGGAATTGACCTTCAGATTTCTAGTATATCTTCATTCATAAAGAAACTGTCAACAAATTCCATCTCCCTGTGTCCTCTAAAGTTAAACAACTATTTTAAATAACATTTGTCTCTATTATTTAATATAAAAAAGATATTAAAGTAGCCTATTTCTTGTGGGTTACTCTATATGTAAATGTATTCATTATAGAGTACCAAGTTAAAGGTATTACAAGAATTGAACAACAAGAAACAAAAACAGTATAAATTTGATTTACCGTGTTCATCTTCCACTTCATCAACCCAGCTGCCCAATGGTTTCACTGGCACAGTGGGTATTGTACCCCCATCAGCCAAAAATGACATTAAACCTACAGTTTTGCCCTTCTTTTTCTTCCCTTTCTTGCCTGGGAGAAATAAACGCCGGTAAAAACCAACATATTTAAAAGAGATCTTTGATATACTGTGGTACAATATTGAAAGCATGCTGCATTTTGCAAAAAGTTTGGTTATGTTTCGAAAAAATGATGAAAACGTATCAACAACAACGATTCTGATGTTGAGAACATGTATATATGGACAAAGTGTTAGGCATTTAACTCTATCTTTAGACAAAATTTACCTGAAGACATGATTGCAGCTCGAATTTAAGGCAACGTAAATCAAATTCGCGTTCCGATGGACCGCACGACCAACCTCAGGATCCATAAGGCATGAAACACGTTTTAGAAAGATGCATGTCGGCCAACTTTGTACATTGCGAATGCGAGAGAAAAGGAAAGGAAAATGTATGTGCTTATTTAGAAAATACTTTACGTAAACGAATTATATAAGTAAATTTATACTCTTTTCGTTGGTGATAGTTAAAAATAACTTTCTATTTTCACTGTTACACAAATATTTAAAAAGAGTTGAAGTGAAGTTCTTCAAATGGGTTAATGTCTTTAATAATAGGAAATGAAAAGAATTCAGTGCATAAATAAATAGGAACACGAAATAATATTATAATTACTGAAATTTGAAAATTTTAATAACCAGACAAAAATATTCATGGTTACGAAAACAAAAATATCAATAACAGGATTATTGGCGGAATCTTCGACTCCGAGATTGGTAGTGTCCGTCTATAGAAAATTTCGGAACGCTCAGTTAATTCGAGACGGCAGTAGCGCAGGCTGTTACAGGAAGCAACTGCAAAGGAGATCTGAGTCACGTGATCGTAACATAGTGTGCTGAAGACATGGCGGACAAAGAGGAGACTGAGAAGACCATCACCGAAGACTTGGTTGTTACCAAGTATAAAATGGCCGGCGAGATCGTAAATCGTAAGAAAACGACTTAACGTTCTCTAATGAAGCCCAGAAATTAAAAGTGACACTGTCTCGTGAAAGCACGGGCCCCTTAATGTTATATTTTCCGCCTGGCCATATGGAATGTGGCGCGCTAATGCCGGGCCCCCTTACCATGTGGGATAGACTAGCATTGACTATTACATTTCAATAACTTATCGATAACCTGCATATTTCATGCTTTTCTAACAATCGATCGAAAAGGAATTATTAATCTTGTTCTGTTCGATTCTACAAGTCGTCAGTTTTCTTTTATTATTGGAACGTAACATTTTTATCAATAACCATAATCCACTCGTCTGATATCTCGGTGTGTTTCCATTTCTGTAAAAAGACCAGTCACCAAATATTTTATGATTATCTTTTGTATATTGATTTTGTTATACGTTAACTTTTATTTTTCTTTTAAAAGTATAGTTGATTCATAATTTGTATGTTGAATAAAAATTATAAAATATTTTTAATCGTGCATAAGGTGATTTTCTGTAAATTGTATTTTGACTATATGGTTTTTGGCATTATTGCTTTAAATGATAAATTTTTACTTATAATTTCAGGGGTATTGAGGCAAGTTTTAGATAAATGTGTCGTTGGAGAGTCAGTCAGGGAAATTTGTGAGTTTGGGGATAAATTGTTACTTGAAGAAACCAGTAAGGTTTTTAAAAAGGAAAAAGAGTTGAAGAAGGGAATTGCTTTTCCTACGTGCATATCGGTTAATAATTGCATCTGTCACTTTTCACCAATTGCTAGTGAACCAGATCTCATACTTAAAGATGAAGATATGGTAAAAGTGTAAGTTCATGACTTGTCAATAAAATATATTTAATATTGTAATTGATAACTTCAATATTCTTGTGTTATTGAAATATCTATCCATTGACATTTTCAGAGATCTTGGAGCACACATTGATGGATTTATAGCAGTTGTGGCACATACCATTGTTATAGGTTCTTCGTCAGCAACAAAAGTTACTGGGAGAAAGGCAGATGTAGTATTAGCTGCACATTTTGCATCTCAAGCTGCGTTGAGGCTCCTTAAACCAGGTACAGAGGTAAGATTTTCATATATCTTATATTTTTATTTAATTATTTCATTCTTTATATTTCTATGTATAATTTTGTCTCTCTTTAGACTTATACAATAACAGGAACAGTGGAGAAGATTTGTGAAGCATATAAATGTAAACCAATCGAGGGAATGTTAAGCCATCAATTAAAACAATTTAAAATAGATGGAGAGAAAACTATAATTCAAAATCCAAACGATGCACAGAAGAAGGACCATGAAAAGTACACCCTTGAAACTCATGAGGTATAATGCATTTAATTGATTGAAAGTATATAATTGATCAAATTTAAAGAAGCATTTACGTAACATATACAAACTCCTTTAGATATATGCTATGGATGTTCTGGTTAGTACTGGTGAAGGTATAGGCAGAGAGCAGGATACTCGAGTTACTATATTTAAAAAAACAGAGGAAACATATCAGCTGAAGTTAAAAGCGTCGCGTATGTTTTACTCCAAAGTTACTCATAATCATGGTCTTATGCCATTTAATTTACGTACTTTTGAAGATGAGAAAAAAGCAAAAATGGCAGTTGTGGAATGTGTAAATCATAGGTTGATTGAACCATTCCAAGTATGTCTCCATCATATTTAACATAATTTGTTAGTTTTGTTGTACCTTATTTAACATTTATATGTTTTTGATATACTTGTTTTAGGTACTGTACGAAAAACCAAATGAATTTGTTGCACAATTCAAATTCACAGTACTATTAATGCCTAGTGGGCCACATAAAATTACGGGATTACCTTTTGACCTCGATACTTATCAATCCGATTGTGTTGTTGAAGATCTTGAATTAAAGGTACAAATTAAATGTTATTTTTATTTAATTTTCTGATTAATGTGTTACTTAGCTAATTACTACGTTTTCAGACCCTTTTGTACACTTCGGCAAATCCGAAGTCTGCAAAGAAGAAGAAAAAGAAGGCCGAGAAAGCTGTAGGTGAAGTGGTAATGGAAGTTGACGCCAAGGCCTAACACAACCATTTTAGCGTTCATCATAACGTATTAACATCGTGCACATACGTTACTTTTTGTTTAGCAGCTTCAGAGCAGAAATTAGACACTTTTCACGTTCACCGTACCTCAATACCTGTTCCACTTTTGGAACACACAATCTACAAATTGTGATTCTTATATCGTTATGTCCAACATTTAAAAATCATTGCTATTTGTCTAACGCACGTATTTGTGTCCCTATTCAACTCGGAAAGTGTCGAGTTCTGCCCTGAAAGAATCAGACTTTATGACACACTATGCCGCCACTTATTGACATTTACGTTTTTATACCGGAATATCTTTTAATGGACCATGGTATTATTATACACTGAAAGATAATTATTCATAAGACATTTTGCAGCTGTATTACATTTCAAGCATGTGAACTTATTTCGCAAATAATGGTCGAATTATATATGACTACGCTCTGCGAATTAGATTGACCAAGCCAAAAAGTGAATCGCACGTGCATTCATATTGTGTTTCTTTCGTGGAAGAAACAACAATAAAGTACGATTTTGATTTCGTAAACATTCTCTGACTTGTAACAAAAACTATATTGCGTTAAATAATGTTTACTTGAAATTTAGTTACATTAAAAGAAAAATTATTTTAACAAAATCATGGTTAACGTATATCGCAATTTTTGAATGCACGATTCACTTCGACACCATTGCTAGTTTTGCACTAGCTGATTTTGCATCTCGTGTCTAGTAAATGAGAATTAATGCCATAAAAAGGACATTTAACTATGAATTGTACAATTGGAATGAAAATGTTCACATTGGGATTCCGTATAAACAATGAAATGCCAATGATTCACGGAGTATTTCGTTGCAAGAATTTCCCAACCGTCAGAAAATATTTTATTCCATTCAGTTTGGCTCTGCGCAAATTTTACTGCGTGTTTAGAGTAAAAGTTATTGGAACTAATTACAGGTGCACCTCGTGTTATTCACGTTCGAGTGAAAAAGAACAGAAGATTCTTGGGGAATTATCGTCTTACCGAGGCAAAAGACGGAAATTATGAAATATTAATACAATGTAATAATAGTTTTGTATAAGGAGGATAGATAATGTATCTGTTATAGATATTTTTTCTACTCAAGTTGTGCATATGTCGAATGTTACCGAGTGTGCTTGTAAAACAAAAGATGTCTTAGGTCATGGTGCACTGTCCTTCATTTGCTCTAATTGCAGGAGTATCTTTCCATTATATTTGGTGCAATACGTACAATAAAAGTATCAACCGAATGTGGAAAGAACGAATTCGTGCATTTTCCTTGAAGGAATTTTTAATGAAATATTACATTAATCAGTGAGAATTTATTATAATTAAAGCTACACTTATTACACAGAGGTCGCTATTAAAGTATTTACATTGCAAAAGAGGACTGTGCACAAAATTTATACTTTACATCAAATTTAATACGGTGATATAAAATTGTTATTAAAAATTAATGACCAGCTAACAAGTATAGGTTTTGACACGTGCATATTTCACGAATCATTATATCGCTCCTTTTTTTCTCTTTAAAGGTAGTTGCATTAATGCATAATCTGTAAGATACTGTCTATTTCTAAAAGTATAGAAAATTCTTCGATTACAAGTTGCGATCAAGCAAGATAGAATTTTATGGATTATGACTTACTAATTTTACCATGCAATATGGTCTCTGATGAAATTGACAACAAATCATCAGAAATGTAGAATCGTATTTGCAGTCATGTCTTTATTGTTAATGTAACAGGTATGTCATATAAACTAATATAGTTTCAATACTTGCTTCTGTTATATTTAAGGATAGACAAAAGAATTAGTACTATTAAAAGAAAGAATAGCAATACCAGTTTATTACACAGACTTAGAACGAAGTAATATTAAAATAATGTGCAAAACAATGTTACCATGTGATACCTATTTTATAGGTTCGTTAAAAACTACACTACATCGAAAATGTTTTGATTTTTATCATTTCACTATGGTCAATGCTGACAAAATTTTGTGAGAACAATACTTTTTAAACCAACAAAAATTAATATAAATACTGTAAATACACGATGATGTTTGTAGCCATAAATCCGTAAACAAAATGAAGGAATTTTATAATTAGAACATATCTGAATTAGATCACACAAATTTTAATTTTAATATAATGGTATTAGGAGTAGTAACATCAGCAACATTTATCTCACTACCATTTTTTAATCCAAGATCGGCTAAAGTTTTTGTTAAGTTTTCACGAGTTTTTTCTTCAATACTTTGTACAGTTTGCATATATAATGTTTTATTTTTACCATTGATACATGCTGTAAGACCTGGGTTTTTCATTTGTAAATCAGATCTTTCACAAAGAAGTTCAATCAAATCTTTTAATTTGAACTTGGGGTTATTAATCTCAATTTCTTTTGGAATCTGACTACACGCTACGCAATCTTCTTTCTTTTCAGCCTCATAAGTATACGTATAGATTCCATCTAAATCATTGAGAACCTTTTAAAGAAAATTATTTATTAATTACATTACACTACTGAAATCTGCCTTTAACGTATATTAATGTTGTACAATTACCATATAATTATTCAGCGATGCGCTGCAACTACTAGCAAGTTTAAATGCTTCCGTGGCACAAGCTGCAGCAATAACAGCATTTGTAGACGCTACAGCAGGTATAATATTTTTTACCACACCTTGTACTAATCTATACGTTAAACCTTGTATATTAAATTGCGCTGCCCTTTCATTGGATTTTTCATAAATCCAATTTATGTGCTGAGGATCATCACCATCTATTGGACAATCGAACGGATTCTCTTTCGACCACTGAAGGACTTTTACATATTCTATACAATGCTCTGGTAAACGCGGAGTATTTGCTATCGTACACAGTGGATATGTAATCTGTATTTAAACAAAATTAAATTGAAAATAACTATAACAAATTATTTAACACAAAAGTACACGCATAGAGTATTTACCTGAGGAGGATATAAATCTAAGGTACATTCGATGCAAGCAGTTAGACCAGGTAATATTACTCTTACATTTCCTTTAAAACCTTCCGTTCCTCCATCGATCATTGGTATTACATTAGATCGGTCTAATTCTCCGTTTTCATAAACTAAAAGCGATAAAAGCATACCATTGATCCATCTTCTCGCAACTACCGAATCTAAACCACAAAGTACCATATGAAATTGTCTATAAAATTCTTCATCTTTATCTTGTATTTTACAACAGTGCGGTACAACATTGCAGCCTGGAATTCTAGCGTTGACAAATTTTGCAGCTACTTCTGCTTTTGACAAGCCAATATCTTTGTGACGGAATAAGAATTGTCTACAATTTCATAATAGAATATGTCACACTTTATAACAAACTTCAATTGCGAAAGTCTGCTACATGCATTGCATTAAAAACATGATTATGGTGTCATACCGGTTAAGGTTAGATAGTTCAATCGTGTCCATGTCGATTACGTGAATGTGTCTAAACCCCATCAATGCTAAATCTTTAAGTAACTCGCATCCTAAACCACCAGCTCCGATAACAAGAATCTTACAATTGTCCAACAAAAATTGCAAAGTTTCCGATGATGGTTCAAAGTCCGGTCTACAAAAAGGACCTGATCTTTCTAATACTTTTCGTAAATTGCTCCATCGTCTGTGAGTATGATCGGAACTCATCACTAGTGTAATGTTAGCAATACGTAATTAAAATCACTCTATAATTATAAAAGTTAAATACTAATATTTCAATGAAACATTATCTATACTCTCTTTTTATACCATAACCTATTTAAACAATACAGTAGAGACGTTTATAATTGTTTAGACAACCAAACACTTGTATGAATTACAGTAGCGACGCCAAACTACAGTTTCTCGATGCAAAATAGCGACGCAACAGTGAAATGTCGATACGAAGCTTGCAGTAGGTAGTTTGCAACATCGACGATTCTTTACCTTCTTTCTTGAAATGGCTTTGATTTTTTGAAAGGCAGATACATCAACGTATTTTAATTAGTAGTTTGTCATCTAGAGGTTCTTCTTCATAAAAATATTCGATAAAGCACGGTCTAAGATCGTGTATACAAAATTAGTTTTCCTCTTCGAATGTGTGAAATATTTAATGTTTCTTGAAACATAGTGAACATTTTCATTCAACGTATGTTAGATTCATTTATAAATTTGTTCAATTCAGTGACCTTTTACGTATCTTTCATGCACCGTTCCCCAAGCGGACCGTCTTCCATCACTGCGTGTTCACGCCTCGTCTGAAAATCGATATGTAAATCGGTGTTGCACAGACGAAACGGTGAGTGACGCCTGGTAGTGTTACATCAGATTAAACCGATCGCGTTACGTATGTCGACCGCGAACTTTAACGCAATTCTGTGACACCGCTCCTTTTTTTTTTGCCACGTAACAAATTTATTTTCCATAAACGATATTCCAAACTTCCGAAGATTTTGTTGATCGCGTCATGCGTTATTACGTGGCGCGAATATGCTATAATACAGGGTGTTTCAAAAGGTTTGGGCAAACATAATCAATTCATTCTACTAGGTAGTATTTGTTCGACGTTGAAGGAAATGTTCGAAGTGGTTTCTTTTGGAAACAAGTTTCACGGTATCGTATTTCGAATCGTGTGTAAACTCGTACGGTTATCGATGTTATCGATGTTTGTAAACATCTGTAATCGAGCAGTGTTTACGAGCGAGATAAAGCCGTTCGACTTGTAAAATTGAATTGTCGCAGTGTTGTCAACGGTAAGCTTTTTAAAGTTTACGAAGCTCCTCTCGTTCCCATTCTCGTTAACATAGCGCTTGGAAGGGAGTGGAGCCGCGTAAGAGGCAACTCCGTGGACAGCGTTGCTACACGGGAAAGCGTGGAACACGGTCCTCGATTTTTTGGCTACACTGTACATTGTGCTCATCCCCCTTCATGCGAAACCGGGGAGGAGCAGACCGATACGCGACGCGCAGCCGGCGAACGAAAAGGTCCCGCTTTCTGCTCACAAGCGAATGAGTTGTTACTCGGCGGATAGAGCGTTCCCCGTCGGTACTCGTACGCGCGAGTAAACGCGATTCAAACGAGTATAAAGCGAATCCGGTTAAACGGAAGCGCGCGATAATCGTTCGATTTGTGGCGGCATTGCGAGAGAGCCACCACACTGCTCGGGGCGGCGTGCTCTCCATGTTTACATGTTGCGCGCACGTCGTCGAATCGATACGTTGTGTACATGTGCGACCGGGTTCAGTGAGTGGGTTACGAAATCGGTGGACGACGGTGGCGTTCGCACGTGGCTATCGTGATTGTCCAACGTTCGCGATACCGTCTCTCTTTGACGTTAGGTGCGTGAAGGGTTTGTGGTACGAGAGACTACGAAATTATCGATGAACTGTTCGATAAGCACGGGATACGAAGCTACGAAAGGCAAGTTGATATAAGTCGAACAGGACTGGTCGAAGGTGTGGACGATTATCGAAACAATCAAAGAGCTTCTATGGGATATAACATCGCGAACTGGGAAATGATACGCACGAGGGAGGAATTGGCGGAGAAATTGGGCCTGGACGGCGGGGATGACACTCATTCTTTGTTGAACAATATGGTAGACGTCAGAGCGTGCTACAAGCCCAGTGGAAAAGTAAGATTTCTTTCTGCGAGTATTTTCTTCCTTCGCTTCTCTCTGGATGATCGTTTTTCTTGTTTTGCCTCTGTTTTTTCTTTATTTTAGACCCGTGCGTTTTTCACGGGGAAAAGTGTTTGCTTGGTAGTTTGTTTGGTTTGCAAAACTAGCCGTACGATACGTTCGTTTCGTTTGAGAAGGGGAGCTACGTTGTCCGTGCCATGAAATTGTGCATTTGAAAAATCTCCGCTACTCGTTCGATTCGCGTTTGAAAGTACGTATCAACTGGCATTGTTTCGAGAACGGGTTGCACGTAACCATTAAGGTATGTGGTTGGTCTTTGTTTGCGAATCAAGGAGTATTTAAAGCGCTCTACTTTATCGTCGACTTGATTTAAGGAAATTGGTATTGATTGACGTTCGCGATGGGGGACAAGAGTTTAGTTCCACTTTCGTAAGGAAGTATTCGTTAGGTTTATAATAATCGATAAAACTCGACTCAACGGGGAAATTGAAAGACAAAAGAATCATTTCGTAACTACGATTCTAATTGTACCCGTAGCGAGAAAACCGTTAACCTCCTGTACACCAAGCGTGGCTCCGAAGATTATTCAGAATAGAGACTTGAACGGATAATATTGCGCCGATTACCGAGTTGAAAAAAAAAGGAGTGCAAGAAATTATGAAATCACGTTTCGAAGCAATGCCGTTTGAACAGCAAGTACAAGAACAAAGACGCTCGAACCAAAATACTGTCGTGCTCGATTACTCGAAATATCGAGTCGAGCACCGATAACTCGAGTACTCGTTTCTGTTCGAATATTAGAATTCGGTTTATTTTCCCGAGTACTATTAATAGACAGTATTAATCCGGGACTTTCATCTTTTCTACGATTTCAATTTCACCCTGTTAACAATCGCCACGCACACGCACACATTGGATCGAAAAGTAACTCTTCTCCTGTCGCCCGACGCACCAGCACGTTAATCGCATGTGTGACGCATAGATCGTTAGCTAGATAGTGCACTGGACTCGCGATTCTCCGATCGCTCGTGTGTACCACCAGCCGCGAGCGATCCTCGGGCAGAAGTCTCTCTCCCCCAGATGTAGGTACGTACGTAAATTACGCCAGTGACAACACCACGCGTTTGTATAAAACGTCACGGTTGTGTATTAAACCGCGCACGGGCAAGCGTGTGCCACGTGATACTCGGCTGGCAGCGGGCTCACGGGCTATAAAGCCGTAGCGAGAAGTCAGTGTTAGCTCGGCGACTTTCGCGATCTAACGCGCGCGGCTGGAACTCCAGGTTCGTGCACGACAGACGGTGGTGCTTCGTCGCGCGGAGGTGTCTCACGGTGAAACTTCGTTGCGTGACCACGGCCGATTCCATCGGCGATTATACCACCGCGTACTGGAATTGTGCGAACTTTGTCGGCGTAGTTCGTACGCCACGTTTGTTCCGTACGAGTTCCATTGTGACGCGGAAGGACTACCCGCGCTCCCACGAGGCCGACTCGCGAATCGCTCGTTAGCGAATATTCAGTTCCACCCGAGCTTGGCCAACGTGTACCAACACTCCGAGATTACGCTACGCCTCTGTCAGCGAAACAGGTATTTATCTTATCGAAGATTCGTTGGCTTCCCGAGACACGGGGCTCCCGTTTCTCTTCTTCGAATCGTGAGAATTCGTACGATTCGTCGATCGATGGATCTCCTCCTCCGCGAGATTCGTTGCAACGGTACCCGACAATCAGCCGCGTACGATCGAAGCGAATTCGGATTTCGAATCGGGGAATAACAAACGAGGCCGAACGGAGCCACGAGTCACGCGATTCGTCTCTTCGGAGACACCCTCCATGAAATATTCACCGTGTACCGAGAGACACGTGCAGGTTCAGCGGCCCGGATTCTTCTTTCCCCAAACACGATTAACGCAGACGCATGCGGGCGATGGAAATTACGCGAGCCCGGTTTCCTTCCCCGGTGAAACCGGACGGTCGAAATTAACCTCCTCGAACGAACCTGTAACCGCGAAACAACCGGACGAAAAACGATTCGTACGAGGCACGACGCGTCGAATATTGATCATTTACATCGCTTATCGCTACGTACCTCGAAGCTAAGGACATCTCGTTCGAGCTCGAGGTGTACGAAGAGAGAAAAAAAAAGAAACGTATTATCGTCGATACGGACAACGCGAAGACGACCTCGCTCGAGTTCTCTTTTACTCGGTTCGCGTACGACGCGGAGAAAAATAATCGTTCCTGGATCGACCGTACGATTAGCCGACACACGTGGCTGGAATACGCGTCGTCTCGGCGCGCGCGCGCGAAACACGAAACACGAAAGATTAGCGTCCGCGCCGGTTATGGCTATTAAATAACGGGACCGATACGGTTACGATGCTTCGGTTGGAAAATATTGCATAATTTCATCGTCCCTTACGACACACCTCTCTCCCGCGTTTATCCACCGGCGAGTTCTCGTTTCGGAGGGGTGTGCGAGTAACCGAAAGCACAATGTTGAGTCCCAAGGCAGATTCGTACCGGTCATTGGGCAATTGTTCGACGGGTTTGCACCAAGTCATTCGCGTTCGGGTATCCACGACTCGATTGGTCCGCTTTGTACGATCGTTGCTCCTCAAATGTATATATGTATAGCAAGACTTTCGTTAACACATCGAGTGTAATTAAGGACTATGGTAAATTTTCGTGTATCGCGTAGATTTTGTATAAATAATCCCCCTACCCACTGGAAGTTCTCTCGCGTTGATACGATCGAAACGGAAGATGCTTCGGGTTTCGTTCATCGTTCACGAACGATCGACAAACCCGGTGAATCGATTCTCCGGTGAACATCGAACTGTTCTATTGTATTCGTTCGGCAGGTGACCATCGAAGGTAGGTCTCCCGTTATTTAACAGCCTGTACCACGGTCCGTCGTTTTTTCTGGGTCTCAGGGAGCTTTCCATTCCGATTCGAGCACCTGCGCGTTGAAAATCGGTTTTGCGATTTTTCGACACGCTTCGAAAACGCGCACGGTCTTTGGACGTATTCGGTTTCTCGGCGAGGATAGGGGAAGAAAAAAAAAATGGTCGATAGGCGACCGCGGTCGCGGCTCGGTGCCCCTACGATTCGTGCTCGATTCGACGATTTCGTAATTAGCCGGGCCTCGTGTTCCCTTTTGTTTCTTCCAGTAAAGCGGGAAGGCACGCCGGCACGCCTGCTGCGAATGAAGCGAGTTTCGAGGTAGTACAGTCCCCCTCTCCTTCGCATGCATGGGTCCTGGCTTGTTCGATTACCACACGTTCCTGTTGTGCACTGGCGACCACCGTCTCACCCCGCACGTGTACCGGCTGCCTCGTCTGAGTACGATCGGTATCAGACATGACCAACGATAAACAGGTGAGTTGCTTTCGGTGTTTCGTGACGTTTGGACCAGTCGAACGAGCGGTCCCGTGCCGTGTTATCCGGCTACCGTTGACCACCGGTATCCGTGGCCACATCCTCTCCCCCGAACCACTTCAACGTTCAACCAGGGTGGTTCGATTTTAGAAAATCCATACTCGGGGGTGGTAGCGATCTTTTCCATCGATTTACCGACCCGAGTCGGCCAAGAGTCTGGGAAACTTCGAAAAAGAAAGTTGTCAACTTTTCGTTCGTTGAAAGTTATTTATAAATTGTCAGTAACGAATCGAATGTTCCGCACTCGTTTGCATATTCCACACGTGGTACCGTGCGTGACCCGACCTGATTCGATTTTGCTAATGTTACAGTTTCTCCTGCACGGAGCTACGCGTTAGGCACTCGGTGACCGATCATTACGTTTATCGGTAACGATAAAACGTGTACTTACGTATCGAGAAGACGGTTACGCGTCCGGCACGGGGCATCGACCACTTTCTTTGAATCGATCGTAACGCGGAAAGTAAGACGTGGACTTTTTTCCCCCCCTTACGCCAAAGATTTACCTTCTTAATCGCCGCGACGTGACCTCTTCGACGCGTTGTCGCGTGACGAGAAATTGACGATCGAGTCCCTTCGATCTTTGTTCGCGACGCGACGACTCGCGTGCGACGACCATTATCAATCGCTGTCCTATCTCGAAATTAAATCCTTCGTCTATTGTTTGCCAGATACTCGCACGTCGCGTGTACCAAGCAACGTTTAACGAAGCCTCGAGCGACGAGAATAGTTTTTCTCGCTCGATCGACTTACGCGAGATTCATCGTGATTTCAGCGGCTCTCGACAGACTCGAACGAAACGACGTATTCGTCTCTGTCGCGCACCGTAGCCTCTTTGCACCGAGAGAAAGGTGTCGAAGAAACGCCACGACGAATCCGAATTTTTCTACCCCCGTGAAACTTTCCGTACGACGCGCAAACACGACGTACACGGCTCTCCTCGGCCTTCTTCTCCGCATTGTTTAGTTTTCTTTCGTGTTCGATTAATTTGCGTTCGCACGGAGCATCTTGGCGCGCGAGTCTCTTCCACGATGCACGAATTTATTGCTATCGAAGTTTATTGCACGCTGAAGTAAAAATAGTCGGTAACGTTTTATCGAAACGTTCGAATCGACTTGTACGCAGATAAACTTTTACCAAAGCGTGAATTGTCGTCGCTTATCTAAGTGTTGACTTTTGTATCGTACTCGTTCGGTCCGTGGTAACGCGAGACTGTTGCAATCTTTAAAAAATGTCCCGTTTCGAGAACGAACGTCTTCGAAGGATCCGCGCGTCGATCATTTGAATACCATTACGGCCGACAAACGCGACTAATATTGCCCGTATTCCCCGTGACCCTAATTGCCGTTAGTCTTTCCGCGCGATGATTAATAACGTCGAGATACTCGCGGAAGACGATCGATTTGGTCGAATTAACCGATCGCGCGTCGGAGAGAAGAACAGCAAAGAACGCAACGACACTGGGGAAGGATTACCAATTATAGCAGATAATCGCTACGATACAATCGATCTTTATCGGTGAAACGCACCTTCTGCTTCGAGTTTCCGTTTAGAAGTTCAAACACCATAATCGCGCGATAAGTCACAAATTTATTCGACTACGACTAACGACTCCCCGCGTTCTCGTTATACAATTTTATTCTTTCGTTTCGCCATTACAATTAGGATAATTGAATAACAGTTAGGCATTAGAATTGTTGATACGCGTAGAAATTAATTGCAGGTTCGCCCGTCCGAACGGTTTTATCGTTTATGTTATCGATACGCGGTATCCGAGGCACCAATTTGCCACAATGAGTAACCCAATTGGTCAAAAATATTACCGCGTGAGATTTCTGAAACAAATATCTTTTTTTTTCGTGCCTGGTATTTAACTCAGTCGCCTAAATTGTACAGAAAGTTTGATCTCCTCCGATTATTCCCGCGAAGCACCGAAACGTTTTCTCTTTTGGAAACAGAATTTATTGGTTCTGAAAGAAGTATCTCGACTTCGTTAAGCGCTTATGAATATTCACACGGATCGGTGTACCCGTGGTTTATCACTCGCGAGATTCTTACGTTGACCTTAAACGACGTACGCAACGATGGCTCGGAAAAATGATTCGCGAAAGGATGATATTTCGTCGAAGCGGATCCCGCAAGGTGTACGTCCGCCGATTCTCGTTCCGACCCAATTGTTCCTTCTGCGCGAAGATAAGGGAATTATCGTAGAAAAGTCGTCGAGCTTCGATTCAAAATGTTCCCCCGCCGTTTCTCCTATAACGCTTCGTCGACCGTTTTAATTTCCGTTGACAAACGAGCGAATCGGTCGGTCGCTTATTGTGTTGCTTTCAGGCATTACGATAAGTGACGCAGAATGCGTACCGTTAATCACGCTCGTTTGCGAGCGGGTCGAGATTACGGTCATAATTCCATAAATACCAGCACCGGAACGACCGGCCGGATCGACGCGTATTTGATTCGTTACTGCGAGAAAAAGTCGCATAATTTGATCTGTCTCGCCGCGCTACGCTGCCCGCGCCGGCAAACATGCATCACGCGCGACTAACTCGAAAAATTTCACATCGCGGTGATTATACACCTTTCCGCGCGTTCACGGACGATACTCGAATCGCCGGCACGACGAGGCGCGCGGGGTTTCGTTCGTTCGCGTCTTCTGCGGGAGGGAATCGTAAGAAAATTTGATAACACGTGTCGACTAAACGCGTGTAAATACTTTCGGTGGTTTCGTTCCACGAAACTTTCTTCTTCACGGTTTCTGAACCGGAGAGAGTCTCTCGGTAACGCATAAATATTTTCCTTCGAGTCGTGCCGCTATTGACCCTCCCCTTGGCCAAGGAGGCTCCGTTGCACGTGGAGCGAAGTTTAACGACGAACTTATGGGATTAGAACGACGCGTCGTCTTTCGATCAACGCCGCGTTTACCCTAGTGGCCGGGGAAGATGTCTGCCCGGGGCCTCCGTCGAAGGGGCTCTACCCCAAAATCAATGTTTGAAAAGCTCCTCGCCGTTACTCGTGTACAATTTAAGAACAAACACCGACACGATCGATCGGAGAGGATTTACGTTTTTTGAACATTTAAACGAATTCGAAAGATTTTCGAACGAGTCCTCATCTCGCGCGATATTCGATTCGTCGATGGTAAACGAACCCATTAAATTCAGAAGTTACCTTAGGCGAACTGTTCTCCTTTCGTCTCGAATAGGAACGCGACCTCTTGACCGTTTCGAATACCGTCTATTCAGCCGGAAGTGTTTAACGGGTCTTCTATTCGAATGACTCGATCGGTCGGTATAATTTCGAGAAATATCTTTTGGAAGAGTGCGGATGATTTTTGTCGGACAGCTCGTCGTCGTCGACGAGTCGAAGGTCGAGACTCTGACATCACTTTCTTACGCGTTTCGCGCCTTGAATGGCCACGTGCGATAGGTCGTCGAACTCGCGTTAAAAGCAGCGGTTATTCCCCACGATAAAAATATAGGATGCTCCATTTAAGAAAGAAAACGTTCACGTACGAACGACCTCGAAAGTACATTGCGAACGATCCTTGGTAATAGGTGTTCCAACCTCTCGTGACCTTCGACCGATTTCACAGAAAATCGTCTCGGTACCAGCTATCCTGCTCGAGATAAGGAGAAGTGTATTCGTGCATCGAGGTGTTCCGTTGAAGAAAAAAAAAACCCAAAGGCAACTTTGAAACCACCTCTACGCTTTCATCCGTAAAATAAACTACCGATACCGTTCAACTATCGCAACAGTGTTCAGGTGAAGTGGGCGTTCCGTGTATATCGATATACCCAGACATACTAAAAATAAGCCGGTATCTTCGAGACTTCCACGGCTCGAATTCGTGCAGTTTATAATGTTCAAGTGCAGCGTGCATCGTCTTGCGAAAGGTGTCTGAGAGCTCGGACCGATAACATCGTACCTAGCGTGTCCTTAGACACCTAAAGTAGCTACTAGAAGTGTAACCTTCTAAAACGACTGAAAATTCACGAACGATATGAATTACAAATTAAGAACGAGTCCATCCGAACGAAATTTATTCCTTCGATGGCGATTCTCCCGGACAGGTCCCTCCTTTTTCATCTACGGATGTTCCCGATCGCAATTACGGTCCAGTTTTCAACGAACTCGAATCCCAGATAATACGCAGAGTGGTCGATTCTCGGTTCTCGTTGAAAATTTCAAACACCTCGATCCATACCCCCGTTCTCCTCCCGCTTATCGATCTTTGCGCTCCTCCCAGGGTCTTTCCAGTTTGCTCGCACTTTCCGTCCCCGCAATCGCGCATGCATGTGAGAGCTAATAGGTTTTGCACGGTACTGAATTTTCTAAAAGTTTCCGTTAACACTCTTAAGCGTCGTCCCTATCACGAGTTGCTTCGAGTTCTCTGTCTCTTCACCTTTGTTCGTATCGACTTTTACGTTATTTCCAACCGCACGTGTTTTCATCTTTATACACTAATGAGTTTTTTTACCCGCGAATAGATGAATAATTTATATCCACCTAACAGGTTTCCGTTGGATAACGTGGTGTACACGTTGGTAGTTTTCGTTCGCGTAATTCTTCGCGATTGTGGGTTTTCAGTCGTGGTTCCGAGGCGTTCGAAGCAGCAAGTTTCGGCACGTTTACGGTGTGCCGGCCAAGAGGGAGAAATGCTACGACAACATCAAGATCACGAAGAACGCCCACGACTCGCAGTTCTGCGCGGTGAATCCCAAGTTCCTCGCCGTGGTGACGGAGGTAGCCGGCGGTGGGGCGTTTTTGGTGTTGCCGCTCGATCACGTGAGTTTATCGAGTTTATCGAGTTTATCGATCCGCGTAATTCGCGCGCACCGTTAGTGGCGATGGTGATCGGTGATGGTGAATGCCTCACGATAGAGCTTATCGACGTCGCTCGGTTTATCGTTGACACGGTATCGAATTGTACATCGACGTAAATAGGCGCGCGTTATCGCGACTCGTCGTTCTCCTTGCGCGCGTGTAGATTTAAGTGTAAGCCAGAAACCCGCGAACTTCGCACACTTGACGGTGTCAATGTTTTCAGACTGGCCGGCTGGACTTCAACGCGAGCAGGGTGACGGGGCACACCGGTCCGGTGCTGGACATCAAGTGGAATCCATTCAACGACAACGTCATCGCCTCCTGTTCCGATGATTGCACTGTAGGATCCGTAGACGCGTAGACGCGCCCTCGAAATATATTACTCTAGCTGCGTCTTATCGTTCGACGAGGTGTCCGATACCTCGAAACCTACGACGCGTTATTATTGGGTTGGTCGGAAAGTCGTTTCGTTTCTTTTTTTGTGAAAATGTATAGACGTTTTTTTAGATTATATATTATCCATTTTGGAAAACGTAATCACTTTCCGAACAACCCGATAGTTAGGCGTTCGACGATCCCTTGGCTCTCGCGTTGCCATAAATTTGACTCGATTCTAACGTCCCTCCGCGTGTCCTCGATTAAAAGATTAAGGATCTTGCTCGAGAAAGATCAAACTTTGAATCGAACGCGCCCGGTAGCTAGAGACTCGAATAAGTCGCGGTTAAGGTGTACGCGTTGTTTAGCCCCTTTTCCATTGTTTTCTCTCACCGTTGTCTTCCGTTCTAGATAAAACTATGGCATATCCCCGACGGTGGACTGTCTCGAAACCTGACCGAATGGTTGGTGGAGCTTCAAGGGCACAAACGTCGCGTCGCGTACATAGAATGGCACCCGGTCGCCGAGAACGTGCTTTTCAGCGCGGGCTTCGATCATCTGGTTATCGTGTGGGACATCAATCGCGGAGAGGCCGTCAGCGTGATCGATAGACATCCAGATGTGATCTACAGTATATCTTTGAATCGCGACGGTAGTTTCCTGGCGACGACCTGCAAGGACAAGAAATTGAGAGTCTTCGAGCCTAGGTCCGGAATCGTAGTCTCCGTAGGTATCGCGTGGATCGGCTTTCCGTCGGAATCCACCTGTAGAATCGATCCAACTTCGACACGTGTTGGTTGTTCAGGAAGGGGTCTGCCATACCGGGACCAAAGCCAGCAAAGTGGTGTTCCTCGGTGGCTCGGGACGCCTTCTCACCACGGGTTTCAGTCGACACTCCGACAGACAGTACGCAATTTGGAGTCAACACGACCTGTCCGCTCCGTTGACCTGCGAGACCATCGATTCCTCTAGCGGGGTCGTGTTCCCGTATTACGACAACGACACCAATATGGTGTACCTGGCCGGGAAGGTAAACGTCCAATCATCGAGAATATACCTCGACCGGATCTCTGGTGGAATCGTGTTGAACTCCAGTGGCAAAAGTCACTAGCTCAAGGGTCCTCTGTTCGAGGATTGGTTATTAGTTATTCTCCTCACGGGGGATAGCTACCAGAGGGTACACAACTGTTGACGATCTCCCGATCGATACGGCGATAAGCGGAAGCTTCTAGACTCGTGAACGTGTATACGCAGAGCATATATACGTACTCGATCGATTCTGTCTTTGATCCGTCGTAGACCCCGGAATATGGAATTGTTTCGCTAATTTGTATTTCTTGCTTCAGGGCGATGGCAACATTCGATATTACGAGGTGGTGAACGAGGCCCCTTGGATGCACTACCTCAGCCAGTTCATCTCCGGGAATCCGCAGAGAGGATTGGGCGTGATGCCAAAGAGAGGCGTTAACACCTCCACGTGCGAGGTGTTCAGATTCTTCAAGTTGCACGCCACTCGGGGAATGTGCGAGCCGATATCGATGATTGTACCGCGAAAGGTGAGCTGTCACCTTTCGAGTAACCCGGTCCTGTTCACCGGGACAGGTAGCCCTCGCTAAATCGAGAAACTTTCACTTTTCAGAGCGACCAATTCCAAGAGGATCTCTATCCCGACACCATTGGCACCTGTCCCGCTCTGTCGGCCAGGGACTGGATCAGCGGCATGAACAGCCCACCGATTTTAATTTCCCTGAAAACCGGTACGATCTCGTCGAATTTTTTCCCCTCGCTTCTTTCACGATACACGTGGTTACTGAAATGTCAACAGGGGGCAGTATTACCACGCACAAGCCACGGGTCTACAAACCGCCGCAACTTCCCCCCACGACCGATCTGAACAACAAAAAGAAATTCGCGTTCCTGTCCGCCGAGACTGTGCCGGATTACAGGCCGATAGAGTTCCACGATATGTCGGAGAAGAGCCAGAAAACGTCCACCAACCAGAGCACCAAGTTTCAGCAGCTGCAGCAAAAATTCGGGAGTGCCGTGTTGCAGGTAGAACCGGTGACCTTGCTCGACCTCGAACAAGAGAATACTAACTACGATCGAAATCGAGACGTTAATATTTTCCACACCGTGTACTGTCCATCCGTCATAGGAGGACCAAGGTTTGTTCATATCCTCGCTCCAGTTTACTAGCTCTCCTATTGCACGCATTCTCGCTATTGGATCCTGTCGAATGCGATACTAGGGGAGCTAGTAGGCCGTATACTCGAGGATCGAGGATGTAAACACTCGGTCTTCTTTCCGTGGACCGACGGTACAACCGGTGGCACGAAAATCGTTAGAATAGATACGCGTCGCAATGGCGGGAAGGCTCGCGATTGAACGTGAGTCACCGATCGATAGCCTTCGCGTCTGTGACGCACCGTTTACTTCCGAGAAGTTTCGCGCTGCTCGGTGTGCAATGGAATGCACCATTTCACTGACCATGTTCGTATGTCGCAGAAGAACATCATCACCGCGCCGCTGAACGACAACAAAGTCTTGGAGACGGTGGACATACCCAACAACGAGGCTGAACTGAGATTGGCGTTCGCACGACAAACCGACGAATTGAGACTGGTACGACGACAACTCGCCAACAGCCAATTACGCGTGAAAGAGCTGGAAGAGCAGATTCGCAAGCTACAGCGTCAGTAAAGCTTCAGCGAAATCCTTAACGCTCGCTTCGAAAACGTTTACATGTAGCTTCGCTGCTAGCTGTACAAGTGATATGGTACTTAACGAATAAGTAACGCGTACGTGCACCGTTGCCGACGATGCGACGCCTAAAGCTTTCGAAAATGTCGCGCAATGGATCCCACGGTCGCATCGAAGAGTATTAAACGAGAAAACAAGGAAACTTCGTCGGACGAAACGGTTCTCGATACGTATACATTACTCGAGTATATCTCGCGAACGATACGGTAACATTTTGTAGCAACTTTCCCCATCGCTCTACTTCGTTCTATTTGCTACCTTTCTACGATCTTGTGCTATTCTAATAGTGCAGCAATGGAGTGCAACAATAATTTAGTCAATTCCCTTCGGAACTGCCGTTCGAAAAAGAAGATGAAATAATTGTGATTTACACTATTGCCTTCAACTGTACAGACGAGGTGTTCTCCGTGTAGAAAGTGTCGATACCACTCCGCGAGTCTTCGTTACGCCGAATACATTCGTCCGATTTTTCTTTCAATGGATTTTCGTCGAGTCGAATCGGTTCACTTCGCTCGCACACGTACCTATAGTCGCATTAGCTTCTCCGTTGCTTCGCTAAAATTTATTCCGAGATCAACTTCGTACGGAGGGTTTCGTAAAACGTAGGCGTAACTTCGAATGCGAATTTCGCACAAAAGGGATGAATTTCGAAACGAGATTGCCACTCGAGTTTTATCAAAATTCTACGAAACACCCTGTATAAACGTACAAAGGAGAAAGATCAGCCTGGTATAAAGACGTAAAACTTGGACGAAGTATTAAATGTTCAGTACACCAGTAATTGTACCTGTCTTGTGCATACGCACGTTTATCGTACGCGATTCGTTCTACGTAGAATTGTCGTATACAGAATGATAGATAGATGCAGATGTTTAGGAGTTATGGAGGGGATATTAAGATGCAATAAATGTCACTTGGAGGTGCGATGAGAGCGCAAACTGTAAGGACTAACGATAACGGTATCCTGGATACGAAATTGCGAAAGTCGATGCATTTACGTTTCTTTTCCCGACTTTTGGAAATTCGTGCGACGATATTTGTAATTTTTATTTATTGATTGACCGATCGATCGATTTATTTTTACGCAAGTTGACGATTAATTTCAATCGTAATAGTCGATAATTACTATTAACTCTGTTAATGGCTGTACATTAATTTATCTAATATTTAATTTAAAACTAGATTGTGTTCCATTCGTTTTACTTTTAGTACGTAAGAAAAAGAACGGTATTCAGCTTATTAATGTTAAGCTATACGAACGTCGCCGGGTATTAATCACTGTCGCAATCACTGCCACGACACGCGTGGTAATACAATTTTCCTTTCTCGTCAATGTACAACAGTGGCGATATTTATTGTACACTATCGTTAGAAACACGAATGGGCACACAATGCGCGAAACAAAGAACAATTAAAAGAACAAACGAATCATTGGATGAGAAGATAGGCAATTTTCGTTCGATTCAATTTACATAAAAAAAATCGTAACGCCGATACGTGTGTGTCAAATTATATATTGTCTAGGACCAACAAAACGGGGAAATTGTTAGTCACGTGAAAAAAATCTATTACCGCTTGATAGTGATCGAATTAAGTAATGGTTTATATACTGTTTATATATATACATGTATTTTTCATACGATATATAGCTGTAACTTCGATCGATAAATATATAATAGAAACTTTAGTGAACGATTCTCACGAATTAAATGTGTAACGCGTGTTGAAAAATCTTTCATTGTTTAACGAAAACGTTCGATCTGATTCGTCGAAGGTAGATTTTTCATTTTCAAATAGACGGCTTCTAGCACGATGGAAGTATTTTCTTTAAAGTGTGTCGGCTCTGTTTTTGTTTCTTTTCTTCTGCGTTTAACACGGCCATACGTATACAGAAAGAAGATTAACCTTTTCGGTGTTAAGGACACCGGGCGGGTTGCCGTGTGCGGACGCCCTTCGTTCTTATCCGGCGAGCACGTTCCCTGAACACCAATGGGCGTTCACCGCCACCGGTGCACCGACCGAGCGTGCACTTGTAAGCGATCGGAGCACCCAAAGGGTTTATAAAACACAATCGCGTTACGAACGTTGTCGAGTCGGAGCAATTGGTACCGCGTCGGAAGACAAATATCGTAATATCGCTAATGTCACGCTCGATATCCGCGCATTTTCGTTTCACACTCTTTCTAGCTTACACGCGATTACGCAAAGCTTGCGCATTTCCTGGACATGTTTCCATCATGAACATTGCCTTGAAAGCGATCCGTTGTGCTCTGTAAAACTTCGTGCTTACGATATAGATTTCGCTTCACCGCTTACGAGCGTGTACGTCGTATCAAAGAGTGCTATCCTACGTACTGTTCACTGTATAAACGAATATAGTATACCAAAGAGCGTTAACGTGCAAGTACCTTACGGATCGTCGTGAAATAAATTTGTTATCAGCGAGTTGATCGACTATCATATTATATTTATACGCAGAGGAACAAGAATTGTGTCTGTAACGGGGAGACTAACCGAGGGATCTCGTTCGTAAATAAAGAACAAAGCATTCAGTCCCATTTGTGTCGTTTTATGATCCACATAGAAAGTACATACACGCGTTTTCTTAATTCTTAAACAAGCTTATCCATATCGTTCGAATACGTACACGGTGTGTTGTATAGTGTAAAAAAAAAAAAAAAACAAAAAAAAATAAAAAATGTTATCGCGTATGGAGACGCATACTTTGTACAAAATTATACAAATGTGAGCGATATAAATATCTAATAATATATATATATGTGTGTGTGTGTGTGTGTGTGTAAAAAAAATAGTAAAAAATAATTCTCTATAAATACCACGAGACTCACGATCGTATGCAAAAGGTAACTTATCGTAATTCGGTTCAGGGAATGTGTACGTTACATAACTCTACCGTTTAAATCGCAAGTTCGAAAGTAGATCGTTATGTAAAAATATAAAATCCTCTACGTCTACGCGAGATATGATTGCTTTTTAACAAATATAAGCGTATATGCAATCGCGCAATTCGAAAAGAACAATAAATCCGTTATGACGCAGAGTCGAATACGAACGTAATTATTGCTAAAAAATTCGAAACTCTGAAACGAGAACTATATGCTTGTCAACGATTTTGGTTTCACGGTACGCCCTTCTTCGACAACTATTGTACAAGGTGTGCCACGCAATCGGTATGGATCGTGATATTTCACGTTTTAAGAATCTCGATGAAACATTTCAGACGCATCGTTGCAATTTATACCTTGCTGTACCGTTCAGGTTATTTCTTCGTCATTTTTGTAACGGAACAAAAAGTACAAGCGATCCGAATTGCGTGACTCACCCCGTACAGGCCCTTACAAGTTAATATTTCACGAAAAAGAAGGCACACTGGCGTTACTTAAATTTTATACAGTTAATCGAGTGTAAATTGCTCTGTCGAAATACATAACAGATTAATATCAGTATTAATACGTGCTAACGCGTAATGGACGGATTAACATTACTCTACGAATTAATTGTACGTTGACCATCAACTGACTGGGCGAAGTCAAAGTAATCTACATTGTACTGTTACTCTACCAGTCGAGATACAAAAGTTGTCTTTGCGATCGTTCTCATCAAATTCTTTCGAACAAGTGTCTATCTTTGGAAGAGTAATTTGTAAGCTATTAACAATCCAATTGGTATTGTCCACGCGATGGTTGGTTTAAAAGAGGTCGCTGGATTGCACCCATCGCCGGTGCAGGTGTAGATGCAGGTTCTATAAGTTAACTTGTCTCCCTGTTGTGTCACGTAATGGCAATAGTTCCCCAGATCCAGCGCCGAACAGAATCGTTTGGTGCCGATTCCACCTATTTGCAACATATACAGGAACAATGTTTTCTGTTTTCGAGATGTTTCAACAACACTACCGTTGCGAACAAGAAGCTGGAACAACGACATGCAATCGCGTGAAAGCAATGGATACGGTTACAAAAGCAGCACATGCGAGAGAAAGCACCACTATACGGTGGTCGGAGATTTTTCGAAAATATCGTCACGACTTTCTGGAAGTTCCTGCTTTTCAACGTTATGGATACGATTTTCTAAAGGAATTTCATGCCCGTTTGCCATAAATCATATTTGTTTGAATGTTGATCGGTTGTTTACGGTCTACGATTAGTCATTTTTCTTAGATTTTATTGTATATGAATTTTAGGACCAGTTGTTTCGTTAAATGTGTAAAAAATGCAATATTGTCGTGCGATAAATGAAAGAACAATGTCTACTGATGCACACTCGACATCGAGAACGCTCAAATTACAATATAAGAACCTCCGTATTGTCCGATTGATTTGATGCAATAACGTGCATCGTAAACGTAACTGCAGTTTGCCGGTATCAAGGAACTTATAACCAATTTGTCGTCTCCGCAGATCAGTTCCTCTTGCGATGTACACTGATAGCAATCCAGACTTGTCGCTTAATCGATCAAGAAAGCATCTGTTAAAGCATCTGTAACTGCACGCGCGTAGCTTGTGGATTTTTTAAACGTTAGATCCACTAATGATACATGTAAATTTACTCAATCGCAATACGTACCGGCAGACTCGCGATGATATTAAAAAATACAATAATTGTTAAAAATTTGCATATTTCTCTTGCCCTCCGGATTTAAAAGGGGGTTTATCGTAATTTCGGGTTAACGGCTCGTCTGTCGTTACGAATTAAACCCGCCAAAACCTCAAGTGCACGATATGAACGTTACCCGTATATGCAAGCATGATTTAAAATGAATTAGGCACCTAGAAGTTAATTTGCAACGAGATGATCAATTATTCCGATTGCTACTACTCCCACATGCTTCTACGAGTCGATATAAAAAGATGAACCATACGATCTGAGGTTAGTTTTCATTTTGAAGTGTTAAATTTCCCAACGGATTCCCCCCACCGTGACCTGTAATCTGATCTGCCGATATTGTTTTACCCTCAAATCGGCCTGTGTGCTTCACGCAGTACTGTGCATCGAAAACATCATCGCAAGGCTGTGGTTCGATATCGATGTCGCTCGAGAGAAATTCGTTGCATTGGAAGGGATGCGAGTTGTTCGTGCTGATGCACTGATAGCATTCTAGACTGTGGACTAAACGAAAACATCGCGTGAGAAAATGGGATTTCAGTAATCAACATCTGCTTGTAGGACTTCGTTCTGAAAATGTCGCATTTTACGACTATGTTGTATACAATCCGTTTCATTCGACAGAGTACGACAATGTCACGATAGTGTTTACTAGTGACGTAAATTAATAACTTCACGTTGTTACGTACAAAAATGAGTGTTTAAAAATCAACGATCTCGATTGGCGCATTTACTGAATCATTGAAAATCGAAGTCTAACGATCGTAATGCTTAAGATTTACATTTTACATTTTAATCCTATTGTATATTAGACTAAAGAATAATAAAGAATTACAAATGCCCCGCCCAAAGGACGTCACAATGTTCACGTCGTCTAATTGCGTACATTAACCTTACCAGTTTCGACGAAAAGGAGTAATACCGCGAAAAGTGCATGGCCTTTAATGCTGTTGTTGGCGCCCATTTCAAAAGATTTTTCTCGTTCTAGGTCACAAACGAAGCACTTTTGTCGACGATGGCACGATTTCTGCACACGTTTTTTAAACACTATCTACTTGAACAGTCATAGAACACCACACGGCAATAACCTCCGCTCGAATTTCCAATGACTGAGAGAAGAGTCACGGCAACGCGAATGCGACTAACTAGGTAAGAGAAGGGATCACGAATATCACGAGTAGTAGCCGAATTATTCCGACTCTATCCGAAAGTGACCGAAACTATACGATGGGATCTAGAATCGATATGTGTTAATAATTCCATTTGTCAAAATATGAAACGAAAGATGTTTATATTCGGAGACGTGAAACCGAAATTACATATTGCTTAATTTATTCTTCTAAATTTATTACGCAGGATTGTAATTAAAAATATCCTGTAAATACTAAAATAATATTGATATAATATCAAGCCTCTGATTATATTTAGCTACAAAAATTGTATTAATGTCAATTCAGTGTTACTGCTTTATTTTTAGTCTTATATATTACTATATACTTTCTTCTTTTATACATAAACAATATAATGTGCGCTGAAATTTACATGTCCACGACATATTTAATATATAGGTATTATATATATATACACGTGAAAGTATAAATACAACAAAAGGAGGGATATACTGCTACTTGAGATTAATCTAATGTAAAGAGAGCGAAATATGTGAAATTTCGTATTAGAATACTCGAATATGATCCTTCGTAAATTCAATATACATCAATTTCATATTTTTAAATAAAGAAACAAAAATATCAATAACAGTGCAGTAAATTACTTAATATTTTTCTCACGTATTCTAAATACTTTAATCACAATTTTCATTCTCCGCGTATATAATTTTTAATAATTATAGTATTTGTTTAAAATAATCGTAAAGCTATAACCAATCGCTAATACATTACTCTTTTACAGTAATATACTGTATGGATAAATTTAGTCGGGAATCACATTTGCCTGCTCGTTACATATTAAGTTCTCCACTATTATGTCATTTATACTCCTATCTTTAGATCTGGAAGACTTTGTTTTAGTTTGTTCTATATTGCGGCAATGATTTTTAATTGCTTTAGAAGTCCCTTTTGCGTTTTGTTTGTTACGTAAAAATAACTGTTTTGACGGCGACTTTATAGTTTCCAGTGCATTATTAGACGATTCTCCGATTTCCGGGCGAACTTTAATCACTTTCGTTGAAACGATTTTTAATCTCTTTGGTCCGTGTTTCACGATCGCTGTTTCTTCAACAGACATTGTCATTTTCGATAATTTGTTCGATGGTGCTAGTTTTTTACTCGGATATTCTCTAGACTCTTTCATTTGTGAACTTAAAGGATCGTTGATAGACCGTAAATTAGATTTTTTTAATCGATTTTCCGTGGTCTTTAAAAATGCTTTTACGACGCCTTCTGACCTAATTGCGGGGATTTTTGAATTATTCTCAATGTTATTAACGCATTGATTTTTTAACGGTTTACGAGTTATGGATGGTCGAGGTTTCTTGTTACTTTTTATTCTTTTAACTGCAGTATAAAGAGATGTGCTGCGGCGAATGATACACGATTTTTTAATAAGACTTGTTTCACTCTTCATTGAGTTTTTTGGCCCCACTGAAGAGTCGCTTATTTGAGACTTGATTCCTTTTAAATTGTAAAAATCTTGAGATATGATATCGTTACCATCCTGTGAATAAAAGCGCGGATTTAAATTACAAGAAAGAGATAACAAGCAGATTGTAGCAACCATTCTACATTCACATTATTTAATACATATTCATTAATTCATAGTCAACGTAAGAACAATGTGTGAGAGAGAGATTAATTTCTTCTTAGTTTTCCATTATTTCATATTTAATTTTTTCTCCACAATATTAAAGACAAAGAAACATTTTATTTTGATTTGTACCTAAACCTAATTCACATACACCGCTTAAGGAAAAAATGTATTTATGTTAGAAACACACACACGGTATTATAATTGATACCACACTGGGACTAAGGATTAACAGGAATAAAATAAAAATAAGGTAAAGAAATTATCACTAAAAATACTGTACATTTATTAAAACGGGACATGTATGTATGTGTGTATCCATGGCATATTATAATAGGATACATTGTAAAATTTTTATACATGAATTTATACATAATATCTTCAATTAATAACAACATTTACATGTAAATAATGAAGGGCATGACAATAAACATTGTATTATTCTCAAGTTATACTTTTCAACTAACGATTGCTGCACTCATTATTCTTTATAACAATAACAATACTATACAACAGTACAACACACATTCATATTTATTTTTCTAACAGACACATATACTTGATACTTCTTTCAAATGGCTAAAAAGTATATAAGATATTCGACTTGACCGGTTAAATTTATTTAAACATTATGTGAAAGATCTGGAAAATCCATAAATATTGTCATTCATTTGATTAATGACAAATTAAAGTAAAATTTCTATAAACTTCAACATTAAACTTTGATTTGGAAATCTGCACATCTTTCATGAATAGACTCCATCACCCAGAAATTCATGGTTTAATCGTCTAAACCACTATTTTTTGCTTTTCGCTAAAGAAATAGACATCATTAATTACACATATGTGTATTTCTTGCTATCATTCACAACCATGAAATAATTTCTAAATATATGTAATACTACTTTAACTGCACTGGTCTACTGTCTTCAGATTTATAGTGCATCAAAAATCGAGTTAAAAAAAAATAAATAAACGAAGTACGATAATATATATATATATATAAACGTATATATATATATATATATCGCTGAAAAAAAAAAATATATATATATATATATATATATTTGCTGAAAATATAAGCATTAGCATGGAGTAATCAATACTTAATTAACTCTAATGTAAAATGATATAGAATTTTACAGTCTTGACAGTTCGTACAATACTATAGGATTATAAAAAAATTATGCAATAAAACGTTGTATATGCATATTATATTATTGTTAATATAATAAACACAATATCTAAGCCGTGTATAGCTGCATTGTATATACACTTTATAATTACATTAAATTGTCTAATAAATTGACAAAAAAGCAAGTTTATAAACAGTTTTCTCATAAACCTTTATACGAAAGTATACCAAATATTATTGTCATGCATACACTTATTAGATGGAAGACCCATTAGTACGACATAATAAAAATTTCACAAAATCTATAATAGACACATATCTAATAATAGTAAATACCTAATACGCTATAAATCATAGATTTATCAGTATAAAATTTTTCATTTACAATATCATAATTTGATAAAATAAAAATGTATCTTTTCTGCAATAACGAATCTATAATTTAATAACATTGAAATAAAATAATATACAATTTATATGCAAGTAAATCTCTCTCCCACATTTTTAATCAACAACATAAAGTGCAATCTACATAGGCACTAATGTGTCTTGATAATTAATACACGAAAGCATATCAATTTAGTGGTTTTATAAATTAAGAGAGTACACACTGTTTTATATCAACGGCTGAAACTTCACTCTCATTATTGACTTCAAAATTTACCTTATGTAGAGACTTGCTGAATGGTGCTGAAAGGTTGTTCACATATGCTAACTTTAAATAAGATTTTACACCCCTTAAAGAACGATACTGACTATTTGGCAGTCGACTATTAGGGTTGTTACATGTAAGGTCAAGAATTGAGGGACCTAATGCTGCTCCAACCTGTAAATTCAGTTAAACATACCATTATTCATATGGTATAACATTCTGTAAAACATTAGAATTGCAAAATATTTCACCGCTTCAAAAACTGCTGGTGTATATTTTGGTGGCACAAACATAGGGGAGATGGTTTTATTAATACCATCACGAATCCTTGCAGGTATTGTATTTACCAAACGTCCAGAATTATAGTTACATTCAAGTGTATAACTATGTATTAGACCAGTTAATTTATATACAGCTACACGTCCTGATCCTTCCCTTGACATACCATCTCTTTTATCTCTGTATAAATGAGTTCATTAAATAAAATGCAAAAATTCAGATAACTTTGATTCTGTTAATACCAGTTTCGGTGAGACTTACATAATGTACATGTTTCTTTCTGTAAAATTACACGAGGTAAAATGAAAATTTGGATTGTTAATTGACATTAATTTTGGGAGAAGCATACATGTTATTGTATCTTCTGGATTATCAAAATAATTGCCATACATAAAAACTCCTTTTTTTGAAGCATGACCATGAAGATCAATATATAAATATAATCCAGAGTCTTCTTTAGGTAACTGTCCTATGCCAACAGCTGTGTAAGTGTTTTTATCAGATTTAAGTTCTACAGAATTATCGCTTTCTTCTGTACTATTACATAGGTCTTCTCCACCACCTTCAGATAACGTTGTACAAGTAAATAAGAGAATTTTGATGATCATGTTGAATAATACAATTCAAAATATCATACCCTGAGGCATGTCATCCAAGTTGGTTTTGAGTAATGTACATTCCTGAAAAATTTCTGGTTGATCTTTATGTTTTTCATCTAATGTCATAAGTGTTACCTATTATTAAAATTACTGGTTAGTACTTATTTCTCTAATTGATATATGTTAGAACATGTGAGTTAGTACATGTTAATATTTGCTTGCAAATTTTTCATAAAAATTCACATAATATATAAAATAAGCTAGCAGAAAATTATATGTGTCATTAATTACATGTTGAAGCAATCTTGTTGTTGTATCACGTACTATATTTGCAATTGTACAAGACGAATCGATAATGGCCAAAGTGTCCTCTCCATTTTCAAAACTTACACTTGAAACTTCATCCTCTTTTGGCAGTTCATATGTATAATGATAATACCTTAAAAATAATAGTTTTCATAATTTAACAATTATAAAAGTAAAATATTAAAATGGCAATGCTTTATTACCTTATTAAATTTCTTGCAGCATATATTGTTGGATGATCTTTTACAGAAGGATTAAGGTAGACTCTATTAAGATTAACTCCTCTGGTATCCATTCGATAGTGACCTCTGGCTACACCATCAGGATTGAGCATTGGTATTAATTTGAACACATATATGCGACGGAGATTTATTGCAATTTGGTCTTCACGATTTAGAAGGAAGTTCAGAAAGCCATTAAAAACGAAACTAGAAGGTGTTTCTCCTGGATGGACCCTTGCACTAATAAAAATTATCTGCAAAGTATATCTTTATTTGTATATTGAGCTGATTTTACCAATTCAATTTTCATACAAAATTTATAATAAATAACTATATACTTTTTTATTCCAAAATTTAAATGGTCTTTCCTCATTTTTTTCAGGAAACATATTATTCAGTCTTTCTTCTCTCTCCGTTGATATGTTGTGAAACGAACTTATAGTTATAATATCCATTCTTCTTCCTTCTAGAGATTTTATTGCACATTCTTTATGGTAATAGACATCGTCTGCACACGTTATAGTTCGCTTTGCTATTCTTGCATCGACTCTTCTTAAATAATTTTGCAGATCGGTATATGAAAAAGGATAAGTAAACGCAATATACGTAATGGCTTTAGAATTTTCAGGTGTAGAATAAAGGAATGACAGTATAAAGTCATTGCCTTTCTGATCCAGCTGAAATAGGTATCCAGGTCAAATTTGTATGATATCTTAAAATTATGGAAAAAAAAGGGTATCGTTAAATTGTATAAAAAATTACAGAAAAAGTAGGTCTTTCACGAATCCGTTCCCAATGTAGATGACCAGGTACAATTTTAAAAACTGGGCACATTCCTTGACTAAACATTTTCACTTGTTTATTCAGGTTGACTATATTAAATTTGACATAAAGCCCTGGAGCAGAAGCTTTGACACCAAAGTAAAACCATGTTCTATTATTGTTTTGAAATTGTGTTTCATGACAATCGTGTTTTGTCCATAAATTAAACTCATAATCTGTTGTTTCTTCGGAGGTTGAGCTTTTACAAGATTTACTTTCTGCTTCGTTTCCATCTAAAAAACAGATAAATATCACATTATTAAACTAACATCGATGTATTCAATAAGAAATATAGGCCAAGGCAAGAATATAAAATACCCTTTTCAGATGTTTCCGGTACTTTTACTAGTTCAACCCTGGCTAAATTGGCGGAATCAAAATTATTGTAAAACACAAAGCCTCCGCATGTAATAGATTCTGCTGTGTTTGCCATGCTGTGTCAAAGGTTATAAGCTTGTGTGTAAAATATTCATATGAAATCTTTTATGTATATGTAAAGAACATGGTACTTTTGAATGTATACAAATTTTTGTTTTCACTTTCTCCGATATTAAGTTCAACTTTTTCTGTTTGCAGTATTACTTTCATATTAAAAAGTCATGTTTGACAGTTATTCTGAAATCGAGATGATTTCTGATTAGCCTGTACTTTATATTGTGAAACGATTAATGCACTTTATAATCAAGGAGAATGTCCTTCAACGCGTATTCTTCTTCAAATAACTCGCGTTAAGTTATGTTCACCCAATATTTCTCCTAGCACCATTGTTACAGCTAATGCAAACATGTTTGCAAGTTCACCATAGCTTTCTGTATATCCGATCGACCACTAATTATGACAGATTGACGAATGTCACTATTTGTCAGTTGTTTTAATCTCTTCTCGGTGTATTTGATACAACGATTAATAAAATTCTATATCGATACGTTACATGACATTCAGAATTAATACGTAATTTTGTTTAACTTTTCAGTGTCACATTTTCAAAGAAGACTCAAGTTCGACTGTCTCATTGCGCGTTATATAACTCGCGGTTTTATATTTTTTGAATGTTATTTATACCCGAGTTGTATGAAAATTACCAAGTGTTTTTAAGATAATAGCGAACGCGTGATAAAAATTTACCGATTAAAAATTTAATTTTTCGACGAATCTCCGTGCTTTCGTTCCGCGTAATATTATTTGAAATGAAATACTGTGTCAATCGACAAATATATAGCTTCGCTTTCTGCTGAGAATTATTATCGTTGACATATTTTGGCACAATACTTCGATTATTGCATACTCGTTTGGACCAGTTGAATATAAGGCGCGAAGAGAAACACCCAATCAAGACTGATGATCGAGTATTTCGTAATTAATTGTGAACAAGATTTTACATTAGAAAAATTTCCTTTGTCGGCTAACCATTTTTTGAACATCTTATCGCATTTAATAACGTCGATATCAGTTGATAAAACTAAATAAAAATGTGAAATATAAGCTACACTATCTAAATTATCGGTACAATGTCTTATCGACAGCTGACGCCCTCTAGCTTTTACACGGACAGTGTGGGTAAGAATTAAGTCAACAAGAGTCGATTCCAAACATTTCAGAGTGCATCTCGGTTCACCTTTACGATTTATTGAACGCGTTTAATACTGAATATTCATGGTACCATATTAACGAGAAACAAAAACGACAACGAAACCGAAAATCGACAACAACTGTGTCATTTTAAGTTGATTCAAGCATATTGTGGCTAACACTACGCGTTCGTGATGTTGATATTTCTCACAGATATACTTTGTTCTTGATTTACGTTTCTCAACGTTCGAGCAACATTTACATTTCTCTCGAGTGTATCAACGCGAAACGAAGGAAAAGGGCTATAAAACAGCGTAGAATCGTTCGGTGTACAGTGTCTACGTCATCGTGCAGACGTTGCGTACACTGTCAATGGCTTGGCTCGATCGCATGCACACATACACAAGCTGCCCGTAGTTGTGTCCGTACCTACACTCATCCAAAATTTCGTATTATAAGAGCCACGAGCCCGCTGTCGTATGGTTCAGATTTGCTTCGCAGTAGCTCGGAGCATCACGGAGCCTGATCAGTGACATTCTATCTGCTTTTTACTTCGCATTTACTTGTACTTACGTGGCAGATACTCAACTTTCAGACAACATGTGCGGTAAGTAAAATTAATTTTCACCCCATACGCATACATTTTGCTCCGTTTTTCGTACAAATTAGCGGAATCGCTAGATACTTCGAGAGGGAAATTTCAAAGGAGAAAGCGTACAATTGTGTTTCTGTAAAAAGTTCGGCACTGACAGGTCATCGAGTGCCGCGTGACGTTCTCTACGGTTATATCGATGCGCTACGGCGCAATTTGTTCTCCATCGCCACTTGATTTAACATCTGGAACATTTGATAGATGTTTAAAGCCGAACGCGTATTTAAAATTCCAGGTGTTCACGCGTGTGCGAATCGAGGTTCGTTAACACGTCATTATCGGGTACTTGCACGTTTCTTTTAATGCGAAATATTTCGCGCGGTTTGGAATTCTCTATTCTTGAACGAAAGAACAACGAATCTAGCAGGGGTTTCGTTCCGTCGTGTTACCGATTAATAATATGAAAACTTGTGCCGTAATTTTATAAATATTTTATCATTTATATTTCTCACGTTTACACCATATTGTTTCTTCTTTTATTTTATTCACGTTTATACGCAGGCTGGTATCAGCAACGGCCAGGTTAAGTCTTGCTTTTACACCATCCTGTATACGATTATAGTTTTTATACAGGTTAATATGCACGTGCAAATAAAAGAAGGTCGCTTTCTAATAACTTTACGAATAAATTTATTCATATTTATCGGATATTATTTAATCCGATAGCCGGGACAGGTATATTTCTTTCCACTAACGTACAGATCTTTCGTCGAGAACTTTACCTACGTGTAATGTACTAAATTCAATCTTATCGTTATTTATTGCGGTATATTAACGACACAGACAAGATACATTATCGTAATTACACTAATGTTAAGCCAAAGGTCGATTAAAAATTTTAGTTCTTATAAAAAGTAGTGGGAGAAACGATAACGGCGGAAATTACCATTGTAAATTCTAATTGTCGTTATACACAGATGGTAAAACAATAAATGTCGCGGGAACGCGTACAATATAATTATCTTAGCGTATTATCGATCTATCGCAATTATCGCTTGGTCTCGGTAAAATGAGTACGAGAGAAGGCCGAGGGAAAGAAAATTGTTCGCGTCGAGGGGTACACGATCGTATCAGCGAACAAATAGATGAATTTCAGTATGCCTGATAACAATATTTCATTTTCTTTTGCCTCTACTTATATTAAGAGTATCAATGTTTAATCTTATCAGTAATAGAGTACACGAATCGAGACAACTGTAACGAGGGCGGCAGTGTACTTATTAACGTACACAACACTTTATCTAGTAGTCTTATTAATATCCTCCATTCTTCCTTGGAAGATATACCCGTCGAAACCGAATTAAATTTAAATAAATTATTCTAGACTCCGTTTATCTATCTCCAGGCCCCCAACCGTTCATTCGGAAGTAACAATCCCGTACGATAAATAATGTAATCGAAGTATCGGTAAACTCCTGATATATATTTCTGAAAAAAATTTCATCGCGAAAGTTCTCAATTATACCTGGTCCCTTGCGATCAATCGTAACAATTTTTAACCGTAGTTTCCCAATGCCTAGTTCTTTCACCGATTGGTCAATCCTTACGACATTGGAATTTACTTTCGATCGGTTCGCGTTCAATGAAAATTTCTTACACGCGACATTGTAAAAGTCGTGAACTTTGATTACGAAAGCGTTTTGCGTCACACGATCACGGTGTAATACACGTTGTCGTTGATCGTTCTCGAGCGTGGCGAAAGTCAGTCTCCGGTGTTCGATTCGAAGAAAGTGAATTCGACGTGACGGTGACGTTCTCCCGCCGCGAAACATCGATTAAGCCCGTGTAATCGCGACGCGGTCGTAATTTAATTCCCCGGGTACTGGTAAACAACAATCCGAGAAACGCTCGCAGCACCCGCCGACCGAGTAACAATAACGCCGCGACATTGTTCGCGCGTACAATCGGCTCGTGTAACCATTGCACGCGTATTTTCATCTACCGGTGACCATCGATACGGTTTACTGTTCGTAAACTGCGCGAGATGGATCGTTTACAGTGAACGCGAGCCACTTTGAACAAGACGGAGGTCAACTCGAAGTTAACAACTCGCTCGTATCTCGTTACACGAATTTTTATTAGGTCTTTTCATAATGATGGTTCATAGTTTCTTTTTTTTTTTCTGAAAAAATTTCTCACGTAACGGATCGTTCGTATCGTAGCGTTTCTACGTGAAACGATTAAATGGTAAAAGATTTTCTTACATCGTTATAGATATTTTAAAGGGATCCTTTGTACAATACGGTGGAATCTTTCGCGTCTCGTTCACCTTGTTTTCCATAGCAAACCGGCCGTGTATTTTCCACGTGAATTGAGCCAGATAATAAAAAATAATCTACGAACGAGATAAAGTTTCCTTCACCGCGTAGCGAAAGTCGATCATCTTCGTCTTCGAGAACGACGTGTACGTTTCGCGAACGATATCGACGATCGACGACCACTGTGGATCGTACGTTCGAAAACGGTAGTTGTATGCGTGTAAAACGAGGCAAACTTTCGGGGAAAAGTGCGACAACGATAACATCGTTGCGTATCCGTTCAATCGGAACAATCGAGAACGATATTTCGCGGTCGTCGAGCCGTGTACAACGCTCTCGACATTGTCACGTGTATTTATATTACGTTGCACGAGTGTGAGTATTTCCATTAGATAAAAATCGTTGCGACACAGCCGCAAACAAGTTCGAAGTTTCAGTTAGTCGCGTTGCACGCGCGAAACTTCGCGAGAGCGTTTTTACGAATTTACGAGCATAAATACACGAACGTAATCGTTGATCATCCGGCAAGATCGGTTAATGCCTTGGGGTAATTTTACAATTCGTTTGTTCGTCGAGTGGTCGCGATCTCGGTTCCTGGCTGCGATACTTTTCGTCGTCTATTATCGATCGCATCGATCGACAATCGTTTCGATGACTACCGATTACTTGGAAGCCGTAATCGTGAGTCATCAGCGGTATTAAATTTCGATCGAACTCCCCTCGATCGAGGGGGCTGTAATCGATCCTCGACCGTATCTCTTTTCGCGTTCGAAGATCACTTCGAGGATGACTTTCAGCGCGGCTACGTTAGTTCCTCGTCGAGGTTGCTGCCACGGTGTCTGGTTTTAATTGGGTCACGCGTTCCGTCGACGCCGATTCCAGGCACGAACGCGTTTTCCAAACACGTGCACCTATCCCCCAGGTTTACCCTCGATACGCGATCGAGCCGAGTAAGCGTCGGTCGACGACCCCCCGGTGTTGTTTACGTCCCAATGGGGATTCCCATGTTCGATTGACGTACAAGAAATGGAAATTAAACGAAAAGAAATCCCGTTGCAATCGCTACGACGAACGCAAAGATCGTCTACGCTAACCTCTGCGAATTGGCGTGGAGGATTCGGTAGTCGACTCTCTCGAAACAGTCGTGCAAATCCCGTGTAGCTGGTCCTCGTGGACGTAAATAAAAATCAGGTAACTTTGCGTTACACGTTTCTGGTCCTTCATCCCCTAGAATCGTCGCGTTTAAGCACCGTCTCGCGTATCGATAAAATACGTTGCAATGGGTGATCATCTCCACTTCTCGGTGTCTCTTCGAAGAGTCGTTCTCGAGAACGCAAGTTCGCGAAATTATCCGCTTATCGTTCGTTAAGAAGATCCTCTGACCGTGATCGGTATCGATGATCGGTCCCGTTCGAGCGTAATGTATCGTCGACTACGATCCTCGCGGAAGCTCGCCACAGTTAGAAAATACGAATTTTCAGGGAATTGTGCAGCGGTGCATTCCAGAAAATTACGGAAGCGTATACGGCGCGGGCGATACACGTAGCAACGGTTAAGAGAAGTGCAACGTGTTGCAACCGCGTGACTCAACCGAGCCGGCGCTGCAACGTTCTCAAAGTTCATCGAAAGTTTATCGTAACGAAAGGTAGAGGAGAGGGTGGAGGGTGGAGGGTGGAGGGTGGAGGGTGGAGGGTTTGGTGTGTCGTTGGTACGGTGGTACGGTGGTACGGAGTGGGCAGGAGGGTATCCTTTTTTGTACAAGTTGGTCGCTCGTGGACGAGGCGGTGGGCAACACAATAGGGTCTAATCGAGATCGACTATCGTTGCGCGAGCCGACGCGAGTCGACGCGAGTCGACGAGTGAAAGTTCCCTCGTGGCGAACTCGACGTCGCGGCGCGAGAGGGTGCAGCGGCGCGGGACAGTTACACGTGACATTTAGACGAGGTCCCGCGCGCGATCGTACACGCGCTCACGGACACGATCTCAGGCACGTCGTTCGTGCAGGACTTTGGATCCTTTCTCCGACGGCGACACCAGTTTACCTTTACCTTCCACGCAAAATACAACCTCCCCCTGGTGACCTCGCCGTCGAAGAACCTGATTTTTGTTTACGTCCACGAGGACCACCGACACGGGATTTGCACAACAGTTTCGAGAGATTCGACCGTCGAAACCGTCTCGGTAGGAGGAATTCTCCTTCCGACTAGTCGTTGGACGGAATCCTCTTTCAGGAATCTTCGATTCGCTTTCGCTTATCGGCGTCGAACGCCTTTCTCTTTTCCATCGCGTTCCCTCGCTCCTTTGTTCTCCACTTCGGGAATAGAATTCGCTACGCCGAGCGGCTACTTTATAATTCTGTACCTTTTACGAACCAGCGCCCGGATACGCGGCCGATACGTGGCGGGGAAATTCTCGTCGAGCCCGTTGTCACGAATCGACCAACAGCGATAACAACGCACGTATCGTGGTTCGAGGAAAATCGACACGATCGGTAACGCGATTACCCGATCCGCGATTACGTTCCAACGTGCTCCGAAACGGCGAGTATCTGGTCACGAGAGGCGATCGAGGCTGGAGAACGATCCGCGGACGTAGAGGTACGCGTGTACCGGTACCGATAGAGTCTTTAGGACGAAACGATAATATCGTTCGGAATTTCCTTTTCCAAAATGGAGAATATGTAATTCAATCAAACGTTTATACGCTGTAAAAAAATCGTGTTTCGTTTCCATCGAAAGAAACGATGTGACTTTCCGAACAACTTAATATTACAAAAGGACAGATCTATGTAGAAAGTTTGAGTAGAAAAATTAACTATTCAAATACCGCGAGAAGTACCAAGAAGGATGATTCGTATCGAAAAGAAAGTACGCGCGAAATATGAACACCAAGAAGCAACGATAAAAGTAGGTAGCGATGGAAAGAAAGCAAGACCGAGCAGTCCGGTAAGGAATTTCTATGTTAAGGATCCTCCTCCTCCTACTCCGGTGGTTTTGGCTTTCCTTTCACGTCGCGGCGTACACTCTTTCAAATAGTTTTCGAGCAGAAATTGTTTCTGCTCGTTTTGCAACTCTATTTTTATCTACGTCCGCGGAATTTCAAGAGCAACGGAGATATGTGCAAGAATGTTGCTAGCCGGCGTTCAAAATAACCCATCCAACGGGGAATTCCTCGCTCGAGGATCCTCCCCCGTGCGTTTCGAATTCTCCTTTCACTTGTCATCGCCTTGTTCTTTGTTTCTTTTTCCTTCGCGCGTCGTCATCGTTTTTCTTTTTCTTTCATTTCATTTTAGAATGCAAATCGTTTCCATTACTTCACCGGTCCCGAGCGTTTCGATTCGCGTTAATCGATCCGGTAAGTGGAAGACACGCTCAAGGTCTCGGGCTGTTTATTATCGTTGTCCAATGCCTCGATCTTCTCCGTTTAGCTCGATTAGCGATAAACAACGAACGTTGAATTTCGTCGGTTCTTGCGATCTCGATGTACAATTGGTCGCAGCTTTCTTCGATCGGGGAACTTTAGAACCGACGTTGTATAGTGTCGCGTTATTATTCTTGATCCGAGAAAACTATTTATATCGGAGACGGATATTAAAAATTATCGCGCGCGTATTTCTTTCCGCGCAAACCTTCTATCTCAGTCTATGGAATCTTCGCAGTGAATCGGGTACACTTGGAGAAGGGTTTGTTAACAACTATCGTTCACGTATTTTTTCCAAACGTTCCATCTCTTTCTATGGAATCTTCGAAGCCAAACGGGTACACTTCGAAACGAATTTATTAACAACTATCGCGCGCGTATTTTTTGCAAACGTTCCATCTCTCTCTATGGAATCTTCGTAGCCAATCAGGTACACTTGGAAAAGGGTTTGATAAAAACAATCGCGCGTATTATTTTTCCAAACGTTCCATCTCTCTTTATGGAATCTTTGCAGCCAATCAGGTACACTTGGAAAAGAATTTCTGAAAAACTATCGCACGCGTATTTTTTTCCAAATATTCCATCTCTCTCTAAGAAATCTTCGCAGCGAATCGGCTACACTTGGAAAAGAATTTCTGAAAAACTATCGCGCGCGTATTTTTTCCAAACGTTCCATCTCTCTCTACGGAATCTCCGCAGCGAATCAAACACACTTGGAAAAGAATTTCTGAAAAACTATCGCGCGCGTATTAGTTCCCAAACGTGGCATCTTTCCCGGTAGGTTTCATCGCATCGAATACGGTAGAGCTCGAAACGGTGTCCCGAAATAGCGTTAGTCCGTTCCGATCGCGAAATTTGGTGTCAGTGGGTCGAGTAAGGGCAAGTTCGTCGCTCCAGACGGTAACGTAGTCGCGATCGTTCATCGACATCCAACTCCTCGTTCGACTCGATCGGTTTTCGCGGACACTCGGTGCATCCCAATTAGTTTCCCTGGTCTCCGGGGGGGGCCAGAGACCGTTTCGTAGCGGCGTCGTAGCGATCGTTCGGTGGCCTCGAGAGTCCGAGAATTACTCACCGATATTACGGTCCCGGTGCTCCCCAAACTACGAAACGATGAAAGCTCGAGCGGAAACGCTCCTCGGGACGAGCCCGAGCGGGACACGAGCGCGCGCGTACGCAATTAAAATATATTAATCCGTTCCCTACGCACGCACACCCCACACACCCCACCCTACCCTCCCCCGTCACCGTTGAATCATCGTTATCGGCTCGTTATCGAACTTCCGCTGAACGTCCGTTCGGTTTGGCGGTTTATCGGGGGATACCGTAACTTTGCAATTATGCGGCCGATTGTAAAACAAGTTCGGAATCGATGTAACTCGTTTATCAACCGCTTTGGTAAACCCTACTCGAATCCGTATCCGGGAATCCAGATCCGTTAGATTATATTAAACAAAGCCCCGCGATAAGACGCCGCTATCGGGATAAAGCTTATCGCGCCGCGGTATCTTTATTTTCGTTTCCTCTAATTCGTTCGCGATCATTTTTCTTCGACGATCGCGCGTCGATCGAAGATTTCCCTCGACCTTAGAAGTCGGGATCTCCCCTATCGCCTGCGAAGACGCTTTGCTCGCTTATCGAACGATTGCAGCGAGATCTAGCAGCGACGACGACGAGGACACTCTTGATTGATCGATCGATTCTATCGGGAGGTAGTATCGATTCCAAGTCAAATTACGTTCGTTGCACGCGTGGTCGCGACGCGAGTATTCTTTTCGCTAGTTACCGCGACAGTGCGAGTCCTGTGACCTTTGAACTGGACGTTGCCTCCTTGGGTTGCTCGTTTTCTGGAATGACGATGGGCGGTAGGTTCTCAGCGATCTTCCTGGTGCTCCGTAAGATCGTGTTAGAGTATTCGTTACGATAATCAGATATTTTTCAAACACGATTCGTACGTTCGAGTGCGGGATACTTATTGCATCGCAATAAATTCCGCGGTAATTATCAACGAGGACCGTAAACTGGTTCGCGTCGATAAGGACGAAAGAGATTTACAATAAAATCGAGGCCGATCGATTGCACGCCGCGTATATTTAGCGGTCGAGTATTCAATTTTCGACGGTGCGTAACACTCGAACGATTTCTTCGTTACCCAGAACACGGCGATATCGACTCAAATAGACCGTCGGTGGATAGTAAAATATTTATTTATTCGTTTCGAGCACCTCAATGCTCGCTGAGTTGACATCGATGCTCGTTAGTAGTTGCGAGGCGATGATTTATTACGGCCGGCCGGTTCGTACGACTTTATTCTCGATTTGTGTATCCGCTTCAAATTGTGTCATTTGTCTAATTCCGTCGCTTCGGATCGTTCCGTTCGTTGGAACGAATCGTAACCGATTTCAACGATCGTTCAGCCAGCCCGTTCGGTGATAAGTAGTTCCAGGTTCTCGAACGAGCGCGTATCTACTTTCTCGTGGTTCGAAGTAGCCACCAGCTTCTCCCGGCTAAAAGTCCATCGCGTTTCGAATCGGCTCCGAATAGTTTCGAATCGATGGTTATCGGGATTATCGCGGGATTCCCCGTTACCGGGCTTAATTTCCACTTTCCTGGTTCGGATTCGATTTTCACTTTCCGCGTAACGGGCCGAACCCGCTCGAAATAATCGGGAACGTTGGAGCCTTTCTATTAATAATGAGCCGAGGACACCGTCTCGACACACGATACTCTTAAATTCCAGCGTTAAAACACTATCCCCGATAGAATGTCCGTATCGAACGATACGTCGGCGAATCGCGCGCCAAAACGCAATACGCGATGCGGTAACGTTAGACGGGTGTTCTAGCGCTTACGGTGATCGCGGGGCGGAAAATTAATACAATATCGCGACAGCTGGCTCCGGTACGAAAACCGGTGACGAGATTCTAACGTGAATTTCGTTCGATTCACACGCACGCGAGCTTTCCCTTTCACCGCGCGTGTTTGTGTATCGCGAATTACCTGTTCGTTCGCGGGGGCCCCCCGTTCGTGTGGGTCCCCGTTCACGGGCGACGACTTTTTGCATTTTTGTAATGCCGCGCGGGACCTCGAACGCGTATCGACGCGAATATTCACCCGAAACGAATCTCGCCTCGAGCCGAGCGAAAAGATGAAACGCGTGATTCTACGCGAGTAATCGGAGACGAAGAATTCATCGAATTGGAGTACTCGATATTAAGTTTACTTTATAAGAAGACACAGATAGAAATTAGAAAGGTACATGGAAACTTTGTCTTCGAGAGAGGACACTTTTTTCATAGCTTCAAGTTCATCGAATTGGAGTACTCGAAATTAAGTTTGCCTTATAAGAAGATACAGATAGAAATTAGAAAGGTACATGGAAACATTGTCTTTGAGAGAGGACACTTTTTCATAGTTTCCAATTCATCGAATTGGAGTACTCGAAATTAAGTTTGCTCCATAGGAAGATGTAGATAGAAATTAAAAAGGTACATGGAAATATTGTCTTCGAGAGAGGACACTTTTTTCATAGTTTCAAGTTTATCGAATAAGAGTACTCGAAATTGAGTTTGCCTTATGAGAAAATACAGATAGAAATTAGAAAGATACACGGAAACATTGTCTTCGAGGCAGAGAATTTTTTAGATCCAACGAGATCCGCGTCGAGTCGTTTGTATTTAACGATTAGATAAATTTCCATGGGAATCGAGATCGCGAGTCGAATTCGGTAAATCGAATGTAGCTGCACCCGCGAGGCGTTCTCGGGGGGTGAGAAAGAACGACGCGGCGTGTCGATAAATCGAATCGTTTCCGCGTTTTATCGTCGGCCTTCGAGCGGCGAACGTGGGAGGAAAAAAGCCAAGACGAATAGAAAAATCTCGTATCGCGCGAGTCATCGAAGGTCTCCGTTTTCTTTCTCTTTCCTCGGCCGGTAGGAGAAATCGATGGAAAGGGTGATCGACGGTTCGTTTAAATTGTTATAATTGTCTTTGAGGGAACCATTCGGGGTTCCGAGCTCGAATTGATATTCCATTCGGAAAGTAGTACCATGAACGGAGGTATCTAGAAATCGATGGTATCGCGAAAACAAAAAAAAACCCTCTTACGGTAGGGTCGGTAAGACCTATTCAACACGAATCGTTTTCTGTTGTGCAGGAATTTTCGCGTATTTGAATTACCTGACGCCGAAGAGCCGGAAGGAAATTCTGGAGCTACTGGTCGGCGGATTGAAGAGATTGGAGTATCGTGGTTATGATTCAGCGGGTGAGAACGAGTCGAAAAACCTTTCCTTTATCCTTGAAAAAAAGCACGTCGGAGAAAAAGAACTGGAAAACCGTGTTCGAATGAGGAGGATACGCTTTAAGATACCTCGGTTTCTGGGAACCGAGCGAGCCGACGAAAATGAAACAAGATGCAATTCCTTTTAGACACGTTGTTCCGTTTCAGGCGTCGCCCTTGACAGCACCGATGGCAGGAATATCTCGATCATTAAGAAGCAGGGAAAAGTCAAGGCTCTCGAGGAGGAGATCTTTCAGCGTAAGCATGTCGTAAATTTCGCGAATTTCTACCTTCTCTCTTATCGTCTTTTTTCATTCCTTTTTACTTTTATTTATTTTCTTCATTATTATTATTATTATTACTGTTTCGATTGAATTGTTCGAGCAGACACCGACATCGACTTCGACTCGAAGACGTTCAGCCACGTGGGCCTGGCGCACACGCGTTGGGCGACCCACGGTGTACCCTCGGAAGTGAATTCCCACCCTCAGCGGTCCGACAGCGAACACGGGTTCCTGGTGGTGCACAACGGTAAGAGGGGGACGAGGGAGACAAAGAGACGAAAGAGTGTCGTAATCGCGCGTCTCGATTAACCGTTGATCGCTGAAAGCCGCATTCCTTGCGCAGGTATCGTGACCAACTACAAGGAAGTGAAGACGTTGCTGCAGCAACGGGGGTACGTTTTCGAAAGCGACACCGACACGGAAGTAATTGCGAAACTCATTCACCATCTCTGGGTACAGCATCCGGGTTACTCGTTCCGCGAGCTCGTCGAGCAAGTTGTCCAACAATTGGTGAGCGTTACCACGAATAACAATGACTCCGAACAGGTATACCGTGGAACGTTGCACGAACGGAGGAAACGAGGACGGTTAGACAGGTCGAGGAGCGTAAGGTGTTGTCGAACGAGTCTGCGACGCGCCTCGACCGCGAACGATTTTTAAATTAACACGTTTCAGCGAAACGAGTCTACGATTCGTAAAAGTCCCCAGCACGTAGCACGGGAAGCCGATCCAAGGATGAGCGTAATCGCAGAATCGTGTACGATTGCACGAGCATACGGTACCGTTTTAAAACGGGACTCGTGCAAAAAGCGAGGTCATAGGAAACCAGACTCTCTCGTAGTATCGTATCGTTATCCTATGCGATTCTTTTCTTTATTTTTTTTTTTCTGCTTCTTCGATGCAACGAGAGCTCGCAGTTGTATAATCGAGATCGATTTTGAATTTCAGGAAGGCGCGTTCGCCCTCTGCTTCAAGAGCAAGTACTTCCCGGGCGAGTGCGTGGCGACGCGAAGAGGATCGCCGCTACTCGTCGGTATTAAAACGAAAACGAGATTGGCTACCGATCACGTGCCCATCCTTTACGGCAAAGGTAAGTCGGTCGATCGTGCCCGAGACTTTGGGCGATCAACACGAGGCTCGACGGAGCCGTATAGCGTATTAAGGAGAAATATATAAATTGGTGAACTTTCGAAGAGATCACAATGCCATTTCCGGTCACCCGAGGGCTACGATTAAAAATGCTACCAAGGGTATCTGTATCTTGGGTCGGAATACGTTGCTTCTACGTTTCTTTAAAGGGCAAAGGCGGTTACGACACACGGTTATTAGTTATACAACGTTTCTCCTTGTAAGGAGGTTGGTATGTCAATTGATGGGGAATGTGCAAGTGTAGTTATCGTTTTTTCATGTGGCAGTCGCAACGACCGATTGTGAACCATTAATAGCATGTGTCTACCGTAGGCTCGTAGCTCAGGCTAGGGTAGTTCGTGTTTGTGGATATTATCAAAATACTTAACACACTAAGTGGTATCGTTACGTTCCTATCCTGTGTGTTCTATTCAGTGTTCGATAGTGGAACGGTGCTACGTTAAATGTGAGAAATACTTGTTCTATTACAATAATTAACAAACGAACGGTACTAATATCACTTATCTTGTTTACGCCAGAAGTGTATTTACTTATTAATACTTAATAGGGGTTGGATATCATGTTTGATCCCGTAGCTGCTTAAATAGAGTAACCAATGTTTACCTTTTAAATAGACTCTCACTTTGTGGTACTCAGCACGTTGTTGATACAAGTAGCATGTTTTTTTTTTTCTTTTTTCTTTTTTTTTTTTATATATAAAATGGTATTGCTATACTTCTTAATTTAAGTTATATTTGTCAGCTGTTTCTTCGAACGTTAACAAAGAATTGCTGCATGTAAACTTCTTTGGTGATTCAGTTTAAATTAGATACTATATTATATTTCTTTTGCATGATCACCTACCGGTTATGTTCTTCTTCGACTTTTCGTCTCGACAGATGAACTTCCACGTGTAAACAAAGGTATATACACTACTCTACACTTATCTGTCTTCTCAACACTGGACCTTTCGTTCGTGTAATTAGCTTCGCATTTTTTTTTGTTTTTTTTTTTCAACTCTTCTCCGGCACTTGCGTTACCCAAACATTGTCGGGTAGCGTTGACAAAATTTTACCAGGTTTCTCCGTGATCTCACGGAAGGTCCAGCGTTCCTGAAACGCATGCCAATTTCGCTTTGTACTTCTGATGAGTGTTTCACGTCATTATTTTTTCACCACGATTTCTTGTAAAAACACACCATTTTGTACGATTCAAATTTCGTTCGAACGTTTCTCCGTTTCTAAATTACTGACACTTGTGTCTTCTTTAAGTAACAAAATAACAAAATAACATTGGCTTGTCTCTCGTTCACCCAATTCGATTCACACGAATCGTTTACGTTACACGAAGTCTGTACCCGTAACGATCGTCATTATTGTAGTCGCATTAAGTCACGGCAGATCATACCTATCGAATCGTTCATGGATAGACGGTCGAGGAATTGTAGCATCGTTTAGCGAGCATCGACGTACAAATCAAAATTGTTCGTTTCATTTCAAATTGTTCTCGACGAATCCTCGGCAGAAGCTTATGCGTTTGTAGCTTTGCGATTGGGAACCGTGCACTGTAGTTTGCGAAAAGGTGTGTCGTTGAAACAAATCACACCGTGGATGAACAATCTTTTCCAAACATCGGCGCACGTTTCACACTTTTACGTTTGTCGTTGTATATTTTGTATCGTCGTCATTGCGTTACTTGTTTTGCTAATTATTTTGTTTTCTTTCTCGTCTCTCCCCCCTCCTCCGCATCCAAATTTGAGCAGAAGGTGAAGCACCGACCAAAGGTAATACTTTACATTCGTATACGCTTCCGTATCGCTTGCAGACACGCTTTCTACGCCTGTTGTTTCTACCTGTTCGTTTTTTTGTTTTTTTTACGCACGATCGCTTGGAATTGGTGGATCACATGCTATCACATGGATGATTTTTAAAGAGGGGACATGTACTTGGTCTATATTGCCACGCTTTCAGTACGTATACAAATGCATAATCTCTCCTTTCAGCGCGGAAGCACGCGCTCCAGGAAGCACAGGGCATACTCTAACACACGACACTCGAGCGGTTCTACCACTTTCCACGATTTCTTTTCTCTCTTACTCTCTCTCTGTTTTTTTTTTTTTTTTAATAGGTGTTTCTCCCTTCACGGGAGGTCCTTTAGCTTTCCTCGAGAAATTGTTCACGACGTCACTGTTTCTGTTTTAACGCCGATCGCCTATTTTAAGACCGCATTACATTCGTTAACAGTCGTACCTCCCTGTCGCTTTATTATTATTATTATTATTATTATTATTATTATCATCATTTCGGTGACAAGTGTTAGACGCCACTCTCGTTCTCGTTTATCGTCATCACACGAATATTTACGTATGTGACGTCGCCCTTCTTTAAGTATTACAAGGTACACCGGACAAATAATAACGTTGCTGTTGTTTAACGCGAACGTATCTATAAATTACTCCATGCGTTTTTCGACTAATTTTGGTGCGGGGCTTTTGTAAAACGAATGAAAAACAAAAAAGAAAGAAAAAAAAAAAAGAAAACGCCGTTTCGGTGAATCGGTCACGCCTCTTATCCAAAGAGTCTAAAGTCTTGTACATAAGTTTGTATCTTTGGATTCAGGTTCGACAATCTTCGATACGAATTCTATAAGAATCCGCCGACAATTAATCCGGTAAATGGACGTATCGAATAATTGGTGATATAATTGTGCTTGGTGTGTATTCTATGAAATTCGCGAATTTGTAATATACATACATATATATATATATATATATATATGCTGTAAAGTATAGATACGTGCTGAATTCGTTGAGAGTGCGGTGAGATTAATTAATGCTTTTCGGTAGACCATCGCCCGCATGGACGCAGTACCGAACTTCCGGTGATGCCGCGCAGTGAGAGCACATCCGAGTTTCAACCCCTAGAGGACAAAGAGGTCGAGCACTTCTTCGCTTCTGACGCCAGTGCTGTGATCGAGCACACGAATCGTGTTATATTTTTAGAGGTAACCTTCTCTTTGCCTACGCGCCAAGATTAACGGTTTATTAAAAATATATCAAAGTCCGTCCAGTCTCTACTTCCTTGGTCAATAATTATTCCTATTAGACGTCTCTGCTACGCGATCGCAAGGGTACGATGTACACCGATGTGAAACGAACTCGCGACCGTGCACACGAGTACTCGAGGTGCAACAATTACTATTATTACTATCCACGTGTTTTTTGTATTTTAGGACGATGACGTGGCCGCGGTTAAAGAAGGTGCTCTCAGTATCCATCGTCTCCGTCGGTGCATGGACGATCCACACGCGAGGGAGATTACCACCTTGAAGATCGAAATCCAAGAGATCATGAAGGGCAATTACGAATACTTCATGCAGAAGGAAATCTTCGAGCAGCCAGAGTCGGTGGTCAACACGATGAGAGGACGGTTGAATTTCCGGGATAACTCGGTCACCTTGGGTGGTATCAAGGTAAATTTAAAACAACTTGCGACGATGTTTTCGAGAATCGGTCTAACGGAGCTCTATTGTCAGGATTACATTCCGGAGATCAAGAGATGCAGACGTTTAATGCTGATTGGTTGCGGGACGAGTTATCACTCTGCTATTGCCACCAGACAGCTTTTGGAAGAACTGACCGAATTGCCGGTCATAGTCGAGCTGGCCTCTGATTTCTTGGACAGAAACACGCCAGTGTTCAGAGACGATGTATGCTTCTTCATCTCGCAGTCGGGTGAGTTACGAGGAGATCGGCATTCCTTTGACGTCTCTCGAAACGATGGTAATTAATTCCTGTTATTCCTCTGGTAGGCGAGACAGCGGACACGTTGATGGCTCTGCGTTATTGCAAAGGCCGTGGAGCTCTGATCGTTGGAATCACAAACACCGTGGGCAGTAGCATTTGTCGCGAATCGCATTGCGGTGTCCATATAAACGCCGGCCCCGAGATTGGTGTGGCCAGTACCAAGGCCTACACCTCTCAGTTCATTTCTCTTGTGATGTTCGCTCTGGTCATGAGCGAAGATAGAATATCCCTTGGTACTAGACGCCAACAGGTATTGTTATTGTACCCATAGAGATTGCTGTAACGGAGAAAGATCATAACGTAGTCTTGCGTTCGATAGATCATCGAAGGATTGAAGAACTTGGACAACTTGATCCGTCAAGTTTTGCAGCTCGACGACAAAGTTAAAGAGCTCGCCAAGTCTCTGTTCCAGCACAAATCTCTATTGATTATGGGCAGAGGATACAACTTTGCAACGTGTATGGAAGGTGCTTTGGTAAGTTGCTCGTAGCGATTCAAGAATCGGATTGTTAACACCGTTATGGAGATTTTTTCGTACTGGCGTAAAGTCTCGAATCAATTCGAACAGGAGGTGGCTTAGCAATGTAACCAGTCGTTTGGCTTCTTTACAGAAAGTGAAAGAGTTGACCTACATGCACAGCGAGGGAATCATGGCAGGCGAATTAAAACACGGACCATTGGCACTCGTCGATGATTCCATGCCTGTAATAATGATCGTTATGAGGGACCCTGTTTATACGGTAAATAGAATTGCTAAGCATTATATTGCCTCTATTGATTTAAGCGTAGAGGTCTTATTAGAATAATTTAAATGATTTTTTTACAGAAATGCATGAACGCGTTGCAACAAGTAACTGCGCGAGACGGCAAGCCGATTCTTATTTGTGAAGAGGGGGATGCAGAAACAAAAACATTCGCGGACAAAGTCCTCGAAGTGCCCAGGACGGTCGACTGTCTACAAGGTGTTCTCACAGTCATTCCAATGCAATTGTTGTCTTTCCATATCGCGGTACTTCGCGGTTGTAACGTCGATTGCCCCAGAAATCTGGCGAAATCGGTCACGGTCGAGTAAAGTCCGATCAACACGGAACATCGAGGACTTATTTCGTACGCAGCAGAATGTGCTCAGTTATTTATGTGGAATTTTAGAATTTGTTAAAGAACGAGCGGAGGAGACGATTTTCGTAGCGTGCTGCGACGAGAAAATCGTGAAATTTGTCATCGATCGATCTGTTACTTAACAATTGTAGATCCGTGTCTGTATTAGAGTACGAACGCGATCAGAAACGAATGTTCCTTATGTTCGTACGTGTATTATGTAATTCTTAGAGTTAATCGTTTGGACCATCTTTAGCCTTTACGTATAATCGTACAGTAAGTGATTAGTATGTATTCTGTTAAAGATCAACCAAAATGTTCCTCGTTTGGAAAAAATACTAACTGAGTTCCCAGCAAATGATTCCAGTGCATTTAACGGTTCATATTCATACCAATTAAGAGACGGGATAGGTAACGCGATGCTTTTCAGGTTACAAACTAATGTGATTATACTTCGTAATTGAACCGAATACGGTCGTGGTAAAGAAGTTGCGTACGCGATCGAGATACTTGCATCTATTATTCTGAAAAGTGTATGGAGGAGTGTGAATGTGAATGTGTGTATCATAAATCTGGACCGAGTCTGGAAATCGGCTACAAACTAACTTGGACGGTAATCGACAAAAACGATCATTTATGGATATGGGTGATCTCCATTCCCTTTATCCTCGTGGGACAACGATTGTCGTACGTTTTCGAAAATTCGTATTTTGTACAGTATTTTAGAGGAACAATTGAAATTTGATACTTTCCTTTTACTTTATTACGAAAAATAAAAAAAATGTATTACGAAGTAAGCGAATTTTGTTACCGATATGGTATAATTATGTACAATTTTAAGATTATATAAACACAAATTTTGCTTATAATGCGATCTTTGACATTGAAACACGATACACCCTGTCCCCGTTTGTTACATTTAGGAACGTTTTCTGTTTATCCAGGCGAAAATACAACGTCTACACAGATTAATCAATTTTACTTATCGAATTGTGCGTAGTAATTTTTACGATACGAATTCTCATTAACCATACATATACTATAGTTTAAGTTGTGTACCATGTTTCGGTAGATTGCGGCGGCGTTCAACAAGGAACGGGAAACATATGTATTTAAATTATTCCGATTCAAAGAAGCACAAATTTTCTTACGAATAACGATCAGAATTGGATTGTAAATGTAAAAAATAAACTGTTAAACAAAAGAAGCAAGGACGCTGCAGGAATTTTTGCGTTCGTTAACACGGAACGATAAATTGATTTCTTACGGTCGTTCGCGATGCGTCGGAATAAACACGCTAGGCGAAACATACATCGCGCATACTGTTCGTCTTTTAATTTCTCGAGATCTATGCTCGGTGTATCGTTCTAATTGGACGTGCGCCAGGAAGCCGATCGAAGTGATACCGAAGCTCCGTTCGGTCGGCGTATGCGCCAGTAGTAAATCTCGTGTTTATGTCGGACATGCGGAATCGAGTCAGTGCACGGTGTCCCGTCTAACTAGGGACGGTTCGCAAGTTGGTTCGGTGATCGAGGTCGCGAGGACGCAGGGCGAAACGGTGGCGACCCTCGTTCGATATTTCGAAAGGTTCAGTCTCGAACGTATCGTCCTTTTGCGCGGAACATTTATTCGTCCGTTCTCGATCGAAATTACACACGCCCTTCCAAGGGAGGGAGATCCTACCTGAGGAAAGAAACGAAAGGAGGACGGTAAATAATATCGAGCGAAAGAGAATACGGAACAGAAAGAGTAAATTGTACCGTGAAGCGTGATCTTGAAATGTTTAGCCGCGTGATCGAGCGTAATTCCAGGTGCTAAATTTAAATGCGTTGCCTCGATCCCCTTGGGTTATTTCGCGTAGGTTGGCTGCGCTTGAACGGGTCGGTAGCGGAGCGCTATCGTCAGCCCTGTCGGCGGTGGTATCGCTGTTGACCGCCGTTACCAGGTATATACGTCGTGGTCGTCGTCGTCGCCATTGCCGGCGGTAGCGGCACCGAGAACACTGTCTGCGCCATCGCTAGACAGAGGTACCACCACTACGCGAGTCAGTCGACGGTCTGCCGGCGAGCAGTGCGGACGCGTCGTGGAAAAGGATACGGTTGTCGTTGCCCGCAAATATTTGCTGGCACGACCGCGATTTGCCCCACCGTCGGTGCCACGGTAACGCGGACGGATCCCGCGGACAAAACCACCTCCCCTCTGCCCGGCCCGACGACCCTCCCTCCCTCGCGACGGTTACCCGGTGTTCTACCAGCGCCGCGGCGGTTCCCCTCTATTGATCGAATTCGACCTGCGAAGTTTCCCCTAGCGTGTGCGGTAGTGGCGGCCGGCAGTGGCTCTCGCGCTTACGTTCCTCGGTTAGTGCGGTAAATAATCGCGATACCTCGGCATGGCTACTCCGACCGCTTGCACGCGGTTCAGTGACAACTACGATCTCAAGGAGGAACTGGGCAAGTAAGTAACAGAAATTAGACGTACGTACGCGATCGCGGTATCGGTAGAAACGGACGAACGCGGGAGAACGAGAAAGAAACCGATCGAAACGGTGGGAATCGGTGAACGTTACCGCGTGTCGCGACGTTTCTTTCGTTTCTCTTGGCTCCGTGTACACACACACGTTCCGCCCCTCTCTGTCTTTCGGTTTGTCGTTCTCTCTCTCGTTCGTACGTAGTCGTGCATCTGTCCTCTGCACCGTGTCGTGTTTTTATTACGCGCGAACTCGTGTCACGAGAGTTTCGTGCGTCGAGGCGAATCTCGTGTCATCGATGGCTCGTCCCTTGTCGCGTATTCGTCGTGTCGTACAGTACGAACACGCGAGTGACGAACGAGAACCGTTCGGTGCGATTCCTAGCAGACGACGCCGTGTCGTCGGCCATGATTATTCCCTACGTATGCGGGGCCTCTTTCTTCTCTAGCCGTTCCCCACTCTCGGTTTATCGTTCTCTTTCTATCCGCCTTTCTCGCCGCGGATCTCGTCGCTTCGCTCGTTCGCGGCCGTGTCTCTTGCTCACGCGGGAGACACCCCGTTGCATTTCGTCTATATTTAAGCGGCACGGCCTGTCTGCTCGTGGCTCAGCCTCTATATATAAAGCGTCAGGGCGCTTGCTATCCGTGCGTTGTGCCATCGTGGTGGTCTCACCGTCGAAAACGAGGTATCCGCATCGTACGCGGATCTGTCACCAAATCAATACGATGTCGTCGCGCTGCTTTTTACCTTCATCCCCCTCCTTCGACCTCTTTCTCGCGCTCTCTGTCTCCCTATCTTTCTCTTCCGCCAGTACCTTCGTACGTTCCGTCTGTCTTCTTTACCTTCTCTTTTCCCTTTAACGCCGCTTTCTTACGATCGCATCCTTTACTCGGTCGGCCGTCGACATTCTCCCATTCCCAGCTCAGCGACGGCAGGTGGTTGCAGTCTTGCACGACGTTGTCCCTAAAAGTCACTAGATCTCGCCAGCGCTTTGTTTTCCTCGCGGTACGCTAGACCCTTTTCTCGATACGTTTATCTTTCGATCGATTCCGTCGATCGGAAACATCGAGTTACACTGCGAAATCGCTTTTGTTCGATTCCCTGTCGTTTATTGGCCAATCTTGAAAATATCGAATAATCGTCATCGCGCGTAGCGTCTCGCGAGACGAGTTTTTATTGGTTAACCATAGCGTCGTCGTTCGAACGGATTTCGATTATCGTTCGATGCGATTCGAGTTTGCAGGAATGCGTCTTCGACGAAGCACGCGGCACGCCATTCGTCGCGAGTTTCGGCGTTCTGTAGGTGTTCCAGGAGGGCACGGGTATCGGTCTCGTGTCACCCGTGACCTCGAGTGACCTCGTCTCGGAATCGAGAAATTTCTTCGTCCGCGAATTGTGCACACGGGATGGAAGGAAAATTTCTGACCACACCCCGTGTCTTTTTGGGTGAGTTTGTGCCACGGTCGATAAACACGGAACGTAGAGCACGCGTAGAGCACGCGTTACACACAATGTCACCTGTACGCTTCGACGATGGGCCTCGCTGTTTGTTGTTGCCTCGTTGACCTATCCTGTTAATCTTTTCAAGGATCATCCCTTGGAAATAAAAACAAATTCGAACTCGTACGGACTCACGGCGCGCATCGGTCTACGACAACGTTGCCGCATCACGTCCTAGGTAAATACAATTACGTTTCTTTATTCGCAATTTTGGCGGCCATTTTCGCGTTACGATATCGAAAAGAATTTACCCTTCGAACGTACACGTGCCTCAATCCCTGAAAATATCGATCGCGACCATGTATTATCTTTCCGTGCAATTTTTCCGTTTCTATCGTTTTCGTCGTTCGATCGACGAGAGGTTTCGAGCTCTTTGAATTTTGAAATCGACCGTTACCGTTGTATCGATCATTAGGGAGCATTTTGATGTCCTCGTCCCAGATATCTTTTCCCTATTTTTAGCGTCCCTCGAAACGATCGCAATTTACGAACACTATTGTCCCACCGTGGTTGTTTAATCGCGATTAGGTTAGGTTTCTCGGCGATGGTGGGACGTTTCGTTCGTCGATGCTAACGGCAAGGACCACGGAAACTAATTCGAACCACGGATTCGCAATTGGGGTCGGCTGATTTAGAATATTGTCCGTGCTTGTAAACACGCTCGTGCGATTCTCGTTTGTTTTCGAGTGTGCGAAAACGTCCCACCGTCTGAATTCCGAACAATTTCGTTGTCGTTCGAAACATCGGTTCGTTTTCATTTTGCGAATGCGGTTGAGGAAAAAATCGTCGCGTTTCGAACGAAGGAAAAATACAAAGAATAAAAATGATACGCGTCTGTCTCGTTGAACCGTATTACACTCTAACCAATTATCATTTTTATTCAATTATTACCTGCGCGGACAAAAATGTTCCCCTTAATGTTCGAAGCAAACCACTCGACTGCACCTTTACTCCGCACACCCCAAACCGAGCGGACAAGTGTTCCGTCATTTATAAACAGCGGCGTGCATACTACGAAACTAATCCTCGAAAGCTTCTCATTCATTGATTTTTCTACATATCGATCCAATTAATTTTTTCTTAATTTTACTCAACAACTATACTTTCAGCCAAATAATTCCCATACTGTTTCTATATTCCCAAAGAACCGAAGGATATATATTGGTAAAAATAAGAGAGAAAAGAAAAGCTTCCCCGGTTGACGCGCTCGGTCTCCGTACAAGATCTACGCACGCCTCTGCGTGCACGGTTGGGATGGGTCGACGGTTCGTTTAATAAACGAATTGATAATTTCTCGGTCTATATACGTCTTTCGAACACCCTCGTTGAATCATCGGGTGCACGGAAGCTACGAAGCTCGCGGCAATAAACCAGAATTAGGAGTAGAGGCGAGATGCTTCCAGTCCACGTATCCACCGACACACGTTCGCGACGCTCGCATCGCTCGGGCACGCAAAGACGCCGCCGATGCTATTTTCGTTAATTATTCGGATATCCGAATAATTTCGGGCGGGCGGGGGCCGGTCGTGTACGCGTTCGCTCTCTCGCCCTCTCGCTCTCTCTCTCGCTCGCGGGGAATCCATTCGAGTGTGCGCGTGTGTCCGTGGCCTGGCATAATCAAAACATTTTCCTCGCCTTCGTGTTGAATAATTCAACGGTTGCGCCGACGAACGGTGGCTGGCATCTCGCGCGCGGCTCGCAGGAACCGACGGATCGCCTCTTACCGGCTATCGATTTCGCATCGAACGCCACGAAGATACGACGAAGAACCGGAGACCTCTCTCCACCCCCTCCGTCCCCCGTCCCCGTACCCTCCTCCCTCTGTCTCCTACCGTACACCCCCGTAACCCGCGCGGGTCGTTTCGCGATGTTGATCGACGCGACGCTACTTCCGGCCGGATTTGATTAACGATCGTTCGCTCGACGCTCGCCAGGAAATTTTCAAGCCGGTCGCTGACCGCGTCGATCCGCTTCCCTTGGGCCATTTCGTGCAACTTGACACGTATATACCGTGCACACCCGAAAAGAATGCTTTCGGATAGAATTTTTATTCGCTAGGAATTTCCCCTCCCCTCCGGAGGGAGCATTCGACGACGAAAAGATAACTCTTAACGCGCCCTTAGAGCAATCGCGTTCTTCGCAGCGGCGCGTCTCGGGACGAATTATCGAGGTACTCCGGGATACTCTAAAACGGGTAGTTTCGCATTTTCGGTTCCAACGACTTGGTAAATTACTCGAATCGCGATCGAACGATTTCACGAAAGACTCGATGCACCGCGGGAACGCGCGAACGCGAAGAATTAATTTTTCCGAAGCGACCGGAGTGGAAAATCCCCGTAAACGGAGGAATCTCGAACGTTTATGGGAAATCGTTGGTTTTCTTCTAACGTCCACCGAGGCGAGGCTCGACAATTTACGACGAGGTCTCTTACGTGATTTATCGCCGAGGGTGCAGAAGTGTTTTCTGTGCGTCACGCCGTGCGACTAAAAATATATGTCGGTTTCAACGCGTCGGTAAAGTGTCGCGTGCGTTAGGAATTCTCACAAAGAGGGAATAAAACACGATCGATGCCACGATCGAACTCGATAAGCCGTCGTTAATCGATTCTATTTTTCCGCGCACCGATCGTACGCGTTCTTCCCCGTGCTTCGTTCTCTTGTTATTTTCCCGCTCGTCGATCCACCCTTCGCTCCTTGCGATCGAATCGCGCGAACGTCTAATTCTCATCGGGGATCCAAGTGTACGTTAATGTTTCAACGAAAAAGAAAACGAAACAATTCTTTCGATCGCCAACGAATTGTATCGCGTACGACTACGTAGTAGTCCATCCACGATCGCAGACCAATCGCGTCATGGACGTAACGCGTTAACTCGATCGTGAATTACGTTTTCTTCTTCAATTACCGCGACGATCCGATCGGTCTCGAAGTCAACGCACTTGTTCCGCATCGAGGTGTCGCGTTACCCTTTTGGGTTCGATTAGAAAAATTTCCCATTGAAATAGTCGAGAATCTCTCCACGCTCCGAGGGGGTTTCTTTTCTTTATTTTTTCCCCCATCTCGATTTATAACGAGAACAAAAAAAAATCCCGGTTAATTCGGATACGAGAAGGTCGCGACTCGGTGAATTTCGATTGAATCGTCGAGTGGCCGGTTCTCGCGAGAAGGGGTCCCGCGCGCGCATAAATTACACTCGCGCTCGACGAGTACGATCGATCTTCCCGCGCGAGTACGTCTGTTTACATGTCCGCGTTTACATCGATCATACACGCCGGCGTCCCGTGGTCTCGGATTACGGTCGTCCGCCAACAAACAAACATATCCGTTCGTACTTTGATAGCGATATTCGGCCGCGGTATCGGCGACGGTTCCGTTACCCGTGTTTGCTGCATTCCCGTGGAACGATTCGCGAGAACTGTACCACTCTCGGGTGTACCACGCCTCCTTTCGATCACCGTCGCGCTCTTCGAGAACTCATCAATCATCCGACGGTGCCCGCGCTCGTTTCCGTTTTACGATGCCCCCCGGTTCTCGTTCGACGAACCTCGAACCACGGGGGCGTGGAAAAAACGAAAGGACGGATCCTCGGACGGGGTGTTGTCCTCGAGCAACCACCGCGAACCGAACCCTCGAGCTCTGTACCGGATTTTACATATTGGTGCGGTGTTTCGCGATTGGTTCTCTCTCGGTTGGATACTCGAACCTCTGCACGAGGATCTTAGCGTGGGTGCACACGCGTTATTACGTATTATTCTTTCGTGGATTTTCGATCGTTCTTTCCTATACGATAAATAATAAAAGTAATGGATTACGAAGGAATTCGACGCAGAGACACCACTGCGCACGGAAGATCTTATCGCGCGTGCACGCGCGTCACCGCGCGCGATCGACCGAACGATTATAGGATCGTGGTCAAAGGGTCGAGACTCAATCGTCCCCTTTAACCTTAATCGTCCCCCGCCCCCGAAGAAAGCCGTAGAGCTTCGTACGGTCTTCTCGATCGTTCGAATCGCATTTTTATCGATGTATACGTAAGCGCGGCGAGAACTTCCCTCGGCTCCTTAAAACCATCGAGTACGTTTAATCGTCTTGAAATTAGCATTAGTATTTTATCGGGTTTCGGTTTGCGTCATTCGGTGAAACGGAACCGAACACGTACGATGAACGACGTAGCGACTCGCGTTCGAAATCGTTGAGAGATTCCGAACGGAAACACGCCTAGTATATATATATATATATATAAATTTTTAACGCAGTGACGAATGTTGGAAAAAAAAAATAAGAAGCGGAAAAGATTCTCGTGGATGTGTTTCCTCTTACGGTAGGATAAATCGTTCTCCTCCGAACGGTTGCGCGATACGTAAATAATTCATCCCGGGAGCGGCATCGAGGAGTTATCGAAATCTCGGGAGATTCGTTGCACGAAAAATTCTACCGGGGTTACCGTTTCTCTTCCGTTTCGTTCCTTGCAAAAATCGAGCTCGGTGCAAATCGGTTCGTCGTCGATCGTCGGCCAAGTGACCGGCGATCGTCCGGATCTATATCCGTGGTTGGTTCGACTCGGTCGTGGAATCGCCTCGGTGCCGGGTGCTTACGGCCAAACCGATTCGTATGTTGATTTTGGCAACGGCCTACGCTGACATTAAGACCGAGGGTAAATATTGGCTCTATCGAAAACCACGAGGGAAACGCCAATTCCCGGTACGAAGTAGCGTGTTCCGCGAATCGTAGCTTTCCGCTTCGCGTCGGGCAGCGTCTCGAGTGCGCGCCGGGTTTTTCACCGGTTTTCCGATTCCCTCGTTTCCGGCCTCTACCGCGAAACAAAGATTTCCCCGCGTATCGCGTTCCAGCGTTCGCTGGTTTGCTCCGTCGCGGCCTCTCTCGTTACCACGAGCGACAGAGAAGAAGAATTGCATCGAAACGCGACGAGTTCGGTGCAAACTGAAATGCACCGTGCAGTTTATCGCGCGCTGATCTCACGGTACGAGCGCGGTTAGAAATTGGAGAGAATATCAAATAATGGAGAATAAACGTTTAACGAGCGGTTCGGGACGATCGAGAGGTCCCTGAGCTTTTTGCGCCGCGTTCACGGAGACTTCCGTCTCGCGAGCTCGTCGATCGAAACGAGTGGATCGCGCGATTCGTAAATAACGCGATTCGATAACGCGCGTTTATCGACGACCACGACGACGAGGATGACTATTCCGGGCCACCTAGCCGCGTTAAATGAGAAAATAAATTAGTATTCGCGGATCGACGCGAACTCGATCGTTCCAGCTCTGTCCTTTATCGTTGCACGCGTCGTTGCGGAACGATAGCGGGTGGACGAATCGATATCGAGGAGAAGTTATCGAGGCAGAGTTTACGGTGTTTTTATTACCGGTGGCGTATCCCGAACTTTCGAGATAAAACGCACGGGGGAAGAAACTCGGCCAGCCACCACCACCACCACCACCACCTTTTCCAACCCACGACCGATCGATCGATCGTTGCTTCTCCAAAGTGGAAACGTCGATTCATCCTCCTTTACGACTTTGCGAAAATCCCTCGCGACAATTTACGACGCTCCACTGTATTCGCGTTTTCGAACACGCGATCGCTCTCGAAAGAGAGAGACAGAGAGAGAGAGCAACCGGCGAGGTGGGAGGTGGGCTCGAATTTATCGAAAATAATCGTTGATTCGTTTTATCGTTTAAACGGCGAACGATGTTCTTCTTCCATCCCCTCGCGACAACGCTACGAACCTGTTGAACGGCAAATTGCTGGATTTGCAAGGATTATTGCCGCCACACTCGACGTTAACGACCTTTAAAACAGGGATTCTCGTTCTTACTCTTGTTTCGCGTTGTCCCGTTTTACTGGCCAATTCGAGGAGCTTTGTAAAACGAGTGGGTGGGGAATCCTCCTTTTTCGGAACCTCCAACAGGTCGGCCCTCATAGAACGTTGCTTCGTTCCGACTCACCGGGAATTCGATTCGAATTCGAGTCTCGATTCGATTCGAAGTTGCACGGATCGATCGAGTTCGAGTCTCGAAACGCGAATCCTCGTCTCCCGATCCGTATTCGGCGACCTCGACTTCGCTCGGTACGATCACCTCGGACTTTGCGCAACCTTTGGCTAGACTTATCCCGCGTACCAGGAGCCACGATCCTAGTCGTACCTGGTCGGGTAGAGGCGTTCGTTAACGAAGGTTCGCAGACCGGGAGGATACGACTGGAGCGGTCTCGGAACTTAATTCGAACTCACCTGGGAGGATCCAATTGGAGACTGGAGCCTCGTTACTCGGTCCAAAGTTGGGGACCTCGACTCGATTCGATTCGGTTAACCCGTACTTTGTTCAGCGTTGGCAAAGTACGGAGTCACACCTGCTCGCTCGTAGATGTCCATCGTCGGTGAACGTTCGCAGGACGATGCGGATCCCCTCCAACGAGGTCCCAGTTTGCAGGACTCTGCATCGGGACGCGTTCTCCGCGCATCTTTCGCTCGAATCGTCGGGTACGTCCCCCTTTTTTTTTCGAGCCAGATCGTAGGGAAGGGAAACTATTCACTGGGAAGAACCATCATTGGAGACGAGCCAACCCTATCCAACGCGAGAGCTAGGGGAATACGAGTCCGTTCTCCTCGAGTCCGGCACTGCCAGAGCTGCATTAATTCCTAGGTCTCCGCTGCACTCTTCATCGATCAGGAGACTCCCCGAGCAACCACCCCTAATAAGACCGGTACCCTTTCTATCCAACCCGGAGCAAACTCAAATTTACCGTAACTCTATCTTAACCCAGTTGACGCGGACCTAATCCCATATTAGCAAAATCTGTTCCGTGACTACGTAGCGAGATGTATCTCGTCATAGCTTGGCCCTAATTCGTACTATTTCAAGACAGACCGAATTCAAATTTACCCGGATCCACTTTTAATCCAGTTAACGTAGTCCTGATCCGGCGTTAGCGGATCCTATCTCGAATCGATCTAGGCCCGACTATTGAATAGCTAAATTGAATTCTCGTCCAGGGTACGCAAACGTAAACTTACGTTAAAACCCGGTCTAGACCGTACTACGGAACACCCAACCTAGACTCGAACGGTTCAATTTCTGAGCTCAAGGATGAGCTTAGAAAGCAGCCGTAGCACGAAGTTACATTTTTATCGCTTCTTCGATCGTTGTCCAAATTATAGACAATTGTATTCAACCTAGAGCCGACGAGTTTAACTTTCGATCGACGATGACTCAGGTCGCGGTTCGATTTTCCACGTTTCAACCGTTCGTCCAAACCGTACACCGCATTCGACAACGATGGCAGAGTCGTTCCAAGCGTTGTAAAAATTTATTTACAGCCTAATCGACGAACGAAAGTTCTCTCTTTGGTGAATCTCGTCGAGGTTCCTTCGTTACGAAGAATTTACGCCAATTCGGGCTCGAGTTTCTCGTTTCCGTTTTAACCTGTCCCCGTTAACTTCGCGAAGCGATCGTGAGATTTTTTCCCAACGCGCAGCTTCGATTCCTCGAGTTCGCGTCGAGGCTATCCGGTTTCTTCTCTCGCGACGTTCCGGGCGCCCTTTAGGAGAAGCAATTGCTGGAATTACGAGGCGTCTTTAGTTTTTACGGCCCTTAAAGACGACATTTTTACCAGCCGTTACCGCTCTCCGGGCTTTTCTGCTTTACGAGGTAATTTCGCCGCTCGGCGTAGAGCACGCCCGGTAAAAAGGGGACAACGGCGCATGGTAATGCGCGGAATAAAGAAAAACGAAAATTCATAACGCGACGCCACCGACGACGCCGCCGCCGCCGCCGCCGCCGCCGCCGCCGCGCAAAAGTGTCTGACTAATGGCGACATCCGTGAACCGTTGTTTTCGAGACTCTGCCTCGAAACGACCGCGAGGAATCGAACCGAGAAACATTTTTCCAACCGTGTATTTTCTACCGTTTCCCACAGACCATAATATCTCTGGTAATTTCATTCACAGGGAAACATTGTCTTTTGATTATCCATTTCAAAGTGTCTACCCTCTAAAAATTCTAATTTCATTCAATTCCCACCGCTAGCACCCGAGACAGATCCACCCTCCCGTGGAACCAGGAGATTCTCGTTACCGCGTTACAAGAGCCCTCGTATTTTCCACAATTCTCAACATTTTTTTACAAAAATTTACGAAAACATTGTCCAAAGTGCTCTCTTTAAATACGCCCACGAAACATTCACATCGGGCGTTTCGAGGTCGTTGGAAAAAATTGTCGAAAAGTATCCGGTGTCTTCGCGTATGGAAGGGTGTCGTTCACCCTTGATAAGAGGTGCGTGGTTATCGATTGCACGCGAGTAAAAATATAGGAAACCGGGCCGATTGGACAGGATTCTCGCGTTTCGTTTGTCGCTAGCTGTGCGAAATATAAAATTATCCCTGGCACGCGTACACGTACGCGAGGATTGAATCTTTCCGCGAGCGTACGGCGCGTTGCACGTACACGGGTGACGTATGATGGTGAACGTGTTAAAATTGGAAATTACGCGTTCCGTGGTCGTTCGCGTTTTCGCGCGAGTCGCAACGTCCGCGCTTCGATCCTGGAAACGGCGCGTAATTTTTGCCTCGTTGAACTCGCAGCGTTTTACGCCTCGTAAAATTTCCTACCGGTTCTCCGGGTTCGTCGACGCTTTCGTTAACGACGGGCACCGACGTTCCCGTCGCTTCTTCGCGCCTTGCGATTTCCAATTGCGCGAATATCGAGCGTTTTCGAAGCGGAGTCGCGCGAAACTTAGAATCAGCTAGAATCGAAACTGCGCGCGATCTTCGAACGCGAGAGATTTAAAAGTGTCTCTTATATTCAAGATAGATTTACCGTATATTTAACGCTAGATTTACCAATCAGTCGTTTTGACCAGTTTTGCTGTTTTTACAAAGAAATTTATTTTAAGCGTATCTTCGAAAGACGATTCTACGGATATAAACGATCTCGTAAGTTCCTCTTTTTCTTCGATCGTCGAATTTCCAGAGACACAGGAATACCTTAATGTACGAAAATCTATCGGTAGTCGCAGCGTTAATCCTGGAGAAGTCCGGCTAACCCAGACCTAGTTGGTTAGTTGGTAAATAAGACTCCACCAAGGTCCGATCACCCATAAGGGATAAGGTTTCGCGCTGAGCGTAGCTTAACCCGGACACGGAGGATGTTGTCTTTTTATTTCGTGGCGATTTCCGATCGCGCGGTATTGAAAGTTTCAAAGGCGCGCTTAGAATCGATTATCGCGAAGAACACGCACGAAACGAGGTCGCAACGTTACACCGACGTATATTTAACCTGACCGAAGTCTTGATAAAAAGTGGCAGGAAAAAATGCATCGCGCATATCTGCTGGTTTCTTTCGTTACCTGTTTTTACGAGGGAATAGCTGCTCGTCGAGACTCGTTGCGAACGAGTCGGAAAACGATCGAGGCGAATCACGCGGAAATTCGGATAATCGCGCATAGGTGTACACGGACCGTAGGTATACGTACTTGGATCGAATCATCGTATTTGTTCTCGGTGGATACGTTATCTCGAGCGTATTATACGCGCGGAATGTTCGGTGGAAGGTTGAAAAAATATCGCTGTAACTTGGTAACCTTGATAAGAGTGAACTCGCGTCGGTGCACTCGTTTAAACGGAGGAGAGCTCCGGTGTCTCTTTATTTCTCGATGCAAACGACGCGTCGTTTTGTACAACACCTGCATAATGAGTCACTTGGAAGACGGACAAAAGCCAGCTCGTTAGGCGCTATATGTTTATTAGTTACGGGTGCGGCGTTTGCCAAGTGGGATTTGTCGGATTCCCCCGACCGACTATTCCGGGGTTGAACGCGGGTTACGTGGTTCCTCGAGGGCGAGGGAGATCCATCGACGGATAGGGGGACGGTGGAGAGAGGGCTGAGGGGGAGGGGTAGGGGGATAAAAAAGCGTGAAATCGGGTTGCGGGCGAAATCTTATCGGGGCGAGGCTCGATAAGCGGGCAGATACAAAATCGATCGACGTCGCCGGGAATCCTGTTGGCTCACGAGTGGCCGAATATTAGGATGTTTCGGGGGCTGGCTAGGAAAATTGATCTCGGCGAAGTTGAATTCGTTGGTAATATCCGTGAGGGTGGAGCCGAGGCCGAGAGGGGGTGAATCCGATGCAACGGTGAACGGGGTGGGAGAGGCCCCGATTCGACCGGTCGCGCGTTTAATGAGATTTTGCGGGTCGGTCGTTGACCGTGCGCCGTCGTTCGCACGATTAATTAACGCGCTCGTTAATACCTCCTAATTATTATGCGCCGGAGTGCATACTTACCCGTGCTGTTTCAGTCGATCGGTTTGGCGTCGCGAATTACACGCCTCCCACCCTTTGTGTATTTTCAATTTTCGATCGGCCGCCTTCCATCGGGCAACCCCCTTAGTCCCCCCTACGCTTCGAAACAACGGTATAGAATCGAGAATCGTAAAACTGTTCGCAAATACCGTCGAACTTTCCGCAAATATTTACCATCGGCGCGCGTGCACAGTTTTCGGGAGACCGGGCCGCGTTCGTTTTCAACGGGGGAATACCACGCGCGATCCTCTGCGCGAGATTCTCGACAAGACCAGGGAAATCGAGTTTCTTCGTATCCTTTTGTACCCGCTTTGGAAGAAATTTTCGAAGATTCGTAAGTTTTCTCGTAACGGGCACTCCGGGGTACGTTGTCCGTTCCCGGTGGAATTTCAGCGCGGGTACACACCGCCTCGCGAATAAATTTCAGAGAGTGGTCTTCGAAGGGAAGTCGATTCGTAGTCGTGGACTCGTCTCGCGCGTACGATCGTTCCACGGTACGCTCCAACGCGAATTTCGAAGCGGGCGCGAGCCACTCGGTCGGAAATCGACCGGCGGTGGAAACGCAGTTCCGGTTAACGTATCAGCGGTTTCCCGGTGGGGCAGATCGGTCCCCCTCGTTCGGATCGAGAGTAAATTCCGATCGGGAACGATCTCGCGGGTAAGAGGTTGGACGTGGCTCGTTAGAGAGGTCTCCGTCGAGGAATCGCGAACCGTATACGGTTCGAAGCGGCGAACCGTCTTCGGGAGGGGCCGCCGCGATTCGGAAGCACTCGGTCTAAGAGGGTAACTCACGTGTCCTGCGGAGTTCTCCCCGGAGACATTCCCGAGTCGACCGCGATCGATAACCCGGTGGTCTCGACCGGTGCACGTGGATACGGTGGCTCGTACACGCGACCCGTGCCACCGTGGAATCGTCGCGTGCTTTTACGCCGAGCAACGTATTATTAAACGTCGGTTGCGTAAGATAAGAAACAACCGACCGACCGACCGATCGGCCTCGCGCGCCTACCCGCTTTTACCACCGCGGTGCTCGTTGCATTTTTTATTATGATAATTTCGGCATTTCTCTCGCTTCGAGCGCACGCTCGGCGACCTCTCTATCTCGAGTTTCCCGTCAGATTTCGCGGAATATTTATACGGTACTTTCGTCGTACATTTAATTACACACGAGCGTCGAGTCCCGCGCGGTAGGTCCCCTCCCTTCTTCCTTACCCGTAAATCAATCAAGGTAATGGCGTCTTCGCGGGGAGAAGGTGCACGCAATTCCACTTCGGGCGTTTCGCGATAAGGGTATGCATTTTTTATGAATCTCGCTTCGTAGGCTACGTTTCCGCCCGGTGCGTGCGCACGGGATCGTTTCTGCGACTCGCGTGCACCGATCGGGCAGACCCGGAGTCGCTCGTTACGGTTATTTTACAACCGTTGGAAATTTTCAAACGGTTCGTTTGCGTATTTTCGCGCAGTTCGAGCCTGTACGATCGACGAACGCGGTTGGAAACGATCGAAATATCGTGGAATTAGCTCTCCGATAATGAGGATCTTCGAACCGATTTAAATCACAAGACTTGGTTCGATCATGTTGGAAACCTTTCCCGATTGTTGTTTCGAGGTCGAATATTTCTCAACACGATTTTCTTCAGTATTCGAACATTATTAAGACTTACACGAACCTTCGTACACGATCCTCCTATCGTAAAATTAGCTCCCCGCTACTAAGGAGGATCTTCGAACCGATGTAAATCACAAGACTTGGTTCGATCATCCTCGAAACCTTTCCCGATTGTTACTTCGAGTTTGAATATTTCTCGACTCGCTTTTCTCCACTATTCGAACATCGCCAAGACTTGCACGAACCTTCGTACACGATCCTCTCTCTCTCGACGATCTACCTTCGTCGTTCCCTTAGTCTCGAATCGCGTCAAGACATATTCTCGTAAATCGTGCCCGATTTCCAATCTCGTCGTTCATAGTACGCGCGTGATCAATTAAACTCGTCGATTATTACGTCGAACGAGAAACACGGATTCGATCGAACGAAACTGGATTCCTCGCTAACGTACTTGTTCACGGCGAGTAGGGGGTCTTTGAACTCTCTCGCGAGATTTTCGAAAACACGTCCAAGCGGGCTGGTTGATACGATCGTAAAAAGCGACACGCCCTTTTTCGACGCGTAAAAGTTCGCAACGGTGCCGGGCGAGAACGCGGCTCGATTTAATGGAGTTCGACGACACCGAATCCGAATTGGTCGCGCGCGGGCACGCGTGCGCGCGCCCCGTTGAATTCGAAATCGTTGGATATCCGCGTAAATTCATTAGCCCCGGTCGGCGGCGCTCAGTGTCGCGTAATTCTTTTGCGCGCGATCGATTAACGTTAACAAACGGCACGGTGTAAAATTTCACGCCAACGTGGAACCGAACGACCGATTCCGAATCGATTCGCGGACCGAAGTGCTCGGATACGGATCGCGCGTTTAGACGCGAGTGTAAATTAATAGGGATCGTTCGAGACCGGTACACACCGATGGTGGAAAACTAGGTACTTGGAAAACACTTTAGCTCGAGGAACAAAGTTTCGGACGTTTTCTCGAACGTGAATTACGTTCGAAGGGAAACGATCTCGGGAACGTATCTCGTGTACGTAGGTGTCCGTGTGTGTTCTCGTGCGCGCGAAATTACACTCGAGTCGATCGTACGCGAAACGATAAACGTCCACGGTTTCGATTCGGATGCGTTTCTCTTCGGTTCGTCCTCGGGGTCGTAGGTTTATCATCCTTTGGAATATCCCCACAGGTAAAAGTCACGCGAGGACAAATCGGGGGAACGAGGTCACGAACCACTTCGAGCGAGAAACGATGGATCGTCGAGTTGGGTCGGTTTTACGCGGGCACGGTGGTTGTAACACCGTGTACGAGGAGGGCCACCAGAGACCGAACCTATCGATTAATTAATCGAGGGGTTATGGGTCTCGAGCACGGTCATCCTTTCGTTTAAATTACGATCGAAGCGAATTAGCTCGCGTTCGCTGCAATCGTACACCCTTTTCTCGATTTTTCGATCGAACGTCAGCTTCGAACTCCGAACTCGCTTCGTGGACACTCGAGGATTCATTTCACGCGCGACGTTCATCGATCGGAACACAGATCCGGGCAGGACCGATCGTAGATTTCGTTTCGTGTATCGTTCGGTCGGTTCTTAAACGAATCGAATTTCAACTTCGAGGAGACCAGGAATATAGGTTGGCGGGTGATATTCGATCTGGAATCGCGATGGACGAAGGATCGTGTCTCGTTTCCGCGATCGATGGACAAATTCGGCGCACACGTGTCGGCGTACTCGCGTTTTAACGGGAAACGCCGACAGGAGTGTTGCATGCCGTAAGACACCTATTTACCACCGATTTTCTCTCTCTCTCTCTCTCTCGTTCTCTCTTTCTCCTCTTTCTCCTCTTTCTCTTTCTCTCCCTTCCCTTCCGCCCTTCTCGCGGCAGCTCCTAATAATAGCAAGCGGCACAGGACGAAAATAGGCCTGCAGAACTATGCAACACGCGGTTCAGGAATTTCATCGTCTGCTGACCTCGCACGGCCGTTTCCCTCGTCCTAATGAGACATCGGGTGGCACTCGTTCGGGAACTCGCGGTCCCCCGGCGTTTCCACCAGGAAGCTATCGCTATAAATAAATAATCGCGAACGAACGGAAAGAAGAAGAAGCGTGCCTTCGTACGACGAATTTAGACGTTCCGTACGCGCGGCTACCGCCTACCCGGAGTTCATATTCGAAACGCGAAGAGTAGGGAACGGTATCCTCCGTAAACACGATGCACTCGTACCGTAATAACCACCCCTACCCACGAACATAGGGGAACACACGGGGCTCCGAGAGCGTCGACTCGTTTCCAATTACTCGCACTTTTCCCTGGAAATTGCTCGTCAACAAATACACGCGCCGGAGGGACCACCGGTCAGAAATACACCACCGATGCATATGCCCCTATCTTTCCTATTTAGAGCTCAACCGAGTTCTAATTCCGACCGAACCGAGATTAGACGCAAACCGGACTCGTTTGACCCAGACATAATTCGGTTAAACCCGACTCGCGACTCCTCGGGCCCGGTCCGGTCCGGTCCGGTCGTTTTAACGAGGTGTATCTCGGTTTTGGTGTACCTCGATCTTAAATCGATATCAACCTAGACCCAAATTACACCTTGGATCCGAGTTTAAAACGAATTTTTCTATGTTCTGCAACATTTTTAAGAAAGATCACTTCGGGGAAAGAGACGTAGGATTTTTATCCATTGACGATTCTCTTCCTAGAGGAGCGAACAAAATTCAAACCAACATTTCGATCGACTTTTCTCCAGGCTTAGATCGTACTGTTCCGAAGTAACTTAGATGTAACTTGGAGTCAAATATTCGCACACCCCTGGTGGATGGTACCCTCGATTATCAATGGTACTCCATTGGTAATCGACTGATCTTGTCCAGAGTCACTGTAGAGTTAGGAAAAGTTGATTTCCTCGTTTCTTTCGTTTGCACTCGCGTTGCAACCTAACTTGGAGTCAAATATTCGCACACCCCTGATGGATGGTACTCTCGATTATCAATGGTACTCCACTGGTTTTGTCCAGAGTCGGTGTAGGGTTAGGAAAGTTGATTTCCTCGTTTCTTATTTTTGTACTCGCGTTGCAGCCTAACTTGGAGTCAAATATTCTAACACCCCTGTTGAACGGTACCCTCGATTATCAATGTTACTCCACTGATCTCGTCCAGAATCGGTGCAAGATTAGGAAAAGTTGATTTCCTCGTTTCTTTCGCGTGTACTCGCGTTCACAGGAAACGATAGAACGCGTACGTCTAGGTAGCGTTCCCTCGGAGCGATTATCGCGAACAGACGCGACGATAAAAGGCGCGAGAACGCGGATGGGTAGGAAACGATCCGAGATAGTCGGGCCTCGGGTAATTCGAAATGTATCCTGGTAAATCCCGAGGCCTTAAAAGTTCTCCCTGGCTCCGGCAGCTCGCCGGTTTCTATCTCCGAGGAAGCGTTCTGGAAGTCTTCTAATCCTAACGGGTCTCGAGCCGGCGAGGCGGGACGTAGATGGGGGCGAGAGGGTTGAAGTTTAATCGATAGCGCGGCAATTTCTCGAGGGGCGTTAGGGGCGAGGGGGAGGTAGTAGGGGTGGTGGGGTGGGTGGGTGGTTGACTGGAATTAAAATTGCACGCGCGTCGTACATATGTCCCCGCGGGGGCCAAGAGGTGCCACGGGGACGGGGACTGTGAATAATTGAAGGGGACAACTCGGTAGGATCCCCGCACGTGAAATCGGGGATTAGGTCGTGAGTACGGGCGAGCACCGGCGGAAACAATCGGACGAGACCGGTCGGTAAATAATGCCCGGACAAAGTAATCACGACGATAAAGGTAATCGAACGCACCGCTCTTCTTTTACGTCCCAGCCGTCCTCCTCCTCCTCCTCCTCCTCCTCCTCCTCCTCCTCCTCCTCCGGTGGGGGTCTAACGATCGCGTGACGCGCTCTACGATGTTACTTCGGCTTATTTGCCGAACCATTTTCGAAATTGCTCGGAACGGAGCACCGGGTGAGCTAGTTTGCGAATTTCCAACGAGATCGATAACGAAATTGTCACAGTGGAAGGTGGAAGGTGGAAGGTGGAAGGTGAAGAGAGTACCGCGAATATTTTTACAAATCGGTCTCGATCTACTCGCGATAGAACGAATAATCAAATTTGCATACCGTGCTCGCGCACCGAAGGAATTACATTTTTACGGTTTCGCTGGCTCTCCTTCGGCCCCGGTGATATTATCGGTTGGTAACTCGAACCGGATCGAGAAGCGATACGAGTATTATCGGACGAATAACGTAACCGGGCAAAGATCGACGTTTATTCCTTTTAAAGTCGATCGGTTCGTTGGTTACGAACACGGTCGCTCGCGTCGGTACGGCTCGAACTCCGTTGCGATTACTTCGTTACGTTACTCGACCGCTTCTCGCGTCGATCTTTCTTTTCCGATTTGTAAAACGAGACGTTTCTTTCCTCTCGATCGCGAAACGAGGATAACGCGAAGAAACGGTCGCACGGGCCTCGAGCGACGTGTCTTTCCGCGTCTCCGTGGTTTCTCCACCGCGAGGATATTATTTTCGGGTCGGTACGGATCGAAGGCAGACTTATTTTCAGCCGCGGTGCGCCGCGGCCGCGCATTTATATCGAACCCGCTTCTTTTAATCTGCCGATCGGGCTGTCCGCGACTTCCTCCGCTGCGCGTCTATATTAGGGCCTGGAGGACTCTGAACAAACTGCCAACGGTATCGCGTTCGGACGATTCGAAACTGCGACATCGTTAACGCGATCGGTTACAACGTTTCGCATAAGACACCGGGGAATTCGACCAGGTGAACTCAACAACCCCGTATTTCTTCTCGATCGGAATCGGTGAACGTCCACACTCTCGAACGCGCTCAAAACTGTGAAAATACAGAGGGTTATCGAAGGCTAAATTCTCTAACGAAACTATAGAATCTCGATGATTTTGTGTAGAGAAACTATAGAAGCAACGTGTCCGTATCGACGAAACTTTGAGAGTCGTCACCGTGTGTTCTTTCGTCTCGATGGATTTTTATTCTCAAGAATAAGTTTCTTGCACCTTTCTATAATTTTGTACCAGGTATTTTTCAAGTTTACCTTTTCGTACATTCTCGCCCCAAGGTGTTTTCTCGGTTACATTTTCGTTCAACGAAACATTAACCAGCGCCGGTTTTTCATATTTGGAAATTAATGGTTCCTCGCACGATCGCGTTACAAGGGGACGCAATAACGTCGAAACGTCGTCCATCTTGCCGCTCGCAACCCACTGTTATTAAGACGCTGAAACGTTACCAAGACGAGCAACAGGGTCGAGCACGCCCGATCCCATAAACAGAATATGCAATTTAGCGAATGCCTTCTCGCAATGGATTAGACGTCTAAGGTCTTTCGCCTCTGTTCCGGTCCAATTTACAGGGAGCTGTGTTTAGGAGCCTCGACCGCGGAGTTAATTACGAACATTGTTCGAGAAATAGCTTCGCGGTGATTACTCCGTGTCACGGACGAACGCACGAATCCAGGAACACGGGATCGGTGACTTTCCCCACTCGAGAGGGAAGGAAATTCGCAAAGGGACACGAAACGTGCTCGCGATCGGTTCGACGCTGTTGTATTTTTGTTTTTTTTTTTACATACGAATCGCAAGAATTACTTACTCCGTGTCGCGAACGAACGTACGAGTTTCAAAATACGGAATCGGTGACTTTTTGGGTTTCAGAGTAGAAATTTTCAAAGTACCCCGAAAGTCGCTCGATTTGTTTACCTACGAATCGCAGGAATAACTTATTCTACGTCCTGGATGGACGTACGAATTTAAGAACGTACGAAACAGGTGACTCTCTGTCCTCAGAAGTTGAAATCTTCAAGTACCCCGAAAGTAGCTCAGCTGGTCACTCGATCGATTGACTCGTCGTATTTATTTACCTACGAATCGCAATAATAACTCATCCTACGTCCTGGACGGATGTACAAATTTAAAAACGCACGAAACAGGTGATTCTCTGTCCACAGAAGTTGAAATCTTCTAGTACCCCGAAAGTTGCTCGGCTGGACACGATCGTCGTATTTATTTACCTACGAATTGCAATAATAACTCATTCTACGTCCTGGACAAACTTACGAATTTAAAAACGCAACGAAACAAGCGAGTCGACTCTCCGTCCATAGAAATACAAATCTTCAATGTCCCCCCGAAAGTCGTTCGCGATCGTTTAGTCGCTCGATGGTCGTATTTGTTTACATACGAATCGCGAGAGCGTTTTGGCGCGCGAAGCGTTTGACCGATTCGGCCGGCGACGGATCGAGCGAAACGGGAACTCGAGCGAGCAGGAAGATCGCACGAAAATAATCTCACGGTTGGGATTTTATAGTTCCTGGTGTGTGCCGGCGCGCGGTTAGCCCGTAGGGACAGTTTCTAATTCAATAGCGCGGGCCGCGCGCGTATGTTTAGACCGGCTATAAATAATCGACGGCGCCAGAATTTCGCTACACACCGGGGAGAAATGTCACAGTCATAAGCTAACCGCGTGGCCGGGGATATTGGACCTCGTGTATCGGGGACACTCGCTCTCGAGGCTCCGGTGAGCTTACCAGGTTCGCGACACGGGCCAAAAAAACCACGCTAACTTTCCAAACCGTCGCTGTGGAACGATAGTTCGATAGTATTCCACCCAGTGCGAAGTGTCGTAAACCCGCTCGACGAAGACAGTGTCGTCCTACACTTTTTCCACGTGAAACGTCGCGACGTCGACCGAGGTTACATCGGGACGATGGTGTACCGATTCTCGCGAGTTCGTACGATAAATCAATGCGTAAGTTTCATCCTCGAGCCGAATCTCGAACTTTCGAATCAGAGTCCAAGTGTTCGCGCGTAGAATTCACCGTGAAACTTGTTACGCGCGAAGAAAAACTCGTCCAACGAAGAAAACCACTCGTTCCCTCTCCGTTCGATTTTCACGCGTTTTTGCAGGATCGCGGAGACGATATTTCGATCGTCGACAAGTAACGCGCGATCGATCGTGCGCGTACGATCCTCGAGCGTGCATAAGATCGAAGAATTCTCTTCGAGTTACGATCGGAGTAATTTCGTCGCGTTAAAATGAAATCGAAGATCGGTCGAGACGTCGGGTGGAAATATTCCGATGTGTTCGCGCGAAGAAACGCGAAACACGGGTATCGGCGAGTGCTCGCGATCATTGTCACGGGGCGCGCTGGGGAGGAAAAAAAAAAAAAAAAAAGAAAAAAGAAACATTACGGATCCGCTTGGGAATTTGAACGCTCGTTGACGCGTCCGCGATGGTCGACGGGATCGATATCCTTTTTCCAGCGTGTCGCGCGACCGTATTTTATTTCACGACCTCGGGATTCGTTTATGGCGAGAGCACACCCCGTGGTAACCGTACTCCTCTTGGAAATTAGAGAACGAAAATACGTTTAAAACCGAGAGAGAGAGAGAGGGAGAGGGAGAGAGGACGCGAGAAACGAGTCCCGTGGGTCTTTTCGATCCTGTCCACGGTCGGACGATCATCGAATATCAGGAATATTCACGTGGACAAACTTTTCGAGCAATTGCGCGCGTGCATTCATTCTACGATGAAACAACGAGCAGTCAAACACGACGCTCGGCTTCGCAAGGATCGTCTCGCGAAGCAGATCGCGAAGTAATCGCGTTGTTCGCGATGCGACGCGGCTCGTGTAATTTCCTCGTGGCTCGATCGTAATTCGCTCGTAGCAGTGCTCGCGGTCGAGGTTTATCCTCGTTTGGGTGCGTTCGCTCGAACCGCGTCGCAGTCGGTCCACGTTCGTTGGAACTGTTACGGAAACGTATTCCAGCAACGGGAGCATGGCGTTCCACGCGCACGGAATGCCCGCGAATTTACGACGACTGTTTACGAACATTCGAGGACGCTTCCTCGCGATCGATCGCGAACACCGAAACGAGCGTTGTAGCCCGCGGTGTTTACGATACACGGGAGCACACATCGGGCGACGGGAAGTGTTGATTCGGAGCGAGACGCGATTCTCGACGACTTTTCACCGGTACCGAGATCCTTGGAATTCAAAGATAAGTCGATTGTTGTTCACGTTGGTGTATTCGTCGCGCAGCGTTACCCCAAGTTGACAAGTTCACTGTTTCTTTGAACACTGGACACCGAACTTCGGCTCCGCGCGTCGACTTTCTATTTTGTGTGCTCGGTTCGAACACATTACGACAGTAACTGTGTTAACTCAATTTTTGCTATTATATTCACGTGAGAATTGTTCACATTGCTGCGTTTCTTTTTATGTAAAATAACAATGGTACGTATCTTATAAATTATACGTACATTTTATCGACAATTGTCCCTCAAAGAGTTACACAGTAAATTCTGACGCTTGTTACAAATTCATATACGCAATGGTCGTTAGCCTTTGTCGGACAATTTCAAGAAATTGATGCCTACCCTTAGAGTGTGCTTATTGCGCGATAAGCTCGAGTGACGGAGAATGTTAGGAACAGGAACCTCTTGGAAGGCAGAATTATTAAAAATAGTAAAATCGGGAAAGGTGTCTTAACGACCTGACGGATCGAGAATTATCGAGAATTTGTCCTTCGTACATCTTTCGCGAAATAAAATATCAAACGAGGGAATACTCCTTCGAATCCCTCGACGTAAGTTTACATCGTTTTTAGATTCACTTTCGACCGATTCTTTTCAAGTTTAGCACACTTCCAAGAACTCAGATTGTGGTTTTCGTCTCGAGGTGAATTGTCAGGCTGGTACTCGCGTTGATCCAGCCCTAAACGATAGGGTGGCCGATGTTTTGGCGCGTATCGTTGCAGTGAACTTCTCGTTCCCGAATTGCAGCGAAATCTCGTCACTCGGGAATAATCGAAGGGAGCGTATCGAACGAAACGAACGAAGGAGGTTGTTTTATCGCGCGCGTAAAAACGTCTTCGAGGATCGCTGTTCGTGTTTTATCGCCGAGCGAACCGATCTCCGATTAAAAGAGTCACAAATTACGGCCGAGTCGAAGCGAGTAAAAACAAAGGGGGAAAAACGTGCTTCACCTTTTCATCGCCGCGCAACGAATAGAAGGGACTCGCGTCGATCGGGATCGTATTTTATTTATTCGTCGAGATAGAAAACGCGACAGAGAAGATATCGAGCTGTTGGTAGAATTGTGCAAGGTACGGTGAGATTCGATGAGAAGAATCTAAGTGAATCTAAAAACGATGCGAACTACGTCGAGGGATTCGAAGGAACATTTGATATTTTATATCGCGAAGGATGTACTTGCAGTATCTTTAAAAAAATTCTCGACAGTGTCCCGTGTTTTACCTCTTGAAACGAATCCAGGTGTATTGGGGTGTGCTCGGTTGATTTTTTTAAAGAAAAATACAGAACGTCCCGATACATTGGGAACAGGTGGTATCTCGTAGCGATGGACGAAACCTTGGAAGCATTCTTACGGAAAAGGATCGAAAGGAACGGCGAACCATGATCGAGTGGTACGGTACGATCGTAGCTAGGAGGTGGATGAGTCAGAACGAAACGAGATTGTAATTGCGCGCGGATAATTAGCACCGGAGCCGTGGAGACTCGAGCGAACCTGTTCTCGAAGTAATCCGGCTTTGCAGCGGCCGTAGAATCGAGTGACAAGCACGAGCGGGGCCGATCTAAAAATAATAGCACCCCTGTATAGATCCGAGAGGTGCCAAGGTCCATTAATTCCCGCGTTCGTACCGTTATCGAGCCGTATTTCTCGTCTTTCGTTCGCCACTCTTCTCGCGTTTCTTCTCGACGAGTCGTGTGTTCTTCGCGCGAGTCGAAAATACGCTGCGACGCCGAAATAACGGTCTATCGATCGTTAATCGATAAACGTCGTCTGGATCGTGTCAGTAACGCAGATACGGGTTCTCACCACCTCGTATCGTCCACGCGAGAACTTTTTCTATCGTTTGCAATTCAGTCCGCGAGCATCTCCGCTGTACTCGTCAGTTGTCATCCAAGCAGGAATTCCTCTCCCAATTACTCGTTATTCCCCAATTGGATCGTCATGACGCAGAACACGGTCCTTCTCCATCTTCTCACCTTGTCTCTTACATCCAACGCGTACGTTGCATTCGGTATTCAGAACAGTTGTCATCCCTCCACCGCGAAACGTTCACACGTATCCATCCCATCGTCTGTCCTCGAGGCACCAACTCCCCTTACGATCTTACGATTCCTCCATCGAATCTCTGCGAAGCATCTTCATCTTCCGTGTTCATCTCGACCGGTTCTCTGTACCCCTTTTTCCTTTCGATCTCTCTAAACGCACCTATATTCCATCGACGCGATCTCCCGTCCGTCTTCTCGCCTTCGAGATCCAACGCGTTCGAAACTCGTCCCGAAACGTAAACTCCTCTCGCTGGTAGTTCACTCATTCGATTATTGTCGGTCGGTGTACGCGACGTTCTTGTCCGTTTTCTCGCCTCGACTTCCGCGCGCGTCCAACAACGTGTCCAAAACTCTTCGCTAAGTGGAAACTCCACCCCCGATCGTTCTCCTAGTTTCCTTATTCGATTATCGCGACGCAACGTACCGTCTTTGTACATTTTCTCGCTCGATATCCCCTGTCCGTGATCCTATTCGTTCTCAGCACAATTTCTTCGAACGAGCAGCGATACGGATTCATCGTTCGTCTCGATTTCGATCAACTCTCGATCGAATCTTTCTGATAATTTCGTCTTTCGTTGTAATTTCCGTGGAACGCGCGTATATCGAGTTCCACGCGAAGAGATACGGCGACAATAGCGATAACAAGAGGTGGATCTTGTTCCGCTCGACCTTTCGGGCGTCGGGACGATTCGCGGGACCGAAACGGGACGACGCTGAGGTGCTGGTGACATTTCATTAAATGTCGGCTTTGATCCTCCGGGGAAATGCACGACGGAAGTTCAACCGTGGAGAGCAACATGAAAATTTTATTCGAACCTTTGCGGAACGCTTGACCCCTTTGAGAGCGGATCGTATTATTCACGCCCGCGTTTCTTCGTTTCCGAGCCGGCTAATTCTCGGCTCGCTCGGAAAGCTCGGAGATCTAGCGTTTCGTTGCCTCGGCGATCGAGACCAACGAGGTGTTGGAGCTGTTTCTCCAAAGAAATTAACGCGTTCGCGCCGATCCGTTACCAAACTTCGAATCGTAGAGTTCACGATTGTCGTTGATCGTAAACAATTTCGACACGAGCGTACGAACTGTCCCAATTGCGCTAAAATCGGTCCAACGACTCGGTCGTTCTCGTTAGTCCGCCCTTGATTCCGAGTCGCGTTCTTAAGGGCAAACTCTTACGGTTTCTCGAGAAAAATCTCTTCGACGTGAAAGTCGTAGCTTTGTACGAACGATCGAGGGTAGCGCGAGACAAAAGCTTGAATTTCGGCGGGTTCCAGTATTTCATCCAACGCGCGGCTCTGTCAAGCTCGACGGCCATTGTCCAGCGGAACGCAGCCTGATATTCTTGGAAACTGGGACGACAAACTTTATTCCTGCTCGCAAACTGCCGGTACTCGGTACCTTTCGACGTTTGCGTTCATCGACGCGTTGTGCACGTCGATCGTCTGTCACAATCGATATATATAACACCAACTATAATCGATCGTTTTATGCACGACTCCCTATGGTCCCCAGGTTTCGTTCGACGCATGAATCGGGAGTCAAAAATTAGGTATCCTCTGGAACTCGTCGTAGGTTTGCACCGTTGCACCTGGTGCATCGAAGCTCTCGCTCGTAACCACAACTATAATCGACGTCTTCTGCACGCCGATCGTCGACTCTCTGTGATCTCTAGGTTTCGTGCACAATTCGACGCGTGAATCGGGAGTCAAAAATTAAGTATCTTCTGGAGCTCGTCGAGTGTAGGTTTGCACCGTTGCACCGTTGCACTGTTGCACGCGGTGCATCGAAACTCTCGTTCGTAACCACAACGATCGAAGAACAAGAAGCGTGCATCGTTAACATTGGTATTTCACTCGAAATGGCTGCTCTCTCGACTCGTGGTTTTTTAATTACAGAAGACGAAAGGACCCTAGACTCCACCGGGGATCGAGCACAATTTCGCTAAAGATAAGACTCCCTGTTCGTAAGCTTCTGTCCAGTCCATTGATTCGAAGCTCGTGACCGAGAAATTACCTAACCTGTGGTACAATACACAGTCTCGTCGGGGATGAGATTCGGTGTTCCCCTGATCGACGAAAGTAGCTTCCGCGTGGTTTTTCTCGCTCGTGGGGTGTTTCTCGAGGACGAATCTTCCGAGACTTGGATGTTGTCGTCCGACATCGTAAATTGGGATTCGTCGATCGCGCGTGTTGGTCGAGCCTGATCACGGGTCGTTTCGGACGCTGGATATCTCGGAGCGATCTCCTTGGGTATCTTGGTATATTTACTGCTCGTCGAGAAGGGGATCTGGATACTTTCCCCTTGTTCGAGGAACGTGTACTGTCGAGAGTTTCGTTTCCAAAAATTCCGCAAATGGATCGTGTTTTGTTACTATTTGGTAATTACGCGTTAGGAAGCGGTCGAAATCTATAAACGTGGATTCGTAGTGTTCGAGGGACGTGTACAGTCGAGAGTTTCGTTTCCAAAAATGGCGCAAATGGATCGTGTTTTGTTACTATTTGGTAATTACGCGTTAGGAAGCGGTCGAAATCTATAGACGTGGATTCGTAGTGTTCGAATACCTTGAATTTGGTTCCATGTTCCTGTTAGGGTAGATCTCTTCGGTTTCCACTACTTGTAGGGGATCACCGTGCTCGAAATTATTTGTCCCAATTGTCTCGACGATTCCAAGTGTCCGATGTTAACGCAAATCGGTCTTTTAGTCTGGAATTGGGTTCCTCGCGAGAAAGGTCAAAGTTCCCTCTTCTCGATGACGTTAGAAATGAATCCGGTCGATTAGAACGTTCCTCCGGGGTCCTTCGATAAAGTTTCAAATCGTTCCGTTTCTGGGAACAGAAACTTTTGGGAACACTGAAACTTTCGTTCCACGTGATCGGACTCGATTTGTAAACGTTCTTAACAACGGACGAAGATCGATCTTATTTGGGTAATTAGGTAAGCGAGGATCGTTCGGAAGAGTAACGAATAGCGAGTAAACATGGAAAAGCGAGTGGAAAACGTGGAAAACATTCGAAAGTTTCGCGCGTACATTATAGTTTCAGGGAGTAGCGAAACTTGGGAGACGCGCGATTATCTTATAGCGATTTCGATGGGAAAGGTCGCTCGTGAGCAACGTCGTACTTCAATTACGAATGTCTGTCATCGGTCGAGTTTACTTCGAGCAACTCTGTCCAAGTGTGCGCGAACCAACTTCGTCGCGCGATCATTACGGCCGAGTGGAAAGAAGACACGCCTCGTTTAATCATTCATCTCGATCGTCCTCGACTCGGGCCAATTATATCGTCGTTTGTCCCTCGGTTCTCGATGCTTCGAAGCTCGAAAGAAAAATATTCTCGATTTTTGTCCAATAGCGTGGTCTCGATGTCCGTTATGGTCGATCGGTGACGCGCAAGATCGAGTTATCGCGAGAGAGAGAAAGAGAGAGAGAGAGAGAGAGAGAGAGAGAGAGAGAGAGAGAGAAAAAGAGAAATAGAGAGAGAGTCGCTAAAGCACGATGGACGACTCTTATCGCGATGTTGCTCTCGTGAGAAATTAATTTTCGTGGAATCTGGGTCGCGGCGAAATTAATTGGCTGGTCAAGGCCACCTCGGAGACCAAAACCGAGTACCCGGTTTTTAGGCTCGGGAGATCGGTGGGGAGAGTCTCTCGAGGAACCCGAGCGACCAATTACAATAATACGAGGGAAATTGTAGAGAAGAAAGAAAGAACGAAAGAGCGCGAGAAATGAGAACGCGAACGTTACGGGCGTTGACGGTCGTATCGTTTCTCGCGAGATAAGATCCTTCTTCCGGTTAAGATTAAGAAGGAAACGGTCTCGATAAAATTGCAAAGATAAGATTCACATTCGGCACCGATAGAACTCGTTACCGTGTTCGTGGTAAAAAAACGCTGGAAGGAAATTAATGATAAAACTCGAGTGGTTCGTGACGATAAAATATTGAAGTTTCACCTCTCTGCGAATACGCGATATCGGAGTACTCGAAAGTTCGTTTTCCCGCATCGAGGGAAATTGTAACGCAAATTGAAATATTAAAATCGCTTTGCCGCTGTTTCCCCGTTGCGGTTTCCGGTTACGCGGACAAATACGCGGATTCCGCGATAAACGTTTCGCGGAACAATGGAATATTTTCACGTGTGTGCGTTTTTTTCTTTTTTTTTTTCTCGCTGTCTTCTCGTCGGAGAGATCGATCGTTCGTCCAGGTGGAACGCGATGGAACGTCTCGCTCGTTTCGTCTCGATCTCGAGTATGCGGGACACGAAGGTTTCTTTCGAAAACGTTTTTAATCGCGTACCGTTCGGATCGGTACGCGTCGATGCGCCGTAATCGCGGTGCCAATTGGAACGAGCGTCGAGACGACTCGAGCGATCGATTCAAAGTTCAGATCTCGCGCGAATTACGACGAGACGGACACCTACGTCCTGTCTCTGGCCGTGGAACTCGATACCGTGTCGAACCTATTGATTCGAGTCGACGCTCGGCTTCCGTCATCCTCCGCGGGTTCTGACGTTGCACGTTGCTGTCTCGTTGAAATTGTATCCCGTTGAGTCCTCCCGATGGGAACCGTTCTCGGCTTTCGTCCTCGAATCGAACAGTTTGCAATTTCTCTTTCGCGAGCACTCGCGAAGCACTCCAGCGATCCTCTAACCGGTCCGTTCGAAGTCACTTCGGTTACTCGTCGTTCATCGGTGCCGGACAGCTACGATTGGACGACTTGCACGGTTTTTTATACGATCGAGTCATCGAGAGCCGAGAAAGACACTCGTCGTAAAGACTTGCTAGTGCAGAGTCAACGAGAGTACGCGTCGAGATGCATCGAACTGCAGGTTGCAATCGAGAACGTTGTAGAAAGAAGTATCCTAGGCTTGTGTCTCGGGTAATTCTACCAGGTTGTTCATCGAACGACAATACTTATCCAACAGGAGTACATTGAACAGTACTAGAAGTTTTATCGAACGACAAAACTCATTGAACAGTACCGTTCGAGAAGTTGTATCGAAGGACGAAACTTATCGAACAATCTATTCAACCGGTGTGAAAATGTTTCATTCGTTGTTCAAGAATATCTTCTATTTTTGTTTCGGACAAATCACTTACGTCAACGTTCGAAAATACCAAAGTGTTCCCGGTCATCGAAGACGGACACTTTTTAACGGTGAAATCGTACAGTTGCCCGCAAGAAGGAGAAAGGTCGTATCTAATAACGAATTATACCAGTTAGATCGAATTAACACCAATTGGATTAGCACCGATACGTTAAGCAGTTAACCGTAAGAGAATTCGTTCACTCGGGACCGTGGTCGTTTTAACGACCCAGTTTGTTCCTCGAAAATGATCACCGGAAAAGGAACACGTTCGCGTTCGTGAAAATAGGATGCATCGCGAAGAATGCATCCCGCATGGGTTTCGCGGAACCTGTATCGATTCGAACGAACCGGGAGAACATTGTAAGAGAAATTTCAACGAATTGTTGCCATTCGAGAGGCATTTACCACGATTAACCTTCGATCGTAAAGCATCGGTCGGTTGAACACGACTTATCTCGTCGTGTGCCAAGGAGCCTGCATTAACTGTGTCACGCGTTAAGTAGCTGTTCCTCGTTGTCAAGGTTCGCATTTTGTGTGCACGACGATGCTCGACCTCGTCTCCGAGCGTCACCGTAACTAGCTCACCCGTTACACGTGACTAATTAACAGCAGGTATTAAGTTACGTTGGTTGGATGGGCTCGTGGCGGACACCAGAGGCGCGAAAAACGCCGCGCGGAAGAGTACCGCGGTACAAGTGGACGTAGAAAGGGAAGAGGAATTCTTTTACTTTCAGACGTTGGCTGGCTGGCTGGCTGGCTGCCTTTCATCTATCCTGTCCGCTTGTAATCTCCCCTTGCTTCGAATACGAGTGCGCGTTAAAACGTTAGCGCCTCCGCCTCGAAGAAATGTTTTCAACGGTCCTCGTCACCGTACCTCCCATCGAATAATTCTCGGCTTCCTCGATGAATCGATTCGAGTCGTCCGGAAATTGCTTCCTCGATCGTTCGAAAGGTTCTCTTAAAAGTTTCGCAACACCTCTCGAACCCCGTCGGTCTATTAAAATTCTAACGATCAATTTCTCGTATCGAAACGTTCGCCTCTAGAAGTTACCAAGGTGTCGATAAGTAACTCGCGTTGTTCGAACCGTGTATCGAACCGGGTCTACTCTCGCGTAATATTGCGCGTCGACTACACCCCATTTATCGAAGATAAAGTAACACGGTTATCTTGTATCGTTAACGGGCGAGGTTTTACGACCGGATGGAAGTTTCCTATACGCGACGAAAATCCTTCCCGATCCATCGTGTACGAACAGTGTCGTCTTCCTGTTTCCAGCGCGCGAGCCGGCCGTAACGCGGAACCACGAGCTGTCTCGAATCGAACAGGCTTCTCCTCGCGATTGTTGCGCGCCGGAGGATGGAGCGTATTCCGTACCGATCGATTTAACTCGATTATTTACCAATAACCTAATTACGGGGCGGAAGAGCCACCCGATCCGAGAACCGCGGTAAACTTTTGTCTCGAGCCTATCGTAAGATCAGACGCGAATCGTACGTCTATGAAACACGTTTCGTCCTTTTTCGGTTCGCGCGGTCGGTAGGTCGATCCTCGGTTCGATGTTTCGTTCTCGTAACCGGTGTCGCGTAATTCGAATCGATCCACGTTCGCCAAAGTTTCCGAACCCGGACAAACCGTCCCTCCCGATGAAATATTAATCTTCGAAACAGCGAGAGTCGAAGGGAACTTCGATATTAGCCTCGCGCGGAGAGACAGATAGGGTACTAACGGTCCTAATGTCCCGTGTCTACGGGATCATCGTTTCCACGTGGAAATTTCAATTAACCCGAGAACCGAAAGCGGACAAACACGAGCTATTAATCCCACCCCTGGGCAAAAGTGCACGTAAATTACGCGCTCGAATATCCCGTTGTCCCCCGTCCGACGGGCAGACACTACTTTCGTCGTTTCGTGCTTAAATAGCCCGGCCAAGGCATAATTTAGACGGTGAGTACGGTACAGTAATACCGCGCTGCTTTGGGCATCGTTACCCAGTTACCTCCTATTATTGGGAGATCCCGAGTTATATCCAACCCTGCGGCCTCTAAAACCGAGCGAATCGATGAAAAGGAACCGAACCGAACCGGACCGGGTTGCTTACACCTGCCTTAACACGCGATCTCATCGTAAAGTGTATTTTTACCCCGTGGCTTCGAGCCTACGACGATTATTTTCTTCTTTGCACCCTGCAACTACCGACGGAGACGACCGCCGTGTTCACCGTGTTCCCGATGACAAACGTTCAACCTCGATGGAACTCGAATTGTATCGAAAACGGTAAAGTACGACTGACTGGTAAAGTATACGCGGATGTAAGAACGTGCTGGATTTTAGGTGTCTTTAAAATTTCCACATTTATTTTCCGATAGTGCGAGAGCGTCGCAAAAATATCGTTACGATTGGTAGATAAGGTTCACGCGGACGAAGGAAGAACTTATCGGTTCTAGGTGTCTTTAAAATTTCCACATTTATTTTCCGATAGTGCAAGAGCGTCGCAAAAATATCGTTACGATTGGTAGATAAGGTTTACGCGGACGAAGGAAAAACTTATCGGTTCTAGGTGTCTTCAAAATTTCCACATTTATTTCTCAGTAGTGCAAAGGTGTCGCAAAAATATCGTTACGATTGGTAGATAAGGTTCACGCGGACGAAGGAAAAACTTATCAGGTTCTAGGTGTCTTCAAAATTTTCATATTTATTTTCCACTAGTGCAAGAGTGTCGTAAAAGTAAAAATATCGTTACGATTAACAGATAAGGTTTACGTTCACGAAGGAAGAACTTATCGGTTCTAGGTGTCTTAAAAATTTCCACATTTATTTTCCAATAATGCAAGAATGTCGCAAAAATATCGTTACGATTGACAAATAAGGTCCACACGAACGAAGGAAGAACTCATCGGTCCTAGGTGTCTCAAAACAGTCCACGTTTACTTCGCCTACGCTGCCAGAGCGCAGAAGCATCGACACAATGGTAGAAATATCTTCGGGTGCCCTCTTCGGAGTTTCGAAATTTATTTCGGTTACAATAGCGGAGCAGGGAAGCACAAGGGGGGAGAGGTAGCTCGCGCGCAAGTAAATCGAAAATGTATCGCAATATTGTTCATATTGTTCGCGGTGGCGTTCAACTCGCGGCTCTTGTTCGCTCGAGCGAATCGTCCGAGTGAAAAGGTGTCCGGATATTGTAGGTTGGCGCGTCGTCGCGCGAATACCGGGCATCGGGTCCCCCGGTAACCTGGTTACCTCTCATTATTGGACCGGGAGATTTGCATTATTCCATCGGCATAGAGAAGCCACGCGCGCGGTGGGACAGGTTTCGGTTACTCCCTGATTCCATGCATTTTAAAACTGGCCGGTATTCGGACGTGAGATTGGAAATGTCCGAAAGGGCCGTGCTCTTATCGATCTCGAGCTCGAACTTTGATCGTTCTCGCGGGGTTCCCGGACGAAACACGTCGTGACGTTTAATTAAGGTACGTCGATGCCCGATACCGATTTCCCGTGCAGGATCCGTGCCTTTGGGTTACAGTTCCCGCGGAAAACTTGTCAGAAATCCTATTCTTGATTCGTCGCGTTAAACGCGCGAACGCCAATTCCCCGATTTTCTATTTAAGCGCGCACCAAAGGGTCGATCCGCGAGGGTTTCGAGTCTCGCGGAGTACTTCCGAACGAAACAGCTTTCGACGTTTAATTAAGGGTACGTCGATAGTCGATACCGATTTCCGTTCGGTCGGATATTCCTCCGTTCGCGGAGGAGGAGCTGTCGGAAATAGGGTTTTCGATTCGCGATATCGTAGCGAAAAAAAAAAGAAAAGATGGAAAGAAAAAGAAGAAAGAAAAGAGAAATATTTTATCTCGACTTATCCGTTCGCGTACGCGTATCCGATAACTTCTCGGGTCTCTCCGGCTTCGCTCGATGGGATCGATCTCTTTTCGATTTCGGTCTCGAACTTTGATCCTTTGCAACGTTCCCGAGCGAAACGCGCTGTGACATTTAATTAACGGATGTCGATTCAGCGACAATGTCTGTTTAATACCCCTCCGTTACAATTCCGTGTATTACATTCTGTTCGGAGTTTACAGAGAGGAGTCGTCGAGGGGACGGAATCAAATGCGATTAAAACCTGCGATGAAATTAAACAGCGCGGTAACAATATTTTTAAACAAAGCTACCGACGTGTATCGTTACGTCGAAACGACCCTTGGAGCGTTTTCGCCTGCTGGCGATAAACTCGTTTAATAACAACAATAACGAATATCGGTATTCCGTATCGCGGCCGCGAGCGAACGCAAAGTTTCCCGGTACCCTATTTTCGTGCCTGGCGGAACAGGGCCACCGGAAGGGGACGTTTGTTCTCAGACCGGTCCAAGATTACTGGAATCGATACTAAACGTCTGCCTCCGAGAAGCGGAATCGTAACGCCCCCCGTTCACCCTCCAACCCCCTCAACTGTCGCCAAGACATTCCTCCAACTTACGAGGAAAGACCGCGAACTGTCAGACTTTGTACAAACGTTCAACATCGGTCCAACCCGGGAACTTGCGTTGTTCTTCGTCGTCGCTACACGAAGACTCCCCGGTTAGAAACCGCCCCTCGTTTCGCGAAAAACTATCGGTGAATAAATTACGTTTCCCGTTAACACTCGAACCGTTCTAAACGACGAGAAATATTTTTCGATCTCTTCCATCGTTCGAGACGCAAACCGTTCCCGTAGAAGCGGTTCTTGGCACGATTCGTAGCTACACGTTTTTCCACGATCAAAGTTCTCGCAAGCGGACAGTTCTTCGCTTCCTCTTGTTCCATTAGTGAAGCTACAAACACGAGTTTCGGGGATTGGAGATATTTTTTCTCCAGAAAGATTCTCGAGATCTCTCGAAAGGAGAATGGATCGAAGGTTAACCCTTCCGCGACGAACAGCGCCTTTAGGCTCTCAGCTGTAGACGCTCCCTTCGAGCGAACAGCACTTTTTGGCGTTGATTCATTTGTTATCGGTAAAACTCTGAAATGGTATGAGAAATTTCTTTTCCACATGGTGGACCTTTCGATTTACAATGCTTACGTACTCTAAAAAATTGCATACTCTACGCGTCGTGCCAGCTGCCCAGAGCGCAATTCATTTCTGAACGCCTCGCTGTGAAAGGGTTACAGAGTATCGAGATAGAAGGTGGTTCGAAGGATCGGAGGAACGTTTTCGCGAGCTGTCTCAAATCCCTATCGTCGATGAAAACTACCCTCATCGCGAGGATCCTGATCGAGCATTCGGTTCGCGCGAACTTCACCGAGAAGACGTTTGTATCCGTGATTAGCGTTCTTCCGAGATTACGCGTACGAAGGTGGATGTCCAGCCGGCAGGATCAGGGGCTGTGCCACGATAACCAGCCCGCACCCCTCGGGTCGCGAGGAACGCGGAGAGCTTGCCGTGGAACGAAGTATCGACCAGCCAAAGCCATCCCCGCCCGGTCGAGCCGGCCAACCCTCATCCCCTCGACACCCTCCATCGCCACACTCGCCTTTCCAGTATTCTCCGTCTCCGTCACGATCCCCCTTGCACCCCCGTGCCGCTTCACAGACGATGGAACCGCGACCAACGGGACGAACCACCCCCTCCGCGTTTAAGGCCGATTTTACGTTCCGATCTCACGAATTGCGAACACCTTTTGCAATTTCTAGCCACGGAACCGCAATACCGATCCTATTAAAATTTCTCACGATCGTTCACGAGCCGTCTCGAGAAACGTCTACGAATTTTTCGAAATCCAGGCGATCCATCTTCTTCGGGATACGAGGCGGTTAACGAACCGGAGGAAAATTTGTGTCTGTCGCGGGAGGGATCGTTGTAAGGGATAGGTACAGAGGGGAGTGAAAATTTGGAAATGGGGGATAGGAAACCATCAACGAGAGTTTCTATAGTTTCTTCTTTTGGAAATTTCTATATAATCTTCGTGCAAATATCGGACGAAAGTTTCGGAAAGGTGAGTCGTTGGACGATCGAAGCGAAGACTGTGAAGAACTGGAACAATCTCTAGCGTATCTAGATCCGCTATAGATCCTAGTATCTGTTCGCTAGGGACACTCGGAAATTTCGTCCAAGTTCCTCGAGTCTCGTCCCTCACCCTCCTCCCCAGTTTTCATAAATAAAGCAACGCGAGCCAACGGAGAGCAAGCTCGCGTAAAATCCCCATCGAGTCGAAGTGGTGATCGCTTTAGGATTTATTTCAGGAGTCCCCCGGTCTCCCGGGTACACGATCGGTCCAAGGGTGGCGGCGCGTAGATGTGGGTCGACGACATCGCGAATGGAATCGTTAATGTATCGGTGTACGGGGGCCTTGTCTCGGCCGTCAAAGCCCCGGCGTAGCGACGATTCATTCTTCCTTTCGCTCCTTTTTGTGTTTCCCTTCCCCTTCTTTTTTTTCTCCTCTCTCTCTCTCTCTCTCTCTCTCTCTCTCTCTCTCTCTCTCTCTCTCTCTCTCTCTCTCTCTCTCTGGTTTCTTTTTTCCGCCACGGCAGTTCTCCTTTTTGCATCGCGGCCGCGGATGAATGCGAAACGTCGGCAGAACTATTGCAGCCAGTCTCGGCTCGCCGCTCCATTGTTCTACATACTGCTCCGGCAGACAGTTGACACGGAATAGCGCGACACAACGATACACACGCGTGCGTCAACAAAAAGGCGAAAGAAAGCTTTCAAGCGACGACGAACGAAAAAAAAAAAAAAAAAATAATAAAACGGCAGGGCCGAGCGACAGGAGAGGGAGGTAGGTGGACGAGGAGTAGGAGGAGGAGGAGGGCAGCTTTGTTCGGCCGCCGGGCTGAAAATGCCTTGGGGTCAGCGTGAAAGAGGATTTATGACAGTCCGCCGATCGCGGATCCTACGTAAGAAGGAATGGATGTGGCTAACGTTGGAAAGGTGGGGACAGGGGTGGGGAGACGGTTCATTGGAAATTGGAACGCGGCTCGATGATAAATCCCGGATTTACCCACGGACCGGTATGTCCATTCAATTCTACGGGATACAACACGGGGGTGTCGATGAAAAGAGGCCGAGGACTCACGCGACACCGCTCGTTACAACGAACAAAAATTAACCGTTCGAGATAATTGATTATCTCGGTCTTCTATACCTACTCGAAGGTGCTACGAGTGGTTCGGTTCCGCTCTCGCGGTCGAGATCTTCGTACCGCGAAAGTGCTTAGTCTTCCAAAAAATTCTTGGCTTCGTCGACGAGAAGACCACTCGATGGGCACGTTTCACCCGACGAGGCAACCGAGTATCGATTCCAGCGATACGTCGAAAGCGATAACGCGACGGTTGCCAATCGTTGTGTCACATTTTGCTCGATGAGTTACGTTTTCGCCACAAAGGGCAATATTAGCTCGTTCACGCGTCCGAGTCTGACGGTGGACTCACCGAGCAGGCTTATCCATTCGTGTCTCGGACGCGACGCTGTTAATTGTTCCAAGAGCCTCCAATTACTCGATCGTTCGTTAACGGATAATCAGTTCGAACGGAGCGTTGAATAGCGACGCGTCTGAGGCAGGATCTACCGGATGATCCACGGTGAGGATTTCGAGCAACGTTCATCGTACTTGGTCGAATCGCGAACCGATCGCGGACGACTACGTTTTAATTATCTTTGTCGGTGTGAACTCGAGACCAACGCGAACGAGTGGACGATGGTTGTTTCGTCTACGAGGCTCGTCCGTTCTCCCCCGTGGCGCGTTTCGATGCAATTAGAGACAACGCGCGTGCAACCGTGGAGGAAAACGTAGACGGGGTTTCGCCGGACGACACGGACACACCGGGATCGAGCGAATTCCCTACTTTTTCGCGTAAGCGAACGAGATTGTAATACGGTAACGGCCTGTTGGGGAACACGGGAACCAGACGTCCCAAGGGAAATCACCTTGCGAGCAATCCGAGGCCGTCGGTTAACCGCAATCCTCCTTATCCTTATGAGAGTGGGTAATTCCTTCGTTCACGAAGAAGAAGAAGAAGGAGAAGAAAAAGAAAAAGAAAGAAAAAGAAGAGGAGGATGTTGGCGATCGTTAGCTCCGTGTTCCCGTTGTTAGTGTGTCGGTTACTTTTCCAAATCGGCCCAGACACGACGTACCATTAGGGGCCATTCGGTTTACAGCTTTTCGAGATCCCTACGAGCGCGCCAACTCCGGGGAGGGTTGAATTATGCGCCTTTCACGCCCTCTGAATCGTATACGATCGTATTTCAAAAACAAAAGCGCTCCGGAGGGGTTCTTTCGGCGTCGGTGGTTTCGAGATCGTTCGTAACTCGTCTCGATCGCGTCAGGATCTACGGATACAAAATCTCGGGCGATCGCGTTGTAGAAGATCACGGTGATGGTCTAACGGACCCGGAGAAGGACTCTGGTTCTTCAAGAAGGAATGAAACGCAACGAAAGAACGTAATTTTCACGAAGGAACGATCATTGACGTCGATCGGTGGTTCACTTTGAAATTTCTCTGAAACGACGAATCCCTCGATATCGCGTTGTCGCTTATCGTATCGCATAATTTGACGGTGTGTACGTCAGGATTTACGAATACGAAATCTCGAGCGATCGCGTTGGAAACGATCGCGTTGAAAATAATCGCGTTAGAAAGAATCCCGATGATGGTCTAACAGACCCAGAGGACTCTGGTTCATCGAGAACGAAATGCAACGCAACGAAAGAAGTAATTTTCGCGAAGGAACCATTGGCGTCGATCGGTGGTTCACTTTGAAATTTCTCTAAAACGACGAATCCCTCGATATCGCGTTGTCGGTTATCGTATCTCGTAACCCAACGGCGTGTACGCATGCACGCGGCGGTACCGCGATCGGTAGTAGTCGGATGGAAGTAGGGCGAGCAGGTAGCCATGCAAAGTGCAGGGAACACGTTTTACGATGCGTCACGTGACACTGATCCGACGCTATAACCCCGCGGGTTAGGATTCTGCAGGATGTGCGCGCGCAACGCGACTGCCTGCCTACCCGTAAGACATCCAAGTCGGGTTTCGCGTTCGACGGTGGGTCCGATGCCAAGTCGAAACACCGTAATCGTTCCAGGTCGCTTCCTCGAATCTGCCAGTCCCGACGAGTTGTTAAAAAGTTTCCCAGAGCCACACCGGCGGGGGAATTTCTTCCTTTTTTTTTTACTTCTTTTTACCCACGAACATCGTAAAACCCCTGGACGGTTACCAGACGACGAGGGTGTAGAGAAAAGCCTGGATAAATTGACGTCCGACCGTAGAACTTTGATCAACTTTGTACATGCACAGCGAAGCTTCTTGACATTCATTATGAATCCGGTACCTCTTGGCACTTTGAGGGATTCGCCGAAGACGCAGATTTCGTCGAGTTGTTAAAAAGTTTCCTCGGAGCAACGACGGTAGGGGGAGGGGGATTTATAAAATTCCAAGATTGTTACTCGTTACGAGAGAGAACTCGGAGAGAAGACCGTGTGAAACGAGGTCCGAGAGATGGGCGAACAGAGAGAGCGAGAGAGAGAGATAGGTCGCTTTGGTTAACCCCTTTTGTAACGCTCGATAAGAGCACTTCCGTACAGGGGGATATCGTAAAGTTTCTAGCCAGTTACCGGGGATACGTTCTAAGAAACCCGCAATATGTTAAACAGATCTCGCGGGGTAGGTCAACTCTTTGGGTAATAACCTCTTTTACGACACTCGATAAGAGCACTTCCGTACACAGGGATATCCTAATGTTTTTAAACGGTAACCGAGGGTTCCGAGAAACCCGCGATACGGTTAAATAAATTCTCGCGGTCTCGCGGAGATAGCTCGACTTTCGTTAATAAACTCTTTTACAACGCTCGATAAGAACACTTCCGTACAGGGTGTCGTAAGTTTCTCGGTAGTCGCCGGAGACACGTTCCGAGAAACCCGTGGCGCGTTAAACGGGGGAACGGATCGACTTCGGTCACCCTCGATAAGAGTTTCGAACTTCCACTCGCGAAGATACCCTAAAGTTTCCAGATACCGAGCGAACCTTTCGCGAAATTCTCGATACGTCCGACGTATCCGAGTTTCGCGAAGGTGAGCAGACTTTGGTCAACGACCTCTTTAAAAACACTTTCTCGCGTACTCGAAAGTTCCTAAACGATAACCGAACGTTCCGCGAGCAACGCGGTACACCGAACGGATCGAAGTCTCGCGCACGGTGGGTAAACTTCGCGAGTAAAAAGGGTCTCTCGACTAACCGTAAAGCTCCGGATAAGGATCTCCCGGTGCAGAGTCCATGGAGTAAAAGCGTCGCAAACTTCTCGGATGTACGTACGTACTGGATGTCGAGCGCGTGGTACGAAGCTACGGACAAATGCGGGATCCTGACGGAGAAGGTTCGCGTACTCCGTGGAGAATTTTCGCGAATTGGAGGACCGGTCTAGGTGCGTTCGTAAAACGTAACGACGCTAGGTAGCTCGCGATCGTCGCGTTGGTCTCCCGCGACGGGGGAATCGATCAACGATAAAACGGGTTGCAGAGGGACGCGTTTATAGCCGACACGGCTCCTCCTGGTACGTAGCTAGGTAGGTAGGTAGGTAGGTAGGTAGGTACGTACGTAGCGTGCACACGTAGGTACTCGGGATCGCGGGATCGTGGACGGGAACGTGCACCGAAGCCGCTCGTGTATTTAAAGGTATCGACGTGTCGTCGCAACGCTCGCTGCAAAGGCGCAACGTCGTCGGGCGGCAGGAAACTCGGCTTTGAAGGCGCATCGTCGCTCTTGCACGCCCTAGTTGCGCGTCGTCGATTCAAGGCCGCCGGTGTCGCTCGACCACCGTTTCTGCGTCGGTGGCTTCTTCCGCTCCCGTCCTCCGTTACCCCTTCCGTCGACCCCTTTCGCCCACCGTTCCACTTGTTCGCATCCGCCGACCCTCTGCGGATTTTCCCTAACGAATCCTCCAACGAGGAGATAATCGCGCCAAGTGGAAACGCGCTCCTTTTCGCCACGAATTTCATGGACGATACACTTTTCGAAGCGTATCCCGAGCGTACGTACGAGGACAACGTTTTTCGGATCTTACGATGGACTCTCTATAGCGTGTTCCAAAGCTAGTAATTCTACATGGAAAGTAGTTGACTCGTTCGATGATTAGGGACGATCCACGGTGTCGGTTGGACGTTGGTTAGATTGTTTTAGCGAGTACGATCCTGGTGTCCTACGAGAGCAAAGTTTTTTAGATCTTACGGGGTTTTTCTATAGTGTGCGATTCCAAAGCTAGTAATTCTATTATACATGGAAAGTAGTCGAGATTCGTTCGATGATTAGGGATGATCCACGGCGTCAGTTGGACGTTGGTTAGATTCTGTTACAGTGAGTACGATCCTGGTGTCTTGCGAGGGCAAAGTTTTTTTAGATCTTATGGGGACTCTCTATAGTGTGTTGCAAAGCTAGTAATTCCAAATGGAAAGTAGTTGACTCGTTTGATGATTAGGGACGATCCACGATGTCAGTTGAATGTTGGTTAGATTCTGTTCCAGCGAGTACGATCCTGGTGTCCTGCGAGAGCAAAGTTTGTTAGATCTTACGGGGACTCTAGAGTGTGCGATTCCAAAGCTAGTAATTCTACATGGAAAGTAGTCGAGACTCGTTCGATGATTAGGGACAATCCACGGTACCAGTTGAACGTTAGATTCTCTTCCAGTGAATACGATCCTGGTGTCGCTTCCGGTATTTACGCGAAAACGAACGGAGGTAATTGCACCAGCTGCGTCGGCATCCGATTTTTCTTAAGGTACTTCTGGAACTGGGTTACCCTCGGTGTTAGATTCGGAGTTAGAAACCGAATCGACGAGATCCAGGTATCGTGGAACGCGGTTTCTTTCCAAACCGACATCCGAAAACTTTGCAATCGTATTAGAATTCGATACGAATTCGACGAGGAGGAGAGATACCTGATCTCGAACGGTGTCCGCGAGCAATTGGTAAGAGTTCCGGAGCTACGAACAGGCTGGAGAACTCGCGCAATCTAACAGATACGCGTTCATAAGTCGAACGTGTTCGCGTTAGGTTCCCAATTCGCTTCGTCGTCAACCTTAACCTTAACCTACCCCGTCTATAGACTCTGGTACGTTCTCTCTTGCATAATGTAGATCGCACGTCCTCGAGTATCGATCTTCGTTTCGATCTTGCTACGATTTTTTTCGCTAATACTTTAACGAGACCCCAGTTTCAATGGCTGAGCGTACACACACACACACACACAGAGATGGACACACGTCGAGTGTCCCTTCGACGAAGGTTTCCGAGCGAGACTCCGGTCTAATAAACGACACCGATTCTCGATCCTCGTAGAAATTCGTGTCCCCGCGGCGTCGAAATGCACTTTGCCAGGTGCTTTACGTCCCAGCGATTAATCGCGCTTGGCGAACGGCTCGACTCGAGCCGCACTTGGCGCGGGATCGTTCCTGTTTCGGTTCGCTTGGGAAACGAGTCGTCTCGCGAAGCGGAAAACGCGTCTGCCGCGATTAACGAAATTGCCAGGGCCAGCGTCCTGGTCCTCGTCCCGAACGATCTCCTTCTCGAGATCGTCCTCGATCGTTCGATCTCGCGAAGCGTTTACCGAGAAAGAAATCACCAAAGATTCGGTAACCCACGCGTTCGATCGTCGCAACAACGGCTGTGGTGATCCTCCCGTGAAAGAGGATCCGTACCGACAAAGATTTCGCGAAATATTCTATTATGGTCCCGTGGAATCGGATTGGAGTGCACGGAACGGGCAGGACGTTAGACGCGGCGCGTAGATTCCGAGAAAATTGAAATGCGCCGACGGTACCGGCGAGAAGAAGGCGGTGGAACGAAATTTCCCGATCTAAAGATAGAATCCTCGCAGGCAGGCAGTCAGGCAGTCAGGCAGGAAGGCGGGCAGGCAGGCGGGCAGGCATCGGGGATTTGTCGCGGCGCGCTTTATCGCAATACGGTACATTCAATTCCTCTTGGCGTCGCGGTTTCCCCTCCTCGACCGACTTAATGAATATCTCCTGTCACGTGGACAGGGGGCGTATAAAGTTTTATCGCGCACGGGGTAGCGGCTGCAGCCCCGAAGGAACGGGAATGAATAAGGAGAGAAAGAAGAACGGCGAACCAGAGAGAGAAAAAAAGAGAGAGAAAGAGAGAGGGGTTAGGGAGGGGTACCTGGTCTCTTTTAATCGCTCCGCCATTCTAACGGCCAACGTCATCGTTATTCACTCGCGCAGGTTCGCACAAAGCCCCTCTCCTGACGCCGTAGCGGGCAAAGGGCACGCCTGCTCAACCTATTTTTCCATCCGCGACGACGTTTTCGTTTTGTCCCGTTCTACGCGGCTGTTTACATTCCTCCGTGGACGTGGTACCGGAGAGAGAGAGAGGAGGAGAAACGGTCGGTTGGACGAAGAAGGACACACGGTCGTAAGACGACAGGGGACGTAATTGTGAAAAAGCACGCCGAGGCCGGGCTCAACCGCTGGAAAAGCAAAGAGGGATTCGAGTGCTCGCCCGAGGAGCTAGCTAAGCACTCGTCGTACCGTTCCCTGCATATTGGTATTCCGAAGTTTCCAGCTTCGAGGCTATCTGGAATCCGTCCGAAATATAATACTTGGGACGTCGTCCAACCGAGACCCGACTCATTGTCGGTCCCTACTCCGGACTCTGCGCGGGTCCGATACGGTCTACCCTCTTGTAACACGGTTACGTCGGAAGGAACCGGGACGAGGATCGATCCGGATCTCGCGAACGATCGTACGATCGATCACGATCGAAACCGTAGCGTCGATCTTGGCTACGAACCGAACTCACCGACGATCTTTTCGGAGCGGTGTACCGCTCGTGGTTACCGAGGTTGCACCCTTTACCTCGTCGATCCGTAGCCGGTTAAATCGAACACCCTCGTACGTACAAATACGAAGTATTCCGAGTCCAAGTTTCGATGAAGTGCGAGTACCTTTCCTCTCGCGTCGTTTTCTCTGATAAAGTTTCGCACGGTTTCGCGAGTGATACGATCCTCGTAGGTTCGCGCGATCGTCGACAAGCGTAACCTTCTCGCGGTAACGTGGCGTCGACGATACGGAAATAGCCACCGATCCGAAGTATCGTAGTCGTGGGTCGGGGACAACCCGACTTGGAACGGATTTAGCTTAAATCCTTGCACGATCACGGTGTACAAACAATCTCTCTCTCTCTCTCTCTCTCTCTCTCTCTCTCTCTCTCTCTCTCTCTCTCTCTCTCTCTCTTTCTGTCCCGTGTCGGTCTTAATCGCGGGTTAATCGACATCCTCGCAAGGGTGGGTCGATAATACGAGCAACGGTGAAAAGCGAAGATCGAAGTGGGCGAGAACGGTGTCGAGGAAGTTGCGAGGAATCGAGGTGAATCGAGAGGCGAACCGTCCCGGCAAGATGCGGCACGCGATCGGCTCGATTCTCCTCGAATCGCGTAGGTCACCGTGCAATCTCCGGTAATGATCGGTCTCCATGGAGACTGGGCAAGCTGCTCCGGTTGCTGCCCGCCTCGCCCTTTTTCCTCGCGGAGCGGCGTTCGTCGAGCGACGCGGCCAAGCGCAGGAGCGCCGCGGCGGTGCCGTGTAGCTGCAACGACGCCGACGCCCGCAGGATGAAACATTAAAGTTGCGTTTGCGCCGATCGGGGCTGCCTTGAACTACTTAAGGAAGGATACGCGATTCAAGCACCGCAACACGGCCCGGCCCGGCCCGGCTCGGCCCGCGCGGTACACCACGGTACTCGCGCGACCTTTCGTCCTGCCGCGCTTCGCCGGTTTCCTACCACACTTTTTGCCCGGGGATGATGGATGATATTTGCGGAGTTTACCGTTCGAGGGTCTGGCCAGTACGGGAATATACGGTCGCGGCTAACGATCACCGTATTTCTGGAAATAGACTACTAACCGTGGACGTTGTTCGGGCTCCTCGCGGACGAGTCTTTCGGTCCCGCGAGGGGAGGATTCCTCCTCGAAGAGGACCAAACCGAACTCGAGGTACCTCGGTGCTCGGGGAATTCCAAGAATCGATGTCTCGATCACCCTTCGAACGAGTGATCCAACTATCGATGGCCTAGAGGCGGTTTAATCCTGGATTATCCACCTCGGTGTACACTTTTAGAACCTCCCGCGATGAATCGAGGATCCAATGACGTCCTTGGTATAGAGCAGTCTGGTCGACTGTTTACGAAAGAGGTTTTCCAAATTTTGAAATCTCCATCCCATTTTCAAAAGATGTTTCGATCATCCTTCGAACGAGTGATCCATCGACGACCTAGAGACCGTTTAATCCTAGATTATCCACCACGATGTACACTTTTAGAACCTCCCGCGACGAATCGAGGATCGAGGACTCCTCCGTCCCATTTTAAAGAGGAGTCGCGCGGTTAGGACGATGGAAAAGGTATCCACTTGTTCCCAGATTCGAGACGGAATCTGCCACGAGTTCTTAACGAGGCCCTTATTGTTTTCAGCGAAGTCGTAGAAGGAATCAACTTACGATAAATTCTGCCAATTACCCGACGGCGGGTAGAGCTCGACAACGATCGCGGCTCGTAAAGTTTCGCGGGAACGGTTTCACGATTCCCGCGGGACCGTTAGCGCGATTACGATTTTTCCAACGGCATTGGACTACAGGTAACGCGACCTCGTCGCTCTTTTCGTCTTGTCGAGAGCCAATTACCGATCGAGACCTTTCATCCCGTTTTCTTGCCCGTTTGTTCCATCGAGAAAAAAAAAAAAAACAAAAAACTGTCGATTTGCGACGCGTCGAGGATCGTCGAGACACCCCATTGGTCCTCGATTCTCGTTTCTTGCGTTCGTCGAGGGGTTGCGACTGTTCCGAACCTAGAAACCTTTCGGACTCGATCGGGACGAAACGATCAACGGTTCGCGAATAAATAATCTCTTCCGGGGGCGCAGCCGCGAGCCAGAAGTTTCAATTTCTGCTTCTTTCCCCCGTTTGGTAATTGCATCCAGTGAGATCTGGGTCATCCTTCGCCCACGGTGGCTCCGTTTCTTTCGCCGATTATTCGAAGACAATGCACGTCCAAAGACAAAACCCTCGCGTTTGCGAAGTCCAGCCACGTCGCGGCACTTAGTCTTTCCCCGGTCATTGTTGTCCACGATGGAATTTTTTATCCCGCTCGAATGCTACCCAGTTTCGCGACGGGGGTCGACCACCCGGCGAAGGACACGCGCGTTACGAGTACGTTGAATTATCTACCGAGGACGAGGCTTGCCCGTAAACGCTCAACTTGGACGTTAATAAGGCGACTCGCACCGGCTACTCGACCCGCCGAAGCTTCGATGCGCATTACGTTCCGTATAATCCACGACCGTGAAAGACTCGACCCTTTTCACTCGAGAGACGATCCTCGATCGCCTCTTAATTCTGTGTACTTCTCTCCAATTTGGAAAACTATCGTGGTTTGAAATTTAAATTAAAATTCAATTACTCCTTTCTTGTAAGATGTACACACACGTATACGAAATATTGAAATGAAAATGTTTCAAATTGATTACACGAAGGATTTCATCGAGGTGCTAGTTTCCGGTAGCAGAAAAGCTTCGAGTGCAAAGACTTAAGAATGAATTCTGTGGCGCTCGCGGACGTTTATCCCTTCGATTTAGTCACTCTTATAGTATACTCAGCTGCGACGGTGTCTCGTGTCTCGTGTCTCGTGTCTCGTGTATCGTTGCCTTCGAAAATTCCAGGTAGTTCGATCGAAACGAAGTCGAAATTATCGATATCGGGAGGACATCGAGGTCCCGTATCGGAGGCTACGGGTGAATCGAAGCTGGAGGTTCGCCGTAGTGTCTCGTTTCCCTCTGTGTCGTCCCGCTAATCGTCTTTCGAGCAACGCGTAACATCGTTTACGCCGATACGTTCTCCGTTGGCTCGTTTGCCCGAGAACCGGTTCGAAACGAAGCTATCGGGGCGTTACCATCGGTGGTCCGTACTCGACGATACGATCTCAGGATCGACGGCTCTGTGGACCGTTCGCAGCAATTGGAACTTTACTTCTCCCGTCTGGTGTACACCGGTGTCGAGGTAATCGAGAAAGTTTCCGCCCTCGAACAGCCGGAGTCGCGTCACCGTTTAAGGGACCGAACGTATATATCTGTCCGTGTACTCGGGTGGGGCGCGAAGTTTCGCGACAGTGAACGAGACCGAGAGAGCCACGAAACCTTCGAGAGGCTCGATTAACGTATTCGTTGTGTTTCGTCGAACGTTACGTTTCCTCGTCCCGTAGCGCGTGTTTTAATATTCGATGGCGCATTAACGGGAAACCGCGTTTTTTCGACTGTTTCAGGGGCGCCTTCTCCGTGGTGCGGCGATGCGTTCAGAAGAGTACCGACCACGAGTTCGCGGCGAAAATCATAAATACGAAAAAGCTCACGGCCAGAGGTAAGCTCGAAAAAATAAAAAAAAAAGGAAATTTCAGCGGTCTCGCGGAGAAACGCGCGACCGCGGTCTTCCGCTCGCTACTCGGAGAGTAGAAAACTACCGACCCTTGGTCAGGGGAGGGCCGTTACACGCCGCGCCAGATTTCTCGACTTTTCTGGCAGCCTTTGACGTGGAACCGCGCTAAATATTTACCAAGGATCGGGTAAACGACTCGAAGAGTCACAATGAGAACGAGGGCTTTGAGAGGCCGCCCTGCGAGAATCCGCGATACCGGATACCGACCGGTGCCCGGTTCACCTTCCTTTTCGATATTAATGCGTCGATGCGAACGAGACCCGGGTAAAAAAAAAGAAAAACTAGCGCGAGCGGCGCGAGTTTCGTTTCTTTTCGACGTTGCATTCGGGAATGCGAGCGAAATCGCGGATTCGCGGGTCGGTTTCCCCGAATACCAGATCTCGGGCTCGTAGACCCCTCTCGAGTTAATCGAGGACATTGATAGATGCCTACTTCCCGAGATTAATACTCCGAGCGGTTCCCGTTTATAGCGTCCCTCGCCAAGACTAATCTCTTTCGCGCCCGAGTTTGGGAGAACCGGCCGATCGCTCAATGTCCGACCTAAGAAAATAGTATCCTTCGAGCGAGAGTACCTACAATAGAGATTCTCGAGAGGGGAAGTACAATATCCGGAGTATCTGCAGGCGAGGAGTATTCGCGATACGGTATGCCAAGATCAGAGGTATCTGCGACAGAGTATCTCTAGATTAGAAATATCTAGGTTAGAGTATCTCTGGATTAGAGATATCTACGTTAGAGTATGTCTAGATTAGAATTATCTACGTTAGAGTATCTCTAGAGTAGAAATATCTGGGTTAGAGTATCTCTAGATTAGAAGTATCTGGGTTAGAGTATCTCTAGAGTAGAAATATCTGGGTTAGAGTATCTCTAGATTAGAAGTATCTGGGTTAGAGTATCTCTAGAGTAGAACTATCTGGGTTAGAGTATCTCTAGATTAGAAGTATCTGGGTTAGAGTATCTCGAGAGTAGAAATATCTACGTTAGAGTATCTCTAGAGTAGAAATATCTGGGTTAGAGTATCTCTAGATTAGAAGTATCTGGGTTAGAGTATCTCGAGAGTAGAAATATCTGGATTAGAGTATCTCTAGATTAGAAATATCTAAATTAGACTATCTCTAAATTAGAAATATCTATGATAGAGTATCTCGATAGTAGAAATATCTACGTTAGAGTATCTTTAGATTAGAAATATCTACGTTAGAGTATCTCAAGATTAGAAACATCTACATTAAAGTATCTCCAGATTAGAGATATCCACGATAGAGTATCTCCGGATTAGAGTTATCTACGTTAGAGTGTCTCCGGATTAGAAATATCTACGTTAGAGTATCCCCAGATTAAAGATATCTACGATAGAGTATCTCCGGATTAGAAATATCTACATCAGAGTATCTCGAGACCAGAAAGCACCTAGAATCTAGTAATCGCGCCATTAGAAGTATCCACCATAGAAGAAAAGGTACTTTGGCTCGATTAGAAATACACGATACGTAGCCAAGTCTCGGTGTGTCGTCGTCTCCAGGGGTGGGCCCCAGGGTCTGGTGGTTTTCTATAATTGCCCCGTCGGCGGTCGTAAATTTCTTCGAGGTTGTAAACGTCGAAACTCTCGGAGGAACGGTTCGGTCCGCGTTCGATTACCGCGGTTCAGGTGCGCCGTGACGGTTCCTTTTGCGCGGCGCGGTTCCTTTTAGCGCGGCGGCCACGCGCTAATTATTTCCGTCCGTAAGCATTGTTCGGGGGTAATTCGCGCGATTAGAGACGGAATCGCGGAAAGAGCCGGGGCCTCCGTACGCGAAGACTTAGCGTCTAAAAACAACGAGCGACGCCGTTGTCAACCTGCCAACATTCCATCGCGACCAACAGTTGCCAGTGCCGTGCGATCGTCGGTCCAGGGAAAAGGCCTGTCCACCACCCTCGCACCCCTTCTTCCCCCTGTCCTCTGTTCCCCGATCCGTTGAAATTCGAGACGAAAAATTGAGCGAAACGTACGCGTCGGTGCGAGTGCAGTTCTTCGAAGCCAAACGAGCGTCGTAATCGAATCAATCGAAATATCCAGGGGCCTAGCGAGCGTTATCCGATAAACGGAATCGCGTAGCCATCGATCGAATCAACCGTGCCAATAAGGGCCCTCGACCGTACACCTGCTCGATGGACACACCATCGGTCCGTTCACCGTCGCGTAAAACCCGTGTCGTCGCGTATTCCTCTTTCTCTTTCGGCTCGCGATACTCCACAAGATCGAGCCACGGACCGCGTCGTTAAAATCGTCGGAGACACGCGAAGAAAGAAAAAAGAACGGTACGAGGGAAATTTCCAAAGATACTCGTGGAAGCGGTAAAAATAATCTCGGGAGGCGCAGCTTCTTTTACATTTCTTTTTTTTTTTTCATCGCGACCACCGCGCTTCGTCCGCTAATATCGGGCGGTTCTCCTCGGACGAAATCGTGTCGCGTTGGAAATCAACGAGACCGATGGAAAAAGCCGAGACGTAGATTTTCAAACGGAGAGAACTCGGAGAGTAAATTTTGCAAACTTTTAAAGAACAATTTCGACCGAAGAGTCTACGATTATTTAGAGAAACGTCGTCACGATGAAGAGAAAAGGAAGGTAGACGATTGGGTGTAGAAGAGATCGAACGAAAAATAAAAATAAAGCAGAGCTACGCGCGCGTGGAAAAGTTTCTCAACGATGAAAGAATCTTTAAATTTGACGAAGATTTGTCGGTTGGAACGGATCGTTTAACGAACCACCGTGTACGATATTTCGAGCTCCTGGCGGGGTAACTCTATATCCGTCTACGATGTTCTCCAGTGATCGTTCTGATGCTCGCGGTGACGTTACGCGGCGCGGAATGGCAATTTTCGGTACTCGGTACGAGAATATCCGGTTCCGTTTCCGTTTTCGAGTCGCGGCTGGTGGCTCGTCACCGGTTCCCGTCGATGAATTTCAACGATCGAATCGATCGTCGCGCAGCTCTACCGTAAGTTTCATTGTCGGCATCGATCGATTCGTTGGCACCGGTCCTAATACGCGCTCGCGTGACTCATTCGCGTCTCGCGGATGTTTCACGGAACTCTAAATATACGGGAAGGTGTCCGATTCGGGCCGAATATTAAGATACAGCCTCGCAGTTGACGGAAGTAACGCGCGAGATTCGCTAGCGAATCGCGTACAACGCGGACGATTATCGCTGGAAAATACGCGAGGCGATCGGTCGATCGGACGTTTCGCTTAATTAATAAACCGGATTTGTTTCCTCCGTTACTTTCGAGCCTACGTCGGGAAACGTTAAATACCGACGAGATATTTCGCGAGAAATACCAGAACGGTGTTTCTCCAACGGACTGTATACCGGACGAAGTTTAAATTTCTAAATAAGAATAATTCTCCAGCATTTTTCCGCATCGTTGGCCACGCGTTATCGCATCGAAGTCGTAACAGTTCCATTCGGTCCTTGACCGACGCGAAAGTACTTCGACGTTTCGATTTCTCTACCAAGTCTTTCGTCGTTAAATACTCGCCATCGAAACGGATCTACCCTTTCTCGGATCTTCTCTTCCGTGGAGTTTCAATTTTTACGAAGCGATTACAATTCGTTTCAATTTTCACGAAGCGATTACAATTCGTTTCTCCGCACCGTTGTAAATTATTCTTTCTCCAATTGTTTCAAATATCCATCGAACCGGAGCAATCCTCTTTGCACGAGTGATGTCGCGACCCTTGCGAAGGATATCTTTCGTGAACTTTCGCGCAACGTTATTTTCGTCGAATCACGAAACGGAACGTCGCGAGTAAAGTGTAACACGCGCGCTGTTACACTTACTCTCAATTTCCGCGGAAAATGAGATTCTTCGCGGTAAGTATCCGGTTACGGTGCGTTTTCACCGCGGATGTCGACTCGCGATGGAAACTCGACGGTTTCGGGCTCGGAGAGCTGTTTACCTTGATACCGTTCCACGTTGGGTTCGATCGGAGACCGTAATCGAGCTTCAGAATTCGAGCGCCGCGAGGAATTTTCGAGGGTCGCGCGCAGAATGCGGAGGGGGTAGGGGGGCAAGAATCCGCGGGCCGGGGGTAAAGACCAAACGGGAGCAAAAAGCCGATCGCGTTGCCGTAGAGAGTGGATGTCTGAGCATCGTTCGCGGACCGCGATCCAAGTAAGCGAAAATGGAGGATCTCGTTCGCGGGATTGAAACGCGGAGGGAGTCCACGAAACCGTGGACCGTGGAACGGTTTCGAGAAAACGACGAATTCTTTCAGCGAAGATGGTCCTTTCCTCGTCGATACCGTTATTTTTCGTCGATCGAACCGAGAATCGCCATGCGTTTCGAGACGGAAGCTTCGCCAAGGCCTCGTCCAGAGAAATTTTTCCGTGATGTCTCGTATCTCGACGATATCCACGCTCGAAAAGATTTCTAATTCGTCTAACCTTCGAAAACGAGTCAACTCTCCTGGACGAGAGTTTGCTCGAACGTGGACCGAGAATTGCCCCGCATTTCGAGACGGAAGCTTCGCGAAGGCCTCGTCGAGAGAAAATTTTCCGCGACGTCTCGTATCTCGACGTTATCCACGCTCGGAGAGATTTCTAATTCGTCTAACCTTCGAAATCGACTCAACTCTTCTGAACAAGAGTTCGCTCGTACGATCGATTCGAGAATATTCAAGACGGCCAATATCGCAAAAGCGAAAAATTCCCCCCTGTAAGTTTAATCGGACGACCCAGACCGTTCCACTTCTGTTTCCGTAACTCGTCTCGAATAAAATTCCAAGTCGCGTCGTATTCCCCCGTGGCGGTGCACTCCGTAATTTTTCACCGATCTCCAGCTGCGCGTAAACGCACCGGTACCGGTGTTTCGTAAGCCACTCGCTGCACTCTCGCAACGAGCGACTGAAAATTCCGAAACGAGGAGGAGCGATTCTCCACCGTAAGGGAATTAATTCGCGGGATCGGAGCGCGGTGGGCGTGCACCGTGAAACCGTTTTCTATCTTTGGCTTCGGTTCCAGTTTCTCCGCAGAGGCGAAAGGTAACGAGGGTGGAAATAAAAAAAGGTTGCAGCGGGCAGGGAAGATGAGCCTCTCCCTCCCTACCGTGCGGATCCCTCCCTCCCTCTCTCTCTCTCTCTTTCTATCTCTCTCGCCGCAAAGAGGGCTGGTACGGTCGCACCCTCTTCCACCGGTGACGACCTTGCTCCAGTAACCTCTTGACCTACCGCCACGGCCGTCGTTCGACTGTGCGCTCGCTGAAACGAATAAAGCGCGCCGTAGCACCGCGTCGAGCTCACCTTGATTCAGCCGGGACAATCGGAACACGCGGAAGTGGAATCGCTGAGCCCTCGAGGGCCGATTTCCTCGCGAATCGAATACTCCGGCTCCCATTTACCAACGTTTCCGGTCTCTCGAACGACCGATCGCGAACAGAAGAGCGAGAACCCGATCGACTATCCGAGAAGCGTTTTTCATCGTTCGATTTTTACAATTATCTAAATGGAACGTCCATACTCGATGCACTAACGCTCGTTTCGAGTTCGGATCGCAACCGTTCGACGTACGTGTCGATGTACAATAATTTTAACCGATCGAAACATCGGTCCTCTTCCCACCTGGACGAAGGTCTACGATAATAATACGGACAGTGTCGTTTCTAGAGATCTCGAGGCCCCTGCTATTTCTATCGCGGTACGATTGAACAGTTCTTAGCTACCATACATTACAGAATGCTCGTAAAACTACCGATCCGGAAGGATCGTTTCGTATCGGTAATCGTTCGAGCCTAAAATCGATTCTTCGATACGAAAAAACGGAAAATTTTCGAAACACCGTGGAGCAACGGACCCGTCTCTAGAAATCGCACGTATGCGCGAAACATCGCGAGGAAAGAAACACTGGTCGTTTGTTTTGTCAGTTTGCCAATATTTCGCTCTTACTTCGATCTATCCTTAGCGTCCGGCCGTAGTCGATAACGTTTAACCTATCGAAATCGTACGAGTTCGGGATCGAGCGTACCGCTGTACCTGGTCGTGTACAGTGACCTATAGAAACGCGTGCACGGTCGTTTCGATGGTAAGTCTCGCTCGTGTTCGGTCCATTGTTCGTTCACTGATCATTTACGCGCATCGGTCGTGTTCGAACGGATACGGATTCGAATTTTTGCAAGGATTTCGAATCGGTTGAATCCGAACACGAGTCGATTAACCTACTAGAACGAATGCACGTGAGCGCGAAAGATCTCGGCGTTGAAGTATCGGAAGTGGTGGTTCTCCGTGTTGCAAAGTTCAGAATATAATATCTAGTTTATTACTATATGCAGGGATCTCGCGTATCTAGTAGGACGACCCTTCCGTACCAATACGGAGACACTTCTTAAAACTGACATCGATATCTGGCACCCTTAAGATCGTTGTTGCATTCATTCCAACACTCCGGTATCGAGTTCGTGGACTCGCGAGATGCAACACGGTTGCACGAGACGCGAGATGCAATACGGTTGCACGAGACGCGATGTTGTAAAGTTCAGATTATAATATCTAGTTTATTACAATATGCAGGGATCTCGCGTATCTAGTAGTACAGTTATTGTATATATAAGAATATAAAATTGGAACAAATGCGTGTACAGTGATACGTGTCTCGATGTGAACGACGACTGTCGCGTTGTCTTTCCGACTCTGGACTTGGAACTCGACTGAAAAAAAAACCAAAAGGAAACCGCGAGATGCAATACGGTTGCACGAGACGCGAGATTCACCGAGACCTGGGTCGGTCAGTATGGATCGGGTTCGTAAGAACGGGGCATCGGTCTTCGTAGCTTCTGGCCCGTCGAATAATTAATCGAGCACTCTGTTCGGAGTTTCGTCGACGGTGTTGCCATTTGAAATTCTGATTCGCGGGAACGGGACTCGACGATGGACGAGGAGGGGAAAGGAGGATCTGGGAACGTTCGCACGTTCCTTTCCCCTATCGATTCCCTTTCCTGTTCTATTTATCGACGAGGAACGCCGAAGTCGTCGCGCCGAGTAATTTCCTTTGCGTTCCTCCGCGCCGTCGAGTGCCTATTTACGCAAAGCGGACGTTCTGGTAATTATCGATGAGATTCACCGCGCGCGATTTTTTCCACGATTTTTCGCCCGGTTTTTTTCTTTGCCACGGTTAATGGGCGAACGCAGGAAACGAACGTTCCTAGAACGTTTCATCGATCTCGATGAAATAATTCCGCAGCTGACGGATCGAAGTCACCGACTGGGAAGTGTGTTCGTCGATTTTCTTTGAAAAGAGAAAGAAAGAATCGTTAAGAGAGGATCGAGCGACCGAAGATGTCGATTTCGGGGAAAGAAGGGATCGATTTTGATCTCGAAGGGGTCGATTTCGGTGAAAGAAGGGATCGGTCGAGATCATCGAGAGAATTGTGATCGTCGAGTCGACGTTTTTGTTCCCGCGAGAAGCAAAGAAGAAAAAAAAACAACAACAGTGTACTCCCTCTGTCGGCGCGATAGCATCGAAACGCAAAATGCACGTCCACCGGCGGTATATTCTTATCACGCCCGAGGGATCAAGGGCTGTGCATCGACCAGCCTTCTCTCCTCCCTTCTCTCTGCTCTCGTCCCTCGACGAGCCTGTTCGAGCAACATCGCGAGGGTAGGGAGAGGCAGAGTTTCTGCCGAGTTTCGTGACATTCGTGCTCCATCGAACGCAAAGCAACCGGCCTGGATCGGCCTTGTAACGCAAAAAGAGCCTTATCTCTCTCTCTCTCTCTCTCTCTCTCTCTATCTCTATCTATCTCTATCTCTTCTCGTTGGCTCAAAGCGGTCGCGTCGTCCGTCAACGATTCCACGGATTACGCGTCTACGAACGAGGAAGATCTTTTTATTTTTATCCCAGCTGGATCGAGCGTTCTCGCGGCGAAGAAGAGAAAAGAAGAGAGAGAGAGAGAGAAACACGAAAGACGGTCCCGACTTCTGACAAGGAAGATTCGATTTACCGGCGGGTTCGAAACTCGATTCGTCCTCGCGAACCCTCTTTCCGTTTTAGGGGCTCGAGAACGATCCCTCCAGGGGTTACAGTTCCCCCTTTGAACTTGTTTCGCGATCCCTATCACGGTGGCACGGATACAGGGGAATTTACGACGAAAAGTTCGCCGCCGCCGCCGTCGTGGAAAAAAGTCAGCTTTTTTTTTTCTTATCGCGTTAGCGAGGGGATACGTTGCTCCGTGAATCTCGAAACGCGATGGCGCACCTGTGTCGTGAATAATTGGCCGCGTAGGCGAGCATGGCGTCGCGTTATCACGGGAGACTTCAACGACTCTAGCGTGTCGGTGTTCGCTCCCTCTCTTGCTCGCGAGTTACCGAAATCTAGAGTCACGAGTCGCCACCGATGGTGCGCGTTGCACTTGATCGATACTTTCACCGTAATCTTTCGAACCGGATTGGACGATATTTATCGCTGGAACACGGACACGAAAAGGGCAACGACCTTGCAGGTACACGCCCGCGAACGATAGGTGGCAAGAGAACGATCCGTCTTGGAAAGAAACGCGACTGGCAACGGGTCAGTTCGAGGGTCGTCCCTACTCGTTCCGTTTGCTCCTGGAATCGTGTCTGGACGTTCCAATCCCGACGAGATCTTTCCCAAACTTGTTCCCCGATTCCGTGGTGTCGCCAACCCCTCCAAATATCTCGACGTTAATGTTTGCACAGAGGGATGGAATCGAGAGTAACAGGTCGCTCGATAAGTTTCGTCACCGACACCGAGCTACCGGCTTCTTCGTTTATACCTTTCCAAAGATACGGTGTCACTCTTCGACGAACGCGCGTAAAGTTTCTTCCTCGTATTCTCGACTCGTTCGTGTATTTACGAATCGTTCCAAGTACGAGCTTCGTTTCATTTTGTTGGAATACAACGACATTGAATCATGGAACACTTGAGAAGTCAAAGCACGGTGGATGAGTTCGATACCGGGTTTCCTATTTTTTCGGTTAATGTGTCTACGTGATCGTTACACTCTGTTCAGTTGTTCGTAACCGTACTCCGCTGTACGATTGTCTTATATTTATCTAAAAATAAACGTCCTATTTACATATTTTCTCTCGTGCTAAACAATTCCATAACCCCCACATATTTCTTTACAATGGAAAGAACCTTAGACACCTCGAACAAAAGCTTCCATTAGCTTCGATTTTCGAGACGATTCGAACGCTCTTGTACCATTCGTAGAAATAAAATCTAATAGAACTGGAGAAACGCTCGCGTCTCCGATGGTAGTCGATCGAGGCACACCTCCGATCGCGAAGTTGGAACAATTTGACGTGCCGGTCGCGGGAACAACGAGGACAAGTTCCGAGCTACGTGTCGCTCGGAAAGTTGCTCGAAAAATATTATCTCCGAGGGTAGTTACGCGGTACCCTCGGCTCCGGTTAATCCCGAATTCACGTAACGTCGAGTTTTTCGTCCGGGTACGAGTAACGCGCAATTGGAATCGCTCGTAGAAGGGAAACGACGTCGTCGAATAACCCAGTTTCCGCTTGTTTTTTTTTCTACTTTTTTTTTTTCTCTTTCTTCTCTCTCTCCCGTCCCGTGAAGTGGTCCCGTCCTCCAATTTGCTTCTCCTCGTGCGCCTCCAGTGTTCTTCGCGGGCCCTCGTCGCGTCGTAGGTGCTCGTTAATTCTGGTTGTTTAATGTGGCGCCCGGGTAGAACGAAGACCGTGGAGGCTCGGGCGCTCGGTGATTTAATTATAGGCGGGGGAGCTGCACACTGCGTGGGAAAATCAAGAGAAATTGTCCTGTCGCCCCTCTACGCACGTAACCGAGAAAACGCGTTCGCGTTTCGGTCGTTCCGTTCGCCGCGAAACGAACAAATACCTCCCGTACGCGCCCGCGCTTCGAAACCGCTTCGTTTCGAGCGCGTCACCTCGGAGACGCGTTCGGTTTAATTAATAACCCACTCGTTGCGACGGCTGTCTCGACAGATTGGTTAATCAACGTCTTTACAAATCTCTCTCGCTCGCTCTCTCCACCCTCGAGACGCCTCGAATTATTTATTTGTTTCGGATCGTAGCGGCGTGTAACTCTAGCGAGCGAACTTTGGCCTTCTCTTTCGTCTTCGAACGACTCTGGACCTTCTTCGAATCAATCTCACCAGTGTTCTATCAACGTTCCGGTAACACCTTCGAGCTACCTTTCGAATCGTGTCTCTCGCGTTCGCGATGAAAATGAGGATCATTGAGAACAACGACGCGATACCAGGTGTCTATGAACGATCGAACGAAGAACGTTCGACGAACACTCGAGCGATATCGCGACGCGTAAACGAACCCGTTGAATCTGAGAAAAGGTCAACGTTGCGACCGAGCCTGATCCGTAGATTTTATCGACGAGGTCGCCGCGATAAAGCTTTATTCGTGTACCGAACGTAGAACGGAGCCGACTATTTTTAGAGCAGCGTTCGCGGGGGACCGTGGGAGTTTCTGCAAAGCGGCGAAGTCGATGTAAAAATAAAAAAAAAAAAAGGTAAAACCACGTTTTCCAACCCCTCGACGTCTACTCGAAGTGTTCTTCTCGCATCGTGTCGTTTCTCTCGCGTAAATTCGTTTCGTCGCGATCGAAATTTCCTTCGCGATGATTTCGATCGATCGTCGAATATGGACGACCATCGACGAGTGTTCGCGCGCGAATTTCAAACGCGAAACCGGAAGGGGTCCGTTGAAGCGATCACCGGTTGCATCGGGGGCCCTCGTCTCGATAACGCTCGCGACGTATCGATCGTCGATTCTCGAAGGACGCGGCGTTCAGGGCCGCGTGCATCGAAAGGAAACAGGAAATCGTCCTCGAAATGACCCGGCCACCGACAAATCCAATTTTATCGCGGTCCTTGGTGAATTACCCACGAGGAAACTCGTCAAGGAACCTCGTTGGGAAAGTCGATTTCGCGGTAATGACTATACTCGGCATTGGCTGTCGTTATCGCGAAACTTTCGCGATAAAGCTCCCTCGGAACCGAATTGGAATGCTCGCTCGCTCGCGCCGCGCGAAATTCCGTCGCGGTTGTTTCGAGGATCGATTTTATGATTTACCAGCTGTCGCGGTAAATGTTCCACCAAACGACGAAACGGTGTCTTACGATCTCCTCGAGCTGAACGTCTCCCCTTAGACACAGTCTTTAATTTCGTTTCTTGGACGCAGTCACGGTCCTGTAACCCTACCAACAACCGATAACGTTCCTTTTCCCAAACGTTTCCGTAACAACTCACGAGACTCTTTCCGCTCCCGTAACAACGCACGACACTCCATACGACAGACAGCTGATAATCGAAATTCCTTTTGCATACGTTCCCATAACAACTCACGAGACTCTTTCCGTTCCCATAATGACGCACTCCCTATACAACACAGAACACTCGGGACAAGAACGGATACAAAAACCCGACACATAGGAGACCCGTGATTAGATCCGCGCGAATCTATCACCGACGGTACCGCAATTAAAGTTTAATACAAAAGAAAATAATAAAGAGTTCGATCTCCCGTTGGAGATCGACATTTTTTGTATCGAATCCTTAATTATTACGTGACAGTCGCTTACGAATTTTATCACCAGGATGATTTCGAGAGGCGTAGGGAACTTCACGCGGTTCGAGATCGTTCTCGACCGGTATCTCCAGTCATTGATAGAAATTTAAATAATTTCAGCGCGTCGAAATCATTTGAAAGATACTTCGATTCTAGAAGAATTGTAATATTATTAAAGCGATCGTGTATTCGCGAACGTTCCATTGATCTCCGTCTACAGATCTCGGTGTCTTTTGTTTCAGATTTCCAGAAACTCGAACGTGAGGCGCGGATATGCAGGAAATTGCAGCATCCAAATATCGGTAAGTGCACTCTCGATTACTTGGATAGCTCGTTTAAGTAGAAACGCGATGGACCGGGAATCGAAATCGTTTTCGAATACGGACCGAGCAGTGGATACGGTCTTCGATGATCAGACGTGCTTTTCAATTCTTCCTTTCGATCGTTTGCGCGACGAATTTGCGCTACTTGGAAGCAATTTCTCGATTCGGGGCGAGAATTCCACCTCCCTAGTAAGAACGAAACCTTTCGAGAAACTTTCCGTACGAAATAGCATGCATCGGAGACAGGGTCCCGTGGAACGGACGCTTTCTTAACTTTTTACGCGATACGTTACCAGAGACGTCGAACCGACCTCGAGTTTCTCAAACGACGCGTGTATTTTAAGGTCGACACAAGGTCGCGTATTATTATCGTATTTCTATCGGCCGCGACACAGAGCCGAGAAAAGAAAAATAAAAAAAAAAAAAAAAAAAAAGAGTGTACAACGGGGTCGTTTGAAACGCTCAAGGCCGCTCTCGGTATCTCTGAAAACGTAACACGCGCAAAATTGAAAATTCGTCTCGATCCGCGTCGGAAGGTCGTTTCTCTTTTTATTTTTCTTTTTTTATTCTTTCGACGAGATCTCGCTCCGCGTCGACGGGATCGAAAATCAAAACCGAAGCAACGATTCGCTCGGCTCTCTCGGCTCTTCTCTGCCACGATCGATGGTCGATCGATTCGTTTTCCGTTTCGGTATGGAAAGTTTCACGCGCGAATCGGCGCAGAATCGAGGGTGAAATTTCCGCGTGTCCATTAAAGCGCTCGCGGCCGTAAAGGTAGCGTCCAATAGATCGTGAAAATATATTTATTCGAGCGTCGCAGAGGGCACGTGAAGGCAGACTCTCCCCATCGACCCCGACGCCATCGCGTTGCGGAGCGCCGCTTGGAAATTATAAACGGAGAATAACCCAACGGGCGATATTGGAATCCAATAAAGCAAGGAGAGTGAATAAAACGCGTCCCGCGGAAACAGCCCCGGCGAATTTCCCCGTTACACTTGTCCAGCTTCGATCCAGCTCCGAGAGAACTTCTCCACTCGCGGCGCGTGGCGTAGCATTCTCTCGTCTTTTCGATCGGCGTCTTTGGACGAATTTCGTCCATTGTGCATCGACGTCCTTGTACAATTTTCCACGAGCTCGATCTCTCGATATTCCCATCGTGCGTTCGAGATGACTCGCGTCTCGAATTCGCACGATCGCGGGGTTTCGCGAGCTCGCCTCGATCGCGAACGAACGAACAAACGCTGGTTATTGTTATCGAGAATCGATAAATATTTACAGAGCGTTACGCTCGTTAACCGGTCGTGCTCGGTCGCTGGTACGCGATAATAGTAATAACGGTAATAATACTAACGGCTTTATTGCGCCATGAAAATATACGCGCGGACCGCGAGAGACGAGCTTTGGGTATCGAGTTCGACAATGGCCGAAGTAGAACGAGAACCAATGCGAATGTAATCGTATCTACCTCGATTGTGGAATTAAAGTCGAAAGGAAGAGACGAGGACTGGAAAAGAGTGAAAAGAGTGGCGCGTACGAGATCGTAAGGGTTGTTCGAGAGAAAGCACGAGAGGAACCACGAGAGGATTCGCAGAGGGTTCGTCCCACGACCGATTATCCGGAGCATCGAATACTTGGTGCATCGGCAACGTACATAGAGGTAGCCAGGACGTCTAACGATGCGGGGCAGTTGAACGACGCACGTTTACGTTTAACCGAATCCAGCACAGAAGCTCCAGGAACGTTCGAGCAGGTAGAGCGTTTAACGGAAGATGTGCACTGCTCGTGGATACCGTAACTTGTTGCGAGCAAGACGATAGGCGCAAGATCGAAGCGATTTCTACCGATTTTGACCAGCAACGAGTTACGATTAAGAATGTACAGGGTTAACGAAACCTCGACCGGCGTATTTTTATTTAACGACGGTTGTACCGAACTGGGAGAGGTGACGAGAGATTCTTTGTTCAAGAATTGGATAAACGGCAGTGTTACCAAAAGGTAGAGAAAGGAATTGGGAGACGAGGTGAGAATGGAACTGTGAGAGGTGACGAGAGATTCTCTGTTCAAGAATTGGATAAACGGCAGTGTTACCAAAAGATAGAGAAAGGAATTGGGAGACGAGGTGAGGACGCGAGAGGCACTAACGAATTCTCTGGAAAAGTTTCACGAAGAAGGAACCGAATGGTTCCAAGCGACACGAGGAATTCGTAATTTTCGAGCTGGTACGTGTAAGAGAGTTTTCAGAGGGTGGTAGCAGGACCAATGTTGCGAAACGGAGGATCGGGGAAGGATCGAGAAAGACCGTGACGATCGCTCGTTGTAGACACTGGCGTGGAAATGCATTCCGTGACGTCGATATCGCAAGCCGGTGGACATTTAGGCTCCGAAAGGTCAGCATCCCTGAACGGGCAACGCGGCAGGATTACGCTCGGGATTATGGGATCTCCCGGTGTCCAGCCCTCGCCCGTTAAACTGCAGCAGCTCGTTAACTAAGTGTCCTCACGGTTCGCTACTTTCGATGAACCTCGAACGAAGTGCAATTTGCTGAAAAGAGACCCGGTCAAAGCTAAAGGGAGCGACGTCGCGAGCGACAGCTAGCTGCGGTCGGGTGTATCGGATACCGTATATATATATGTATATATATATTCTGCATTTTAAAGGAGCACTTTCGTGCACCGTAATTACGGCGAATAGCGTACACGCGGGTGCGTATACGCCAGTTCGTCGCGAAAATAGAGAACTCGAACCCGTATCGTTGCACCATCGATTTTCTTTCGCTGCCGAACGGAACGAATGCTTCAATCGCGTAATTTGTTCGCAATTATCCCGATTACTTTCCGCGTTACGATATCGTTCCGCGTATTGATCATTCGTGCGCGTTTCAACGAACGATTTCGAACGGTGCGTGGATCAACGTGGACGGACAGTTGTTAATTATCGTTAAGACGACCAACGAACCTTGGTCGCTTTCCAGCTCTCGTGTATAGATATTTTATTCCTCCATCCACGATATTTCGAACAATTACAACGACCAGAGAATCGGTAATTGTACCGACACCGAGATACCGGCCGCGCGAATTTTCCCGAGATTATTTCCTTCGCGAGAGAAGATTAATTTTCAATTAGAATTTCATCGAACGTTTAATCGGTTCTGGACTCGGTTAACGGCGGGGTCCGCGGTCGAGTTAATTTCTACGCGAAAATTACCGTCTGTCCCGACACCGTCGAGGTTACCACCTTTCACGGTTCCCTCGTACACTCGGAGTTTACGGTTCCGCACTCGGGGCACTCTCGTCCTGTCAAGCGCACAACGTACCCTCGTCCAACAGGGATTTACGCGCGGCGTCGCGTTAATTCACCGAACGAAAGGGAATAACTCGAACCTTCGTGGGTACCGCGTACTCCGCAAACTTGCGCGGAAAATTACCGCACCTGGAGAGACGAGATTCACCAGGACGCGTTTCGAAACGGCGATGAGCGAGAGGACAGTCCGCTCGAACGACGAGCGGATAGATTTAGGCTACGCGATCCATCCGAACGATCACGGATAACTATCGTTTCTCAAGATGCGTAGAATTGTTTATCTCGAGTATCGAGAACCGCGCGTACCGTAGAAATGGTTCTTCTGGAACTCGAAGTGTGAACCGAGCCTTTTTATAAACGGTTCGAGGCGCGTTTGGAACGCGAGCGTGTAGAAAAAGAACGAGAACGCAGGAAAAGACCAGCGTGACGGATCGTATCGGTTACGCGGAGCCAATCGTCTGTGTGTAACTCGGTGTTCGGCAATTCCCTGGCTAATTACCCGTGCGATTCGTGCCTCCGTGGATAATTAGGGTAGGCCGAACGTTTGCGACCACCTGTGTACATCGACGTTCGTACACGCCCTCTGCGAACGCTTTCGTCGCGTGTGCGCTCTCGCGAGTATGCCGCGCGAGCGTGTGTATCATCGCCTAGTCCGCTCCGTCGCCTACTTTCCAAGGTACGGTTTGATCGTTCGACGTTTCGATGATCATCCGACCGGGTACCCGTAGCTACGGAATTATTCACGCGAGACCGCGTACGAGTTCTCCGGTGGGGTTGCTCGATCGAGAGACTTCGATGGTCAAGTTCACGAAAACGGATTTTACTTGGAAAGGTGTCGGTCGCGGTAACGTGGAACTTGGACGCGAGTGACCCCTCGATCAAGTCCTTTCCTACGAAAATATATTTCATTTACTTTATTTTCCTACTACTAAAATATATTTAATTTACTATATTTTCCTACTACTAAAATATATTTAATTTACTATATTTTCCTACTACTAAAATATATTTAATTTATTATACTTTCCTACTACGAAAATATATTTAATTTACTATATTTTTCTACTACTAAAATATATTTAATTTACTATATTTTCCTATTTTCCTACTACTAAAATATATTTAATTTACTATATTTTCCTACTACTAAAATATATTTAATCTCGTCGTGGATGGAAATCGATTGGAACTCAAATCGTGGGAGAATCTAAAGGTCGTGCTTTTAAATTTGACTCGATTCGATGTGGAAATTGCGAACAGTTCCACGGATACGATCTTTCTAAAAATGTTCAGCTGTTGTCCCTCAGCATCGTCGACCAGGGACGATAGAATCGGTGCAACGGTTGCGATACGAAACGCAAGGAAATAACATCCTGATACAGGGATCGAACGTCTCTGGGGAAAAGAACCGCGGGGAAGATGATACGTTTGGTTGTCGATCTATGGGTTTATTCGAACGAATCGAGGTAAATACATTGCAAGAGGAGAAAAGATTGCTAGGTTTTAACTAACTTGTCCGAACCACTCGACGGTTCACTCGGTCGAACACGCGTGTATACACTCGTGCGTTTGCGTCGAAAATGTACGAAATACCTACGGTCGGTGACTATAGAAAATTGTGACCGAGTATCGCGTATTTCTCTCAATATTAACACACTAGGTTGTTCGATAAATTCTGATGAAACTTATCCAAAGTCTATACTACTAGTATAAAGTCTATACTTCGTATAGTCTGTACTCTAAAGTCTGTACTATAAAGTCTATACTTTGTATAGTCTGTACTATAAAGTCCCTATTTTCTATAGTCTACTATAAAGTCTATACTTTGTATATTTTGTACTATAAAGTCTATACTTTGTATATTCTGTACTATAAAGTCTATACTTTGTATACTCTATACTATAAAGTCTATACTTTCTATAGTCTACTATAAAGTCTATACTTTGTATATTCTGTACTATAAAGTCTACACTTTGTATATTCTGCACTATAAAATCTACACTTTGTACAGTCTGTACTATAAAGATCTACACTCCGTAGTTCTATTACTAGTTTGCTCAATGACTTTCGTCGTCCGATAAAACCTATTACAATTATCGAACAACCTATTGCAATTCTTCCGAAAAAAGTCAACCTCCTAAAAATTCTCTTCGAAATAAGAATCCCGAGCATCGATGCAATGCATCTGTTGGCCAGACGCGATACGACGGTAACGTCTCAATTTTCCGCTAATAAGAAGGTAGATAATCGACTCGTCGTTCTATCTTTACGCGGTCGTTTCGCGCTTATCGATGTCGCGTGTACGAAAGGGTATCCGTGCACCGTGAGCGAGTGGCCCGAGCCAACGTCCAACTACCGTGACCGAGCTATTAAACCACGGTTCGAGCGATTCCAATTAATTCAACGTGCTTCGGTGCCTCGGAAGCGAGATTGCTCCCTTGGGAACGGCCGATCGGCCGACCTCGCAAGACTCTCTTCCTCTTCGCGCTATTGGCCGGTCTCGTTCGCGTGTCGGACGCTCGCACGCGCGTGTTACTGGTATCACCGAGCGTATTAACCGAGCGCGAGAACGGTTCACCTCGAACGATCGGTATCGCGATCCTCGCCGTACGGAGAGAACCAAATCTGAGTTCTCGTTTCGTTCGAAATCAAATCTGAGTTTTCGTTTCGTTCGAAACCAAACCTGAGCTTTCGTTTCGTTCGAAACCAAATCTGAGTTTTCGTTTCGTTCGAAACCAAATCTGAGCTTTCGTTTCGTTCGAAACCAAATCCTGAGTTGTCGTTTGTTCGAAACCAAATCTGAGTTTTCGTTTGTTCGAAACCAAATCTGAGTTTTCGTTTCGTTCGAAACCAAATCTGAGCTTTCGTTTCGTTCGAAACCAAATCCTGAGTTTTCATTTCGTTCGAAACCAAATCTGAGTTGTCGTTTGTTCGAAACCAAATCCTGAGTTTTCGTTTCGTTCGAAACCAAATCTGAGTTTTCGTTTCGTTCGAAACCAAATCTGAGCTTTCGTTTCGTTCTAAACCAAATCTCAGTTTTTGTTTCGTTCGAAACCAAATCCTGAGTTGTCGTTTGTTCGAAACCAAATCTGAGTTTTCGTTTGTTCGAAACCAAATCCTGAGTTTTCGTTTCGTTCGAAACCAAATCTGAGCTTTCGTTTCGTTCGAAACCAAATCCTGAGTTGTCGTTTGTTCGAAACCAAATCCTGAGTTCTCGTTTCGTTCGAAACCAAATCCTGAGCTTTCGTTTCGTTCGAAACCATATCTGAGTTTTCGTTTCGTTCGAAACCAAATCTGAGTTCTCGTTTCGTTCGAAACCCAATCTGAGTTTTCGTTTTATTCGCGGAGAGAAGAAAGGTCCACGCGAGTTCCCAGACGCGTTTCTCGCCACGCGTTAACCGTGATAGCCGATCGACCACCGCGAAAACGATTCTCAGGTTTTTCTTTCGCACGGTTTGCGACGAGCGACGCAAAACTCGCGCAATTAGCGCAACGACGACCTTGAACCGTCGCTTCGAACTCATTTTTGGCTCGAGGGCCAATTCGCACGAACACCGGTACAATCGTTTTGCAACGGTTAAGAATATTTTAATAACCGTTACTCGCGAACGAGACGTAATGACAAACAATGGACAGTTTCGTGCGTGGATGAGTCTCGTACGGAGCGTTAGAGTTAACGTTAGAGTACGCGAATGGTTGTAAAAATCGACCGCTGCGATGTATCGTGGACACGGTTGTAAATCGGCTAGGCGTTTGACTCGCAAATACGGTCTACGGGAGCGATTCTACGTGGAAGTTGTTACTCCGCGTGGAAAGTTCGGAAAGCTTCTTTTTCTCGTCCCTCGGCCGAGCTGGTTCAACACCGGTCGCAAGAGTGTACCTAAAGAAAAGAAAAAAAGAAAAATTCTTTCTCCAAGTCGCTTTCGTAGATTTCTCGTAAATTATCCGACACCCTTTCGACGATCTCGGACGGATCTCGCCGAACGTGGGGCTTCGAAATGCAACGAGCGACAAATGGTCCCGTTGAGAAGAGAAACGGTTAAAGGTGAATCGGGTCGCGCGGGTTCGATCTAGCGTTATTGCGCCGAAAACGCGGCGAGTGGCTGGATCGCGGCCAATCGGTATCGTCGCCGGGGGGGATGAAATTTTTGGACGTGCCAAGTAAGGCTCGAACAGCGAAGAGGATTTTTTTTTTCTTTTTTTTTTGCAAGCTCGACGCTAAGAGAGTTTCCTCGAAGAGGGTCGACGATGCACGGATAGCGGAACAGAGAGATAACAGGTGTCTGAATCGCTTCGGATTTAAAATAGACGCGCTGCCTCGACTAAAAGGATTATCGTCGAGCTCGCTTGCTCTTTGTTCCTACGCCGAGATTCGATAATCAGATTTGTGCATTTTTTTTTCGTTCTTCTCTTTTTTTTTCCTCTCTTTTCCTTCTCGCCCGCAGTCACGGTTAGGGGTAGGATCGATGGCCTAGAAATTTCGGCGAGCTTCGCGCACCGTGCTGAATCAGGATCGAGATTGCGCGGATGCGAGCGTTCTTCGCGATACGCTCGAGCGTAGCACGTTCGAGATTGAAGCGACTCGATCGTACGATCGTAGTCCAGTCGAACGTTTTCCAACGCGTAGCAAAGTACCGAGCGTGGTAAATCCCACGCGACGAGCGTTCGACGCGAGCGTAATTGACCGTGACCGTGCACGCGGTCCAACCAGAAGCGAAGCTAATTAAACGAAACAATAGCCACCGCTGGTATCGTAACAGGATTGAGATCTTCGCGTGCGGTAAACTCGCCGCGATACCGATCGAGAAAAGAACCTGACACGCACCCGGTGTGTGTACACTCGCTCTTGATAACCGTCGAGACAGTAAACGCGTGCCACTCGCAGAAACGAACGGAGAACGTTACCTTTTTTTAACCGACCACCGAGAAAATTACACTTTTCCACTTACAAAGAGATCAACGGAGCGATAATATATTATTCCCGCACCGTGACGCACCGTTCCGGGAAAACTTCGCGATCAGGATTAAGGACTGCCGTGGAATAATTCAGCAGCTTTTGTTTATCTCACTTCGACCTTCCTCCTACGGAATTCGTTTCGGTTTACGTAGGTACGTCGGTAGAAGTATCACCGGGTAGGTTTAAAGTTGTTCGACGTATTTCCATCTCGGTGTAGAAAGAGATCGTTCGACCGCGGCTTTCGATCGAATCGAAACGCGCACGGTACGCGAAACAATGGAGCAGAATGGTGAAATTTACGGGCCGTTTCGTTCCTCGAGGAGCGAGGAATCTCCGTGGCCGCGCCAATTAATGTTTTTATTAATCGGCCGAACGAAACGAAAACCGGCCGGGTATCCCCATTTGGGAGAACGCGAGCGTGAAGGGACACGCTCGAGCGAGTATCTCTCGCCCAGTCTTTTATTCGTTTGTAAACGAATTTCATTGATCGGGAGGGAGGGAGGAGGGTTGGTCGCGCCCTGTCGCGAATCCTTTCGTCGTATAACCGATGCATTGGCCAGGAGCGAAATTGTTCGCGCGACGCTCCTCGAACGTGCTTCCATTCGGAGATAATCATTCGCTTTGTCGGCGACTTTTGTGTTGGAAAATGGCGCTCGATTGCGCCAACTCCCGTTAAGGAACCGATCACCTGGCGAACCGTGTTCTTTTTTTCCCGAGCGGATCGATCGACGATCGTTCACGATGAGAATTTTTAACGATTGCGACAAGACGGTATATTTAAAATTACGGTATGTTTCGCGGGAGTGAATCGGTCGGGGAGTTCTTTTTTTGGGAAATTTCGGCGCAAGATGGCGGAAGATACTTGAAAAGTTTCCTATTTTTAACGATCGCGCGGCCAAGTATTTTTTTGTCACGCAGTTGTTTGCGATTCGAGCGGTAAAAGTATTCGAAATTATATTTCTCGGGAATAAATCGGTCGGAGAGTTCTTCGCGAGATAGGTGCGCAAGATGGCGGAAGATCTTTGAAAAGTCTCCCATTTTTAACGATCTTGTGGCTAACTATTTTTTAGTCTCGAACGCAACGATCGAGAATCGTTCGATGACAATTTTTTGCGATTCGAGTCTGTGAAAGTATTCGAAATTACATTTCTCGGGAATAAATCGATAGGAGAGTTCTTTCTCGCGAAATACGTGTACAAGATGGCGGAAAATTCTTGAAAAGTTTTCGCTTTTCAAAGATCACGCGGCTAACTATTTTTTTTTTATCTCAAACACAACGATCGACAATCGTTCGATGCCAATTCCTTGCAATTCGAGTACGCGAAAGTATTCGAAATTACATTTCTTGGGAATAAATCGGTCGAAGAGTTCTTTTTCGTGAAGTACGTGTACAAGATGGTGGAAAATTCTGGAAAATTTTCCCCTTTTCAACGACCTCGTGGCTAACTATTTTTTTAGTCTCGAACGCAACGATCGACAATCGTTCGATGCCAATTCCTTGCAATTCGAGCACGCGAAAGTATTCGAAATTACACCGCTGGGGAATAAATCGTCCAGAGACTCGTACGGGAAATCCGTGGTCAAGATGGCGGAAAGTTGTTGGAAAGCGGGCGTTTGTCTATCCCCTGGTCGCGTCGGGTTCCTCTTTTCAGCGATTGCCGTCGTCTCGTCGCAACATCTTGGAATCTCCGGAGGGCCGCGAGCACCTCGGGAAGACCGTAGATCGATACTCCACTTTCCGCGGTTGGTTTCGTAACAGCTCGCGAGGACCGCGCGACATCTTTTGTCGATCGTGACTCGTATATTTCCGTCCCCGTCGCGACGAATCGTCCGCTTCGTTGTTCCTCCGTCAAAATAAAAACGAGGAACGAGTTCGCCCGGCGGATCGTTACCCTCGTAAAATATTCCTCCGGCGTATTTCCCGTGTTTCCTTCGAGCCGTGGTTGAAATCTCGCCGGAAACCGATGGTAGCCGACCGTGCCATCGGACGCAACGAGTTTCGAGTTTCGAGCGTTTTCGAAAGAAATTTCGAATCGTCGAACGCGAGTATAGATCCGTCGCGAAATATTTCACCGTAGCGCGAAGCAATACCGGTGCATCGAAAATGCAACACGGATAACAACGTTCACGGTGCATCTCGAACTGAACCGCGACGGGAACAACGATAATCGAATCGGATTCGATCGTACATTTCCGTTTCGTGAATCGTCGAACCGAGGAGAAACGATTCGAAAGGATTTTCGGTGTTAGAATAGCCGTCGTTGGAGTAATCGGATGAAATGGAATATCGTAACCGTGGCGAACAAAACTCGCTAGTTCCAGTCGACTTCGGCCATCTCCAATGTATCGAATATTTATTCAAAAGCTCGAAGAGAAGCTCCGCGGCACGCGACGCGGCCCACCTCGGACGTATCGCGTGAAAATTGCTGAAAAGCTTTCGAAACTCGCCTCGATCTCCAGATGTTCGCTCGAGGGGCCGAGTGTCCCTTCGCCGCGTTCGTTTCATCCTCGAGAGGAGCTGTAGGCGTCGAGCGAGAAATTAGAAGCCGATAACTCGCGATTCGACGACAAAAGCCCGCGGGTTTGTTAAATCGGTCGAGTCGGTTCCATAATTCATAAGGAGCCGAGGTTTCTTTTATTCATCGTACGGCTCTATCCATCGACTGGACGTGACCAATGAATTACCGTGTCCTCTTCCGCGGCCCGTTTCCATCATGGCGTGTACGGGCTTACGTCTCTCCCCAGTCAACAAGTGATACCTATCGATCCTCCACCAATCGAACCTTTCCTACCCCCGCACCGTTTTCCATCGTCGTTTCCGCCGGTACCCTCGATCCCGCGTTAGTTTTTATTTTTTTTTCCACCGTCTTCGTTCGCGACGATTGCCATCGAAGATTTTCTTCTTCTCGGAGAAAGACGTCGAGTAAACTCGGTCGCGTTCTCCGACGTCGTTTCGAAACTCTATCCAACGTTCCGTATCGTCGTCGAAATTCCAATTTCTGCCGGAGACGTTTCGACGCTGGATGCTCCCGATTTTTAAGACCGGTTACAGATCGTACGGTTTACGCTCGGCCAATATCCCGACAAGGTTCCGACCCCGGGAAGAAATAAACCGCGTTGTGCGTCACCTTGTGTTTTACGCGGCCGGTAAATCTCGAAGCCGTACCGCGTAAAATACATCCAATAGGTATTCCGCGCGTTCTTTGTTTCTCGGAATCGTACCGTTTCGTTCGGCCTACGGTAAATACGTAGCGGTTCGTTCGTCGAGGATTGTTTCGTGCCGTTTGGAGGCTTATTGTCTCGAGTTGAAATCGATATTCATTTTTCAGTGTCCAGGGAAGAGTGGTCGGTGGTATCTGGTCGAGTTCTCGTATCCGGGACCATTGTACGCGTTCTTCGCGAGGATCGTTCGATCGAACTCGAACCTAGCGAACTTTAGCCGCGTTAAAGACACCGAGTAACAACGAGTTTCCTCCAGTGAGGAGGTAGTCACGCTCGAGAGACGATTGAGAAATCGTCTAATCGTCTTACCAGCCAGTCGAAGGCTTCTCGACCGTTTCGCTACGATATCTCGTCTCCGATTCTGGAGGTTCGGTCGTCATCGTCGACTCCACTTACGATCGAAGCCTTTCCTCGGAGATGGACGTTCTTTTCGTACAGATACCACGTGGATTTCTACCGAAGCTCCACGTTTCGAAACTTAAACCACCTTTACTCCCATTTTTAGCCCGCGTACGAACCAACGAGTTCAACCCTCTCGTTGCATCGATAAAACGTTACCACGGTTACCGAATTGGAAGTTACGAGCGAACGTACAATACGAATTAAAATTACAAACGATAAAAGTGTACGATTAAGCGTTCGGAACGCTACGAAGCACTCGTCAGAGATATACAGCACCGAAAGGGTTGATAAACGTGACGAACCCAGAGGGCGAAACTCTCCCTTGGCTCGAGTGTTATCCGATACCTTTTCGATGAAGTCGAAGCACGAGAGAAGTCGAAACGTGACCGAGCCCAGGATCTTATTTAACGCGTTGAGTTATACGTTTCATTTAGCGACCACCGCGATTCATTTCGACCGAAAATTGTGGCCGTACCCTGCTTCCTCCCCACAGTCTTTACTCGACTTTGATTTACGAGGTCAAAATGAATCCCGCGACAGATGTGTCGGACAATCCGCGCGGATACACCTCTGGAAGCCCGTGACAAATATTCTGTTCGCACCCTGTACAATGTCGTTCGAGGAGGACACACCCCCTGGAAGCACCGTGGAATTTAATGAAAATGGAATAGACGTCCCCGTTCGAGCTGCACGGGATATCCTCGTCTCTCGTCTGGCCTTCGTCCTTTTCAAATGATCCTGAAACCGATCAAAAGGAGAGGACGAGGGAGCCTATCCTGCCGCTCTTTGATACCCTCGACCGATCCAATAAGGATCAAGAGGGAGCCAGAAAGATCAGAGCACCGAGAACCCGGAGACCGTTATTATGGGAATTTTTATCGCCGAGAGAACCCAGCTTTTCGGATCGGGTAATTTTTCTCCAGGTATGAGCCATCGCTTGTCGTTTCGACGCGATAGGACGCTATCTCGAGGATCGAAACTCACGGAAGGAGAAAGGAGGATACTAGGGGTGACAACGATGCGTGCCTGCACGGAGAGAACCGCGATAGGGATTCGAAGCGTCCTGGAAACTTGTATATTTTTTACTCTGGTAGACTTCTCGGGTTTTCTTGGACATGTGAGAGACGAGAAAAGTGGACAAATTACGGATAGAGTAAGACAGAGATCGGAAACCCCCTGGAAACTTGTATATTTTTTACCTTGGTATATTGTTCGGGTCTCTCTTGACCCGTGAGAGCTAAGAAAAGTGGAAAAATTACGGATAGAGTAAGACAGAGATTAGAAGCGGCTTTAAAACCTGCGTATCTTTGATCCTGGTACATTCTTTGGCTCTCTCTTGACCCGTAAAAGCCGAAAAAAGTGGAAAAATTACGGATAGAGTAAGACAGAGATCGAAAACCCCCTGGAAACTTGTATATTTTTTATTCTGGTACGTTCTTCGGGTCTCTCTTGACTCGTAAGAGCTAAGAAAAGTGGAAAGATTACGGATAGAATAAGACAGAGATCGGAAGCGGCCTTAAAACTTGTTTATTTTTGATCCTGGTACGTTCTTCGGGTCTCTCTTGACCCGTAAGAGCCAAGAAAAGTGGAAAAATTACAAATAGAACTGCGACAGAGATCGGAAGCCCCCTGGAAACTTGTATATTTTTTACCCTGGTACATTCTTCGGGTCTCTCTTGACCCGTAAGAGCCAAGAAAAGTGGAAGAATTACATATAGAACTGCGATAGAGATCAGAAGCGCTCTTGAAACCTTCTTCGGGTCTCTCTCGATCCGTGAGAGTCAATAATTGTGAAAAAATTATGAAAATTCGTATATACGGATAGCGTACGTCCTCTGTAACTGTGCACTATAAACTCACAAGTCTCCCTTCGAGCCTCGAAATTTTGACGATAAGTTCCCGAGTGGATAGAACCACAATAGAAATCTGAAACGCCTAGGAAACCTACACGTTTTCGACTCTGGTATTTTCCTCGGGTCTCTCTAGACCCGTTAGAGCCAATAAAAGTGAAAAAATGATAAAAGTTCACACGTACCTACAGCGTACATCCCCTGTAACCAAGCGTTGTGTTCTCACGACCCATCGAGCCTCGAAATTTTGACGATACGTTCCCGAGTGGCTAGAACCACAATAGAGATAGGAAGTGCCTTGAAAACCTACACGTTTTCGACTCTAGTATTTTCCTCGGGTCTCTCTAGACACATTAGAGCCAATAAAAGTGAAAAAATGATAAAAGTTCACACGTACCTACAGCGTACGTCCTCTGTAACCGAGCGTTGTATTCTCGCGACCCATCGAGCCCGAAAATTTCGACCATCTTTCGCGTCTCGAGTGCGAAAAGTTGAAACGCACGATTCGTCGTGCTCCGAGGAGAGAAATCCGCGTACGGCGACTGATTCGTTAAACTCAGCTTCGCGGAACTCTGGTCGCGACGGTGGTATTGTTCGCGAATTAAGCTCGAAGAAAATCGTCCGATCGATGGCCTCGCGACGTCCTCGGTGTTGGTGCGTCGTGAGGTTGCGTGGGCGGGTCACGGCGTTGGAAAAATTTCATTAGTTTATTGTGCCCGGAGCCCGGTCACGTGCGAGCGACCAATAACGCGCGTAACTCGTCGGTGAACGGTGAACGCGCCAACCGGCGTACGACGATATTGAGAAAATTCGTTTCTTCTCCGCGAACAAGCTGAGTGTTTCGCTTTCCATCGGTGAATTCTTGGGGCTTTCGCGATGTTATCAACGGTGGAAAAAATTAACAAAGGTGGTCGAAAGAATCGTCGAAGGGACGATAAAACAATCGCGATATTCCCCGAAAGAGAAGAAATTATTCGTCGAATAATCGTCGATTATTCGTCTGTACCGAAATCTCGACGCGAGTCGAAATACTCGTACATCACACTCTCGTCGAAATTTTCGATTCGTCGTACACTTTTCTCAGGACGAATCGTCCCATTTGGAATCTTATCATCGTTCTCGTAACACCCTGTAGACAATCGTGGAACGAACCATACGTACATCACACTCTCGTCGAAATTTTCGATTGGTCGTACACTTTCCGCTCGATGAATCGTCCCATTTGGAATCTTATCATCGTTCACGCAACACCCTGTAGACAATCGTGGAACGAACGGTACGTACCGTGGAAAGAAACGTATTTCCCGGTATTCTTAATCTTGGCTGCCAGAAAGAGAAACGAGAGTAACCGGCGTAGGTATCGATCCTGGAAGCCACACCTCGACGCAGCGCGACGCGTTTTCCAACGATTACGTTCTCACAGTTTCTACCGTGTCCGTTTCCTCGAAACTTTCCACCGTTGTTCCTTTTCACGGTGCAATCGCGTAAAACGTCGACGAATATTACGCCCGGCGATTTATATTCGTTTTCGGAGCGCGTACCGTGCTATTCTTGGCTGGGTGTATTGAATAACGAAACTACGGGAGGACTCCATTTATTCGAGGGAAACTTTCCTCGGTGGCACGACTCGTTGGAACTTCCCTTACCGAACACTTATTATCGAGACCGGCCGTTACCAAGCGGCGCTCCATTTAACGCGAACCTACCTCCAAATCCAAGGAATACATCAGCCACGAGATTACAGTCATTTCGGTTCAAATACTCTCACCGAAACCGGTCAGGAGCTTCTTTCAATCGTTCGTTCCATTTGTTCAAATTGTCTCGTCGCGCGACAACTTTCGATAAAAACTTTCGATCAATTCTGACACGTTTCGTTCGTCGAACCGTGGACGAAATTATCAAAGAAATCGACCAAACGCGACTCGAACGTTTCGTTCAATTCTCAGCGAGAGAAGGTACACAAGTGAAACGTGTTTCGTCGTTTCGTACGAGCTCCGATAAAAATTGTTCTCGTTCAATGATCGAGACGCGATCCAGGTGGGTCTCGAAACGTGTACGTATCCGCGAAAGATACTTTTACGAAATTTCACTCGGTTCGGATACTCACGATATCTTCCCTCCCTCCCGAAAATAAAACTGAACGCGTCGACCTGGGAATCCAACGAATTTGTTTACAGCAGAGAGAGCGATGCGCGTCAGGGTCGACGGTTTTCGCGTGGATTCGGTCCGCGGCCTCACTTGACATTAATTAAGGCCGATCCGACGATCCGTTGTATCGTGTCGCCAAAGAATGTCTCTCGGTTGAATTTAACGAACGTCGTCGCGGATGCAAACGATACTCCGCGATTCGCGAGTCTCGAACGCCATATTTTCGACCGTGGTCTCGCGCATTGGTATCGAACCGGAATACGGGGCTAGAGTAGAGGGAGGAGATCGTTGAAATCGTTTCTGGGAGGGCATTCGCGGACGACCGTGTCCCAGGTGCTGGTTAACTAAAAAAACGGCCCTTCGAAAAGCTAATTGAGCCCAGCTCGTGGAAAAATCCGGATCCCTAATGGCGTCATTCGTATGCGAGGCGACACGACCGTGCCGGTGCAATTTGTTCAACGACCGTGAAGATCGTTTGCACGATACCGCGACAATTTTCCTTCCGCGTCTTTGGTCGTTGTTGAAACATCGGTTCTCCCCTACCCCTCCCCCTCCGCCGCCCACCGCTTTGCTTTTGCGTTGTAATTTCGTGCCCCAGGAGTGGAAACAAAAGACCTTTTGTTCGATGAAACGTTTCGCGATTCAGGGACGTTATTAAACGAATACTTCCACGAATCGAAGGAACGGTTCGCGGCCGGCGGCCATATTGTACCGCGAGACGAAACGGACGTCGTTGGATCAGCGATTGGAGTATTTTTTACAGAGTAATGAATCCCATGCCTCGAGATGGGTGACTAATTTCGTATCGAGAAGGAGTCTCGAGTACGGCAAGTAGTTACAACGTGCTCGATCTAGAGTTAGTTTCTAAATTGTTATTTTTCTTTCGTTCGTCCTCTCTCTCTCTTCCATATTGCATTCGTTCTGGCAGAGTAAACGTACGTTACGAAAAAAAAGTGCTCCAAGCGATTCGAATCTCGGCCCGGCGATCCCAAACGGCCGATTCTTTGTCTCGTACACTTTCGAACGACTCCCACACGTGTCTTCTCCTGATTTTCTGCCCGATTCGTCGACAAAAACCTTGCGCGTGTCATTGCTTGGTAAAAATTGTGTTTCGGATGGCCTCGAGGACGAGCGTATTTGTCAAGCTGCTCGAACCGTAGGCGGTGGTCGTACCGCGTTACGAGGAGAAGGAACAGTCGGTGGAAATTCAGCTGGCAAGGCAAGAAACACAAACGGTTCGATTACAGTGTTTCTCGTAGAATGATAGCGTTTACTAATGTGCAAAGTGTTGGGCGTTGCTCGACGATTTTAAACGTACGAACGATCAAAGTTATATACTTTTGATGTGGACGAAGCTCCACGCTCGAGAAAGGGTCGTTGAAGTAACTTTAGCATCGTGGGATGATAGGGTGGATGGGTAAACCAAAGGTCCTTTTTCGAGTCAATTTTTGAATTGAAAGAAGAAAAAAATTTAATTGATAACCGATCTCGTAATTGGTATCGTGGCTCGTGTATTCAAAATTTCAAATTTCACGTATCGCAACTCGTATATTCAAAATTCAGAATTCAAAATTCCACGTATCGCGACTCGTATATTCAAAATTTCAAATTCCACGTATCGCAACTCGTATATTCAAAATTCCACGACTTGTATATTCAAAATTCAAAATTTCACGTATCGCAACTCGTATATTCAAAATTCAAAATTCAGAATTCAAAATTCCACGTATCGCGACTCGTATATTCAAAATTTCAAATTCCACGTATCGCAACTCGTATATTCAAAATTCAAAATTCAAAATTCCACGACTTGTATATTCAAAATTTCACGTATCGCGACTCGTACATTTAAAATTCAAAATTCCACGTATGGCGACTCGTATATTTAAAATTCCAAATCCACGACTTCTACATTCCAAATTCCAAATCTCACGTATCGCGTCTATAGTCCATTGAAAACCCCAAATTCTACGTATCCGTGAACGCGCGTGTTACTAAACGTATTTCCTCTTTCTGTTACAGTGAGATTACACGACAGCATACAGGAGGAGAATTACCATTACCTCGTCTTTGACCTGTAAGTAGAGGAGGGAGATTAATCGTAGACGAAACGCGCGAGCGCGAGCGAGCGCGAGTCGAGGATAACGTCGGGGGTCGAAAAGTTTATAATCGAGTTAATCGCGCCCGCGCGGTTTTCGTTGGAGCGCGGCGAATCATCCTCGAAATCGGCAGCGACCTATCGCCCGGGGGCAAGTTTAATTTAATTTCGACCGAAGTTACCTCGCCCCCGATTGGAGTCTCTGTACCGGCCAAAATCCGCGTAAGGTCCGCCGGGCACAATGATCGAAACCTCGAAGGTCTGTCGACCCGGCCGAGCGTTCCTCGACAAAAGCCGTTATTTTCGAGTCACCGAGTCGCTCGCTGGCTCCTCTATGGCCGGACCGTCGGATTCGAGGCTTTTAATTCACGACGCGCCGATATATCGAGTATCGGCCCGCGTACTTTGCCAGAATTACTTTTTCAACGTCACCTTCGAACGTGTGTTTGAAAAGAAAAAAAGAAAAAAATAGTTTCGGTCGGGTACAGTAGGCAGGTACGTATCGCGCGACGCTGGCGAGACCACGCCCCTCGTCCCCCACTGTGCTCGGGCCACGCCCCTCGGGGATTCTTTCTAAATCGTCCAACTGTACGACCGAACGAGTAACTTTCTGGAATAACCTTCCGTTATCGAGCGACAATTCCTATCGAAATTTTCACCATTTCGAAAAACCGTGAACGGATCGTTAAGAATGTTTCCTTCCAGTACAACGAACGCGTAAGAACAATATTAATAATCTCGGTGCTCGGAACTTTCTTACGGCACTGTACCAACGATACTTCTGTCTTCTTATCCCCTCTTCTTTTCGCTCGGAATCGTAACCGGTAATTGTTAATTTGTAGTCGATAATTAGTCACCCGTTGATTGTACGAACGGCCCGTCCTCGTGAATTTTAATCAACCTCGATTTGCATATTAATGAATCCGCGTGGTATCGATATTCCACGGTGAAAAGTATCGCGATATTTAATCGCGAGTCGGAGCAAATTCGCGGTGCTTCGTTCGAGTGGAAGAATTCATCGGAGCCTTCCATCGCGTTGCTGAACTTTTTTGCGGAAGTTGTTCAACGAAGGACTGTATAATTGATAATCTACTATAGATTTCCACGGTTCGTCCATTACGCAGAACCTTCGTTCCTTTACGTCTCGATCGTTTCCAGCGTATCGATTCCTTTCCGAGATCCAACGTTCCTAACGTCTCTCGATTCTTCTCGATCGATGCAACGGTGTCTCCGTTATCGATAAAAATTACTCGGATTCGCGATCCACGCAGAGAATACACCCACGAGACGAAAATACTCTCGCCTGGTCGATCGTTCGATTTTTCTAAACGTTACGCGAGACACTATTACGACGGTGTTAACAACGCGTTTGCGTATCGCGGAAACTGAAGATAATTCCGGTAATATCGAATCGCTCGGTGTTCGTTCCCGTTTCGATTCTAGGCTTTCTAAAATTGGAACGTTTTGCAAATGTTTCCGCGTCTGGTTTTCAGCGTAACCGGCGGAGAACTGTTCGAGGACATCGTTGCGCGAGAATTCTACAGCGAAGCGGACGCCTCGCACTGTATCCAACAAATCCTGGAAAGCGTAAACCACTGCCACCATAACGGAGTTGTGCACAGGGACCTGAAAGTACGTAAAGAAACGAGAAAAAAGAATAAACGATCCCCGTTTAACTCGAGGGGTTCACCGAGTTCGAATCGTTCGATCGTTCTCGCGTCTCAACGTTTCGTCATAACAATTTCGAGTTTGTGCTCCGAAACGAGATTCAAAACGATCGAAAGCTCGATCTGGTTGGTCGTCGGGTTGACCGAGAAAATTCGGTACCGAGAACTCGAAACTGTGAAGAAAAGTTTCGCGATATCGGTACGAAGACTTCGTTCTCGCGAATTCTCGGCTCGTTCGTTGACCAGGGTGATCGTTCCACGAGTGAAAATTATAACTCGACTTCGATGAATCGCGGATGAACGAAGTCGCGTAGCTCCCTCGAATCTCACGGGGCCAAGGATGCGCGTCGGTGGGCACGGATGAAACCGAGACGGAGTTAAGCGAGGGGAAAAGTTAATTCGTTGGAAAACGAAAGAGCGAGTAAAGGTGGTGGGGGTTCGGGACGTAGGAAAAGAGAGCAAGAGGCCGAGCGGTACGAAAAGTGGCGTTTCGCGACACACCGAGAACGTCCCAGCGAACCGTAGAAGGTAGATTCGCGATGTGTGTCAAGCATGCACGCGTACATATATCTTCTGTTGGTGGATCGAGCTGCACCACGGCCGCGTAAAAATGCAGGACAACCGCGGCTACCGTTTCCTCTTCTCGGTGCAGGATCGTCGGCGAGACGATTCTACGATTCGATTTTGCAAACGTTGACCGTGCGAAACGCGACTCCTGTACGACCAGGTCCCCTGAAAAACGCGGTGTACGTTTATCAGACTTTAGAGGAGCACGTGGAAAAGGTATCTCGTGATCTGAACTTAAAAATGCAGGTAAAAGTAAAGGACAGTGGGGTTATAGTTTGCGCGATTGGCGACGAAATAATTGTGTCGATAGTCGTTAGTTACGGGACACCTAAGATGGATCACATCTTACAGAAGCAAACGTAGAAAAGATAGTATTTCGTAATCTAAACTTAGCTCGGGTAAAAATACAGAACAGTGGCGTTACAATTTGCCCGATCGGCGACGAAATAATTGTGTCGATAGTCGTTGGTCACGGGACACCTAACATGGGTCACATCTTACAGAAGCAAATGCAAAAAAGATAGTATTTCGTAATCTAAACTTAACTCGGGTAAAAATACAGGACAGCGGGGTTTCAGTTTGCCCGATCGGCGACGAAACAATTGTTCGATAGTCGTTGGTCACGGGACGCCTAACATTTCTTACACCTTCCAGAAACAAACGTAGAAAAGGTAGTATGTCGCGATCCGAACGCAAAATCCCTGGTAAAGCGAAACGCAAGATTGTCGACGAGTCTGCTTCCTGTTGCAGCCTGAAAATTTGCTCCTCGCGAGTAAGGTGAAAGGCGCGGCTGTGAAATTAGCGGACTTCGGATTGGCGATCGAGGTGCAGGGTGACGCACAGGCATGGTTCGGTAAGTGACGGTGTTCGTTCCAAGTCCCTCTTCTCGAGTTCAAATATCGCGCGGTTGGTTTTCCAAGTTCGATCGCGGGGTGGTTAGGCGAATACGGTCGGTCACGCGAGTCTACCTGCATCGGTGCGAACCAGCGCGTAGAAGGAAAGCAAAGAATGCTATTATGGGACCGTTTATGTGCACAACGTTGGATCAACCAAGTATTAACCCTCTCACGGTCGGTGAACGATAAACGGAACTATTGCCGCACGATCGTCCGTTTATAGCAACGGTGGTCTCTCGCGTTTGTCGGTGTTCTACGAAGCGTCTAGACGGAGAGATATCATCGCGAGCGTTTCGCTCGAGTTTCGATATCGTTCGCGATCGAATCCCTTCGAATGGTCCGGGGCCAGATCTACGTTCGATAAAGTCAAGGTTTCGAGATCTCGAAGAGTAACGAAACTGCCGAACGAAAAGAAATTCGAACAACGTCGAGCGCCTTTGGACTTGCACGATACATATATATTTATCTCGAGCGATTTTCACCTGGATCGATGTTTACGGGGTCGAAGTGGTCCCGGTTGCTTCGCGCGTTCTACGTCGTTCGCGAACGACCGTCCGTTTATCGAGACACGAGTAACGAATAATTTAATAGCCACGAAATCATCGAAACTCTCGCACCGGTGTTGGTAGACTCTCACGATCGAACGTACGAAATTCTTCGAGGCGAATTAAACGTCCGAACGTGTCTTCGCGAAACGACCATCCGATCGATCGTATACGTATTGCTGCGAGCAACGAGTAACCGGTCGGGGAAAAAATGTTCAATCTCCTGCATCCTTCCCTTCTCGAAACCGGTGAAAAATGATTTGGCGATCGAAGTTTCTCCCGCGACGATGCAATCGCGTGGATTCCGGTTAAATTCGAACCGGTGGAAATTACAGGCTCGGGCAAGGAAAATAAATTCGCTCGTAGGTCGGCAAATTTACGTAACAAATGGACGGTACGGTTTGTTTTACATTCGTTTAAATTTCCGTCGTAGCGGAGTTCTAAAAGGCAAAAAAAAAAAGAAAAAAAAAGAAGAGAACAAAATTGGGGGAGAAAGAGAAAGCGCGGGGAGGTGGGGAGAGAGAAAAAAAAGGAAATTCATTCGCGGAAAAGCGCGGAGGTTCTGGAATAAAATTTTTCCCGGTGTAATGTTCCGTTGCTTTCACCGGGCGTGTACTCCTCCTTTTTGCCGAGCGTTTCTAGGCTGTCGCGATTTAAATTTGACTGCCGACATTTTCATTCATTTACCGATCCGCGTCCCCCGCCCCGGCCCGCCTCCTTCTCGTTTAATGCGAGCTGTACAACGTACACGTAGACGGCGCGTTTATATACGGCATGTCACGTTGAAACGCTCCTCGTTCGACTGCCTGTTCCCGTTTGTTTTTACGCCCGGGAACTCCGGGGGAAGTTTTCCTCGCGCTATTGGAAAACTTCCTGCATTTTCGCAGGCAAAATAGATTCCAGGTCTGAGATTTTCGCCCGGAACGTTCCGCGTATTGTGCTCGCGGCCGAAGAACCTCCGCTCGAGTCCGCTTTCGTTACGAAATTCTCTCGCGTTGCTCCTCGCTGCGTTTTATCTTCTTTCTTTTTTTTTTTGTTCTTCCTTCTCCCGACCATCGAAATAGGGTTGGCGAAATTATCGAGAAACGAACTTCGAAGCGACGCTCGATATTATAGAATCTGCTGGTTCGATACGATACTCGTGACCGGGCGATTCAAAGGGACGGATATCGAATCGAAGAAAATACGATCGTTGAAACGAGTGGAGCAATTACGCGAGCAGTTCACGGTGTAAGGTTACAACGACGATACGTGGATTTCGGTTCGAAACGTTCGGTGATCCGTCGTGCTCGGAGCCCCGAGCGAGAATGAAAATTTTCGGCTCCGTGGTTCTATTTATACTTCTCGAGCGGGCAGAAAAGAGGTAGGGGTTACCCCCGTAAAAGCTCGCCGATGAGATCACTCGTGTGCTCGGTACACCGAAAAATTGCTTCACGAGCGATTGATACTTTTAACGAAGTAATAATTCGCGACGTTCGGCCGCGTGAGAAACGTTAACGATACGGCCGCTCCGCTCCGCGATGGAAATTATTACCAGCGATATACGATCGACGCGATACGAGTTACCAAATGATTCGAAAAACTTCTAACAATTTTATGTCCAGAACGAAACCAATTCCATCGCGAATCTTTCAATGTACGTTCGCGATAGAAACTAACGACCGTTGTGGAAAAATGAGAGTGTGTTCGTTGGCTCGTCGATCGAATTTCTCCTTTTTTCGTTGCTCGCGGCAATCGCGAAACGATTCTTTGAAACGCGCGACACGGGACACCTAACGTTTTTCACAAATTCGCTTCGAACGTTTATCTTTCCGAAGCTTTCTATCGAAGTATAAAAAAAAATAGAAAGGAAACGTACCACGATCAACGATGTTACGCGTCCTACTTTTTCTCCTAACGTGGACGTCGCTTCGTCGATCGTGAAAGAACATTGTTTAAACGTTTCTGCGAATGAATCGAAATGGTCCGCGAAAAGGTTTCGCCGGGACGCCCGGTTACCTCAGTCCGGAAGTCCTCAAGAAGGAACCTTACGGCAAGCCGGTCGACATCTGGGCGTGCGGTGTCATCCTTTACATCCTCCTCGTCGGTTATCCGCCATTTTGGGACGAGGATCAGCATCGACTCTACGCGCAGATCAAGGCTGGATCGTACGACGTAAGAACCCTACCTACACGCACGCTTGTCCAATTTCAAAAACAACGATTCTTCGCGGTATCACGGGAGATTTCAATGCCCGGGAATTTTAAATCTCGAATAGCGAAACCCCTCTAAAACATTTCTATCGCTAAATCTGCATTCCAGAAGTAATCTCTCTCGACCCTTGCGCTATTCGCGACATCTCTAGCTCTAACCATAGCTCTACAAATACAACGATTTACTCCATTCGTCCTACGTTGCACCTAAAAACATTTCTAAAACATTTCTATCGCTTAGTCTGAATTCTAGAGGCGCTCTATCTCGACCCTTGCGCTATTCGCGACATCTTTAGCTCTAACCATAGCTCTATAAATGCAACGATTTACTTCGTTCGTCCCGTGTTCCACTTAAGAACCTCTAAAACATTTCTATCGCTCAGTCTGAATTCTAGAGGCGCTCTATCTCAACCCTTCGCGCTTCGCAACATCTCTAGCTCTAACCATAGCTCTATAGATGGAACGATTCGTTCCACTCGATCCACGTTCCACCTAAAAACCTCTAAAACATTCTTATCTCTAAATCTGAATTCCAGAAGTAATCTCTCTCGATCCTTGCGCTATTCGCGACATCTCTAGCTCTAACCATAGCTCTACAAATGCAACGATTTACTCCATTCCTCCCACGTTGCACCGAAAACCCCCGAAAGATCGTCGAGAATCTCCCGTGCAATGGAAGATTCGATCTTTCGCCGGCACCGAATGAATCCGTTTCGTTGTTTATTCCCCAGTACCCGAGTCCAGAATGGGACACCGTCACGCCGGAAGCGAAGAATCTCATCAATCAGATGCTGACGGTGAATCCCAGCAAAAGGATCACCGCCCACGAGGCACTGAAGCACCCATGGATCTGCGTAAGTAGAACGAATCCCCGTCGATCGTTCGGCTTACGCTCGTACGATTTCCCTCTCGCGGGCGAAATCGGCCGACCGGATACACGATCGGTTCGCATTCACCAAGGTTTCTCGTTTCTGTGTTACAGCAACGCGAACGCGTCGCGTCCGTGGTCCACAGACAAGAGACTGTGGATTGTTTGAAGAAATTCAACGCAAGGCGCAAATTAAAGGTGAGTTTCTTCCGAGTGTCGCGGTTCGATCGAACGATACGCGGTTCGATCGAACGATCCACGGTTCGATCGAACGATCCACGGTTCGATCGAACGATCCACGATTTCGAGTGTACGTGTAATCAGCGGAGCGGACACGGGACAGGGAGTTTCTCGATTAATAGAATCCACCGCGAGGTGGAACACGTTCGTCCCGTACGTCGTCCTCGTGGAACTCGGCTAACTAGTTACACGCGAGTTTCGATTCGGGACATCGGGCGCGTTAAAGTGCGTCAGCCCGTTAAATGATCTATAGTTGGTGTCGCCTGCTGGGATAAGCCAGTGTTTAGCGTTTAATCATTGGCCCGACCCCGAGAACTCCGCGCGAAGTACTCCGCACCGGGCCTGGTCAGAACTCGAAATTGAGTTGCACAGCGGGACGGTACGCTCGTTCGATCCGAACTGTGTTAAATTCGTTCCACCTTCGACGAAAACGATTCGTACGTTCACCGGTGGACAGTGTTCATTTTTCGACAATATACACTTATCGCGAAATAAAATTCATTTTATCGTTCGGCCGATGGATCGAATCTTGACGAGTCGCGTACGAGAATACTTTACCCCGAAGAACGATCGCGCACCGTTTTAACGGTAACGAGGTTTTCAGGACAGGAACGTTCATGAAAATTACAGGACGATTCGTTGAGGAAATTACACGGACGAGCGATCCCACGGGATTGTATCGTTCGAAGATTCAACGATCTTGGAAAGGTACACGTGTCGCGTGCGCGTAAACCGAGCTCGGTACAAGTGGGCGTAGAGCACCGGTGAACACGAGTTCGTTGTATCGTATCGATTCTAATCGCGATGGACCGTTGTCTCGGTCGTAAATCATTTGAATTTTTATCGTTCGTCGATTCGTCGATTCGAGAGGACCGTAGACGTCGAACTCGGCGCGAAATCGAGCGTGATCTCGACGATCGTTGCTAGGTTTACTCTCTCGATTCTCGTCGACGCCTGTTGCGATCGTAACTGTAACGAGCAGGGTCGCTCGGATCGCTCGTGGTTTGCCAGCGAATTGAACCGCGTGTACGTCTACATCGTGATTGCGCGTACTGGTGTACGTGAACCATACTCGCGAACGCGACGCGTGGAAAATCACGCCGAGAACCGAGCCTCGAGCAACAATAAACGATTTCTCGAGCGACGGGCAACCAGGACGCACACATCGGAAGACGATCGAGCGACGAAATTGGCTGGTTCTTTCTCGCAACGGTGACAGGTATCCATTTACGAAAAAATACATTCGTTTTCTTAATCCTCGGTATTCTCCGCACAAGAAATTTTCCGCGAAGAAATTTTCCACGAGCCGCGGACGATCGATCACGAATGAAATTCGCGTTACTTCACGAAAGAATACTCCTGTGAAATGTCCATACCGTTCAATTCTCATCGTTTGGTATCACCACGGATCGCAAATTTCTGTTCCGTTCATTTACTCGTAACTCGCGTTCGAGTATCGACGAGTTGGTAGCTAACCGTACGAGTAAGGTTTCGGTGCGACGTAAGCTCGAATCCGTTCGCGGCACACCGTCCAAATAATAACAATTTATATTCGTGGCAACAACACGCGTAGCTCATTAGCCACTTGTCCCTCCGCACAGAGCTCGCTATTAAATTTCCATGTGGTACGTGTGCGTGTCTATATACCTGTGTACACGCGCGGGCTTCGTGTGCTCCATTAGGACGAAATATGTTTGTCGCGCGGGCACGGGTGGTTTCAATTCGTTTGAAAGCCGGTTCGTCGACGAGGATGAAACGAACCGTTCGATAAATACATCCGATTCGTTGATAAGACGATGGTATCGACTGGCCGCGGCTCGTAACCGTTCGAACGGTCGTTCGTCTTCCGCTTGGCAGTGATCGAACAAGCCTCGCATCGGCCGTATCGAGTGCAACGCTATTCGCATAAATAACAATCTCGCGGCTGACTCTCTCTCACCGCGAGAGTAAATATACAGTTTTTCGTTGGTAGGCCCGATCGATGCTACATTGAACGCAGTCGAACGTAACGAGTCGTAGCTCGAGCTTCGAATCGCGGCACGCGAACGTTCCATTAAAACTGAACGCGATTAGGGTCTCCGTTCCAACGATTGGTTGGAACTAGGGTCTCCACGGAACGTGAGATTGGTACGGGAAGATGCGCGTTTCCCGTTTAATTATGTTCTTTTTCGATCACAGACGAGTGTGCAAAGTTGTTCCCTGTACGAGCTCACAAATAATTGTACTCGTGCGGTGTACCGATGTATATTTAAGTATATTATAAGTTACAGTGTTATTGGTATTAGACGCGGTGTTCGTGATTAGTCTCGCTTTTCACTGAAGGTAGATCGACCGTGTATAAGACCGAGCTTATCGTCTCGATGCCCTCGGCACGCGTCTTTATCGTCTTTGTCGCTTATGTCTTTTACTGGTCTTTCGGGCTTAGTGCGTCTTTACAACTGTCCCTTCTTATTATATCTTTTTACTCATACTCTGGACATACTGTGGACATACTGTGGACATACTGTGGACATACTGTGGACATACTCTGGACATACTCTGGACATACTCTGGACATACTGTGGACATACTCTAGACATACTCTGGACATACTCTGGACATACTGTGGACATAATCTGGACATACTCTGGACATACTCTGGACATACTGTGGACATAATCTGGACATACTCTGGACATACTGTAGACATATTGTGGACATACTGTGGACATACTCTAAACATACTGTGGACATACGCTGGACATAGTACTCTGGACATACTTTGGACATACTCTGGACATACTCTGGACATACTATGGACATACTGTGTCGCAAACGTTCCTCTCGCACTCTATACATCCACTCACATTCATTCTCTTTCACTCTAATCCTCAGTCCCTCTTACTTCAATCATTCGGTCACGTTCGGTCATCCTAATCGTTCGTCTTTTCCAAACACTCTTCACTTTCGTCCTCATCTTGCATTCTCACGCTCAATCGTCTCTGAAGACCCCCTCTAAAGGAGGAGCCTCTAAACTCGTGCCTTCCGCGAAACCTAGCGAAAAGATCGGCGCCAAGTGTTCACCCTAACGCAAATCTGTCCGCTATCTCTTCTAAACCTCCACTCGAAGCAGGCCCAAACGAACACGGAAAATCCAATACCACGATTGTTCCGTAACCGTGGAAATCGAGCTAGACAGCCACCCGTTACTCGACGTCTCGCGAACATCAGCCGTTTTCGCGATCGGTCGTCGAGGTTAATTTCGTTTAATGGAGTAGACGTAAGGCTTTACCGGTGCTGGGTGGGAGAGATCGAAGTGTCAGAACCGAACGAAATACAAAGCGGAACGTTGGTTACGTTCCGTGTCCCGGATTAAGGCCGCGGAGTCGTTCCGTCGCAGGTAAAACGTTTCTCACGGAATTTCGAATACGGTGTCGCGGTTCGAAATACTCTCGCGCGATCCACGATAAATTTTCAACGAACGCACGTGGAAACTTCGGTACAATCGGAGAAAGATCACTGTGTCGCGTATCGACGAAACAATAAGAACCTCGAGCGATCGCATACTCGATCGGTTCACCGTTTGCTTCACCGGTGATAACGATACCGTATGAGAACACCGTGTTCGAGAATGTCTCGTTCCAACGAGACAGCCACAGACTGTGCAACGATCGGTATCCCTCGTTCGATGAACATTATCAAAGATCGATAGTACATCGTTTCTATCCACGGATTATCGTACAGTGGATCGAATTCTTCGACGCTACGAGAGACACTCGCGAACAGTGCAAAAAGTGCGTGGAAATTGACTCGCAAAGGTCCAAGATCCAACCAGGACGAAACATGAGGGCTTTGAAGAGGAAATTCGTACTGTGCAGGCAACAGGAAGCGACCATTCCGGAGGTACTTGCCGATCTCGTTAATAATCGACGAATTGTCATCGACGAATTTAATTCGAACGTTCCGCGGACGACGCAAGTCCTTTCGACATTGAACGATAAAACGCGCGATAAAGTTTCGAGTTCGATCACGGTTTATATTAAATATATTTCGCGCTGTCCGATCGCGGCCGCCACGGCGCGAAATTCGAAACTTGTTACGAGCGATTTCGTTCTACGCGCCTCTTTGTTCCCTAGCTTCTATCTCACGGCTCAAAGGGACGTTTGAACACGCTCGGTAACCTTGGTAATTTTCGTAACGGACTTTCGTAACGCTCCTTCCGTGTGTTCTTTTTTTCACGATGCGAGACGTCCCTTTGATGTTTTCCACAAGGTAGATCCGAGTCGTCGGGACGACTTCGGCGACCGAGTACCGTTTCAACGGATCCGTTACCGATAACGTAGAATTGGCACGCAGTGGCGAACGATACGAAGGAAAGAAATCGAAAAAATAGAATTATCTCGCTCGTTACCGCGTATTCGAGACACGACGCTTCGCGGGAGAACGCTCGCGGGTGAAAAAGGAACTTCGGTGCGGTCTCGATGCACTCGGAGTGCATTTTCTCTGAAAGGAACCTGCGCACGCGAACGAATAATTTCACCAGTTTCGTTCAGGTATATACCACGCACCCGTGACAAAGATTCGAGATCGTTTCGAGGTAAATTTTGCCTCGATTCGCACGATTCGAGCTTTGTTTCGTTTCACGGTTATTTTCTGGAATAAATTTTGATCGCGCGTCGAGAACGAAACGAGACGCGGTTTAAAATTGAATTCGAGAGCGGAGGTGAGCTTCGATGGATCGCGTCGATAACGCGAACGGACGTCGACCTTGGCGAATGATTTAGGCGAACGAAAACCTTGTTTTTTCGTCGAAACGAAGTACACGGTCCTCTCGAAGCGCTTTACGAATACAAGAAATCGAAGCGTGCGAATATTTCACGGGTACGTGCGAAAGGACTAAGAGAAAAAGAGAATCGTTCGTTTTCTATTAGAACGATAAGTGTGTCCTCGGTGTGCGCGGTTTAATATTCAAAATTTCAATACAACGTGCGTGTCACGACGCGACGCGGTGCTCTCTAATCGAAATCGATCATTGACCCGTAAATATTTGTTGCAAATATTTTCACGTTACTCCGACGATACCGGGCGAAACGTTGCAGTTAATTAGCCCTGTTTGTCTCATCGGTTGCATTCGTTGCACCGGCTACGCCCACTTGTAACTTTTCGAGCGGGTTTCGTTGCTCGCGAAGATTATCGAGATCCAAGTGTGAATCTTTAAATGAGGAAAATGGTAGATTTTATTTCGATACTTTCGTAGCAAAATATTCTTCCACCTCGTCTTCGTTTCCAACGATGGAGAGAAAATTCCGCAATGGCTCGTCGAAACTGTAAACTTTTACATTTTGATTTTACTCCGATACTTTCGTAGCAAAATATTCTTCCATCTCGTCTTCGTTTCCAACGATGGAGAGAATATTCCGCAATGGCTCGTCGAAACTGTAAACTTTTACATTTTGAAAGAGCGTGGCCCTTCTAAGATCGCCAAAATTAGAACCTTTCGTTCCTCGTTGAACGAACAATGAAAAATACAACGATTTTTTCCCGAGAACTTCCAAACGAAACGTACCGATTCTTCCGCCCTTTGAACCGTTAAACGCGCGAAAAAAAGAGGAAGAATACACGTTCCGAGGCAATAACGTCGCGACGGATCCACGGGAGCGTGTAACGGGCCAACGATGGTGTTTAATTTAGGGAAAGGACACTCGAGGTGCGAATTAACGGGCGGGAAGTTAATCGATGGATCTAGCGTGAACGAGGGGACACCGATAGAGTAGAATTCTTGGAGCGTAAGAAATTATCGGTCGAACGTAACGAAGCGACGACTCGTCCGTTGCATCTGGAGTCGAAAGTTCAAGATGCAATGACGCAACGTGGCTGAGAGGAACCACCATGAGGACATGCGAAAGAAACGAACGCGGGTCTTTGTGTTCGCGCGCCTGAATCTGGATCGAAACAAACGAAATATGAAACTTTTCGTAACACTTGTCGCGAGAAAGTATCGCGATCGAGTTCTGTGTGTTCTCGTTAGAAAGTGCTCGTATCCAGAGTGTTGAGAGTGTCAACAAACCTCTCCAATTCCACCAATGATAAGTCAATTATCCCAGAACCGTGTAACACGAGTTCAAACAGATCGCGCGCCTGAACCTGAATCGAAATAAACGAAATATGAAACTGTACGTAACACTTGTCATGAGAAAGTATCGTAATCGGGTTCTGTTTGTTCTTATTTGATAATGCTGGTATCCAGAGGCTCGAGAGTGTCGACAAACCTCTCCAATTCCACCAATGATAAGTCAATTATCCCAGAACCGTGTAATACGAGTTCAAAGAAATCGCGCGCCTGAACCCTGATCGAAATAATCTAAATATGAGACTTTTCGTAACACTTGTCGCGAGAAAGTATCGCGATCGGGTTCTGTTTATCCTCGTTAGAAAGTGCTCGTATCCAGAGTGTCGAGAGTGTCGACAAACCTCTCCTGCTCCACCAACGATAAGTCAATTATCCCAGAACCGTGTAACACGAGTTCAAAGAGATCGCGCGCGACCGAGGATGACCGAGCGAGGCGGGACCGTATTATCCGTAAAATTAATTTTTATTCGCTCGGAGATACTTCCAAACGAATAAACGACACTTTGCCCGGAGCGGTCCTCTCGGCCCGGCTTTTCCCCGTTCCAATTAATGCAGGAGAATAATCACGCGTCGCTTTTTGTCCGCAGGTCGCTATTCTGACGACCATGTTGGCGACGAGGAACTTTTCCAGTAAGTATGATACACAGGGTAAGTACCTCCGGCCCTCTTCAGCGCTTCATGGACCACGACAGACAGTACTTTTATATCTCCTATTAAATTTTACGTCCCGTACTCTCTTTTACTTTCTCTGTCTCTCGCTCTCTGTCTCACTCGCTCTCTCTCTCTCTCACTCGCTCTCTAGACCCCTCTTGTCTATCGCCCACCATTTCTCTCTGTCTCTTTTCTTTATGTTCCCAGAATTCATAACCCCGTAAACCCGCCTCGTTCTTCCTCCGTCTTGCACCACACCACCACCAACACCACCATCGCCCCCACCTTTAAACCTGTTATATAGAGGATCTCTGTTCATCAGCCCTTTCGTTCTTTTCAAGAGGTGCTTCGCAACGTGGCCGCGCACGCAGTTTCGTTTCGCTTATTAAAACGTTACCACGACCTTCTCGACGGAACACTCCACGATGGACGCATCTCCATCGTGACCCGAGTGTTTCCGTCTTCGCGACGGAAGCTTTAGAACACCGAGAGGTGGGTCCAAAGAGCTTACCAGCTGGCCCACCGCCCCCGACGACACTTTCGAGCTACCGTGCAGAGAAATTTCGCGCATAGTTATCGCGATTGAGTTTCACATTTTTCGAGAACGCGTTAGAATCGACGATTCGTTGCCATCGAGAACTCTTTTCGGAGAGTTGAACGCCGGTCGCGAAACGAAATCGGCGAGGCCACCGAACGAACTGCACACGATCGTTCCTGATGCACCGAACGAATTAGAGAGTCCCTTGCGTCGATCCTAAAGGGCGATCGGAGCAGCGGGGTGAAATTTACCTCGAGTTTTCTTCGGTTCCGCGAGAAATCGAGCAACGAACGAACCGATGCCAGCGTTCGACTCGTTTGTTCGAGGAGATAAAGAGATCGCGGCCGAACGAGTACGCGGGAAGAGAAAAGAAAAAAAAAAAAAAAAGAATTCGGAGTAAAGCTACGGCACACAGGGTGGGAAGAGGAGCTCGTAACTTTTAGGGTACTCGCCAAATGGAGCTTAATAAACACGGATCGGAAAAGTAGTATACCGAAAGTTACGAAGCGTTTTTTGTTTCCGTTCGAGTACTCGCTCGCTCGCGCTTGCGAGAGTACGGGAACGATGTATCGTCTCTGCGTTTCGCGCGCGTATCGTAACGCGGGATTATCTTATTACGGGGATAGAAAAAGTCGTGCGCAGAAAGAAAAAAAAGAAAAAGATGAAACGACCACCGGCTTCGTTGTTCCCATACGGTACGGTAACTCGTGGAGAGAGGGTTGGAAACCGGGAACGAAAGAATTCTTCGTAACTTGGGTTTTCGAGCGTGTTTATTAGAAACCTTTTCGCTCCGTTTGAGGAGGAGCACTGTTCATCCTAAAAGTTACAAACCCTTTTTTCTTTCCGTATAATCGCTCGAGGTTCAACGTTTCGTCGTCGTAACTTTCGACCGAACGAGTCGAGCTGCTCTCGTATCGCTGGTTTGTCTTTTTTTTTTCTTTTTTTTTTTTTTTTTTGTTTATCGAACCAGGGAAATCTCATTACCGCTTCACCCTAATTTCACCCACGCTCGCTCCGTACACTATAGCGAACCGTCATGAATACTCGTTCACAACCTCGTGTACCTCATAGTCGATGCACTTGGCTCGCACCTCATATCCTGCAAGGACTGTCTTACGTTACCCAGAACGAAACCAGGTCCAATATTATTTGTGTTTCGATGGTGACACGATGCCTGCAATTCTACTTTTTTCTTTGTTCATTTTTTTTTTTTCGTTTCTCTCTCTTTCTCTCTTTCACTCTTTCTTTCTCTCTCTACCTATCTCTCCATCTATTTATCTATTTATCTATCTATCTATCTATCTATCTATCTATCTATCTATCGGGAAGGCACGTCCTCGATTCTTTGATCCTTTTGAATGCACCTGATCGATTCTCGGAGTAGTCTGGGTAACGCGAATCGTCGTCGCAGTGGACTCAAGCAGTTCTCTCCTCATCAGAGTTCATCGAGTCATGCTTCGTCGCTTATCGAATAAAAATTAACGTTCGGAAAGTTCGTGGGCATACAACGGAACCCCACGAACCGATGAAATCATCGATCGCTTTCACGTACAACAACGCATTTCATGTATTACGTTTTCACTCGTGTCTCGCGCGTCGACGATCATCGCGACTTTCGTTTCCCGTACGTATTTCGGCGGATGAACGCATCTCATAAATTACATCCACGTTACGACTGTGTATTATTATTATTGCTACTATTATTATTATTATTATTATTTTCATCGATCGTTCGTCGCGTTCCACGCGAACGAGCGAGCGTTTCACGATTTTTTCGCTTCAGGGGAACTGTCGCGCGAGGATAATCTTTTCGAGAGAGAAAAAAAAACAATTCGAATTTTTTCGCATCAGAACTCGACACGTCTCGCTCGGATAAACTTTTCTCTGCGTTCGAAAAAGATTTCGGGAGACTCTCCGTGTATCGTCCGATTTTATTTCGTATTTTATCGCGCGAATCGTCGCGTCCCGTTTACGACCGGCTTTTGATTTCGAAAGAACCCCGGTACGAGCGCGATTATTTTCGTTCTTCGAGTCGAGTATTTCTTTTTTTTTTTTCTACTTCTTTTTCTCTTCTTTTCTTTCGAGTCGAGCGCGAATCGATTCTACGCGAAAACGAACAAAAAAGGCCGAAAAAGGGGAGGAGACCACGATACCGGCGTAAACAAGATATCGTTATCGCGGGATCGAATACCGAACGCAACTGTTTCGGTCCACTAGCGAGAAGCGCCCACGAATGATTATTGTGCAATTTAGTATTGCTGACCACTGTAGCGCCTATTCTGTCCACGAGACATCAGCGAAATACGAAACGCATTCGCGACCCACATTCTCTCTTTTTCTCTCGCATTCGTACCGCACATTTTGGAACGACGACCGGACGACACCTCGTACGCGAAAGTCTCTTTACGACGTTACACTCGGTAAAATTAATCGATACGGAACATATTCGCGACCACGCGGTCCGGAAATTAATATACAAGCTGCGTCGCACGATCGAGACGAGTCGTACCTACCGTTTCATCGAGTATGGAAAATATAACGGGAAATGATCGAACGATTGCAATTTTTTTTCTTCCATTTTTCATTTTTCTTTCGGACGGGTCAATTCATTTCCATGTTCCGCGATAAAAGTGCATCGATATCGATCCGTAGAATATAATTTCGAACGTGGTACTTCGTATCGCGTGTTGGGAAATATATTTTATTGCTACAAGTGTTCGAACGAGGCGTTATTAAATTCGGATTAATTTTTGTCATTCTTGTTAACGGAATTACCATTTATACCCGATCGATTTACTTAGATTCGTTACTTAACTTTTCCACGGTGCCGTGAATTACGTTCTCGGTGAAATTTTTCGTATAAAATACAAAACGTCTCTTAACAGTTTCGATCGACTCTTGAATCGATTATTTCGTACAAAAGCGCGCGATTTTATACGAAAAGGAACGCAGTCGCGAACTAACTGCATTCTGCCGGTGCATCGTTGCATCTTGAAAAAGAACCGAGTGGTAAGAATTGCTCGTTTCACCTTATCATCGACGAAGCGGAAGATATACGATCCATCCCAATCGCGTGACTCGCTCTGTACACGATTCGGTCGACGATAAACGAAAGTACACGGTCGAAAAACGTTATCGGAGTTTTGTTTTTTTTTTGTTCCTTTTTCTGTTTTTTTTTTTTTTTTTTTTTTTTGGGGGGCAAAAAATTCGTTTTCCCTCGCGGTTACGTTCCAAAATACCAGGTATGAATATTTATACGCAATCCATGTCTGTATTATGTACGTTTGTATACACATACACACAACCTCAGACAGACACGTATACACCTTCTTTGTTAGTTTACACAGCGTATACTCGTCCGCCTCCTGTACTAGATGCTCGATGAACAATATTACAAATTTTGTGTATTTACACACCTGTACGCGTGTGCGTGCATACTATACGCGCGCGTACTCGTACTCTCCACACAGAACGAACAGCACAAACGTCCCCTTAGAACGCTGTAGCCCCCTACGTTTAGTCGAGTAGATGAGCATCTTGCATCCGTAGAGCAGAGTCGGGCGTTCTTTCTTTTCTTTTTTGTTTCTTTTATTTATTTTTTTTCTACTTTTTTTTCATAGATGAAAAAATTAACCGGATAAATCGTCGAACGAAGTTCGATGCTTGCCATTTGTCCCTCGTAGTGTCGCGAGTCGATCCTTCGTTCGTCGAACGGAACGTAAAGAAACGCTAGAAACATTTATCCGGATAATAATTTCCCGCCCATCTGCACCTCGTGTAGACGACACCAAGCGCGATAAACGCGTCAGCGTATATACCACTCGCTGACTTCGCTGTAATTAGCCTATGTGTATTTATTTTTCTTTTTGTTTGCCCCGCCCCCCTCTTATTACTGCGTACTCTTTTCTCTGCGAAAGACACATCGTCGGAGACACTTCACGCTCGAAGTAGAATCAGGTAGGGGACAATCGACGCACCGAGTTCGCAAACAGACGTCGCATCGATACACGCACGGTGTCGAGAAAGAAAAAAAATAAACAAAAAAAAACAACGGTGCGTCGAGTTCGACTCGCTCCGAAAGAGAACGAGAAAGGATTTGTCCGAGCGAATACACCGACAGGAATTTCTTTGATCTTGTGCTGGAGGACTGATAGGAGTGGGAGTAAATTTTAGGCGAAACATCGAAGGTAACGTTCTACGCGGAGAACAGAGGAAGCAGCGAATTTTTTACTGCTTCGTTGTAAGATCGAGAGACGTGAAATTTGAATTTTTCGTTTGGATTACTTCTCGCGTTCAATCTCACCGAATAACGCGTACGTTCACCGTGGATCGAATCGCTCGTTTCGAAAAGTGCATCGGTTTCTCGACAAGCGTTTCGAGATTCCTCGCAAAACGGTCGACGTCCAGCGGAAATAGTCGCGCGGAGCAACAAACTCGTACGCAACACGAGTGAATTATTTTTTTTTTTCCCTCGCTTCGCGTGCCGGTCACGCTCTTATCGCGAGCGCCATCAAATACTTTCATTGCCGTGTAACAATTTCAGCGAGTACCGACCGTGTAAACGCGATCGGGGAAGGAAGGGGGATGGCTTTTGTCGCCACGTTCGTCGGGGCAATTTGTTTCAATTTACGAAGTCGAAGGCGGCACGTCGATCGTCCGTCTTCCCTCTTTTTTTCTCTCTCTCTCTTTTCTTTCTACCATTTCCTCGTTTCCTTTTTATCCGCTTCGGGACAAGCGACGTACAATCGACCTTTGGGAACTTTGTCTCTGGAATCGGCCGGTTGGCTTTGTTTTCGCGACAGTGGAAGTTTAATTAAATTTATCTCGTCGCTGTAAACCGACTCTCGATCTCTGGGTGTTCGATTCGCGACACGGGTCGAGTGACCGGTATCTTTTCTCTTTTTTTTTTACATAGATGTATATATCTAGGTTATCGGTTTCGCGTGTTTTTATTTTTTTCCAAGCGATAGAACGTTACCTTCTGTCTCTCGAACAACGCGCAAATTAATTCCAACGTCCGTTCACTCGAAGCGAACTTATCGTCGCGAAACGAAGATAAATCGAAATTAGCGACCAGCGGCGAGCACGCGCGAAACTTTGCCCGAGAACTCGCACTTCCCGGGCACTTCGAAACGGTTCTGTAATTCGTAATTCGACGAGCCTCTCGCGAGGCTTACGATCGTCGAATCGTTCCTTCGTTCGTTCGATCGGTCATCGGTCGATAATCGCGTCTCGAAGACAACGCGAGCGCGTGTTTCTCACGAGCGTCGTTACCACGGTTTCGATCGTGTAAAATCGCGAGCCTAACGGGAGTCGATCGAATCGAGTTTCGATCTGCCCTCGCGGCGTTCGCGTATACGAAAAACGACGACGCGCTTTCCTCGCCGCTCGGGATCGAAAGCACCGAGCGGGTTATCACCCACGCGCGCACAATCAGTCATCGATCGATCTTCGAGGATCTCGTAGAGCTTCATTCATGATTCTCCGATCGCGTCCCTCCGACAGGAGAGAACAACGCAACCGCGAGAGCTCGCGTTCTCTCACCGGTTCGAAAATCATTATCGCGAGAATAGCCCGCGCGAGGTCGTTGGGCGTGGTTTCATCTCCTTTCGTAATCGTCTTATCTCGGGGCGAAACGACGATGGAACTCGAAACTCGTTCACGGTTATAAATAAGATTTCAAATTGAATTCGATTTCTCGGTTATCGACGAGAACGAACGCCGAGCGATCGTTACGTACGAAACGGAACGATATCGGGTTCACGGTTCAGAGAATCTATCGCGACACGAAATTCTAGAGTCTGCCGATAGAGCCGGGCGGAGCTCGGTTACGCGCGATACTCGATAAAAAAGAAAAAAAAAACCGCCAGATAAACATCGTCCCAATTTACGCGCGCGATTTTCGTACTAGAGCTTTTCGCAACCTCCGCGTAACGTCCGCGCGCGATCGAGCGTCTTGCGCGAGTACGAGATCGCCTCCGGGGCCGCGCGCAAGATCGTCTCGAAATTCATCGAGCCCTGTAAATCTCGAGTCTTCGACGGGCTCTCCGAACGCCTTTGGAATTTATGCGAAACCGGCGTTTTCAACGTACACGCGCAAACTCGTATAGCTATATAAAAATAAATATAAATGCGAGTCCATAAATTTCGAGCGGCGCGCAAACGATTCATGAATTCGACGTTGGGGAACGAATCCATGAATCTCGGAGCGAATTCGGTTCTTCCGGCCGAGAGAACGCGAGCCGACTCGATCGATCGTTCTCTCTGTCTGTGTATGTATATATTATATATCATACAAATATATATATATACATATTTCTCTGTCTACCTATCTCTATCACTCTCTTCTTTCACACAACTCTATGACTGATTTTTTTTAACAAGGTACTCTGCTACGCGAAGTGGGTCGGAGGTGCAAGGAACACCCCACGTCTCTGAATCTTTCGACGCTATTAGGCGAAAGAGACGATGCGTCTGACCGACAAACGATTGAGAGCGCGCTTGCACGCGACGACGCACACGATACAAACTGACTTCCACACGCTGGAATCGCGGTGTCGGGACGATCGTTTCCTCGGTGGTTCGCTTGAACTCCCGTTGCTCGAAACCGAATCGAGAGACCGCTCAGAGTTTCCCCACTCTATCCGGTCACTTCCCCCACCATTGCCCGGGAGGCGTGTCCGTTGCGCGACTCGGTCCGCGATCGTATTGGTCGCGCGCTTCGACTCCCAGCAACGGTGGCGGAGTGGGGGAAGCACCGCGCTCACTTTGAGCGAGACTGTAGTCGGGGATCTCGAAGCGACGTCTTCGTCCAACGTCTCGCTTCCGCGAGGTGTTCTTTGTCGCGCCGAAAGCACGGATTCGGTATCCGAGAAACGATAAAGAAACGTTCGTACGAACTTGTATCCGATACGACCTTGTTTCCAAGTTACGTTATTAGAGCTGGTAGAACATAGAACGGCAAGATCGTATCGGATCTATATACCGGACCGTTTATTGTCCACGAGTCCTGAATTCGTTCCAGTACTCGACAAAGAACATTCTACGTGGAAGACTTGGATTGTTTCGAGCAACAGCGTCGAGGGGACCGATACGTTGGCGAAATCGTGACACGATCGAAACGTAGACTGTTAACGTTTCTTCGATCGCGTCGCGATTGGAACCGTTGTCCAGAGAACGGTCATGGTCGGTCCCTAACTGGAATCCCCGAACGAACGATCGTCACCGGATCGCACTTGGCATGCCTGCGCTTTTTTCGCCTCGCTTATTTATTTCGTTTCACGCCTGGTTCTCGGCTGTTTGCCCGCGATGCTCGCAATTTTCTCAACAACTAGAGCTGCAGCATGTCGAAAAGAGCCGTTCACACTGAACATCGATGATCCCTTACCCCAGTCGCGGCAATTCGGGGACACTCTCGAGGCAACTGATCACCGATTCCTCGTCCTGCGTTTCCTCGTCGGTGCTCGGTCCGCGTCTGTCCGCTTTCTCTCCAAGACATTGGACCGTGTCTTTCCAACGATCCACAAGTTAATTATTCTCTCGAACCACGGATAACTCGTTTCGCGAAATAGTCTGTAAAAAATTTCTCCTTCGATTCTCTCTCGGCTCTCTTTCAAAACACTCCACGCAATTTCCTCGACTTTTCTCCCTATCGTCCATCGTTGACCGCGCAACACCGTTCCGGAATTCACGCTGGAAAATTCGGTGCTATCGATATTCGAACTCCATCGAGACAGCAAGCGATCCCGAAAGTTAAGGACAGACGCGAACCGAACTCGTTGGCCTCGCGAGTGCCCCGCTCGGCGATAAGAATACCCGAAGGAGAGGGGCTGGGAAACGCGTCGCGACGAGCGTCTTTCCGTCGCGCTGATTCCACCCCCTCCCTCAAAGTACACGGATATTATACCCCGGGGAGGAATTTCGTTTCCGTATTTATACCGGCGTCGGAACCGAGTGCCTTCCATCCTGTCTCTCCGCCGCTTCCCGCTTTTCCGCGGTAAATTATTCAACCCGATCCCCCGCGGAGAGACGATTCGCGTCCTTTGAGGCTTGATATTGCTGTGACAATAATTACGTCGCCTCCGGGCCAGCCGTGTTAATTCAATTTTTCCGTTCGTCTCGAGAAAGACGGACCGACCCCTCGAGTTCTCGTGTACACTTGCAATTCTTTCTCTCTTTCTCTCTCTGTGGTGCACACACAGTCTACGTCGTCTTTGAGGCGACACCGTTCTCCCCGTTGAAAGACGACGTCCGAGTGCGAGTGGCTTTCAGAGTTCCCGGACCGTGACCTTCTTGGCTTTAGTTTCGGGACGCGGCAAACGGCGAAATGAATTTTAAACACGACGAACAAAGACAGAGGGGCGGAGCCCGGTCAAGAAACGTTCCCCTTGTTTACCGGGTACCTTTCGTCCCCTCTGACACGCGCGGTAGCTGAAAAGGACAAAACCGTTCCGTGGTACCGTGGCGTGTCACCGTACACCGTGACACAGTGTCGCTGTAAATTAGCAACTCGAACTGGATCTGTTTCTTCGGTTCGCGCGAAGGAGATAGCTCCGTAAGGAACACGCTTTGTACCGGGTGGGTGACGATAGCGTTGAACGTTTCGAGTTCTTCGCGGGAGGTGTCCCTAAGGAAGAGAACTATCTGGTTGTTCGGAAAGTCGTTTAGTTTTTTTTCTTTTGGGGAAAATGAAACACGGTTTTTTCAGAGTGTACGAACATTTTATTCGATTATACATTCTCCATTTTGGAAAACGACCTCTCGAACAACCGAATATATTCGCTCGCCAGCGACGAATGTTCAAAAACGCGCGATACGCATCGTCCCCGTTCGAAGCGGCGTTCCTCTCGTATCGTTCTTCTTCGTGGCGCTAATTTTGATCCGTTGACACAAGATCGAGGACCTTGAACGCTCGTTCCTCGTAGCTAAAGGTTGTTACCAAGTTATTGAATTTACAGCGTTAAACGAGGTGATCCGCGAACAGGACTGAACAACGACTCGATAACCACGATCGATAGCACTTGGTTCCGCGATCGAGGTCGATATTTGGAGCGATAACCCGAAACGGGAACAATTAGTCGATCACCAGTGTCGAAGGGACAGCTTTCTTAGAGACACGCGATACCCACCGTGCATTCGAGAAGCAATCTCGCGAATCTTCCGTCCCTCTCGATCGCGAAGCGTCCTCCTCGCGATCGAGAACACAGCTCTCTCTCTATCTATCTATCTATCTCTCTCTCTCCCTCCGCAACCTTACTCTCTTTTCTCGACGACACGCACGCACGCCGCTCAGCATGCTGTTTTTTAACGATCAATTTTTCTTTTGTGAAACTTTACGACGCTTCTGGCACCGGAACGAAGCCGAGCTCTCGAGAGGAGCCATCGGAAGGTAAAGACAAGAGGACCATTTTTCTCCTGGCACCGACTATACGTCATCTTGAGAGCATCGGCAGAGTTGCTCGGATTGATTGATCACGATTGTCTCGCATGCAGAACACAATGCACTAGAGTGTTCGACTCCCTTGCGATCCTGTCTCTCTCTATCTATCTATATATCTATCTCTATCTCTATCTCTATCTCTTTCTTATCTCGTCCTTCTGTCTTGTCTCCCTTGCCCCTATCTTTGCTCTATCGGTCTTCTCTCTCTCTCTCTCTCTCTCTCTCTCTCTCTCTCTCTCTCTTTCTCTATCTATCTATCTAACTATCTATCTATCTATCTCTCTCTATACTCCGCGGTTTGCATTCCTCTTCGATAGCTCCCTTTGTCTCGACAGCGAAGCCTAATCTATCGCTGACTCCGTTCAGACAGCGGAGATCTAGATTCGTGTCTGACCTAGAATCGTTTCTCTCTCTCTCTCTCTCTCTCTCTCTCTTTCTCTCTCTCTGAATATATCTCTACCCTCGTCCGATGAATTCCTCGAGGAACGAAACCGCGTTCAAGTAGCTCGAGTAACTCGCGCGAAAACGCGAGCTCGCGTCAGCTTGTGAATTTAGTCGGCCGGATCGACGCGACACGTAAAACGATCATTCGAGGCGAACGAGACCTCTGTCTTCGCTCGCTACGAAGTGTCGTTCAATCGAAACGGACCTTGCGTTTGCTCGACCAACGACGAACAGGCTGATTTAGTAAACCTGCATCCCGGAGAAGTTTAACGGGTGTACTGGAGACGACTGGAAAGCACGCCTCTGGACGGAATTCAGACTATCGGTGAATATTTTTAAGAATCTTAACGTTCAAACTAACGACCAATCGGAATCGCTTTTGAATCGATCGTCTTTCGGATTAATTTTCACGAGGACTTCCAATAACATTCGCAGTGTATACAAATACTTGAGAAACGTTACACTTCTTTTTGTCTTTCAATCAACCGTTTGAAAAATTAACCAAGGTAGAAAAAAGTTGCTTCTCGAAGGAACAATCGCAAGGTCCGAGCAAGGACGTTCTTTAATAACGTCGGTGTTGTCGATCGGATCGTTGGTTGCGTCGATCCACGGTCGAGATTCGTCGAGGTTCGAACGCGAGTCGAACCGGTATGTTTTGGCCGCTCGAGGTCACTGTCCCCCCACCATACCGCCTGGCTACTCCGCCCCGCCATCACTGGTCTCTGCACGCAAACCCGCAGGACACGCGCCCCTCTCCGTTCCCTCGAACGGTGAGGCAAGCTGTCGTTGCATAAAAGTAGAACTCGCATCTGGCTTCGCAGCGGAGGGAGTGGCCTCGAGCGATCAACTTTCGATCGAGATCCAACGTCTCGTCGTGGAGTAGATCGACGAGTTTCTCGAGACATCCGAGATTTCGAACGACCCGCGCGTTTCGTATTCCAGCGATCGAGATCTCGCGAACGGTTCGAAGACCTCGTCGTGGAGTGGATCGACGAGTTTCTCGAGACATCCGAGATTTCGAACGATCCGCGCGTTTCGTATTCCAGCGATCGAGATCTCGCGAACGGTTCGAAGACCTCGTCGTGGAGTGGATCGACGAGTTTCTCGAGACATCCGAGATTTCGAACGATCCGCGCGTTTCGTATTCCAACGATCGAGATCTCGCGAACGGTCCGAAGACCTCGTTCCTTCCTCCCCCTTCTTTTCTCGTCCGCGAGCTTTCGAGAACCGCGTCGCTCTTCGATTCCCCGCCAATCTGTCCCGTAATCATCGAGGACCGCGTGGTCCTTTGTGCCGAGAGAAAGGAACGCTGGGAAGTTGGTTCTCCCGTTCATTGTCCCGCCATTGTTCCCGAAACTTCGTTCCAGTTTCATCCGGCGTTTACTGTTTTCCCAGTCCGCGCGACGTTCCGACGGGAATCGCTACGGCTCATGAATAATTCGCCCCCGCGACGACGCGTAACTGGAAAGAACCGCCCGAAGGAGTCGTCGGCCCGAACGTGTACCACCGACGGCCTCGCTTCCGTTTTCGACGACGCTCCAAATACCGAGAGACTCCTCTACTCGATCGATTCCAACCCCAACGTGGCCGTCCGTTCGTAACCGTGGATGCTCCGTGTTCCTCGTTCAATATTTTACCGATTACGGAAAAATTCACGTGTCGAACGGAAACAATAATTTCGACCAGAGGACCGAAGTGACGCGTTCGCGAAACGATCGTATTATCGTTCATTGAATGGGTAAGAAAATTGAAAAGTAGCAGAACGGAATAAGAATAATGCACAAGATGACGACACACGGGGTGTACGGAGTGCACGTAGAACGCACACGGTAAAAAGGTAACCTAATTTTTGTAATAGATGATCCCATTCACCGGGCCACGTTCGTAGTTCTTCTTTCTTCGTATTTCTTCGCGTAAGTTTTTCTCGCGCTGGCTTAACTTCACGGTTTTGCGGCTTCCACGGATCCGCTCTTCCGCAACGCCTCGGTAAACTGCGGGACTTCTCGAAGTTTCGAATCTCGATCGCTGGAAGGAAGGAAAGGTTCGCTGGAGACGATTATCGCCGATCGTCCGAAATCGGGCTACTCTTGCACCCTTCTGAACGACGAGTCCCCGTCGATCCTGTATCCACTCTCGATCTACGTTCTCCGCGTGTCTCTGTGTGCTCGATAACCCGATCCGTTACCCGAATATCGTCCAACGCCTCCTCTTCGGCCAAAAACTCGCTCTTCTCTATCTCTCTATCTCTCTCTTCTCTCTTTCTCTCTCTCCGTTTGTCTTTCTCGATTACTTTCGCTCTTCACACAACCCCGTCCTCGTCCATGCCGATTTACTGAAACGCTCTGCGTGCTCCAGGTCGGAACATGACCACGAAGAAGGGCGACGGTTCTCAGGTGAAGGAATCCACCGACAGCAGCACAACGATCGAGGACGATGACGTTAAAGGTAGGACACCCACTCCTAGTCACTCTAGATGTTCTTCTAGCTCCTCTTCGCGCGTCCTTGGTTTCCCTGTAGGGGGAACGTCAGGAATCCACACCCACTAATATCCGTTTACGTAACTGTGTCTTTTTTTTTTCTTTTTTTTTATCACCAACCCAAACGAACGTCCGTCGACGTTGCTTTCGTCGCGTTTGCGCGTAACTCGCGGTGCTCTCGTGGACCTGCGACGAGCTTTCCATCAGAATTTACAATTTTTCGTCAAGATTTTCACTTGAAATCGAAGAACCAAACTTTCGGTTTTCGAACGGTGCCCCGTGTGCGGAACGTGGCACTCGAATGACGCTTCGAGTGTCTCGCGAACGCCCTCGGGGCGTTCTCCGCACAGAGGGGATCGAATCCATCCGAAGGTTACTCGGATGGATTCTCCGGGGACGAGTTCCGTTTAAACGCGCGGTTATCGCTTAGGAAATAGTCGCGGAGAGTGGCTGTCGAGCCGTCGAAGTTTCGATGGAAACAGCGTTTCGCTCGAATCCGGAACGCCACGATTCACCGCACGTTCCGCGTACACGCGACGAAAACCGAGCCTTAGGCTCGTTAATTGCTCGAGACCCAACCGGGACAGTTAATTTCCCAGAGAAATCTACTAATGGATCGAAGCTGAATTCGCTTGTTCCACTTGCGCGGCTGTAACTGGATTTCCGTCTCGCTGTCACCCGGATCCGTGGCGGACTCGGTCGCCTCTATAGCGGGGAGGTGGGAGGGGAGGGACAGGGTAGACGTTAATTCGTCGAATCCGAATTTACGTTCCGGTTAGTTTTCTCTGGGACGAGACCGGGTCACAGCGGAGGAGATCCTCGAGTTCGAGCCGGCGCCATCGGTTCCATGGTGCCCCATGGATACCGATCGAGACTCGTTCGTTTCGGAAATAATCTCCGAAATCACCCCCTTCGATCCCCCCAGCCCAAAAAACACCCCGGCCCTTGATAACTTTGAAAACGTACGACGGGAGCAATCGATCGCGCGCGTCCCTCGATAAAGCTTCCGTTCGTAACCCGGATAAAAGGAGGAGTCGAGAGTTTCGAGGAACTCCGTAGATCGCGGTGCAAGAAGAACGATCTGTATCCCCTTACGATGTTTCTCGCTCCCCCGCGACGCGTTTGTTTATCGCGGGTCCCTTCGACGCGTACGAAAAATCACGAGCAGCCACTGAGCTGCGCGCGCATATCCGCTTACTATTAGAGAGATAGCACTCCCGCTCACGTGCAAATCGATCGTCGGACAATAGCTCGAGTAGTTGAGTATATATCCCTCTCTCGTTGCTTTCGCCCCTTCAACCTGTCGCCCTCTCTAGCCACGATCCGCCTTATAGTTGCGTACACCTGTGCTCATCACCCCACCAATCCTACCCCCGCCCCACCCGATTACCGATACACGTTTCGTGAAAACCTGTCGCGGAGGTTCGTCGATCCAACGTGCGTTCATCGTATGAGACACGGTGTTCAAGGACGTTCGTTTTCTACCCGATCGAGGCACTCTTCACGCGCGGCTACCAACGTCGGGTTAAAAATACGGGACCAGCTGGAGTTGTTACTTTTTACGCGCGACCCTGACGTAGGAAAATCGAACTCGAAACAAGATACAAGCGTACGGGTTCTGGAGGTAATCGGTGGAATATTTAGTTCGCGACCGATCACCTGGAACTTACCTTTCTCTTTAATGCCTTTTTTCTCTTTAATGCCTTTTTCTACACCACCGACCGTGAGACTACACGAACGAGAAGTAACTTATTTAACAAAGTCACCTTGGCTGATTCCGAAAGAATTCAACTTTTTTTTAACGATCTTTGCAAGATTCTACACCACTAACCGTGAGACTACACGAACGAGAAGTAACTTATTTAACAAAGTCACCTTGGCTGATTCCGAAAGAATTCTTGCAACTTTTTTCAACGATCTTTGCAAGATTATACGCCAGCTGGTCTCGTCCTTATTTTCTCGTTTCTTGGTACACTGTACTCGGTACGATTGCGATCACGCTAGATCGAACGAACCTTCGATCGTTCGCGAATGATCGCGTTACTTCTAGAATGTAGAGCTTTGCTCGTTGTTCACCGTACTTGTAACAGAGCTGTCCTTCCGCCTCTCTGTAGACGTTGAACCGTGTACTTTTGATCGTTTGGTCGCGGTTTTACGGTTTTTCTCTTGTACATATAACCGTACGCGATCCGATCTCGGGGCTCTCGAGAAATAGATACAGTTGTGCCCGTAGCGCGTTGCGACAAGGTAACGATCGTTGCGTATCGGTCCCGTTGACGTCAGAAACCCCATTCTATTCCATTGAAACGGTCATGACGTCGAGTGAAAACGTTTAAAAAATTCTAAACTGTAAACCGATTGGACAGAGACTTGCGCTTTGAACAAATCTCGACGCGTGACGATAATTACGCGCGTGGAAACTCTTGTGGATTTTCAATTAATTAATTAATATTCTTCTTCGAACTCAAGCTTCAAGCTACCAGAAAATACTCGTCAACTCGAAACCACCTCGACCCATTCAGGGGACGTGTTAATATTCGCGATAAACGCGAGTGTTGAACCATTTGTTTCCGTGATGCAACCGCTTTCGGATAGAGCATGAATTTATACGCGAGATTAGCATAGAGAGTAGAGCGAACGAAAAGGAACGCGACGATTTATCCCGTCTACGAGTTAATCGAAGGACGACGACGACGACGACGACGCTTGGAAACTTAAAACGATCGGTGTCTCGGAAAAGAAACGAACGATCCTTGTCGCAACGCTGTCGCGTAAACTGCATCGGTTCGCGTTGCGCGCATACGAGATGCATCTACGAAGTTTCAGGACCGAGTTGATAAAAAATTAAACTCTCGAGAAAGCAACTTCGTTTCTCTTGAATTTTTCACCAAGTTTTTCGTATTTACGTACCGAGTGAAGCGTTAGAAATTTTCTTCCAATTTTTTTTTATCGAAATCGAAGGAACATCGTTACCAATCGAACTGAAAATTTCTTCGAATGTTTTTTTTATCGAAATCGAAGGAACATTGTTACCGATTAAACACTCTGCGCAGAGAAATCGAACTGAAAATTTCTTCGAATGTTTTTTTTATCGAAATCGAAGGAACATCGTTACCAATCGAACTGGAATTTTCTTCGAATGTTTTTTTTATCGAAATCGAACGAATATCGTTACCGATCGAACACTCTGCGCAGAGAAATCGAACTGAAAATTTCTTCGAATGTTTTTTTTATCGAAATCGAAGGAACATCGTCACCGATCGAACACTCTGCGCAGAGAAATCGAACTGAAAATTTCTTCGAATGTTTTTTTTATCGAAATCGAGGGAACATCGTCACCGTTCGAACACTCCTTGCAGAGAAATCGAACTGAAAATTTCGTAGACGCGTCCCGTAAGCGCGGATCTTCGATCCGGTGGAATTTCCAGCGAAACGGTCCTCGTCCACGGGCAGAACTCCGATCGTGTGCAGTAACGTAGTATCCTCACCGACCTAATTCCGGAGCATCGAGTTTTCACACCCGCGTTTTCACTCCCATCGACCTAACCCGACCTAATGAACCATCGCGTGTACTTCCCGATTAATTCCCGTTCTTCTCGCGATTCACCGACAGAATCGCCACGCGGACCAAACGCGATCTGACCCTCGGAGGGAGTAACCTTCGCACCGGAAGGGATCGAAACAACTCGAATTTCGTACCACGGAGACGACGAACGCGTTCCCTGACGCTTTCGAAATAAAAAAAAAAGAAAACACTGAACCCAACACGCTGGGAATTTCTCTCCAGCGAAGAACACGAGTTACGATTCTGTCCACGTTGTATAATAATCGAAGTTGTGGAATAGAGACAACGTACCGCGTTTTTGAAACCTCTTTGCAATAGGAGTTGGACAAAATTCATCTCTCGAGAAAAATCAAAGAAAGAATAAAAAAAGAGATTGAGATACATCGTGAATTTTGAGAGAGATCGCGAATTTTTATTGTTCGCGGTGGAACCGGGAAGGTTGTTTCGATCAGAGATAGGTAAATACGAAGGAAGAACTTTTCGAAGCGATAAAAACAAACCCTTCGAAAGCGCAGGGTAAAAGTATTCGTCGTCTTCGCGCAGTATTCGAGCGTTTGTGTCTCGGTAGATGTGTTTCTGAAACTTGTTTACTTCACGCGACACTGTCGGTCAGCTTTGAACTGCTCTTTTCTTTGCGGGTGTACATTCAAGGGTACAGGCCTTCCGTTTCATCGACAGAAGCAGAATCATTAAGGACCTTTTTCGAAGGATTGCACTCTCGCCAACGAGGATCGTTTCCTCGAAAAGGATCGTTCGAGTACACCTCTAACGAAATAATTTTCGCGTCTGACGAATTTTTAGATTCTCCCGTTCGATCGTCCGCGGCTTGTTATTTTATCTATGAAATATATCGGTCGACGTCGAGCCACGCGAAAGTGCAATCCGTGTAATCCCCGGCATGCATGCAACCAAGTTCTCCTGTGTCCCATACACCGAAAACACAGCCAGACAATGGGTTTCATTCGCTTTCAAGACTCGGACACTTTATCACGGAGTGAATTGATTCTCGAGCCAGACACGAGTACACTCGAGCACAAAACGGCAATACTACAGAGCACCGAAACAATTGGACTCAGAAGCAGATTCGATCGACGGAAACCACTCTGTTTACCGTTTCTTCGATGCAAATCGAAATGCAAAAAGGGGAACGTTCCACGACGCGGCTTCGAGCCGTCACGGCTTTGAAAATCGATCGAATTTTCTCCGTACGTGCGGTACAACGATTTCACAACGCGGTCGTTAACCATTTCGACGTTTCAACGTAAATCGATCAACGCGATAGTTGAATTTTCCGCGAGGAGAAAACACGAACCGTTTCCACGCAGTGTGTTCGCGCTGGCGTCGATACACGTTGCCGATCACTTTCTCGACGAGATACAAAAGGTGTGGAAAATGTCTCGATTACCGAGACAGATCGTACAATTCTTCCGAACTCGATGTTTCTCGATGTGACCCTTCCTCGCGGGAGAGAAACAACGAACGTCTCGTTGGGATTGTATTTACCACACGTTCCATTGAAAAAGAGAAAAAATATTCCAAAAATTGTCCAACTTTCCATGGACCGAATTCACCGAGAAATCGAACGATTCGGTTAAAAATTCACGACACGGGGCTCATTCTCGATGTGTTCAAAATTCCTTGTACGACACTGTTCGATCAACAATCTCATCAATCGCCACACCCACGTAGCAAGCGATTCGCTTTCGATATATCGTCTTAGTCGTTCCGTACGCCCACCCACTCACACCCAAACACACACACACACGTACACAGAGAGAGTCGCACATACGAACACGAACACGTGTTTAGATACTCTCAGCAGAGTGTATACGTATATTTATATACAAGTAACGAGTAGAACAGCTATGCGAGGAACGTTGAGTAAATGTTCTTTTGCGCCCCACGCCCTCCAAACCTTAGCCCAAGTAATGATGCTCACAAATCCATAACACGTAGTCGTAAACGTAGGTAACGCACGCGTATTCGCGACACGAAGAAAGTTGCACCGTTGGAAACGAGTGCCGAACTTTCGATGCAGACCCATCCACGCGGTGAAATTGATTATACGAGCTTTTCTTTCCCCGTTTGTCTCACGGTTTCTCCTTTAAATGTCGATCGTCACTGTTCACGGTATCTCACTTCGTAAATGTCGTGGCCGTTGTTCGCGTACGAAACCACGCGAACACCTAAACGAATCCCCGGACACGGTTCGTAAATCACGCGAGTGTACTATCGCCAGTAGCGCGAGCCAGCACTGGTCGGACACCGCTCGAAGTGGAATCGGCCGGTGGCCGAGCAGACGGTCGATGATCGGTCCCGTGCGCGCCAATAGTCGCGAAATCGCAAACGAAAATCGAGGAGATTCGATCGGTAGTGATATTTCGGTCGTATCGATGCACCGAGCTCGAAAATTCCGTACGAAATTGATCGGGTTTCCGCGTACGAAATTCCGTACGAAGCCACCGCGCTTCGTTTCGATGAAGAACTTACTAGATTCGACCACAGCGGTTCGATGGATCGAGGATACGTCCACCACCGTCCGCGATCGAGATTCTGTCGTCGTTCGACATCGATACCGTACGCGCGCCTAGCAATCGTTACAAGTATCACGAAACGGGCTACGAAAGTGTCTACGTACAATTTGTATTTTCGTTTGTTTCCGAACGGGAGAATAATCTGCGGCCACCACCACTGTGTCTCTCTTTCTCTCTTTCTCTCTGTCTCTCTTTCTTTCTTTCTCTCTCTTTCTCTCTCTCTCTCTCGTCTCGCGCACACGCTCTCTCCGCGTAACTAGTATGCAATTAGCGTGGCGCAACGAGGAAGTAGTACGCTAGCTGCTCGGATAAACGCAGTAGTGAAATTAGTGGCGTTAACCCTGGAGGACGAACCGCTTGGGTAATCGGGAAGGAGAATTGTTCGCGGAATTTTTCCTCGACGATCCGTGTTTGCGGAGTGTTTCGGTGGCTCGGTCGTGTGTAGGATCCAGCACGGTGAAATCGTGTTTCTATTCAACGAGAGATTCTTCGTTTACGGGTCGACCTCCAGGATCAACGCGCCTCGTAGATAATGATAAAGTAGCCGTAGAGATTCGTAGACAGTAATTATGGAAGAGATCGTGTCAGTGAATAAACGTGGGAAACGTGGCTCGTTCGTTGATCGTTGAACGAAGCTCGAGTCGAAGTTTAGATCGGGGTTCTCGGTTCGTAACCGTGGATCGAACAGATCGATCGTCGTGCTCGCGCTGCTTTCGCTTCTTTCATCGTTGGCTATTTTATGTATATTTTCTTTCTACTTTCCTTTTTTACGTTCGCGGGGAGAAGGTCTACGTCGTTGTAAATTCTTTCCTCGTTGAGAAGTTTCGACCTCGTTGCCGACGATCGAACGTAAAACTGCTCGTTTCCACGTACAGACTCGCGTGTTCGATCTGTGTACCGAGTTTCGAAGTTTATTTTCTTTTTTTTTTTTTTTCTTTTTTTCTTCGAAGGTCGAGGTAAATTCCCTCCAAGACCGTAACAGTTTCGATACCTTGCGCGTATTGTTCCATTTGGTATACGAAATATTTACAGAGCGGTTCAACGTCGAGCCTCGTCGTCGAATCGACGAAGAAATCGATTTCGAGGACCACGAGCACCTCGGACGATGGATACTCGGAATTTTGCGGCGTTCGAAGTAGCAATGGGCACGAACGCGTCGCGTGAATATTTGTTGTAATATTGTTGTTACGATAACAATAATAACACCAACGACGAGAACGAGTATCGAGAAGTCGTCGAGAAGGTTGCTCGTAGATCCTCGAACGTTTCGAGTACGAGTGTTCGAGACAACGAGAGGTTCTCGAACCCGAGATTTCGATTCTTTCGTCAACGGAAACGACGTGGCTCGTCGATCGTCCTCTCGAGAATTTCTCTTCCTATCTCTGGACCGTTTCTTCGCTTATCTCGCGACTTGTACTCGTCTCCCGTTCGCCGCTAGCCAAACGAGCCAGTTAGCGATCAGCCTAGCTAGAACGTTAGATCAGCCTGGCTGGAACGTTTAGATCAGCCTAGCTAGAAAGTTAGATCAGCTTAGCCGCGTTAGAAGCGTCACGTTTAGCGTACGACGTGTACACGCGAGATCGTCTTAGAGAATGCCACCGTAGGCGCCAGCATATATATCACACACATGCCACCGATCGTAAAAAAAGAAATGAAAAAAAACAAAAAAAGAAGAACGAGCGTAAGTCGAGACAAAAATCAGAAAAGACACCGCGCTGGTAACGTCGCTACTCCGTTTCGTTTTCTTTCACTTTTTTCACTTTCTTCTGTCCCGATGGTTATACGTTGTTCACACTCGTTCGTACACACGTGCTCCATCCGCGACACGTTTCCTCTCGCTGTGCACCGAATGCGTTTTTCTTCTCGTTTATTTTCTTGTTTATCCTTTATTATTGTTATTTTTCAAAAGGGGAGGCACCACGATGCCCACCCTCGCACACGCTGCTCGTACCTTGGAAACGATTCCCCACCACACACCGTTTCTGTGTTGTCTCTGTCACGTTCTTTCTGTCTCTCTGTCTGCATCGACTCTGTCTCGTCACACGGAAAAACAAAAACCCACCACCCCCCACCACCATCACCGCCACCACCACCCAGTCACCTCTTCTTTGGTACTCTTAGGTCTGTACACACAAGAGTCTCTCATCGGCACACCACGAGAACACGATTCACCGTCACTCCGGTGTTATGGATTTATGAACACCACCCCTGACTTGCTTTTTCTCGGCTTCCAGCTTGTTGCTTTTTTCCTTTCTTTTTTTTTTTGCGCGCGCCCCCCGTTTTTCTCTCTCTCTCACTCTCGAAAGCTCGCACCGATACCACGACCCTTCGCTGTTCGTTTCCGCACCGTTACGCCTAGCTTTGTCAACGACGCGAGAAGTTGTCCCGCGCGTTCTCGTCCGAGCGAGCGTTGAAATATTCGACGACACCTTCGCGATGTTCTCGACCGATTCGCGAGAACGACCCGATCCGCGAATCCGTGGCAAACGAACGCTCGAGAATTTACACAGAAATCGTTCGAGTGCTAAATTAACGAGACAAGAGTCCGCATACGTAGCACCGAATTTCAATACCATGCCCCATGAAAAAGAAATATTCCAACGGGATCGATTCGACGATTTTCAAACCGCGAAACCTGGTCCTAGTGTTCGGTACGGTTGATAACCTTCTGGAAGATTCAACGCTCGCGTGAACGAAGTGACGCGCTATTTTATTAAAAACGATTTTATCCAATCGATACGATCGATCGATCAGAAAACTACAACCAGCGGGACAACTTGACGCTTTAGCTGCATACCCAAAAAAGCTTGCTACCTCGAGATCGGCACCCATCCGCATAGAGAGTCGTCGCACGATGCATCCGTCCCGCTCGTGCATGCTTGTGCATCAATGGCCAAACTTTCTCGGATACCGAGTCGAGCGTTCGAAGCGAGAGAACCGAAGGGACACCGAAAAAGTTCCGTATCTGTTCCGAGCGAGAAGAACTCGCGTAACTTCGTCGAACGTGTCTTCCGAGGCGGGGCCGTGTTTAACCCTTTACCTGTACAAACAACGTGGAACGCGATCGTTCGAGCGATTTCCAACCCGATAGGTATCGAACGAAGGACACTTTGTCGTCCGCGACAGCTAAGGGGTTAAGAGAATCGCGGAATCCACGGCCCGAACAGTACCCGTTACCCCGTATAAACACCTTCTAGACTCAGTCTTAGGAACTTGAAGGAGCTCGATGACGATTTCACGTCGAACAAACATCCCGGGTGCCTGAAATCTTGAACGCGTTTCTCGATATTCCTCGAGCCTTGTTTGTCTTCGAGAACAACCCCACCTCTCGCAGAGTTTCTCAGTTTCCCCTCCAGTTACTCTCCCCTCGTCCGTCAATTACCACTTTTCGCGTACTCGAACGAAAAGCGATCGAATCACCGGGCAAAGTGAAACAATCGTCGCGCTCCTTGCTCGTTCGAGCACGACTCCCGGAATTCCTGCCAGTTTTTAAAGCGTACCCCGATGAAACTTCCAGACCCGTTCACCCAGCCCTGGAACCTTCCCCCCAGTTCGCGATTAAATCGCGTTCGATCTGCACGCGCGTCGTCCTCCTTTACTCGAGAGACGATCGATCCAGTCCCGGTGTCCTCGTCGACGTTTGCACGTTCATCGCGAACCGCACCATCCGGCACGAACCGACCCCCTTGCTCCCTCTTTGCCCCCGTGGACCCTCGTTTCCCTTTTCTTCGATCGACACCTGTGTTTTTAACCCTCTTGGCTTCCGATTTCGAACGATCGGTGTCTCTCGAAGGGTTTGCGCAGCTGTGAAACGAATTACGATCGACTTATAATACGAAAAAGAAAGAAACAAATTTTAAATCGACCCTCTTTTCCGAAGATCGAATCGCGGATACTAAGATGGAAAGCATTTCGAAGCTTCAGCGTTCCATGACTCTGCTTTCTCTCCGTGAGTTTCATTTCAAATCGAAATTCGTAACTCGTAAACGCGTCAAAGAACAACCCGGTCTTGTTTCGTTAACAAACTGGTCGATCGTTCGAAATCAGCGACAATATCGTTCGATATCGAAAGTCGCGGGTGAACGTCACTTTCGCGACTCGTTTCTCCCTCTCCGAGTCTTTATCGTTTAACTTGCTCCACGGAACGACTTCTTCTTCTGTCCACTTTGTATTTCCATCGATCGTACGATCGGCCACCGCACGCCCCTCTCCCTTTCTTTTCGATCTTCCCCGTCGAGAGTAACCCCGGATTCGATACGATACTTTGGACCGATTACATCGAGAGTAAGGAATAAAGCGATACGCTCGGTGCTGCTACAATTCTCTGTGTATCTTTCTCTCTCTTTCTCTCTCTTTACTCTCTCTCTATCTCTCTTTCTCTCTCTCTGTTTCTACCTCCCCGGTTAGTGTACCGTTTAGAGATCGATAAGTCCGGGAGAGTACTTCGTTATCATCGACGCAGCAGCCAGTATCGTTGTTCCCGTAGAGTGGCTGGAACTCCGTGGGCGTTTTCGCGATCGACTCGCGGGGAGAATCGGGCGAACATTGGCAGAAAAGTTTGACGCTGCGATGGTAAATGTTTGCTGCTTTGAGTGTCGGCTTAATTGGTTGCGATCGGCATGAGATTGGTTGCCAGGAATTCCATCGCCGGCTCTCCCCCCGGAGTGAACGTTGCTTTTGTGCAATTACGAAAGGTGCTTCCGATCGTTGAATGTTTCAAGAGGGACGGTTACAATATTTTGCACCGTTTCACACGGCCACGGAGTCCAGCCACTTTGCGTTAAATAATCGAAGCGTCGCGCTCGCGCGACGCTGGAAGTCATCCAAAAAGTAACCGGTATCTCTCGTCCCGAGAAAGAGATCGTTCTCGGTGTTTTTCGTTCGCTGGTAGCCAACTTCTCGTCGATTCGTGAAAATCGTGAATCCTCGTTACGGTGCGTAAACACCGTAAACTCGAGTTCACGTCTCGTTCTCCTCTTGGAATGTTTGCCACTCGCGAGACACCTCGGAGATCGATGGTGTATCCTCCGATCCGTGACCGAGGTGTACTTCAGTTGGACGACATCGACGTTGCGAATGTTTTCGAAACTCGAGAAGGTCCCCTTTGCTTTTTGGTTGGCTCTCCCGCGTAACGCTAGAACGTTAAACGAAATGCTTCAGCTCCCCCGTTTAAGCGCGCGGCTAGCGATTATCCACTCCTGTATATACGGCGATATGTAAATCGAAATTCTCGCATATCCGTATACGTGACGTATGTGTGTATGTTGTGCAGAGGATAAGAAGGGCGGCGTCGACCGGAGCAGCACGGTCATTGCCAAAGAACCCGAAGGTAAACTTGCATATCGAAGACCGAGAAACCTATACGTTTCGACGTCTACGTCTTCTCTGTGTATACATATGTACCTACGCGTACATATGTACACCCTATACGTATTTATATATATATATATATATATATGAATATATATGTATATGTATATATATATATATATATATATATGTATACATGTTACGTGTAAACGTTCTCCGGTCAGTCTGGCTTCTCCGATTCGCGAGCTGGAGCCGTGCACTCCCGAGCTTGAAATCCGTCCTCGCGAACGCAAAGACGTTTCATTGGCTTCCCGCGTCTTCGACCTTGTGTCGATTGTCGTCATCTCGGATATCGAGTACCCGTTTCGTGACCCTCGAGAATCGCGTTACCGGTTTCGTTGAGGTGTTGGTCGCGCGAGGGACACGGTCTCTTGGAACGAGAAGAAACGAGTAATCGATCGTGGATACTTTACCTACGAAACGAAACGATCGGGTGACTCGTGTCTCCAGCGATTTTTAACGGGGCTCCTCTCGCTCCGAGAAAAAGAAACTATCGAACGTTCGGTTCTAACGGAGCTCCTCTCGCTCCGAGAAAAAGAAACTATCGACAGTTCGTTTTTAACGAGAAAGAGAACAGAAGAGTAAAGTCCAAAATACGTTAGAATTTCGTTCCTACGTCGTCGAGAGGGAACCGGAAGCCGCGAGTCGGAGAAGCCAATCCCACGAGGGGCTCAGTGACGAGCTTCGAGCCGAGCTTTTGCACCCTGTCTGTTCCAGCTTCCGCTAACTCGTACTTCGGATTTACCGTCTCTCCAGCCTCCTCTCGTTCCACGAACTAATCAGGACGTTGCGCGCGTTGCTTTCTCTAATCGATCCGCAATTAATTAATCGTAGCACCCCGAAACCCACCTTGCATCCGTACAGGATGGAACACGCATCCCTCCCTCGGACTCGTGAGCAACGCGTACGCACGAGTCGTTCCGTTTACGGTTGGGGGCCCCCAAGGTTAAGAAAGGGTGTCGACTAAAGAGTCGTGGATCTCCAATTTGGAATCCTGGAATCGAACCAACCGAAGGATCGCGGTTATACCGGTCGGGGATCGCTGGCGATCGAGTCGCCGGGTAGACTCGTGAACAAACGGACTCCCGTTCGAAGCTCTGATATCGAATCGTCGGATAATAACTACCAATGGATCACGGTACCCTAGTCGAACTCCTGACAATCGAGTCGCCAGGTGAACCCCCGTTGGATCACGGTACCCTAGTTGACAATCGAGTCGCCAGGTTAACACCCGTTGGATCACGGTACCCTAGTCGAACTCCTGACAGTCGAGTCGCCAGGTGAACCCTCGTTGGATCACGGTACCCTAGTTGACAATCGAGTCGCCAGGTGAACTCTCGTTGGATCACGGTACCCTAGTCGAACTCCTGACAGTCGAGTCGCCAGGTGAACCCCCGTTGGATCACGGTACCCTGGTGTCGTACCCCTGGAATTAAGTCACCCGGTGGACTCCTAATGGATCGCGTGCTCCTCCCAATCCCTGGAATTAAATCTACGGGTGGATCCTCGATGGATCGTGGTAACCCGTAACCTGGAACGACTCCTGTTGAACGTACAGAGTTCCCTTTAACCGTGACGAGCCCGTGGTAGTCACCAAGATTCTCCAAGAATTCGTAGACGGAACGACTCGCGCCCGCGCACGTGTGCCGTAACTCGCTGCAAGCGGACGCCGCACGTCACGACGTCCGCGTTCAATTTAGAGAGAAACTGTTAGAGGTCTAGGTTGCCGTAGACTGTTGTTTCTCCCGCACGAGCGCCGGGTTCTTCTTGTTTGTTTACCCACCCGTCCATTTAGAGCGCTCGATTTAGAATACGAGCCGATTCGACGCTGGACGAGGCAACCGATTAACAGAACTAACCCGAGAGAGGTATTAACGATTCGAAGACGACCGATTCGAGACACCCACCCACTGGATCCACCGTGGGAGAACGGGTGGAGAAGTCAACCGCGACCACTCGTATCGTCCAACGATCAACAATGTATACGATTAGCGATATAGATCGATCTATTAGACACTCTTTGTTCTGTACTGTTCGCTACGTTGCTGCTCGTTAGCGAAACGGATAATACTGTTACGCGCGGTGCGTTTCTTTTTTTTTTTTTTTTTTTCGTTTTTTGTTTTTCCGTCACGAGCAAGCCGCTTCTTTCACCGAATCAATCCGTAACACGACACGTGATCACTCTCGGTCGTTCGTTCGTTCGTTTGTCGCGAGATTAGTAATCGCCGGAGACGTGCCTCCGGTGGAAATACCTGACCGCTTGGCAACGCTCAACGACAAGTAATTCGATACGTAGCCGTTAGCTTTTCATCCGAGAGTTCGTTCGGTCGTAACGGATAGCTTTATGGATGCATCGCTGTTGCGCAGTTTACGTTGAATGGTTCCAAGGTTGTAGACGTAGCGTTCCCATCGTAGAGGTTTTTCTTTAGAAATTGTTTGCCTCCTGTTTGCTAGTTTGCCAGAGATCGTTCAGCAGCCGCCGTTCGTCGAATACTACGTTACGTTCGAGGATCGTAACTGAGGGAGAAAGAGTTCATCGACGGATTGGACGCGTTCCATTGACGAAACGGACCGATCCGATCGATTATTTTTCTCTACGAAGCGATCCCGCTGCTTCGGCAGTCGTTAGATTTCGTTGACCGAGGTAACGGCGGCAAACGAGGAGAAAATCGGTAAACGTGACCGAATCGACGCGATTAATGGTTAATCGTCGTCATCGTTCATCAACCACGACGAAACCTTTCATGCTTTATTATTATTCTTCGACATTTTCGATATCTTTCCCTTCGTACCTTGTTTCGACGCTACAACTACCAATGCTGAACGTATTACCATTTCTATCGAACCACACGTGTATCTTCCAAGTTGAATAGGTAAAAGACGAATCGATTCGCGAGTACCGTTACCTGGTTTGATAATCGTCCACGAAAATTTTAGACAAAGACACAGTGAATAATTGAGTAATTTTAAAAAGAAATCTAAAAGAAACGAACCCTTTCGGTAGTTGTAGCCATTAATCGACTGCGGTACACCATAGAACAATCGAAACAAAGTTTAGAATACTTACCCTTCGCTACAACAAAACCTTCCACGCGGTTAGCCACGGTTATTCAATTCTCTTCTTTAAAAAGAAGTCTAAAATGATTCAAACGAACCCTTTCGGAAATTGTAGCCATTAATCGACATCGGTACACCATAGAACAATCGAAACAAAGTTTAGAATACTTACCCTTCGCTACAACAAAACCTTCCACGCGGTTAGCCACGGTTATTCGACTCTCTTCTTTAAAAAGAAGTCTAAAATGATTCAAACCCTTTCGGTGGTTATAGCCATTAATCGACATCGGTACACCGTAGAACGATCGAAACAAAGTTTAGAATACTTACCCTTCGCCACGACTAAACCTTCCACGCGGTTAGCCACGGTTATTCGTCTCTCTTATTATTCTTCGATATTTCCTCGGTGGTAGTTTGACCGACTTTTCGTCGACGTCTAGTGATTTTTCTCTCCGAATAAATCTACCAATAGCAGCGACCGTTGAAAGTGCCGCGTGAAATTGAAAACCTCGCGTTCGAAAATCGTTCGGCGTCGCGTAACGACGAAGAACGCTCGGCTTCGTTTGGAAGAGAGTTCCGCGTATCGCGCGGAAGAGTGTTCGCCATCGTGGTTCCGGAATCGCTGGAAAGTGCGGAGGTGCCGCGCGAGTTTTCGCGGAAAGATCGCGGAGGAGACGCGCGAGTCTTCGCGGAAAGATCGCGGTGTAGCGCGGAGGTACCGCGCGATATCTTCGCGGAAAGATCGCGGTGTAACGCGGAGGTGCCGCACGAGTCTTCGCGGAAAGATCGCGGAGGAGCCGCGCAAGTCTTCGCGGAAAGATCGCGGTGTAGCGCGGAGGAACCGCGCGAGTCTTCGCGGAAAGATCGCGGAGGAGACGCGCGAGTCTTCGCGGAAAAATCGCGGAGGAGACGCGCGAGTCTCCGCAAAAAGATCGTGGTATAACGCGGAAAAGTCGCGCGAGTCTTCGCGGAAAGATCGCGGTGTAGCGTGGAGGATCCGCGCGAGTCTTCGCGGAAAGATCGCGGTGTAGCGCGGAGAAGCCGCGCGATATCTTCGCGGAAAGATCGCGGTGTAGCGCGAAGAAGTCGCGCGAATCTTCGCGGAAAAATTGCGGAGGAGCCGCGCGAGTCTTCGCGGAAAGATCACGATGTAGCGCGGAGGATCCGCGCGAGTCTTCGCGGAAAGATCGCGGTGTAGCGCGTCGAGCGGCCGCGTTGGTCAGCTGTCAACGGAAATACCTGGCCGCTTGGCACCGCTTGGAAATAGATTGGCAGCAGTTCGCGTCGTTCGCTCGGCCCACCTCGCGGACGATCGCGCGCGTAACCGCGCCGAAAGCTGGTTCCAACGTCGATTTTCAACTCTCTCTCTGTTTTCCGCTGACGAATTCTTCGCTCGCGAGATAACGCGTCCCCGTCATCTCGAGCAGACCGGTTCGATTGTTCTCACATCGGTTGGTTCGTTCGCGCGGCTGAACCGTGGAAAAAGTGCGGGCAGGGCGGCGAGCCAGGCGGGCACCGACAACGCTAAATGCGACTCGGAGGGAAAACTCGTTGAAGTCTTCGGAAATGTCGGCCACCGCCGGCTTACCGGGTTCCTCGAAGCAGCCCGACAATTACGGTGAGCCCGTGCGAACGTTTGTGCAGTGGAAATATACGAGAACCGCGTCCACCGGGGAGTATCTTTGTTCGTTCGATTGTCACCGGACCACCAACGATCGAGGAACGAAAAATTGGAGAAAAAGAATGGTACCGTTCGAATGCCAACTGAGTAATATAGAACGGCCCAGTTGGAGACGGGCCACGTTGATGTATTCCGTTCGGTTCGCGTCGCGAGGAAAGTGTACCGCCGAAAAAAAAAGGAAGAAATAATTGCTTCTCGAGGGAGCGATGCGTCGCGATTAAAAAGCTTTCGTTCAGTCATTTCGCTCGGAAGTTGTTCTCGAGGTCGTTGAGTACTTCGTTCGGTGGTATTCTACCCGTTCTTCGACCAGACCGCGATTGTTCGAATTCGATCATCGAACGGAGAACAGAGTATAAAATTCCGTTGTTCCAAAGACGGTTCGTTTACGGAGTCTGTGCGTTACGTCCGAGTCGAAAGGAAATATACGATTCTATCGCGGGAGAGAATAATAACCGGTGACCTTGGCAAGTTTGAAACGATAACTCGAAGGGAACGTTGTCTCGGTCGTCTGGTTGGTCGTCGACGAGTGTAGAATTCCCTTTGGTGTGCTCGCGGTGCGGCTTCTGTTATTTTAAACGCGCGCGCGAACCGCTCGCCAAATATACGATTCTACTGTTGAAGATATCGGTGACCTTGGTGTAACTCGAGCGGCCTTAAACGGACGTATATTCGTCGATACGTTGTTCGTTGCGTCGAGTCGACGGAAAATGTCAACGTGGTCATCGATTCCTCGGTTGGTAATTTTTACATGGTTCTTCAACTTTTCTCCTCGATCGTATCCGCTCGTTTTCCAACGTATCGATCACCTCGAAGATCGCGAGTCGAGGTTTCGCCGATACGCCAAAGATTGTCGATCCTCTCGAAGAACGATCGAGTTCTCGACCGAAGCCACGGGTTCTCGTCGCGGCGAACCAGTTCGTGGACGAGGAATCGCGGTCGTTTCGCGGCTCTACGATGATTTCCACGAGGTGGGGGAACCGGTTCGATGATTAATGGAGTCGTCCCACGCGAAAACGAACTTCCGTCGTGAGTTGGTAGTCGTGGGCCGAGCGTTGGGTCACGATCGCAGCCAGCCTTTTCGATCTATTTCAGGAGCGAAACCGTGTCTATGTCGGCGTGCGGGCGAAAATCTATCGTGACTGTGCGTAACTCTATTCTCGTTCCACTTAGGAAAGGTCGATCGCGCACACGCGGCCAACGCGTCGAAAATTGTCGATCTTCGCGCGAGTTTGCCAATCGCGCGTCGTCGACGTCGCGATCTTTCGAAAGAAGCTGAAGATAACAACGACGTGAAATTCACCCCGTGCGAACATCCCTTCGACCGAGCGTGTGCCGAAACCTTGGGAGAAACTCGTCCAATCGACGCACAACAATCGTTTCAGGTACCCTTGAAACGAATTCCGCGTTGAAGAGAAGTCCAGTTCACGCGGTACCAAAGTATCCTTATTCGTGATTTTTTCTACGAGTTCTCCGTTGATAAACGACCGGGGAGAGATTGTTATTCCTCTCGTGCGAGAATCGAGGCGAAAATCAAGGAGAAAATTCCTTCGACTTCGCCAAAGGAAAGTAACGACCAACGACGCGGTTTCCTCGCGGGGAAAATTCCAGGCTACGAGCGAGCAGCCTCCGGTGCACGGCTACTGAAAAGATTCTACCGTGAAGAATTGCGAGGCAAAAGAATTCTAACGCGAGAAACTTTCAGCTTCGAGTGGAACGTAGCGGTGAAACGTTGAAAAATCTTACCGTACCGTGAAAGATAAATTTCGCTACGAATTCGTCGAAGTGTGTGTTACCCGAACGAAAGATTCCATATTCGAGATCGTTTCGTTCAGTCACGGTCGATTCGACGCGTTTGCTCCCAGAGTTGTTAACAACGGCTCGCTCTAACGACAATCTACGTGGATCCAGTTGTGGACTCGGGTCCGTACCGAGTACTCCCGTTGTCGAGTTTGCGTTCCTTTTTTGTCGTACCCGTTCCACCGGCAACGAAATTCGCTAATTCGTCGCTTTGGTCGCTTGAAATCCGCTTACGAGTCGGCGTCAACCCTAACACCGAATTAATCTCGTCGGTTCCAGCTGCGTTCTCGTCGCGACCGATCGTGTCGCAGTTGGGACTCGCCTCTTTCGTTGGAGACTCGAACGAGCGACTCGTCGTAACCCACAGGGGCGAATATCTCGACGACTTTTAACGCGTAATCGATCTCGACGGACCCAATTGCGACCACGGTCCAACGCGAGCGTTCTGCGCGCGATCGCACCTCGTCCCCAACGATTCGAATTCTCGTCTCGAGAAGAACGGAAAAGTTGCGGAGAGCAAGGGACGCGTTGGTGCACAGAACGCGCCAACGAAACAATATCACGACGAGGAGGGAACGTCGAAAATTCAGTTGACGTCGTCCAACGATTAACCTCGACGAGCTTTATTACCCGGTCTATTTAAGTTAGGCTTTCCGTGATCTGTATTGCGCTTCAGCCTCTGTACCGTACTCCGCCTTGTTCAACCCTCTAATAAACGCGTTGGAAATCTTCAAACCGCTGTGCATCGAATAACCAGACTCGCTAATACCCCCGCCACCGAATCAAGACCTTCTAACATCCAACTAATCTCCGTAGGCCCAAACGCGACTGGGTCTAGCCGTGTGTTCGGTAAGGTGCTCCACGAACTTTGTTGCACCTGGTGTCTAAATACTCCTCGAAGTTTCGACAAAGGCTCTCGCAAGCCTCTAACGAGATTCGATCGTTCCTCGTGCCAGCGATTCTAATGTCTTCTAACCCAGAATTAATATCCCTGGACCCGAACAAGACCGGGTCTGGCTGCCCGTTCGGCGATGTTGTGTTCCCGTGATCTCCCGTTGGCGCTACGACTTCCATCTAAATAACTCGATCCTCGAAGTCTCGACGAAGACTCCGTATCCCGATTACTAACCGAGACCCGCTAATTCCCCGCGTCAAGCGATTTCAATGTCTCCTAACACGGAATTAATCTCGATGGGCCCGATTACGACTCGGTCTAGCTGACTGATCATTGAGGGTGTTCTGTGGACTCTGTTGCGTTTGGACCCCCCCGCGTGGACGCGCCCCTCTTTGCTGACACTTCTAATCGGTGCATTCGAAATCTTCGACAAAGGCCCCGCCTCCCAGGGCACGCCTCCGAACAGTCCTGCCGCCGTGTCCGCGTTCGCCAGGGTAGTCGGGGCAGCGAGCCAGACGAACAAGCAACCCCAAAACCAGGTTCAAGGGAACCCCCTTGGAATAGCCGCGGTACTCCTACAGGGAGCGCAAGGTAATTCGGTTGGTGAGATCGGGCCGAGAGGAAAGTACGGTAGAAAGGTAAACGATGTTTTCTTAAACGATCTCCGTAAACGGAGCAGAACGATTTCCTTTGGAATACCGTTGCGCGGACAATTTATTCTTGAACAATAGCCGATACGTGATTCGGTCCATTCTTTGGATCTCCGATTCTTCGAAAGCTTCGTCGAGAAAGGAACAGCTCGAGTCTTCCGCGATTAATATTTACTCCCGAGATCCGGAGCGGTTCGATTAACCCTAACGCGTACACTGATCCGAAGAATGTTCGATTTTGAGAAAGCAATTTACCGATTTCGTTCGTTCCCGTGCTTTCGACTTGCGCGACTCGACCCGATTGAGTTACGAGCCGCGTAAATTGAATCGCTCGAAGGGTCGAAAGGTCGAGGGGAAAAAAAAAAGAAGAGAAAAAGAAACGCGAAACTATAAAATTCGTACGTAACGCGGCACACGAATGTCGTCCTCGATCCTCCTCGCCGCAATATCGCGTTTTATCATTTTACGAGGGAGCGCGAGCGCGGGTGCGGGCGCGCGCAGAGGCGGTCGGAATAATTACCTCCATTATTCACGACGCCCGGGGCGTGTACGGTGATTCTAACGGAAAACGCGAACGAGTACCTCTGTGTTCTACCGTTCTTTCGCCTCTCGGCGTGAAAATCATGGCCGCGCGACGTTTTTGTCACTTCCGCCTACGCCAGCGTCGAGCTCCTCGCGAATCACGATCGCGAGCTTCCGATGAGACCGATCTCGCACGGTTTTTCAAGGCCACCGTTGAAACATCCACGCCTGGAAGATAAACGTCCCGGACGTAAATCGCACGTTTAATTGCAGCCACGTGCGAACCAACCCCGAACTCACCGGATACCGTTTCACGCCACCAGTTATATATTATCCACGCGGTGCTTTAATTCCCCCTATTCGTTTCGTATCACCGACACGAATTGGTGGGGGGAGGACAAATTTATTCTTCTTGGAAGTCGCTTGGAAGCGCAAACCGTAAAGAGAGCGACCAGTGCCGTTCGTAAAACCGGTGGAACCTCGATGATTGCGCGAGCGAGCGAACGAGCTCTCCCCACTTCGCGCTCCACGGTGAAGGGAGGGGGACACGGTCGCTAGGCAACGCGGCGACTCGGAGGGGGAAGCACCGGTGCGCGGCCCGTGGGGACGCGCGGGAGTGGGGCGCCTCGACACCGGATTGGCTGCCCCGATAGTCGCTCGAGCCTCCGTACCACGTTCGATTCGTTTCGCAAGCGTCGAGGATTCCACCGCGCGAAAGTATCGAGTCGTCGAATCGATCTCTGCGCGGCGAACGAAGCCAACCTACGAAGCCTGTCCTGTCCGACGCTGGTTATTCAGACCGAAAAAGAACAAAGTACGAACGAAGGAACCAAATATGCACCGCGCGACGGTGTAACGGGACACTCCCTCGTAAAATCCGCGCCGCGGCTCGAAACGAGCGGAAAACCGTTGGGAGAAGAACCGTACGGGGGAAGGGGAACGGTCGATGAAGAATCGCCCCGGAAACGACGGCGTCGCGACGACGAACGCTATGCGCGCTCGTTTCTCTCTCTCTCTCTCTGTCCATCTATCTGTCTATCTATCTGTCTCTCTCTTTCTCTCTCTCTCTCGTTCGAGTTCGCGCGACGAAACAACGAAGAGCGGAACGAGAATAATCGGAGCGTTGTCGAGAGATATTACGATCCACGTTTTTATCGCTCGTCCGCGATAAAAGTTTACGATCGGTCCCAGCGGGGACCGTAGTCCAGAGAGAAATTGCAGACTCTCCTTTGCGGCTGTTCATCGGGAACGCACCGTACACGTAACGTGCGCCCAACCACGCAGGAGATAAACACGAGTCCAAGGATACCGAACCTGCGAGACGACCCTAACCAGACGAATCGGTAAGGTTTTCGCTTCCCCGATCGGTGACCTTTTATTCCAACCGAATCCCGGAAGCTTCGAGACACAGAGCGGATAACGTATCCTCGAAACGAGGGGGAACGCTCGAATCGCGCTTAAAGGACCGAGCGTGTTGCATCTACGAATCTCTCGAACGAGCTTACCTTACGATGATATTTCGCGGGATATAATTTCTCTCGTAATTGCAACTCCAGCGAAGCGTGCGAGCTACGATAACGAACAAGCGTAGGAGGAACGAACGAGCAACGTGGAGAAAAAAATAAATAAATGTCACCGCGAAGGAAATACAGCGCAATTGCTACCTCGTTACAGAGGGGACAAGCTGCGCGCTGTCTCCGACTTGGAAATTATTTTTAGAGAGAGGAGGAAAAAAAAACAAAAAAAAAAAAAAATAAAAAAAACCGAGGGACTGGGATTTTTCAATCGTCTCGCTACGTGTCTATAAGTCGGTCCTTTAAGTTACAACGCAAAACGCTACCAAGAATCACGCAACGACGCTCGCGAGAGCGAATCGCGTTGGAGCGTCTCTAAACTCGCTTCTGTGTTCACGCTAGAAAAGCAGGACCGAAGACCGAAATCGCTAGGCAGTAATCGGTGAGTCCCAATTTTAGAGTCGAAGCATGACTTGGATTTTTCTTATTCTCCTAAAAACTCGCTCTGGTCACATCCCGAGGGCGTACACGCTCGCGCGCAGCGAGTTCACGCTTCGCGAACCATAGATCTCCACGCATTTCAATGTTCGACCCCGCCCACCCGACCCCCACCACCACCACCACCACCACCACCACCACCACTACCATCGCCCTTAACCGCAACACAATTCTCTCATTTTCACCAAGCCCGAGCACATTTTCCGCTATTCGAGAATTTTCATCGTTCACGGCTCATCGCCCACGACCACGTTTCACCGAATCCAAACGAAAACTCGCTTCTCGTCGAGTGATCTCGACGCACCACACCACCGCCCACACACGCTTTTACCTAGTACTGTCTGATCTAGATTAATCGGTTCAAGCGACCGAGAGCATTATTTACACTGCGTTATACTCTTCGATCTTCGAGCGAGACTCGTTCGAAATCGTTTTCGAACGAGCGCCACGCAATCGCCTCTGCATTCTGCCGATTTGCTTTTCGATGATTTCTTTCTCTTTATTGTTCTTTTTTTAATATTTTCTCTTTATCTCTCTCTCTCTCTTTCTCTCTCTCTCCTTGGTTTTTTCAATTCTCTCAAGGCAGTACGCTACAACTCTTCGCGCGTCTCGTCGTCGAGGAAAAAACGGGAATCGTCGTTAAAAGTTAAATATACCAAAAAAATATACATATTCGTTCTAGTGTTCCATAACTTGGATCGTACAATAAAAACAATACGATTATTCAACGCGAGAAAGTGGATCGAGAACGAAACTTTTTTCCCTGCAGAATCGATTTTTAATATTCTCTGGGTACTCGATCGAGCGCGTCTTGACTCGAGTGTCCGTCCATTACGCGCCGTTTCTACTGGCGATGGTTTCTTTGCTATTGGTCCCATTAGTTAGAAGACGCGAGTATACGGCGCAAGTGGAAGTAGCGTGTAATGGACGGACACACCGAACAACCATCACTGTCCGTATTCTCCTTGCACCCGGTACTCCACTGGTTCCCCACGATCCACGCGATACAATTTCCAGCTCTCGCTAATACTCGATTAAGCGCTTGGAGAATCTTCGGGACGAGTATGGAAAACGTTTCGTGTTCACTGTATCCATTTTCTCGCGTGTGGAACGTTAACGCGTCGCCAACAATTGTCGCGATTCGCGGGTGAAATTGTTCTTCGATCGTCGATCGAGTCGACGTGGAAAATTAGGTCAACGAAGATCATTGGGTGGTTGTACGAGCCCGGTACGGTTCGGTTCGCGATTTTTCCTCGGTCGATCGAAACCGATTCGACAAGAATCAAGAGTGCGCAGCAAGAGACACGTGACGGTACGAAAAGTAACCAGAAGAGACCGGGACGAAGCTGTTCACGGAGGCTGACAGTAGCTCGTGTTTTGGTTGGTTGGTTGCATGACTAGCTGGAAGCGGTAGCAGCGGCAGCAGCAGCAGCAACAGCCAGAACAGCCAGACCGGCGCTTCGCCGTCATCGCCGGCGGCCGTCTACATCGGCAACCACACCGCGGCGACGCCCACGGCATCGTCGCGACGCTACGACTCTGCAAGCAACGGTCTGTATCGTTTAACACCTGTAACCGTCCCAACCTTTGTCTTCTCGACGCGTTCGCGATCTCCTCCCACGCGTATACACGCTGACACACGGTACATCCTCGGTACAGGCTTGTACGCGTCGAGTTCGCGTTCGCGTTGCTCGTTCCTCGCCCGTTTCGACACGGTACCAATCCATCGCGAGAAACCGTTCCTCGAAAGGAGCATCCGCGACGAAACTCTACTCGCGAAGTAACAAATTTGTATGTTCGTGCGATCGTTTCACCGTCTACCGATCGCGCATTATACCGATCATCCGGGCGATGAGATTCGATCGATATTGGAAAACCTGAATAGATTCTTGGGAGAAATTTTCTTCACCTTGAAAATTAACCGTGACGATGTACGATCGATCGGGAAAATTTCAGGGAAGGTGCACTGTCTTAGGTGCGACAGGGTCGTGTGTAGTATCGATCGAATAAATAAAAAATGTGCGTACAAGAATGAAATTAATTTACGATAGCTCGACGAATTAGGAATTTAGTAGAAGCAACGATGAGAATTTCGGAGAATTTTTGAAAATTGCCGCCGTATGGCAGAATTATTCGACTTGGCCGCTCTGGCCGGAGATTCGTCGCCGCGTCACTTTTATCGAATCGATCCTGTAATTGCGGAAGACGCGTCGCATCGGTCGCAATGATCGCCGATAATGCATTCGATTGTACGGAAAAGCTCTCGCGACCGCATTGTGCGGCTCGATTGATTCCCATAATAGCCAAAAGTGCATTTATCGCTGGCACGGCCATAAATCAAACTTCCATTTCGCAAATGGAAGATATTTTTACATAGCGTTGGCTGACGGGACCCATCATCGAGCAATACGTTCATCGCCGAAACGGTGGACACGTTCCACGATTCGTGTTCGTTTTCTCTTTCGCTTGGAAATCTATTGATCGAAATTACGAAATTTTCAAATTACCGAACGATACCCCGGAACCGGTTTCTCTCTGACCCGTCGCACGAAGATTCAAATTTATAGCTCCGTCGTCGTCGTCGTCGTCGTCGTCGTCGTCACTTCGGTCAAAATTACGTTCTCGATTTCGCCGAAAATTTGATCACGATTCGTTCTTCGATTTTCGTTTCACCGTGCATATTTTCGAAATTCTTCCCGTTGAGAAATATCGATACACCGAACACGCGATTTGGTCGTTTCTGTAAAGAATCTCCTCGTAACTCCCGGAACGATGCGTTAACCTTCGATGATTCGAGCATCGAGGAGCAACCCTTCGATCAGTTCGCGAAGGACAATGGCCGTGTTTCGCGACGAACTCCCAGCTCTCTCCTCTCCCCCCTGGTTGCTCGCGAGGGGCAATCGGTTTTTGATTTTTGCGGAACGCGTACGATGACCCGCTCCTCTGTGTTTTCTGCATGTTCCGGTTTGCACGCATCGCCTGGCATGCCGCGTCGATTTCAATTGCATGCACCCGAACGGTACGAACGATACGAAAAATATATCAGAACCAGAAGTACGGCGGGCAGGCGTGGCTGGATACGTGCAGCTCAGCCGGGCCGAGTGTTGCGACCCGGAAGACGGTAAGAAGAGAATCAACGCCGGTAAGGTCCCAAGGAAAACGAAAAAAAAAAGGACGAAGGACGAGGACGTCTGCTCGAAGCTTAGACGGTGTAGCGTCTCGTGAAGTTCGAGCTGCGCGACGTTTCGCGGAGCCTCGAATTCCGTTCTCGGGACACTTGGTCTCGTTAATTGTCGTTCAATTGGACGATCTCGGTTCCGTTCGCGAAACGAACGATCGGGGGCTAAATTCGAAACGAACCACGAGGCCCGTCAAGCGTCGCAAACAATCTCCCCGCGCGAGCTTCTTGTTTCGTCTTCGGAGACAGTATCTTTGAGTGTCGCCCCTTTCTTTCGAATACCTGGGTAATCGAGACACGTCGTTCGTGCTTGACACTGACGTTTCGTCTTGAAACGGTAGCACGCTGCGTGATTAGCTCCGCGATACGACGAGCTCGTTAACGAAGGAACCGTCGACGAGAGGATTGATCGCGACACGACTGGATTCGCGTTCGAGTTCGAGAAATCGCGGATCATTGAAACCGGTGAACCGTTTCCTGGTGTTTCGTCGTATCGCGTATCTTCTCGTAGCAAGTAGTCACGGTTTCGTGTCGGCGAACGGCGACCCGTAAGTAGTAAGTATCGTGCTTGATCAGACGGAGGAGTCAACAGGACATCATCGGACAACCAAGGATCCAACGACACTTTAGTAGAACCAGAATCTCGTTCAACGATTTCGAGAAGTTCACCTGTCGAGGAGAACGGTCGTTTTTTGTTTTTTTTTTTATATATGTATATATATATATATATATTTTTCGTCTCGTTTCGTTTCTTTCTTCTTTTTCTTTTTTTTTTCTCTCTCGTCCCTTCGGAGAAACGCGTCTCGCGCAATAATTGTCCTTGTACGCAAGGCAGAGGGGATGTGTACCAAAAGGGATCTACGAAACACTCGGAGAATTGTCTCTGTGCGCTCCCATTGTTTATCCCGCATTATGTATCGCAGATTTTTAGTGTGCAAACTGACCACCGTAAAATATCATTTCTCTGAACGAAATCGTCGAAACGTATCGTTCGGTATCCGATTCGAAAATGGGAACAAAATTTTCTTCCCTCGGGAAAAGCACACGGTTGCGTTAGGTACAAACTCCGGTGGAATTTAAAATCCGTGTTTATCAGCGAACAGTCGAGAGTCGGATATCGAAATATTTTCAACACCGTACCGGCACGTGGAAAATAAATTTTCCGAAACGAATTACCGAATATTCGTTACGTTCGAGTATCGAAAGGAATCCGTCTCGGTGGCCCGATCAACGGGATATCGAATCGTACGATTAACGCCGGAAAATGGTATTTTACTCGTCGCTGGCAATCGAGCGTCGCGTAGGTATATTGATTAGGCTCTTGTCCACGCTGAACGCTACAAATCCACGTGTAATCCATTGTGTAGGCGCAAACTGTGAACGTACAAATAAAACTTACTGAAACCCAATAAATTGTGTTGTGTGAAACGGTGAACGAAAAAAAAAAAAAAAATCGTCGGACAGGCTTCGTAGTTAATGACATTACTTACGCTAGTCCGCTGATAGAGAATCGTTTGATCGCAATCTCGTCTGTATTCCTGGCATTTCGCAGAGGCTAAGGAAAATTTTTCACGTGGGAGTACGAGTTGCAGCAAAACGCGAAGGCTTCCAAGTACTCGTAATTGTCGTTGAACGCTTCTCGCAGCTGGTGTACGATCGAGAAAATTGTGTCGTCGTCGAGACGATCCAGTAAAAGCTACTTCGTTGTACGCATCTGTTCTCGTTTGCAGTGTCGTTTAGTGTTTTTTCTTTCTTTCTTTCGTTCTTTCTTTCCTTCATTTTTTTTTCTCTCAATTTTATCCAAACTGTGAAATCAATCCGGCCGGGTCAATACGAACGGTACACCTACTAGATTTTCATTGATCGAGTTACGAACAGCTTTTACAAAATGTAAAATGTTGATGGTATCGACGTAATTTCTTGTTACGCTTCCGAAAGAGCTTTTCTCATCGTAGAAAAACGATCTTCGAAAGGATCACGTAGCAGAAGTGATTTTTCAACCGTACTCGAAAGATACGGGCGAGAATAAATCGGTACATGTTCGGGAGGAACCTCTCGTACGGAATGAATTTTTTTTCCGAGCAACACGTGCCGTGCAGGCATTTTTTGGTAAAGATAATCACAGTTGCGCCGAGTACAACATCGGTCTGACCGCGCACGATCCGCTACCACTTTGGTCTTTCTCGCGCGCTTCTAACCCCTTCCTCGTTCACGATCGAACAGTTTCTCGTTGCGAACATTTCCGCATACAACGGCGCACTGTTTTCAAAATTGTTCCGAACGATTGTCGCGCGAGTCGACGAAATCTCGAAACGTGTGACAGAATTACGGTCGAACGCTAGAGGTCAAAGACTTTCTTTCCCATGTGATACCGAAGTCTTTTCGAACGAGAATTCCGAGAATAATATTTGTCGAAAAAAATAAGAAACAAAACAAAAAAAAACTGTCTCTAATCGCATCTCGAAGATGAAACTCTCTACGTCGCTACGTGCGGGTCGCTTACAGCGAACTTACGCAACACCGTCGTTTCGTATATCAGAAACGAGAACGCATCGATCATTTCAGCCAAGCTGAGCGCCGGTTTGCTCGAACAGCGAACATCTCCGAGTCAAGTCCACGCACAAATAGACCGAAACGCGGAATTATTTATACACTCCAAGTGACCGTCAACAGCCACAACATTAGTCGTGTACGCTCCAACCGTATTCGAACGCGTTTCGGTTCAATTTTATTGAAATCGATCGCGGTTCGTTCGCTTTGGATTCGCGTGGCTGGAAATTCGGGCCGAGACGAACTGGTTACGAACCGATCTACTCGGTTACGCGACCAGCTCGACGCGTTCGAGTACTCTGCGAGAAATCCCACCTGTTCGAAATATATCGGGTAGCTCGAAACAACCCGAGAACTCAAGGTACCTGAAACAAACTGGCTACCAAAAGGCTTCAATTACCTCGAGAAACTCCACCGAGCCTGCGAGGAATCGGATACTTGGAGAGATCGGAGCAATTGGACGAACTCGTGTGGAACGTGGTCGGAGAAATTCTCGTAGCTGGAAAAATAATTCGTATCGCTCGAGAATGGGAGTTCCACTGGCTCGGTGCAAAATTGGAGTAACTCGCGGAGATGTACGTGGACGATTCGTCGGGTGCCTCGAGAAATTCCAACGACTCGAAAATCGGCTACTCGGAGAACTGGGGGTAACTCGAGATACTCGAGTAGCTCCGTAACTCTGTATCGCTGAGAGGTTTCGAGTACACGCCGAGATGACGTTCGACTCGAGCGTGGGAACGATCCGAACGGCTCCGAGTACTCGCGCCGATTCGCGAGGAACTCGAGTTACCGATCCGTGAACGGATCTCGGCCCGTTTCTTCCGAAGGCGCGAGATCATCGACATCGTCGTATGCTCGACTACGGGGGAGTAGTTAACCTACGATCGGTGCACTTGACGAGGTGATTTTTCGAGGCCAGCGGAACGGAGAGAATCGTTAGAGACGGTTGCGGAAGCCGACGGAGGGGACGGAGGAGGGGACACAGAAGAAGGAAAAAAAAAAAAAAACACGCGATAAGGACGAGATGGAACCAGGAGGAGACGGTTAATCCTCTTACGCCGCTCGCGGGGATTAAGCTCCGCGACGTTTCGCTCGAATTTCTTTCGGCTCGTTCTCGAGTCGACTCTACAACGGGTAAACGAGAGAGACGTCCCGCGAGACGTCCACGCGTATCACCGTTGCCCCGAAGATCGAGAAACGCTGGGAAACATGTCCGCGGACTCAATTCTCTTTCCTTTTTTTTTTACAAATTTTTTTTTTCTTCTTCTTCTTCTTCTCTCTCGAATACATATCTCAAGCAGCCTGACCGACCACGCTGGATGTAGTCCTACGCGGATCTTGATCTACCGCGGTACCGCTTCGATCGCACAGAAAGAATCCTCCCGCCTACGCTGAAACGAATCATTAAATAACCAACGGTATCTCTCTATATATATGTGTATGTATCTCTATATATATTGCTTGTAGAAATAAGAATCGTGTGTCCTATCAAGACCTGCAGCCAGCTCTCGACCAACTCCCAGTGCTCAGGTAACGAAACATCGTACCAATCGCGTGGCGACGGTAAACGGGGATCCGTTGCACCCGTTTCCGTTTCCGTTATCGAACACGTGTAGTGACCAAATAAAAGAAAAAAAAATAATAATAAACAAAGCAACGTAATAGTAAACGTGTCTCGCTCGGTGTGGTGCGCAGTAGGTTAGAGCGCAGGCTCTGTGGCTGACGATGCTGACGGTGGTGGTCGCGGGTCATAGAAAAGAGATAACACAAAGTTCGTTTAGTTCTCATCAAGATCCCGGGACGGTGATGCGACCGTTTCGTCGTAATTTATTTTTCCATTGTTTATCGCCAAGGAAACTCGCGCATCGAAGAGCGTCCGGGGAGACGCGTGCAAATCGACGGATGATTACCAAGGAGACCACGGTGGAGAGATTCTCGTTCGGACGTGTTTGAGATTCGTTCATCGTCTCGTTCGAACGTTGCACGAAATTCTCGCAGACGGAATCGTCGGGCGAATTCCGTTGCGCACCGTGTGTTCTAAAATCGTGTGTCACGAACACCGTGCGAAGTAACGAGAAATTCCAGGAAGTTGTAGAGAAAAATTCGGGGGAATAAGAAAACAAAAAAAAAAAGAAAAGCGAACAAACGGTGAATCTCTTACTCATCTAGCGTCCGAGAGAAGACGGCTTCCGGTTTCAGGCTGCGCAACGTTGCTTGCCCGTGAACACGTGAAATCCAACGCACGTTCACCGAAACACGTGCATACTCGTGCGCTCTTTGCGAAACGAGAGAGAGAACAATCGGCTCCCGGGAGAGCCTCGAATTCTCTGTTCGGCGCGCGCGTCGAACGACGGATAAAATCGTTTCCGCTCGATCTTGGATGTCGCGAGTCGTTCTTCTCACGCGTCCTTTCACAACCGGACGTTGCGACGAGGATCGGTTGCTGACGGTCCCGATCGAGTGGAAAGAGTAAATTTTCTCACCGTCACGAGCGTTACCCGATCCTCGAACGGTCTCGCGCGGCGACGACCGCTCGATTGCCTCCACGTGTTACAATTAACGGAACGATTCGGCCTCGAGTGTTCCGGCTCGATGCGAGAATTCGTAGATCGGGCGCTTCCCGTTCGAGGATCGTGTGTCATTGGAGCCCGATTCGATCGAGTAGATTTTTCGAGTAGATTGTCACTTACGGTGATAGGTAGCGTTATCGGACGCAGGTAATGTCGCTTGAACAATTTCGAGACGGCTCCAATGGGTATATCTACGATAAGAGAGTCTTTGGCGTAGGACGTAGAAGTTGATAAAGAATTCGTGCATGTGACTGTTGTGCCGTACGATGTGTCGGTATGAGCCCGGATCGTTCTCATCGTCGATCGGGCGTGCCGATCGCGCGGTTGAACTGATCGATAATGTATTGACGATTCCAGCACGCCGTCAGGAGATCATCAAGATGACCGAGCAGCTGATCGAGAGCATCAACACCGGCGATTTCGAGGCGTACACGTAAGTGATCGACGATCGACGCGCGGACGACGAGCGTACAGACGAATTACGGTAACGTTCACGTATCCGCGTAGTCCCTGCGATCGATTTTTCAATTGAGACACGCGCGGTTCGATCTACCAAGGGGTTACCCACCGTGACCACGTAAAACGATGCCACCGGTCACGTGGAACCAGTCTGAGAAATTCTAATGCCGTTTTACGCTTACAGGAAAATCTGTGATCCGCATCTGACCGCGTTCGAGCCGGAGGCTCTAGGTAATTTAGTCGAGGGAATGGATTTCCACAAATTTTACTTTGATAATGGTAATTATGACTCATTTGCATCACTGTTAATCGTCCTACGCCGCGATTTATCTCACCACCAACCCCCAACCCCTCCCCCAGCTCCCCACACTGCACCGTTTTGCGTCTACGTTGTAGCGTTCGATTTTTTGATCCCTCGTTTATTAACGCCGCATGCCACGCCGTGACCGCGAGACCTTCGATTCTCTCGTTCATCGAGATCTACGAGAGAATCTTTCGTCGAGAGTAACGACGAGACGAACGCGCTTTCCTCGTGCAAAAAAAAAGAAATAACTCGATATTGTCATTAATCGTCACGCGGTCACGGCACCAACGCGATTCCTCTCTTGTCCCGGCGTTGAAATCTCCGATCGAATTGCCCTTCGTTCGTCGCCACGAATCGTAACGTCGACACGGCTTCTTATTGCACCGTTTCGTTTCTCCATTCCGATGCAAAGGACACTGAACGCGTCGAACCAACCCGATCGATATTATCTCGAGCAATTTCTACAGGATCGAATTCGAAACGTTGTTTCGTTCGGCAAGGGTCCGGCTCGTTCAGTGTATAAAAGCGTCGCAGTTTCTTTGCCACGAACGCTACTCTCTTATTCTTTCCATTGTCGAACGCCTCGTGAAATCTCAACGTCGTTAGAGTACATTCTCGTTGCGTTCTCGTTCTTTTTCGTGTACGTCGAGAGTCTCGACGATGGACGGTACCTCGAATAACAAGTGTTTCGCTTTTCCAATCTCCAAGCAGTCCTGGGGAAGAACTGCAAGGCCGTGAACACGACGATCCTGAATCCTCACGTGCACCTCCTCGGCGAGGACGCAGCGTGCATCGCGTACGTCAGGCTGACGCAGTACATGGACAAGTAAGTCGTAAAATTCCGCTCGACGAACACCACGACCCCCGTGTTTACCTCGTGTTCTACATTCACGTCACTGGTCTAGCAACGAAACGACGGAGGGAAGAGTTCTCATCTTCCAGCGAGCGAACCGCTCTCGTAAACGCAACCTTCCGTTTGCAAAAGGTTATTGAATTTTTCAACGGATACTCTTACACGGAACGAACGCTCCGACGCGAGATATTTTCAATTTCGGTGGGACTCGAAGTGAGGGGAGCTGTTCTCTACAACGGGAACAACGTTCTCGGTTATACGTGTCTCTCGGCGATATTCGTTGCAGAGTGTAACGCGAAACCGTAACACTTTTATACGCGGAATGATTTATGCTACGGGAGTGCCCGCGAAAAGAAAATGGAACTTCCCTGTGTCGGGTGCATTGTTGCGCTTACGAGATACGTGACGTTCCAGGAATGATGGATCGTTGGATCCTCCGTTGTTCGTTGCGTTTCTCCTTTCTTTATCGTTTCTTTCGTCCAACAACGGGGAGGGAGTCGCGATCCCTTGCGATCGCGCCACCCTCGTACCGCGTTGAGGTCGAGGAACGGGGGTGCTGGGTCACGAAACGTCCCCGAATCACGTTCGATGTTCACAGACAAGGCGTAGCGCACACCCAGCAAAGCGAGGAGAGCCGCGTGTGGCACAAGAGGGACAACAAATGGCAGAACGTGCATTTCCATCGAAGCGCGGTGACGGGCCCGTCGCCGTTCTCCTTCAATCACAAGTAAATCGGCCGAACGACGAAGAAGGGGAGGAAGTAGAAGACGAGGAAGAAGATGAAGGGCCGATGTGTCGGTGGACGCTCGTCGCCTCGACGCGTGGAACGGGGACAAAAGCCGTGCGAGAACGCAAGAGCAAAAGGAAAAGAAACAAAGAAAAAAAGAACGAGAAACCACACGAAAATTTAGAGAAGAAAACATATTTACACATACACACACACAGAGAGAGACACACACGTATACAACCACACTCGCGAAGAGACGGACAGAACCTGAGAACCTCGTCCCGGATAAATAGATAAATATATAGTAAACGCGACTATTGCAGGGAAAAAGAAAGCCGCAGTCTTGGTTAGGTGAATCGCGCGTGCGAAAAAAAAGAAAAGAAATAATAATAATAATAATTTGCTCGACACCCGTGCCCCACGTTCTGCAACTTCGATCGTGGAACATCCACATTCCCCCCCGTTCGCCCGGGACTGATCTTCCTCTCTCCTTGCAATACGTATATTTATTTATTTATTCACTCGATGCGACACGACACGCGTAACACTCGGTCGAGCGAACGAGCGAGAGGGGAAACCGAGGAAGTGTGGCCGGGTTTCGTTCGACATACTTTTCCAATTTATGCTCCGGGTACCTGCTCAGCGTACTTACCCCCGGAATGAAACCGCGACGACGAGTTGGGGGCGCTCTCAGCCTCGAATGGAGAACCGTTTCGGACTCCGATTGTCGCTGGAGAAGAGGAGAAATATTCGGTAATACTTGGTGTGGTAGAGTGGCTGCGATTCATCGGGGAAACTTCGTTCCGCCGTTGAGAGTTGGTAGCAACGCGGGGATCCCACCGATTTCTCGCACACGACAGAAGAAGAGTCTCTGTAGAAATTAATTAACGAAGAAAGCACCGTAGAAGAAGCTACAAGAATCGAGATCGGGACTCGATAAGGGTCTCCGTGGATAGAAATTAGCAGCGCCGAGGATCACCGCTGGGAGCACGGAAGTCGAGAGTTAGAGAGAAAGAAAGAGGAAACGTTGCACCGATTTAAACACTGACGAGAAGAAATCCACCTCGAGGGGCGGAACGGATCGTTCTTGGAGGACCACGTTGAACGGTGTTCCATTTGCGTCGATGCTGGGCATCGACCAACGTCGAAGAGGCGTCGATTGATCACGTGCGGAAGAGGATGAAAGCGTAAACCGAGGCTCCACGTACGAACGGGACGAGCGGGCCGTAGACGGCCATGCTCGACGAGATTTTGACGCCGGCACGTCGGTATCCACGTATAATTTAGTTCGTACGATAGTCGCTGTACAGAACAATCTTCCATGTAAACTCTTTTTTCTTCTAATTTTCGTTCTCGTCTCTCGCAACGACGAATACCGAGAGAGCGATCCATTGTATAATCCGCGGGCGCGCTCACACGGACGCAAACCTACACTTACACGCGTACACATACACAGAGAGAGAGAGAGACACACACCGATACCGAATTTTACACACACACACACGCGCGAGCACGCGCGCACATACACGCGTGTACACGAGAACACACACACATCGACACGATGCGTCGTTGGGAGTTTTAAACAAATAGGAAGAATACGAAGTAAGGCCGAACGATGGCTTACTCCCCTAGAAGTGAAACTTCTACACACGTGTAAAAACACACGCAAAACACACGTACACAGAACGCGTTACCCGCGATTTGTCCGAGGGACAAAAAGAGCGATCTTTAAACGTTGTTACCTCATCGTCGTAAGGACGGTCCCGTGTGTACGGCGTTACGCCGACACCACGTGGAATAATTCGTTCGTTGACCGTGGGTCGATCTCGCGCCAGTGCGCAGACGCGCGTGCGAACGGACAACGAGGACGGATGAGAGAGAGAGAGAGAGAGAAAGAGAGAGAGAGCGAGAGAATAAGCGGGGTGGAGAGCGGAATCGAGCGGGGTACAAGAGATCGAGAACGGACGAAGAGGACGAAGGAGGAAAGAAGGGGTACGGAAGGGAAAAGGAAACGTCATCGAATGCTACCGACGACGGAAGCGCGATAAATGGCTCCGTTCGCGGCCGTTTCTTCGATGCAACCTGCATCCGCTTCCGGCGTACTGGGAAGAGGATATCCGCGCGTAGTCGCGGACGCGCGCGCGCGCACGCGCGACGAGTGAAGCGTAAAAAAATTAACGATAAAGAACAGCGGTTACGAAGAGGAGTCTGGGTGGGGGTTGAGAGATCCTGAGTGATCCGCGATCGAAAACTTTTTGTCGAATTTACCCTTACCGTTCAAACACGAGATAAATCTTTCTACACGTTCGTACATCCTCTATTAACTAATATACCGAGTAAAAGAAAAAAAAGAAAAACAAATCGACTATTACGAAAAATGAAAACCGGAGATACCTGCTTAGGGGTGAGAGGGAAATTCTAAGGGAAATATTGGGCGGGGTGGGTGAAGAAGATACGGAGAAAAGGTTGCTAGTTATCTACGAGATAAAATCGGAGGAACATTTTTGCCATCTTGTTATATATATATATATATATATAAATATACATATATGTTATAACACGTACACGGATACGCACGCGTGCGACTCGCGCGAACAGGGTGCACGCGCGTGTCTCGCGTTTCATTCGAGCGCTCGCTCGCGCGATTCTCGAATTTCTGCGAGAACCGTGTTTCGTTTTCGGTTTTCGTCCCCTTAATGTTTTCGACGAATATCTGTGTCTCGTGTCGTCGCAATACCCGACGAATGACGGGGAGGGTGGGTGGGTGGATAGGGGTGTTGGGGTGGAGAGTTTTCCTCTTCGAACCGTGGAAGATACGCCGGTCGGGGGGGTACGTGCATCGAAATTTTAAACGATACAGAATTCGAGACTCGTGATCGTCGTAGCCGCGTCGAAGTGTCGCGTCGATTCGAGAAATTGAATTTAACGTCGGCCGATGACACCCTCGCGGCCGAGTAACCGCGATCGCGGCGTTAACAAGGTTCTCGCGCTTCGGCACGCTCGAGAACGCGCGCGTCCACGCTCGTGCGCGCACGCGCGCGCACCGCGACCTACCGCGTATGTATATTGAATACGGATAAAGAGAGAGAGAGAGAGAGAGAGAAAGCGAGAAAGAGCGAAAGAGTGAGAGAGAGAAAAAGAAAGAAAGAAAGAAAGAAAGAGTGAAAGAGAGAGAAAGAAAAGTGAGAAAGGAAACAGTGAGAGAGAAAGAGGGAAGAGAAAGAACGATTTAATATATTGCAGATACTATATTATAAATATAAATATAATGATAAATTAAAATTTAAGGGAATAGTTATTTCTACTACTCTAATTCGTCGCTTCTACGTGTGATTGTTGTATAAAAAACCAAAAAAACGATTACTGATTTATTATCATTGTTATTACACGATTATCATTACACGTTACGACTACTACTATTACCGTATTATTATTATTATTATTATACAACGGGGCGTAAGAGCAGGGAGATAATATTATCCGGACGGTGGAAAAACCGGAAGAGTGTGTTCGCGGGCGCAACGGAAACTCGTCGATGGGGAAATGAGGGTTAACGAGAGACGGAACTTGGGGCGAATCGATCGTTCGTAAGGAGGGCTACGACGAATCGTGTGCGACATGTTTTTTTTTTTTTTTTTCTTTTTCTTCTTTTCTTTTCCTACGATAAACGTATTCTTAATTGACGTACGAATGGAATCTAGTGACAAAGATTTAAAAACAAGACAAAGAGAAAAATGGAAAAAAAAAAAACGGTAACGAGAAAAACGAGAAAAAAAAAAGAATATAATGAACACAAGTAATAGCGCGTAACGATCTTTATTATACACATTTATAAATACGAGTTTACGAACGTTAAGGCGATCGAGAGCTAAACAGAACCGATATACCAATTTTAGATTATCCTATCGATTTAACACGGAAACAAGTACGACAGAGAAATATGGGAAATTCTTGAGGAAGCATACGCTCGCTCGCGCGCGTTAATTATACGAGTTGTTTCTTATCGAGCAAATTCAGCGGAAAACAAAAAAAATGGAAAAAAAAATACACGATGACGAAAGCGAATACGAAGAGAAAAAAAAAAAAAGAAAAAAAACGGTTTTCAACGCGGAGGGACGTGTCTCGCTTGCCCGCATCGGATTTTGCTGAAAGTCGTTGTTTTATTCTTAATAAGCCAATCGTTCTCCAGTTGTCTCTTAAATATGTAAATCGTAAGCTTATGCGTACCTATATTTATAGAGTATAGTAGCGTTAATTGTTCTACAGTCTCCGAGGTTTTCTCACATTCCGTAAAAGTCTACCGGGATTTACTAGTTGCCCGTGCATATCGGCGGTTTACAAACTCGTTGCACACGACCATGTGTCACCGTTTGCGATTCTCTTTCCTCCTTCGGAGTCTCTAATTTCTCGTTGTTTCGCTCGTATCCCGAGAAAGAACGTCATTCGATACGTACGTGCACTTTTACGAAGCTTCTCGTTCGATCTGAGAAACATCTTCGACTTCTTCGTCGAAGACGGTTCTTACGATCTCTCGTGAGCATTCGTATCCTCGATTCGTTGTGAATGAATTTTTCAGTATCGTTAATTTCCCGATTGCCGCGTGCTTCTCGCAACTTGGAAATGTCCGACGACGCGTAACTTCGATATTTTGGTTTCGCCCTTCGAAATCGTTCCGGAATCCTTGTTTCTCCGATCTCTCGTCGCGTAAAATCATTTCGAGAACGAGAAATCGTTAACGAGCTTCTCGACTCTCTCCAAACGTTCCTGTATTTTCTATTTGTCGCGGTTTCGACTTCCTAGGAAATAAAAAAGACGCTTGCAGTCTTTCGACGTGAAAACTCTTAACGTAACTTCTACTGGGTCCTCACTGCAAAAAAATTCCAACTTGATCTCGGTTCTTCTTCCCAGAACGTTGAATTCCTCTGCGAAAGGTCTTCTACTTTCCCAATTTGTTGTCAGTTCATCTTCTCGGGAAGTAGAATTCCTCCACGTTCGCGATCTTTGACTTTGAAACTTAATTTCTTTCGCAAAAAGTTGCAATTTCCCAATTTTTCGTCGATTCATCTTCCCAGGAAGTAGAATTCCTCCACGGTCGCGTTCTTTGACTTTGAAACTCAATTTCTTTCGCAAAAAGTTGCAACTTCCTAATTTATCATCGATTCATCTTCCCAGGAAGTAGAATTCCTCCACGTTCGCGATCTTTGACTTTGAAACTCGATTTCTTTCACAAAAAGTTGCAATTTCCCAATTTGTCGTCGATTCATCTTCCCAGGAAGAAGAATTCCTTCACGTTCGCGATCTTTGACTTTGAAACTCAATTTCTTTCGTAAAAATTTGCAATTTCCCAATTTGTCGTCGTTTGATCTTCCCAGGAAGTAGAATTCCTCGACACCCGCGATCTTTGACTTGAAACTTAAATTTCTTTCGTCGTCTAATCGGTTTCCTCCGCGAAAGAGGTGCCCAGCTTCCAGAATTAGTTGTCGGTTCATAATCGAGGAGGAACGAATCGTTCATCACCAGCCACGAGTGTTTGACTTGGGAACTTGTTTCGGTACAAACGCTCCCTCGAGTTCTTTCCAAGTTCCACGACGAAAACTGCCCTAACCCAGGTTTGCGAATCGCCGATTCGCGCGATTAAAAGTTCCCAACGATAAAATAACGCTGCGACGCGCTCAAAACGACGCGTTCTACGAAGCTGCGCGTGTTTCAGTCCGTTTCCTTTCCCGTGCCCCTCGTACAAACGAAAAGGGAGAGAAAGAAAAGAACCACGGACGAGTCGCGTCGTTGCCAATGCGTTTCGAGTCGAAGCTGGTCGGAAACGATCGATCGCCTCCGTGTTTTCCGGACCCATTTGTTTGCGTTGCAGCGCGGAAGAACCGTGTGAAAAAAAAAAGAAAAAGAGATCGCTCGCTGGATCGCGCGAGCGGTCACCGGCGGCTTGTGTAGCGGTTTGCTCGGATCACGGGGTGTCGCTGACGATCGGCACACCGAAAAATAAAAATAAACAAAGAAACGAACAGAGAATCTCTACGTAGAGTCGAACGCACGTTCTACGAGAAGCTACTTTCAGCAAGATCTGCTTCAACCAAGTAGCGAATCGCGCGTGGTCGTTAACGGATCATCGTGCAACCGGTGGACGTTCCACCGAAAAAAGCGAGTAGCTCGAAAGGTTTCGAACAGAGCGACAGATGGAGAGAGAGAGAAATAGAGGAGGAGAAGATCACTGGAAAATATCCAAAGCGTAGTTTAACGAAACTCGAATAAAAGAAAAATCGTATAAATCTTCGAAAACAAAAAAAGAAAAAAAAAGAGAGAGAGAGAGAAAGAGAAAGAGGAGTTACGTCGAGTAAACGAGGTATTTTTATCGTTCGCTTGTTTCTTCGAAATATTCGATCGTTCTCGAGCGATTCGAGCGACTAGATTTAGCGGAAATCGTCTAATTTCTACGAGAGCTATCGATTTTAACGTATACGCGCGATCGTAACGCGAAGATCGTCCAGCACTTTTTACTTTTCCCTCTCTATCGGATTCGAGAACCTTTTTGCTTGAACTAAACTTCTTGTCGTATTTACACATATGGGAATTTAACGAATTAGCTCGATTCCATTGTTACGTTGCGAGTAGCGAGCCAAACAATCAGCGGAACGCAAATCACAAGGAAGACGGGTGCGCGTCGCTCGAATCCTCCCTCTCTTGCTTCTTCCCCCTCGTCTCGATTCAACGGGTCGGTCGTCATTTTTATCTCGTACGAAACGTGGCTCTTGAAGAACCTTGCACCGTGCTCCGAAAAGATCTCCACGTGCTTGTACAACGAGCAGAGAGAAAATAAACAATTTCTCGCGCACCCTGTAAATTTCGTATATTATAGAAACTTCCCGGGTCTCGATAAATCTCCGTGAAATAGAAAAAAAAGAAGTTCTCGCGTACTCGGTAAATTTGGTACACTGCAACAACTACCGGAGTTTCCGCGAACCGACAAATCATTTTCCTCTACGACGTACGGCTTAACGGAACGCGTTACGGAGGAAAGTTCTTGAAAATGTTTCAACGATCGCGAACGATAATTCGGTTCGCTCGAACCCACGACTCGAGGCGGGTAAAAACGGAGGGACGAGCGAGAGAGATCGAGAGACAGGCGCGAAAAAATTGCAAATCGACCGAGAATATCAAATGGCGAAGGTTAAAGAACGGCCGAGAATCGTTTCTATCGGGATACAACGTTTATTCCGCGTAAACGTTCAAAGAACGGAACCGACTCGCAGAGACGAGGTAAATTACCAGAACGTGTGAAAGAATTGGAAGAATTCTTATGCGTGGACGTTCGAGAAAATTCGAAACTCGACGACGGTACGGGAAGAACGACCATGTACGAAGAACGAGGCGGAAAATGTTGGAACTCGACGGTGTCGAGAATGGAGGATTTTTTCGCGCAGAAATTTCAGGAGGAATCGCGCACGCGCGCGCAAAGAGCGGCACACCGCGCCGCGACAACCGAATTACCGAATTCAATCGACAGCTTAGGGGTTAATCGCCGTAGCGAGTAATTAAAACTAGTAAGTCGTTCAGGGTGAATAAATCGTTTTCTGCTCGTAATTATCGTACGAGACTCTCGCTGAATTTACACCAACGGGCCGCGTTACGCGCGATTTTATTAACGTGATTCTCGGCGTCGCGTCAGAAAGGGACACCCGAGATTCCGGTCCACCGGGACGAAAGGGTCGGAGTCGAGAAAAAATAGAAAGAAAAAATAAATAAATCATCCACCCTCTCGTGTGACGCGCGAAGAGAATCCAAGTTCCTGTTTCGGGTCGTTTTCGGCGCTCGACGTACGGCGATCGTGATCTGGAACCGCGTTACACGAGATCTCGATCGGCGCGAGGAATTGTGTAGCTCGATCGATAACACTTCCTGGTTCCCTGATAACGAGCGCGCTAGATCGTGACCAATCGTTCCTTGGAAACACAGTAGCTCGTATCGAAACTCGACCATTATTATTCGCCAACGCGCACCGTCTCCGTAAAATTCGCACCACGCGTGCGAAATATTGTAAAAAAAACGAACAAAAATATTCCTTATTGAGCGTTCCACTTGTAACCACTGAAATCGTTCGCGCGAGGTAAATCGTACGATTCGTCTAGATCAGAATTTTCCAATGTTTCATCGGCAAGGTATAAACGGTATACAAAGGTTGGATAGAAAATATCGCTTTATTGTTTAATAAATTTTTTTATTGAATACACTCGATCAATATATATGTATACAAATTTATCAATCGTATGTAACGTAAAGTTCTATGAGAAACGTTCAAGCTACTCTTATATTTTAATATTTAACGCGGGCCAGCAGTGGGTCGCAATACTTTGGGAACCTCTGACCTAGATTATTCCCGTATGCCAATCGCAGAGCGAACATTTTCATTCCGGATGAAAAGTTTAGAATTGGAATTACAAGCCCAAGTATTTCACGGTGAACGAATAAAAATTTAACCGTACAATGGGAACGAATCGGTGTAGATTTCTAACGGTCGTCGTCTACTCAATCGGCGGGTCGGAAATATTTAAACTTTATTGAATTATACTTAAATTCCAACCACGATGAACTTCTTCCCGAAAGTGGCGTCGATGTATCGAGATTGTCTTCGTGGAAATAAAGGAAGTCTCACATTGGTATCCCCGCCGATACCAAGAGCATCAATGAAAGTATAGCAATGCCTCGTTGAGCTGGCTAGGATCAAGTGGCGGGACTGTTATCGAGGTGCCGGCCGTGACGGTTAACGAGGTATTGCTAGGTTCGGTTCGCTTTGACGCGACCATCGTCGAAAAATGATTGATCTCCGCGCGTTGTATTCGTTGTCGAAGGACCCAGAACATATCCGTCGCGTTTTTATCGCGCTTTAAGACGACTCTAAAACTTACTCGGGGCTTCGATCGGAACGCGATTCGAGCCTCCAGCCATCGTGATCGGGTGATCGAGTGATCTCGGGAACTATACTTTTCGTCGCGCGGTTCCGTATTTTACTATTCGACACCAAAGACCGCGCGGTCTCTTCTTTCGTACATCAACGATCAACGCGGGGTGGAACGAGAGGGGGTGGAGGGGAAGCCAGGTCCCCCGAAACACAACCGAGATCACCGACGTCGAATTCTGTGAGCGGTGCCTCGGTCAATTTCCAAACCCTCTCCTTCCGTCTCTTGGCTACTCGGAGCTCCGCGTTCGATCAATTTTTTATCGTTCCGTAACTATTTGCGACTCCACTTGTACGCATAGTCGATATTAATTGTATCTAGCGCGCGTGTCCTACGCGCACGCGTGCACGTGATCAGTGTCTTGAGGTACAGCTCGGTTAATTTTGCACGATGCCCGATCGATCGATCGATCGGATCGACGATCCTGCCGCGACCGTTCGATGCGCGTTACGAGTGAGGAGAAAGAAAAAAAAAATTCCAAAAATTTGAAGAAGAAAGTTAGAAAAAAATGAAACGAAAGAAACACGGGAAAAATCTTCGGTGAAAATCGAACAGACGTTTTCTCGATCGTTTCGACGTGGGCGTCCACCGCCACTTACACATATCTTCGTTGCAATAGAAACGTAAAAGAAAAAGAGACGAGAGGCAAAGAAAACCAAAATTCGTTCGATGGAATTGCGTCCCCCTTGTCCCATCCTCCGGCAATCCCGCGCGCACGCACGCGCGCGCGCGATTTTTTAATCTCGCTTTTTATCGTCGAGGGCGCGCGCGCATCGAACGGTCGTTAACGTACGCTGAAATAACGCCTACGAGCGAAGAGCACAGACAGAATAAGCCCCCCCCCCCCTTTTTCGAGCTTAAAGAGAAATAATACGAGAAACGTTGAAAAAAATGAAAAAATGAAAAGAAAACGAGAAAACCAGAGAGAAACATTTCTTCGCGTCCCACGAGCGGGACGACTAACGATTTAAATAGCTGACGTGCGATCATCCAACTGTGCCTCGAAAAAATCTGAGCGACGTCCCCTCCGACTAAATATTATGTAATAGATTGTAAACGTTCACTAACTATTCTTATCGATATTATTGTCATTATTATTACTGTCATCATTATTGATTGTCATTGTTATTGTTACTATGATTACCGTCACCGCGCATTAGAGGAGATTATTCACGTGCCACTGCGACGGCGATTCCGCGTCGACATTCGTGTTTTTACTTCTCGAGCGTTGCGACGGCGAAGTGGATAGAAACGGAGGACGAAAATAGGAATTTCACGGACACCGGCTGGAGAAGAGGACGGATACACGGTGTTATCCGAGAACGAGTAGAGGACACACGGGTTCCTACGTGAAAACGACGGATGTCCGGATCAGAAAGCGTGAATCAGAGTCCCCGCACCCGAATCAGTAAACAACTCGATTCCCCCCCCACTCTTGCGTTCTAAAAGTCCGAGCAATCTCGAACCAGATGGACTTGTAATTTTTTAACACCCCTGTACTTTAGTCTCGAACAACTTTCCAAATCTGAGAATCGTCGATCTCGACTAGTGTTGAATCTTCTCGAAAGTTCTCCTCTTGAATTAAAAATCGATGAAGTGTCTACTAAGACGATCTTCGAACAATTATCGATCTTTGAAATCTTCCCTGATAAAAACTCTCGATGTTTCTCTCGAAAGAGAAATGGTGTTAATATGAAAAAAGAAACTCGACCTTCGATTTCGAGCGAATCGTCGAGTTGGTCGATACACGAGAGTTCAGATCGACGATTCGCTGTTTCGCTAACCCCAGGATCTCGGAATCGGGCAACACGTGCCCGATAACGAGACACGTGAACACGTTTATCTCGAGTCTCGAATTTCACGAGGATGCAGACAACTATCGATCGAGAATCACGCCGCTCTCGATCTCTCTCCTTCCAAATTGAACGCGTCTATCGTACGCGGTGTAGACTTTCGACGATCGCGGCGTCATCGTCTAAAATTAACGTCCCGATCGATAGAGAGATCTTCCAGATTCACGATAACGTCCCAAAGTTCAATAGCTGGAATTCTCGACGAGAGTCGGAATTCCCATGAATTATTCGCTAACTCGAGTAACTCGAGACAGTTCTCCAAAATTGTTTTTTCCAAACCCTCCAAAATTTTGCGCCCCTCCCTTATGATCGTTTACTTTGAAGATTTTCAAGGGCCTCGAGGAGGAGTTTTCTGGTCTCTGTTCCCCGTTCTCCAGCTGGTGTCGCGTTTCGCGAGGTCCGAAGCGACGCGAAACTGTCGGGGGGCGCGCGAGGGGCACGAGGGGCACGAGGGATCCACGAGGGTGGTCCAGGTACCGCTCCGATCCTCGCGCCTCGATCCTCGATCCCTTCGCGGGACACACCGCAGGTTGCAGCGTGTCGCCGTGGACTTTGCCCAAACTAAAGGGAAAGAAACGTAGAAAAATGGAGTGGCGTGCGTGAGAATAGGAATGAGTGTCGAAGAGCGCGTAAGTATGAGATACGAGAGTGAGAACGCGTCGTGTGTGTGTGCGCGTGTGTGTGCGTGCGAGAGAGTGAGTGAAAGAGAAAGAAAGAAAGAGAGAGAGAGAGAGAGAGAGAGAGAGAGAGAGAGAGAGAGAGAGAGAGGAGGAAAGTGTGATTATTAAATCTCTCATCGGTACATTTAATATAACGCTAATTCATTATTACAGACATTATTGGATTTACGGTAAACGGATAAGCGATTGATTACAATTTTGTCCTAATGTTCAGAGAAATAAAACAAGGAAATACACACGTCTCCGTTCTGCACTTACGGCGATCATCACCCTCGATCACGTTTCTACCGTCTGCCACTCGGTTTCCGAGATCACGTCGAACAGGGCACACATCGGGAAAGGAAATAAACGATCGAGTAAAGAACCAGGGAATCCTCCCGATTGGTAAAGCTGTTGTTTAAGGATCGTGATCTTTCCAGCCGATCGCAAGAGATAAATTCTTTCGGGATGTTCGACCACGAGGTGAATCATTTTAGAATGTACTTAAATAATTTAGTAGACGGTGATCGACCACGGTGTTTCGAGAAGACACCGGTGAACCGGAGATCGCTTTGTTGTTACCAGACACGTGTTTTCATATCATTCGTTGAATTCGACCCGTAGTTAAATCGCTCCAATAAGAACGGAGTTGTCTCGATGTTTGGAACGAGTGGCAGATAAAGTACGATCGATTATGTTTTTTCTTCGAACCGCAGCTTCCTTTTCGTTCGTCGTTTTTGCGTTATCGTATAACCAACTGTTTTCGTCGTCGGCAAACACACTGGCCCCTCGTCGTGTGAAGTTTCACGACGCGTTCGAGAAGAATACGCTCGCGCGTGATCGTGTACTTGCAACGTGCACTATTTGTTCGTTGAGAGTCGGTTCGATCCAAGCACTGTAGTGCTCGAAAGTGAGTCAAAAGGACCGAGAGCGCGCAAGGAACGATAAGAAAAAAGAAAAACTGACGAAGCATCGATATTTCGTTTCGTTTCGTCTCTCCGTTTCGTGCTTGGCGCGCGATTCTTCGTTCATCTCGATCCTCGATCGTTTCCGGTCCCTCTGACTCGTTCTCGATCCATCTCGCTCTTAATTTCGACGAGAAACAATCGGTAACGTTATACCTGCACGTTATACGGTACGCGGCGGTCCCGAGCCGCTTGCTCTCATCGAATAAATATTGTAACTTCGATGATAAGTTATCGAACCCTTTGCCGCCAGATGTATCCGGAGAATTCCGTCAGAGGGCGCGTATCGGTTCTACTCGTGTGTACCTGTGTCTCTCGACGACACGGATTCGTTCGTGAATGATTTTTGTAACGCTCGAACACATTATCGTACGCTTCGTTTCGTTCGGTATTGCCATTTGTTACCTACGATTAATATTACGGTATGGTGTTCGTGTAATTGCTACAATTATTATTTGCATTATGATTATTATTATTATTATTATTATTATTATTATTATTATTATTATTATTAATATTATTACGGTTAAGTTTGAACGCAGTATTCATATTTTGTTATTAAATTAGATATTCTGTTGTTGAACGAATCGGTCTCGTTTTATTTAACATTAGCGCCAAGGCGTCGTACCTCCTGTCTCCACCGATTATTTCTACGCTTACTCGTCGTCGTCATCGGGTGTGACGATTAACGGACCGTTAATCGAACAATGGACAATCGTTTCGGAAGAGGAGTCACTTAGGTAGAGTATAGAAAATACGGTTTGCGTTTTCTAGAATGTTTATTATAATTAGATCCTTTGAATTAATACATCATGGCGTATGCTGCAAACTGGTATTCCTGGTAAACTGGATCCTTATTAAAATGCCTAAGACTCTAGAACGGTTTCACATCCTCCTGTGGTCGTCTCTTGGAAGAGTGTCTACGTTACGATCAAACGAAATTCTAAATATATTATTAATAAACATTGGCTCGAGTCTTTGCGCTCGGAGCTCTTAAAGAATTGTCAACCGGCCAACTTTCGGTGGCCACTGTAGAACGTACATTTATACATCGTATAGAAGCATACATCGATTCCCATTAATATTCGAACCTTATATAGTTTTACATACGGTGTTTTTATCAACGTAACAAGTAACTTAATTAATCTATCGTCCCGTTCAATTTCTCATCGACGAAGACGTTTCAGGATGTGCGAATATTCATGGGAGATACTCTGATCTACGGCACGGCACACTTACAGGATGATTGTGAAACAATTAAATATTTTTTAAAAAAATTAATTATTCGACGACTTTTCGTACAAAAGTAGCTTGAACCAGACCTGAGCAAATTTTGTTCGGAAACGAAGATAAGAAACGTATATTTCGATGATAGAACTTTCTTGTTTTTCTTGAAAAATACTTATAAAAAGATTCGTTTCGATATTTGTAATGTACCTCGAGGACCCCGTTCTAAAATACACTATTCTTTCGTGCAAATACGCGAGACTACAACTTTGTTCATTTAGATCCTACGGGATGGATTGAAGTAAACAGAATTCGATTCTGGATATTATTTTCGCTTTCGAGATACTTTTCCGGAGATCTATGTCCACTGGTGTGACAAAACAATTCGTAGAAGAAATAGGTGTGTCTTCGTTCAATTAGTAGAACCATAGGATGTTTGGACACTCATTGGAAGATCGATCTAAAGACCAATGAATTGTCCATGGACGCAGAACCATGATGGTTTAGGTATTCATAGGGAGATCAAGGTGCAGAGACCAATGGATCTACTATAAACGCGTCAAAGACCCTCTGCATCGTCGATTTAATTATCATTGATTTGCTTCTCGTAATCGCCAAAAAGATTGATAGCATCACTCGGTGAAAATCATCGCTCTGGTAAGTACAACGAATCGCTTTCCTCCATATTTTCCTTTTCCTCGTTCCGTCTCAATGATCACAACCTACGAGAGTCGACTCGAATCAGAGCCCTTGAAGACAGTAGAACGAAATCGGAAATATTATACGACACCTCGTAACAAAATTCGCAAGAATATCCAATCGCGGAGAAATCCACCGAGGAAAACTTGCAGAACAGCGTGAAAATTCTTGCAAAAGTGTCTCAACGAACCGTGACGGACACGACCTCGTTTAAAGTTCCCTTTCTAATCGAGAGATTCTCTCGCAAATTTACCATCCTTATCTGAAAAATCCTCGAGGACAAGTGAAACATTTAAATGGAATTTTTCTGTCGACGATCCAATCGGTGAGCATCGAGTTTCGAATCCCCGTTGTGTTTACGCAATTGATCGTATTAACGGAATTAGATGGTTTCCCCTTACGAAAGCGGACCTCGGACTAATTGCGGTCTCGCGAAACGATCAAAGAACAATTTTTTTCTCGGTTCATTGGAAGCGTGAACAATCTTCGATGCAAGCGGGGCCGCGTACGGTGCATGCATTTGGATCGTAACCATCGACGAATACAAGGGTCGTGACATAAATTTGTTACGTGCCAAGTGACGAGTTGCAACGGGTAAAGGTCGTTTCGTTGCCATGCCTTGAACCGTGCGCAGCGAGGCTTTTAATTAAATTATACAGGAAGGTTGGTAAATTCGATGACAAGAGTCTGGTACGAGGAGAATCGCGTTACATCGACACTTTTCACCGTCCTTGTTCCCTCCACCCGATGGTCTATGGGAGACCGTAATTAAATTCTTTAAAAACAATCTGTATCTGACCACGATCGACGCAACGTTCACCATACGCGTGAACTTTTAAATATACACGGTCGCAGAATCACGACGTTTCGTTTATATTCATTTCTCGTTCGTATAGTACATCTTCGTCAATTTTATTTCCCCAAAATAATCTTTTACAAGTAACGTGAAACTTTCGTTACTTCTCTCTCATTGTCTCCAGATCTCACCGACCTTACAGCCTCGACTCCCTTATCGATTCGTTGTCAACCCTTCCAGAGCATGATTTCACCGATATAGAAGGACTTATCTGCGCGACGACCTGTACAATGTGTTGAGAAACATTGTCACGATGGCAAAAATAATAGTTATAGGTAGTTCTGGATCGTACGAGGAACCATTTCGATCGTCGAGGAGGACAATACACCGCTGATGGAATTGGGGATTCTAGAGGACGACGAACGTGTTAAACGACCAGTGTCATTGCTCGTAGACGTTTATAGTAGATGTTACACCTGGTAATTGAATTATTCGACACTTGCAAGACTTCGAAATCGGTTAGGGTTTGGTTCCATTCGATTGTCGGGAATTGAGTTAGCTCTCAAACGGGCATCGTCGCAGGGATCCCCCGCGATGGTGTACACTTTCGATATTAATTCACGAAGCGAGATAATGAGAATTCCAAAAAAGAAAATTGAAGCAGTATTTCGTGACATGGAAAATAATATTTCGAACAATGTTGGTTCAAATGTGCCCAGGTCTCGGAGCTTACTACGACTGCCAACAAAAATTACACATTCTTTTCGGAGCAGTCCGACTCGTTCCAAAAATAAATCCGCTCGCTAAACAACGACGTTTCAAAACCCGCTCGACGTTCTTACTCGATCACCCTGTATTTACACAAGTTCGTAAACGTCATGATAATAATTCATTCTTTTTCCAGATCCGTGTCACCCTTACCGCGTCATCCGAGCGTAAAGAGTTTAAAGAGTTTTAAAACCTTTCAAGTGGCATACCACGATTCGCTGAACTAGCTGCGTAACATTTGGACGCGTTAACATTGAAGAAACCGAGCCGAGAGAAGAAAGAAAAGAAAAGGAGGAAAAAAAAAAGAAAGAAAACGATAGAAACGTTGTTGCGTTCGGTTCGAAGTGAATCGTTCGTTTCGCTTGCCACGTGGCCCTCAACCCCCCTTCTTTGTTAAGATCGAAATCAAGAGATCGTGTAACAATTACAAAATACAACGCACGAGTTAACTAACGGGCTAATCCCTTCTTTTTCTTTTCTGTTTTTTTTTTCTTTTTCCTTTTTCTTCTTCTTCTTCTTCTTCTTTTTCTTCTTCTTCTTCTTCTCTTTCGTATCGGTCGTTAAACGCACTCGTATCTATCGCGTTATCTACCCGTAACTCGTATCTACTCTTATAATAATATTATTCCGCGCGAAACTTATCGAGTAATCCTACATGATCCGAATCGAACAAGACGATTCGCGTCACACTCACTCGGTCTAATCTATTTCAAAAGAATCGGTTCGATATACGGTTGAATCACGCGCACTCGTTGAGTGCCACTTGAGTCACGCGCGCACACACAAACAAACAAACGCAACCACACGCGCAAAAACACATGCGCATACAAAATAAAAAGAAGAAAAATATTGTCAAAAAAACAAATACCACTGAACGTAACACGATCCGCTCATAAGACAAGATAGCGTCTGTGTCGCGATAAACATTCGTTGGTAACAATTTCGTATATACCAGAAATTATATTCTAAATAGAACGGCTGCTCGCGCATTGGATAAATGTTTACGCGTTTGCTCGGACCATCCAAACTGCACGGAATGGTTGGGAATTGGTTGCAAAGAATGATGAAAAATTGTGCAATGACGGATGTCTATGTGGAGAACTTGTATTATCTTGGAAATAATAATAATAATAATGATAAAATGATGTGGAGAACACGAGAACCAAAAAAGGAACAGAAGAAGCGTACGAGATAAGCGATTAACCGTATACACCTGAGACAGTGTACATGGGAGTGTACACAGAGTGTTTGAGGAAGATACGAGACATGCAAATTATTCGTACGAAGAATCGAGAAAATTCTCTCGTTAATTCACTCGGTTCGCAAATTCGAGCCTTTGTTAACGAGATACGAGCGATTGTCAAATTATGTAAGAATATTAAACAAAAGCCTTTTAAGCGTGCGAATGACACGAACACGAATCCAATGTCGCTGGCAGCCGTGTCGAGAAAAGGGTGGGGAAAAAATAATAATAAAGAAACGACTTATCTCCCCGCCGATAATGGTACGAGATACGAAAGCTTATCACGATTAAATATTCTTACAATTAATATACGTGGTTTTTTTTTCTTTTTTTTTTTTTCTTTTTCTGTTACTTCTGTATCGCTTTTCCCGAATCGATCGATCGCTCGAGCTCTTAACGCGATACAGTGCCGATCACTCGAATAGCTTCGTTTAATTTTCGTTAAATACATATTCTCGCCAATGCGAAAGGAAACGGTTCTCGTCTCTGTTTCTGATTTTTTATTTACATTATCTTTGTACCTGAAAATCGAAAAATATTTCTATTACCTAAGATTACGAACAAAATCGAACAAAAATTGTTCGCAGCTTACGTCACGCGAACAGCTTTACTGTAAATAATATAGATACACTTATAAATTGAAATTTCGATTCTTTAATATTCGGTACGTTCGTCGTTGCTTCTCACGACTTCGAACATCCGACGGAGAAGTGAGTTATACAACGAACGATGATTAGAATCCTCGATCTTACTCCACGCTAACTTAATGGCACTAATTAGATCGGAACGATCCCTACGTTGCTTCCCACCGCAGTGAATCTGTCGAAGAAGCAGAATAAAAGCGATAAAAACGAAAAACTATAACGTGTACAAGCCTTTTAATCGAACTTTAGAACTACCCCTGAACGAAGCGTCTTCATAATAGTTAAATAAGGGACTGTTTAGCGAGTAAAAAAAGTAATAAATAAACTTCGAACAAACGAGACTATTCGTGTGAACACTTGAATAGTCAATTGTTTCCTTCGTGACAAAATTATTATAATTCTCAGAGATATGTTGCAATACGCGCTTACCTAACTTATGGTACAAAAACATCGAGGAAAATCTCTTTCTCCGTTTGCCCAAACAAACATATTTTTGACCACGGCTATTCGAGTAACCAGTACTGTATGTTGTCTGGTCGGAATCATCCTCGAAAACCGATTTCACGCTCACAACCGGTAGTATCAACAAAAACTGCTTACCATTCTCGTAATTCGGTGGGCTTCCATCCGGCCCTTGATCTAGTCCGAGCGCGACCTACAAAAGAACCGGAAGTATTCTGTAGTATCCCCTAATTTCACAGAAACGGTATTACCTAACCAGTTGGTTACCTAACCAGCTACATTGTTGATCCCCACTTACGCGTGGAAGAATGTGTTAAGCTTTGTCTTTCGTTTATTCGACGAAATTGCCTCTTTTACGGTGATGTTGGATGAATCGTAAGTTTTTTTTTTTTTTTTCTTTCTTTCTTTTCATCACGAAACACTAGTTACAGCGATATAGCAGGACGTGAAACGTCGATCTTTTTGTCGGTCCTTGATAGAATAATAATATTGCGTATAAGCGTCTTCCGGTCTTTAAAAACAACCGTGACTACGCAATCGAAGGTACGCGTTACAGATTTGAAAGTCACGGTTGCTCTTATAAAACCGATAACTCGAATACTGTGCAATATTGTTATCGCAGGCACATGACATACAAGAAATATTTTTAGATCAGTGGGAAAAAGATTGTTGCTCCGTGACTAGTAGATTGTAAAGAAAGAAAAGCGATGGTCTTGTTCAATGTGAAGGAAAACAAACTATTAAAAATCTGATACACGTACATCCATGTGACGTATGAAAATCAAGAGCGTACACTTAGCACATACGTTCAATGAGAGCAAAAACAACAATTGTTATCAGTTGCATACGTGGAAGACGTTCAATCATAAGTAACTCGTGGACAAATGAAGAAATGAAAAACAGATCTGCAATCAGCATTGATCCAATGGTAAAGGACGTATATTACATATGACGTGATATACCAGTCCGTGTAATCGATACACTTGTGTATTAAAGATATTTTCTTTGTATTTTGATTAAAAACTTTATTTTCGTCGCTACAACAATTTTAAGTAGTAAAATACCGATGTGACATTACATGCACGTGTTTAAACAGTAACTCCCTTCTTGTATACAAACAAATATTTTCAATAGCATAGAAAATTACAAAATGTTAATAGTATAATTTTTTCATTCTTTTATTAATACTCAGCCTCTAGCAATTTAGGAAAAAGCAGTTTAGGAATGATAAACGAAAAATATAAGACTTTGTACTTTTTACTCTGTCCTTTCTTCGAAAAGACTTTCTTTTTTTTTTTTCTTTTTCTTTTTCTTTTTCTTTTTTCACTCTACGTTAAAAGGATTTATAAGGAACAACAATATTAAATATTTCTCTCTGTATCCGTTAGATCGTGTAGCGAGTAATTAAACCTAATAAAACTACACGAATATACAATTTAAAAAAAGAAAAAAAGGATTTTAAAAAGAAGAAACGTAAAATGTAGATTTATGAGCGTAATGGTTGAAACCACAAAGCTGGGCAAACTTATAACGCGAAAAGGTCAGACAAAACTCTGTACACTATTATTTACTTGAATACCTGCGCGTAACAGGGAAAGTTGCCAAACTCTTCGGTATGTTATTTTCTTAACTATGTATCTTCGATCATACTAGCGTAATCAACTATCAGGAGATCTTGGGGAGTATTATTATAAATTTTCACTACCTCTGCGTAATTGATTGAAACATGCCAGCATTCTGATCATAAAACTAGGAGGTACAGTCATTGTGTATCTGGTCTCTTCCAACATAATTGCGTTCCTCTTTTGCAGCTGAAAATATTTAAAACCGTTATACCGTTTGCACATCGTGTAATGTATTCGATAAATGACAAGTCCGTGCCAAACTTACATCTTCGGCAAACTTCTCATCGAAGGTGGACTCTTCGTTTATCGGTGCCCATAGCTTGATGTCGTAGTCAATACCAGCGGTAGCTAGCAAAGGCAAATACGGATGTGGTTGTAAACAGTTGACCACGTGTTGGTCAGCCTCGAGCAACATGCAAAGTTTCGCCGTCTCTTTGTCCCAGATGAACACGTGACCGCAGTCACTACCCGACATTACGATATCGTTTCCCCAGAAGTTCGCTTCCTTGACCATGGTCCTAAAGAAACTAGAGTCAACCGGGGGAAGGCCAACTGATCAGATAAATTATGGCGGCCCTGTGAAAAATGGCCCAGTCCGCTCGAAGGCTTTTTCGGAAATTAACGAGTCAATAGTAGGCTTCCGATTGATTCAAACGTACACATACTCGTCGAACGCAAAAAGAAACCTTAGTTAACATTATTACGAGAGGAAGTTTTTTTAGAGAAACCATACTCGCCAAATAGATTTAGTCTTTGAACGAGAAAATTTCCCTAAGGTCTCCTACTACGTCTCGCTGCCTAATCTCACCCAACACTTGCTTTGATTATATTGTTAATCTTTTAGTCACAAGATTGAATCACCACCGTTTAGAATCATTTACAGCCCTGTCAAAGATTCGAGATTCGTTGCGCGAGCAATGCGTTAATCGTTTGATCACCAAAATAAAGTTACCACTATAACAGAAAAGTGATGAGAGAAAAAATATACCTCGCGTTGCGATGACCCATGTATTTTTGCTTCACGCGAAGCTTTCTTACGTATGCTTTCTCGGAAGTGCCAAATCTATGGCGCGGCCTATCATCGCCAGTAGCTTCATCCATGTCTTCCTCCATTCGGCTTCTCAATCTGTGCAAGGAGAAACAAAAAATAAAAATGATTATTTCATTTATGCCCATATAACGTCTCATTATGAAATTTCAATCGTTATAGTGCATACCTTTCTCTAAACTCTGTATCATCGTCGTCACTATCAGTAAAAGCGCTTTCATCAGTCTCTGTCAAAAAGATAACGCATGATTTCTAATCATCTTAAACATATATCGATTCATGGTACGTCTACCTACTTTCTTGTATATCACTATGTCGTAATTGTTTGTCATGACTTTTGCCCGAGAATGTTGCATTACTGCGACTACCAGATGGACCTGTAGAAGTATTTCATTAAAATCTGAAAAATCTTAATATAAATTACGATTATAAATAATATTATGCAATATGCACCTGGACGGTAATTCTGGGGATCCAATAAATCTGTGAATTTTCGGCTCATGGGGACCGGTTCGCAACCGTATCTGTGAATTAATAGTATAATTTATTCGGTAAGATTTCTATTCGTTCTTTGCATACGTACTCTTCAAGGAAGTCAGCTCTTATTTTCGCCAGTCTATTTTGAATGTCCTCCACCAGATGCCTGTGCTGATTAGGATTCATACGCATATACGTACATAGGGACTGTACATCGTTTTCATCTTCTTCCGGGGCATCGTTACATATGTCTACAGCACGCGAAGTACAAGGTTGTACGGAACATTTTTGTGTGTTTGTTTGACTAGATTCAGTTTTCATAGGAACATTCGATTTGGATTCAATTGGGTTTTCATCAGTCGTTGGATTCGAAAGCGTAGTTTCCGACGGTGATTGTTTGTTCATTTTTGCAGTGCAAATTGCCTCGGCTTCAGTTTGCGTACCGTTGAAACTTGCACCTTCTAATTCTTCTGTTTGTTGTTCTGCAACATCTGCGAATGTTTAACTTACTATTACCGCAATACAATCAGTCAAATCACGCTCTTAAAGCAGAACGCTATTATTGAACTACCTGTTTCTTGGGTACTTTGAGTCGGAACTCTTTCAGCTCCTTCTGGTTCATTATGCCTTTCCTCGCTGCCTTCCACAGCGTTTTCATTGTTATTTTGTACATTATATTGCTGATCGATCACATCTTCTAAACTATCTTGACCGACGGTAAACAACGCAGCTCTAGTAGCTGGATCACTTAACATTCTACTGAGAACTTCCGTCATTCTCTGCATTAACGAATTGTGAAGCACTGGTCTAGCTTGAGCAATTTCTAGAAAATAGAAAATCAATTTGTATTTTGTTAGAAAATGTTAACGATGCAAGAAAATGTTTAAATTTAATTTTGAAGTACCTATACCGTTATGTCGACCACCCTCGCATTCAGGTCGAGCATGAGGACCAGTATCTGACCAATCACCTCTGAGTCTTAATCTACGCACTGGTAGAGGCGATCGTAATCTCTGTTTTCTTCCTTCTCCTTTGCCGGCTTTAATGTCTTTTCTCAATTGTACAATACCTTGGTCCTAAAGAGAACATCTAATTTTGATCCCGAACACGATATACATATCTCGCGCAAAAAAAACGTATATTCCTAATACCTTCACATTGAACAGGTAAATATGATCACTGCTATAACTAACAAGAACATCTTGTCCATCGGGACTGAAATTTATTGACGTCATTCTATGAGACTTTCCTTCCAATTCTGGAACTGTAAAAGTGCACATGGCAAAGTCTTCCGTAGCCAATTGTGTCCATCCTGCAAAATTATTATATACATTTTTCATCTTTTCTGTGTAATCTATTGCTTGGTTAAATTAAATATTAAAATTACCAGTAGCTGACGTCCCAAGCGTTCTTCTATCAAATATTCTTACTGTACTATCGGAACAACCGATCGCTATTTGATGAGGTGAAGCAAGATTTACTGACAGAGCAGTTACAGGACTTTTACAAGAAACCAGTACATCCTATAAAAATATAAAGTTCAATGACTAGTCAAATTTTCTGCAACTTTCATAATTAATTTCTTGTTTACCTTCCTACAATTCAAGGCATTGCATTTCTCCTTTATTCTAAGATCAAACAATCTTACAGTTGCATCCTCTCCGCAGCTAAGAAAGGTGTGCGGTTCATCGGGCATTGTTGCTACTTCATAAGTAGTACCATTATGACAATTGAATTGATTATGAAATGTTTCTGTTTTTCTCATTAAATCTACAAGTGTCAAAATTTTATTATTATAAATCAATAAGATTGTACTATTATTAGTATGATTAATGGTCATTGAAACTGCACCTGTATACAAAATAGTGCCGTGACCACTACAAGAAACTATCCGATGATCTCCGCTATTAGGTAGAAGCTTTGCACTAAATATATTTGCCTTATGACTGGTTTTATAATCTGTTACTACCTATAACAGAAACATAGTGTGTAAACAGTAAGTTATTCGCATCTTTAACATATATTTTTTTGTTTTCTTTTATACTATTAAATACACTGAACTCTTTATCCCAATTAATCAATATTCTAGATTGATGACTCTAGATGTCAAAATTAGCACTACATATATTACACACAAAGGATTTTGTTCATTTGGCAAAGCTTCTGCATTTCTATCTATGTCAATGTTAGACCTTGGCTAGAATTAACTATTTTAACTATGATATTTCCTTGAAAAGGTTTATTGCCAATGTAACTTCCTTGATCATACTTCCTTTTAGTAGAATTTCTTCTTGTATCATTCTACCCAATGGAATCTCTTTAAATAAATGACAATAAAGATCTATGAAAAAATATTACTCTATATAAGGAGCAACCTTGGTCTACAATGTGTATTTATAATAATAATGCTAATAAAAACAAATATCTTTGTATAAAACTGTCGAATGCAATGACTTTAAATCAACCATATCAAATATTGTCATATAAAAATATTCTTGTAGTAGATATATGTTGCAACACAAAATAATAAAACAGAATTTCAGCAATGTTTTAAGAAGCAAAGAAAGGTAAATGCATGAGTCTTTACTCTAACACATTTTGTCAAAGGTAGAAATATAAATAACCTTGGCACAGACTTTCACAAGGCATACAAATATACCTTAAATTAATATATACAATAAAATAATAAATTTCTTCATTGTAAATTGCATCAGCAAGTTAGTTCATTTATAATTTAAACTGTTGCACGTAAGAGTTAATAATAAACTTCTCCAAGTAAACTGAGCTAAAATTATACTATTACATTATGCAGAAATTCCAAATACTTTATACAGTCATGGCAAGTAGAAAAGTATTGTTTTATTCCTTAAGCAAGTCTTTTAAATAATTAAATGCATTTAATATGTGTACATTAAAGTCTAAAACAACTTACCTTGTAAGTATAAGCATTCGTAAGTACAAGGTGCAGATCATCACTACCAGATAATATCAATTCACCAGTAGCATTCCAACAAACAGAGTTTACACAACCGTTATGTACTTTAAATTTTTTTAATAAAGCCATACGCTGCATCATCTGAAGACTCGCTGGAACGGGTCAAGTCAAAATAACGATATAAACATAAGTTCGTTGAACACAACAAATTTAAATATTTTTTCGTTTCCGTTTAACTAGAATATAACTGTTTTTAGATGTAAAAAAAAAAATACGGAAAAAGAATTATGCGTGCAATCTTTATTCAAATCTATTTATCCCAAGAAAAAGGAGAAATAAGTTCTTTTATCTCGTAACGTTACATTACACAATGACGTTATTGAATTTTCACTTCAAAACATATCGCTCAAAATACCTTTACTGCTGGAGTAAAGCTTTGTCTTGGAGCACTCATTATACGGTAAATAATAAATGTCACGGAACAGATTCGAGCGTGTCTTCGTCATGGTTCAGCCTTGATTGTTACGATTGAAATTGAATATCAATTTGCGGGACGCATCGATCACAGATTAATGTCAAATTCCCAGACAACCGAGGTGAGAGTAGCCAGAGTAGCGAGTCTGTCAATCAGCAAAAAACGTTCGTGTATCGATCGAATCAGAAACCGTGTAACATGCTCTTACGCAGCAAAAATCCACAAGGATTTTACCAAAACGACATGGCACTTGTACTAAAAATAAACTCCGGAGCTTCGAAAATTTGTGCAATCAGATGAGCCGCGATCACTTCTGACCAGAAAAGCTGAGCGAATGTATACACACACAGCGCTGAAAAGAAAGTGCGCCAGGGCTTGGTCATTCCGTAGGACTATAATCGTTGTCGACAGTAACGTAACGAGTATTCGAAAAACCCTTCTCTTATGACATGCACAACGAATTAAAAATAAAAACGAAGGGGACGGTGCTTCTTGCAAAAGATATGATTTAATTCTAAAACTTTTACATGCACTTTCTCATTATAAACTTTTTCTTTAATATTTTTCAATGTTTGCTTTTACTTTTATAGTTAAATCATAATTAATATAGAAGGTATCTATTAAATAGGATCAATTTCAAAAAAATATTTTTAGGAAATAGTAATAAATCTATTTTTACACCAAATACAAGTACTTGAATTGTGTTTAGCTTTTTTATTAATTTCTTTTCGAACCAATACTATTGGTGGATATACACGAACATGTTTTACAATAATAAAGCCGAGAACAAGCAGAGATTCGAGAATTGTCGAATAACATGAAAAGAAATGTATATGATAAAGAGAGATGTAAGCACTCGGGAACGGCACAGTATTTGTTACCCAAGTCTTTAAAAATAGTCAGAAATATATCTCACAGATTAGAAAAATAACCCCTAATATGCCTACAAATGTGTCATGCAATTTAACTCACGTTTTACTGAGTATTAACGGAATTCATGCAAAATTTGTTAATCAAAATTTTCAATGTGTTTCTAAATTTTTCAGCATTTTCTTTCCAATTTAATATTTATATTATGTACAAGAAACATATGTGTATACAAGTAATTATCTAAACAAAGCATGTATTTGAAATTTATTCTACTTCGGCAAAGTGGATTAGACTTTGAGACATCCTAATCTGCCTGTGTAGATTTTGTGACGCAATTAATTAAGGTCTTCATTAGAACAGTTCCGTCGAAACGCTCGATGCGTGTTCACCCACAAAATTTGCACAATAATCTCGATGATTAACGAGACTATCGATACATCGAGATCTTGTATCGAGAAGTTTACATTTTTTGAGGAAGACTCTGCGGAGTTGTACCAAGTAATTTCGTCATTGTCGTGATTCACTCGACTCCAATTACATTATCGTTTTTTTTTCGTGTTTCTATTATCAGTGAGGAAAATAAATGTGCTCATTAGCAAGTACTGTTCAAGCCGCACGTTGGCTTTGTAGGGTTATGAATATTTAGCACTAAGAGAACTGATTGGTGTAACAATAAATAACACGAAGTGATTTGGTACTAACCGCGGTAAAAATGACAGTTATGGATTTTTTTGGTTGTGCCTTTTTAGCTTTCGGGCCACCGTTAGCTATGTTTACATTCACTGTAGCGGCTGACCCTATCAGAATTATTGTACTAATAGCCAGTGCTTTTTTTTGGCTTATTTCGTTACTATTGTCATCGATGCTCTGGTATGCTGTAGTACCACTTCAAAATCACCTTGCATTTGGGCTAGTATTCTCTGTGTTATTTCAAGAGGCGTTCAGGTGATTAAAATAAAGATCAAACGTATCTTCCGTGTTCAAATTAAACGTTTGGTGTGTTTCCTTTTTCTCGTTTTTATTCTCTAAAAAATTATACATTTCGATTTTTTTTGTTTCTGTGTAGGTACCTCTTACATTGGGTACTTCGGAAAGCCGAAAAAGGCTTGGAAAAAGTGACTACAACACATGTAGCAGACAGCAGACATGTATTTGCCTATGTATGTGGTTTAGGCTTTGGTTTTATGAGCGGTGCCTTTGCCCTAGTCAATGTCCTAGCTGATGCAGTTGGACCTGGAACAATGGGACTTCGACAAGGGACAGAGTACTTTTTTATAATATCCGCAGCCACAACTCTTTGCTTTATTTTGTTACATACATTTTGGGGTGTCATATTTTTTGCTGCTCTGGATAACAAAAATTGGGAACAAGTTGTGTGGGTCGTTGGGTCACACTTGTTTGTGTCATGTATGACCTTGTTAAATGTATACCAAGCTTATATAACTACCACTTTTTCTGGTTATACAATTCTGATGATTACAACTGCTATTGCTTTTAAAGTTGCGGGTGGAAGAGCTCAAAGTATAGCTCATTGTTTTACAAGAAATTAAGAGTGAAAACACATTGATGACAAAGTTGATAGATAGGTAGTTGTGTTTGACAGAAATGGACATTACAAAATGACGAATATTCTTATTAGATATTAGTCCATGAAAGTTGTTCACTGCTCCAATATACACTATGCGTGAGATTATGTGACGTTAAATTAGCAAACCAATACCTTTATTCTTTGATATTATTAAACAAGCCAATCTACTGAAATGTATCAATACAGGTCCAAAATATGTTAGAACTTACTTAACTCAATTGCATCAATAATCTAAACATGTCATGATCCATATATATCAATGCTCTGTTGACAATCAGCCCATGTCATCAATGATTTCAAATTGATATAGCCCTTGCGCATTATTTCACATTCAGTGATACAAGTAACTCGGCACTTGTGGACTATTCCACATTCATAAGTATGGGTCAGTCTCCTCGCAAGTGAAAACTCCATTTGATGCAAATGGGTTAATGAACTTCCACACTTGACCAAAATCAATGGAAAAATCTGTTAAGTATATCAGTATTACTTATTGTTGAAGATGTAAATGTTTTTCACATCTTATTACCACACATTTGTGGTTTGTTTCAATTTTGAAAAAGTGCCCTCAAAAAGTTTGCTCTGTTTAGATTTAATACGTTCTAGCATAGAGTTCTTTGGTCAAACTGCTAGTCCGTCCCTTAACCCATCGAAACAATTGTATAATCAAGGCAAAGTAAAGTTTCGATTCAGAATCTAGTTGTACTGAAGTGTACAATATCCTCTTGTATCTCAAAAGAAAGAAATCTAAAATGTGTGTGAATGTACATAATGTAAGAATGAATGTGTGCATATATGTATTGTACATGTTGTATTGGATAAAGAAGAGTAAATTTGTGCATCAATTCGCGCCTTAAAGTTAAAAATAAACTATGTATTCAGGAAGGATATACACCTGATGATAATATATAAGGAATTGTTCATTAGTTTTTGTATATATAAGTTCCATTAACGATCGTAATTTAGGTGTTTACTACACATCTGTATATTTGGCATTCTGTTTCACTTACCATTTCATGATGGTTTATTACTCAATACGTATTATATTTCGTATGTCATTCAAATAAAGACCATTTTTGTACAACTAAAGGTACATTTAATGACGATCCTTATTTAGTACAACAAACACCACAGGATGAAATTTATCCGGTTAGGACAAAAAGCTGCAATGTTTGAAGTAAATCTCAAAATATGAAAATATTTTAAATATCATTTTATTAAAAAAAGAAAAACCTCGCAAAAAAATACTCGAACCGACGATGACATCAAGATAAAAGTGGAGAAACGAAATATCATAGACATCAATGATCATAAATTTTCACCCTGTGGAACAATTGGATTCCTAATCAGTCACTGATTATATCTAGGAGCTTGTTAAGGAAGCCATGAGTAGTTCCATTTTATTTAAAAAATTTTTTCCTTCCATCTTGTCCCACCGAACTTCTTTGAAAGAACCACCTAAATTCTCCCACTTTCTTTCTCGTACTAATTGTCCAGGGAAGAAATCTTTCCTAGGGGAATGAGCTATTGCTACTTGTACTCCTGTTTGTGGTTCACACCTAACAGCTATCATCCTATACGCGTAAAAAATTATTTTAGACTAATCAGTTTAAAGAAATTTCTGCTTTTAATGAATGAAAAGAATATGAACAAATACCTATCGCCTATTGGTGATGCCAAAATACAACTGCTAGCGTTTCCTAAAGGTTCCACTGCGCCTAAACCAAGATGTGAACTATTGGCTAAAAATTGCCAACCCATACATTTTGCTAATGCTTGTACTGCTGTTATTTGGTGCTGATAAATCTGTAATAATATAGTATTAATTAATAAATGTCTAATAAAGCCTAAAATAATGAGAACATTAAATAATTACCTGACAAAAAATTAGGTCCCGTAATTCTTGAGGCTCGTAACTCATGTGCATCACTCTACCGTCTCGGCAAACGCACTTCAAAGATTTTTCTCCAACATGAACAACAAGCGATGTTCGACACACACTGTCATACCCATGTGTTAAAATATTGATCTTCACACAGGATTGTGTGGGGGAGTTTAGTGCGTTCCAGTGAGAAACAATTAAAGGGTCCTTAACTTCTTTTGCTATTGTATCTAAAACGTACTCAGTGCGCAATCGCATAAAAAAGTGTTGAGCCTGTTGAATAATTTGTTCTAACAAAGTTTGACTTTTTGTCATTTCTAACAGCTCGTATCTGTCAGCAGCTGTTGGGCCAGCTAAGCACCTTCGTTTACTAGGCCCAAGAGGTCCTGAAGAAGGATGTGGAAATGGATGATGAGTATTTTTGTGATGTACTTCGCGTAATAGTTGATGCAAAGAATGTTCTAATACATGATCGTGATCACTTTTATGAGGAGGGGGAGCGGTAGGTTTTTTGTCATTTCCTGTACTATGACAAAGTCCTATGATTAGTTGAATTCCTGGAAGTACCTGCAATTAAATAAATTTCATATAATGCATTTCACATTATGTATATCAATCGTAAGGGTGAAAACAATTACCGTAGCCATTATTTGATTGCCAACAACCATATGAGGTATAGGTGCACGTAAATGTACAGCTTCTCTCGCCAGTTGACTGAATAACTCTTTGCAAAAAAGAACATTCTGTGCTGCTTCTAATTTCTGCTGCCAGTGCATATCTGCATTGGAACTATGTGCACTGTTGTTAAGTAGACTAATATTTGCACTGCACAAATCCTCTTGATCTAAGAAGTTGAATTAAATTAAGTATTTGATCTTAATATTATACGTCATAGAATAAATGTATAACTACCTTTTTGGCATAACACTTCTATATAGGCAACTCCTTGCAATTCACTGGGTATAGTAACGCGCAATGCAGAAGCTTTTGGATTTGAAGGATGATGAGCTTGTGCTGATGTATTAGTACCAGCACTAGGAGAAGCAGGAGGACTACTACTACTTTTTTCTTCTTCTTCTGCCTTTGTAACTTCAAACATACCTGTTTGTGGAAACTTGGAACCAGCTATAAATTTTTATAGGGTTAACAAAGAATTTCAAGCTTTAAATGGTAATTTATGACATACAGAACATAATTAAGAACCTGTTCGATAACTAAGATCACCAATGATTGAATTAGAAACTTTCTTTAAGCGCCAATTTTGTCTCAGTCTTAATAATTCTATATGAAAATCTGGTGTTGACCTATTTCTAGCTAATTCGTTCTGACAATTCTTTAATCTATCTGCACCCATCATAATGACAGATGCAGCTCCAGCCAATGCTTTCTTTCTAGCATATACTTGTATCATAGGCTTTACTTCAGCTGGCTCTTGTGATACTGGATCTAGAACCATGTAGTGCTTCTCTTTTGCTATTGCAAGAACATCTGCTAGCACGCATACTTCTGTTAATGCATTTCTGTAAAGGAATGAAAAATTATAGACCTCAATAGATGCAAAGTTACATTACAAAAGCAAAATTACAATACAATCTGTAACCTTAATTTATTTCTGACACTGTCCCATGGCCACAAGGAAGACTGAAAAGAAGCTGAATCTTTTGTGTCTTCGTCACCCTTCTCTCCACTTTCGGTTTCTTTTTTTATGTCATCTCCGTTGGTTTTGCTGAAGTCAATTTTTTGTGCGATTTTTGCCAAATTCTCGGACAATGTAAGGGGTCTGAAAACGATGACCTATTCTACTTCACCATTTTATGACATGTTACGTTACGAAACGTAAACAGAATGTTGTATTGATACCTAGGTTAGGTGAAGCATATACAATCAATTCGTTTATGTTTTTCAGTTGATTGCTAATTTATTATTCATAATAATGAACAGTAACGAACAAAAGTACTTACGCTTGATAAATTTCTTGGCCATCATAAGTGATCTCTTGGATCTGATTCTCGATCGGTGCTTCCACAGAGATGTTCACCGAATACGCCATTACTATTTTTCTGTATCAGTTACTGAACACATGTGTCCCTTAATTCCTGCTGTTTGAGGGGAATACGGGATATTAAACTTAACGCTTCTTTCCTCTATTTAAGTAGATATGATTCTTCGTCGCAGGTAATACAGAGTTGGTAAGTTGGAAACTTAGAATAGTTTCTTAAGATATAAAAATATAATGTTACATCATAGAAAAATTTGAAACGCATAAAAAAGTATGAAATTTGAAATATCTTAATGAATGTAAATTTAATGCCTTCCAGATTGATAAGTTTGATAGAATCGCATATGATATACGGAAATCCTTTTTCTGCATTTACTTCTTTTACCGAATCTAGTGGTATTTTTCTGTGTGGTATCTTCAGTGTATCGGTATCTTACGTAAAATGCATTAAGTTAAACTTTTAACGCTTGATTTATGAACTAGTGTTACCCGAAAAGTATAACATTGTATGATTTTTATTGTATATATGCTTATTAGTACAAAAATATTTATACAAATCATTTGTTGTTATTATATGCGAAGTGTATATTTACGACAATAAACAATATAGATTCAAAATAATTCAAGTGCATTTTAATTAGGCCATTTTATGTAATGTAGTGTAAAAGTAAAGTATATATTAATGAAATCATAGGACTTAAGTTCACAAATAAAACAACAATAATTCTCAAATGAAACGGCAGTTCTATGGGGTAGCCATCTAGTGAAGGATCCATTAAACTATTTTTACATTTGAAATTTTCGCCATCAGTGGGAAAACGTTCAAGCTTGTAGAGAAATAACTCCTCTTTTCACAACTAGATAGTGCCATTGATCTATGTCCACAAATGCAAGAATTAATTTATCCACGCTTACATTCCTTCTCATTAATATAGATATTTTTTATTATTTGGAATGAGAAGTGGATTAGGTTAAACATTGAACTGCAGATCGATAGAGTAGTATTAGGTGAAAAGAAATGAGTTATTTAAGTCGATATACATAAAGTGGCGTCATCCAGTTGTGAAAATGAGAACTATTCTACAACAAACTTGGGCATTTTTCCACTGGCGGCGCAATTTTGAGATGCAAAAAAAGTTCGATAAATCCTTCACGTTACTTCTTAAACGTAGAGGTCGCTTTTGAGCCACTGATTCTTTACCAAGTCGGTATATCAGATAGTGTCACATCACTTTCGTCTTTATCGATGACTTCTACTGTATCGACGAAATTGATTGATAGTTTTGGTATTAGCCGCACCATAGACAAAGTATAAAGTAGATGTAGTATCGAAAGGAAGAATACGCCATTCTCGTCTATGCTGTAGTATCTCTGAAGACATTCGTAAATGTACAGAAAAAATATTGTGATGATTAATTTCCAACAACAAGGTGTATATTGCAATTTTGTGTGTAGTTTCTGTTTTCAGAAATGTTACACACATAATTGTAAAAGAAAAGTACAAGAAATATGGTTTGCAAATATCTTATTTTCAAAAAAAGGAAGTATGAACATTGAAAGCAACTAACCCGGATTCCTACATTAACGGCCATCATATACGTTTATCTACACAAGCTACTTCTGTGCATCGGAAATTGTGAAATCGTTGGAAGGTGCACAATCTATGTAAAATCACATTCCCCAAGATCATGTGTCACGTCACACACCACAGTAACGCACTGCCGCTGAAGCGAAGTGGCATGATGTGAAGGATTTTGGATCGTGCGAACTTTGTTCAAATAGTCATAGAGTGAACGTGCAATGCGTTATACGTCTCATAGTGAGATAGTGGTAAAATAGTTGATTCGCGATTGTCCACGCCTGCAAAATTGCGTTAATCGATTATTTCTTATTTAGAACAACGAACTTTTGACCCGAAATTGGTCCACTGTTTTCGAAGTCGAAAAGCTACGGGAAGGACGCGAGCCACTCTGTGCCAACTCAATTGTTCTCTGTCGTTCTCTCACAGTCGATCTTTGTTGTACACACACCAAAGACGCTCATTAAAGAAGAAGTGAAACGTGAACGTCGAGCGAAGTGACGCTCGGCTAGGAAAGGTAAGAGACTTTGGGAAACTAAACTGAATCTATTTTCTTGACACAGATCCAAGTGAGAATTGATCCTTCGTACTTAAATAAACTGATCGTTTAATTGAAATTGTGAAAAACATAGAGAAAATCAAGTACTTCAAATTCGAATTAATTTAATTGAATCTGTAATTACTGAACTTTTGTTAATATCTTCTAAAAACTTATTTGGTCAAATATGAAATCTTGAATACATCTTAGTAATGAAAGACACAAAATAAACCAGAAGAGAAATATATTTTCAGTTAATGTAATTGTTGTAGCAATTAAGCACCAAAGGAATATAAATAATACATATACATTTGTTTAAATAATAACACCTCGAGTTTACTCGCATACTTGTAAGCGCTTGATACGTACACAATGCGATGAACGCTTATAAATGTCTGGCAAGTGTGATTATAATATTGTTCATTAAAATCTTAACACTGCAATATTTTAAACGCGGTTCCATTTGCAATTTCGCAAATGCGTGTACTTTGAATTTAACGGAATTTAAATTTAATTTTTGTTACCAGAATATCTCGTTATTTATCGAAATACCACAGTTGCGTTCAAATACTGTTACCGAAACACGTAATTTGAGCATCGTACGCGTGATCATCCAAACGTGTTGGTACTGATGCAGCTTTCGGTATAGACGTTCATTAGTTTTACACAGCTATTTATATAACTTGCAATTTCGCAGAATTTTTGTCAATTATTTATAATAATAATGTACCACAATTACCCTTTGAGAATTAAACAACTGTCTAGTAATTGATTTCTTTATCACGCGTTGTATTTTCATTAACCAAGAAAGTATTTTTTAGTCTACGAAAAAGTATCGCGTTTGTAAAGATATTTTTCATCTATAGAACAAACGTTTTTTTTTTTATGCATGATTTGTAATTTAGGCCCATTCGTGGAAAATGATACAAACTTTACACAATAATGCAACTGATATATTTACATAAATTTATAATGACGAGAAGTTTACCAGTCGAACCAGTTGGTACACAAAGTGACTTATTCCATTTTTTGCAGTACATGCTTCAACCATAATGAAAGAGTTGACATTTGCATGCATTAGAACGTTGTACAAATTGTAACCTACGCGTAACTAAAGTAAGTAATGATAACGTTAATAATTGCATCGCAAAATGTATGCACTCAATAATAAAATAATAAATATTTAATGAATATAATAAGACGAGAAAAGTTCGATAAAAATTTGGGAAAATAATTAAAGAATTCAATTTTTTTACAATCTCGTGTAGAGCATTACCTATCCACGTAATCAATGACTTTTGATCCTTGTACACATACGCAAATTTAAAAACATTATTTATCGATTACCAACTAACACAGTTTTCCCTTGTCTTTCAGTTAATATTCTTTCATACGTAATTAAAACGTGCTTTATAACTTTTAAACTACCAATTTAACGATTAACGGTGATCTAATAACACTACGAGTATCAACATAATTGCGAAAATATCAATGTGCAATGTATATATACCGTAATGCAATACATACAACACAACTTGCATCATACGGTATCATACGTTTCATTTCCACGAAAACTGAACTCACTTATATTATTTTAAATGAATGTTCAAGAAAGATAGTGAGTACACATGACACTAACTGAAAAAAATGGATTCGTTTTTATTCAGTTGTTATTTAATTGAGCCTACGGTACTCTTCATTTCGTTCACACAACTATTTTCCTTAATTCCATAAAATATAAAATACTATCTTCGTAACAAAGGATCGATGGTCGCTCAATTTAATCTGTTAATAAAGTCTCATAGCGGCCTATACGATCCTGATCATTTGCTTGGGCACAGACGCATGCCAAATTGGAAACAATTAAATATGTAGCACTAGTGTGACGATAGCCAATCGAGTGGAAGAAGACTTACGAACCTCGGTCATGATTCTTAACTTATGCTAAGTTATATGTATGTGTATTAACTTGTGCCAGAAATTCGCTTCGTGATGCTTTAATCGAAAAACAACGAGTGGCACGTAATCAACGAGCATAGGTAAAGGTCAAATGTCGTATTCTTAATGAAACTATAAATATTTTCTCGTTCAAAAAATTCGTTATTGATAGGCAAAACTGTAGGGATGAAGTTGTCACATAAAAATGATAAAAGTGTTCGTATGAATACGAGTTTCGCCTGACCTTTCTAAGTTGCAAGCGTCTTTATATTTCCGTTATTTTTGGTATATACTGAGCTCAATTGATCGATTCCACGAAGCTGTTTACATTCAGCGCTTTACACATGACCTTGCTGTCTATTTGTAAATAACTATTACTAATAAATACTAAGATTATAACTTTGAACCGTTTCCTTAAACACAGGCTTCTGAGAAAACAAAATACAAATTACCCATAACTCGGAAATAAGATCAAATAAGGAAATGTATTTCTATGAACTTTTTGTTATCGTAATATTATTTCCACTGTTATGGAAAGTCCAGTAAAATCTAAAAAGTATAACATTTACGAATTGTTAGATTTATTATTCAGTAACATCGACGACGTGATCTAAACCTAAATTTTTTAAACCTGAACGGTTTTAACACTCGAATTGTGAAGTGGTACACAATGAATGAAATAAAGAGTACGTATCTGGTTTTCGTTAAAAAGAACGACAATGGTGACGTGACTCATTTTCGAAGATGACTAATGTAGTTTCCGACTAGTGACTAACGAAGTACAAGATCTTTCAATAACGGGAAAATCGAATATTCGTGAAATCGGTGTCGTAGACTCGGCAAATATTTGAAAGGTTCCAGTATCTTTGTCCGCGACATATTCTGCTGTTCCTTCTTAGCATTTTTATTGTTGTTTTTATAAATTATATGTATATTTTTTATTACAAAGGGATGCCATCACAATGGACTTGGATAATTTTTAATCTCGTGGTTTGCGCGACCGCGACGTTGGAAAATGACACTACTCGGACTTTTATAGAATTAATCGAATTCGATTACGAGGATACTTGTAACGATACAGCCAATGCCGAATGGGCATTTATTAATTCTCCTTCAAATAGAACACTGACAATATGGGTAAATTTTTGATCAAATAAATCTGATATAAATATATTCATATACTTCTGAATTAATTCGTACAAATTTCTGATTCATAAAAACTTCTTAAATATATTTATTTTTCTGTGTTATAGGAAGAACAATTAATTTCTTATGCCACTTTCAAGAATATACAAAAAAATGAAATTGCTAATATTTCAAAGGCTGCTATAAGTGATTTATCTTTAGAACACAAGTACAATGTCCTTGATAAAGCGGGCGATACTCTACTGGAGAGCGAAGATTTTAAAACGGTAAAAAGAGAAGTTGATTAAAAAAATTGTATATGTTTAAATAGATTTTAAATAATTTTACTTTTTATAGCTTGTTCATTTTTCTGGGATAGCAGAATTACTGAGATTATCTACACTTCATACAGTAGTTTTGAACAACCACACTCGTAAAGGTACTAATTTCAATTAATTACTTGGAAGAAACTATATCTAAACTACTAAAAATATAAATATTTTTAGACATAGAACATATACTGTCTCATAATAACAATATCAAGAATAAAAACAGTATTTGGACAGCTTGGCATCAAGAGTTAGTTCCACTAATTAAGAATTTTTCAACTGTCCTCCCACTTGTTGATAAAGCTGCCAAAATAAATGGTTAGTATTATAAAAATTAATTGACACATTATCTGTATATTGTAATCATTTAACTTGTACCAACGTGAAAATGTTCATTTTGTTTTAGGTGCCAAAGATGTTACTGAATATTGGGAACTTTTAAGTGGTTACAATGATGGTTATAACAAAATTAAATATGAATGGAGTAAAATTGCTAATCTTCATAAAAAAGTATTGACGTTCGTAATAAATAATTTGTCTCATAAGTACAAAATAACTATGAATGACACAATACCGGCTTATTTACTTGGTAAGCTAACATTGCAACAAACACAGATTTGTAAAATAATTTTCATTTGAAAACTGTAAACTTTTAAAAAAGGATCCCTACAAGGAAGTGATTGGACTCCCATATTGGTTGATACAACACCTTATCCAGATTTAATGTATAATATAAAAAAGAATCTTTGGAAAAGGGTAAAAAATGATTAAGTAGTAATAAAGACTAATAGAATATAAAATAGTCTGTTAATTAAATTTTATTTTAGAAACTTATTGGAAAGTCATTATACAGAACTGCTTCTACAATGAGCACACAAATTTTGAACCAAGTTCCACAAGCTGATTTTTGGGATAGAAGCTACTTCAATCAACAATGCCCATCAAAATTAATTAATTTCTGTAAAGAAGGTATTATGAGGTATATGTTCCAAGATTGCGTATTCCAAATAATTTAGTAAATAAATTTAATCTATATAATGTAATCTATTCTACATAACTTTGAATACTTACATTACAGAGTATCTACATGTTTTGAACCAACGGTAAGCAACTTTCTCTCTGCTCATAAAAATGTAGGAAAGATTGTATTCAACCAAATGTCTGCCAACACTATTCCGGTACTTAATACGGCTAATCGATATTCGGGTAAGAATAAAACTATTAAGAAAGAAACATTAGACATTATTAAAATGAATTTCAGCTAACACTGAGAAAAATTTATAACTTTTTCCAGTCTTAGAAGTGGGTGTATCAGAATTGTTTGGTATCTTAGCAGCCAGTCCCGCTTGGTTAAATTACACTCGTATTATGGATAATTCTACTGACAATGATCAACATTTAATTGTGTCTTTAATGATTACGGCATTAAATACATTACCACGTCTTGCTTATTACATGTCAGCAGATATGTGGAGAATTAATGCTATTGAGAATGGCATTACAAATTCAGATGATTTAATATCATCTTGGTGGGAATACAGGTATCAATTTATTAGAATATTAATATACTACATGGATAATATAATTTAAATTTAGAATACGATATACATATTGTGTTTTTATATAAATAGGCAAAAATATGAAGGACTTAATTCTAATGGAACTGAAATACCGACATTTTTAAATGACGTCTATATTACTAGCAACAAGCCATATCTTTCGTAAGTAGTGATAAAGAAAGGAATTAAATAACTTACACGAAAATACTAATGCAAGATTTACTTTTGTAGAGAAATAACTGGCACTTTTCTTGCATTTCAATTCTATCAATACTTAATGGAATCCACAGAAGTCAGATATGATTCCATCTTGGAAAAAAAAATAAAAGCTGAATTCGTGTATGTACTACTTAGAATTGTAAATTTGACAATGATTTATTCTGTAAAATAAATTAAGAACTTGTTATTCTGTTAACAGAAGAATGATTCAACAAGGAGGTGCGGACGATTGGACTAGAGTAATTGATAAATTTATGGAAATAGACGAAATTTCAGCAGATTCCCTTTTATCATTTTTCTCTCCATTAGAAGATTTCATTTATGAATTGGAAGAAGATTTCGAATATAAAACATTTAACCCTAAAGAGTCAGAGTTGGAGGAACTAGAGAAGAAAATTGTTGAAGAATTGAATGTTCCTTCAACAACTACTACTACCACAGCGAGAAGTTTAGTAACGGAGAGAAAAATGACGAACACCACACCTTTGAGTCAAGAAAATGATAAAAGAGACGGTATGATTGCCGTGGATAGTAGCAATAACAAAATAAAGTCTGAAGAAAGGCTAGAAAACCGTAAGGAGTCAGAAGCGTCAACTAAAGTTCCTTTCGATGAGTCATTACACGATAACATAATAGACCTGGACGAAAATAAGAAACCAAAGATTAATACTAGTAAAGCAGTGTGGGCTGTAGGTGCAGTACTTTTAGCTACGATAGTTATTTGTATAATTGCGATTTTTGGAAGACAAAGATGTCGTAAAACACCAAAAAATAGACGATATGTTTAACAGTATCCTTCAGCTATATTAAAAAAGTAGATTTATTCTTGCATTTAGCTGATAAGTTAGTTTTGCCTAAATAAGTTATTGTCACAAAGCCTTTCATTCAGAAAGACATTTACTAATTTACAATATTCAACATTGTACATTCCTTACTTTTGCTACAAGACAATTGAAAATTACTTGCGGAGATTAAATTTTTGTGAGCGCTAATCTCAATATGATACGCACACTGAGCATTATACTCTAGAAAGAATAACAAGAATTAAAACTTAAAAATACAAGAGGTGATAAGTATTAATTGCGCGAAGGCTATTATATTGTTTATGTTTTTTCAAACAAAATTACTTAATTTAAATTGCGATGTGTATATACATATATATAATACTATTTCATGATAAAAACTTTTTTTTATCATACATCACATTCAATCTATGATACGTTAGAAATATATTTTGTTAAATATGCCTACTTTTTGCACAAATATAGTACAGCTCGTATATTGTAGCATAAATATGTATGCTTAAGAATAGGAAACAAATATTTCATACAAAATTATGATACATGTATGTGTTATATACACATATAATAGTTCCCAAGCACAATAGTTCCTCTATAAATATGCCAAACTATTTATAAAAGATGATTTTTTAAAAATGCAAAAAAAGTATATTCCCTAAATTTTTTGTAAATCCTTTAGGAAATATATTTCAGTAACTTTTTTGTAACGTTATGTCTGTAGTATACACTCAAATCTGTATAAGGCTTGTACATAATTATATACATAATTATAGAACGAAATAGCGTGAACACGAATATGTGTAGCTACTGTAACATCTAACGTATCACAAAAACAGTAGAATGTATAACATATTTTTCTACCATTACATTGCTGTATATGATTCTTGCATATGTGTGCATCATTTATATACACTGAATAATATGGAAGATTTATATTTTTTATAAAAGTATTTATTTTGTACCTAACAATATAAATTAATAAAATATCGTTTTGGTACAAAATTGATTTGCAACCTTGAAAATACATTTTTGTATAAAAATCGATAGTACATTTTACATATTATACAAAATAAATCAAATTCTTGAAAAGATTAGATCTATTACGTAACATATAAAGGAGTAGATCAATTTTATCTGACTGTTATAACAGATACTTGATTGAGATCCACTGGTCACATTTCCAACTCGCAGGCTCGTAAGTGTATGCATACATCGGTAACGTTGATTTAATTATACCACTTAATAACACTAAAGAAAATTTCAGTATTTAACATTCTAACTTTGTATGATTTAATAAAACAAATGCATATCTAAATTAAAAAATTAAGTTCCAATAAACAAAAACGTTAAATACTTTTTCAGAAATCAATCGAATAAGAATGGTTTTATCGAGTTTTTATATATAAGAAGCAATTCGATATTAAAAATAAAAAATATAGTATTTTGCATGAAATTTGAGTTCTTATGTTTATTTTCTAGAAAACGAAGAGAGCGTAAGTTTCGGTGTGAAAATACCGCACAAATTAATTTTAAATCTTATTATTGTCTACGTTAACATTTGAATCAACTCTTAATTAAATCGAATTGTTTAATAGGTATATTTTTTTAAATACAGAATGCTGTGCATTGATTGGTTAGTATACGAATAAAATAAATTTTCGAGAAACATATATATACATGTTACACTATTTGCTGCATGACTATTAAACTAATTTTTTCTGAATATAATAATTACAAAGTGTCTCGTTTTTTTTATTATCAACTAATTAAGTACATATTTATGATATTTGTTGATTCGAAAAACGGAACAGTAAAAAATAAGTAATGAGTATAATATAGATTTTCTTTACGCGTATAGAAAATTTTTAAATATTTCTACTTTGTTATTGCACAAATTTGCCTTATAGTGTTTGAAATTTTATTCGAAGAACGTTCAATAAGGAATCATTTTTATTACTTCGTTCCTTATTATCGTTCTCGTATGTAGTTATGTTTCAAGCATAAGGTACAAGTCGTGCGAAGAAGTAACAACCTTTCCAGCCACGGATATCAAAGCGCAGAAAATCAATATAAGGCGAAGTCGGTTTGCAATCGTGGCACGATCATGCATTCTCCTTGAAAAATCGTATTGCACACGAGAATCATTTCTCGTTCATTATTATCGTCGAATGATTAACTCAGATGCGTATAATACCATTGGCAGTTTGATTCGGTAAAGAATATTTAAAAATTATTTGGTGAACTGTGGGAAGGAGTGTGAGAGACAGAGAAAAAGAAAATCGTGGATCAGTTGTTCGATCATCGACGGCCGGAGAGGGTGTTTGGACATGCGCAGCATAACCTCAAAACGTTAAGGGATGGCCAGACCACCAACAGTTCCTTATCGTCGCGCCCTTCGCATAGATTCGAACGACGATACTTGGGGCGTTAGTGCTTAAAATTGCACGCACGCGAAGAGAACCTAAGAGCGAGGAACGGAAACATCCCCTTTCGTCGTGAACGACCAGTCGAATTCAGGAGCATGCGCGTCGGTAACTAGACAGGGGTTGTTGCAGTCAGGGAGGGGCTCTCTTCGGGCAGAGTGACTCAGAATATGCATTCCTGAAAGTACATCTTCGTGATTTTTAAGAAGTGACATGCATATACTGTCACTTTGTAATCGTACAGTGTTATTCTAACGATATTCTACGCGATGTCATAATTCGTGGCAGTGTTGAGTGTTACGTGGATCGACTGTCAGCTGTCCCTTCACCATGAACGTGAGTACTTCGGCCACCTCTAATATCGACTCGTTTCCTAGCACCTAGTGCGTGGGCGTTCCTCTATTCTATCGTGTTAACATAATCAGTAACAGGAATGCGGTGTCGCTGCTTTGTAGAAGAAACAGGATCGAGATATTTTCTATTTCCTTTCTTTCTTAATGCATTTCCAAAGCATAGATGGAACTAATACGTCATTGACCTCTGTAACACGTAAAATCGATGCGAAGGTTACGTCTAATTGAAGAGCCTCGCGTTTTGTACCGTGTCCTGTACAAATATTGACGTTTCGAGAAATCTTCGTCATCTTTTTCTTGATATATTTTCGTATACAAGCAATAATCGTACACTGAAACTGAAACATTTTTTTTAAGAACGATGATGATTCGTGTGACGAATACGTGTTTCTATCGGGCTGTTTATCGAGACATTTGTACACCATTCAATTAGTAAATTAGAGGCGAAGATAATGATTAATTTACGAAGCTCAACCAGTAGTAGATACTCGTATCAAGAATGATTCATCCTTCTCTTATTTAGACGCGAACTCTTATTGGGATCCAGTGACCTTGTTCTTCGAAGCACTTGGGGTTTTGTTTGACTGCGTCTGCAAAATAGCTCAAGAATCGCTCTTGGTTTCATGCACATATATTATCGTTGCGTAGCTAATTACAATCCGACGCCTTTATGCGCTTGCTGAGATTTATATGGATATACCATGTACCCAAAGAAAAAGAAAGAATGGGACAAAGCTATGTGGGCTGTAGAAAGAAAAACGCGTTTCGGAATTGCAACAGAAGAACCCACATATCTAATGAATTTTTATCGCTAAGGTTTTCTGACTAATGAACCCTTGGAAATGCAATTAAGTAGATATTTATTCGATGCAATAGAGTCCAGGAAATTTCAAAAAGCTATCTTTTGTTAAAATACGAATAATAATAATGACAAAAATTAAGTTAATTGGTAAATACAAAACTGTACGTTGATTGTGTCACATTAAGAAAATGTGAGTGCAGTTCGATCATAACAAACTCCAATTATTTCTTACGTTCATCGTATATTTAATTTCTCAGTGTTACGTTAGAGTATGACGGACAAACGAAAGTATACCCATTTTAATGACATTTATCTTAGCCCTCGAATCGAGAAGAGGGAAATGCACCACTTTCTTTCGAAGATACTGCTTCACTGCACTTGTAAAGGTTCAAAAATAACACCACGTTTTATAACGTGCGAAACACGAAACAGCTTAAGAATGTGGGTATCGTGTCGCAAAATATCTTCGAGCCAATATACTTGAAAGTATTAAAAAGAAGTTAACTTTTTAAAACATTGACAAACAAGGTATATTAATTCTTCGATATAGTACGTTGCTTTCATCTAAATACCAAGGGTGAGATTGCATCACACGAACCCCGGAAAGCCTTAAATGCCACTAAACTATTAAGATATAACAATTCATAATACGGTATTACAAAGTAGTAAAAAAAAGCTCGGTTGTAGCCTCATTTCTTAACGTTACCGTTATTGGCAAAGATCTGACCAATGGAATTAATAACTCGATAATATTTTTCAGGCCTTGGGGACAGATACTGTCTGCAGCAACGGAGAACGCGTTGGTGAGTACAGTTGCGCATACATTTTCGAGATTTATACTTCTCCTGACCTGTTTAAAGCGTACATCAATCTTCGAAAGATAAAACTAGACATTCAACATCCAATATACATATAGTTTTTTTATCTTACTTTATATCCAGAATACTTTCTTCCAAGCAATGTTCATTTAATATACAAATGTATCACTTCTATCGTGTTTATTTTTATTTCTGTTACTCGCGAACGAGGTACCATAACTCGGATATTCCCTTAATATCAATTCGTATAGGGTTAACGATTTTTCGATACGTTAGTTGTGCCTTTATACGTAACCGAGTTAACTGCATTGTGGTTTTTCGGGGTATCCTTTGTCCAGTGTCATTTACAGAACACCGTACAAAGAAAACCATATAATGCGATTGTGCCAAACGCGATTATTTCGACGTTCTGCTTCTTTCTACTTGTTCGTACAACCCCCTTTAACTAAATCAACGTTACGTCTATTGTCCATTATATTTTCGATATTGGAACAATTATATCGTATCGATAACTTCTTGAAAACGATCGTACTTTGGTTTTGGAATAATTCATCGTAAAAATATTATGCACAATTTTGATACATCGCTTGTCCAATATTTTCAAATTAGAATCTCACAGATATACAATTCTTCCTTAATTACACTGTACACGTATCGATTCAGAGTTTTTATATTTAGACCAATCCAATCTCGTGTCCACAAGCTGCGGTAATTGTTGCGTTATTCATCGTCCCTTTTATTTCCAATTTTATAAAGATTTCCAATTTACATCGTTTACATACACATCGAATCTCTCAATATTGTACGTACATATACGCGCAATAATTAAATTAAACTTGGATAAAAATCTTTTTAGTTCTCTCCGTACAAGTGGAATCGTCGTTAAGTTATTTTTAACGTTTAATCCGAGAATCGATTTCTCGGAGTAGAAGTCGCAGCGATGCCTCGAACATTTGTGCTTTCAAAAATGGAAGCATTACCGTGATTAACTAGTACCTACTCATTCGAGTGACCGAGTTTCTCCTAAACATGCAGTTTTAAAAAAGAACTAGCCGGGGAAACATCTGTTTAACAGTAACGATATGATTAGAACGTAGATCTGGACAACCTTGCGAGCTAGGCGTCACTTCGATCGCAACTTGCTCATTTCAATTCGATCTAACCTCTTCCTCCGAACGTCGATCAAAAACTGGTCAATCGAAGGCGAAATTGGCCTGCGTTTGTACGAGCTTCGATATGATACACCACGTATGCATTCAATGAACCGCCAGTGGAGCTGCTCTCTATTCTGGCCGAGGCAGAGCGGGTATTTATTAATAGAGATTAAACTCCGCGTCGTGTCGTGCCGTGTGCAAACGCTCTCCCGCGCAGGACGCGTGCTGTTAGGGCAGTCTGACTCAGACTGCGGTCCAGAAACTGATTCCGCCAAAATAAACGTGGAAAAATCGTGTGCCTATCGGTCAACGTGCCTATAATCGTCAAAACGGATTAAGCTATCTATCCTGACTAAGATCATGGAACAAGCCCGACAATGTGTCAAGTGTCGCGTTTAGTGGTTACGTCGATTGGATAAGTTCCGTGCGATCGTGTACAGTGATTCGTCAACGAATCGAACCAATTTGCGAGTAACGAGTTCGTGAACGTCCAGTGCGCCGATGATATTTTTTTTCTCGCGTGTTTGTGTACGTTCGCATGCGATGCTTTTTCCTTTGTGAGGTACTACACAGAGATCCGCCCCGTCTCGATCGATGAATCGTAACCGAGCCATCGCGTAGTGTAGCGGCTTACGAGAATTGTTCGTTGGCGTTTTCGAATGCCAGTCGATGTTCGCTCGCGAGCGTACAGTTCCAACCGTTTGGTTTACCGACCGAGAGAAAATTAATTTCGATTCTACGGATCGTTACGTACAATATCCTTTATTGCAATCTGAAACGATAGGTTCGTTAAGCGTGCACTTACTAAAATGAGCCGCGTTCACAGTGCATTGTTTACCACGACACCGACGAGATACATCGTTCGACCTTATCGATACTCGGTAGACTATCAATGAATATAAACAAGTTGCGCGTGTACTTAACTTTCTCCGATTACAGGGTCACACGTGCACTCCGTTCCTGTAGTAGAAGTCTTTGATCGTACAAAAATATTTCGGCTCGTGAAACTTTTTCCTGCCCGTTCTCTTTTTATACTTTCGAGAAAAGGGAACCAAACGCTATTTCTCAACAGACGTAAAATCCATTTTTAAACCGAAAATCGACTTGTTGGTACTTGTGATCGAACTTCAATACAGATTACACTTGAACCGAACTTTGACACGTTCGATATACTCGTTGCGATTCGAAGAAATCTCCTTTGTTAGGTTTGTTAGCCTACGTTCTTTTCGTATTTCGTTGGTTCTACTTATCGAGTACTTTAAATTACCTACAGACCCGATTAACGTAATTATCGACCATATGACTCAACATTCGAATAATTTTCATCTTCTGTCCGTATTTGAACGCATCGATTGGCCCAGCAAACCCTCGTTATCTTAACGTTCGATTAACTCGAAACAATTGCTTCGCCACTTGCAATTTAGGCGGTTGAGCGCGTCTGATGATGTAACGACTATTATTACTATTGTCGCGTAGAATATTAAATCGACGCCAAAAAAGTGTTTCGCAATTGTTTCTCTTCACCATCAATCTTCTTTACCTTTGATTAATCAACACACCCTCGGCTTCCTACTATCGATTACGATTTCCACGTAATTTATGAATCATCCTGATAAATTTGACTCATTTTATTTTTATTCCACGTCGCTATCGATACGCAACAGTTGTAGTTACGGTACGAAAGAAGTTTCAAGACTACTTTAACATTTTAACTGTTGAATACTCGTATCAAGTACGTATTTTCTTACGATAAAATTGTGCAACCAGATCATAACAAAACCATAAATCAATTGGGATGTTCATTGAACGGATAAACCTACCCGTAACAATTGAACATTACGATTAAAAAGAAATTGATAAACGCGTCTAGACCATTTCGAATATGCAATTCACCGTGCGGATATACAAGTCTGCAGCAGTTAAAGAGTTAAAGACTTTGATGCTCGGATTGTACAGTTTCTGTAGATAGACGACGTTTCCCGGTCAGTAAAAACTGAAACGTGGGTTCAACCACAATGATGTGTCTTCATTGTTGGGGGCGTAAATCGTAAGGTAAAGCACTGTGTTGTAAACAAAGGGTTCTTTGAAAGGTGTCATTGACTGGAGTACAGACGAGTAATCGACGCTGTTTCACGCGTGTTTTGTTCGTCAAAGTGCAAACGTCTTTCTTTCATGTGCGAAAGTGTCGCGAGAGATGAGAGTGACGTGGAAACTTTTCGTATTCGTGATGTAACTTTGAAGTGGTAAATGTATATCGGAAAGCGACCGAAATAATGAAAAGTGAACATTTTAAAACGATGGACGAGCTATATTCAGTGTCCCCACGTTCGGACGATTGATAAACTTTGTGTGATATTTCTTTTCCTCCTTTCTCCCGCAAAGTGATACGTACGCGTTTGAGAGATATCCGTTGAACCTTTTTGTTTTCTTTTCTTTTTTTTTTTTTTTTTTTTTTTTTAATGGTTGTCCGCTGTGAGAGCGTTACTATGTTGTAGCGTAATAGGATAACAAAACACCGAACATTGACAAATGATGATAGTGCTTTTGTTGTGTGTCATCATGAAAATAGCAGAGTTCTCTGTGGGCCGTATGAGCCCACCATTGCAAGTCCCTGCACGACCGCCACATCTTTATTATAGCAAACGCAAGAGACAAGAACGAAAATATAACCGAAGACCCAATGAGAAGTGCAATTGCTTTCTATACAATCGTAAGGATACACAATAAATATCTATACTTTATGTCTATGAGAGATTATCTAACGTTTGTGTTGTCTTCCAATAACTAATCTCGATCTTCGAATTTACCATAGACGGTAGCCATTTGTTAAATATGTACTAGGTTTAGTTCAGCTTGGTGGGTAGTGTCCCATCGATTTGATTTTTCTCCTTATAATGACACTATAACGTTGTGTGCGTCGTGTAGCCTCTTTTTTCTGCACTCATCGTTAATGCTACTTATCTCTAATCACATTAATTATTAGCTTCAGGAGTGTCCGCATATTATTCCGCTCAAGGATGTGCTTATTACCACTTGCTAATAGACCGACGTTGTGTCGAGGGGCAGACATGCGAATGCAATAGTAGTTGTTCATAGTTTCGAGCAGAACTGTAACCGTAAGATGATTCTAAACGTTGATAAAGGTCTCGTTTACGGGTAAAAAGTGTTTTCTAATTTAAAAGACTCCTCCCTCGCAGTTGTACGCGAGAAACGACGTTGTGCCCAACTATTTTGAGTAGCAGCTCCGTGGGAGTGTTTTACACACTCAAGAAATATTTACGCGGCATCTGTTGAAACGCTCAAATACTCAGAAACGTGAATAAGCAACGTACGGCGTAGTTTCTCGCGAATTCTTCGCGTATTGTTTATAAAACGAGACAACGATTTCAGCTTGTCGGAGCAAAAAACAAAGAAACGGAGCTTGTTCTTCGTGGAAACATCAACTTCTTTCGTGCGCGTTTTATATGTCTCGCCGGAAAATCGCCAAGCGTAAACGTAAGCCAACCAAACGAACCGGTTCGTTTGGCACAAGTATTCGCGGATTACTATATATTTTGCTGCTTCACGCGTAAAATTTCCGTCGAGTCGCGAAATTTGGCTCTTCGATGTCTTCCTCGCTTCCCTTGCTTCTTCTGCGCTTTGCTAAAATTATCCGGTGCCCTCGACATTGCAAACGAAACACCGTGAAGGATTTTTCCATCGACGAGTAAAACCAAGCATCAATAGCGAGACCATCGAGCATACGACAGCCTTCATTAAATTGTAGTCCGTGCTGCGAATCGCGTTAAACTTTCCCTAACTAGGAAACATTCGAGCTGCGACTCGGGAATAAAATGAACAAAAGCTCTACGTTGAAACGCTAAACAATTAACGATATCAAGTCAGTGTACTACCAAAGTATTTTAATACTTCACTTCTCGTAGTCCAAGATTACCCGATGACAAATACGATGGTACTTTCATATTACATTATTCGATTTATCCAGTAGCGTATATTGGTTTTTCTTTAGTAGATTTTTCACTGCGAGCAAAGCTACGAAAAGTTATGTGCATTGTTATATATTTTAGCTGATCACAGATTTTATGCGTTTACTACGCTTAATTCGATACCGAAAACTAAAGTTACACTTTAAATATCTTAAAAGCATTTCATGTTAAATATCAAGAATAGAATACACCATTTGAATATGAGAATCTCGGCGAGTGATAGAAGAAATCTTCTATCTAGCGTGTCGTTATCGTAACCTTAATTCAAGCATGTTGTATCCGATTTCCTTTTGCCCACCCTTTACGCTGGATTGGTAATGCTCATGCGCCGCATGAGCAATCGTACTCCATAGGCGCAGTTAAAATGAATTTCTAACTATGAGTGACGGAAGAGTGAGTTGTCGCCATATGGTCGCGAGCATGAGTGTTTTCGGTTAACATTTATCAAATGTAAATATTTTCCGTAGAACAAGATCCAAGCGACCGTGGCGATGCGATGGAAAAGAATTTTTCGAGGTACGGTTGAAAACTCGTATTCGAAATAATTTTTTTTTTATTTTACTCTTTTTTCTTGATAACAAGACGAATTAAGTGTTACCTTAAAATTAAATCTGTATTGTCACAACAGTTTATCGCAACGTTTATCATTAACTATGAATGATAATACAAAAAATAACAACACCACGTGTCTCTATACTACGATTTTATAGTATTGCTTGCTACTGAGTCGTCTATGCACATATATTTGTAACTAAATTTGGAACCAGATTAAACATGGAATAAAATAAAATGGTGTAAACAATTGTGTATACTATAGGTCAAGAATTTACTACTCTAAATGTTTTTATAGTATTAAAAAGTGATGTGATCAAGTAGTTGTCAAATTTTTCGCACATGGTTAAAATTTCGATAAAATTATGCATGTTTAAAAAGTAAATTAAATTGTTCAAGTTTTTTGTTTGGACAATTTTTTGAAGAATATACTTTGAGATTATTCTGCGTTACATGCGTGTTTTCAATACCGCCAATTGCCCAATCTAAAATTAACATGTTCCGATCGATTAATTAATTATTTATTACGTGACAACTAACCTTAAAACACGCCCTCTTAAAGAGTACTGTGATGACGCGCAGCCTTGATCATCCCCGATACGGAACATGGGCGCACTTGCTTAAATACGTCCGCCATAACCTCAGTCTGACGTCATTGACTGACAATTCTACTTTATTGTGAACATTCTGCGGTGCACAGAGAGGGGAAAACACTGATATCCTTATCAGTGCATCGCTAGTAGTTTTATCGAATTAATTCAGTGATTGGTCTTCTGCGGTGCTATTGAAATGACATTTGTTTGTTATCGCGGCAATATTGCCATTGTGTGTATATTGTATCGATAGAATGGTTGTCATGTAAAATTATACTCCTTGTAACAATGTAACAATATGATAAAATTCGATTCTGCCTATTTTTCCACATAATTTTTGTAATAGTCAAAAGACGTTGTAAAATCTCGATATATATGATAATCTGTCATGAGCTGTGATCGACGTATAAGTATTGTAAATATGTTCCATTGTGATCAAAACACATAATTTTTGAAAATAGAAATCCTCCTATATTACAAAGTTTAAAATGTTAGACTGGAAAAACTTGCAAATGTGTTTAAAAACTTTTGAGAATGCTTTGTGTATGTAAGGGACAATCTGTTCTTTATTTATTTATATTTTTTATTGCAGGAAATTTATTAATCACTTATTAATATTGTATACTCTATTTTAGGTGCAGGCAAAGGGGCTGCAGTGATGGAAGATCCACAAACACCAGGATCTGATTGCAATTCTAATCCTGCAACAGATTCTATACAACAAAATTTGATTAGTTCTGAATTTGTACAGGACAATGTGGAATATCAGTGGTTTATCGATTACGGGTAATTTGCAGTGAATTATAATAGATACATGTTTTATTTCTTGTAACACTGAATGTATACATTTGCATATCAAATTTAAGCTACAGAGATGGAGGACTTCATGTTCACCCTAGTGTATTGTCCTCGCTCTCTGCTTCATATTCTCGGGAAGATTTGGGTTATTATGATGATCTTGCCCGTAATCTGGATGCTAACTTGGCAGAAATTGATATGGAAAGTTTTCGAACTGCAGACATTCATACTTTACTTACGGCATTGCCAGTTATGTGTACAGATCCTGTTCAGCATTCAGAGGTAAACATTTTATTACTACACTTGTTATTTATTTTATAATTTGTTATTGTAGTGAATATTCTTAGTATTATATTGCACATTATGTCAAAAAATTGGATTGTTTGAAAAATAACTTTTATCATAGATGGTTCACAAACAAAAACATTGACAAATGGGGATAAATCTTTTGTAGGAAGTACCTTATCTTTAGAAATACTATCTCGTGTGATATTTAATTTGTAAATAACCATTAATTAGTTCCTTCTAATAGTAGTATAATAAATTCCATGTTTCTTCAATGCATTATGTAAATAGTTTATTCTAAATATATTCTGTATTCCGTTATCGCGGCAGTTTAACTATCAAAGGGAACGATATGCCAGTATATCTGGATCTGTTATGGAAAAGCTTGACATCGGTTCATCTATCAGTCCTCATACTAGCAGCCAGGTATGATAATGGCTGAGAGCGTTAAATTCCTTTTGCCCCATGTTGGAAATGATGAGAAAGAATTTATATAGATTTGAGTTTTGCTTATCATGAAAGTAAAATGCAATTTGGTTGCAGTTCTTCTGCATGGCCAATGAAGGAAATGAGTTTAAGCTGATTTGTTTATGTAATAAACACAAAAAATGTTATAAACATTTAAGCTAATAAAACGAATTCTGCCACTTAACCAATGCATGGAGATAAGCTCTGCTAGTTCTGCAAAATGCATGATAAATCATTTACAAATATACAAAGTATAATAACAATATATCTTGATTCAAAGGGAGAAGATTCAGCCTGTTCAACGGCAGACACAATTTCCTTATGCAAGTCATCCTTGCTCTTTTCTCCTCTGAAAGAGACACCCGTACTACCACCAGGGGGTAGTTACAGCGTCGACTCTCTGGACTGTGAAGATATGTTGCTTACGTGCCAAGTGAATAATAAAAACAATTATACTATTGCTTTTGAGGGTAGTATCACAATGTATTCGGATGGCTCTCAAGATTTTGAAAATCAAGGTACAAAAATAAATGATTCTTAGTGTGGAATATAAGTAAATAAATTTAATTTTGAGGATTATTTTTTGCAGAGAAACAAAAAAATTTTGAAACAGCAGACACATATTACAATAGAAATACAGATTTAAAAAATGTATTAAATTTATCAATGGCATGTTCTGATTCTAAAATATATACTACATGGAGCAATTTGAAACATTCTTCTGTGAACAAAATTATGACCCGTCACCCTTCAGGCAATAATAATACAATACCAGAATTTTTACAAGGTGTTGGAAATATCATATCTGGAACAAATAAAAGAAGTCAGAGTTTGCCAGACTTGACTCAGGCTACTCAATTACAACACCTTAATATACCTCTCAATTTTTCTGTAAGTCTCAAAGAAATTCTTGATTTTTACAAGATAATGTATACTAACATTTTAAATATTTTTAAATAGGTTGATTCTGCAGAATCAAATAATCATGCACAACAGCTGCAGAGTTCAGGATCTGTAATGAGTCGATCTATAAACGAAGACAGTTCTGATAGTGGAGAACATAATCCAACAGGAAAGAAAATACAAAATTTAAGTCTTGTGAAATTATTTATGAAACAAAAAAGTATGAGTGCAGAAGGAATGAGTCTTACTTTAGATCAATCAGACTCTGTTAGCGATAATGGATGGCCTACAAGCAATAGTGCTAGTGATAGTGGTACTAATACAAATACACAAATACAACGGCAAAATATAAATAATACCTCAAAATGTCAAGTTCCAGAAGGTGATTTTTCTATAAATTGGGTTAAAGGTGATCTTCATAATAATCAAGAAGTAGAGAACCAGAAAGATGTTTTTAAGGACATTCCAAAACATTCATCGATAATCAAAGAACAAGAGGATAAAATGATATTATCAGCATCTGTAGAGGAATTATCAGAAAGCATGTCTAAGTCGGATTTAACGCACGATAATGATAATGTTCAAAACAGTTTCGATATCATTCCTAATACATTTGACCATCAGCGGAAAACTGCGTGGATTCAATCATCAGAAAAGAAGCATCCAGTTTGTAAAACAGCAGGCATTCAAGCAATAGCTGAAACAGAAGATAATGGAGTTCAAACGTCTTTAGTATTTACGACACCTGTAGAGAAAGAAAATCCATCTTTAAAAGAAACCATTGTTAACAAAAAGCCAGTTTATGTTGTATATCCGAATTATGCATTGCCTGATTTATCGTTTCTTAATATTAAAGATGCAAAGTTAAATAATGTAGCCTTAAAACCGCAATGCTTTGGAAAAAATAAAATGAACTGGAAATATACTGGTCGATCTGGTAGACCATTCTCGTGTAATGATATTGATGCATTGCGTCAACGTGGATTTTCTCATGTTAAAGATTGGGAGTCACTGACATTCCTTTTGCCTACTGAGTACAAGAAAATTTTGCATGATGTGCCAGAAGTTTCAAGGCATATCAATATTAATGAAGAAATGAAAAAACCTCTGTTTTGTTTATCGCCTCCAATGCGTCATAAAACGCGCCCTATAAGTGAAATCATACCAAATAATTCCTCATCTACTAGTAGCACTGCAACACAGCCATCCTCTGGATATCGAGGTTCTTCTACGATATTAACCGATTCTTCGACAAATCAGCAAACATCAAATAATACAACCAATCCATTATATCTTTACCGTTACGATAGTATTAGTTCCGAGGCCAGTTTAGTAAGTAATGATAAAAAAATCCTTAGGCAAGTTAGTAAAACAAAAGCAAGCTGCCCATCTCTTCCAAAACGATCGATCTCGTTACCACATGGAGATCGTGAATCTGACTTTAATAACGGAAAAGTGCCACCAAGACCACCTTTACCCAGAAGTATTTTAAGAAAGAATAAGGTTCCTGCAAGTAAAAGATATAGTATGTTTGAAATGGGAGATGTAGAAGAAATAGAAGATCAATCTCCAGAAACAAATAAACGAATGTCTTTGCAAGAGCCATATTATATGAATAATGATCTACAGCTGTTGTGTCGTGGAAGAGTTATTGATTTGGAAAAAGATGTTGATGAGGCAGAAGAAAAATATCATACAGGTAAACAATTGATCAGCTTTTATTTTACTATTTTGTACGGTTTAGACATATTTTTTTTTTTTATTTTACAGAGAAAGTAAATGAAACGACTAGTACGGGAGATATAGAGACTGAAAATTTGGAAAATAGCGAAGATGATGTGAAACAATTAGAAGAATATTTGAAACGGAGTGGTTTCTCATCACAAAGTAGCGATGGAGATACAGAAGATCCTGATGTTAAATTAAGATCGTACGTAAGAAAGTTTTTAGCTCTCAGAATGAATAAGGATGTTACCAAAACTCCCGATATGATAGAATCACAGAAAAAGACTGTCAGTTTTGCTGTAAACCAAAGGAAAAAATATTTAGACAATAAGGTACTTTGAAGCATAAATTTTACCTTATTTTTTGGATTAAGTTTTGCATATATTAAATTATAGATTGTATAAAATCTTGTTTATTTCAGTCCAACACCTTAAATGAACAAACTAAACATTGTGCGCTTACGGAAGAAAGGAGGGATATGAATTCTGAAACTAAAGCATTAGATTTAGATGAAAAGAGAAGTAAATATACTGCAGATTCTTACATATTTTTGTACTAATCATGTTAATAAATTTCTAATGTGTATACATAAACTTTCAGAAATGATATTATCTGCAAATAAAGCAGTAGATTTATTATTGAAATATTGGAATGGTGAATCTACCCATAGCAGACAGAATTATAGTGATAAAAATGAATGTGCTCAAATCTGTCTTAATAATTTATGCCCGGCTTTGTATGCCATAATGTCAGATGGATTGAAACCACACTTAAATTCTACATTTGGACCAATAACAAATAGTGTTTGGCAGGTGGTTGAAGCATCTTCTCAACAAGGTCCACTTACCAAGACATTGAACGAATTAGTACAAAAAATTAATGGTGAAGATGTTATTACAGAAGGAATGCTAAAATTCCATGCATTTGTATTTGGTTTATTAAAGTAAGTTAACATGTATCTAATGAGTTATGACGTATGATATGTATCTATAATTATATTCTAAATGAATTTTTTGTTCTTCCTTTTCAGTTTAAGAGCTTTAGATGCATGGTTCGCATATTTATGCACAAGAGAATCCATCTTAAGAAAACATTATAATAATAACAGTTTATTTGTAGGAGCTTTAGCCAATACAAATGCGCGAGAAGTTGTCGATGCCCTCTTGTACATTCTAAATCCTCTCGCATTTTGTCCGTTTCAGCTTGATCTTTTGTATCAGTATCGTCAGCTTCACAATAGTTTTGGAAATTTAAATAATCATACTATAAGTGTAAGTATCGTCAGATTATTGTAAATATAATTTATTATATTTTGTTTTACTAGGGTCATAATATTATCGTAATGATTATACTAATGATTACAGACCGTAAACTTTAGGAACGTTGATATTTCTCCAAAGGAACATCATTTTGATAAAGCGGACGTTTGTGCAATGGTGTCTAGTCCAAGGAAAGTACGTCCAAGATCTTGCGTTGCTTATAGTAACTACGAGGATAAATCTGGTGGTACACATAAACAAGACATGGAAACTGTAAAGAAACGTTTAAGTAATCCTATAGGTTCAAAAGTATTCCGCGCTCTCGATAAACTAGCTTCCGAAGATTCTGAAGATTATACCGATAGTTTAGAACATTCGCCATTAAACAGAGCGTCGAATAAGCATCATCCTGTATCAGTAAAATCTCATAGTCCAGAGAATAAAACGGATGACGAAGACAATATGTCCGGCGAAGCAAAATTTAGAAAGCTTCAAGAAAAATGGGAGTTAATGGTTGGAAAAGAGGATACAAAGAATCAACCAACAACGACGTCACCTTTGTCGCCAACTCGAACTCCTACGAGTTTAGGAAAATCCAAAATACCTAGGCTTCTTACTTCGCCAGTAAAACAGTCGAATGCAATATCAGGAACTGCTAAGAATACGAAATCTCCTGTGTCAGGAATTCCATCTTTGAAGAAACCTGCTATGCTTTCGACAACAAAAACTGTACCAAAAAAATCTGTAGAATTAAGAAGCAAAGAAGTAACGAAGCGTATTAGTAGATTGGATCAAGAAGTTGTAGGGACAACACGAACTCATTTAGCGCGACCTAGCTCTCTACCTTACAAGTCGTATGGATTAATGTCGAAAGATAAAAACTTAGTCTCTCCACAAAGACGAGCAGCATCTACATCTTTACCACGACCAACTACCACTACCACAAAGAATCTTTCCTCAAAAAAACCAGTTAAGTAAGTACAAAGAAATTTGTATTCTTAATTTATAGATTCTAGATAAAACAAATTAGTATAAAATAATATAAAATATTCTTAGCATGTAAATTATTTAATTTAATTAGAAATTTTATTTTATATTAGATATATTGAATACGTAACTAAATTAGTAAAAATTGACAAGAGTAAAACTTTGTACACTTCTTCATTTTATGGATTTTGCATTCATTAAGTTTTATAGAATCTACCAATGTTACTTGTGTTTTTAGAGCATTACAATTTTTCGTTCATAGTTTTATTGCTTGACGTTTTGTTGTTTCTTTTGTTTTTCTTTTATAGATTAGTAAAATAACAGTTCGCGCATCTCGGTTCCAGAGAAGTTCGCACACTTACACACAGAATTCCGTCAGATAATGGGCATCTTGCATTTGGAGAAGGTGAGAAGCTGAAAGTAATTCTAGAAGTAGATAATAAGTGGTTGTTATGTGCAAGAGGCGATCGAAAAGGTTTGGTACCACGGATGTGTGTGTATAATATTCAGACTTAGCCCCACACTTCATGTCGGTAAAACAAAATAATTTAAGTGGAACAAAGTTATATAAGACTTCGACAACTATGAAGATATTTAATGAAATGAAGAAAAATGTGTACAGTGTATCAAAAGAGAGGCATAGAATTGTTTCTAAAGAATGGCATAGTAATTATCCGTAATTGTTTGAAGCTTCATTTATATCGAATTGCGATAGTATTATCACTCATAACGTCATCGGTAAGAAAATAGGTATCACTAGTCATAGGCTTTCAAACCAGATTATATTTAATTAATTGAACATACACCTATTTATAACCAGAATGTACATATATACAGTAAAGTATGATGATGATAAAGACGATAATGACATGTAATAACTTATAATTATTATGAATGTAACTGTGATCATAGTGTATAGGCGAGTAAGTTTATTAACGCGAATGTACGATAACGTTGAATTTTATTTTTACCGTTGTAACTTATATTTTATTCGTATCTATTCCGTACATCGCACGTCTTTTAACGAGTATCTCATTTAGTTTTATCTGATGTATAAATTATTATATCGCGCGCTTGTGGTTCGCAACAATCACATTTTTTTACTTGCTTCATGTATTCTTTAGTATGCAGCGACATACTGTGTAATCAAATAAAATCTAAAATTGTAATTGTATTTATCCCTGTATATTTCCTCGTATATTTCCTGTAAGGCAACCTGTTTATTTAGGATATTTGAGTAGTATGAATAAATGAATGCATACAAAGTGAACAATGTGCTGCAGCATCAAAAAGCACTAAACTTTCATAATCTCAAGTATTGTTAAAGTAGTTTTCAATTATTTTATGCATACAAAATAAATTGAATAAAGTAAACCATTGACATAAGAGAGTGAGTGGCATTCATGCATTCAATGCATATAATTTCTGTTAATACAATTGGCAAATAAAAAAACGTGTTAGTCGGTATGTTTATATAACTAAACTGTCCACATTTACTAAATATACTTTTTAAGTATGTTCCCACTTCTAATAAAGTCTGGTAGAGCAATTTTTTTCTGTTCAATTTATTAAAATGTTCAATTAGTTTGTCTATCAATAACTATGCAATTATATTCTATATTATTGACAAAATAATTTTTTGTTACAGAATGGTTATAATGATATGATAAACGGTAATTTATTTTCATTTTTAACGTATTAGTAACGCTACTTTCTAAACAAAGATGAAGTTATACTACATGTTTAAATGTTAAAAAATGTTACATTATTTTTGCAAGCACCGCTTTTTTATTTCCTCTCGTGTAATGTTAATGTCTACGATTGATTCTATAATCGTTTTATATTTTGAGGAACTTTCTGTAATCAACACACCTTTCATACAATAATATGAAAAAGATGATGTGCTAGAATTAGTATATTTTATTCATTAGCATAAAGTAACGTTTCTGCACTCTTGTATTATAAAAATTTATCAGGCCATTATAAAAATTTGTTACCAAGTAATATAATTTTGAAAACAGCTACATCCAATGTGCGTAGGAACATTCTATTGCTATGAGTCACATTACTTTTAAATGATAATTAAGAAATTACTTTTTTCTTTAATAGTCTTATCTCTAAATTACATCTTACTAAATTTTATTTACAATTGTTTTTCTTTATGTTAGACTAGATGCAGACAGGGCATATCTGGTTAGTCCACACTATAATACGATGTAATTAAAAGAGAATATATAATTAAACAAAGCTTTATAAAAAATTACTTAGTAATCAATTGCTCAAAATTGTCTATCAATAATAACAACAGTAGCAGAAGCAGACAATGATACTGAATGACATAATATGTATATCAGACTGACTATGGAATTGGAAGTATTTTGATACTTTAATGCTACATTACAAAAGACATTCACCGTATTTACAAACATGATTTTAACAGGTATTTTATATCTTACAAGATGAGGAAACCTTTGCAACTCAGTGTAATTAATTAATGAAATAAAAATTTTTTAATGGAAATCTTCATAATTGTTTGTTTTAAGAATTTCATATAAAATTTAAAAGAATTGTAATTCAAATAACAGAAAATTATAAATTTAATAATTTCTAATAAAAATCTTCAATATACCTGTTCTGGTAATACCAGTAAGAATTTGTATATACTAAAAGTCACAAATTACAATATTGATTTACATTAATATACAGTATATTATATGTGACTGGAATGCCATTACGGTACTGTCAATATTAAAACCTAATTTCCGTATATACTGATGGGATATGATTTAGTAAGAGACAAGCAATGTGGCATGATACATTGTATGCATGTCTATAACTTGGATGTATGCCTACCTATGTATGTACAAGGAGTTTCAAAATATTACCTCACCATTGCACTTTATTGAATGCGTATATATATATATATATATATATGTATTTAAGACCATAAAATTGAAAAGATTTTGTTTTTTTTTTTTATTGTAAACAAACGTTTTATTTATATCTCAGTCTTACCTTAACAGACTGATATTTCTGTCAAATGCATTGCTTCCTAACTTTTTACACAAAGATTCTTTTGAATTATGCAACAATTAGCAATGATGAGATTAGAATATTCTTATTACATGAATTTTACAAATGAAATTTTCAACATATACAGCATATATATGAAATAAAAAGATTTATAATGGAATTTTCTTAAGGATGCAGTTGTCTGCTTTTCGATATGTAAAAGTCCAAAAATCTTTTAAATCTAGATAGTGTCATAATTAACCCATAATTGATTTCGATGTGCAAGATCATGTAATCAACTATTTAAGGTAACTGTTAAATAAACTCTGTGCTCTATGGTTCTCAGATTGCTTAACATTATTATAATTATATTGCATTGCAAAGATGAATATTATACATAAAGATCTGCGTTTCTATAAAACAAACGTAATACTACATAATCAACTATGGGTTAATTCATCATTTATAACATCATGTATTAAAGATTAATAGGTACACGTTACCGATTTCAATGTGTCTTACATAGCTAGAAATGAATATACAAAGATGAAGAAGCTCTAATGTGTGCATATATTATTAACCTTTTGGCACTGTTAAAGTCCAGTATCAAAGATAAAATAACTTGCCATCTTTTACTTGCTCTGATAAATTATGATCATGAATTACAGGAAATATTCGAAAAACATTTAGGCCTTATTTATGTTATTACAAGACTTAATTCACATAATTATTATCACAGCTTATAGTACAATTATACTCTCTTGATAACATCAAAGTAATTTAGTATTGTGAAGTCTAATAGATTACTCATTTTTCAAAAAAGAAATGTTCATTATAATGTAATTTATTTCTAATTTAAATCAAATTGTTTTTGTTATTATAGTCTTAAATAAAGAGAATTCAGAGCAAGTAAAAGAAATCATGTACTTAAAATTGACTCATTGAAACCACAATTTAAATAAATCGGAGTTATTCGAAACGGGCATCTTGAATCGCCTTTCTATTCTTTTATTATTAGGTTTAACTCAGAAAAATTCTATTTCAAACATTTTAGAGTAGATATGTCCAAACTAAACTCTGAAGCTTAAATTAGCACTTTCTCTCGATTAGTTCCGTTACTATGGTTCTACAACACCGACATTGTGTGCCCAACATAAATGTCTTCAGCAAAAATTAATGTATTGTCTTTTGCTTTGTGATTAAGATATCTAGCAGAAACGGAAACGTACAATTTCGTTGGTTTCTTTGTCTTTTTTTTATAACGGCGCATGAAATGGAAATATGATAAGTGAATGGCTTCACCTATGGATATGTTTGATTTAGAGTATTATTGATTGCTCAATAAATGAAAATTTAAATTTAAATTATTACATTCTGAAATTGTGTATATTTCGAAGTCTTTTAAATATTTATGAGACACTAATCATTTTTTCTGAGTAAAATTGTCAGATTCACAATTAGTTGACGTATTTTCAAATACTTGTTAAATGTATCCAGTCTTTAAACAAGTTGAAAGTATATTGAAAACTGATCTGAAATTCAAAATTTTTGCAAAGAATATTGACCAAAAATGAACTTTATATACAATCTTTTGTATTACTCAAAAAACATTAAATTTTTCAACTCTTATTACTTATCCAATACTTAATGAATTCAGCTGACTTATTTGTCGGTATTTGAACTTCTTTATGTGTATACTAAAAAAATAACAATTTACTTGATTATTGGAGAAGAATTAAAATAAAGCATATTACACTAAATGAATGTGACATGAATGCTTTTGATCAGGTATTTGATATCGAAACAACTATAATATCTGAATTGTGGGAACATGGTTCATGCAAGATGCTCCGCTTCTTTAAATATTACTAATACATAAATAATATATAACAATCACGTATTCAGGATCTTACATATCCATTGTATATACACTGGATGCAAGACTCGTTTCGAAGCTACGTCATGTGTGTACGAATCAGAGAATTATTTTCTTTAACAAAATTGTATACATTTGTAAAGAAATTAGCACGATTGAAGCAAAATGTAAAAGGAAGACTGTTACTTCACATGATGAAATTTCATCCATGAACTCTTATACAACATCAATTTTGATTTTTTTAATGCAAATTTTCATAACGCACTGTACTAAGAATCAATACACGAAGTTATTATATTTATCATAAGCTACATATCTATACAGATTAAATCATATTTCAATTTGAATAAAGTATATGAATTTACTTTAAATATGTATAATTTGTATTGCTTCCCCAGTTAAAATGAAAACATGATTAAATAAATCAAGTTCATGGAAAACATCTTATTTCGTGAAGTAAACTAGTCATCTTAAATACTATATATTACAAAATGCAAAATAATCGGAGTAGCTCGTTTATTTCGTGCGAAATCCTAGTAAATTCCTCATGGCTTCCAATCAGTTAACTCGACTGTTCCTACCAGGTACTTTGTATAAGGTTGTTGAGTCATCTTTGTAACAATTCACATATGATACGATTTTACAGATAAAAGTCATTCATTGAAATTCGCTTGGCTAGTGTTTTATCCATTTTGTTATCTCTGAACAATCATTGCATGGTTACTAACATCAATGAGGAATGTAATTGTCCTGTATTTAAAAAATAAAGTGAACTTTTTATATTAAAACTGTAGCAGTACATACTTCAACACCACTTCATACTCTAAAATGGAAGTAATTTCAATATAAAATAGAAGATATAAATCTCAACATTCATGTTGATCGGTAATACTGCATGCACGAGGGAGTATTTTTAATTGCATTGTATTTTTCGCAGTTAATCAAGATTTATGTGTACAACATAAATATTTTGTAAGATACAAAATCTAGGAACCTTTGGCAATAAAACTGTCTTTTACACTATTAATCCTTAATTTATGAATAATTATTCATTTATATGATTCAATGCTCTATGTTTTATATCTTTAATTAAAAAAGGCTATTAAAATATAATGAACTAAATATTTGATATGCAACACTGATTACAAAATGAAAGAAACGAACGTGAATTAATTATAAGAAAATACTCTAAAAGTGAGTGATATAGAAATGTACTATAGGATCGAAACAATATAATTAATAAATAATAGTATTTAAAGAACTGTCCTTGTAAAAGTATTTTTACTTCATATTTTGTTATCTAATCCACAAACATTTTAAATGATCATGATTGTGTGAGTAACTTTGAAACGTAAAATTCGTACAAAAAAAAACAGAGATAATAGTAAGAAATACTTATCAAAAAACGACATGCCATATTTTGACATTCCTCATTGATGTATCCGTAAAAATTATGATACAGAAAATGGTTGTGCAATGTAACTAAAGCTATAATACACGTAGATTAACTACATACTAGATTCCTTAGTGGTGATAGTCTCGTTGGTATTATCAACTCTTATTAACGTCGATGAATTTAAAACAAGCGTCCTACTCAATGTAGCAACTCTTTCCATTACACAAGAAGCTGAAAGACGTGCTTCGGCGTCATGATCCCAACACTCTTCCATTGTATCACAAATTGATTGAAGTCCCTATGGAAATAATACAAAAAAATTAGTTAAAATTGGGTACTTTTTTTAATATATGTGAATTAAACATGTTTTCCAATATTGTATGCGGGAATTTACTTACAGGGTGTTTACGCCATGTTTCTAAAATGAGTGGTCTTTCTTTCTTATGCACAACACTCTCTTGCATATCTTCTAAGGTTGGGTGAAGACCAACTTCGTCTTCAAATGGTAATCTGTATTCCCCGATTGGTCCCTAAAATGAATAAAAACAATGTAATGTAACAATTAATAATATAGTATTTTAAATGTTGAAAAATAAATAAATAACAGTTTACATCTTGCACTGTGCATCGTGAAGCTAATTCCCAAAGCACTAGTCCACAAGCATACATATCAATTCGTAAAAATGAGTCTCTTGTAAAATTAATTGCTCCTTCTAAAACTTCTGGTGCCATATATCTTCTTGTTCCAACCTAAAAACAATACGTTATAAATTGAGTTTTATTTGTTATACAATACATGCAATGAACATACCTGCCCATGTGTATCACCACAAGGTTTTCCAGGATGAAATATCAATGCTAGACCAAAGTCTGCTATGCAGGCACTCATGTCAGCCTTAAGCAAAACATTTTTTGACTTAAAATCTCTATGAGCAACAGCAGGTTTGTAGCCATCTGCTTTGTTGGCTGGAATTTCTTCGTGTAGGTGCATCAAGCCTCTAACAAAATTAAAGGTATTGTTATATCAAACCATATACAGTATAAAACACACAAAATATTTATAAAATACATTTGGAGGCATTACCTTGCCATAGATTCTGCTATTCTACACATTTCAGGCCATGTAACAACATTTGCCTTTAAATAATCGCATAGTGAACCCTTTTCATGGTATGCAGTAATTAACCAAAATTCAGCTTGTAAATTATCTCCTCTTTTTTCAACACCTATAAAACGTAATATATCTTCATGATCCATATGTGCTAATTTGAAAATTTCTTGTTCAGTCTGCCAAGATTGCTTGTCCTGTATAGGAAATACTTTAACAGCAACAATTTCATTTTTCAATTGTGCTTTCCAAACTGCTCCAAAACGACCACGAGCTTTGATTTCTAAAAGTTGAATAGGTCGTAGTCCCAAATTTGGAGATGGTTGTGGTAATGGAAGAGGTTCTAATGTGGGTACCTAGAAAATTTACTTTGTATGATGATAATGCGTCAAATATAGTTTATAATATAACACCAAAACAAAAAATTTATAACGTTTAATAATTTAATATTATGTACATATGTCTTCCAAACCTCGTTGAAATATCCCAACTTTCTACGTCGATAGCACCAATATAAAAATGGCAAAATAATAGCAAGGAGAAGCATAGGTATTGATATTGATAAAACAAGTGTTATTATTTGTTGCTCTGTGTTTGGAACAGGCTCCAATTCTAAAACACAATTTTACTTAATAATGACGAATATAGACAGATTATTTATTATTTACAAAAAATACATACCATGCATAACAGAAGGTTGAATAGGTTTAGAAGAGGATGTTGGGTGAGGATCCCATGTAAAATTCTGGTTGCACATGTTGCCATCACAGCAGCAGAAAAATAATTCTTTTTTCCTTTCTGCACTGTTCTCGATACAATGTGGCCTATCATAGCAATCATTACTATCCAAAAAACATCCCTGAAATTTGTGGTAATAACTTTTCAATAATAGAGAAATAAGTTACAAAAAAATATTATAAATAGATACAAAGGGAATACATTGTAATATAGAGCACATAATACATTTGTACCTTTAATTTAATTATTGATTTTTTCGTAGCATTATCAATCTGCCATAATACATAACAGTGGTTTCGTTTGCCCGGGTCATGTGGACCACATTCTTCTTTTCCCGAGCATTCCTGCTGAGGTTCTGTACATAATGTTTCATTGTAAAATTCACAAACTGAAGAACCTTTGACATCGTGTCCTAAGGTTGGTCCTAAAAATTAAATTCTTTACAGACTTTTAACATTAGAAAACAACAGTTACCATTTATGTAATATGTAATAGTGAATAAAGTTTTCAGTTGCAGAAATGAAAGATATCAACATTACAATTATAAAATAATTTATTAAATTGCACTTTAACGTACAATAAACAATACATATATATGTTACTAATAGAGACTTATAAATGCTACTTATAACTGATAATAAACAATTCATACATAAACAAAAGAATCTGGACCATATATACTTCAATTATTTTTTATTCTATGTATACAGAACTGGATAAAATTTAAAACAGAAACATTGAAAATATAATTTTAAATAATTCCAGAAATAATTTTATTTCTTAACTTTGGATACTAGATTCGAAATATGTTTTTCACTTATTTAAAGTAATATTTTGAATAATATCCAAGTCTGTAGATGTTCATTTAAAAAAAAAAACGATTTAAAAAGAATAGGATTAATATTTTCACGATAACGCAAATAAAAATAACATTTTATTTTAATCATAGTAGATCACATTTCATAATGAAATATACTACCATTATTCTTTTATTTAAAAGCATATTTCGTTTAACTCCGCGCGTATATAGGATAATCAGTTACGTTTGTAAACACAAAACAAAATATCGGTCCATCGAGTGCAGAAGATTTAGTAACGGTTTGAAATGCATTCGGCACGGAAATGCCATCGTAATCTCCAGGAAAATTTCGCGTCAGCATGTAATTTACGTTGCGGATGCAATTGACAAACGGAAGATAATGGAACATGCAATTACCTAACAATCCTAGGATGAGATATGGCAGTATCGTCACGTATGCGGACATCGTGTACAGATCGTAAAAGCATACCAGAAATTTAAAGTCTAGGCGCACGGTGTTCGCGAGATGTGGCTACAGCGCCGGACTTCGGTGCGCAAGGTCCGGGGTTCGCGCTTAGCCGTCACATCTGGGTTATTTTCTACGTGATCCGCACCATCACGTGTGTCTGCTTTTCAAAAGCACGTTTACGGCTCCATTTTCCCAAACAGGTTGAAATCACGTCAAATTAAAAAATGAGAAACGAGGAATTTAGTCCTATTAGCTATTAAGCAAATTGTAGTAATTCATCCACCGACACATGTCTCTTCCTCACCCCTCCCACGTTCGTGCAGGAACGCGGACACCATGGATTTATGTCATTTTTCACCATTCGAACACTTCAATTCTGATCACTTCTTGCCGATCACGGTTATCCCAATGAACAAACAATCGAGTTTAACAAACACGAGTGCACCTACAATGCGACAGGTTCCAAAACAATTAGTAATAATCAACCGACCTCACGAACTCGCAAAAGTACGTACCAAACGCACGGAGGATGGATCATAAACTAATGGATTGTGATAGAACGACGACGTCGACGAGAAATTGATGGCTACATTTGCAACTTGTAGCATTGCTTTCTTTTTGAATTTCGAACTAACGGAGAAATTGTGGAAAGAGATTAAGAATATAAACGCTCTTCTTTATTACTATATTTATTTTAATGAAGAGATAAAAAGAATCAGACAATATGATATTTATATTTTATAAGTATTACTATTTAAAAATAACAATACCAGTAAAAATATTAATAAAAGTATTTTATAGTAATAGAATAATGCAATTTACTTGAAATATTTAAAGTGCTGCTGCACGAGCCTCTATTGCGTGCTGTACATACATACGTATACATAGGGCAATTACTTCTTACTGTTTAAGACGAGTGTACTACTTTTACTACCTTTATCGACTGTGGTATTTGGGTTAAGCATGATTGTTCGAGTCACTGTTCTTAAACGCAGAGTGCGCTGCAGTCTATTGATTTTTCACAACGTCGATAAAAGTCGGTACTTCAGTTCGTGTAACATCAACTTCCCTAAGATGGTAGGTCTATCCTGTACCTCGTCTGTGGTTGTATTTAGTTAAGGAGGTGTCGCCACATCACAGATCACCTGCAAGCTTGCTTTAAATAGCATTTCATCATCTGCAAGTCGTATTTGAATTGTGTTGTACCGTGTTACGCTGGATAACGTACTAATTGGAAAAGTGTCTGTTTAAAAGTTTTCTGAAAAATTATATGCAGGAATGTAAAGAGTTACATGAAACGTAGAAGGTGAGTTAAATGATGGTATGATATACGACATCTTTCGTCATTCGATAGTGTTTCGCAGTACCCTAAACGTTCGAAACTTCTTATGAATTCCAAAAACATTGACCCTGACTTATGCGACGCATTGTTGGATATGCATGCTGCATGCGTAGTAGTGATTTATGTTATGCGAGCCATCTACATAAACAATACGATAAAACTCATTGAAAACGATATGGTTAAAACAATTTGGCGTATAAATATTTTGTTTATAAATTTAATAAAAACATTTTGTACAAATTTTATTATTGCATTTAATATACCTGCGTGAGTACAATAATTTAAATAGGTGTAATTGATATATAATTAATCAATTAATTGTAATTGAACAAACTTTGAATGTAATACATGTTTAAACATCGAATGCAGATGGCACCAAAAAATAAGGTCAACACTGTGAATGGAAATAAAAAGAAACGACAAATTTCTGAGGAGGAAGATGACGAAGATTATCGAAAACGCAGGGATAGAAATAATCAGGTGAATAATCATTAACCAATGTATAAAAATTAAATTCTCTACATTACATATAATTGTGTGCTGTAAATGTCCTTACTTAATTTTGTCTTGTTTTATTAGGCTGTAAAACGTTCTAGAGTTAAAAGTAAGTTACGAACTCAGCAAACATTAGAACGTGTGAACCAACTAAAGACAGAGAATGAATTACTCGAAGAAAAAATTAAAATGCTCACCAAAGAACTAGGATTTTTGAAAGACCTTTTTCTTGCACATGCAGGTACATACAACACATATACTAATGTCTTTATGTTCTAAATATATCAATCATGGTTATTATTTTAGGTTCGAGTCAGCATTCTGTGAATTTTCAAGATCTAGACTTGAATGCTCTTTTGGCTGATGACATAAAACCTGAACAACAGGCAAAGGAAGGTGCTAAACTATAGAGTACATTAAGTTCCACGTGAAGGAAGTAACGTGGTATTGATAAAATCTGAGATGAAGATGTACTTTAGTTCGTCTAATTCCAGCAACAAGTCAGACATCTTGGAAAGATGTCTACTCTTAATTGATTTCTAACAAGATTGAGAGGCATGAAATCTTTATACTTGCGATTCATTGCACTCAAAATTTATCAACATTGAAATTCTGGGCACTGCACAAGGGAGTGTACAAAATTCAAAGTGTGAATGGATGTGAAAAAATTAAGTAAGATGCACACAAGAAGTACAAATCATTGGTAATGGAGGGGAAAGACAGTATATTATATATGTGAACTCGTATATTGTACGAAGAAAGAAAGAAATGTTGACATTTGAAGTTCGAAAATGTAAATTTTGTACATATATTGATATTATTGGTCACAAGAGAAACGATTAAGCAAGCTACTCATTGTACTCATAAGGAAAACAAGTACATTGGTGGATAAATACTATAATTCATTTAAAAGTATCCACAATGTTAAAAACTTAATAATTCCATAAAGAAAACATTTTAGCGAAGAGTTATTATATATTTGATAAATACTATCTTGATTAATTCATTTATAAAAGCATTGTTTAAATCATTCCAATATAGTATTTTAATTTGTCATTTAGTCATTTCATATAGTTGCAAGTTTAAAAAAAAATAATAGTCCAATAATTTATAAAGTAATGATAAGAAATAATACAACAAACAAATTCTTTAGAACATGAAGAATAATAGAGAATTATTATTGTTCGTATAAATATTTGTGCATTATTGAGAGCATTTTTAAATTAAATAAATCATATTATATAAATATTATCAGTATTTATTCAATTATTAAAATTTGTTTCGATTATGAAACGTAAATAAAAGCGCGGATCTGAAGTAATTGTAGAAATTTTGAGAGAAGATTCAGGTAGATTCAATAAAAACAGATTTTAAGCTTTTCCCCTAGAAAATAGACTTATTATTATCGAGTCACTAGATTCAGTGTTGACCTCAGTAGCCATAGAATTGTCATTTCTTTTCGCTTATATGGGAGTTTTGACACCTAAGCTAAACTAAATAATACTGCCGTGTAAATGAAAAGTTGAATATGGGAAAAACAACAAAAGTTGTTGTTTGCGGAATGAAAGGTGTAGGAAAGACAGCGTTATTGGAACAACTTGTATACGGAAATGTCAATTTTAAGACAGTAAGAAGTTAGGTTATGTTATTTCAAAATATTTTATATGGAAACACATTCTTAGATTATTATTACAAGATGATCTTAAGAATTATATTTCTCTTTCGATAATAAATCTAATCAATATAAGGTTACGTTTTTTTTTACAATTCAAATTTTATAATGAAATAGGAAATTCATCCTACGATCGAGGATATTTATGTTGCGAACATAGAAACGGATCGTGGTACTAAGGAAAAAGTACGATTTTATGACACAGCAGGACTGGAATCACTTCAAAATAATGCAAATAATCAACAACTTCCACGACATTACCTTGGTTTCGCCGATGGCTATGTTTTGGTTTATGATACTGCAAAACCTGAATCTTTGGATGTACTTTTTCCATTAAAAAAGGATATTGACAGAAACAAAGATAAGAAAGAAATAACTGTGGTCGTTGTTGGAAACAGAACTAAAGCAGAAGAGGAATCTCATAGTCTTGAGAATACAGCGAGCAAGGCTGCAAACTGGTGTACTAGGGAAAAGCTTAAGCATTACGAAGTAAATGTCATGGAAAGGATTAGCTTATTCGAAGCATTTGTTCATCTGTCTTCTAGATTAAATCCTCCCACCAATAAGAGCACTTTCCCACAGCTGAGTATGGGTAGGAAAAATGTTAAAGTTGAAGCACCTTAATTGCATTTATTTGCATTTTGTAAGATAATCTTACCAGTTTCAATGGCTTTCCTGCAGCCATTGATATTGGTCTCTTTTGTTCAGTACGCTTAAAATTGTATTACTTCTGTAAGAAATTAGCGTACAGTGATAATATGACATGTACTTAAAGTATCAATTCGCTTAGGTGCTTATAATTATGCATAACGACATATGCAGTTTTACATCGACACAAATTAGCGAGTCGTTTGCATCTTTTTTTTTTTACTAAGATTTCATTCCGTCCTTTCTTCCGTACCTTGTGTATTTCTGTTCCTTATCTGTACTTAAACTATTCATATCGGAGAGAGATCTGCCATACGTTGCAATCACTTTCATTTGTTTTGACATCATATTGCAATAAAATATCACATAAAGAATGTACAATCAATTCTAACGAATTGATTCACCATTCTATCGGTTTTGTTAATTGTCGTAAAGAAATGTTCGTTCTAAACGTGTAATCCCATAATTTACTGCTAATACCAAAACCTGAAAAGGTGAATCTTTATTTGTCCAAGATCTGATTAGCATTTTACAAGTATAGAGAATAGTACCTAAATCATGATGAGAGAAATGATGATAATTGTGATTCCTTTTCATGGTGTATAAATAAGATTCAACTTTCGGCGCACCATGGTGTAAATAATAATGAATTAAATCGTAACAGACGTAACCTACGAATGAAATTTGTTATATTCAAGTTATCGTTATCATTCGTAACACGTATATTAGGTATAAGTACGTCGATAATAGTACCTGTTGTAGTACCAGCGGCAATAAAATGAATCATTGTCTCAGAGAATAATACTTCGTAAATCTTCCACAGCAATTTTGCTATTAATAAACCCGCTACAGGTGGAAATACCAATCTTCTACCGTCGAACGGTGCCTTGGGCAAGAAAACAATTATTCAGTGATTCAGGATGATCTTTATGTATCAAAACATCATTTTTCTTTTTTAGTTACGATTACTTACCTTATGGTGAACTCCGTGAAGTACAAAGTGCAAAGAAATGAGTACTTTCGAGGTAGCTGGTGGCTTAAAGTGAAAAAGTTCGCGATGAAGTATGTACTCTAAAATAGTCCATAAGAATATACCGAATATATACGAGATCGAAGCTTCGAGCAAGGTGCTTCCTGGAAGTTCGAACAAAAGCGGTAAAACTAATGTCAGTTAATAATCGGTCTACGGTTCTAATAATCGGGTAACGATAATAAAAATTGTAACGAATAGTTTGCACTCAAATTATGATAATTAGCGATCAGATATTTCATTAACGATAAATTCGTGTTGTATTCATTGATTAGAAGCAGGAAATGTAATAGATAAACTGGAGAGTAATGATTACCGGTAAAGTTTCCGACGATGACTGTAAATCCAGAATAAAGGAAGTAGATCCATAAAGGAATCCAGACGATCGGTACAAGATACCAAGGAGTAATCGATATAGTCTCTAAAAATTTTGATCGGAAGAGACGTATCGGTCGATTTACTGGTAGATTCATCCATTCCCAATATTTGTCACCTAATTTGCCTACTTGATGAAGCATAGGTGCATTCCAATCAATGAGTTTCTAGAAACGGTTAAATCGATCCATCTTCAAACATAAATTTCAATTAACGCTGGTCTAGATCGATTAAAATAGAAGATCGATATCAGTGTTCGTTGTCGATGAACGTTTCTTCTGGTTCAAAGAATAATCAGGTTGGTGCATGTAAAATGTTTCTCATCGGATTAATCGATAAATAATTTCGAAAGAAAAAGTTTTTCGCAACTCGTACGCGTCGGATCTCCAAAGAGGTTCTCAGTTTGTGACTTAAAAATATTTCTCAATTTTATCGCAGGAACGATCGGAATGTTCGAGTGTTATACCGTTACGAATTAACATTTGACTGTAGAGAACGATGTAGAGGATAAGGAATTCAGCGCTCATGGAGGATTGAAACGAAGTTTTGAAAGAGATCGTTAAAAATAGATCAACGTTAACCCGTATGAGAGCCTCGTGAATAAATATTAGCTATTTTACGGTCATTCGTCATGCGACAAAGTTTGACGAAGCAAAGAGGTTGAATAAGCGAGTTTCGTACGAGTCCAGGGACGTACGAAAGCTTAAGTAATCAGAGATAGCCGCTATGTTACATCGGATAATCAAGACAATCTGTTCCGTGAAAAGTTAACCGCACACGATGAAAAAAACGTGAATTTCGTGTAACAATTGAACACAGTTAGTACAGCGATTAGACAAGAAAGAATCGACAGAATACATAAATGAAATCATCACTTTGTTCGATACGAATAACGTTTCGTAATCACGCGAAGTTTTTATTGATTATTATTTCTTTCTATCCGGTGTAACGTACATGCAGGGTGTCCCCTTTATCTATTAAATTTGATTAATCTTTAGGAAGATAACTAGGTAATCTCTTTCTGATGGGACACCCTTTGTATTCCAATATGAATCGGACAAGTGTATTTAAAATTAACAGAGGAACCTTCTTTTTTAGCGAGTAGTCGGTTACCGAAATTCTTACGAGTTTCAGGAATCAGGGTTCACAATAGTTAGCGAACCGTTACATGGAATTTACTCCAGAACTTGCGGATCCATACACGGAAGCTTAACAACTTTCGAGAAAAACGAAAAAGTCGCACAAACACTGTTTCGATCGGGAAGCAAACGACACTTTTACACGTATTCGAGTGAAATATGTATCCTCGACGTAACTCACTTCGTACTTCTGATACTTTTCCTGAGAATTCAACGTGAAGTCCTCCAACAGGTGAAAGGCACTCTTCGAGTGCGGATTCTTGTCGAAAGCTTTATCCAAGCTCCGGTATTTAAAGTAATCGAATACTTTCTTCCCACCGGGATGGTACTTTAGGAAGTTTCGTATATCGTAGAATCGATTTTGGTAGCTGACCAAAAATTCGCCCTCGTCGTCCTCGTTGTCCCGGTTTTCAAGCTTTCCGTGTTTTTCGCGCACGTCGCGTGCAAAGTTTACGTCCCTCGCCATTGAACCGGTCGGGACCGGTCAGTTTTCGCGCCCAATTCTGCACCGTGGACGAAAACCGAATCCTACTGTGATTGCAATACGTCAACCTTTAAAACTACGGTTTTATCATTGAAATGTACTTCGAATCTTTCGATAAGATTCCACGTACACGAGGATTATGTGAATAGTCTGATTGTACTAGCTTGTGAAAACCGTTATCTACCGTGATAAGTTGCTGTCTATGCGTTACCGCTAACGCGAAACTTTTTATCTATCTCCTTCTCTCTCTCTCTCTCTCTTTCTCGTTTTAACGTTGTGCCATTAGAAATCATTAATTCATGGCAGTGTTATCGTTGCACGTTTTTCACGCATATAAATATTCGTGTTCTCTGTTTTTGTACCGGTACGTCTGTCCCCGTATTTCTTGTTGCGTAGATCTTGTCCCTTTTTTGTCGATTGAAACTGACGAAACTTAAAAAAAAAGAAGAAGAAAAAAGAAACAAAGAAAACAACAGGGGAGAGGTAATCGGCGATATCGAAAGACCTTGAACGTTCGAGGTGGAGAATAATTTGAATCGTCGTTCTCGTACTCGGCAATAAATAAGCTTTTATTTAAACGGTTCCTGGATACTCGTGTATACAATATACCCCTATGTACGATCTAATGTTTAATGTCTACGAACGTGGCAGCGGTTATGCTCCGATGTAACGCTGAAACAAACTAACAGAACGAAGGGAACGCCGGGGGAGACTCGTCGCAGAGTGAATAAATTTTTTTTTTTTTTACGAAGAAAAAAAAAACACGCGCACGTATTACCAAGTTGTACACATCGGCTGCTCGTATCACTCCGCAATTAACTTCAGCATGCTTTGTTGCGTGACAAACGCGTCGATAATTTGGAAGCGATATGCGGATTCGAGTAATACAACGCACAAATATTTGTAAATTATTCTAAACTATACGGAGTAAAGTAAACGCTACGCGTATAAATTCTTGCGCCGGGTATACATGTCTGTGGTAATCGTACACGATCGGTGAGGTTCAACGAGAAAGTGGGAATGTTTACAAACTGTATCGGGCAAAGTGAGATCTGTCCACTGCCGTATGATTGTTCAAGTTCATTAAGAAGAATCGAATCCGACGTAACGAGAAAAATGGACAATTGTTCCGCCGCGTCAAGCTTGGAGAACGCGAGAGCATCAAGAGGTTCGTTTTCGAACAATGAAATCGTTCGTGAACGATTCGTTTCGTTTGCAAGATATTTTTTATGTATCCACTTTGCTCGACAGGTCTATCCTCCACTTTGAGCCTCTCCTCTCCGAGCGTGTTCGAGTTAAAATTCTGATTCCGATTCTCGTTGCGCGCGTACCGAAAACTAACCGGCGGTAAGCGCGGGAAAAAATAAACGAAGAGTTACTTTTCTTTCTTCGTCGACCTGTTTTTTTTTTCGTTTGTTTTACCTTTGTTTAAAATTGAAACGATTCACTTTAGGGCGGGTCTCCCCTACGCTTCCGCGGCGATTTGAGCATTCGCGCTGCCGTAAAACATAGCGTTTTCGAGTGCCGTCGTCGTCGTCGTCGTCGACGGAACGCGACGAACAGTGTACTGGTTAATTCTCCGCGTTGGCATTGCCATCGATGTTCTCGAGCCCAGGTACCGTGGTAGCGAAACGGAACAAACATAGCGATCTATCGAGATTTCTGTCGTGCGATACCTTCGTCGGGCGCGACAGCTATCAAATGTACAATTCTTCACTATCGAAAGGTACCCGTTGGTCGGTCGGACGAGACCGTGCTCGATGGATTTCAGTTAAATTGATTTCTATTTAGGTAACGTTGCTCTTTAAAATGTTACGCGACAACACTACACGGTTCGCTGTTCCCAACGCCTGCCCGCCTCTAGGCTTCTAAACTTCTACGTGGTAAACACGCACGGTACAAGATTGCGTCCGATGTTATGGCACGTGCTATTCGATCAGGCGCCACGTACAATGAGAATAGATTACCTCGTGTATTCTTTCATAGCGTTTCGGATAACTTTTTAACGAACAGGACTCGCTGCAACTTCAACCATAGTGTGCCATAGGGTCACTTGGTCGACATCCGAAACATACGGGCGTCGTAGTCGTTGTACTGTGAATTTTTGTACGGAATCGCTATATTTGTTCCAGCTGGTGTATTGACATTGTCAAGTGGGCAGACACCGCTCTCGAGAAATAGATAATCGCTCTTGCGCGTGAAAAATGTGTGATCGATATCTATCGGGGTAGAGAGAGAGAGAGAGAAAGAGAGAAATAAAGAGAAAGAGAGAGAAAGAGAGAAAGAAAGTATAAGAAAATCACAGACGGTTGCACGCGAACGTCGCGGGGCGTTTTCTTCAATTTCTCGTTTCCGGTTTTTCGATGCTATCGATTCGGACCGGGCACCCGATTTATCCGGGTACACGAGAGTGTCTGGTACCTGTGAATACAATTCGAGTACAGAGATCGGATAAGGTCACTTTTAGTGGGGGGTCTACTCGTCTTATTACAATAATAGTAATAATAACAACAACGTCTTTATTACACCATATAAACAGTACATATACAGAGTGGTGTAAAGGCGAGGCTTTGCAATCGGCTTGATTGCTATCAACAAAATTAATATCGGTAACAGCTGTGCCCGAACGAAGAGGACAAAGAACGAAAGATGGTGGATAGAATAGAAATATTGCCAGAGAATCGCGAGTATTGAAGAGATTCGGGAACACGAGGTAAGTGCGAGATAATTCATCGGTTCGAACGAAGAGAGACGATAACGATATCACGTACCCGGGTTACCCAGGTGTCACGGGTATCAATAGCGTCGTTTCCGGTTTCTGGAGAACGACCGCGCGACCGAGAGGTCGATTTCGTTGAATATCGTAGAGAAAAGAAAATAGAGAAAAAGAAAAAAAAAAAAAGAAAAAAAAGAAACCGAAGACTCGAATCTCTGCTTTGATTATTTCCTTCGTGAATGTTTGCTCTCCACTTTTTCTTACGATGCTAAAAAAATTCTCTCCGCCACGAAGAACACGGGCGAGCGCGATCTCACGGGGGAGGGGAAACCGATTGCACATGGCGTCCGCGCGTCGATATAACCTCGCGGTCTATCTACGTCTTATGTAATCGGGTTCTAGCGAATCGGAAGTATTTACGAATACGTAGTCGTAACGTGATTACCGTCTACTGTTACGCTATGCCCTAACCATACGGCGTTTACTACGCGGACAGGCGTTTGCCCCTATAGATTAGGTCTCGAGATTTGCAACTCCACCCGACCTTTCTCTCACCCCTGAGGTTTGGAAGCAGTAGGAACGTAGGCACCGTCTACGAGTCGATCTCCCGAACGCGGAACGACCAATGGAACGTCGATTCTACGCGCGCAACGGTGAAACCTCGATAAACGTCTCGGTACTCGGCAGACTCAAAGTCAACGAGTCCAGTATCCTTCGAGACGAGAGTGGATCGTTGGTAAGGAGAACCCGAGAGGATTTCGAGTCGAAAGTACCGCGTAAAGATCATCGTTTATCGATCATATTGGAACAGCGTCAGAAGTTGCGTCCATTTTGCAATATCCTTTGTACAACGATCGCGCGTTGACAACGAGTTTTCGATTCGAGCTTCTGAAAAGTTTATCGAATTGGTAACATAGCATCCCAGGTTACTCGACGCGAATCGTTCCGGATACAACGACACCGACGTTAAAACGAATCATCGTAAGAAATGAACGGTGTCGTTTCCGTGATCGATTCAAAAGTGTCGCGTCGGGATTAACATTCGATAATCTTTCGTCTTGCCGGTCACTTTGATAATTGGATCGATGTTGTTGCTTGCAGGAATTCTCCGCACCGATTGTTCCACAACTATCGAGGTTCTACCGTATCACGGATGGAAGAGACGCAGCGAACCGTTCGATGTTTCGATGGAAACACCTCGTCGAGTGCGAGTCGACGAGTGCCACCGATCCCGGATCATTCGTGCTCATTGCGTTCGGGTAATTGATGTACGTACGCGTACGTTCGGAAGAGAATCAACCGTCCGATCGTAAACTACTCCGCGTTGCAGAGGAAGAAGCCCGACGAAGGGTAGATCGGGACGCAGGTGTCCCGATTCGCGAAAGAAACGAGCTCGATGATCGAAACGATCTTCCATGTTGGCGAGCGAGCGCGATACAAATCACGAAAGCGGTGATTGAATTTGATTCGTGTAGGTAGGTTTGGAATGTTGCCCGTTTCTCGAGAGAAGTGTACGAAATTTGTTCACTCGCCGATTCGCGATACGAGCGGCCGAGAGACCGGTCGATTTCGTTTCGTAGATGATGATGGTGGTTCGTGGAATTCGTTCACGTTACGATCGCTGCATCCTGTTCCTTCCGCGATACCGGGACGTACGTCGAGCGTTCGTTTCCATTTTCGTTGACGAGCAACCGTCGCCTCGTTCGAACAGGTGTCGGGGACCCTTCGTCGAAGCATCGATACGGACAAGGCGAGAGGATAGATAGATCGTAAACGTGTAGTTTCGTCCGAACGCGAATGCAGACGGCACTCTGTCTAAAGCGCGAACGAGGGAGACCGATATCGGCGCGAATATCGTTTCATCGCGGGTATGATAGTCTACGTTTGATCGTCGACGCCGAGTGTCGAGCGCGCGAGCTCTCTTCAACTTCTTCTTCTTCGCTCTTCTAATACCGTTTCGGTTGCCGTTCGACGAGCGTCGCGTGGCAAGAAAAAAAAAAGATCTCGCGACTCTCGCGAACGAAATCGCGTATCGTTCGTTCGATACGACGTTCAGGCCGTTGGAAATCGATTTTTGCGTCTCGACGGAACCGTGGCGAAACGATCCGAGTGAAACTTAGAATCGGAGGCGCGACGGAACGATCTCGGCTCGAGTTCTCTTCGCTTCTGTTTACCATGCTGTTCTGCGCGCCGAGTTTTCAATATTTTTGTTTTTTTTTTTTTTTCTTTTTTTCTTTTTTTCCCCTTTTCTTTTCCTAAAACTTTACCTCCGTTTCTCGTTTACACGCTCTCGTACGGCCAATCCCGTGTCGCAGGTACGACGGAAGGTAAATGTATTGCTTTCGAGGGCACCGATCGTTCGGTTCGTTTGTTCGCAACGGAACGATGAATTCGGTATCGTTTTTTCTATTTTTTTCTTTTTTTTTTTGTTCTCCGTACGCGCGTCTCCCGACGATACGGACGATAAATCAACGATCGGGTCCTTTTCCCCCGCTGTTCGTTGGAGACGCGATCGAGAAGACTGCGAACACCAGGACGATCGGTTTAAAAGTCCATTACCTCCATTTTGAAGGGTTTACCCTGAAGCTTGTTGGGGACGATTTTCGTGATCGGTGGCGCGCTGTTGTTGTCGTCGTCGCTGTTTATGTCCTCGTCCTCCTCGGGGAAGTCTTCGAGCCGATCGTGGTACTCGTCCAGCTGTAAAATCGTTGGATCGTTTTGAAATTCGAACGCAGTGGACGGACCAGGATCAAGGGTTTCGGGGGTGATCGATTCGTGAACAATCGCAGCTACGGGGCTATATATGCGTGATCGTTTCGCAACGTAGGCCCAAAACTAGCGCGTAGTTAACGACTCTGCCCGGTGAACACAGTGCGGTGCCATTTGAACTTGAAGCGACAAAGCGTTTCCTGCTACGGGTAATCGAGTAAATACGCATATCTAAGGTTTGCTTCTTTTTTCAGTGGTGACATCATCGTAACGGTGAGACACACGCAGAGCGAACGAAAGCCGAAGAGTAAAAAGATACTCTCTCCGTGACGCGGCAAAGCTCGTGTATTTCTCGTTTCAACTTGGCTCTCCCCCCCTCCCGCTCAGCTCGCTCCCCATGCTCGGTGAGAAACAACAGGTGCGAAGCGCGGTTACACGAAGCTAAAAGCATTCCGTAAACATAGTATATTACGGACTCACGTGTAAAGGTAGCTACGGAAGAAGCGATTAATCGACGTTACCGCACACAGAACGGACGCTTCCCTACAACTGCAGGTACGTCCAACGTGAATCTTTATACTCGTTCAAGCTTAACCAACGCACCTTGAGCACCCGTACCTCTCCATCCTTCGATTAGCACAACCCGTGGTCTCGTCTCTTGGTGCGCCGATTAAGTCGTTCTCTACCGTGATGAAACTAGGTCGCTACGTTATCTAAGCGAGCGTATATGAACGTGCTTCGTGTGTCTTTCTTTGAAAGTGATACTCGAGACGGGAAACGGTGATCGTTCAAGGTTATCGAATCGCCACGATCGATGAAACGGCCTTGAACGATCAACACCTTCCGTCTCCAGTATTGACTGGCGTGGTTCGCCAAGATCCGTCGGCACGAATATCGTGAAGCGTTTCGACAATTTCGCGAGGTACGGTTGATCGATTTAACCGGTAGATCTTGGTGGACCACACCGTGTAAGTTTCGGTGACGGTGAGGAGATTTTGTGATTGAAAGAAGTAAACAACAAAGTGATATACGTTATTCTTCTAGGTAGAGTGGTGTTGCCGATCGATCAACGAGCATAATTTTCGTTCGTGGGATTCCTTCGGTGGTGACACAAAAACTACCAAGATGTAGGAAAAGGAAGCACATAGATGCCGGTGCGTGTATACTCCTTGGAAGATATAGAGCGAGATCGCGAAGAGTGGCTGAATGTTTCGAGCACTGTGTAGCGTGTCACGGATTTAGGTGTGTCTGTTGGAATACGTTGAGTGCGCCCAGAGTACCACCTCGCTGTACACATTTTTTCCATCGAGTATACGGAAATGTATATACGTAAAGTAGATAGAACGATTGGAAAAACACGTTGGTCGATGTTGATGAGTTAATAACAAAGGAAGACCTTGGCGGTCTACTCACATCAACGTCGCCCATCATTTCCTTCGTAGAGACTGTGGTATCGATGCGTCGTATACTGCCTTGGTGGATATCGACGTCCAACTTGACGCACTGAAACCGTCTCAAAAGAAAGACGATCGGTATTGGCGCGATGCCCGCGAATATGATGACGACAGCTATCGCCAGTACCCAGCTGGGGTAACTGGTTGCTACCGCTACACCCTGAAACGAACGCCGCGACGATCAAGACACGTTCTGGACGCGACACTCGAGCTTCGAGTAGTTCGTCAAGGATTCGTGCTTACTTGCGAGGCGTCCCACGCCGAGTAATGTGGCTTTTTTATGAACATGGACGCTATGCTGGAAAGGAGGATACAAACCATAATTATGGGGGCGAGAAATCGCCAGGTAACTTGCCAGTAAGCTCCCGGTCTGTATCCCGTCATTTCCTCGATGTCTTTCGTGAACCTGGAAATTCCGAGATAAGAATTTTTAGTAATTGATCACCTCGTCCATTCGTTTCGTAATTATTACTTTTCGTGGCCGTAGATAAAGACGACGGAAATCATTTCCATGAGCGCGACCATCACCAGGCCTATGGTGCCGGCGAAACTATCGAACATTTTGAGCCAGTATTCTCCAGCACCGGTGCAGAAGATCAGACCGACGAAGAAACAAATGGTGCAAACCACCCCTGAGAGAGAAAGTAAGCTTTTTCGTTATAACGTTTTCACGATGCAACGGAGAAGAGTGTGTCGATCGTACCTGTCATGTACTGCTTTTTTATCCTCTTGAATAGGTCTATGTCGAAGATGACGCACAGCATGCCTTCGAGTATACCGATCTGCGAGCCCAGACCGAGGGCTAGAAGCATCAGGAAGAATATACAGGACCAGAACGGAGCGCCAGGTAACTCGACAATCGCCTGTGTAAAGACTATGAAAGCCAGTCCCGTTCCTTCGGCGGCCTAACGATCGATCGATTTACAGACTGAACAGCGACAGAACGGAAGAAATGGAAATAGAAAAAACGAAGAAACCGTTTTTTTAATGCTCACGTTATCCAATTGCTCGCTGAGGCTACACCTGCTAAGCGTGAAGTTTACCGCTGACGCGTTAAATTTATTTACAATGTCCTCGTACTCGTCCATGGTGATGTTCTCGTGAGCTATGTACCCGTTCTCGAAAAGCAAGTCTTTGTTACTGGAAAAGAGAAAACGAACGAGTGAGCGTCGCTCGACGGCAGCATGGTTCAGCGATGGCGATCGTCAAGATTTTGTTCGTTCGAAACGATTCGAAGAAATTTCTCCCGTTGTAATTTATACTGGCGTCGCTATCGTTCGATCGTGGCTTTTCGCGAAACAACAATTCGCGAAGGAAACGTCCGGCGTTTAAAGTTAAAGGTTCCATTCTCAATACAAAATGCGTCGTTTTACGCGATAAGAAATCGAAAGAAGCGTAGGAACGTGTCACGATCGGACGATAAACAGATACGTACGTCTGAGAATGCGCTATCAAAATTTCGAGTCAACTATCATTAAATTCCGAGAAATCTCGACGCGCGTCGTACGTCTTTTTCCGAATTTTGCGTCAAAACGATAAATCGATACGTTGCCTGACCAAGGTGTTCGCAACCTAGCTCACGTGTGTAAGAATTCTTCTTATCCGATTTTTTTCATCGTTGCACATCCACGGTTCCGACACGAGAAGAACGATATCGTCGAACGTTGAACGCTTTCGAGAACGCGATGAAAAATGTTTTCATCGTTTCGACCCGGTACCGTGACGATGCCTCTCGAAGGTATCGTTAGGTATTCGAGGGAATACGAGTAACGCTACGATACGTAACGTTGCTTGGCAACAACGACGCTGTGCGCGCGCGTCACCGATTCGCCATCGCCGTTTTCGGTCAAAGTTACAAGAAGATTACCTGGCGACGCACTTATCGACATTCGTCATCGCCTTGAAGCCCAGAATGGCGAATATAACGACGCTCGCGTAAATAGCTGTGAAGGCGTTACAACTGCTGACCAGGATCACATCCCGGACGCAGTTGTTGTCCGGGGTGTTGTAAGACCCGAACGCGATCAACGAGCCGAACGCTAGCCCGAAACTGTAAAAAACCTGCGTCGCTGCGTCGAGCCAGACCGTCGGCTCTAACAGTTTCTCGATCTGCGTGACAAAGGAACAACGATTGAAAGCCATCTCGCAACGCGACCAAACGAAACGGAAGAACGACACGGAAGTGGATTTAATTACCTTTGGCGTGTACATATGGGCCAATCCAGCGCTGGCACCTTTTAACGTTATTCCACGAATAAAAAAGATAGTAAGCACCAAATACGGGAACATGGATGTAAAATATACCACCTTTAAATCAAGCAAAGAAATAAGTCGTTGACACAGTATCTGACTTTTGCTTTTATTCGAGGAGGAGTAATAAATACGTGGGGGGCAGGTCGGGGAGGTCGGAGAAAGCAAACTCGGGTGTCCTCGCAAGGAAAAGAAATGAAGCAATCGAACAGTGTCGCGTTCCTTTACCTTTCCGGAGGACTGTATTCCCTTCATCACGATAAAGAAGACGACGACCCAACTCAACAGCAAACAAAGGACGATCCACCACTTGAGACTCTGTCCAGCTTCGATCGACGGTGCCGCGTCCAACGTGGTTCGGTACCAAAAATAGGCAGTTTCGGAACTCCTGACACATTCCTCGACCGGCTTCCCACCGACTTCCGGACACTTCGCCCAGGGTAACGGTTCCTAAATTAAAATCGTCGATGTGATCTCAGCGATACGGGATAACGCGTAGACACACCGTCGCGTGGAAAACGTGCACCGCGTAAGCTACATCTATCTCCGCTGTTCGAAATCTACGTCATGCGCGACGCGTGCTGCGTTTCGTTCTTGTTTCGTGCACGAGCGCGATACAATCTCGTTTGCACGCGAGATACGAATATTGTAATTGTCAGAGGGGTACTTACGCCGAATTTAATCGTGACCGCCTATCGGTGCGCGCAGCGTGAAACACAAAAACCCAATGTTATTCGTACGATCGTAAAATCGGCATTATTCCGGCGATCGAGCGAAAAACGAGAAGAACCTAGCGTGTCGTTTTTTCCCTCGCTGGCGATCGACGGAATACAGGGGCCTCGATCGATCGTTACCGTCGACCAACTCGGGATACTTACCTCGAGCGAGTTGAAAAGATAGTAGAAACACCAGGTGATGATGACGTTATAGTAAAGCGCTACGAAGAAGGTGACGATGCAAGACGCTATTCCTATGCCGCCTAGCCACGGGTGTATCGTGTTCCATACACCAAGGGCACCTTGCCGCATACGTTGACCGAGACCCAGCTCGATCAAAAAGAGGGGTACACCCTCTAGGATTAGCATCACGAAAAAGGGGATGAGAAAGGCACCTGAAAAGCGTCCCGTTCTTTTTCTCTCTCTCTCTCTCTTTCTCTGTCCTCGTTTCTCGTTCGAAGCGATCTACTTCTCTTCTTATTCGTTCGTGTAAAATAATATCGTTCCCCTCGCCGTCCAACCCCCGCCACCCGTCCCAGGGATCCTCTTGTTCCAACCGACCCCTTATTACCGAATGAATGCGCAACCCGTTCCTCTGTTAATCTCTCTCCCGTTTGGCAGAGCTCTCCGTGTGTCCCTGCTCAGAGAACGTTCTCCGTTCCCCCTTTTCTTTTTTTTTTTTTTTCTTTTTTCGCGGCCGTCTAGTTCGAGGCAGCCGCAGCCCGAGTGTCTGGTTCGGTATTGATCGTGTGACGTGTACCAGTACGTAGGTAACTACGTACCGGTTCGATCTTGGCTGGTCCGTGTTTTTTCGCCACGGACCGAGAGCATTTCGGTAGCGCGTATTGATCAACCGAGGACACACGCTGCCCGCGGTATTCTATTTCCCGCGAAACGGCGCCCCTATGGAAAACTACCTCGTTGCTAATTCACGATACCGAGAGGGGAGCGAGACGGTCTACCTACGCGCGAAATGGCGACGCGACGAATCGAACGGATTTCCACGTGCATCGAAATAAACGAACGATGAAGGGGGGAAGAGGGGTGGGGGAGGGAAAAAATAACAACGATCCACGTGCATCGAGATCAATGGCGGGTGTCCGAGGGGGGAAAAGAACGAGCGGTACACCGAAACGAACGCGATGATCGAATAATCGGGCAACGTTCGGGACCCTGGTTCCCCCTCCCCCTCTCTCCTACGCGCGATTTAAACGCTGACCGGGAAGAATGTCATTCGTTGGCCGGTTATTGTGCAAACACAAACAGTCGTATCGTTCGGTGAGTGGATACGCGTGTCCACAGGCGGAGTTTGGGAAGCCGTTCTCCTTTGCTTCATTGGTAACCCAGGCGCGGGTGGATGGGTACGCGGGTCTCGCGCGGATAGAATGGTAAAAATCGATCGGTGCGCGTCGGACGTCGGCGTCGGCCTCGAACGTCGGTGTCGTGTCGCGGCACGGGGAAAATTCCATTGAGAGCGGTAGAGTAGGCCGTGCCGCGCCGCGCCGCTCGGATTTTTCGTACAGGGAGTAGCGGGACTTATCGATTCGCGAACCCGGTACCCGAGATATCCGAGGGACGAACCTGACGAGCCTCCACCGATACGAAAGTTTTACCCTTCGTTTCGTTCGGTCGAGCGCACACCCCCTTGTCTCCTCTCTTCGTTCGGAGAGGTCGGAACCGTCACGGGACATCGGGCGATCTAGCTCGATTCGTGCGAGAATATCTCGGGCATCTATGGACACGGCGAGTACGCGTCTCTTCGGACGAAACGCAGACCGATCTAAGCGTTCTGCGCAGCGGGAGAACCGACCGCTGGGAATTCGCTCGGTCGCCTCGTATGGAAACTTCCGTTGCGAAATATTCGCGTGGGCGTCCTCCAGACTTAGCGGTCGCGTAAACCGCGGATCGTTCGTGACGTAACGACCCGAGACGGGCAACCTCGTGATTTGATTCGCGGTCCGGGTCCGCCACCCTCGCAGCTGCGCCACCGTGAACGCGTACGCGCCATCTAGATGCGCGCCAGCCGAGCGACGCGGTTCCGTTCCGCTTGTCGCGGCGTCGCCTCGCTTTTCATCGCGGTGGATTTAATCGAGTTACGCGACCGAGGCATAGGTCGCGGGTCGAGAGATGACGATCGGGGAGGGTTCAAGGGCGCGTTTTATAGGATCTTATCGTTTCCACGGGTTCCATTCCGTGGGTTTCGTGGGACGAGGGGAACGGGCGAGGTAGAACGGAACGCGGTTCCGCGAACGCGACGTTTCGTAGGTAAGCGTCGCGGTCGGACGCGTATAATCAACGATGCGCGCATATAGATGCGTGTGTATTTTTAAGCGGGCTCGGTGGCGCGCGAATATCCATTACGTAGCTCGAATAGTCGCACGGAACGGCCCTAGATTTCGTTATCGAGCGCGAAACGAACGATCAATAGCGATTGCTCCTGGTGGAATAGTAAATTTACGAAGAGACTGATGCAACTCGCGCGAGCTAGGGGCATTTGTCGCGAGGATAGCCAGAACCGGGTCTGAAACGATATCTACGTTTCGGAAGCAGCTGGCCAGGAGAGAACGGAGAACGTTACGACACGAGGTGTCTTTTGTTTGCGAAACACAGGGGGAGATTCGTGGTCCCTGAGTCGAGCCACGTGACAAGGTTTCGTCGCGAGTCGCTTACCTCCACCGTTCTGTTGGCACAGGTAAGGGAACCTCCAGATATTTCCAAGTCCCACGCTGTAACCGATAATACTGAGGAAAAATTGCATCTTGCCGCTCCATTCCGCTCTGTTGTCCTCCTTGGTCTCTTGACCGTTGGCAGCATTTTGAGTACCGCTCACCACGATCGTCACGTTCTGGCCCGCCTGGCGGTTCTCGTTCAACGGGGCCAACTCGTGCCCATTCCTCGAGGACTCGTTCTTCACTACCATGCTTCGACCCGGCTAGTCCCTCGTTTCAAACACGAATACGATTTCTCTCCCCGTGGGTGTCGTTCGACGTTTCTCCTCGTCGGGAACTTTCGTTCGCGGCGTGTCTCCGCACCACGATTCTCCGTTTCACCTGTTCGAGACGAGCGTGCGTTCGTCTCACGTACTCTGTACCGAGAAACGAGACTCGATGAACGAGCACCGATATCGGCGATCGGGTGCACGCGTTTCGCGATCGAACGCGAAATTTCTCTTTTATCGAGAGCAACAACAGCGACGAACGAACAACCGAACGTTAACGACCGCGACGACGAAGACGTGGACGAGTACGAACCGTTACGGTTTCGATGAAAGGCCGAACAACGAGGATCTCTTGGCCGTTTAGTTATCTAATTGTAAGAATATCTCGTAAAATACGGTTAGAATTCGTATGGTCGTTTCCCCGTTGGAGTACGTATCCCTCAGGGTAACGCGGAAGGCATGATCGGCGCCGAGAACACGGCGCCCGTTTCCTCTGCTCGACTCCTACGCGAGCTCGCGTTGCTTTTTCCGCGCACGGCGTAAACCGTAGTGGCGCGCGGCGAGTTATTATTTCGCGGTTGGTTCGTTTCGTACGGTTCGCGAAAACGTTGGCGAGTCGTTCTCTGGCTCGCGATCGATCGATCGCGAACGCGGGAAAATCGCGTGCGGTGTACCAGCGCGCGTCACTACCGGAACGAAGAGAGACCGCGTCGTTTCTACGCGGGATCGACGGAGACGAAGGATTACGATCCGGTCGTGTTCTCGCGCGCGCGAGAGGGTGGTGTGCGGTGTGTGTACAGGGTAGGCTAGAGGGGGAGAGCGAAAATTAACGATTGAAATTTCTATCTCGAGCGTTGAGTAGAATCGATAACGGCGACGCGGTTCGGCGACGAGGGAGAATCGTCGTGCATCGGACGCGATGTTTCCTCCGATTTGCTCGCAGCTCGTTTCGCGCGGTGATCGCTCCTCGCGGCCGTGAGAGGCTCTCTATCAACGGAAGAAGAATCGTAACGAGAACGGTGCGCACGTGCGAGCTCGCGAATCGGAAGATGCGAAACGGGGATGGTCGTAGGGTGACGCGCGTACGATGACCGTCGGGAAGAAGGCTTCGGTTGTTCGCGGAGCCGTGAGCATCGGTTCGGTTCTCGTTCGAGGGCGAAGCATCGATGATCGCGGCCGCGAATTTCGGCTCGATTGCGGCCAGCAACCGTCACAGGGTGAATATATATATATCACTGAACAACCGTCACGGAGAAATCGTCGATGGAAGCTCACGTTTCACGACGCTGACCACTTCTTCCGCTATGTACCCCCGATATACTCTCGCCCCGATATTCACCACCTCACCCTTTCTTTTGTTTTCTCCTCTTTTTTCTTCCGTGAACGCTCGTCTCCTCGATCGCGTGTGACATAAGCTTCGACGTTACGCGGAACGTGTCTCGAATCGTGCGAAAATTTTCCCGACGACGTATCAACGCGAAACGGCCGTAAACATCGTTCACGGGTGCTCCCCTCGCACGCTTCGTTTCGATTCCCTTGGTCGTCGTTCCACTGTTCCCTAGCGAAGGAGACGCACGACAACGTATACGGTGAATCCGACGGTGTATCCGAGAACCGACTGGACTACGGTTCGTTCGGAATTATTTCGAGCGGATGACCCGCTGATCCAAACGACGCTCGCTCGAACGTGAATAAGAGACGCGTGGACGGTGAAGAACCGAACGAACGATTTTCGGAGCCATGTAGCTCGGGTTCCGGTAGCCTCCCTCCTCGCGCGAACAACTAGTTTCCCTGGTAGCCGTTGCGCGACACGTTTCTCTCGTCTGGTCGAAATCCACCGTGTGGTGGAACGTGGGGGCACGGTGTCACCGATTCCGTTCTCGTTCTCCCGTTGCGGACCGCTACCGCGAATTCCTCCTCGAGTGTCTCTCGGTCGACCCTGGCGGCTGAAGAGAGCTCCGATCTGCGCGCCCCGTGCATACGAACGTCAATATCCGACTGAACCTAACCACCGTTGCGCGGCTGTATTGCGCGCGCGCGCGCTCAACGCTCGCACGCGAGGGAACCAACCGACGAACCGGACCCCGGAGCTTCGACGCGCTACGACAAAGCTTTCCACCGCTTTCAATCCCCGATTGGCCGTGGTAATTACGTGCATATGGCGCATACGCTCTTCCGTTCTCCCAATCGTCGGCTCTTCCACGCTTCCCCACGAAGCGAGACCGTTCGACGCGGTTCCCGAAGCGCACCAGTCTCCGCTCGCCGAACGGGAAGAAAATCGAAACACGATCCAACGACAACGATCACCGAAACGAACCGGACGGACGAACACCGAACGGATCGAAACGATCACCGCGATTTATCCCTGCGCAACCTTCCCCGAAAGAGGACGATTCTTTGACCTCCGTGTCTCTGGTCAACGCGTTCCGTCTCGTCCGAGGCACACGTGTGCGCGCGCGCGCCCGCGCGTTTCCTCGCTCGCCTCCGCATCGATCTTCGTCGCAGCCAATCCCCGCCATTTTCGTCCTCGACGCGATTACCCACTGATCTCGCACAATTTTACAACCGTCTTTGCCAACGGAATTTACGACGCGTACCACCGATTCTCGAATTAAATTACAAATCCGTACGTTTTCGCGCGCTTTACGTATTGTACGATATATACTTCGAGAAGCAGGTTTTTTTTTGCAATTCATCCCCTTCCGCGCGACCCGAGTTATAAGTTAGAAATCCCCTCGCCAACGAACGGCTACGTTTCTACGGAATCCAACCTGACCCGTTTGGCTCGTCCCGGTCCAATTCGTACCCTTCGGTGGTTATCGCCGGATCCATCGTATCGAAGGTCAGTTCGTCGTCGACGACACCGGTGTGCTCGAATCGTTCACCCGGACGCGATAACGATTCGCGTGGTGAATTTTTTGCAATTCACGGTACGCTCGGTGAACACGGCTCGCGAGTAGACGTTGCATGTCACGGTAACTGGCACGAAATTTTCGCGGGCCGCAGCAAGCACTCGCGTACAGATGACGAGGGTACCCACTCATGAGAACTATCATCGACTCGACAATCGTGTCAAGGGCAGATTCTAACCGAGGCACGCCGAAGAAATCAATTTGTTTAATAAATATCTACCGCGGACACGACCGCCACCGCCACCGCCACGTATTTCCGATGCGACTGATTTCGTGCGAGCGCGAATTGCGACACGAATTGACCTTCGAACGATACGATTAATTTTCCATACTTTTCGTGCTCGGTGAGCGCGAAATCGAGACGCGGTTCGCGAAAATCCGAAACGATTTTCATCGTGACCGATTCCTTTTTTTTTTCTCTTTTCGCCCGCGCCCACCGAACAGTACCGAGGAGACGGCAACGAATTGATAAGCGAACGAACATTGATTAACTGGAAGCGGTTCCAGTGGCCCTGGTCAGACAAGAGCGAACAATTCCACAGATTATATATACCCTACCGTAAAGTGTCTTACGTCACATCCTCATTCACGAACTTATTAATAACGAGACATTGTTTACGCGCAATTAATTTCGTGCCAAGCCGCGTACGCTGCGACACGTGGCTTCTTAAGGACGAAACGATGTAAAGGAAAGGGTTGCCGTGGCGAGTTACGCGGAACCTCCGTTTCGTTAACGCGGAATCGTCGCGCGTGTTGCGTAAGCGTGGCCACGGTTAGCTGGAATCGTCTGTGAAAATTCGTCTCGACGAGGGAAGTCCACGGGTTTAATTCTGTTTACGACATCGGTGTCTGCATGCGACAGGAATCCGCGCGGTTTCGTGACCGTGGACCGATTTTTAACGTAATTGTTGTACCGTCGGTCACGAGGTTCGTGATAACGAAGTTCGAGAGAAGGAAATATTTCTTTTTTTTTTCTTCTTCCGCGACTACGACTCATTTCTTTCCAAGAGAAATTGATATCTCGTTGCGGCGCACGGTTGAAAACAGTTTGCGAGAGTTGCCTCGTGATATCTTTTCGTACGTAACTAGCGTGTAACGAGCGCCGTGGTTCCGATGGGAACCTGGCCTAATGGATCCAGCGGTTCCTTCTTCGCAGCTAAATATAGATTTCGCGCGAATAGAATCCTTTTCGCGATTGATTCGAGCGATACAAGCATCGTAGACGCTCCGGCGACGCAGTTTGCACGGTCTTACGTAAACATCGAATAATATTAACGGCGGTTCGAGGAGTGAAAAACGAACGAACCGAATGGGAGATCAAGGGGTGGAGTAGAGAGACGGTTTCGAAGCGGTAAGGTACAACGTAACGTTAATAGGTGTATTCCCGGATCCGTGTACATTCGACTTGGTTAATAAAGAAGCATCGATGGCTGTCGTCTCCAAACTCGACGCGATCGAATGGCGTAACTTCCCGATCCTCGCTGACTAAGCTGACGTAATATGCACCGCTTACACGTTTCGTCGCTCCCGTAGGAAGAATACACGTACTAACTCGGTTAACTGTATAGAACCGGTGAATCCGAGGAATGCGAACAGTCGGTGTCAGCGAAATTATCGAGACGGTCGGTTCAGCCGTCGATACAACGTCGAATCGAGTCGAGACTCCTCGGATACCGCTCCGTTTATTCGATGATGCAGTACGCCGCGTCTGAAACAACGTACTCGTCACGATTGTGCGAACGCAGCTTTCCCGCTTTCGATTAAATTGCGTATCGTAAAGATCCGTACCTCGGGTCACTGAAACAATCCAATCCACATAACCGCCGACTCTGCAGTTAACGCCACTTGTATAGCCGCAACCGCGACCGTAATTGATAATTCCAACGAGCACAAGTCGCCTGGTCGTAGGATTCTGCCAGAGAACTGGTCCACCGCTGTCCATCTGTGGATCGAACCGAATCAATTGAACGTATCCTTTAATCGGAACCGAAACACGGCGAGACCGTGGCACTGATTATTTTTCTATTACGCTCGGAGAACAAAGAAAGACAGTTTCACCTGACACGCGTCCTTTCCCTCCGAGTAGGTGCACAAATTGTCGCTCGTTAATTGGTTGTACGTCTTCGAACACTCGAGATTCGTGATCACGCTCACGGTGACCTTTTGCAGAACATCGGCGGTTGGACCAGTGTACTCCGTTGTTCCCCAACCTGGTGCGGTTAAAGTACACGTAGTCGTAGGTTTTAAGGGAAGTAAATTGCAACGTTACTTGCCTAAAATATCGACGTAACTTCCGCCAAAAGTGTCCGGTGAATGTTGAAAGGGTAGACAAGCCGGACCAACTTCGTTAGAGAAAATCATTTTCTGTTTCACTTCTATCACAGCGATGTCGTTCAAGAAAATTTTGCTGTCGTATTTGGGGTGAATGATGTACCGCTTCACGGGGATCAATTTCGTGGCGTTCGTCTCGGTGCCTGAATAGCAAAAATCATTTCGATCAGAGCGTAAAACGCTGGTCGACGACGCTGAAAGTCTCATCAAGAAGAACTACCTGTCGTCAAATCATGGTCACCCACCAAAATACCCAAATAATTGATATCTCTGTTCACCATACAATGAGCCGCCGTCAATAAGTACGTATCACTTATTATGGTACAACCGCAGTATACGGACCGTATGTGTGCGTCCACGATACCAGCCATCATAGGATACTCGTTCACCCCTGTCTCGTTACCACCGACGATTCTAGACTAAGGACAATCAACGAGATACGATCGAACAACTTTCGCTGAATCTCGATAAGACGCTATCGAACTTGTACCGTGTACCAAGTATCTCGAGACAACGGTCCGGTTAAAATAAATCTAAACTACTGATTTTATCGGCTTGCAATCTTACATAAATCAAAAACATACCGGCGAGCGATTATCTGCCCTCGAGTTCTCGTAAAGTCGCAAGTGCAACACTTGATTCGATTTATATCGTTTTTTCTCGATAGACGAAACAACAAGGAAATGTAGAATTTCGTCGAAATGACCTTGAAACGGCCACAAGAAAAGAGAGAACGAACATTTTCCTTTCTTCTTAGGAGTTTCGAGTCGAGAGTAGAACCCTGTTGTCATCGTCGCGCGAAATTAGTATTTCGTTTGGTAATTCCACCATAAATTATACCGAGATACGAGGTACGACAGGAAGCTCGATCCCTTTGAAAACGATGCGTGAGTATCTACGGGCGAGAGTACGTACGGGATTCTTCCATCCGCATCGACAATCTTCGCTGTCTTTGGGTCTTTCGATCAATCTCGCTTCGCAGACGAATCGACCGCCCTTCGTCCATACAGGTGCCCATAGCGTTATGGTCATCGTGCTCTCTTCCGATTCTATGCTAAATGTTCCATTGCCGCAATACTTGTGGGTGGTGTTCTGGCTAATTTGAATCGACAAACTGTCTTCGACGCAGTTCTCGCTCTGCAAAGGTAGTTTTCGTAACGTCAATTTGTTCATCGAATTGATTTTGAGTCTCGAAGACTCGACAAAACTGCTCGTTCCTTACCGGGACCAAACATGGTTACTCGTTTGCGAAACGAAAACTTGGATCTTACCCGTGGTAAGCTGAACGAGTTGCAGGACAGGTTGACCCGATATTCGCTGGTCAAGGTCCAGATGCAGAACTGTTGTCCTTTGTAATTATACGGATACTCCGAATTGTAAACGTAATACTCGTTCCCAGCGCTCAGTTCCTGTTGATAATTGCACGCTTGGTCCTGGCCGAAGATGGATGCGACGAACAATGTCAACCAGGAAAGTACAGTGAGCGTCGCTGTAAAGAAGAAAAAGTAGGAAAATGATTCGGTTCGATGATGTTTACAAAAAGTATCTCGAGCCTCCGTCTAATTAAAAGGTATAAATCGTAATCGAAAATGAGTCGTGAAGATTGCGAGATCTATTTCGAGGTGCGATAACCGGATTATATTTCGTGACTTGATGGTACCTGTTCGACGCGATACGAGACACGAATTTCACGAAACGTTCTTTGAAATTTGTTCGTAACGAACGCGCAACATCTACACTCCGTACCTTTCGTCATTGCGTAGAATGCGGTGACGTTTCTTTTGGGGAAATGCCAATGGTTTTCTTTGTTAGCGGCTTATTTCTACAGGAGTACGAAAATTTCAAAGAAACGTTACGTTACCATCTGTCCGCCTTTGCGCCAATTCCGTCGTTTTTATCCGCATCGCGAAGATAGGCCAAAGCGACGGTTAATAATTTCGCGGGCGCTATCATTGTAGTCTTATCAGAAGGTAATTGTAACCTCGAGAATAAACGTAGATTTACGACGGCAGTTAGCTGGTACGTACTTTCGCAATGTCCGTGAAACGAAATTCAAGGGTGATGGTAACTGTTGTCCGTTTTCGTGCGTGCATTTCGTATGTTCTCCGTTATCGATGGATATCATCGTTCTAATCGGAGATCACGTGCTTATTAGGATAAACCGATCATATTTTTACCATTGCGAAATGCACGAGATATTCGAGATACGGATATCTTTATTTTATATGGAGGTAAAGCGAGTCACGTTTAGTAGTTATGGTTAATAACTCGATAAAAGATTTATTATTGCCTCCTTTGTATTTTTACCAATACCAGAAAGTTCTTATTTTTGCTAGTTCGTCGTGAGAGGGCTTCTAATCGTTTCGATACGATATTATTTAACGAGAGACGCAAAAAGATACTGTTTACTTTTTTCTGTACTTTTTTCTTTATCTCTTCGCGATACGGAAGTATACGTGTATACACGTGTCCAAAATGACTTTTCCACCTTTTCCACCTGTTTGTGTTACGTCGTATAAAACATTGGGTAACTAATTACGTACGTCGTACACGTTCGGTATATGAACAATTAAATATAATATTCGGTATATGAACAATTAAATATATTAAGAAAATTATTTTTCTTAGAAAATTTAAATAATTTTTGATAATTAACGTAATTAATACCGAACGTTGAATGGTCGAGGTCGTTTACAATTATTTCTACACCAGCTGCTGTGTAAGACGTGTAAATACTGATAATAATAATCGGTTTTACCTTCTCAAACGGTAATTTTATACTTATGAAACGATAATAATATTTTATACACGAATTTCCTTGTACCAAAGTTTTCATATTGTAATACAGTTTGATGAAAATAATTCGATGTAAAATATATTACATATTTTCTCGGAATAAATGTTATCAAGAATTTGAAAGCTAACAAAGAGACAAGTAAGATGCAAAAAAATTTAGTGGAATTTAATCCGGTCTGATCACCTGTGTATCTTTTTGAAAAAGGAGTAGTTAAATAAATGGATAAATCAATTGCAATGAAGCTGTAGAGGCAGGAAAATTATAACTAACACCATCTGGTGGACACTTTCGATACGACTCATCAGTTGTCATAGCAATGAATGTGATACAAGTTAGGAAGTTAATAAAAAATATGCACGCGTGCACAAATGCACGCGTGTATGTGCTATACTCGGTGGATAGGTTTGTGATGCCTTTGTTCTACAATTCGGTTAATGTTATCTTATTTTCGTGTATTTTAAATAATCCTGACTGAATGATTTTGTAAATTATGTATATCGATCATAAATTCTGAAAAACAATAATAGCAAATTATGAAAATATTATTGAACAAGAAAAGAGAAAGTTCATTTCTTTTGTCAGAGTTTGACATTTGATAATCAAATTGGGTAAGTACTGCGAGTTGTTCGAACGGACCTTAACCTCTCCCCTATTTAATTTTTCATATTGTAGCATAGAAGTGAAAAATGTCAGTCGTAAAGGGGAATTTGGAGACATCTTATAAGCCAGTTTATCGTCGCAGACGTACTTCGAAAGCTAGACATATGTTTAAAATGCAAAATGCTCATAAAGATCTGCCAGATTGTATAACCAGCAATGGTAATGATCACGAAGGTAATACGTGTAAAAGTAATAGGTATAAAAGAAATAGAAAATTATCCAAAGAAGGTGACGAACAAAGAGAAACATTCGACAAAGGTGATGCAGATTCAGGTACTATCAATGATATATATATATTTAGCATGAAATAATTTTTACTCTATAAAAGTGATGTATAAAATGTTATATATTACTATATTAGGTATTATTTCTTCGAGGAGGAAAGATAAAAATCTTTCAAAAGATACATTACGAATAGCCAACGAGTATCATAAATTAGAAAAATGCTACAAGAATGTTCAAGACGAATACCATAAGTTAAGTAGTTTAATGGAGCAGCGAGAAGCAGAATATCTGCGAGTATGTTCGCATTATGAAACACTAGTACAAATGTTGCAGGAAATGGAAGATGCAAAAGATGATTTAGCAAAACAAAATCGAAAACTTAAGGTTGAGAAAGTACAATCGTACGAAGATATACTACTTTTAAAAAGTATTGTCTATCAACTAAATGCTGAATTGGAAAGGTACCAGGACAAATTAAGAGAACAAAAACTTGTAAATAGTCCTACGGAATTTGTAGAAAGTGGTAAGAAAGAAAAGTACAACGAGCGTGCTTGGGGTGGCATTCATTTCCACACGTTAGGTCCACTTTTGAATGCCTATCAAGAAAACTTGTCGGAAAAACGGGAACTTGTAAACATGTATGAACAACAGATGGCTGATTTTGGTAGTAGATGCAAGGAGATACTTACAGAAAATGAACTTATGCACAAAGAAGTGGAAGAGTTAAGATCAGAATGTAACAGGTATGCGCAAGAACTTAAATCATTGGTTGAGAATACTGCAACGTCAAAAAAACAAAACGATTTTCTGCAAAAAAAAACTATAGATCTAAAGAGAGAAGCAAATGAGATCCGTTCGTCGTATGAATTAAAAATGGAGGTAATTTTGAAACGTAATGAAGTACTTAAGAAGGAACATGCGTTAAGCGTATCAGAACTGAGCAATCTCAGAGGGAAGTACGAGGTTTTGAGCAAAGAATTTGAAAAGGTTAAAAATAAAGAGGAACAAACTGTGCCTACAATTGTTCATACTGCCGCAATCGAAGAATGTAAGACTTTGTTGGAAGAATTAAAGCATCAATATGAAAGCGAAAAACGAAACTTATCAAATCATATAAAACGTATAGAAGAAAATCAACCTGAAAATGAGAAACAACTCGTAATGATTACAGCCGAAAGAAATCATTTGAAGACCCTTGTGGAAAGACTAGGAAGCAATTTGAAGTAAGATATTTGTCATTTTTTGTAATATACTATATTTGTACATCTCATTCGCATGGTAAAGCGTATGTAGATTTGTTTCAGACGGACACAACGTAAATACGAGAACATACAAACTGTTGTATATTCGACACGCGTTTCGCGCGATTCTTTGAAAGAGCAATTAAATAAGACGACTGCTTATTGCGAAGAATTGTTTTTCGAGTACGAAAGGATTGTTACAGAGAGGGAAAAGTTACTATCCCTTTTGCGTGAAACAGAAGAAGAAAATGCAACCATCGATCGTCTCGGAAAAACTATTCATGTTCGAGTAGATGATTTAAAAATCCAACTGGAAGTATGTATAAAATATTCATAATATTAATAATTTGACAGGAAGAGTAATAAGTAATGTATAATTTCAGAGCGTACAAAGAGGCGCGAAACAACAAGTAGAAACCGTCGAGAAACGTATAAAGTTACAAGAACTTCGAATGCACCGAATGAAACGTGCATATCATCGTAAAATACAGGATTTTAAAGACACAATTAAGCAGAAAGAAGATACTATTTTAAAATTACAAGAGAAGTATGCTAGTCAAAATAAGTTGGTTCGAGAGTTGCCTCAAGGTGTGGACGACGAGAAGTCAAAAGCTATAATATCGGAGGAAAGAATTCATAATCTTTAGATTAACTACGTAAATTATCAGCACATTATTGAAAAACTCATGATAAAATCGTTCGTAATAGATATGAACTTTGAAACTAATTTTCAACGAATCTCTTAATAAGCATCTAATTATGGAATAGGTGCTACTCGAAACACCATCCTCCTGTTATTTACCGACCGTGTCAGTTACTTTATTTAGCTGTGACATCAAATGAGGCAAGTGGCTGCGAAGGCTACCATTCGCTACTATGAATGGCCGATGGCAGTAGCGACAAATGTAACCACCTCGCGGCGAAAAATTGATGTCACCCGTTATAGGTATGATGTCAGACGCGTTCCGTACATTTATATGCAAAAGACGTGTTTTAGCTTTAAGCCTTTTATAGCGATCAATAACAATTCTAAACACAATAATAATAGATGGGGATTTTAGTATTAACCTGTCAAAATGGTTCAGTGCTCAACAGATTACTGTACAGCACTGATCCCAACATTTTATACCAAAATGTATGTTTGTCATTGTTTCCTTCCATTTCTTTCTTCTTGTATTGCTCCATTTTCCTAATTTTACTCTATTATGTACTCCTAATTGTATTATTTTCTTTCTTCGAAATTAATAGCATAATGTTACATGTATTTAAAACAGAATTTCAGCACGGGTTCTAAATCCCTTTGGAATTCCTTGCTTAGAAAATAATACAATTTTACCTTCTTTCGTTTATTTTTTATATCATTTATTTACTAAAAAAAATACTGTATAATGATGATACAAACGTACCTTGCAACGAAAACACAAGTTGCTTGTAAATGGAAGATTAATTTCAAATAAAAGTAAAGCGAAAGAGAGAAAAGATTAGGTAGATAATTCGTAATTGAAGCATGACAAATGGTTCCATGGAACATGCGTCACGTAGGGCGGTAGAGTGGCCACAGAGTGGCGTTGCGATACAAGCCAGCTGCCGGAGATTCAGTCGAGTCGCCAAAGTTCGGGGACTCTCGACGGATTTCGGATGCGTTCGTCAAAAGCAAAATGTCGTCTGCTAGGCGCGTCGTCAGACCGAACCGGGTCGTATTTGTAACGTGAAAATCGCTATGATAAGTGATAATGCGATGTCTCTGCGCGCGAGTACGTAGTGTTTTCTGTTGGAAGGCGTATCAGAAATCGCGAAAGGATATTCTTCGGATTGGGTTGCCACGTTGCTGACGAAGAAATCCAAGGAGAATACCGGTGAACATTGATTTTTCCTGGTTTCGCATCGGCTCGACAGATGATCGAACGGTAATGCACATCCTTCCTATTCTTTCGATTTGTTACCTTTCTGAGGCTTTTAATGACTTTATTCCATCAATACTATACATGGATCTAAGGGGAGTAGAATATCGTCTCGTCCATATCGTATTACATCGAACTTGTTGTTTGGGTCAAGATTTGAGACGATACATGTGAACGAACCGTAGCTACATTTCATTATTTTCGGTGAGACGGTTATCTTGATTTAGTCAGTTGCGCCTATGTCTTCCGCAGATGTCGCTGATTCTTAGTACATATCGCACATTGCCTCTACCTCTGTAGTAATTAAAGCATAGGATTTTTAAGATAACCCTATTCAAGGGTATCGCGCAGGTCATAATAACGCGCAAACTCGAAGAATTAATGTTTCCTTCATAATATAGAATGTAATAGCTATTAGGTTAGGTTAAACTTCCAGACAATCAGGTTATACCCTTTGTCTCGACGAGTAATCAAACCCTGAATCCGGTATGTTTCTCACTGTTTGGTTGTTCAGCGGGAGGATGTCTGCATGTACTTTTTGTAATCTTACGTTTGGATAACGCTCTAAATTTGACTGAAAGGATAAAGAGAGAAAGGGGGAGAGAAAAATTACTTTGCGTGGTCGCGTGCGCGTGAACTCGAGCCTTTTGAGCCGCGAATATAGAACGGATGTTCCTGTTTTTGCTTCTCCGTAGTGTGAAAATAAATAGGCGAAACAATGGGAAATTTGGCTTTCCAGTGTGTTTCAGCTTGTATGAATTTTTGAATACAACGAACAAAGAAGGATTGTTACATTTCAAGCAACGACAAGATGATTGTTCTAAGATATTCCAATTTCAAGGCTTTCAAGCATCGCATATTTTAACCACTCGTATCAGTAAGCAAGTAGCTCCGTTTGAAAGTAGAACGATGATCTATGCGACGAAGAATTTACGCATGTTTTAATTTTTTAATGCAGCTCGAGAATCAATTCGACTTGATATGTTGTTACCACATCCGTTTCCGCTTCTTTGTATCAGATTTTCCTTGATGTATCGTTTTAACCGCAGACGTCTGCATTCAACGCGAATAAATATTGCGACGATAAATAAGGTCAATATTTCAGTAACGATCAATATCAGAGAAATCAAACGTTTCGAAATTTTATCATCAAATATTCGTAGCAAGCGTGAATCGGCGGAAAATCGCTCTCTCCCACGGCTGTGAGTCATAATGCAATTACTAAAATATTAACGCAATTCGTTCACTCCCTTTTTCTTACGTGTTTGCAAGCACGCAAAGCGCATGTTACGTTAAAAAAATCAATCATTCTTGAGCAATTTGTAATTGAGTCGGATACAAAATGAATAATGTGGCACAAATAATTTTTTACCATTTCATAAAGAAGTAATGTATTTATCCCAAACGTTTGCGAGGAAAATTAGTTCTTAGAACACCTGTTTATCATATTGGGCATTTTCTCTGCGAACAATAGACTACCCTTGCAATAAAACTATAGTAACAAACGCGGCACACTTGACGGTTTCTTCGGGGCTATGTAACGGTTCATTGGGTTGAATCAGTGTTTGCTGGCCCTGTACAAACCCCAAAAATGTCTACCGCAACCTGTGCTCGGTAACGAGTACAGAAATTGGGAATACAGAGTTGCTAAGTCTCTAACTTCGACCAAACGGAAACTTGGCATCTTTGCACCCTCGCTATCGAATTACTAAATGGGCGGAGTACCGGTCAGAGGTGCCGAGGTGGACAAGAACGTCGACACATTTTTAAAACTGAAATTAAGATCATTGTTACGAGTTCCAACAGCCACGATCAGTGTCTCGTTCGTGCAATTACCGATCTAAACTGTGAATTCGCTCTTCAATTATCTCTAATCGATAAACTAATTATTACATGTGTTTAATAAGTACAGCAATTTCCTTACACGATCGAACAATGCACAGAAAATTAAGTTGGCGTGCGAAGTACGCGTTCGCAACTTGGAATAAATCGCTTTTGAAGAGCACGCGTACGTTACAAATAATAATATCGTCTCATTTATATGCGTAGAATGTTTCCGGAAGGGAACAGCGGTATAGACGTCAGCGAGGGCGGTGGAAGAACTAGACTGAGGTATTTCGACAAGTGAAACGCCGGAGAGTCTCAGGATCGTGACAAAGGTCTTGGAAACGAACAGCAACGACGGGAATTCGAGGCCACTTTGACTGCTGAGGTCGAGCCTGACCTAACCAAGTTTCCAGCCAAGTGTCTAACCTGACCTAAGCGCCGCTCACGACGAAGATACGAAGCATTGCTCATTATCGGCGTGCAGGAAGCACGTTAGTTGCGTTGCTACCAACTGCCCGCTATCGTATCGCTCCCCATCGTTAAGTAATTGCTATCCGTCGTCAAAAGAACGCCGCAGACATCGTACGCTTTCCCTGTTCGTCGCCTCCTTCCCACCTCTCTTCCTTCCGTTCGTTACGGCGTGCAGTTCGTGTACTTCTACGCAACGGTACGCTACCGTATCATATACGGCCGGCGTCGTATAGTAAATAAACGCGCGGCACGGTAAATTCGATTTCCACGTGCTTCCCGCTCGACTAAATTATACTGGAACTGAAGAACACATTTCGAAGGAAGAAACGTTCGTTAGGGAACGTTCGTATTGACGGAAGAAGGTACCGGTAGTGAGGATGTCGTGTCCAATAGCACGTGCAAAGTTGCCAGCTGCCCGCTGTCGATAACTACGACCGAGCTAGTTCTCGGTGCAACATTCGCCGTTCGCGTACGATATCGAACGAAGAAGACGTAACGCTCTGGCTCTGTGTCGCGGTTGTGAAATTGCCTAGTGGTTGTGAAACAGTGCTGAGCGAGGAGAGGAGTTGCACGAATATGGTGTAAATGAAAAAAGAAGTTGCAGCCAACAACGTATCAGATAATGGAGTTCGAGCTGGACGGAAGTCTGAAGGAATGGGTAAAGGACAAACCATTGAGTATCCTGCAGCTCGATCCCGCTGACAGAGCCGTCTTACGGATTGCCGGTAAGTAGCTGTCAATTGTCGCATTTAAGTTTCCGTTTTCGTAAGCCGGTTACGTACACGAATTCTTTACCGCCGGTTTACCCGTCTTCCGCCTTTCGTTTTCGTTCCTACGCGTGATTTACAACTATTACGAGGCGCTTGTTCTCCCGTACAGAATCCCGTCGAACGTTTTGAAATACGAAATATCACGTGTTGCGCGTTCCACGAACAATTGCAAAATGGGTATCATTACACGCACGAGTGGTGTGCGCTAAATTGCAATCGACAGTGGCGACGTTTACAGTGCTCCTACCACGATACTCGAATCTTGCGATAATTGACGGCGCACACGTAATCGACCAGAATGTATAATGAGTTGTAAATTAATGGTAATGACATTGGCGGGGATCAATCGTTCATTCCTATTTTTTATTCCGGTAGCCGGGTATTAGTCGAGGAGTCCTATAACTTGTGACGCGAACGAATCGATAATGATGCCCGTAATCGAGGAAATTTTTCGCCGCCCTCCCTCCCTAACCTCCACGGTCATTTAGTTCCCCGTCGATTCTCTTTCGAATTCCCCTTATCGACCGGATCGATTCACACAGGGGTTTCGTGAGAAGTTCAAACTACGGCAGTGGCGAAGTACGCCCGTGCCACGTATCGAGCGTTCGCGTCGTCGAAGAAAAGTCCGTGGGCTCTGTTGGAAAATTATTCGCGTGTGTACGTGTGCGTGGAACTCGTGGACATTAATTGTAAATTCGCCCGAGGGGTATCGTTCGCCGACCTTCGTCGAGGGCTGCTGACCAGGAATAGATACTCGAAACCGTACGATAAATATCGGATTGCAGTTGCCGATCTCATCTTACCGTGAGAATTTTTTCGAGTGCGCGTGCGCGTGTCCGTTACGAATCGCTTTGATCGTTAGACGAATTCCCATTTGGTCGAGCTTCGAAACCGGCGACGGACGTCTCGTTTCGCGATACGGTGTACATTTTTCGAAGACCAATGGGACACGCGCGCGCGCGCGCATGCAAACCGATGCATGTAGGACACATCCGATTTGTGAAATTACAGGCTCTGATTCGCGCTCACAAAGGAGGCGCGCGGTCGGTTCCGCGCCATTTTCAAGTCGAGTCATTAAAATGGCTCGATCGACGTAACGCGCGCTCTCGTAACAAATGCACCGATGGAAGCATCGCGCGTCTCGGGGCACGCGAGCATAATTGTTTCTAATTATAGCGAGCTATCCGCGCGCTATCGCGAATGCTCTAGTAACCGGTACTCTAATCGGCTTGCCTATCCGTTGGAGAGACGGTCGCGCGCGATCTGGCCGGTTAAATTTATAGTCTTTCCGCGAACGCGGGGGAATCGCGACGCGCCCGGAAATGCGGCGCGATGAATGAAGACACTTGTGTCGCTCTCGATCAAAGAGGCAGACAACCGAGTAACGCGGACCGATTCAACCGCGTCGTCGCGTCGATGAACTCACGGCCGAGCTTTTCAACGGTCACGGTCCATGGAATCTTCGTAAGAGAGGTTACACTGGTTCACTATGCCTACGCGGTGGACGAGTAGGGAGCGGAGGCGGCAGGTTAGGTCGGCTCGCATTAATCTAGGAGCGTGGAGGCGGCAACAGGTGCTCGGGTCACGGTTCGATGCCCCAGCCTCGAGAACATCTTCCTCTCTCTTTGTTTTCTCTGTTTTTTTTTCTTTTTCTTTTTTTTTTCATTGTTTATTTCCTCCCTTGCGCGTACTCGTCGCGTTTGTAGATATCGGATTCGATGACGTCACGATCGATTGTGGGAAAAGTTGGATAAGATAGGACGAATAGGTTTATCGTTAAAGAACGCGAAACAACCTTGAGACGATCTTGAAAATAGACAAAAAAAAAATTGAATGTATTCGTTCGCCAGATACAGAGCCGATAACGATTTAATAGTTTCTTTTTTTTTTCACGTCTTCTCGTATCTCCAAGCGTTTAGCAATCTATCTCGTATTCTATTTGTCTGGGGACATCTCGCGCAAGACACTCGGCTTCGTTGTTTTCTACTGTCGCGATGACGAGCCATTTAAGTTCTAATCTACGTTGAGAAATATGTGTCCTTTGTCAGCACGAAAATAAATCTTATGCAACCAATGCGTGCTCTTTGAAATCTAACGTCGTGTATTATTACGGGGTCAAGTACGAGTGAATAATAGTCGAGATCAAGCTGAATAACAAATAGCAATGAATAACAATTACAAACGGCTCGGAATCGATTCCTCGAAGCGTCCGAGATATTTATACATTTTTGAAAATCGGGTCGTCTCGGTCGCGAACCGTGATCCCCGATCGAAACACGGTCAAACGATACATTTATCGTCGGTTAAATTGTTTCTAACGCGAAACACGGGGTAGAACTGTATAGTCACAGGAGAGTACAGGGCTCTATGTTGCGTAGATGCACGCGGCGCTCGCGCGGCGGTTGCTGGTGTTCGCTATGATCCCTGCTTTTCTTTGGTTTAAGCGAGGTTTCGCGAGCCGCTCGCTAGATGTCCCGGGATACCTGAATGTACCTGACTAGCCCGTTTTATTTACGGTATAACGTGCGTTCCCCGCGAAAATCTTGCACAATGTGTAGCGCGATCTCGCGTGGCGCGTAATTGACTTTCAAAGTACGACGCAAGGGAATGCTTGATCAACTTTACGGGGCTAATTGGTTCGTGTACGGAAAGTGTACCACCGGTAGTCTGACTCACCTCCTTGGGAAATTACCCTTATCGCGAGGCTATTTCTTCGTTGAGGATATGCGTAGCTCGGGGTCGTACGAAGCGTTACACGGACCGACATTGCTCGCGGTTACGTTTCCGATCACTGGACCGGGAGGACTCGAACTTTCGGCGTTTACCGTCCGACTAAATTTTTATGGTGGATCCCACCGTTTTTATATATATATTTCGTGTGCCGATCTTCGATTCGATCGAGGTACAGTTAGGAATGCGCTCGAACTTGCCAACGGGGCACCGGAGAAAAAAAATAAAAGTAACAGAGGGAAAGAAAAAAAAAATGTTGCCGGATGAGATTCAGGTCATGAGCCTGGAACGGTGAACCGCTGCTTGCTCCGAGCTCATCGAATATGTAATAGACGTTACTAAATAGCGTTAGATAGTGGGAATTATCCTTTTCGGCGCGAGCGACGGTTGCAATCGACGGTCAAACGCTTGTATAAACCGAGCTGATTACCGGCCGTTGATGTTTTCAAAGCCTTCCTCGTGCATACAAAATCCACGTGTCGCGTCGATGGAACCTTAAGGATCTTCACGGCTTTGATGGCACCTTCTTTTTAGTTACACACGAGACGTCACTGGTCCCAGTCGCGGTAGAACGACGAGACCTACGAGGGTCGGTGGTTTTACAAGCCTTTGGTAATCGTTTCGTATCTCGAAAGGATTACGATGAAATTGTGCAAATTTTCGTGCGTCGACGCACCACGTTCCGGACCGGATTAAACGACACGATCAGCTTGACCTACTGATAGGGATGCTAACGGTATCCACTTGTATCGGGTGCCAAGAAGTCCAGGTGTCCGTTCCAACTCCATTTTTTACGGGCCGTGACGTTCGTCGAGCGAGAACCTGGCTCCAATTTTTACGTTGTCTTTGCGCGATGAACACCACGGGTCGGTAGAATCGATTTTACGCATATACAGTCAACGGAGATGATTCTTCTATCGTCACGAGACGATGCGGATATTCAACTGGAACAAATTTGATCGATAATGAAATATATTTCGTTTAAGAATTGGTGTAGCGTACGCAGTTACCGGAGACGATTTTTCTATCGTTACGAGACGACAGTGTGTACATTTATAGACGAATAACGTATATATTTCGTTTAGAAATTAAAAAGTTTCGAATCAATTCCGGGAAAATCGAAACGCGCGGTCTTAGGAGAAGTTCGTAAAGCGACACGCGGTCTTTCCGATGCGAAGAGGTTCTCCACCCCTGGTCTAGATAGACGTCAACGGAGAAACCTCGCAAGTTGTTGGCATCGGTAGCACGGACTTGGTCCGAAACGGTAACGTTCAGTGGTTAACGCGCAACGGAAAGAAAGAACGGAACCAATCGAGGGGCGACAGTCTGTGAGAAACACCTATCTTCGATACGATCGACGATGCACTCACGAGTCTTGATTTCCATCGAACGTACTATCAAGCCGGAGATAAGTCGCTAAGTTTATACGACGCGTCCGTTATCGTTTATCACGATAAGATAAACATTTCCACATTCGTGGCCGCGAGTTGGATTAGCGGTCTAAAGGAAAGTCACATATTAAGTGTCTACATCTGTTACGGCGTGGCTTGGGTTCGGCCCGCGGGTTTCAGTGCGTACATAAACAAGAGGTAGAATATCGGCGACGTTAGGAATGATCGACGAAGAAAAAATGAGGTACATTTGGCTGGCTGCCAGATAGCAAGAATTCTCACGCTTCGAGAGCTCGTGCCGCGCGGTACGCACCGGCTCGATTCTAGCGGCTCGTTTCGCGAGTAATATCGTTTGTTCCGCGTAAGTTTCGGCGGGCGGCGTTCGTGCATCCACCGTGTCTCGTTCGAACGATTATCCACCTGGGTGGAACAGAACGCAGCACGCGAGGAATTCGAGCGGTACGTATCGACGAAAAGTGTACCGTGTCGGGTCCAGGGAGGTAGGTAGCTCGGCGCTAGAGAATTCGCGGCTACGATATAAACAAGGTAGGTTTGTTTATGCGGGCGAGATAAGAAACGACATTACTTACCGAATGCCCGGATGTATTCTCGGAACCGGCGCGAATCGGAATTCACGGTGAAACGGTAAAAAGAAACGGACAACGTCGAGCGAACGATCGCGTTCGGGGGTAGGATAGAACGAAAACAAGTTCGCGTCGGTTACGGTACGGACGAGCCGATAATTCGCAGTTGGCGGTATTTTCACGGCGCGCCCCTGTCGTTACGTGACCTGCCCTACGAACCTGTTTGTAACGGCAGCTATTCTACGCGGAGCTCCGTCAAAAAGACCAAAGCCCTGTTGGCTCTCCGTCTACCGTAGAGCTGTCCCTTGGGCCCCTCCCCACCGTTCCCTAGCTCTCTCTCTTTGTCTTTCTCTATCTCCTCTCGGTTTCACCCCGAGTCGCGGTGTGTCGATTTCTCTGTCTGGCGAACGGAGAAAGTGAAGGATGAACGAGCTGCAATGGCGGGGCACGGCGCGGAGGAGTAGGTTCTGGAACCTCGAGGCCCGAGGTAGAGGCAGCTTGGGTGGGCGGCAGTTGTCCAGGCCGGCGCAGTCTGTGTCGAGGCGACGTGCTCTACACGACGGAGCGGCAAATCGCGTCTTCTCCAACTCGCAAGCCGCACGCTCGCTCTCCTTCTCTTCCCTTCCTCTCTCTCCTCTTTATTCTCCACTCCCGCCCGTCCGTCCGTCCGTCCGTCCTCCCTTCTTCCCTATCTCCCTCCATCCCTCCCTCCCTCCCTCCCCGTTCTTTCTATCCCTTCACGCGTCTCGTTGCCATTCCTCCTCTCGCGTGGTTCCCTGTGGCTCCTCTCTGTCCCCCCTCCGTCTACCGCGTCGTTCCTTATCCTCGGCGCGTTGCTCCTCTTTCCTCGGCCCATTCATCCTTCTCGGTCCACCTTTCCGTCTTTTTCCGTTCGAGCGTTTCTCCGTGCGCGTTCCTCTCTCGTCCCGGAGTCTCTGTCCGTCCTCGTCGCGCGCGGCCTACAGCTACCTGGCCGTGTTACGGCGGGGTTCCGGATACGCGCGTCGACTTCGTCAACGTTGTGTCGTGCGGTACGCTCTCCGCCACGGAATTCCAGTGCCACGTCTCGAGTTCGAGCGGACGGTCGGTGGGTCGGGGACGGTCGATCGTTTCGGTCGTTCGTTCGTTCGTTCGTTCGTTCGTCTGTCTGTCAGTCGTGTCGGTTCGATCGTGTCGTCAGTGTCCGCGGTACGATTGTTCTCGTTGTTATCGCGGTCGTAATTCCTGGCGAACGAGTCACGGTAAAAGCGCGTGTATTATTACCGAGTGACGGACGGAGCAGGCAACCGATACACACGGTCAGCGAAGATAACGTTCCTCCGCTCCCGTTCGACGAAGTCTGCCGAGTCCGTGAATTGTGCGAGCGAAACGGAAACCCGAAGGAACTCGCGGGTGTTCGTTGGCTTTGACACGTGCGCGACGAGAGTATCTCTCGTGGCGATCGGTGCACGTCGAATGAGAGATACGTTCGTGCACTGTCTCGGTCCGAATGGATATTCGGTGAAAAATATCGCCAAACCCCGTGGCTCCGCGAGCAAAACACGAGGCATTCGTGAGTCACGCTTCGTTCCGTGGCACCTCCCTGCCTGCTATTCTACCTCTGTCTCCGACCCGAACCGTGCCTGTCTTTCTCGCTCCCTCTCTCTGCGCGTCTTTGTCCCGTTCCCGGTACGCGTACACGGTCCGACTCGCTCGCTCGTTCCCACTCCGTTGCCTCGCTTCCCCTCCCATTAACGCGCGCGTTGTTGGTAATCACGAAACGGCATCAAGTCGAGACGGTTAAGCGACCGATCTACCGAATAACAAATACGTGTATCGATATTGTCGAATTCATTCAAGATTACGATCGCGCGTCGCTTTCGTTTCGTTACGTTTCGAGACTCGCGAGCGAGCGATGCATAGAATTTCTCCGGTAACGGACTCGTTTCGTACTTCGCGCGCGTTTACTCGTCCAGTGTTTTTCGAGAGCACGGTGGGGGGAAAAAATACATCCTCGAGATTCCCGATTTTCGGGAAAAATCGTTCGTAAGATCGTAACGCGCGTCGTCTAACGAGGACAACGAGCAACGGCTACGTAATTGACGAGCACACGGCGAGGCACACCGTGCAAAGGGTTAGACGGCGGGTTTTAGTCGGCGAGTGAATAAGAAGAAAGTCGTTTTCATCGAATACGGGGATTGCGTAATAATTGCAGGCTGGTAGAGCTCTATGACAAACCGGCTCCGCGAGACACGCCGCGCGGCGCACAATCACGTACGAGCGCGCGCGTTGCTTATGTGTCCCCGGTCGGGCGACGCGTACGTGGAATTTCTTAATTTGGTCCGATCGACCTATTCTCTGGCCCGAATCGGTCGTAGCCGGTACGTACCCTCGCTACCCGTTTCAACGTTTCGAGCGTTATCAAAGCCCCCCGAAGGTACCATCGTTGGTAGTTATCGGCGAGACGCGTGTCTCCGAGGTCTGGAAAATCGCGAAACGATAAACGAGGGGAAGCACGACGAGTGGTCACCGAAACTGGGACAACCGGTGCCCGGTTCCCTTGCCAAATTGTCTTCGAACGGTCGCGATCGAGCTCGTCGGGACGAAGGTCCGTCCCGTTCGAGTCGGAATGCCAATTATTCGTCGCGATACGCTCTTCTCGTTATCTCCTTGGGGGAGGGACCGTTCGCGACGCTTCTGGGATTTGGGTTAATTCCTCGAGACGGTATTCCCCGGGCGCGCTCGTCCATTATTCTCGACACGGTTCGCGACGAGTGAATCGATCGCGAGGAAAATATTGAAACGACGCTGCTCCGTGATATCGATCGGTGTACACCACCACCGTTCTCTCGATTTTCCACGATTTTCGTCACCTCGCTCCGGTTCTGTTCTCGTTATCGGGTACGGTGACTTCTCGCTCTCTTTTCCCTCGCACAGTCGGTATATATCGTCCCCCACCTTCTTATTCCGCGACCTCCGGCGTGTTCGCGCCGAAAGCCGTATTTGGTTGTCGCGTTAACAGAGACCCGCGAAAGTGCAAGTAAGCCTTATCGTCGGTGCCCGTCCCTTGAGTGCCTCGAGTGCGCCCTCGAACTCCTTCGTCACCGGAGGGGGGAAACCTCCTCCTCTCGAGGCGCCAGGGTTCTGTTTTTTTTTTTTCTTCTTTACACTCGAAGAGTTTTGGTATCTCGGTGACGCGGTGGCAACTGTACGTCGAGAAATTCGTCAACGACCGTGCCTGGAATGTTTCATCCCTGTCGAGACACGGTGCACGTTCGTCCACGTCGAACGTTTCGTTTCGTTTGGCGCGCGACTCGGGGATCACCGGTGTTGCGTTTGCAACCTCGAAAACCAGTTTCAGTTGCGTCGCGAAAAAGGAACGGAGTTTAGAGAGGTCCCGCTGCCTCTGCTAGCCGAACTGCACGGTTTAACGAGCCCCCGTTGTCCCCGGATGACTTCTCGCGAGCAAAGGTCGAGTTGAAAATTTATCGACCGTTCGATTATTCGCGTCTGCGAGCGTTCCCTCTCTCCGCGTATCGGTGAATTCCCCGCGAAGGTCGTTCCCGAGGTCTCCGCGAATACGAAGTCGGTAGCGGGGTTTTTTCGAGAGTATACGCGGCTCGGCCCGCGTACCAAGTTCGAGGCTAGTTGGGCAAAAACATCGCGAAACGAAAACGATCTTGAAGCGGTCTCGCCTAGAAAAGGTCGATCCGTGATCGATACGCGTTCACCGGCTTTGGAGTAACGCGTTTCCTGTCGATAAGCGAGCGTGGGGAGGAACAAAAGGCGGATCGCGTACACGTTGGATCGTCGAGTCTGTAGGTCGTCCGGTCGCGAGGAATCGACCCTGCCCGTTCATAAGTGGCGCGTAACTGGGACACCGAGAACGGTGCAAGCGCGAAGAAAACCGTGTACCGATGGCTCCGCGAACAACCGATCGGTTGGATCGACCACGGTGTCGTTGGAACGTCGTTGCAGTTGCCGTTGCCGTTTTGGCTCGAGTCGCGCGAGGTGTTACGAGAGATGTCAAGATAGGTGGGGTTTCCGTTGGAGAAGCCGCGATACCGACGAATCGGAGAAACGAACGCTAACGCGCGGGTGGGAGGGCTCGACGGGAACCGAAGGAGAGGAAAAGAACTACACCGCTCCTCGTTACAGCGAGTCGCGCTTTGCCGCGTGCTGCTCAAGGTTGACCGAGCTATACGGCCGCCGCGCCGGAGAGAGTCTTCTCGGCTTCCAAGAGCCCTCGAGAGCCGACTATGGACCCGTTATACTGCTACGCCGTTGCCGCAAGAATGCCGCCGAGCCGGCCCCTCTGCAGCTCGCGTTATGCCGATCCGATCCGATACGCGTACACGCGCTTCCTCCTTCTCCTCCTCCTCCTCCTTCTTCTTCTTCTTCTTCGTCGTACTCGCTTTTCTACGGCGCTTCTATCGGTCCGGTGGTGAAAAATCTTCATTTTTCTTTTACCCCAGCGAGGTGTCCACGATCGAACCCCGTGCAAAATTCAGACAACAGAAACGGATCACCGACGACGGTGGTGGTGGTGGTGTTGGTCGACGCTCGATCGTTTGCGCGAAACTTGGCTCGGGAACGTTCGAAACCCCGCGCTGACTCGACTCGTTTTCGAGCGTGGAATAATTATTCTATTCTAGTAACGAAAGGACGCATATCTCGGCGCTATTCTCGATTTGCCCACTCGTGTCTTCCAAAAGTTCGCAGGTGGCCGGCACGAAGTTTCGCGTTGGTCACCGGAAGGGAACAAACATTTCGAAGCAATTTGAAAAGTTGCTGGTCGCCTCCGTTCAATCGTGTATCTCGACTGTTTTCGCGCACGGTCGAAGTTCATCGTAATCGATTACGCGATATCGACGAAGCTTCGTTTAACGTTCGATTAATTCCGTACGAGTTCTGATTCTCCTTGAAACGAGATTACGCGTCGGCGATCCTACTTTGAAACTTTGTATCGCCGGGAATCACTTTCGGTAACCTGTTTCTCCTAATCGGTATCCCGATCTTTATTTTCACCGAGCGGGATCCCTATCTTATCGAAACGCTACCGATACGCATCGATAGGGAGGAGTAAAAAATTCTACGAAAGAATGCAATCACCGTACTCGAGGAAGCAGACGCGAGTTTACCGAGAAATTCCTAGGCGTGAATAATCGTGACGTAAGACCGAGACCGTGATGAAACGCGATGCCACGACCGGCTGGTGGACACTTGCGAAGAGTAGTTTCGGTAATACGATCCGTGCGGTGAACGCCCATGGGCGTTGTACCGGCGCGTTCGTTAAACGGGGTTAAAAGATTTCCGCACACCGGGACCGGTACGAGCCTCGACTCTCGTCGTTCGGATATCGCTGAAAATCGCGATTGAAAAGCGAGACGACGTTTCGGTGCGCACCGATTCGATACTTGTTCGGTAGCGAACGACCGTTCGCTACCTTTCTACGAACGTCTCGCTTTAGAAGGACGCGTATCGTTCACCGGTGAACGAAAACCTCGTAGGAGTCGGAGGGGCAGGTGGGCAGGTGGGAGAAAAAAAACACGTCGGGTTTCGACGTGCCGTGATGTCACCGGTTTCATTCGTATCCCATGAATCGTTCTCTTCTTAAGGAGCACGGATCACCCGTGCGATGCATCCTCTCCCTCTCCAGGTTCGCGTGGCTCTTGAACTTTTCGTTCGGCGAATACCGAGGAGGAGGACGAGCAAGAGGAGAAGGAGGAGGTGGAGGAGGCGTGCCCCGAGATTTTCGAGCTTTCGATAAAATTTCAAACTCGGACTCGGTCCGCGCGTTACCGCGCGCGTAACGCGGGTTACTTTCTCTCGAACTTTCTACACGGTCGTTCTAACCAATGCGACGGACACGGTCAGAAGGAGTTCGCCTAACACCGCGTGGCGCGTGACACGCGTTACTCTATTTTCTATTCGCATCTAATTCCGTCGGACCAGAGAGAACCGGGCAGAGTCGAGTCGAGTCGAGTCGAGTCGAGTCGAGTCCGATCGAGTCTGGTCGCCGAGTCCGCGATCCGAACGCGGGGCCACGCGACGCGCGCAGTGGAAACCGTCGAGGGAAGGAACAACAACGGTTCGATTCGTGACTGGTATCACGCGTCCGGTGTTCCACCGTTTCCATGAATCTCGAAGGGCGAGACCGAGTCGACGTTAGATGTACCGAACGTCCGGCTGGGAGGGGATCGGTTGTTGGATAAAAGAAACGGTGTACGAAACAGCGAGGATACTCTTCGTTGAGAGACCAATAGGATTAGCGACGACGAGGGGCCATTGCCGCTTGGCGTGTTGCAATCGACGGTTGTTGGTTTTCGCTCCGATCCAGAAGACGACACCCACATGCCCGTTGCTTCCATTGCCATATGCGGAGATCCCGATGGTCTTGGGTTTCCCTGGTGGCAGCCGTGTCTCAGTCACCAAGCGTCTCGGGGACCGTCAGTTTGGTAGATCGCTCGTTGGTTCGCTCGATCAGCCGGTCGGTCGTTGGTACGATCGCTGATTCGCTCGCGTGCTCGGTGGCTCGATCGTTCGACCGCTCCGCTCTGTCCCTGCCAGTCGGAGTCAATTCGTTAATCGGTAACCGTCGTGGCTGGTGCGTTTCGATGCTACGTCGAGACCGTTTCGTTTCGTCTCGTCTCGTCTCGTCTCGTCTCGTCTCGTCTCGTCTCGTTTCGTCTCGGTGCGTGGAAAGGGATCGTGTAATTTAATCGTTCGCGCGTTGTAATTTCGGCGAGCGGTTAACCGAAAATTGCCCCGGTAGTCGTAGTTTCTTTATCGCGTCTGGATGGATATAGTTGGACTCTCTCCACTCGGGGGAACGATGAACTAGGCGTCAGCGAAAGACCGATTACCGCGTCTCACCGTGGTTCACTTTCGGCCGAGAAACGTTGAGTGGTTACGTCTGCGACGTGCCGTGATAAATTCGGTCGTTGATTCGTTAAGGTTCGTTCGTCTGGAGCGGGCGAACGGCCGAACAAACGAACGAACGGACAAACCGGGGGAACGAAATTAGCCGTTCCACTACTCTTCTCTGTCCGCCGCATTGTCCGTGTGTTGTCGTCTTCGTCTTCGTCGTCGTGGTCGTCTTCGTCGTCGTCGTCGTTGTCGTTGTTGTCGTCGATTCGCCCTCGAGTTCCTTCTTTTCCGATCGTTCGACCTATCTGTCCGTCTGCGCGCAATCGTTCGACCTTTATTTCTCTTCTCTCGACAGCGCATCGCGACCACCGTGTCCAGTGTCAACGTATCCGATCCAAAAAGAAACGAAAGTCGAGGAGGAGTACGCAAAGGGAGCAACGACTGGGGAGGAAAATCGAGTTTAATTAAGGGACGAAATTGGGTCTTCCGTTGACTCCGAGTGCCATAATATATACATATATACATACGAATTATAGATATATATATATATATATATATATATATATATATATCGTAAACCTTCCCGTTAAGATAACAAGTCTACGTAAGTGAATTTCGATTCGAGAACAATACACAAGTGCTTCCGCGGAAATCGTTCGACGACGGTGAATCGTCAGTTAACCGGGGTCTCGGTGTCGGACGAAGGAACGAGAGTGCGGCTTGTTACACGTGCGCGGTAGCGAAACCTACGTAGGTCCGAAACGAGGACAGGGAGCAGCAGCAGCAGCTGAGGAACCGCGAGATACGGAGGGATCAACGGAGAGGAGGACCAGTCAACGACGCACCCGCGCAGCGCGAGAGAAAGAGAGGATCCGATGAATGGCGAGAACGTCGTCGTCTCGTCGTTGTTGGCTGTCGTTGGTACCGAGAGAACCTAAAGGAGACGAACGAGCGAGTTAACCGGCCGACGAGATGTCCACTCAGGCCTATTACAAGGAGAGGCTCGGTTTCGATCCGGCCGATGCAGTGGCGGAACACGATCGCGAGCAGAAAGGGCAGTACGGATACGAGGAGTCGCTTTCCAAGTTCAAAGGTCAGAACGAAAATGGATTTTCGTGGTGGATGATGGAGCATCGGGAGAATTGGCGGGCCGACGGGGCCGCGGAACATCGTTCCGGCAGCTCGCAGGCTTTCTGGGGTTGCTGGGCGATGTTCATCGAGGCGCACGGTAGGTGAAGAGTTGGCATGCCGATGCTGGACCACGTCCAACACACCTTGCCCCTGACCCTCTCTCCTTTTCCTGCCACGAAACTTTTCTTCCGACTCGCCTCGAACGTTCCTTACGTTTTTATTTTTTTCTTATTTTATTTTTCTTTTTCACGTTTTCTTTTCTTAGTTTTGTTACACCGAATTCGCTTCAGCTTACTCCTCGATCTTTATCGTCCGAGAATCGAGACAACTCCGGTACGAAGAATACACACTTATCCGTCGCACGCTCGCGGTGTTCCTCTTTCTCGCGCGAGCCTCGCACTGGAAGAGACGTTTCCGCGCCTCGTGAGAAGAGGCCGAGGGAAAGAGGAACGCCGAGAGAATTCACCGCTCGCGAAAACCGGAGGAGTTCGTATCGGCGCTCGGGAGAGATCAACGCGAACGGAAGTAGCTTTTTAAGGTCGTTTACCTTTTGCCGTTTGACCCGAATGTTTACGCGGAAGTAGCCTCGGAAATAGCCGGGGCGAAATAGTACTCGCGCGGATTCGCGATCTAACGGCATCCGCAGAGACTCGAACGCCCGATACGAGAGAATTCGGCACGGTTCTTGCGGCTACGACGTCCGTAGTTCGTCGGCGCAACCGTTTGTGAAACTTTGGACGTAGTTTTTTTTTCTTTATTTTTTTTCTTTCTACTTTAACCATTCACTAACTCGTTTTGAAGTGTCTTTTGTGTGGCTAATATCGCCGTCGCGTTTCGTTCATTCGTCGCCTACTTCGCCGCGATCTCGGCTTTGGAACAGTATTACGATAGAATCGCTTTTTGCATTCGGTCACGGTGACGACGGTCTCTTTATTTTTTCTCGTACACGCAGACACGCAGTAAATAGCATCTCGCTTGCGCAACGAGTACACGGACGCGGTGTTTCGCGTTCACGGATACACCTGGGCCGCGAGGAAAAAAAAGAAAAAAAAAGAAAACAAACAAACAAACAAACGTATGGCGAAAGTTTAGTCACGGGCAGATGTACGGGCGCGCGCGTTCGCTCGTTCGCTCGTTCGTTCGTTCGCGTTGCGGTTTGTATTCGTTCGTTCGGGCACGTAACTTCCTGCTTTGGTTCGTTGTCACGAAACGCATCCGTGATTTCCCTCCTCACGTTCCATGTTCTTGTCCAGGGACGAGTAGCGTCCGTTCCCCGGTTATCATACGCTCCGAAATCCTATTTGCGCCGGAGTGTCCTCGTTGTCCCAATTTATCTCCATTGTGTTTCGGTATGCCACTCTTCCAAATCGTGGTTCACGATCGCGTCGGAATTTTTTCTCAACGTCTCTCAACGGCTCGCGAGCTTCGATCGAGCCGATTAGGGGACCAACGTCTCGTCCCGTCGATTAGAACGAACGCGTCTCTTATTTTTAAACGCCCACGTGTACGATCTAGCCAATTGATCGTGCGCGCCATTCCTTTTTTAATTTCTTTTCTTTTTATTTACATATATTAAAGAATACGCGCGAGCGATCGTTTTATCGGCCACGTGTATAGCTTTAGCCCGTACAACGATCCTTTGTAAGAACGTGGTTACGAAACGGTGCGAATTAGGCTCGTCCCTCTGATCCAGTGGCGTCGGCGCCTCTGTTCCGTGCATCGTTTGTCTAGGTCACGCGGTGTCGTCCCGAGGGTCCGAAAGTTCACGATTCTCGTCGTACGATCGTTTTAATTTCGACTACGTTGATCGACGACGTGGCTCTTTCTCATCCGGGGAGCCCACCGACTAGATACCATCGACTAATCGGTCGTAATTAATTGCCACTCGGGTGAACGAGCGCCTCCTACTAGATTAATTTTCGCGATCGAGTCGTGTCGTCGAACCTGATACATACTTCTTCGTACATGTATGTACGTACATATGTATCCATGTATACATCGATAGTCCATAACAGTACTACCGTGTACGCCTTCCATGGACGTTGTAAGGTTGCTTAATTGGATTATATACGAAAGGTGTACGGACTGCGACTAAGAACAGGGTCGATGTCGTCGCTTTGTTCGCGGACAAGTACGTTTCAGGGCACAGGTTGGGTATACAATGGGCAGAACGCATTGGTAACGAATACAACTATCGGCCAGTATACACGCCGAAGTTTTAGCGCACGTTTGCTTGTTTGCCTGCTGGATCGGCTGCTCTTTTCCTACCTGACTGCCTACGTATCAACACCCATCTACCTATCTGCCTACCTACCTACCTACCTACTTACCTACCTATCTAACCACCTACCTGTCTGTCTGCCTGTCCGTCTATCCGGCCGCTTGACTGCCTGCTGCCTGATGCCTGTTCGCCTCGCGTAGGCGATCGTGTTCGTGCGTCGGTGAAAATGCAAATCGACGGTTTAATTAGTGCCCCTACCCCGCTCCCCTCAACACCGCCCCCCAACCCCCGACGTTACGCGGAAATCGATGAAAATCGAGCAAACACGGGGGAAAGACGTCTCGGATCGAACGGCGACGTTTTTTTTTTCTCTCCTTCGCCACGATCGCGATCAACGCCTCTAACGAACCGCTGTCTTTTTCTTGTGATTCCAGACGAACGAGACGCGATCCAAAAGAAAACATTTACCAAATGGGTGAACAAGCATCTGAAAAAGGTAAGCCTCTCGAGCGGTACGAAACGTTTCGTGTTTTCAAACAGCGGCGCACAGTCGGTCGATGGGAGACGTCGACGATCGATCGATGAATCGATCGATCGTGGTTATCGAGCTCGCGTTTACTCGACGCGCGACGTATCGAAATACGAGGAACGTCCATCCCAACGATTCGTAATTCCCAGACGGTACGGTATTATCCGGTGCACGCCGGATCAAAAGGGTGAATTCCGCGAAGGAGGTTCTTCCTCGAAGGCTGCTCACGGCCCTTCCTTCGAAATATCGAACGAACCTAATTTTAGCCCGACCTTAGCAGGAGGCCACGGCTGACGGAGCCGAGGCGAGAGTATCGAAACACCTGATAGGTGCGAGCGCACGAGACCAGCGACGCGCAACGCCCAGGACAACCAGCTGTTTCGTAACCACATACATACGTAAGCGATAGGGGGACCTTCTCAGCCCTCCTATAGGTACACGTTTAATGTACGCGAACGCGTATCGTGCACCCGGCTCACCGTGTAGGCCGTGCGCGTGGGACGATCGTACTCCCTTCCAGGAGGGTGACGGTATTTCACGCGCGGACTATAGAAGGTAACGCACCGAGGAAACCGAGTGGGTGAAATCGAGAAAATCGTTTGCGAGCGATACCCGCTTCTGTCCTTAACGAGTTTTCCCCGTTTCGAGTTTCACACTTTTTCGTACCAATCAGTAAAATCGTGCGTGTCGCGCGACGAATAGCATCCAACTCGTCAGGTCAAAGTATCGAACGCGTTTCGCCAAGATAACTCGCTTAAGAATATCGTAACGAGGAAATCGAGAGAAATCATCGCGATCGATCGAGAGTGTATCTGTTCTGGACGAATTTTCCCTTTTCTTTCGTTACGCGACGAGTAGCTCGCATTCGGCGCGAGTATCAAGGTCGTTGAGTCCTCAAGAATATCGTAACGAGGAAATCGAGAGAAATCATCGCGATCGATCGAGAGTGTACCTCTCCTCGACGAATATTCCTTTTTCTTTCGTTACTCGACGAGTAGCTCGCATTCGGTGCGAGTATCGAGGTCGTCGAGTCCTCAAGAATATCGTAACGAGGAAATCGAGAGAAATCATCGCGATCGATCGAGAGTCTCTTCGACAAATTTTCCCTTTTCTTTCGATACGCGACGAGTAGCTCGCATTCGGCGCGAGTATCGAGGTCGTTGAGTCCCCAAGAACATCGTAACGAGGAAATCGAGAGAAATCATCGCGATCGATCGCTCGTGTATCTCTCCTCGACAAGTTTCGCTCTTTTCTTAATTAACGCGACGAGTAAACTCGCATCCGGCGCAAAGAGTATCGACGTAACGCGCATTCCGCGCGAAGAATCCCGAAGAATCCCCCGACGACTCGAACGCAATTTACCCGAGTAATCTCGCCGGTAGTTCGTATCCAATGGAAATGTCTCTCGCCGGCGTGGATCGTTTAACCAGATTCGAAACGATCGCTACCGAACGCACGTTCGCGCCCGAGCGAAACAAACGCGAGCACTGTTCGCGGCGCCGCGCGGGCGCGCGAGTTTCTCGAGCCGACACGTGACCGAAAAAACGATGCGAGGCGTCTCTATCCCGACGAGATACGAGCGTATGCCAGTAACGTATTCTGACGTTGACGAAAATCCTGGCGCGGACTACGACGTCGACAACGACGACGACGACGACGACGTCGTTCACGACACACGCCCGACGACACGGCACGCGACCGCGAACAATTCTCGCAACTCGAGACACGTTAGCCTTGATCCGGCGACGAGCGTGTACGCGCGTTCGTTCTCGTCTTCGTCGCGCGAATCGCCGATGACGCAGGCTTTCCTTCCGTTTTCGATAAGACGAGAAACACGAGGTACCGAGCCGATGAATCGACGATCGCGGTATCCCGAAACGTTTCGGAACGGTTCGACGATTAGTAACGAACGTCGAATAAATTCTCCGCGCGGCTTTCTCGTTACTCGTTGGCCCGGGTATGCAGAGGAGTCAAGGAGAAAGGATAGAAGAGAAGAAGAGAAGCAAGGTTGAAGCTGTACGTAAGCGGCTCCGAGCATAACTCGAATGGCATTTCGAGGGTTATCGAGGCTCATTTTCTTCCTGCGATACTCGCCTCGGAACGGAGCGGTGGCGCCTATCGAGACACCGATTACTCACCTTTTACTCGCTCGGTTCCATTACCTACCCTTTCCTTTCTTCTCTTTAAAATCCCTCGCCTCGCGGACAGAACCAGCTCTCGCGCGCGTAATAGCTCTTTCTTTCTCTTTCTTTTTCTCTCTCTCTCTCTCGAGACGCGCGAACACCAGCCCTCTCCGCGACGAAGAGATTTCTTTCTCTATCGGTCACACGCAGGTACGAGTCACACGCGGTACACGCCGATACGCGTCCAAGACAGTAGCCAGGTTGAAATCGACCGACTTCGTCTCGTCGGTAATGGATTCCAGGGTAATACGGCCGAACGGTACCGCGTGTTTGCGCGTCGCTCGGTACTGGTTCTGTTGGCTACCTACCTGCTCGATTCCGCGCGCGCCCACCTTTCCTTCTCGTAACTCTGACCTTATTCGGAAACGTTCTCCTGCGAACGACGTTCCCGATTTACCACCTCTCGCGTCTCGTAAGTAGGTGGATAAGTAGGCGGTTAGGTACGCGGGTAGGCAAGCTACCAGTCGGTCGGTCGGTCGGTCGGTAAGTTGGGCCCTGGAGATGTTGCATAGAAGGGAGAGGAATGAAAAGAAAAAAAAAAAAGAAAAAAAAAAAGGAAAAACTGACGGCGATCGCTCAAGAGTGAGTGCATGCTCGGGCATGACGCATCGTCTCCATTGCGTAACGTTCGTGCCAGGAAATGGTCCGCTGAAGTAACTTCTGCACCCATGAATTCCAATCCGTTGAATAAAGCTCGCGGTCCTCTTCTACCGTATTTCGGGAACACGGGTCGCCGGTACAACCCCGATTGGGACGCCACGAATATATTCAATATGTAAATACGATCGAGTGAAAGTTCCCCGCGCGAGTCTTCGTTCTCGAGATCGAGAGAGAGAGAGAACGGGATTTTGAAAACGAAACGGACGAATCGCGATCGATCGATCGATTTCGATCCATTCACTTTTTCGACGTTCGTTCCAAGGAATTCGTTAACCGTTTTCGCGACCGATCGCTCGTTTGTTCGCTCGTTCGCGCATCCATCGACTGTACGCGGCTTTTTGTCGTTTACCCAATTTCGAGATCGTCGGTCGTTGTCCCGAGCCGCGCGGCAAAAACACACCGTTCACGCGAGTATTCGATCTCTGTTTCTACTCATCCGTTTTTACTTTCGTTTTACTCTCGGCCGGGAATAGTCGAACGCGCGACGTCGAGGCGACGTCCAGCTCGTGTTTACTCGCTCTCCTCGTGACAACGCACCGATCGTTCCTCTCGGTTGGATTTCTGTAATTACGTAAGATAGATTAAGCGTAGACGAATCCATCGTAATCGTGTTCTGTACTTTTTTTTCTATCCCTCGTGCTCGCCGCAGCATTGGAAGTACGTGAAGGTATGAATCCAAGGAGTGCTCCTTCCAACAGCCCGCTTAATCGATTAGGACGAGTGGTTCGGACGATTAGATTAGAGGCTCGTTTTCGATTGCGAGTCAATATTTCAGGAAGTAGATCCAGAGCGGATCTAGGTAGGTTGTCCGGATCGTGGACAAACACGTCGATCGTTCGAGCGTATAATGCGTCTCCAGATGTAATTCGACGCGAAAGGCCGAACTAATGTCGCAACGATGGAAACAACTTTGTATCGATTCGCGGTTTTCCTGTAAACGATTTTTACGAATATTCCAATTCTTTTCGAAGCGTTTCTCGCCTCGAGCGACGAACGACGATTCGAATGGGTTTCCACGCGGAAACTCGTACGATGCGCGTACACTTTGACGAACGGATTACGCTTTTAAACGTTCGACGACGATCCTCGTCCGTGACCAGTTCAGACTTTGTTTTCGATGCTGCAAACGATCGAAACGGTCGTAACGCGGAAAATGAAGCCTGGACAGCGACCCACGGGTGGCCTAGATATGCTCTAGATTCACACCTTGAAGCATCGACACGCAATGAAGAATCACGCTGTACAAAACCTTGTGAATTGTTCGCAAATCGGGGAAAATTACCCGATGCTTTTGGTACACTCGGTAGCATGCCGTAGAATCCTTCGGTCAAGGACCATTCGTCCATGCGACCGACGGTAGTGGAGAATTTACAAGCACTAGAGACAAACTTGGCACGGTAGTGGAAACTCGGAAAGAATCGACACGGGGAAATCTGGTACCGGTCGATCCGATGGACGTTCGATGAACGTTACCGATGGTATCGACGCGGTTTCCGTTTGTTTTCGAGGAACGTCGTGGATAAGTGTCGCTCGAGATCCGAAAATAGTCGAACCGGTTTCAACGGACGGTGTCGATTCTTTCTTTGACTTGGTCCTAGACACGAGTTAGCGTAACGATGTTAATCTCCTTTACCAGCCACTACTTTCGGTCTCGGCCGGATAAAGGCACGCGGAATAAAATAACGTATCCGCGGCGTGCTCCTTTTTCAATCGATGTTTTTTTCAGACTTACACGTGCCTGCACGTGTGCGTCCTTGTGAACAACCAGCCGTGCTGTTCCCCCACTGTAAGTCCACACGGCAGGTGTCGTTAACGACCCGTTAGCCGACGTTAGAAGGAATTTTCGCATGCACCAAAGAACACGATGTGTCTCTCGTTTTGTCTCGATCCAACGACCGTGTCATCCGCAACGCAATCCCGTTCCCCGAGCTTCTCCTTTGTTTCGCCAATCGAAGGAATCACGACCATAATCGGTATTTGCGAAACGACGCGCGTACGCGGGCAATCGTCGTCTCGTTACGAATTCACGTCGAGGCGTGGAAAACGCTCGCTTATCGATGCAGCGTGGTGGATTCGCTGTTATCGCGAAGCGACGTTTAAACTTTAACCGAGAGTTTGAGGGCCGAGGATTGCCGCGTTCGCACGTGACGCACACCGCCGAATAACTTTGGACGTTTATTTTCGCGCGGCACGCGATTATCTCCTACGAAACACGTTACCCACCTCTCGCCTCTGTCCACCGTACCTGTGTGTGTGTATCTGCACGTTCACGCTCGTAGAGTTAAGTTCTCTCCTTTGCTCGTTGTCTGTCTGTTCGGTGTCCTTTCGGTTTTGCGACCGTCTTTCACTTTCAGCTCGTAGTCTTTCCTTTCTTTCTTTCTTTCCTTTTTTTCTCTCTTTTTTTGTTTGTATCGTTTTCCTTTTCCGTTACCATGTATCTTACACGTCCGTTTTTTAGTTTCAGTTAAGAGTTATACAAAGACGTTTGATCGACGATCCATTAAGCGGAACTCTGATCCGTGAAATCGTTGTTGCAGGCCAGCAGACATGTCGGAGATTTGTTCGAAGACCTGCGGGACGGGCACAACCTCATTTCCTTGCTGGAGGTTCTCTCGGGCGAGCATCTCGTAAGTGTGCAACGTTATTTTGTCCCTGACAGAAACTTGGCAATGGTTTTACCGAACCCCCTCGCCCGGTAGGGTGAGATACATACCCGTGGGTTGCGTAATCGAAGGGGTGGAGTCGACTCGACCCCGATTAAAAACTGGCCGGAGTGCACGGTTAACGTAATCGAATATGCGGGATTAAATCGTTATGAAACGGTAGACGGTAAAATCGATTCGAACAAACACCTCTACCGGCCGGAGGTGTCGTCCGTGGCTAACTTCCGAATCGTAATCGTATTACCAGTCCAGCTGGCTATCGATCGATGCACGGTCATCCGAGACCCTTAGCCTTAGACGCGCGACCAGTCCTCGAATTTCTCTATCACCGATCGATGATCTTCTAGCCGCGGGAGAGGGGTCGAATGCGTTTCCACATGCTGCAGAACGTGCAAATGGCCCTTGATTTTCTCCGATACAAGAAAATCAAGCTCGTCAATATCCGCGCGGAGGATATCGTCGATGGAAACCCGAAGCTCACCCTCGGCTTGATATGGACCATCATACTTCACTTCCAGGTGAGTGGTTGCGCCGCTATTGTCCTAAAATCATCGTCTAGCTGTCGCATCGTTTTTTCTTTCTTTTTTTTTTTTCTTTCTTTTCTTCTCTCGAGCGTCGTCTCGAACACGCGCGAAAGAGCTCGGTAACGATCGACGCTACTCGACAGACCTGGTTCGCCTTTCGAATCGCGATTATCGAAGGACTCGGAGCAAGGAACGGCCTCAGCCACCGGCCCTGTCCCCGCACACACACACACACACACACACACACATACGCACACACCCCGCCCCCCACGAGACGCGTTATTCGACCACCGATCCTCGTTTCTACCGCGGTTCCGGTTCTCGCGCGGACGTTCCTACGCAAGAAGCGCGAAACGATACCGATCGAAAGTTTCGCTTCCGAGAAATTCCACGAGGGGAAAACGTGTTCCTCCCGCGCGTCGCCTAGGCGGAATTCTCATCGCGCAGGAATTCCTTCGGGCCGACCACTCTCGTTTTTCTCGCGCGATTCTCGTTCCGATCGAAAGCGAGTCAGAGGGGAGCCCGCGAGCAACGCGCTCGTTCCAGCCCGATACTCGCCGCCGCCGACGACGACGACGACGTCGAACTTACACGGAACGGGAACGCGATTACGAGCAACTACCGCCACCGCCACCGTCACCGACCTCCTCGTCGCGTAACACGTCCGAACGACCAGCTCGGAGATCCTCTTCTACGGACGGACGGACCGACAGAGCAAAAACATCGAACGAGCCGTCGATCGCGGCGAGAGTAACCGACCGCGTTACGCGACCGCACAAAGGGAGACAGTGTTCTCTCCTCGTGCTCGTGTCGATGCACGGACACGCGTTTTCCAACTCTTATCTCGCGTTCCCCGAACGGGGTTCCTCCCACTTTCGAGCCGAGCGAACGAAAGCCCGACCGACGAACCAATTACCGTCCCGTTACGCGCGGGAGCAATTCGCGGCGCGATTGAAAACGGTCGCTAAACCGGCTCGAAAATCTGGTACACTATTCCGCACGAGGTTTCTCGGTTAACGATCGCACGGCGGTGGTGTCGCGAGAAATTCAACGACGAGAAATAATTTTTCAACGCGTCCGATAACGAGTCCGCGCGTTCGGATCGCCCACGTTACGGTAAATACCCGTCAATCGAGACGCACGGGTATCGAAACACTTTGCGCTCCACCCGCCGGTTAACCGGCGCCCCAATTACCGCAAGTTTTACGATCGGTTTTACGATCGTTTCGTTCCTCAGGGTTTGTCCAAGCGCCGTATGTCTTCCGCGACGAATATCAATGTTCGCGCGAGGATGACACGGGTGTGGGCTGACGAAGCGGTGAATTTTCTCGAGCGTAGTAGACCCTCGTACGAACACGTATCCGTTCTGTATTTTCGATTCCAAGCGATAGGGGACCGCCCTTTCGATCGCACCGTGGATCACTCCGTGCCCTGCATTACCTAGCGGTCCGATGCATCTGTCTAATGGTGTATTTTTTGTTTTGTTTCGCGCCGCAGAGCTGGCGACGCAAGGTAAGTTCCCTATACTTTTAAGGCGTAGTGGTTCCCTATTGAGAAAGAAAGATAAAAGAAAAAAAATAAATAAATAAATAAAGAAACGATGAAAGAGTGAAGAGACGAGGTGGAAAGTTCCGTTCGGAGAAACGGAATCGAAGGAATTGGCGCGGTGTCGTGGAACCGAAACCGTGCGCGGCGTGCGCGCGGCTCGATCTCTTATCGACCGCGTGAATCGATCGGAAGACTAGATGGCGCACGCGGGCAGATCGTGTCTCGGTAACGAGCCATTGTCCCACGCAGCACGGAAGCCGAGCGACGATCGCTCGTCGAATCGAGCTCTCTACCTCGTACGCGTTTCGTCGTACGTTTCGATCAGCGTACGCGTACGTCGCGTAACGTCGCCGCCGGTGACGATCGTCCTTCCGTTCGTGGCTCGCGACAGACGTTACCGTTTATGGTATTTCGCTGTTACGTCGAGTCGGCCAACGCGGAAGGTTGACAGCCAGTCGAAACCGTCGCGGTGTTATATCCGTGGACGTGGGAGGAGGCGTCGCGATACCGAGCCGTATCGGCGTCCTGGCGCGTCTCGTGGACCTCTGGGTGTCGTCGCGAGCCGCCCACCTTGTAATTATGATAATCGCGATCGGTCGTACGGGCACCGAATACAAAAACGCGAATGACGCCACCGGCCAAGGTCACCGGTGACACCGTCCCTTCGCGCCGCGTCACCGGGCTGCGTTTATTATGCGGTAACCGCGCGGAGGGGGACGCTCGAAGACCTTGAAAAGGGTCGACCTTAACCCTTTCGCTGCAACGATCGCTCGTAAATTCTTCCCGTAGTTGGCAATCGCGTCGACCGCGCTCTTTCGTAGCGTCTTTGTTCGGATTTCCCGATTCGATTCCAGATAAACCGCCTCCTCGAAGATTTATACGAGCAGCGGTGGCCGTAAGTGGTTCGCGATGCGATCCGTTACACTTTTTTTTTTTGCGAAACGCAAACAATCGACCTTTAGGAAAAATTATCGACGCGTTCCGCGACGTGTTCCTTTCCTTTCGAGGAAACGTATTTATGTTCCATCGATTCTTATTCAAACGAATAATTCTTCTCGTTGGTTTTCTTTTCGAGAACAAACGAACAGAACGCGCGATGCTTTCGCGATGGCGTAATTCGGCCGTTGCGATGTGTCGTAACTCGGAAATTCATTATGCGGTCGATTTTTGACCGTGAGTCACCAGCTGCGCTCGATTTCAAGAAAACTGCCTTTTTTTCGTTTCTCTCTTTTTTTCAATCGAATATTTTAATCGTAGGCCAGTGGGACTCGTCCGTTTCGATTCGGTAACTTCGAAAAGATGACGTTGCGTAAAATCGTGCAAGGTGCCCTCGTAGTTTCCGTGGAACCACTCGGGCGAAGAGTGGCCCTTCTCGAGGCGGTGGTGCTCGGTCTACCGAAAGGGTTAAGAGCGTTTCGGTAGTTTCGCGGGCAAAGGGTTAAGGGAACAGGGCGCGAGAAGTATCGGCCACCCGAGGCGAGGATCATCGTTGCTTCCTACGCGCTGTCCGAACGATACGAGACGCGAAAGGAATTCGCGCGCCACTCGGCCCACGTTCGAAAGCAAATAAATACTTGTTTTTACGGCGGCTGTTCGTTCTCGAGAGGGTACAAGTGTAAATACCAAGTTCGTCCTCGAGAGGGCACGAGCTCGTTTCTTGCTTCTTTGTTATTACTTGTATCGAGCGTTTCGAAATACGCTACCCGAAACCGTTTCGCGTGCAGCGTCTCTCTCTCTCTCTATATATATAAATAATAAACGAATTTTCGCACGATTCGCGGACACTCGCGAACTTGAGATTTTCGTAGAAGAAGAAAGTTCGACCACGCGTTGTTTCGACGTAATTACGACGGTCATGGACGATCTTGCAAACGATCGATTCACGCGGTTGGTCGCGTACCGGAAGCGGTGCTGGTGCCTCGAGCGGGCGATCGCTGGAGCGTTGGTGACGTCACATCCGGTCTCGAGCAGCCGCGGTTCTCTCGTCTCGACGGTTTTCCGTTCCTTTATTTTCCTTCCCTCTTGTCGGCCCCCTCGCGAGGCTCAGGGACGCGACGCGTCGCGTCCTATTTTCGCTTCTTTCGTGTCTGCGCTTATTTAGGCATTGTTTTCGTTCCGTCACGGTCCCCGCTCTCTCTCTTTTACGTGTTTTTTTCTTCCCTTCTTGTTCTCCGCGTCGTAGAATCGTCCGGTTGCAATTCGCGCGCGCGATCCTCGTCTTTTCCGCGGCCTCGCGAACCAACGACGCGCATTAATTAACGTGACGCGCGAATTAGGTAAGCCGCGAGTCGACTAGGCACAACAACGGGGCGTCGAAGGTGGTAGCTGACGGAGCGTTACCGTGCCGGCGGTGAATCGTCGAATCTCTGGAAAAGGAAAAGGAGGAAGGACACGATGCGCGACGAGCGCCGAGTCGACGAGCGCCGAGCGGCAAAGTGGGGCTCTCACCGGCGCTCGACGCTCGTCGTTTCGCAGCGGGACCTCGCCGATGGCTCGTACGATATCGCGCGAGGCGCATGCGCGATCTTGCACCGGTTGTGCGGTAAATAACAACGACCACGACTACGAGACTACGAGGACGAGGACATTCGGTAGGACAACGATTCGACGGGGGGGTCGGAGCGGGGGTAGAAGTTTTTCGAGTAGGAGGAGAAGGATGACACTACGGTGAAGTGGTGGGGTGGGGGGAAAGGGAAGAGTCTCGCGGAAGCGAAGGAAGATCGGTGACGTCGCGTTGCGCAGGGGTGGGCAGGATGGAAGCAGACGGCAAACGGTATGACAAGCACGAACCAGGGGGGGAAACGCGGAGGAGGCAAAACCGAGCTAGAGCGAGAAAGAGAGTGGGGGAGTCGAGAGGGGGCCGTTCGGAGGCGTCTCTCACCTGTGCGCATTTCGTTGGCCTACTCTCGCGACGGCAGCCGGATACATCGCGGCACGCTGTCGGTCGTTCGGTGAATCGCGACGGTATCCTGTTTCGCTGCGTTCTACGTGCGTTGGAAAAGATTGTTCGCGTCTCTCGCACCGGGGACTAGACCGAGAACTGGTCCCTGTTGGAAGCCACGAGGGACACGTGTCGTTGTTGGACGGTTCCGACGTACACGTACCGCGTCGTGAAACCTTACCGGTGAAACGTGCGAGCGAGCGAACGAACGGGCAAAGAAGCACGGAAGGAACGCGCGCGCGAGTGGGGATCGGAGTTCTCGACCAGAGCTACCTGTAGTGCGCGGCAGTCGGTTCGCGATACGCGGCGAGGTGCTCCCCGGTACCACGAGTGTCTCCGATAACCGCTAATTCCACGCGCGTTATCGACCTCCGTCCTCGACAGAGGTTCCGTCGACCCTTACCACTCCCCCACCATCGTTGTCCCTACCTGTCTCCGGTTTCCTCGACCCGTCGAGCCCGCCGGTCCGGTGAGCACAGTTCCGCGCCGCAGGCTGTTTCCCCGAAGAGTAGATCGTTCCGCTCCCCCCACCATCGTTGGGCCCGGTTCGAGTGCTAAAAACGCGACGGTGCGTCAAATCGCGATTCGAACGATCGCCGGTTCGATCGATCGCGATCTCGCGGATAACGATCGACCCAACGAACGAACGAACGAACGAACGACCACGACAACGACCGTGTTCCCCGCAACGCGGAGTGACCAAGTTGGACTTAGCGACCGAGGCGAACGGTCGATTCTCGATCGAATCGGGTTTCGCGCGGCGAGTCGCGAGCGAGCGAGCGAGCGAACGGTCGTGCCGCGACCAGCGAGGCGCCGGATAAGGACTGGGAACGAGTCGTGAGCGCCGGCTACTCGCCTCTTTTACCGAAGCTCGATGATAGTTACTCGCGCGTGGCACGTCGATCGTTTCGAGAAGCCACCGATCGGCACCGTTCTCTCTCTCTCGCTCCACCAGAATGTCGATATATCGGTTTAGCAAGGGCGGCCGGCTCTTCGTGCAGGGCACCAGGGAGGATGACCCGCGCGAGAACGTCGTCTCGACGGCATCGAGCACACCGGTCAACGACGAGCTCACGGCGATATACACCAAACGGAGACTCTCGACCGAGGTTCTAGGTAGGGACGAACGGTGACGGATCGGGTATCGAGCACCACCGAGTTCACGAGATTCGAATCGTTCGGAGAGTCACCTCTCTGGAAGTCGATTTCGCGCTCGATTCGATTTCGAATCCCTACGAGACGGTGCGAAGCGAACACCGGGGAAGAATGAACGCGAAGTTGCGACGAACGAGACGCGCGTTCCATGATATTCCTTCCTCTTTGATATCGCGTCTAGCCGTTCGCGGCACAACATCGTTCCGCTTATCTTATCATAGCGCAAAATTTAACCTTCGCCGGTCTATCGTTTCACGTACACCAGCGTTCATAAGTATCCGGCTGTTCAACGAGGCCGGTGTAACACACCGCGCGCGACCGATTATCGTTCCCGCGACGTAAACAATGTCGATCGCGGTGAAGCTTTTGTAACCGCGTTGCAAAATTCAATCACGGAACGCTATGTAAATCGCTCGAACGGTGATGTCACGTTCGAAATTAAACATTAGATCTCGTCTCTACGCGGATACGCACCTCTACGGTGAACTGGCCTTTCGTTGATGCGTTGATCGTGTACGCACCACGACCAGATATTTCTTCGAGCTTATCTCCTCGAGTTCTATCGCGCGTTATCGGCCCCCAATTATTACCAAAATGTCGCGACTATCGCGCGTTTCGCGTTTCTTTTTTCTATCCAAACGTTTCGCGAACTTATGGACGTTGGCGCGAATCAATGGAACGGAGAACGATTCGTTGCACGATCGGTTTACGATGGCGTTCAGTTGGAACGAAGCCGAGCTCGATCGTGACGCGATTTCGAACGAATCGGTCGATCGATCGCGATCTCGACGCGTATTCGATACTCGACACTCGGTGCCGCGGAACGTTGTTCGCGGTGAACACTTCGTAGAATCTCGTATGCCTGTCGAACGTTAACGCAACGACGATTCAGGATCGTCGATCGAATCAACGAAGACCTCGAGACGCGGCGAGAACGGCACGAAACGTATCGTGACCCGAATCGTTCGTAAAACGACCACGTTGACTCGTGGCGAGGAAAGATGCGTGGCCGAGGATCTGACGAAACGCGCATCCGCCGGATACTTGCAGGACGCCGCTGGTTCCTCCTCTTCCTTCTCCTTGAGTCGGCAGGCTTCGCCAAAGCCGAAAACCGTTCGGGTAAGCGCCACAATTGGTTCACACCTATTCGCTCGCGCGATCCGCTAAAAGAAAAGAAAAAGAAAAAAGAAAAACCATCATCGTCCTTTCCCACGGCTCTCGCCCTCGACCTGCAATTTTACCGTGTACGACGACAACCAACGACGTATCTCGTGGTTCGAAACGCGCCGCTGAAACATCGAAGGGCGAACCAAGCGGAAACGACGTCGAGGCACCCTGTGCACGACACCGGAATTACGGCGAAAAATAAAAAAAAACAAAAACAAAACAATATTTAAAACGATGAAAAGTTCAACGGTTTGGATCGACCGTGCGGTGACTCTGTTCAATGTGATTCTCCTTTTATAGATATCCGATATAGTCGTCGGCCAGGAACCTAACGTTACAGCCCGCGAGGCTCTGCTGAGATGGGCACGACGATCGACGGCGCGTTATCCCGGTGTACGCGTCACGGACTTCACCGGTTCCTGGAGGGACGGTTTGGCGTTCAGTGCCCTGATACATCGAAACAGGCCAGACTTGGTCGATTGGAGAGGCGCACGTTCCTGTCAGCCACGAGAGCGGCTCGATCGGGTCTTCAACGTCGCGGAGCGCGAGTATGGCGTTACGAGGCTTCTCGATCCCGAAGGTAATTCCTCTATCGATCGAACGAACGAACGAACGGGGGTCCCCCTTTTCTCTATTCTCGAGTTTCGTCCCGGCGTTTTCTCTTCCGTTCGTTTCTCTTTCCCATGCTTTTTCACCTTCTGCGCGAGACGCTCGAATACGTCGTTGCTCGGACCGTTTCCGGTCGTCGCTTGGACCGTGACGTCCGCTCCCACCCCCCTTTGCTTTTTCCATTTGCCGCGCGATAAGACGACCCGGTGATTCCTTTTTTCGAAAAGGAAACGAAACAACGCCGCGAGCGGGAAACTGGTTCGAACGGTTTTCCTTTTTCCGAACGTTTCCGCGCTTTTAATCGAACCAGGACGTCCATTCAGACGTATCCTCGCCCGGATACTTGCGACGGACTCGTTTATTCATTTATTTATACGGGACGCGTACCCGTTAACGTTTACACAACCCGCACTATGGAACAATACGCGTGTACGGAGATACTCGTCTCGATTCGAACAATGGCAGAGAATCGAAAGACGTGTTTTTTCTTCTTCTTCTTTGCGCGCGATTAACGTTCCGATCCTTTGCGAATAAATTTGAGAAATTCCTCCGTGGGTCCTGATTGGTTCTTCGAACGATTTTCCAAGCGTTCATACGTTTTGTTTGTTTCTCTTTTTCGATTTCGCAGACGTGGACACTCCGGAACCGGACGAGAAGTCCTTGATAACGTACATCTCTTCGCTCTACGACGTGTTCCCGGAGCCGCCCACGATTCATCCGTTATACGATGCCGAGGCTCAGAGACGATCCGCGGAGTACAGGGAACTCGCCAGTTCCCTTCACCTGTGGATCCGTGAGAAGATGAGCCTGATGCAGGAACGTGCCTTTCCACCCACTCTGATCGAGATGAAGAAACTGGCGGCCGACAGCGCGAAATTTAAGAACGAGGAGGTACCGCCCCGGTATAGGGACAAGCAACGACTCTCGTACATATTCAGGGACCTTCAGAAGTATTTCGAGGCGGTCGGCGAGGTGGACATGGAACCGGAACTACACATCGATATTATCGAAAAGAATTGGAACCGTTTGATGATGCTGCACCAGGAGAGGGAGCAAGCGATCATGGACGAAATTAAACGGTGAGATCCCGTTTCTCCCGGTTTCGGGAATCGCGATTCGTTCTAGGTTCGATTTCTGCACGCTCGTTGTACCGTTCGTAGACTCGATCGACTCCAACGACTGGCCGAGAAAGTTCACAGAGAGATGAAGACGACCGACAACCGACTGGAGGAGCTCGAGAGACGCGTGGAAGACGAAGCGAGACGGCTCGATCGGCTCGATCGGCTTCATCCTCTCGACGCGAAACACGTGGTGGACCTTCTCGAACAGGACATACGAAACCCCGAGATACAGATACAGAATATATTTACGGACGTGCACACTCTTACCGATGGGAGATACAGTCAAGCGGCCGAGCTCCATAAAAGGTATTTCACCGCGGTGTATACGTATATTGGCTCGCGTCGCGCGCAATGGCATTCTCGAACCGCCGTAAAGGTTCGGCTCGGTTCGAGAAACAGCCGATTTTTCAACCCAGAAAGATGCCTCGAGCTCGAGCTCGAGCTCGAGCGCGCACTTTCTATTTGTTCCAACCTACCTAACCGTTCCTTGTACATCGACAGAGTTCAGAAGCTGCATCAACGATGGGTCGCGTTGCGATCTCTTCTTCACAAACGTTTGATGCAGCCGCTCTCGGCCGTTTCGTTCCCGGTTGAGGAGCGCGTCGTCACGAAACATCGCACCACCGTACACGAGACCCGACTGGTGGACACCAATCCGCATTTCCGTGCACTGCACGATTGCATCGACTGGTGCAAGGCCAAGATCAAACAGCTGCAGGAAGCGGACTACGGATCGGACTTGCCCAGCGTACAGAACGAGCTCGACGTTCACCAGAGGGAGCACAAAAACATCGAGCAGTTCCATCCGAAAGTGGACAGATGCGTACAATCCAAGAGCCACTTCCACGGGGAGGAGATGACCCTGTACAATCAACACCTCGCTGTACTCCAAAAACTGTACGCCGAGTTATTGTCCGCCTCTAACAAGAGGCTCTCCGATCTGGACACGTTACACGACTTTATACAATCGGCGACCGGCGAGCTGGTCTGGTTGAGCTCCAAGGAGGAAACGGAGGTGACGCGCGACTGGAGCGACAAGAACCTGAACGTGCAGAGCATCGAGCAGTATTACGAGGTATACGACCTTTTGGTATTTCTGATGCCCGATAACCCCTTTCACTTCCCGATCTCCGTGACCTGCCCACCAGTCGACGTTCTCGCTCGAACCAGTCTCGCTAATGCTTCTCCCTTTTCTCTAAGCGTATCTATGGATCCGGTATAGAGGTAACGATGAACAAAACTTTATAAATTATATACCGCGCAGACCAACCGTATCGCCCTCGTGTTCCCGCACGCGTAATTACATTCAATCGACTCTTATTGCAGTCCCTGATGAGCGATCTGGAGAAGCGAGAGATTCAATTCTCCGCGGTGCAAGATCGGGGCGAAGCGCTGGTTCTCCAACATCATCCAGCAGCGAAAACGATCGAGGCTTACATGTCGGCCATGCAGAGTCAATGGGCCTGGCTGCTTCAGTTGACTCTCTGTTTGGAGGTTCACTTGAAGCACGCCGCCCAGAGTCAACAGTTCTTCCGCGAGATCCAACAGGCGGAACAGTGGATCGCGAAGAGGGACGAGACGCTGAACACCATCTACTCTCAGTCCGATTTCTCGTTGGACGAGGGTGAACGTCTCCTGAAAGGCATGCAAGAGCTCCGCGAGGAGTTGAACAGTTACGGGGATCACGTTCAGAAGCTGGTCGACCAGGCGAAAGATATCGTTCCGATGAAACAACGACGACAACCCGTCACGCGACCTATGCAGGTCACGTGTGTATGCAGTTACAAACAAGTCAACGTGAGTCCAACGGTCTTCGTTTTATCGTTCGTTCGTTGACCCGTCGTCGAGGTGTTTCGATCGTAAAAATTAATTGGCTTGTTTACAGATGTCGATCGAGAAGGGAGAACAATGCACGTTGTACGACAACTCGGGTCGGATAAAGTGGCGCGTAAAGAACCAAGAAGGCGTCGAGTCCCCCGTGCCGGGGGTCTGCTTTGCTCTTCAACCACCGGACAAAGACGCACTCGACGCGGCGGAGAGATTGCGACGTCAGTACGACCGAAGCGTCGCGCTCTGGCAACGGAAGCAGCTGCGACTGCGTCAGAACATGATATTTGCGACCATCAAAGTGGTGAAAGGTTGGGACTTGCCGCAATTTTTGGCCATGGGTCAGGATCAGCGAACGGCTATCAGAAAAGCGTTGAACGAGGACGCTGAGAAGTTGTTGTCCGAAGGCGACCCAGCGGATCCGCAATTGAGACGATTGAAACGAGAAATGGCCGAAGTGAACAAGCTGTTCGACGAGCTGGAGAAACGAGCCCGAGCGGAGGAGGAGTCGAAGAACGCGGGACGTATTTTCAACGAGCAAGTCTCGGCCCTTCAGCAGGCACTCGACGAAGCGGAGAGGGTCTTGAACGGTCGCATAGCCGCCGCGTTGCCAAGGGACCTCGACAGCCTGGAACATTTGGTTCTGCAGCACAAGGACTACGAGCAGAGCCTTCGTCGCTTGGCACCGGACTTTGACCGAGTCCAGCAGACTTTCCGCGGTATCACGTTGAAGACACCAGCGATGAGGAACAAGCTCGACGCCGTAACCGGCAAATGGAATCACATTTGGAACGCCAGCAATCTGTACATCGAGCGGCTCAAGTGCGTCGAGATTCTGCTCTCCAGCCTCGAGGAAAACACGACCATCGTTTCCGAGTTCGAGGTAAAATTGGCCTCGTTCGACGAACTTCCGGCCGACCTGAAGAGTCTCCAGAACGTGCTGGAGGATCTGAGGATTCTCCAGAACGCCATCACGCAACAACAGAGCTCTATGGATCAACTGAACGAGGACGCGCACAACGCCAGACGTCTCGTCGAGAAGTCGCGACCGAATCATCGCGGTTCCCACACGGACATGGACCGTTTGGACGTCGAGGTGAATCGATTGAACGCCAGATGGACGAACGTGTGCGGTCAATTGGTGGACAGGGTTCGCAGCGCGGAAGCGGCCTACAGTTTGGCGCAACAGATGGAGCACGCTTATCGCAACGAGGTCGATTTCGTGGACGAATCGTACGCGAAACTGGAGGTGGAGAACGCGAAGGTAACTCGCGTGGATTCCGTCCGGTCGAATCGTATCTTAAAAATTGCTACGTTCGCCAACGTTCCGTATTTATTACCCGTATGTGTAATTTCGTTCGTAGAATCTATTGAACAGTGTGGTGGATCGAGGCCCGGCGATCGAGGCGGTAAATGTGACCGGTGGTCGATTGATACGCGAAGGAAAGGTAAGACGAGACGCGAGACGCTCGCGACTGGGTATTCGCAAGCCTTCGGTAGGCTCAGCTAGCATATTAGGTAGCCTTAGGTAGCCAATAGCTTACGGTATGAACGCTTGCGTGAATGGTACGTTGCGTGAGTCCTTTTACGTACAGTGGCCCCCACTTTACGGGAAACGTCGCGCGATCCTCGATTCGCGTCGCGATGTTCCTACGTTCGCGTCTTTTTCCTATCGACCGTCACACCCTGTTGTCCGTGAAGTCTACCTCGACGACTGCTAGATCCGTGAGGTTCTGCTGGGAAGATGCTGATCGCCGTCGTCCATGGTTTATCCTCGTGGATCGTCGCCGCAATCACTAGGTGAGGGTTACGCCTTACCGTTCTCACTGTCGCCGCAATCGCCACGATGGACCCTCAACACGACACCCGGCATCGATCGCGACCCTTTCAGCGGGTCTTTTCAATGGGCTTTTCGATGACCGAGTCGATCGTACGACCGGGGAATCTCAACCATGGCTCGTACGAGGCTCGTCGAGTCTCACCGATCAACGTATTTAGACATTTTCGAGTTTTCAATGTTCTTTCCAGGGATCAAGGACGCATCGTGAGCTATTTATTCCTCCTTGCTTCGCGTAAACCGAATATCGCTTTGATCGCCTGGTGTATCGTAGCGGCTGTACATATACAAGCGACGGTAGGGCTTGTCCCGAGGCTAACGCTTAACGTAGGCTTGTTCACCTGAACCGAGAAACAAAGGGATCGTCGTTCGAATACGAAACGGGTCCGAGGTATCGGCGGGGGGACGAGTCCGCTTCTAATCCATTTGTTCTCGCTTCGAAACACTCGGCTGTTCTACACGAAACTCGCTTCTAGTTCCGCTCTCGGCGGTACGTCTAACTTTGCGCACGCTCCGTTTTCAATGGACACCCGGAGGCACGGTTAACCGATCGTTCGCGTTCAACGCGAGATCTCGCGGGAAAAAAAACACACTCGGACGGGAGGATTTGAAGAACTGGAACCGGTCCACGAGATTCTTCCAAGGTAAAGAAAATCGACGACGAAGGAAACGGTCTCCTTACGTAAGATTTAACGCGATTCGATCCCCTGGTTCGGTCCTGTGCGTTCGAGATGACGGAACAATTAGAAATTGCAACGCGTGGGCGTAGATGTCGTCCAGTCCTGCGTAGGAACGTTTCCTTCTATCGACTTCTGTCTCGCTTTACTCGGAACCGTTGCGTAACCCGTTCCAGTTGCCGCGATCCTCCTATTCGGGGAGGTGACTACGTCGAGCTTGATTCACGATACTCATGGTTTCGCTTAACACGAGGCACTCGTAACACGTACAAGGTTTCGGTATCGTCGCTTCCCCGATATCGGTCCGATCGAGCGCGAGCGAGCCGCGGAAAAATCGCGCGCGCGAGACGTTCTCTCCTTGGAAATCGGTCTCTCGCGGCCGCGTGACATCATTCCAGGCGTTCTCTCGATCGCTCGCTCGCTCGCTCGCTTCCGCAACCTGGGTGCTACGACTCAGGACCATGGTACTAGGGACGCTAAGGGGATAGAAGGGTAGCGCGACTCACAGGCGAGATCAAATGTAACATATCCGCTAACCGTAACGGGCTAACCGAAACCCCTTAGATCTATGGACAAAGGCTTCGAGCGTTCAAGGAACAATTGGAAGATATCTGCCCGTCGATGGACGCCACGGTGAAGAAGCCGCGGCGAGAGTACGTCTCGACGGTCGACGACGTCGCGCGAGACCTAGATACGCTCAACAAAAAGTACACCACGCTCGTGAATATACTTCAGGAGCGTGTCAGGCATATGGCGTCCCTTCATCCCGAGGATGCGTCTTTGCAGGTCAGTACGCTTTCTTTCGTTATTTAGAAACGTGTATTCGAGTATCGTCGACGAAAACGCGGATACGAAGCGGGTACCGTTCGCGCGTACGAAAACGTCGGTCAGTCGGACGGAGCGCGCGCGCGTGCGCGAGTACGTGACGATCGTCGCGATCCGAGCACCGATTCCGAGCTCTGACCTCGGCTGGAAGGCGTATTCGGTCCGCGAAATGTTAATTCGTTCCCGTGGTACGTGAAGAAAATTCACGACGATGGTCGCGCGTATATCGTTGCAGCGGTGGCCGGGCAACCGTCGCGTAACGGAATCGAATCGGTGTTGGCCGTAACCGTAGGTAAAAGTTTTCATCGTTCCCGCTTCGCGCGAGATCGATACGGGCGCGCGGCGAGTGGCTCGATAGGCGCGAAGAGGCGACGGCGCAGAGAAGAACTTTGCACAGTTGGCGCTGACCAGCCTCGAGTGGGCTGCTATTCGCGTTGCTTGCCGCAGACACGTACGAAGAGCTGCCGGTTCGAGTGCCGGTCGGTTTACCGTCGATTCATCGCGAACGAACCGCCGAGCCGTTTTCGGTAACGCTACGAAATGCGCGTAGACGTCGGCCTCGCGGCCAACAAGAGGCCGTCCACCACGCCCGGGATCAGGATCGTACGCAAGGTACGAGATCGCGAACACGCAAACTGGGACGATCGTTCACGGTTCCCCCCGCGTACCGACGCGAAACGTACGTCGTGCCGCGACAGAGTGCCGATAGAGTGGCCAGAGTAGAACGAGACCACGGGTGGGGATATCCGCGACGATAGCGTTAACTTGATTTTTTTTTTCTTTTTTTTTTTTCGTTCTTTTTCTTCTCTCTCCTCTCCGCTGTCACGTGCACCGTCTCGCTCGGAGCACGTGTTGTGCTCAGCTCGCGATCCGTTCGTCATCGATTACGCTAGCCTTTAATTTTACACGGATCTCGAGGCCGACACGGCACCGAGAAACGGAACGATCCGTGACTCGCGTTCTCGCGGTTACGCGCGTGGATCGCGCGCGTCTCGCGACCGAATCGATCCCCTCGCGCGTTGCATCGTTGAACAACGCGTCGTTCGTAACAAAGGGCACACGCGCGCGGTACGAGCGCGAACGAACGAACGAACGAACGAGCGAGCGAACGCCCACGGAGAAAGACGCACGCTACCACCTCGCCGATGGAGATCGGAGTCGGTCGCGTTTCTAAAAAAAGAATCTGTGCTTTTCCACGCACGGATGCCTCGTTTCTCGGGTTTACGAGCTGGCCGGCCTCGTGCCAACTCGAGTCCGAGTCGGTCGTCCGTGGGGAGAGACTCGCGGTGATTAAATGCGCGTCGCGTTTCGCGCGAACGAACGCGAACATGTTCGCCGTGAGACAGCATCGCCGACAGTGACACGGAGACCCGACACGCGACACGAGCCACGACCAGTGTTCGTTGAATTCCATACGTCGGACCGGAGCACCGCGAATCGATGCTCGAACCTTCCGCGGTTTAATACGACGCGGAGCACCGCAGCGACCGCTCGACACTATGGACGGAATCGACGCGACGATGCTCGATAAGAAAATCGTTAACGCGGTAAAACGTTCAATCGTTGAGTACCGGGGGTAACACTCGTGCGTCCTCGCGGTGCAGAATCGATCGCTTCCGGCGAACGAGGTGGCTCGTTATTTATTTTTTTTTCTTTTCTCACTTCTCAACGAGTACACGTTCCGCGTGACTTTCGACTTATTCTGTTGCGCCACACGGTACTTAGTGAGTCATAAGTCGTTGCAGCGTTTATCCGATGTGCAACTTCTCACTGGCTACCGTATTTCGCGCGAGCGCTGATCGCGTACGGTTTCCACGGAGGCGTTTAAATTCCTGCGAAACTTTGCCCCGCTCGAACGATGTATCGTAATTGTTGGTAGTAAGAACGTTCCGTTCTCTGGACAGAGAATATCTTGAATATCTGGCACGCCGAAGAAGGCTGTAAATTCGTCGAATCGATTTTCGAGTCGTAGCCTTAACGTACGTACGTCGAGTCCAATTCGTTACCGTGCACTCGCTGGGAAAACGTTTGCCAAGTTTCGACGCTCTGCCAATGTCCCGCGATGACGATCGATCGTACCGGAGGATGGACTCCGATCTTATCTGTAATCTCCGCTATCGGTGAACGCGAACTGGGCGTCGATCGAAGCTTCTTAATCGAAGCCTCTCGAGAGATTCCCCGACACGGAACGCTCGTCGTAACGCTTTGATCGTTTAGTTTGTTTCGCGAACGGAAAAGAAAATGGTTTGTACGTTTCCGAGTGTGGTTTGTATCGCGTGTAACGACGTACACGAATGTTTCAGCGCGCCCTTCAGGAGCAAAGGCCGCTCAGGACGTTCCGTACCGAGTTCAACATCTACGAGAGCAGCACCTCCGAGGAGCGGTACACCTCGACCACGACACATTACACACAATCGCAGTGAGTAAACTCGGCCCGGAGAGGCATCGGTGATCGCGAGGCGGTAATCGTTTCGAACGATTTTCTGATTCGTTGCTCGTTCGCCAGGTACAGCTTGGAACGACACGAGAGGACCGAGAGGACCGAGAGGACCGAGACTGTACTGTCCAGCGACACGACGACCCGAGCATCGAGTTCCCAGGAGGGTTCCCGTCTCGGCCAGGATGCGACGATCGTTCCGACTCCTCGCGCGGAGAGGGAGAACGAGATCGAGCGCGAAAAGATCGTCGCGCGGAGACGCGAGAACGAACACGCGGAGAAGAGGGAACGCATCGTCGAGACGGAGGAGAGCTCCTGGTCGGGTACCGGAAGCCTCAGCGCCGGCAGCGTGCACTTTAGCGAGAATAGGAGTCTTAAGAGGATAGAGCGGGCGGAAGAGGGTATGGGTACAGAGAACGTAATTGAGGGTATCGTAGATCCGAGGACCGGGAACGTGTTGAACGTGGGCGAGGCGATTCATCTTAAGATCCTGGACATTAGGAAGGGTAGGATAGTGTGCTCGAGGGACGGAAAAAAATCCGTCACGATAGAGGAGGCGGCCCGCGAGAAGTTGATCGACGCGCGTCTCGCGGATCGTCTGCTAAGCCGGTTCGAGTTCGACGAGGCGGGACGACCGGTGACCGTACTGGAGATGATCCAGCGGGGGCTGTACGATGCGGAAAAATCCGACGGGGGTGGGCCCTGGGACAAAGCGAAGGTAACTTACAGGCAGAGCACGCCCGTAGACGCGATCGACGCGGTTAGCGTAGCCGATGCGATAAAGGACGACGGGGACGAGGGGTGTGGTAACGCGATGGACCCGCGCACGGGCGAACTCGTTACGGAGGACGGTGAGAGGCTCTCGGTCGAGGAAGCGCACGCGAGAGGCTACCTGGCGAAGCTGGACGTCACCGTTACAGTGAAGAGGAGCGCGTTGCCCCTATCCGACGCGATATCCCACGGATTGGTGGACGAAACACTCGGTAGGGTGCTGGATCGCGTCACCGGGGAAACTTACGCGCTGGACGAAGCGGTCGATAGAGGAATACTGGATCCCACCGCGAGGGAGATCGTGGACGCGAAGAACGACAACAAGGTCACGCTCGTGGAAGCGATCGAGCAGGGTATCGTTAATCCAAAGACCGGCAAGTACATGCACGGACTGACGATGGAGAAATTGTCGTTGAGGGAGGCGCGTCGAAGGCGGCTGATCGTGAAACCGATGACCCTCAAGGATTGCCAAGACTCGGGGATCATCGACGACAGCGGAAAGATCACCAGTCCGGTCCATCGAACGAAGCTGACCGTTACCGAAGCGATCGAGAGGGGCGTACTCGACACGGATCGATTGAACTCGATCGTCGACCAGAGAACCGGCGAGAGGGTCACCCTCTGCGAGGCGTTGAATCGCGGATTGATCGATCCCGAGAACGCCACATACAGGGACTCCACGGACGAGTGGACGATTTCGGAAGCCGTCGAGAAGGGACTGATCACTTCGCTCGCCCAGAAGACGATATTCGACGTGGACGGTTTCAAAGATCCACTGACCGGTGAGTTCGTCACACTGAACGCCGCGTTGTTGAAAGGTTTGATCAGCTCCAAGTCCGGCGGCAGTTACATCGTCGATCCCAATACGGGGAAGACGGTTTCCCTGGCCGAAGCCGAGAAACAACGATACGTTCGACCGGAGGTTTCCGAGATGTTGAACCGGGGGATCGGAATCGTCGAGGAGGGTCGAGAGATCACGTTCCTCGAAGCCGTTTTCTCCGAACGTCTCGATCCCAAGACCGGTCTCCTGTTGGATCCCAGGACCAAGAAACCGGTGCCTCTGGAGAACGCGATCAAACGAGGACTCATTACACCCGATGGTGCCGCTTTGCTCACCGGTTTGTTAAACGTCACTGTTACCACGCAAACCGTGACGAAAGTCAGGGAACTTCGACAAGAGCAGCTCGAGAGGATCGTCGACGAGATACCGACGAACCAAACGGAACGAGAATCTTCCGTCGATCGAACAATGGATATCGACGAATCTTTCGAATCCTCGCTGACCGATAACCTGCCCAGAGCAATCGGCACGACCACGACCATTATCACGAAAGAACCCGTAATCTCCTCCACGGAGACGGAGACGAACGCTACCGTGAAAAACAAAACGGAATCCGTATTGCGAACTGTAATAAGAATATCCCCGGACGACGACAGAGCCGTCGTGCGGCAACCGCGATACGTTCAACGCAAGGATCCGGATCAAGATCAAGACACCAGCATCACCGTTGACCTAACCACCGAGAAACTTTCCAGAGAAACTTCACCGACCGAACGACGCGTGTTTGAACTTCCTACGGAGGGATGGTCTCTCTCCGAGGCGATCGAACGAAAGTTATTCGACCCAACCACTGGTCTCTTCATAATACCGGGAACCGACAGATTGGTGTCGTTCGAGGAGTGCGTCAAACTTCGAATAATAGATCCGAATTCGGGTCTGGTGATCGACCCGAACAACGGCAGGAAGGTGTCGTTGCTGCGAAGTCTGGAGAAGAACATTTTGGATTCCACCGGTCACTACGCCGAACCGGAAAAGATTACCATGAAAGAGGCGATCGGCAAAGGATCGATCATCCTGGCGGGTAAACACGTCAGTGTGGACAATTCGCAACAGAGACTGCTCCGAATCACCAAGGTGTCCGGGGAACCGGACAAATTGGAGTTGTCGCGACTGGACGATCCGTCGAAACAGCTCGAGATCAAAATATCCGAGTCGAGTCAATCGATACCCGATCCTGTACGTGTCACGCGCGGTCTGATCTACGATCCGAGCACGGCTTTGGTCATATCGACCGAAACTGGTAAATCCAGCGAGTTGCTCTCCGCCCTGTCCGACGGTACTCTGTCGCACGAGGTGGTGATCGTCAAGGACCCTGTCACGGGAAAGGACATCAGTATACAGGAAGCAGTACACCGTGGTATAGTCGACACGGAAACGGGGGAGTACAGAGTCGACGAACAGAGGAAGATATCGTTACTAGACGCGGCAAAGTTCGGTATAGTGAACGTGATTGGCTCGCCTCTGGTACCGGTCGCATCATTCACCCCTACGACCGACTCCGGTACCGTACTGTCCCACGACATAGAAACCGAATCCACCATCGACGAGGAAACCTTGCCCGAACAGGAACAGGTGATCGGTAAACCCACCGCGTCCACTTCGTTCTCCGAATTGGACTCTGCCCTCGGTTCCACGTCCGTGGTGGATTCCGTGACCGATTATTCACCGACCGCGGCTACCAGCGAGGAACACTCCGTCTCGAGAACCGACGGAGAAGCCGAACCGGACACGGGCGCGAGTTTCAAGCCCAGAACGAGCCTCGAGACCAGGAACAAAGTATCTCCTGAGAAGACTCAGCCTCCAGACGGTGAAACGAAATTGATCATGCTTCAAAAGATGAGAAAGAGAGCGATCAAAGCGAAGGACGCCGTCGAGAGCGGTTTGATCGACGCGGAAACTGCCGAGATTTTTGCAAAACAGATGTCGAACGACAATGGTAAACTCGTCACACTCTCGGAGGCTATCCGCAGCAAACAGATAGACGCTGGATCGGGGAAGATCGTCGATCCTCAACGTGGCGACGTTCTGAATATCGGCGAAGCTGTCGAGCGCGGAATCTTGGACCCGGAAAGCGCCGATGTTCTGATACCTCTAGCGAAGAGTCTCTCGATACCCGGTCTGTATAAACAAGGTCTGTTGGATCCTCAGGAGGGTAAGGTCGTTCACCCAGAGACCGGTGTGCATTTGACCCTCAGGGAAGCGATCCTCTGCGAGATAGTCGATCCCCTGTCGAAATTGACCTGCTCGAACGGTCGCACGGAAACTCTTCGCAAAGCGATCGAGAACGATCTCGTCGATCCCGAAAGATCCTTGATAAAGACCAGCGAAGGGGTTAGCGTCGGTCTGGTGAAAGCTGTCGAGAACAACGTGTTTGCGGATTCGGACAAAGGGCACGAAAGGATACCTCCGGCTGGCATGACGTTCACAGTGGCCCTCGAACGCGGTTTGATTGACGCAACCGGCAAGGAGATACGACATCCCATCACCGAGGAGCTTTTACCGCTCCGTGACGCCATAGAGAAGAACTTTATAATGTCGTTGCCGTGTCCCGTGACCTCGGACAGCATGGAGGTGACCAAAGCGTTCGAGGCTGGTCTGATCGATCGCGAGAGGGGGGTTTTCGTTCATCCGACCACCGGTACACCGATACCGATATTCGAGGCCATCGAGTCCGGTTTGTTGATGGTCAAGTCGCCGAAACGCGAGTCCAGCAGTGTCGCTACCGTCGGTATCACCGAAACTGTCACCTCTTACCACACTGAGACCACCAAGACCATCGATATTTCGCAAGGTTACGCGTTAACGAGCGCCACCGAGGTACGGAACATCGAGACCGGTGAAACATTCAGCATCGAGGAGGCACGTAAAAGAGGTATCGTCAGAGACGAATCGGAACGCAAGGAAGAGTTCACCACCAAAGATATCAAGATGACGTTCGACGACGCGCTACAGAAGGGACTCCTCGAGATCACGGCCGGTACCTACACCAATCCTTCGACCGGTGTAGCGATGCCCATACGGGAAGCCATCGAGAACGGTCTCCTGGACGTTTCTAACGATCAAACCGACGCAACTACCAGCACCGCGACCCAACTGATCGATCGAATCTACGACGAGAAAACCGAGAGGTTCCTAGATCCGGATACCAAGGAATCTTACACGCTCAGCCAGGCGGTGGAGCTCGGATTGGTCGATCCGAACACTCCGCTCTACGACACCAAGACCACCGAAACGGTCACGACCAAAGAGGCACTTGAGAGGGGAATCATCGATCCTGTCACGGGGAAGACCAACGACACCGAAGGTCGCGGTGTTTCTCTGAAACAGGCCGCGAAATTGGGACTGTTGGCTGTGGTGGCTGCGCCGGTTCTCGCCGGTAAAGCGGTCTACGACGCTGTTCGCGACGCTACAGCGAACAAGGACAAAACCAAAGAGATCGATAACCGCGCGAAGGAGGAAACCGTGAAAATAACCCACCGGATGGACGAGAAGAAAGCAGAACAGAAAGTTTCGACGATCGCGGTCCAACAAACTTTGTCCGAAGTGGACAGCTCTACGGAAATTGTAACGATGGTAACGGAAAAGTCCGCGGAAGAGTTGTCGGCGGACGAAACGATCGAAACAACGAAAGAATCTATTCGGGTGCAAGAGCAAGAGGAGAGAGTAGAACCGACGGAGGAGAGAGAGGGTAAAACGGACGAACAGCTTATTCCTGATGAAATACTAGAGGAGTCTACGAAGCTGCAGGTAGAAGAGAAAGAAGAATCGCAGACACAGGTGACGAGAACCGATGAATCACCGACTGGACCGAAAACACCGGAAGAACGTTCGGAGACGAAGGTGAAAATGGAAGAAACGAAGGTGAAAGTAGAAGAAACGAAGGTGAAGGTAGAAGAATCGAAGGAGAAGGTAGAAGAAACGAAGGTGAAGGCAGAAGAATCGAAGGTGAAGGTAGAAGAAACAAAGGTAAAAATAGAAGAAACGAGCGAACTTCCACAGTTACCCACTCAAGTGGAAAAAACGGAGGAAGATTTGAAAGTGGAGGATCAGAAGGTGGAAGAAATGGAAGGGATTGTCACGGAAACGGACAGCGTGGAAGAGACTGAACGATTGGAAGACGAAGATCGGGAAAAGGAAACCGAATTCGAACACGAGGAGATCGAGAGGAGGACCACGATCGAGGTAACGCCCGAATTAACGATTCAGGACCTCGTCGATCGAGGAGCATTCGATCCGGAGAAAGAAAAGTTCGTGGATCCCGAGACGGAAGAGGTGGTCTCGTTCAGCGACTTTGTTCTTGATCTTGGCATGTTCGATCCGGACGAGGTGTTGGTTAAAGATCTGACCTGCAGAACCGAGGACAAGTACGTGACTCTTCGCGAAGCCATTAGCAAACCTTTGGTGGATAGAAACCACGGATACATGGTCGATCCGAAGACCGGGAAAAAGATACCGTTCTTCCAAGCGGTGAAGCAACGTTTGATCAAGCAATTGCCAAGGATCGAGGAGTGCGAGCCCATCTACGAGGTCGATCGTGAGAGTCAGAGTCTACGGGACGCAATCGAAAACGGTTCGTTCGATCCTCTGACCTGCGAAGTTCGCGATCCTGTAACGGGTAAAACGTTGAAATTGAACGAAGCCATCGAAGCTGGACTGATCGACCTCAACTCGATCACCGTACGGGATCCTGTGAGCGACGAGATCTCGACGCTTCAAGAGGTGTTGGAGTCTGGAAGAAAGATCAACGTCGAGGAAGCATTCGTATCGGGACTGGTCGTCCCTAAATCTCGCAAACCGATTTCATTGGAAGCGGCGATCAGGAAGGGTCTCTACGAGGAGGACACTGGTAAGATACTGGACAAGTTGACCGGTCAGTCGATAGACGTGGAGGAGAGCGTGCGCAGAGGATTGATCGACGCGTTCATCAGCGAATGCGAGGACACCAAAGCGGGTACGTTCCTCTCGTTGGAGGAGGCGTTGAGCGGCGAGTTGAAGTTGTTGGATCCGAGTACGGGTAGGTTACGCGACACCAAAACGGGCGAGCTGCTCCCGTTAAACGTTGCCTTGAGAAGAGGCATCATCGCTACCACGGGATTCGTTCCTTCGTTGACCGACACGATCGTTCAGGAGTACTATTGTTCGTCGACTGGGCTGGTAGCGAATCCCACAACCGGAGAGGAGACCACTTTGAAGGAGGCACTGGTCACCGGTTACGTCGACGGTGAGACAACGATGGTCAGGGACGATCGAAACGACCGTGTTCTGTCACTGCAGGAGGCCGAGGAGAATCAGCTGATCGATCTCGAGAAAGGAATATTGATCTCACCGCATTCCATGACGTTGGACGTTGCTCACGAGAAAGGATACATCCTCAGCACCCTGAAACCGTGGTCCCTGCAGGAAGCTCTCGCTCATCAGACATACGACCCGGAGAAAGGTACCTTCGACATAGATGGCACCAGCTACACCCTCGAGAAAGCCCTCGAGATCGGTTTAATCGCCAAAGACAGTCCCTCGGTTAAAGATCCGAGGAACAGCGAGATCATCTCTCTGGGCGAGGCCATCAAGCAAGGTCTGATCGAACCCAAGACCGGCACGGCCCTCGATCCGACGACCAGCTCCCCTCTGTCCCTCACCGATGCTCTCGATCGTGGACTCATCGTACCAGCGAAGCGCAAGATCTCCCTACCCGAGGCGGTGTTCAAGGGACTCTACGAGCCCACAACCGGTCGTTTCATCATTCCGGAGACCCGGGAGAAGTTACCGACCGATCGTGCGATCAAAGCTGGTGTCATCGATCCCAGTACCGCGGTGGTTGTACGCCAACCGAACGGCAAAGCGATCACCTTCGACAAGGCCATCAAAGAACTGATCGTCGATCCGAAAACGGGTACGGTGACCAACGAGAAAGGTAAACGGGTAGATTTCCGCGAGGCGTTGGAGCACGGTTTGCTCCTGGAGGCGCGAAGACCGATGACCTTCAGCGAGGCGATTTCCAAGGGCATCCTGGACGAGAGAACGAACATGTTCCTGGACCCACAGACCGGCGTTTATCTGAGTTTGCTCCAGGCGATCCAGAGGAATCTGATCGACGCGGGCTCGGTGACGGTGAAAGACGGCAGAAGCGGTTTCCGCGAGAGGATATCCCTGACCGAGGCCATCAGAACCGGGTACATCGACGGCTCCACCGGCAAGGTGAACGTCACAGCTGACTCCGACATGTCGCTGCAGGAGGCCTACGACGCTGGCTTGATCGTCGATCTACGAGCGGCCGTCTCCATCCAACGTGCGATCCATCAAGGACTCTACGACGAACAGACCGGGAAGATCACCGATTCCAGTACAGGAAGAGCGGTCACTCTCCACGAGGCGATGAGGAACTGTCTAGTCAGTCCCACGCTCCCGTGTTACTGGGACAAACGAGCCGACAGACTTCTGTCGCTCGCGGAGACCTGTCGCGCAGGAGTCATCGACAGACGATCCGGAATGTTCAAGGAGCCGGGAGCCAACAGATCCGTCTCCCTGACACTTGCCTTGCAACTGGGACTGATCGTCGACATCGAGACCACAGAGTTCAGTCTTCACCAAGCGATCACGATGAACATCTACGATCCCTCGAGCGGAAAGTTCACGCATCCGTCCACCAATCAGAAGCTCACGCTCGCGGAGGCGTGTCGCTCGGAGCTGATAGATCCCCTCTCGTCGATCGTACGGGACTCACGATCCGAACGCTACGTACCGCTCGCGGATGCTGTTTCGTCCGGTGTCGTCGACGATACGCGAGGCACCTACAACGCCCTCGACAACGAGGGACCAATCGATCTGCGAGAAGCCCTCACCAGAGGACACATCGTTCCCTCGAAGTTGCCACTGGGCATAGAAGAGGCAGTTAACTGCGATCTGTACCGAAGTCAATCCGGATTGTTCGTCGATCCTCGAACAAACGAGACCCACGATCTGATCCACGCGTTCGACGTCGGTCTCCTCGATCCCGACACCACAGCCCTCAAGGACGCCACCACCGGACAGATCACCTCCCTCTTGTTAGGTATCGAAAACGGTGCCATCGACGTACCCCACGGACGAATCCTCGACTCGAAAACCAAACGCGCCTATCCCATCGACGTTGCCCTGGAACGCGGGCTTCTGGTCACCCTGGAGAAACCGTTGACCCATCAACCAACGCGTCGAAGTCTCACGCAGAAGGACGAACCATCCCGTCGCGAGTACACCTTCCAGGAAGTGATCGACAATCGTCTGATCGATCCGACCACCGCCGTCGTCAGGGACCCGAAGACCGGTAAATTCGTCACGATAGAGAGCGTGCTGGCCGATGGAATACTTCCGAGTCCGAGCGGGAAGGGAATCATGGAGTCCCATACGCTTCGTACGTCCGATGGGAAACTTGCGCCCCGTTTCGTACGATTCGGTGACGTCGAGGTATACTTGGTGCAACCCCTAAGCTTCGAGGAGGCGATGGAGAAGGGACACTTGTCCACGGAGAGCGGGAAACTCACCGATCCGAAAACCGGTGATCTGGTGACGTTGAAGGACGCGGTGGGTCTCGGTATCGTGGACTCGGATTCAGCGTTGATCAAAGACACCAAGAAGAGGAAGTTGGTCAAGTTGGCCGAGGCGTTCAGAAAGGGTCTGATGGACGCCGAGAAAGGCAACGTACTCGAGACGGAGACCTCGAGGCTGTACCCGTTGTCGAAGGCCCTCGAGGCGGAGCTTCTGATCACCCCTAAACGCGGCCTGTCCTTCAACGAGGCCCTGGAGTTCGGATTGTACGACACCGCGACCGGTAGCTTCGACGACCCCTTCCGTGTCGCGTCCGCGTTAGATCGCGAACCCGCTACCTTGAAGGAGGCGATCGACGCCGGCTCGATCGATCCGTCCGGTACAGTGATCAAAGAACCCGGGACCGGTAAAATCGTTAGTTTGTTAGAGGCTATAAGCAACGGGATAATAGATCCTAGAGCGGGCAGGCTTATCGAAGACCCATCGGGAAAGAGCCTTGACTTCGCGAAAGCCCTGGACCAGGGTTATATTCTCACCGCAGAAGCTAGGGTAAGTGGCACTCTATCTTGCCTCTCTATTTCTTTCTTCTTTTTCTTTCTCACACGGCGGAACTCGTCGTTCTTACACGGCGTTTTGTTGCATCGGTGCACACGAAACTTGTTCATTCGTTTCGTCGGGAGAGGGTGGACACCGAGTTTGCTACCAGTAGAAAGTAACCGCTAATAGAGCGCTAAGTGTAACGATATAGCGATCGATAGCAGCTTACGAATGCGAAGCATACGTATGTGTAGTGAATCCGTAACTCGTCCACCCTTGCTTCTTAGTTACTCGACGGACCCGAAATTTTTTTATTTTTTTTTTCTGTACACGGTTTCGAAAATTTCGATTTTTGTTCATTTTACAACTTTTTGATTTACTTTTCTTTTGTTCGTTTTCTTTTTCTTCAACGCTGACAAACGAGCAAATATTGTACATACGTGGTAGATTTTTTGTACTCTCGGTACATCGGCGAACATTTCGTGTGCACCAACCTGACGCTCCACCTTACCCTCGCAACCTTATCCTCGCTGTTAATTTTTGTCCTTTATTTCTCTCTCTCTCTTTTTTTTTTGTCATTTTTGTCGATCTGTCTAATTCGGTTTTCACGCCTTTCTCTACTTTTTTCTTTTTTTCTCTCTCTTCGTTTACGTTTTACGCTATTTATTTTTGTCCTCTATCTTTTCACATCTAATCCTCTCTTTTTAACCGCTTGCCAAAGGTTATGGATCGTTACGTATTGTACGCTTACGATGCATCCTGTCGACTATCGCTCTACGTGTGCGACGATAGCCGACCTTGTCTCGCGATTGTTCATACTATCACTACCGTATGATGCTTGCCGGTAGCAGCAAAAACTGTAACAGCAACAGCGATAATCGTAACCAAATCACATCGTTGAACATCACTCTCCGGCATCAGAATCCCGCATGGAGAACCCTTCGAGCGTGCCACGATCCGTTCCCACGAACGAACCACGGTCCGTAACGACCTCCGAATCGATCGGATTCGATCGTCTCGAATCGCGAGAGTTTTTCGTCAACGCATCGATCGAGCGGATCGATCCGTTTCACGTGGGGCGCTCTCCTCCCTTCTTTCCCTTCGTTCGCACTCGCATCTCATACACACCAGGACGCACGTCATTCGTTTCACGTAACAGGGGGCTATAATTATCATACTACTAATCGACCGGTGTGCGTTTCGCCGATTAAAACGAAATAGAAAAAAAAAAAGAGAAACAAAAGAATCAATAACGACTGCGTTCGCCCGCAGAAGACGTCTAATCACTCGTCGTAACTCGCGGGTGTTAACTCTAACGCGATTCTATCGATCTTTCGTGTGTCGCCTGATCGCATCGGCAATGCTAACTCGATCATAAGTATTAATCGTAATAACGTTTGTTGTAATTTGCACGTTGGTTCGCGGAACGTTTCGCGCTTCCCTTCGAACGACTCCTGGACACGGTGCGATCGATGTCTCGATGTATCGTCGTTTTTGTTTCGCGATCGATCGTAAGATCGATACCACGGATGCACGGGACAGGGGTACGGATAGAAGGGAAGCGTGAAACGATGCGAGTGAAACGAATAATGGTATTAACGTCGTGATCATGACACCGATGAGACACCTGTACTCTTCCCATGGTATATAACGAACGAAACCATCGAATCGACAGCGACTAGTCGTTCAACGCGTGGCCACGTGTTACGTGTGATCGCATGCTTCGACAGGTTTACCATTGGACGCACACCACACACCCCCCCACATTTATCAAAACAATCTGCCCCAAACCCCGTAAAACCCCCAGCCCGATTTTTATTACCCATCGAACGAACCCATTTATTTCTCGATCTTTTTACATTGCAATTGTTACACTGAAGTTTTCCTTTTTTTCAGGTATTATCGTATTCGTTTTTAGCTCGATCCTGTTTTACTTTCTAGCACGAGTTTGCGGAAATCTCACGAGCACGTAGCATACAGCCCTGGCATTCACTACCGTACGAATCCCGTCGTGTCGCGAACGCGCGACACGTTTCCTTCCAGCTCAAAAACCACCCTGAAATGCCCCCCCGAACAACCATGTCCCCCCCTATTCGTCATTTCGTTTGTCACAGTCGTCATTTGTCGTATCGCGAAATCGTATTCTTTCAGTTTATATATACTTGCTTGCAGACGCGTCTTATTGACGAGAACGCGGCTTCCGTTCTGTTACCATCGTTCGCTTGCCGACTGCATATAAGAACAAAACCACGTACGGGTACGAGTATGCAGTTCGATTACTCGCTGGCAGATCAATCAGACCTCTTGGGTTCTTCTAAACTGTGTTTTTTGTTTTTTTACTTATTATACATTTATATTGTATACATATAACGTTGTCACGTTTTTTTACGTTCCAAGTGTGTGTATGTGTTTTGCATGCGTGAGATACGTTTATAAGCTTACCGTATCCCCTTACTTTTTTTTTCCATATATATATTTATATATATTTATACATATATACATACAACTTTTTTTTTTTTTTTGTTTTCTCCGTTTACGACTTAACACGTTGATCCTTACAGAGCGACCGCCGTTGGTAAGGGGGCGGTTTTTCAATTATCCTTCTCGTTACGTTTTAAGAAAGCACGTTAGACGATAACGTATACCGTTAAGTCGCGCTCGCATTGCCCGTTGCGATTCGTATCAACATCCGCACGTTTCTCTGTTCCAAATCATTGTAGCAAGCGGTCGAGGAGAAGTACAAGATGTGCGACGAAACGTCCTCGAGGTTGCTGCAATGGATATCCGAAATCGAAGAGAAATTGGCCAACCAGGACAACGTCAAAGAGGACGTCGATCAGCTTCGAAGTCAGATAAACGCGATGAAAGTAAGCACGATCTCGTATCCGTGTAATTCTGGTATTCCTCGAGGGTCCAGCGACGATATCCTCGATAACTGCGTCGCTTCGAGATTCGACAATTCCTCGATTCCATGTTTTCAGGAGATCAAAGAAGACCTGGAAGCTCATGCACGACCGGTCTCCTCCTGTCTCGACCAAATTCGTCAGGTTGATCTAACCGGTGGCAACGTACTGTCCTTCGAAGAAGTGTCCACCTTGGAGAGAAACGGTCAATCTCTAAAGACCAGGTTCCAGAGAGCCACGGATCGAACCGAGAGAATGGTGAAACGTTTGATCGCCGCCAGAGACGAGCTGGTCAAATTCAAGTGAGTATCGCGAAGAGTATTTTGTTCTTCGTCTTCTTCTTTAATTAACCGACGATTCTTGTGTCCCGCAGGAACGAGTTGTCCACGTTCTCTCAGTGGCTGGACAACGCGAGGCGAGTCTTGGAAGAGAAGGAACATTCCCTCTCCGATCTGAACAGATTGAACAGCAGCACCGACGCTACGCGTGATTTCATCAGCGACGTTATCGCGCATCAGGCCGATCTACGATTCATCACAATGGCCGCGCAGAAATTCGTCGACGAGAGTAAAGAGTTCCTTCACGTTCTGAACGAATTCCGTACCAGTTTGCCGCAGAGATTGCCTCACAAAGAGCCGGTAGCCAGTCAAGACTCTCCCGTACGCGGCGAAGTCTCGATCGTCACCGCCCAATACAAAGATCTACTATCACGAGCGAATCTTTTGTCAGATAAACTTTCCGGGGTCGGTGGAAGGCAACGTGATTACCACGAGTCCTTGGAGAAAGCCAGAACCTGGCTGAAGGAAGTCGAACCCAAGGTTCACAGAGCCATCTCCGAGTCAATCGCGGCGGAACCGAAACAAGTCGAGGATCAACTGAGCAAAGCGAAAGCGCTCAACAACGAAATGCTCGCCAACGAACGGTTAGTGGAGAACGTGAAGGTCACCGTCGATGCTCTCTTGAGGTCTCTCGATGGACAACTAACACCGAAAGAAGTCGACGAACTGGAAGAGCCCGCGAGAGCCTTGGAAGACAAGTATAGACAGTTGACAAACGCGATTGGAGAGAAGTGTCAAGAATTGGATGCCGCGTTGGTTCGTAGCCAGGGTGTGCAAGATGCACTGGACAGTTTAGTGCTTTGGCTGAACAACATCGAGAGCCAGTTCAAGTAAGCGAGAAACTTCGTGGAATATTCTATCGGGATTGTAATCGAGCAGAATTGAACGTGGACTGTTGTTTGTTTGTTTGTAGGAACATTCAACGACCGGCCAGCTTGCAGAAAGAACGTCTGGAAGAGCAACAGAGGGATCAACGTCTACTTCAAGCGGATTTGGACAGTCATCGTTTGAGCGTGGAAGCGGTTGCAGGTAGCGCGCGGGATCTACTCACGAACTCGAGCAACGCACGAATCGCGAAGCGTATAGAGGGCAAGCTAAAGGACGTCCAGGGCAGGTTCGAGAAGTTGATGGACAAGTCGTTGCGCCGGGGTGAATTTCTCGATGAAGTCGCCCAAGCTCTCGGTGATTTCTTGGTCGAGACGACGAAATTCGACAGCTGGTATGCCCATATGATCGAGGCGCTCGAGTCGAGGGACTTGAGTAAACTGGATGTTGCCGAGTACGAGAACAAAATGACGAACTTGATGGACAAACGGGAGGACCAACGATCCAACTTCGAGGACTTGATCCGCAACGGAAAGAACTTGATTTCGAAGAAGGACGTCACCGACGTCGCTCAGATCAGAGACAAGATCAAGGCCCTCGAGTCGCAGTGGAAGGAAGTGAATAATCTGATCGACGAGAAACAACGGCTCAGCAAATCCAGAGCCGAGCAACTTTCCGCGTACGAGAAGCTTCGCGATCAAGTTATCGATTGGCTAACGCGCACCGAGAACAAAGTTCAGGGTCTCGAACCTGTTGCGGTCGACTTGGAGAAGTTGAAGAGACAAGCCGACGAACTGAAACCTATCCAGAAAGAATATCGCGATTATGGTAATACCGTAGACAAAGTGAACGACCTTGGAAGCGCCTACGATGGCTTGCTCAAGGAACGCACCGAAAGTCCAACGCGTCGTCGTGGTAGTACCAGTCCGACCAAAAGACCAGGTATATATCATAACCACCTTCGGTCCCTTTAATCGCTATCGTTCCTGCCTAATCGCTTGATAACATTTTCATGACGGTTCATCTCTTCATGACTGAACGATCATCACTACTCCATCACTGTCACACTTCACTCAACTCTCACACATTTTTTTTTGTAGTACGACGAATGTCACAAGACGGTCGCTCACCATCTCCCGCTAAATTGTATGCAGCTCAAAGTCCGGTCTCCCCAGGTGGTAGCAGCGGATTCAGTAGCCGCCGCTCCAGTCAAGACGGTTTTCACCTTGAGGACCTGTCGCCTGTTCGGCAACAGCTCTCCGAGATCAACAATAGATACGAATTGCTGGGCGTCCGCTTGACCGACCGGCAAACGGAATTGGACAACGTGAAGGACGAACTGAGGAGACACGTGGACAACTTGAAGACTCTGTCCCAGTTTCTGGAAAAGGTAACGCGTTTATTTCAACACCGAGTACATCGACCGATAGGAGGCACTTGTAATTTCCATTTGTGCAAGCTTTTCTTTTCGACTTTGCAGATTCAGCGACAAATACCGAAAGAGAGTATGCCGAGCACGAAAGAGGAGGCGGACAAGACGGCGAAACAGATCAAGACCGTGATCGAAGAGATGTACGAAAAGCAATTGTTGCTCGATACCACCAAGACTCAAGTACGTGATTTGGTCAGACGTAAGAAAGGGGCCGATGGTGTGGACAAATTGAACGATGAAATGGAAGACGTAACCAGCCGATGGAGATCGTTCAGCGAACAATGTAAAGATAGAATAAAGTTCCTGGACGACGTTAAGGACTTCTATGACACATCGGAGGGCCTGGTATCGTGGTTAGGATCGAAGGAAAGAATGTTGGACGCGTTGGGTCCCATCTCAGCCGATCCTAGAATGGTCGCTAGTCAGGTGCAACAGGTACAAGTCTTGCGGGAAGAATTCCGCACCCACCAACCTCAATTAAACCATTTGATGCAAGTCGAAGAGAGCATTCGGAACGTGGTAGGAACCGATTCCACGGATGGTCAGAAAACCAGTACGAAGTTAAAATCTATCGTGGACAAGTGGTGCGATCAGTTGGCCAGACTTGACTGGAGAGCACAGAGCCTGGGCGATGCAGTCGACACTAGTCGCGAGTTCGACGCGAGTCTGAACCGTTTGCGCGACGCTCTGCAAGGAATCTCGGATAATTTGGACGAATTGACCCTCGAAAAGGACCCCAAGGATCAGTTATGGGAAATCGAGAAACTCGATAGACAATTGGAAGGCCAAAGACCTCTGCTGGCCGATGCCGAAGCAGCGGGTGCACAGCTGTGCGAAGTTCTGAGCGATCCGGCATCGAAGTCCGAGATTCACGGAAAATTGACCGCCATTGGTAAACTTTACACAAATCTTCAAAAGAAATTGGACCACAAGAAAGCCGAGATCGAAGGTAATTTGAGAGATGGAAGACAGTTCGAGGCCTCCTGTACTAAAATCTTGGGCTGGCTTGGCGACGAGCTTGGAAAAACTTCCGAGAAATTGTTGGTATCCGCTGACCGGGATGTCTTGCAACAACAAGTCGATCATCACGGGGTAAGACGATTGCTTTGCCAATTTATCGTGTCTCGTGTCAAACCCTACTTTTTCTAATGTCTTTATTGTTTGTATTTTCGTTATTTTAGCCAATATACAGAAACGCAATGAGTAAAGAATACGAAGTCATTATGCTGCTGAACAAGGGACGCGATATGCTTGCACGTTCTCAGAAAGTGGAGAATCGATCTCTGCAAAGAGACTTGGACAAAATGCAGTTCCAATGGAATCGACTGAAAAGAGAAATGCTCGATAGACACATAAAGCTGCAAACTTGCGCGGAACACTGCAAGAAGTACTACAAAGCGCAGGATACGTTCCTACCGTGGCTTCGACAAGCCGAAGACAGACTCGAGTGTTTGAAACCAGCTTCCTTTAAACGTAAGGACATTGAGAAACAACTCAAAGAACTTTCTTCGTTCAAAAACGAGGTTTGGAAACATTCCGGAGAGTTCGAGAACAACAAAACTCTTGGCGAGACTTTCCTAGGAGCTTGCGACATTGATAAACAGAACGTGAAAAATGAACTCGGTGCCATGAAGACTAGGTGGGACAAGTTGAACAACGGTAAGCTTAATCGGCCACAATTTTCTTGATTTTGTTAATCGGATCGAACCGATATATCTAAACGAATCGATGTTGTAGATTTACTGATAACTACACAATCTTTGGAAGACACTGCACGACATTTGATGGACTTTAATGAGAATTTGCGAGATTTGCGACACGGCTTGCAGCGTTGCGAGGACAAGTTGGCGTCTCACGATGCTCTTGGTGGAGCGGCTAAAGATCCGAAACTTCTCGATAGAATAAAGGTACGCAACTGTTTCAAACGTTAGGACAAGTAGTTAGTTGGTTCGATGCTCGAAGGTGATATTTTTTGTTTCAGAGTTTACGAGAAGAAACGACGAACCTGAAGAAACCTTTGCAATGTGTAAAACAACAGGCCAACGACTTGGCGAACAAAGCCGGTGAACAGGGAGTCGACGCGACTCACTTGCAAGACGAAGTGGATAATCTAACCGATCGAATCAACGACCTGCTGTCGAAGCTGGACGACAGATGCAACGAATTGCAGAGTGCGGCCACCGCGGTTGCGCAATTTAACGATCACGCAAAATCGATCAGTCAACAGGTCACCGGTATCGAGAAGGAATTGGATTCGATGAGAGCACCGGGCAGAGAAATTAAAGTCGTGCGATCCCAGATAGAGGAAACAACTAAAGTGATCACCAAGGTGAACCGATTGTACGAAGAAGTCACCGATTTAGAGGGTCTCGGAGAACGTTTAGTCGATTTTGGTTTTGCGGCTGACGCAGTAGCCACGAGAGAACAAGTTGCTGGCTTGAAACGACAGGTCGGAAAGCTCGACGATCGCTCGCGAGATCGTCACGACGAGCTTACCGCGACTCTCGACAAACTACAAGAATTCTATCAAGCGCACACCACCATCATTTCAGAGATCGACGAAGCGAACGAACAGTTCAGGAGGTTCAAGCCGGTTGGGTCGGAAGTAGAATCTATAAAGGCACAACAGGAGGACTTTAGACTTTTGAAACTTCACAAGATAGAACCTCTGGCCTGTATGGTCGAAAATTGCAACGCACTTGGTCAGTCTTTGATTCAAACTGCCGGCCGTGACGTTAACACTAACAACATCGAGAAGGATGTCGACAAAATGAACGAGAGATGGAACGATCTGAAAGACAGACTGAACGAACGTGACAGAAGATTGGACGCGGGACTTCTTCAATCGGGTAAGTTCCAGGAGGCTCTGGATGGATTGAAGAAGTGGTTGACGGACACGGAGGAAATGATCTCCAATCAGAAGCCACCGTCTTCGGATTACAAGGTGGTAAAAGCACAATTGCAGGAGCAGAAGTTCTTGAAGAAGATGTTGACGGATCGACAAGTTTCGATATCGTCTTTGTACACCATGGGACAAGAGATGGCCGCTGGAGTAGATCCCAAGGAGCGAAATATGATCGAGGAGCAATTGGAGAAAGTGCTGGACAGATTCCAGAACATAATGGACGAGGCCATCGAGAGGATGGATGCGCTCGAGCAGGCAATGGAAGTGGCTAAACTGTTCCAGAACAAACTGACACCATTGGCAATTTGGTTGGATCAGACCGAGAAACGCGTGAGGGACATGGAGTTGGTGCCAACGGATGAGGAAAAGATTCAACAACGCGTCACGGAACACGATGCTCACCACGAAGACATTCTGTCGAGGAAGCCGGAATTTAGCAAGCTCACGGAAATAGCTAGCGAGCTGATGAGCCTTGTAGGCGCGGACGAGGCAACTGCTCTGGCCGACAAATTGCAAGACGTCGCCGACAGATACGCGGCTTTGGTCGAACGGTCAGAGGCGCTGGGCGAACTGTTGCAGAGATCCAGACAGGGTTTGCGTCATTTGGTTCTCAGTTATCAAGAACTTCAGGCCTGGATGGAGGGCATGGAGATACGATTATCGAAGTATCGAGTCTTGGCAGTCCACACCGAGAAGCTTCTCCAACAGATGGAAGACCTTGCAGATCTGACCGAGGAAGTCTCGACGCGACAGACCGAAGTGGACAGTACCACCGATGCCGGTTTAGAACTGATGAAGCATATTTCGAGCGACGAGGCCCTTCAATTGAAGGACAAGCTCGATTCCTTGCAACGACGATTCAACGACTTGGTCAGCCGAGGTTCCGACTTGCTCAAACACTCGCAAGAATCTCTACCGTTGGTCCAACAGTTCCACGATAATCACAACCGCCTGATGGACTGGATGCAGGCCGCAGAATCTGCACTGCAGTCGGCGGAACCACGCGAGGACGAGATCGTACGTTTGGAAATGGAGATATCGGAGTACAGACCTGTCCTGGATAAAATAAACGCTGTTGGACCGCACCTGTCTCAGCTGTCACCGGGCGAAGGCGCTGCTACCATTGAAGGTTTGGTCACCAGGGACAATAGACGATTCGATGCTATCGCGGAACAGATTCAGCGTAAGGCCGAAAGGATTCAGTTGAGCAAACAACGATCGTTGGAGGTCATCGGGGACATCGACGATTTGCTGGAATGGTTCCGCGAGGTGGACAACCAATTGCGTGAAGCGGAACCACCGAGCAGCGAGCCCGAGATCATCAGGGTACAACTAAAGGAGCACAAGGCACTGAACGACGACATATCCAGTCAGAAAGGTCGCGTCAGGGACGTGATATCCACGGCGAAGAAAGTGATACGCGAGAACGGTCAACACGAGGACACCTCGACCATCAGAGAGAAAATGGATGATCTACGAGAAACCATGGAGATCGTTTCCGGTCTCTCGGCGGATAGACTCGGGGCTTTGGAGCAAGCGTTACCGTTAGCGGAACATTTGCGCGACACTCACATCGGTTTGGTCAGCTGGCTCGAGGAGGCCGAACAACAGGTCGCCATGCTCCCCATGCCGGCCCTGAGACCGGATCTGATCGCTGCTCAGCAAGACAAGAACGAGCTTCTGATGCAGAGCATCAACGAGCACAAACCATTGGTCGAGAAACTGAACAAGACCGGTGAGGCGTTGTTGAAGCTTTGCAACGAAGAGGAAGGCATCAAGATACAGGACATTATAGAGACAGACACTGCCCGGTACGCTGCTCTCCGAGCCGAGCTACGCGGTCGACAACAGACACTCGAACAGGCACTCCAAGAGTCTTCTCAGTTCTCGGACAAACTGGAGGGTATGTTGCGCGCTCTTTCGTCCACGGCGGATCAGGTTCACGGCGCGGAGCCGATCAGCGCGCATCCTGGTCGTTTGCGCGACCAGATGGACGAGAACTCGGCCCTGGTCGACGAACTCGCTCAAAGATCGGAAGCGTACGCGGCAGTTAGGCGTGCCGCGGACGACGTGATCAGCAAAGCGGGCAACAGGGCCGATCCGGCGGTGAAGGACATCAAACGGAAACTGGAGAAACTGAACAAGCTATGGAGCGACGTGCAGAAGGCAACCAACGAACGGGGACACACCCTCGACGATGCGTTGACCATTGCCGAGAAGTTCTGGTCCGAGTTGAACGGTGTGATGTCCACTCTACGAGAACTCCAAGACGCTCTCGCCGGTCAAGCACCTCCAGCCGCTCAACCGGCAGCCATACAACAACAACAGGTCGCTCTGCAGGAGATCAGGCACGAGATCGACCAGACGAAACCGGACGTCGAACAGGTTCGAGCTTCTGGTCACGAGTTGATGGGTCTCTGCGGCGAACCGGATAAACCGGAAGTCCGAAAACACATCGAGGATCTCGACCAAGCTTGGGACAACGTAACCGCTCTCTACGCCAGACGCGAGGAGAATCTCATCGACGCGATGGAGAAGGCCATGGAGTTCCACGAAACGCTGGAGAACCTGTTGGAGTTCCTGCGAGAGGCCGAGGAGAAGTTCACGCACATGGGACCGCTTGGCAGCGACATCGACGAAGTTAAGAAACAGATCAAACAATTGGCCAATTTCAAAGCCGAAGTAGATCCTCACATGGTCAAGGTCGAAGCTCTGAACAGGTAACCGAACACGGTTCCTCACTCTTCGCTCCGTTTTGCGTTCTTTTTCGTTATTCTTTTTTTTTCTTCTTTTTTTTTTCTTTTTTTTTCCCTTTTTTTTTGGAATTCAATGTTTCCGGGGGCCTCGAAATGTCGGTATCACCGCCCTCCCGAAGTGTTTCACGCGTGTACAGTCTCTATACCGTATTTGTCTCCTGTCGCGCGTTGCTTCCATTTGTACAGTAACAATTAGCAAGAATTTTTACCTTCTTCGTGCAAAAACAGCGAGATTCTAATCCCAACTTTTGTTTTTTCCGCGCCGGTTCCTGAACGCATAGGAGTCTGACAAGGCAAGTCAACCCTCTCTCTGTGTTGTAGCTGTAGTTAGAGCATGGCTTACATTTTATTCTTTATCGTACTTCGATCACACCGAATACATATATATACACATATATATATATATATATGTATATGTATGTATATTCCCGGTGATACCCGTGTGTGGCACCACCCAAAACCCAATTTTAATCTCGTAATGTCCGTAACAGCCGTAATACCTCAATCGCGGTCGAATAATCGATATCCTTAACTCTCTCTCTCTGTCTCACCCATTTCTCTCTGTGTTGGTTGGAGTTATCCGAAACAGTTGTTCTTATCGTCGAAGGTTCGTTGTATTTGGCTGCCTGTCTGCCTGGCTCGTGACGTGCCTGTTCTACTTACATACATAAACACACCACATCGTAGGTACTTAGTCGCAGAGACTCGAGAATGGACGAGAGTCGCAGCGTTTTTCCTCTCACAATTCGATTTACACACGGGGCAGAAAACAATGGCCGCTCGAGGTTATCCTTTCTCCTCCATCGCGCGAATTCAGAACCGTCCATCGGGGACGCCGGACGTTGAAACTCGACCAGCGTCAACCGACCTCGAGCAACCGGAAGTTTTCCTCCTCGAACATAGTTCTGTATCATTCCTCTCCCGTAGATTCGTCGACCCTGTGTTCATTCTGACTAAACACGGAATTAAACGTACGAGTCCAAATAACGGCCGTACCATTTAGTACTACCTCCCCAATGGTGTACGCTTTCTCACATCTGGGCGTACGGATCGCGTATCGTATGGATCCACGCGTATCGTTCAACGTTTTCTCGTGACGTTTCAGACAAGCCGCCGAACTTACGGAGAGGACATCCTCGGAGCAGGCTGCCGCCATCAAGGAACCGCTCAGCGCGGTGAACAAACGATGGGACGGGTTGCTCAGAGGGCTGGTCGAGAGACAGAGACTACTCGAGAACGCTTTGCTGCGTTTGGGACAATTCCAACATGCCCTCGACGAGCTTCTGGTATGGATCGAGAAGACGGACGACACCCTGGACAACTTGAAAGCGGTGGCTGGCGATCCACAAGTGATCGAGGTGGAATTGGCCAAGTTGAAAGTGTTGGTGAACGACATCCAAGCCCACCAGACGAGCGTCGATACTCTGAACGACGCCGGTAGACAGCTGATAGAAGACGGAAAGGGTACAGCCGAAGCGTCGACGACGGCCGAGAAGTTGAGCACATTGAATCGTCGGTGGCGCGATTTGTTGCAACGCGCTGCCGATCGTCAACGAGAACTGGAGGACGCTCTCAGGGAAGCGCAATCTTTCACGGCGGAGATTCAGGATCTTCTCTCGTGGCTCGGCGACGTGGACAACACCATAGTGGCTTCGAAACCGGTCGGAGGACTCCCGGAGACCGCCTCGGAACAGCTCGAACGATTCATGGAAGTTTACAACGAGTTGGAACAGAATCGTCCAAAGGTCGAGACGGTTCTCCAACAGGGTCAGGAGTATCTGAAACGAGCCGACACTCACAGCGCGGGAGGACTCAATCACAATCTGAAGACCTTGAAGCAACGATGGGACAACGTGACGGCGCGTGCCAGCGACAAGAAGATCAAGCTGGAGATCGCGTTGAAGGAGGCAACCGAGTTCCACGACGCCCTCCAAGCGTTCGTCGATTGGCTCACCAACGCGGAGAAGATCCTCACCAATTTGAAACCCGTGTCGAGGGTAATGGAGACCATCCTTGGCCAGATAGAGGAGCACAAGACCTTCCAGAAGGACGTGGGCGTTCATCGCGAGACCATGCTGAATCTCGACAAGAAGGGAACCCATCTCAAGTATTTCTCGCAAAAGCAGGACGTGATTTTGATAAAGAACTTGTTGATAAGCGTGCAACACAGATGGGAAAGGGTGGTTTCCAAGTCCGCCGAAAGAACGAGGGCACTGGATCACGGATACAAGGAAGCCAGGGAGTTCCACGATGCCTGGTCCAGCCTGATGAACTGGCTAGACGAGACCGAGAAGACTTTGGACGAGGTCGCCGGTGACGGTGGCCTCGGTGGAAACGATCCCGAGAAGATAAAGGCGCGATTGAACAAACATCGAGAATTACAGAAGGCGTTGAGCGCGAAACAGGGTACGTACGACACCACCATGAAGAATGGCAAATCGTTGAAGGACAAGGCTCCAAAGACCGACGAGTTCGCGCTGAAGGAACTCTTGAACGAACTGAAGAACAAATGGACCACCGTGTGCGGCAAGTGCGTGGACAGACAGAGGAAACTCGAGGAGGCTTTACTGTTCTCTGGACAGTTCAAGGATGCCATTCAAGCGTTGCTCGAGTGGCTAAGCAAGTCCGAGAAACAACTGGCGAACACTGGACCTCTCCACGGTGATTTGGACACCGTGGTGAACTTGGTGGAGCAGCACAAGACCTTCGAGAAGGACTTGGAGTCTCGAGCCTCTCAAATGGAATCTGTCATCAAAACTGGTCGCGAATTGCTCGCAAAAGCGACACCCGAGGACGCATCCGCCATTGGCTCTCAGCTCGCCGAATTGAACGATCTCTGGAACACGGTGTCCCGTTTGTCCACCGAGAAGACCGATCGCCTCGAGGACGCCCTGAAAGAAGCGGAACGTTTGCACAAGGCGGTTCACGTGCTCCTCGAATGGCTAAGCGACGCCGAGATGAAGCTGAGGTTCGCCGGACAGTTACCGGAGGACGAGCAAGAAAGCAGAAATCAACTGATGGAACACGAGAAGTTCTTGCGCGAGCTGCTCACCAAGGAGGTCGAGAAGGATCAGACCTTGGAGCTGGCTCACGCGATTCTCGCCAAGGCTCACCCGGATGGGGTTCTGGTCATCAGACACTGGATCACGATCATTCAGTCGAGATGGGAGGAGGTCTCCACTTGGGCACTACAAAGGAAACAAAGACTGGAGAATCACATGCGAGGACTTCAGGTATTGATGGTTACGGGTGTAGCTAGAGCTCGAAACGAGCGTACAATTTGTTCGAGTAGTTCACTTGTTGTTTTTATTGCATCGCGTGTTACTTTATCGTTTGTTGCGTCTTGCAGCACCTCGATAACCTCTTGGAAGAGCTACTCTCGTGGCTGGAAGGCTTGGAGAACACGCTGAACGCGCTCGAAGCCGAGCCTCTACCGGACGACAAGGCCACTTTGGAGACGCTGATCGCGGATCACCGAGAATTCATGGAGAACACCAGCCGTAGACAGACCGAGGTCGACCGTGTTTGCAAAGCCAGACAGATCAAAGCGGTCAAGGACACCAAGAAGATATCGAAGGCTAAGTCACCCGCGCCTACGTACGTTTATATTATTATTTATTCTCTTACTCCGATCCCAAACTTGTTCTTTTAGCGAGTTGTCGCGGATGGATCGCCAAGGATCGCGCTCGTCGATATATCATCGCTCCCCCGAGGTAGACGGAATCGCTAGCGAACGATACTCGCCTGTATTTGCTTCCACGAAATCCCGGTTTACCATTCGACGACCGTATTCTCTTGATTTCCACGTTTGTTTTCCGTTTTTGCGTGAGCTTTGGCGTATTGGAAGTCACGCTTGCTCGTGCATGTTGTTTCGTAATTATCCCTTTCTTTTTCCTTTTTTTTTTCTTCTTTTTTTTTCTTTAACTTGTTGCTGCGTGAAAAGTTTTCGTTAAAGATCGATCGCGGACGTCTGCGAGGACAACTGGAACGACGGAAAGGTGCGTTGTCGAAGGAATACGGTTCTCTTCGTCTAGTTCTGTCGGCTTACAAGCTCCGTCGAAGTTCGATCGGTATTACTTCGTAGCAGTATTTCGAGAGTGAACACGACAAATGAATGCGCATTGTAGGCAGCATGGTAGAGAGTAACTTTTGAGTCGAGTTTCATAGGACGAACGGAGCGCATCCGAGGCGTACGGGATGTTTCGCTAACTCTTTAGCTAGAATTTTTGCAATTTGATTCTCTTGCCATTAAAAATTATCGTATTGCGTTACGACTTCAAAAAAAGGAAAAAAAGAAACACTTGCAACGTCATCGACACGTCCACGACGAATGCGTAAAGAAGTTTGCGAAACACCCTGTAACGGTACAGAGAATAGGCCTGGTAGTGTACAACGGGCCTAACTAGATCGGTATCGTGGCCTATTCTCTCTGTTTTCTCTGTTTGCTCGTCTCGCGAGGAAGCCAACGGCCGATCGCTGACTTGGGACACGGCGATCGGTGCACGAAATGCGGCGAATTTCGTCGCGCGGTGTCTGATAGAAGTGTCGAGTGATGTGACGCATGTTCCTGTTTAGCCGAGCCAGCCCGGGCCGTGAGAGAACACCAGATTCGTTGCCGCACATTGGCCCACGCTTCCCACCCAAAGGAAGGTTCGTCACACCCATCCTTACTTCGATTCTCTGCTTGCCCATGCTCTGCTTTCAACCGTAACACATACCAGTATCTTGGTTTTTCGCTTGTAGTTGAATCGATCACGTTGGTCGCATCACGGACCGATAAATAATTACTCTCTTTCGTTTCTTATTCACCGATTCTTCGTTACTCACGTTCGTCACGATTCACGAAATAAAAAGAAACGGTGCAACCACAGTTCTAACGGACCGTGGGTCCTCATCTTTTGCTTTCTTTGCTTCACATGCTTAGTTTACGTGATGCCCGATAATCCTGTGGAAAACAATGTTTACCTCGTGTATCGTTTACGTGTACAGCAAAGGCGCCGAACCGGAGTTCCGTAGCCCGAGGGTGAAGCTTCTCTGGGACCGATGGAGACACGTTTGGATGTTGGCCTGGGAACGTCAACGCAGACTCCAGGACAAGTACAATTACATCCAGGAACTGGATCGCGTCGCGAACTTCAGCTGGGAGGATTGGCGTAAGAGGGTAAGCGCTTAAAGAATCTTTCGACGTAGTTTACATTCTTTTATCGTACAACGAACAGTTTATCATCCAACGAGGAACACGCAAATTAACAATAACCGCATTTTCGCAGTTCCTGAAATTCATGAACCACAAGAAATCCAGGCTGACGGACCTCTTCAGGAAGATGGACAAGAACAACGATGGTCTGATTCCTCGCGAGGACTTCATTCAAGGGATCATGAACACCAGTCAGTCTCGTTCACTTTTTTATCGTTGCAAATACCGTATCGAAGATAACGGAGCACCGCTAACTCGATCTTTGTTCGTAGAATTCGAGACTTCGCGGTTAGAAATGGGAGCAGTCGCGGATCTGTTCGATCGCCACGGCGAGGGATTGATCGACTGGAAGGAGTTCATCGCCGCCCTGAGACCGGATTGGGAGGAACGCAGAACGTACAACGACACGGACAAGATTCACGACGAGGTGAAACGATTGGTGATGCTCTGCACCTGTCGCCAGAAGTTCCGAGTGTTCCAAGTCGGCGAAGGAAAATACAGGGTAGGCCAAAGAGGGTTCCGTTCTCTGTTCCGTGTGTAGACAAACATGGAAATTCGTCTGACGCGAGATTTTACCTTGCAGTTCGGTGACAGTCAAAAATTACGACTGGTTCGTATTCTACGATCCACCGTGATGGTACGAGTCGGTGGTGGATGGGTAGCCTTGGACGAATTTCTATTAAAAAATGACCCTTGCCGCGGTGAGTATTTCTCCCATCGATTTACTCTATCTCTTTCTCTCTGTTCCGTTACCGTCGAATTACTCTGTCGGAATCGATGAATCTAGGTGATAAGTTTCGACTTTTTGAACGTACTCGAGTAACGTACTCGAGTCGAACGCGAACGATTCCCGACTCTCGCGGCTTTCAATACTTCCTACGACCGTTCCGTCTCGTCCCTGTCTGCCTTGAACGCGACACAGATCGACCGGTACTCGATCAAGAACGATTACTTCACTCTTTCCCGAACCCCTCTTTTCCCTATCCAAAGAGGCAGCTAAACGCGTTTATGTTTCTTTCACCGAATAGAGACGCGTGTGGGATTGAATCGATTGTTCTGATTTTTGTTTGTATTTTTTTTTCCCTTTGTTTCACGTTTTTCTTTTTCGTTTTCATTTTGAATTGTGCGTTCGAACTAACGTTGCGTGCTTTTTACCTTGAGTTCTGCCAAGTTTGTGTTTCATTAATTCCCCTACGGTACTAAATCATTACTCGTTCGTTTCCTGCTGCCTCGGGAATATATATATATTTAATATATATATACTCGTGTCCACACGTTCATTCGCGTAACATTCTCCATACTAAAATTCATTCGCTAAACAATTCTCTCACTAACCAGACCCTTCGTCGAGTCTCTTCGTGCAGGGCCGCGCGAGCATTTGTTTCATGTGTCGCATATTCGTTAGCGCATTTACCGTACGTGTACGATCTCAGCTCCTGAGGTACGAAATGTGAGCGTGACTAATATCATTAACCGACCTTTCACGACTTTAACATACGTGTATGTACATAAGCTGAAGAGGAAAAAGAAGAAAAACTAAGCGTGCGCTCGTTATAATTGTGGTCTCCGCTTCGCGCGTATCTTACCTGCGTATTTGCTAGGTTTCGTGTTGGCTTTGTTACTAACGATGAACGAACCGTCCCGTTCCACGAACAAATTGGCAACGGAGTTGTACGGAGCGATTGGAACGTCGTGTTTTTAACAACGAATCGAATACTAGGAATGAAAAAAAAAAACAGCGTCGAGTGTTCGTGGAACGCGATCGTTCGCTCGGTTACCATAGCGAATAGAGTATTTTGGTACTTTAGGAGACTCGTATCGCTTGTCATTAGTCTAACGTTAAACGACCGATCCTCTGCCGTTCCCTGGTTCCTCCGAAACATAATGTCTCCATCTGGTTCCATCGAAACATCTCGTTTTATTGCGCACAACTTTGGTGACATACCTTTCCGACATCACGTGTATCTTTCATTATTGCGCATCGAGTTTATGAATATTGCATGCATTCGTTTATCTTACAAAAACAAAAAAAAAAACAAAAAAAACAAAAAAAAAAGAAAAGGACAATCACTAAACTCCTCAAATCGTGATTAACTCGTCAAGTTTTTCTAATGCCGATACCGGACCCTAACAAACCGGAACAACACGAGGGTTGGTGTCCGCTCGGTGAGAATCTTTTTATATGGGAATAATTGCGACTCGCGGCCCGTACGTCACAACGAACAATGTTTAACAAATATCGAGAAATAACTTTGATACAACTTCGTCACAATTATCGCGTAGAAATCACGAATCAAGATCGTACTGGCCACGAAATCGACGTTTTGGTATATCTTGCATGATACATATTTGTACGTGTACATACGTTTGCTTCCTTGCAACGGATTCGAATCTTGTTGTGTACTTTAGTTCGTTTCGCGTGTTTGTCGTGCAGAACTCTTGCGTGCGCGTGTGCGTGTGTGTATAAAGTGGCATGCAAGACGATGATCTAATATCGTGTGTACTCTAACAAACAACGATAGACGCGTAACCGCGTAGTCTCGTCTTGCGTTTATCTACGGTCAATTAGTACGGTCGTTCATACCCTCGGATCATTTCCTATTTCATTACTCGGCGGAACGTAGAGATTCGTTTCCTGGATGTCGTCCCTTTGAATCGATGTCATCCTGCATCGAAAACCCATTTTGTATTTACGCACCGTTTTAGCGCCCGTCGAAAGTCAAAGTCGAACTTAACCAAGGAGTTCTGTTCTCGAGGGATCTAGGACTCAAGGGCTTCGGTACTCAAGTTATATACTCGAAGAGTTCAGTTACCAAGGGGTTCGGTACTCAAGTAGTTCTGTACCCAAGGAATTCGATACTCAAGGGGTTTATTACTCGAGTAGTTCTGTACCCAAGGAATTTGATATTCAATGGATTCGGTACTCGAGTAGTTCTGTACCCAAGGAATTCGATATCTAATGGGTTTAATACTCGAGTAGTTCTGTACCCAAGGAATACGATACCCAAGGGGTTTAATACTCGAGTAGTTCTGTACCTAAGGAATTCGATACCCAAGGGGTTTATTACTCGAGTAGTTCTGTACCCAAGGAATTCGATATCCAATGGATTCGGTACTCGAGTAGTTCTGTACCCAAAGAATTCGATACCCAAGGAGTTTAATACTCGAGTAATTCAGTTACCAAGGGATTCAGTACTCGAGTAGTTCTGTACCCATGGAATTCGATATCCAATGAATTCGGTACTCGAGTAGTTCTGTATCCAAAGAATTCGATACCCAAGGAATTTAATACTCGAGTAGTTCTATACCCAAGGAATTCGATACCCAAGGGATTTAGTATTCAAGAGGTTCTGTATCTAAAAGATTCGGTACTCGAGTAGTTCCGTACTTAAGGGATTGAGTACTCGAAAATTGCTCAAAAAAAAAAAGTTCACTCTCGAGTAAATTCGTACATCGACGCGTTAAACGTCAATTAACAATTTGATTTTCGACGCCGACGCTATTGTTCGCATGTCGTTCGAATTTTATTCGCGTTATTTAAGTGTAATTAACGGGAAATGAACGCCGATATCGATGATAAAAACAACTTGTACATACCTCGCGTGATCTCGCGTCACTTTCAATTCTGGAAACCGTAGAGAATCGATAGAAAATCATCGCGGTTCTTCGACACGTAATCGACACGATATTTGTCTATGTTTATTATTCTCGATCCTTATTCGAACCCTGCAACTCTTACCCGAACATACGTTCTATAATACACTGTATTTTTTTTTCTCTTTGTTTTTCACCGTACACTCGCACACAAACATACCGTGTACGCCGCTGCCATCGCTCTAACAACTATCGCTACTATCGCTGCTACTATTACTCTTCGCCGTTACTGTTGCTGTTATCCCTGATACTCTCTGTCTTTCGACTCCTCTACTTTCTTTCTGCGCATTCGCGTCAAATCTCGTTAAATCCGAATCGACGTACGATTCGTTGCGCATGATTGTCGAAAACGCGGCTGCAAATATACATATTCTCTAACCGTACCACGTCGCTTCACTTACTACTCTCTGTCATCGATTTCGCTCTGATTTTTACATATTCTCAATGCCTTTAAAAACAAACAAACCAAAAAAAAAAAAACAATCTACCTGTCGGCTGCCCGTTAATTATCCGCTCTCTGTATATCGTATTTTCATTTTCCCCTTATTTCTGTGCTCTGTTATCTCTCTCTCTCTCTCTCTCTCTCTCTCTCTGTTTCACATTCTCTCTGTTTCTCTGTCTGTAAAAAATATCTGTACTCTTCGCCCCCCATAAATCCCGGCATATATGTCCTGTAACGGCTTCCTTCTAACTTGCGTGCACGCAACACACCACTGTAGCCAAGGGAAGAACGAATATCGAGCTGCGAGAGCAATTCATATTGGCGGACGGCGTCAGCCAGACAATGACGGCGTTCAGATCGAAGCCGAGCCCGACCTCGACGTTGCAGCGTACGCAAATCTCATCCGCGAATGCCGGACCGATCACCAAGGTAACGTCACCATTCTCTCGTCCCGTTCGATGGATCGTGAACGTGGTCCACGAGGTGCCCGAAACCCTCGATCCGAAACGTATTCTTGTTTCGCGAGCTCTGAACGTACGCGATCACGATCCATCCAGGGACATTGTCTACTCTCGTTTATCTCTCTTGCACATACTCTCTCTCTCTATCTCTCTATCTCTCTATCTCGCGCGTTCTATTCGCCCCTCCCCGATCGTGGGAGAGACACGAGACACGATGCAAAAAAAAAGAAACAAAAAAAAATTGGATCGCTGGATCGTTCGTTGATCCGTTCAGCCTGAAACCCGATCGATGCTCCGCTGGGAACGATCGCGCTCCGGATCGAGTGAAGTGTCATTTCGGGAGTACGATTCGTCTTCGATGGTTCGGAATCGTACCGATCGACGAGTTGTCATCTCGTATCTCCGTTGCACAGAGTCCGTACACCGAAGAAAGGTATCTCTGTAAATGGAATCGAAAACGATGGAACTCGATACGATGAGAATCTTCCACTCGTTCGAATCGACGATCTCGGTCACCGCGAAGCAGACGAGTGCTCCTGAAAATGTATTCGTTCGATCTCGAGTAAAGAGGAAACGTCAAGTTTATCAGAGGATGGTTTCTCGGAGGTTCCTCGGTTCGATGTCGAATCTTCAACGTCCCACGGAACGTTACACCACACGACTAGTCGTCTCGACTGGTCTTGGCTTGCCCCCGGTCCTCTTTCTCTTTGATCTTGCCTAGCCGATGGTCGATGTCTCTTGATCGTATCCGCCCGCGCATATTGGGGTAAGTACTACCTAGCCGCCTTGAGAGGACAGCAGGCCGCTCGACGTTTATTTTCTTATCCTCCGCATGCGAGCATGTCAGCTTAGAGAGACGGTAGCAGTCGTCGCACCTAGAGCTACCCTAGACCGCCCACGCACCTCGAGGTAGTCGCTTCAGTCACCCCTTCTCTCCGACTCGGTTCCAAAAACACCCCCCACGAAGCTCCCTTTCAGTTTTCAGCCCCTGTTTTCCCCCCAAGTCCCTCACCCCCAACCCCCAACCACGCTGATATGCGTCTTCGAATCGGTATATCAAGATCGTGCCGTGAATCGAGCCCTACGGCGCCTCGCCGAGGGAATATAGTACCTCACCTCAGGAGATGCGATTTCACGAGACTCTCTCTCTCTCTCTTTCTCTCTATTTTTCTCTCTCTCTGTCTGTCTATCTATATCTACCTCTCTTACTATTATCTCTCTCTCTCTCTCTCTCTCTCTCGTTTCCGTACTTCGTGAACCGACATCGTCGGTTCGAGCGACCTCGACACGCTCGAGATCTTCACGGCCGACCGTCTCCGTCCGCGAAACACGGAGGCTTCGACCGAGAGATCGAGTTAGCCAAGTATACGCCCGAGGGTGCACCTAGAATCGCGTCGATCGGTCGAGGCTTCCAGGGTTCCGTTCGAACGACGGACAAACCGGGAGTAGAAACGGTACGCCAGGTACGACCGGTGGTACATTCCTAAACTTTTCGTTTGTGGTGTAGCGGAGGAGTTTATGAGCCAGCTGACGCCGATATTTGAGAGTTTGAGGCAAAAGGAGGACCTCCCGTGCTCGTATCCCCTCCACATGCACGCCCCCTCTTATCATTGGGTAAATAAGAACTCTATTCTCTGATTTCTGCTGTCGTTGGTGTGACACACGGTGTACCCGATAATCTATATTTGTTTTTCTTTCGTGTACTCTGTTTCTCACCGTTTTCTGTTCTCGTTCTTTCTTTTCTTTTTTTTTTTCTTTCTTTCCTTCTTTCTCTTAGTTTTGTCTCCGTATTGTTTTTAATTTTCGACTTCCTGTTCTATTTTATTTTTGGGTTTCTGCCTCTGCGAGTGCGCTTACGTTCCGCGGCATCGTATGGCGACCGATGGAACGGGACGCCTCGTTGCTCGTTACTCTCGACGACCGACCCGTCGTATCGATCTCGCGATCCTACGATCCCGTGTACAGCTCGCTCGAACGAGAACGAGGTCCCGGAACGCGCACGCGCGAACCGCTGGCTCTCCCCACCCGTCGTTTCTCACGAACGACCCGCGATCGTGGGCCGCGCCGATTGCTCGCGAGTCGAACCGAGCACTCCGACTCGGGAAAGATCGTCCCGCTCGGCCCCCCACCACCCACCACCACTGGGTCCAGGGAAACTCTCCGGCCCGCTACCCATTCCCTCATGGAGCGCGTGCGCTCTCGGACCGGGTTCTCGCTCGGTCGAGCTGTACCACATTTTTGTTTTTTTTTTAAGTTTGCGCTGCTGCTGTCGCTGCCGTTGCCCTCAGCATCCCCGCCGCTCGTATGCGTCACGATTCTCGCATTGTAATACGCGCGTCCGCGAACCAGACGCCCTCATCGACATATGGCATAGCTTTCATCGAAGAATCATGCATGCGGTAGAAAACTGGTAGATCCCGTAGCTCGACGACTGGCGACCATGTTCTCACGGTTTAGGTGCATTCGCGTCGTTAGGTGTCCATCGTGCCTGCCACTATCCCACGTGTGCGACACTGGACACAGTGGAGCACAAGATCGGATAGCTCACGAGCGCGAAATTTGCAAGTTTCCACGCTTCGTTGCAACTCGTCTCGACCGTGAACCGTTCCCAGCGAACGTTCGCAAACTTGGAATTGTTTTAACGTGGGAACGTGGCTTCGTATCGGCGCGCAATGTTTCCAAAGTACGAGCGCGTCGACGAGGAACACGATTCGTTCACCTCCTCGGCGCACAACGATGTTACGTGTTGCGCACCGATCGTACGATCGAACAAGCGCATGTTTCTTTCATGCCACGTCGACCCTAACGTTTCCTCGTTCGTCGCGGAATAATCCCACCGAGACCCGCCAAGTAGCTCCCGGGTTATTCTTTTGTTCGATATCCACGAGTCCGTCGAGCCTGATTTTCAGTTGGATGCCTCTGAACGATCTCCCCTCCTCCGTAGAACGAACCGCGGGACTCTCGTAGCAAAAGGTTTGGTGGAACGATCGGTACCCTCGAGTGAGCGAGAAATGCGACGATCGGGGGTCTCGAAGATCGATCGATCGGTTCTCCAGGGTGTCGAGCGTTCCGTAACGCGTCTAGACGAGCGTTTATTGTCCATCCTCTCGCGCGACGTAACCGTGATTCTCGCGTGACGCGGATACGGTGTTACTACTGTATCGATATTGTGCATAACGATCTCCTGTATTGCTGTATTGGTGCGTGCATAGTGGCGTTGATCGGAGATACTTCGAATCACCATAAGCTACTCTATCTCTCCCAACTTCCTCTGGTAAGTTTGCATGGATCTTTCTTTTTTTTTTTTAGACGTACAAATCTCTTCCGCTCTCTTCGACCACGGGTCTTGTTTTCATTTTTCTTTCTTTTTTTTTTTTTTTCTTTCTTTTTTTCTTTCTTTCACTCGGACTCTACCGTTTTCCTTCGATCGACGAATCGATCGGTTTCCGATTCGCATCGGTGGCGTTGAAAGGTTGTAAACGAACGACCGAGCACCATCGCGAAACCGCCGTCTTCTTGCGCGGTACCGCTGACACGATCGCGCGGCTCAAGGAAGGAACCGAACCGCCCTCTTCTTTCAATCAACCGGTGTTTTCTTCGTGCTCCTCGTCGAGCATCAGACACACCTTCCGTTTCCTTCTGCCGCGCGATTTCGGCGCGTATCCGCTGTAACTAACAGCATCGACGCGCCCGATTCGCGCGTCGACCAGTCGATGAACTCTTGCTGTTTGTCTATATCTGTTTGTTCGCCTATATCTGTCTCTACACGCATCTTTCCGCTCCCGATCGCCACCGTTTCGTTCACTCGAGCTGAGATTTCTGTCGCGTAGGTGAGGGAACGCAGCGCTCGAAGCGTCCCTATGGGACAGACGCGAGCATCGCGCTCATCTTTGAGCGCAGGGACCCCGGACAGCCTGAGCGACAACGAGAGCTCGTTCAAGATTGGCTCCGCCAGGAAGACCATCACGCCTTACAGAAGCGCGATCACGCCAGGTGAGTGTGCATTATTTCGTCATGCTTGTGCTCTGGAACGTCGCATACGAGCACTTCTTTTCGTTGAAACGAAACAAATCTACATCATCGTGGTCCTCTTCGTTTACCAAATCGTTAACACGACTCTTGTTTCAGGCGGTAGTCGTCCATCGAGTAGACCGACATCGAGACCAGCGTCCAGACCTACCAGCAGACCCGGAAGCAGACCTGCATCCAGACAGGGTAGCAAACCACCGAGTCGTTACGGTTCCACTCAATCGCTCGACAGCACCGGTAGGAGACCCACAGAATGGATCTCTTTTGCTTTAAATTCTATTTCCTCTGCGGTTAGGGATGCTAGAAACGAATACTGATCGATAGTAGAAGAAATACTGTTCTGTTTATTGTACGCGAAAAGTTATCGATTCGTCGATCGACGACTTTGTAGCAACTCTGACCGTAAAGGGTTAACGCGTAGCTCTCGATTGAGCTCAGTAGCAATGTAGGACGCAATATGGATAATAATTTAAACTTTGGATCTCTTCACCGATTTCCATATTCGTCGAAGTACTCAAATATAACGAAATAACAACACGCGTTCCTGATAATAGGCAACCTGACGTGCACGATGTTGTAACTCGTGCGAGTATCCGGTTGTTTGTCGCCAGGGGCGCTTCCATCGGAACCAAAGTTCAAAGAGAAACATAATAATCGTTGGTTGTTATTGGCTCGAAAGCGAGAATTTGTATCGAAACGTTCGAGGAGTACATTTTCCCCGACAGAATGTCGAAATCTGTGACGAAGCTCCGTTTGTAAACAATTCACCGAGCGTCGAACGAGCACACTTTTGTTTACACGTTGGTTGTTTTCAGACGACTCGACCAATCTGAGCCGTATACCGCGCAGAACGACCGTGAGCACCACGGGGAACACACCGACATCCAGCAGACACAACAGCGTCTCGGGCAAGAGGCTTGGAACGCCTGTAAACGGCTCGAGTTCACGACCACGAACGCCCACCGGTCTAGTTAGTCCAGCCAGTGGTGTTCCAGCGAGGTTCGTAGCTACGCATCGTTTGCCCTCGTGTGTTCACTTGCAAACCCGAAGAAACGAAAACGGATGAACTGGAAATTACTTAAGAACGACTAACTCGCATCTTGTCGTATCTAAATATTGATGATGATGATGATGATGATGATTATGGTGATTTTCTCGCATCGTACTTCGTTGTAGAGATTAACGACGACCGTGCGTACCGTTACGTATTCGCATCTCGCGTCCCCACTCCTACCCCTTCGTGATCTAGGAACGAACGTTGATCGACGTTGTTGCAATCGTTGTTCCATCGTTGTTTATTCGATACTCCCGGCATTTTTCTACCCCGTTAAATCTTGTTTCTCTTTCGTTGTTCCCCCTCTCCCTCTGTTGTATTCGAGGAAAACGATCCGTGCGAGTAATCAATCGACGCGATTTAGAACGTTCAAGGTCCACGCATTATTAACGCACACTCGGTTCTCACGTGTCGATTTAACGACGATTAACATAAATCTGGTTAATAACATTTTTTTAGGTTTGGCACAATCCATAGAGCTTCGAGCATTCCAACCCTGACTGGTGTCGGCACACCGATCAGGTAAACCTAAATTAACGATTACCGAAGTCGATGGTCGCTGGCACACCGGCGTATCGACCGTTGCTTAATCTCTCTGTATACACGGTCTGTGGTGCTCTGTTTGGAACGATTGCAACCATGGTTGTCCGGGTGACTGATCGACTCGAGGTCGATCACTTTTTTCCAAATTCATACATCTCTCATCCGGCGTGTGCAATGCTCGCAGCAGTGGTGGAGGCGATTCGATATTGGTTTTCTTTGTTAGATTTACTTTTGCCCTTGTGTTTCGTACCTCGTGGTTTTTTTCTTTTTCTCTTTTTGGTTTCCCGGTTACGTTGGCCGCTCGGTGTAGTTACACGCAAGCTTGTTTTGTTACGGTGGTGGTCCCCGCGGTAATCGCGCGCGAACGAATTATTATTAGGGTAATCACGACGAAACGGTGTGCACGAATACCCCACACGTTGATGTTAAACTGATGATTCGATGGTGATGGTTTAGCCGCTCGAGGATTCCCGTGTACATCGGCACGGATATTAAATCCCCGCAATCGACGACCAGCAATATATCCACTCATTCTACGCAAAGCAACGACTCGACGGTTTCTACCGATTCTACCGGGTATGGCCGAACTGTTTCCTCTGCTGTTAACACACGTTAGCTTACTTTTCTCTCTCTCTATCTCTCTATTTCTCCGCACTGTGTGCCCCTGTAACGCATGCTGCACTCGTATACTTTTCGTTCTGTCCTTTTCTGCTTTTTCGAAACGATTCCCGACGAACGGTGAACCTTACTTTTTATTTTACCGTTTCGTTTACTCGTTTGGTAAGCGCGACGCTTCGACCGACTCCGTTTAGTCTCTTGACTGTACGATATTGTTCTAAATACTCGGGATAAACACAAATATCTGCATAGATTACGAAAGAATAATTAAAAAGAAAAAACGACTTCGTATTGTCAAACGGCGAACCTCGTCGAAGCGTCCCTCTTCCACGTTCCGTGTTGAGCTTCACTTTAGTTCGCAGCTTCGGTCCATTAACGACCATTAACCACGCACCGCTTCGGGATACGTTAATAATTAAATGTCGTGTCTGTTTTGTAACATTAGGAGCAGCTCGGTGTGTACAAATTCAGCGACTAACACCTCCTCGGCCGTTAAACAAGATAGGTAATCATCGTTTCGGTCCGATTCGGTTTACCTACTGTGGTTGTTTTTTTCGCTTGTCGTTGGTGATCGCGCGAAACCGTAATCCAAAGGACCCGAATGGACGGGGCCCGATGCTACTCGATCGGGTTTTTTTTTAATCGGGTGCCCGAGTTACCGAGTTACCGACCAGTATGCGAGTACACGGGTCAAAATCGGTCGCTAACCGACGCAACGGTTAGCGGAGGTGAACAAATTTGGTCCTCGAGGTAGCTCGTGGGTGATTTTTTCTTCCTACTGAATTGATCATTCGAGGGAATCACTCGAGAAACCAAATTTATTTCTCCTCCGGTCAAGTACTACACCGATACCCAGTTTTCGTTCGCATTTATACTCGAAAACGCACCGGGCCGACCAGGCTGCGTAATTTCTGCGTGAACGATCGTTCGAAGCTACCGCGATTAACAAAACAACGCTACCCAGTCACCGGTACGAAATCTGATATCGATTGAAATGCTTCCATAGAACGAGGACACCGTCCAGCGGATCGAGCACGCCGCTACCACCATCATTGAAACTCTCGAGGAAGCCATCCGGCGCATCGGACACGTCCGTATCAACGACACCGACCACGCAACGGAAAGGAAGACCAACACCGATCGACCAACGAGCACCATTCCGATTATAGTCGCCGGACATCATCGTATAGTCGCACGAACGAAAGGCCAAACGTCGACGTTGGGATCGGCAACCCTCCGCGCGTGATCCCCATCGACGCAACGCTTAGGATAATCTAATACTTACGTATACAGACACGTATACGTATACGTAATATAACAATTCGAAATCACGAGGACGCCTCGGGGGAGACAACCACCCGCCGTTGTTGGTTCTCGTTTCGAACGTAGCGCGAATTCGATTTCGAAACGAGGCCCCACCACGGGCGCGTCCCTACTAATCGAGTGTGAAAGAGCTTAACATTATTATCGAACTATTTTGTAAAAAATGCATAGAATCATTGAATTATGAATGGACGCGAGGCGCGATCCAAAGAGAAATTATTTGGAACCGGCGTGGGTTTCACGGGAGGGCGTCGTCGCACCGACGCCAAGAGAACCGTAATCGACGGACCCCGCTACGACGGTATCGATTCAATTGTTTTTTTTCTTTCTTCTCTCTCTTTCTCTCGTTGATAAGTTTCTTTACCGACGGAGAATAGCGATAACGATTTATTATTAATGTAATTGTAATTTTATGTTATCCATAGGACTAGGTGTTTACCAGCTGTAACACACATATGCGCGCGCGAGAGAAACGTTTCGTCCTCGAAAAGAAAGATAATTCGTGGCGGTGTATGCGTACTTGCGAATCACGGCTCGATAAGACGCGGCGGCGTGTCCTCGATCCCGCCTCGCTGACTTATCGATCGATCTTTTCGTTGTCTTGTTCCCCGTTGATCGTTAATCTCTTTCTCGATCTTTCTTTCTTACCCAAATCTTTCGGTTACCGATCGAAAGGGCCCTACAGGAAGAGCAACGCATAAAAGGGGACTTGGACTCTCCTTCGGGGGAGATTGAATATCACGATGTAAATATTGCTCGATTCTCCGGCTCGGTCTCGCAACCGGGAACCACTCCGCGAATAAGACAGTTTCCTAGAAAGACACGAGTTAACGCTACCCGCAACGATTGCCTTAAAAGTCTATCGCCGTGCCGCTTCTGCGCGAATCGTACCTGCCTGCCGAGGCGAACCGATGCTCGGAAGAAACGAGTAGGGCCCTCCAGTACCGGCCAAACAAACGGAGAAGCGTTTTTTTCGTTGAATTGAAAAGCGTTCGCCACCCCCTTCACTCAGGGGATTACCGACAAATAATCTATATTTTGCGAAAAGGCATTTTTCCGATCTTTTTTTTACTTTCTAGATGCGATTAACGCGATAGCACGGATTCGTACGATGATGCGATTAATCTATTAACTATTCTTAAATGTTAATCTCTGTTTTCGCTTTACTTGAAGGTTCTGTATCGTCGCTACTAATTGCAGTGGAAAAAGAAATATACGCAAAACGCACACGCATTTGACACCAAAATTGACGCTCCTCGATCTTTCCTCGATTGAATGTTCCTGTTCCGTTTCCAGCGAGTGTAACACGGACGAAGAAGTGTCAAATGGACATTTTATCACGTGGAAGTTAGTATTGCATAAATCGTATTACTGACTAAATGAAAAATGCGTAATTTTGTAGCGCACCCCGCGTTTATAAGTGTTGACTTTAGAAACCGTATACAATTCAATCTCCGAAATTGGCAATGTTAGAAAATGTATAATGTCTTCTCTCTTACCAGATGTGCAACATTACCATTATTGTTTCACAGCACAAGTAGGATTGCCGTTTATTAACGCTTAGTAAGTGCCACAACTGTGTTAATACTTATCGGAATCATTTATAACAAGGAGCAGATTAAAGCTTAAACCTTATAACTTTTAAAAAAAATTTCATATCTTTTTCATTGACTCGTAATTTAAGATCGCATAAAGAAAAGCAGGGAAAGAATTTCTATAATACCTTTAGAAATTATTTTATGTTACTAAACGTAATATAAAAATTACATTTGACCGAGTAATAATGCAGTTTAGACAATGTTTAGAAGATTATTAACAATAGTTTGAAAAAATCCCTTAATGAATTAATTTTATTTTACATATTGTCCATGTGGCGCCATCCGTGGGAATCCGTCCAAGTTTGTCGAGAAATAATTTTTCTTTACGTCATTAGATGTCGCCACAAGAACTATATTCATACTTTGCAATTGTCCATGTGGCGCCATCCATGGCAATTCATCCAAGTTTGTCGAGAAATAATTTTCGTTTTTATCGCTAGATGGCGCCACGAAGACTGTATTCACAGTTTGACAGGTTTAAAACGCTTTTTTGCGTACGCAACAAGAAATTGAAGTACGAAATGTTTATTAACAAACGTGTAGAGGTTCAAACATTCACTAAAACTGTTCGCCTTCACAGTTTTTGCAATACCTTAAAAAATTGTGGAATTTCTCAATTGGAAGATCTTCTATAACACGAATTGAGTCATTCTTAGCGTATTATTTCTTATTTACTTAGGCAAAAGAGTGTTTTAAACGTGCCGATGTGTGAATGTAGTCTTCGTAGCGACATCTAGCGATGCAAAGAGAAATTATTTCTCGACAAACTTGGGCGATTTACCGTAGATGGCGCCACTTGGACTATATTGGAGCTATTTCAACCATAGTGTACCTACGTGGGACTAAATAATATCGATCCGAAGCATTTGACGTATTCATATGAGTTTCCATGCACGTATTCATAAAACTGTGTAAAAATTTATAGAAAAAATGAATGGAAAAAGCACGTTTGTTAATTACATTTTACTTGCGATTTTATTCAAGTCTATAGAATGTAATAGCGTCAAAAAATATTCGTTACTTATGCCAAATGTTACACCAAACAAGGTAAATATGACAAATTTCTTTTAAAAATGATTTATATAAAGTAAGTTTAAAGTTTACATAGTGTTGATGTTAATGTTTTATTTCTATTATTATGTGTTTTTTCTATGTAGATGCATAATAATGTAAACACGCTATATTCAATTTATAGGAAGAACTATATTTATGTACCCCCGTAAAAGTAGATCCTTCCCAAAATTACTACGTGACAGGTTTTGAACCAAATGCTACAATGGCAACTACTCATCATATACTTTTATATGGTTGTGGCAAACCAGGTAGTTCAAAGCTTGTTTGGGATTGCGGAGAAATGGGACATCGTATGAATGAGAACGACGAAACTATGGTTCCTTGCGCGGAAGAATCACAGGTATATTAAATAGTAGAACGAGAAATGATATGAAATAGTTAACCAAAAGTATTGATTGTTATTAATTAGTCATATTAATGTTACCTATAGATATTATATGCTTGGGCAAGAGACGCGCCAACGTTGATTTTGCCAAAAGGAGTGGGTTTTAAGGTTGGCGGGGATTCTCCGATTAAGTATTTAGTTTTACAAGTTCATTATGTGCATATTGATCGGTTTAAAGATGGTAGAACAGACGATTCTGGTGTATTTCTTCATTACACGTTACGTCCATTAAATAAGTTGGCTGGTGTTCTTTTGTTGGGAACTTCGGGTACTATACCTCCTAAGAGTACTACATATATGGAAACAGCCTGCACGATAAAAGAAAACAAGGTTATCCATCCTATTGCGTATCGAACGCATACGCATTCGCTTGGAAAAGTTGTTTCTGGATATTTGATAAAACCAGATTATACGTGGATAGAACTGGGCAAACAGGACCCTATGACTCCTCAAATGTTTTATCCTATACATAATGAGGTTCCAGCTAGGCAAGGCGATCAAATAGCGGCTCGTTGTACTATGCATAGTACGCGCGATAATTGGACGTACATAGGTGCGACTAAGGCAGACGAAATGTGCAATTTCTACTTAATGTATTATGTTGAGAACAATGAACCGTTATCTATGAAGTATTGTTTTACCGTTGGACCTCCTATTTATTATTGGAAAAATGCTGGACTTCTTAACATTCCTAACGTAGAGGCATCCAGTCTATAATGGAAAGTAGTCTTAGTTACCTGGTATAAAAATTGGTACACGCACAAGACTGTTGACAATGGAACAGATTTTAGTGGAAGTATATTATCCAGTTGGTGTTGTAAAACGGAACTCGATTTTTAACAAGGTTAGCGTTTCATTTTTATTAGATACTTACAAGAATCTCTAATTTAATTTTATTTCTTGGTTGAATCGCACTGTACATAATATTGTCTAATATCAAAAACATTATCGTATCGTTATACCATAGGAAGTTGATTATAACGAGAAAAGGTTAATGTAAAGATGTAGGCCTATGAAACGCAAGATTTAATATTTTTACTACTTTTCTTATTTACCGGTCGCCAATACATGTTAACGATTATCGTCCGTATACAGTTAACAATTTATTTTCGATACGCACACCTTTTAGTCGAGATTACTTTTATTAATTCTATAATAGCTTAAATAATTTATTTTACATATATTTTACAATTATTTTTTATTATCCAGTATTTTAGAAAATATGACGAATATTTGTAAATTAGTTACTTAAATTTATTCAACTTTCCATAATATTTATTTTGTAAATTTGATATATTTTCTACATCCACCGAGTTTGTTGCAAAGAAATGAAAAATTAATAGAATATTTTTCAAAGTAACAATGACGCAACTCCGCAGTGAAAGAATCACACATACAAGTACTTAACACGAACCATATACATATGTAATAGCATTTATTTAGAACTAATTGACTGAAAGTGAAGGATTTCCATGGTGTCCTATGATACAACTTTACATGTAAATATAATTAACCTTTTGATTACGAAGAGTGCATATACATATATTTGCCCATATATAATATTCTATTTATTAAATTTATTTTTCTAACAAACCATTTCGATCAAGTTCATGAAAAATCTATAAAAAAAAAAAACATGTGCGTCACGGGCAACAAGAACAGTAATTGTTACGTTGCATACACCGTGGTCACTTTTAATTTCAAACGTACAGGGATCAGAGGGTTGATATAAATTATTTTCGAAAATATACAGAAGAAGCGCAGATTTGTTTCTATAAACTTAATAATATTATAACGATATATCAATAAATCATGCATATATTGAAAATTGTAATTTGTTCAATCTCTGTTACAATTTTGTTTCGAACATTTTTTATCCCCGTATATATTGTTACGTTGGTATCAATGATGCGTTCAAATTTTTCAGTTGGTTATCGATTTCTTTCCGATACAGTGACTTATAACGTACGGTTTTCGATTGTCGCATTGGTTTTCTATATTAGAATGCGACAAATTTACGTATTTACGGTACCGATCGAGATTATCGCGAATTAGCTGACCTTTGATCGCTATTACAAAATCGTATTCGCCGAATATACAATTACTCGTCAAAGCGGGTGAAAGGCTCTGTGAAATAAATCTGTGGATAAAATTTTCGATCAGAATTAATTGTTTCGAGGAGAATTCGTGAGCGAATTAATTAATTATCGTCGAATCGTTGCCGTGCGTTCGCTCGATTACGATCGAACGTAATTATTTACACAAAATTCATCGTCTATCGTAAAAATGATTCCCAACGCAAAGGAAACGATACTCGTGATTAATCGACAATACGTTCCGCGTCCTTGTAATATCGATAAATACGTAAAAATGTTCGACAAGATTTATCGTCTCGCAAAATGGGTCCTTGTCAAAAGTGTGTCGACCGAGCGCGTACGTACGTACGTACGTTTTTGGAAAACAAATGAACGGTGAAAGTGCAGCGAGTGTGTAGAAGAATCTAACGAAGGTGCGGTCGAGCACATTATAACCTATCGATGCGTCTTCGAAAGAACACACACCGCGTGCTTCTTTTTCGATTTTGCGTTTATGGATCTCTTTCGCGCAGGATTCGAACGAACGATTCGTCGCGACAGAAAACCTCGCGATGCATCTTCGCCGATTCAAATTCGATCGAGCGAATTTTCGAACAGGGAAAATGCGTATCGTACTTGCATTTTTTCTACTGTTGCAGCTCGCGGATATCTCCGCGAACGCTCGTTAAGAGAATATTTTAGATTTCCTATAGGTTAATTGGCGCCGATTCTCGAGTTACCACCTGCAAAATTGGAAACCGGTTTCTCTCGTTACGTCGTTCGCGTACGCGTCTTCTCTTTGAGAACGATTCGGTATCAATGTTCACGGGACTCGGCTATTATCTCGCTGTGAAAAACAAATTATTTCTTTCGTAGATCGCGCATACGCTACGCGTCGTTTCTCTCCTCGATCACGTCATCCCGGCCGCTTAATTTGTCCACATTGAGCAGCGGATTTCGTTTCTCTCCGCGCAGGCGCTAGGAGCATGCGTACGAAAAGCGTATTGAACATCGTAAGCGCAATTTCGTAGCGCACCGTTACGCGGGAGAGTTTGTCGATTTCTTGGCTCGACGAGTACAGAGAAGAAAGTAGAGAAAAAAATGAGCTAACGTCGGCGATACGTGGCAATACCGGGCGAGAGTTTTGCTGAAACACGAAGCACTTGCAGGAAAGTAACGACGTTTTGGCCGCTGATCGGAGAATAATGACGCTCGTCGGTACCGGACATGATCTCTCACCGGCTGAAATCGGACGATCGCTATGGTAATAATACGTCCGCGTTGCATACAAATACGCGCTAGCAAACGAGAAAAGAAGTATGCAGGTAGAAAGTCGCGAACAAGAGGGAACCTCGATCGTGTCGTAAGGGCGAGATTCGGCGATAAAAGAAACGTTCCGTCTAACCTCAATCGTATTAGACACGCGTCCAATTCGCGCAGTTCCCCAAGTGTAAACAACGAACAACGAATACCACTGCGTGAAAGTAAAACGTACACGTGTACGTTTTTACACTTCCGGTATTCGGTAGTCATCGTCGGTCCCTTTCGAACGACAAACCCGAAGGTCGGGAACCGACGAATCGTCGTCTCGAAAGTAAACGTTCGTCGGACCGTGTTTCGGTATATATTTTCCGTGTTCAGTCGTACTAATGGAGTCAATGAGAAGCAATTCTCGAAGTAACCGACGTTAGACATCTTGCGTCCCGATCGTGAACGCAAACTGCTACCGGACGAGAAAGAAAAACGTTGGTCTGCGTTTTAACGGCGCGTGGTTTCGTTAGTATACGTCGAAGAGAAAGTTGACCAAATATTGGATAAGTTAATCGCGGTGAATTGTTTTAAACGAAACGTTCGACTTTCGTTCCAGATTTCGTAACGCTGAAACGAAAACGAACTCCGACGGGGATAAATAATCGAAACTCTCTCTCTCTTTCTCTCTCATGTTTATTGTAAATAGGGAATTTTCTTCTTTTCTCTCGCTGCGTATTTTGGAAAAATCCTCTCGGGTGGGGGATTTTATCCCGGAGTGTGCGATAACTCTCTCTCTGTCGACGCGTTTTCGTGTTTTAGTAATATCCTTGTTCGCGGGTCGGTGATCGCGATCTCTCCCCGTGGCTAGTCCTCTCGCTCGTGTATCTTGTTAACGGAGCGTACGTGTTCGTTGTTCGTTGGGCAGAGGTTTGGTAACGCGTGAATGAAAACGGCGCGTCACGCGCGCAGAAAAGTATCATCGTCGGTAAAAGCATGTCTCGTCGTTAGGAAAGCGACTGGAGCACATGCAGCCCGATTGACTGAACGCTCTGCAGGCAACTTCGAAAGTAAGGCCTCGATCACGTTTTGTTCGATGTCAGCTTGGCGCGCGCGCGCGCGAGCTCACGAGCTCGCGAGCGCACTCACGCATCGAGTAGACGCGGCCCGAGAGCTTCGTTTCCTTTTTCTCTCTTTCCCGTTTATCCGGCACGGCGCTTTTCCGACACGACGAATCGCAAACCGCGTTCGTTCGATCCTTTATCCGCTCGATCTTACGTAACGCGAAATTCCCTCGCGAGCGCGTCGCGTACTCTTTCGCGAAAGAAGACCGAGACTTTGGAATTTATTTTCGAAACGAAACACACAGAGGGGAGCAACGAACTTCGATAACGAAATTCGACGTAGAACGGTAATCGAGACTTTGGGATTCATTTCCGGAATTAAATCACAGATGCCGTGGTAGCAGCGAATTTCGATAATGATTAACCGGGCGCGGAATACGAAAACATAGACGGAGGCTTTGGAATTTTGTTTCGAAATTTCATCGAAAATTGTACAAAGGGAACGGAAAATTTCTAGAACGATAGACAAAGCGTCGATCGAAATACGCGAAGAGTAAAGTTTTAGAAATTTCTATTCGAAATTCCGCGGATAATCGCAAAAGCTACCGCGTATTTAGTTTAACCGTGAAATTGATAATAATGGTAAAAAGAAAAAAAAAGCGTCGCGCGAAAATATGTAAATAAATGTATCTACAGAGTATATAAAAATAGAGTACACAGAGAGCCTCTTTTCGTTCGAAGCGGACGTTGCGCCGTGAGCGCGTTATTTATTTAACTCGGGCAAATGAAACTGTTCGGATCCGATTTGTTTGCGAGCTCACGTGAAATTACAATTTCAGCCGGACAAACCGACGCCGTGTGCCGTCCGTTTGAAGCGCATATTAATACCGAAATAATCGCGCCGTAATGAATTTCTTCTTCGGTATTGATCGTCGTGAACGAACCAACGTTACGAACGTTACGTTGGGAACACGTTACGTTAGAATTTCACTTCGTAACGCGCGGCTCGGACGAGGTCGATATTTCGCCAGTCCCGTGCGTCTACCGAGTTTAGATCTGAAAACATATCTTGTCCATTAACGGCGAACGAGGCTACATTGCGTCGCCTCGGATGCGCGTATTTGTCAATGTGGCACATCTTCGAAGAATTCTCGCGAGAATAAACACGCGTTAAACGCTCGGCTCTCGATAACGTTTGCATTTCTTTCTCTCTTTCGGTCTCACGAAGACGGCAAAACGCGTGTACACGTTTTACCGCCGCACAGCCCCCTTTGGCCATCGTTCGGTTCGCTCCTCGCGACGACCGATCGATGCTTCTTCGTGCCGTATCGAGAACCAAAAAATTCTCATCGCGACTAGCCACGACAGCGAATCGTCGCCAATTTATTCCCTCGTGTCTCCCGCGACCTTTATATTTATTTTTTCCACCGTCCGGTAAAATCGCAACGGAACGAGTCCCGGGCAAAATCTAACGAAAATTTATCTATTTTCCAGGCAAGTTTATCCGACGTCTCGTACCGCGAAGCTCACGAATCTTCGGTAGATAGCGATGGGATCGAACGTATCGCAAGTAACATCGAAATCTAACGGGACGCGTTCGGGGAATAAAACACGAGTGTTTCCAAACGCCATCGATCGTAGGTTGAATTACAATTTCGTTTATAATCGAATTTACACCGAAAGTATAAATATGGTATTTTAATTGTTCGATGGATCGAGACTCGAGGTAGTATGAAAAACTGGTATAAAAATCTTACGCAAAGCTACGTAATTCTAACCGATATATATTTTCTTTTCCACAGAATTAGGATTCTGTTCCGCGTCCTTGGATTCACCGATACTCGCATCGAACGTAAAGAATCTTTCCCTTTCCTCGCACTTCCTTCGGGTAAGAACTCGAATTTCGAAAGTCCGACTCGTTACGGATCGTTGGTTGCATCTTGGTTAATTTCAGTGACGGTGTGCCCTACGAGACCGATGTACCAACGAACCTTCGAACCTTCGAACCTTCGAACTGGATCGACGGTGCGCCAAGGGATGCACCTGCGGGGGATGCGGCCGAACCGCGTACGACTCCGCGGAGAGCGGCAAATCGGAGCCGGGAGGGTGATGGAAAGGAGAAAGAGACACGTGGGACAAGAGAGAAGTCGCGATTGGTTAAGCCGGTTGGAAAAGCCCGCCTGGCTGCTCGACCGGCCGGCACTTCGCTCAGTTCTCCACTGTGCTCCGAGCGAACCGGAGCTTTCGCCGACCAGATACCCGCAGGCCGCCGAGACCCTCGTTCTCTTTTGCGCGCCTCCTTCGGAACGTGCATCACGCCACGATCGATCGATCCGATCCGATCTGATCCGATCCATCTCGCTCCATAGGAGTCGCGCGAATATCCCCGGGCACTTTTCGTTAGCCACGTAGGGGGGAAAAAAAGTTCACGACCGGGAAATATTCTTTTCTCCCTGTATCTCCCCCACCGCCAGCCCTTCTACGCTGCGTCGTTGAACCAAGCTCCGTACCGACGACAACACAGAAGCTGAAGGTGACAACAGAAGAGGAAACACTATGCTCGTGGACGAAAACACGTCGCTGCTCACGGTCTAGGACGCGTCGCTAGAAGTCGAACGTTGCGAAAGGAAAACAGGATCGGACATCGCGAGGGAAAGGATCGCACGGATCACGGTGAGTTATTTTAGTTTATTTTTATTTCTTTCTTCTGGATTCTTCTTCTCAATTTTTAAATACTGAGCGTCCTAGCGGATACGGAGTCCGCGATGGCTTCGGGTGAAAGTTGTAAAACAAAAGATGGAACTCTGGTTTGTACTCGGTGCGCCGAAGGTATCGATCGCGCGAGTGATTTGCGTAGGAAAAACGATCGACGGGTAACAAAGCGGCGGAGACGAGATCGAGAAAAATGAGTGCCGACCCGTCTCCTCCCCTCGTTAAAAAGTTTTTCCATCGTGGCTCCGACCGGGTCGTTGCGATTTATTTCGAAGATTGTTCGACCATTTTGGTAGAGATTGTATTCTTTGTTCCACGGTTTTAGATTTATCGATACCGGTTACTCGTTATTCGCTGGCCAGAAAGAAGAGTGCAAAGTTCCGAGCGTGGGATTGACACGGTGATCTCGGTGATCGAGTTCTCGAAAAGTTTTCCATCATAGTCGAGCGCGTCGACGCAACGTTCACGTATAATCGAACACTCGTATATCGGTGGCCCGTTCTCCGTGACTTTCGATACGAAATAAACCATTAATTTTATGAAAAGAAGAAAAAAAAGTAACACATCGTTCCTACATCTCGTCCCGTGCTACGCGGATGGAATTTTTCGTTATCGTTCCAAAGCGTGTCCGTACCGGGGGAAAAAATGTGTCGATCGGGACGTTTACCTTACTTTCGAGTATCTTTCGAGCATCGAAACATTCGAGACTCTCTTTCCCGATTTCGCGAGCGACCGGAGATCCGAAAGAAAGCTGTCGGGTCTACGCTTACGAACTGTTCAACGGATTTAAACGATGCGCGCAACGAACGATCCCCTGCTGGCTTTCGGATTTTTATATTCGTCGCTCGAGTGCGCGAATATCGTTCCGTACGCGTACGTAACGTGCGGAACGAACGCGCGTAATGTTATTTTTTCGCAAAACCGCCTCTCACCGACGGCTGCGACACCGGATACAGGGACCGTGCCGCCGCGAACATATTTTTTCACCAGCGAAAATGAGTTCACACTAATGCGTACCATTAACAAGAGGTACCCGCGACACGCGGAACTGTTCGGGCACTCGCGGTAAAGGTTACTTGTGCCGTGTCGCTGGAACCCGTGTAGGTTTTTCGTACCTTTCGTACCTTTCTTCCAACGTGTCACCGGTAAACGATTTAACGCGCTTTCCTCGTTATTCCGGTACCTCGACTGCGTTCTACAGAGATAGTTAAGCTCGCTACGTCTGTTTCCATCAAAACGATTTCAGATACCTGATCAAACGTCCTCTACCTTGGTATATTTTATTTCAATTATTCGTACATTACAAACATCTTTTCCCCGATTATATTCGTACCGGTAAAAGCCTTTAGTCGTTAATCTCGATGTTCTACCTGCTCTCGCAAAGCAACTCCGCGATCTTGTTAGTTAAATTGTTCGTACTTTAATTGGTTGCGAACGTCCTTCCCTCGGTTAGACGGTAAATGGATTTTGTTGTTAATCTCGACGCTGCGCTCGTATTTGCAGGGATAATCGCGATACCCGTATCTGTTCGAATTGTTCGTATTTTCGAGCACTTAATCGGTTGTAATTGTTTCTCAAGTGTCTCTACGAAAAGTTTTTGTCGTTTATCTCGATGTTCCGCTCGTGTTTGCGGATGTAGGGTCACGCTCGAGAGATCCCCGTGATCTCTGCTTATTTCCAACGTTTCAACCCCGAACGGACATTGACGTTTCTTGCGCGTCTCTCGGTGGTTTCTTTATTCAAACATCGACCAAATACCGAGTGGAACGGTTCTATTAAAAGAACCAGAGCCACGTTTCGAAAAACGTTGAACGTCTCGTGGCCAACGACGACGGTTCCCTCGAAAGATCGCGTTGGAAATTTCGGTAACGCGTCGCGAATGCGGAATGGAGTGGTAGCCCCGTTGTGGAATTCTGTTAATCGGGCATTCGGATCGTAAAGGCCTCGCGCGAACGTTTCACGATTTTGCGGCTGTTTCGTTCGCTCGTGCATCTTTAATCGGCTCGGTTTGCGGGGCCTATTGATTTCTCGCGTTAACGCGATCTCGAATTCCGAACGCGAAATCGCCTCTTGATTGGCATTAATCGCACCGACGCGTGCACTCGCCGCTGGTTTGACTCGATCGGGGGGCAGGATGGGCGAGAGGGGGGCAGAAATTTGCAAAAGCAGACACGGCACGGTTTCCCGATTCATCGATCGCGTACGCGGCTCGAGTCGCGATTTTAGCTCGTTCCTCGACGAAAGTGTCGTCTCGACGAACTTTCTCGGGACGAAATAAAAGAAAAAAAAGAAAAGAGAGAAAAAAAGGAAGAAAATTCCGACAGCGATTATTATATTTCCCTCTGTACACGACGGCTTATCGCTCGAGTTTGTCCCGCGGATCCTCTCCTCCTCGTCGGCGAGAAAATGTCGCGTCGGTCCGGGAATTGAAACGCGTCGGGACTTTTCACAATGCGGAAAAGTTTCTTTTATGACGAGCGGCACGACTCGCGACACAAACCGCGACATCGACTTGGCACAGCTTTTACTAAAATCAGCTCTTTCATGTGGATCAGCCTAAACGACGTTCGTGGATAACACATATAGAAACTATTCGAACTGGGTCGCCACCTTTTTTCCCCCACCGTATTCCGCAATACCCTCCTTGTATCCAATCCGCCCCGACTCTTCGCGCGCACGAAATTGCATCTGTTTCATCGGCATTCAGGAAGAGTGCCAAACTTTCGTCTCTCTTCGGCTGCCTGCGGAAAACCGCTGCGCGTCTTCCTTGCGGGGAATTCGTACCGATTTCCACGGTGTATCGTACCGATCGATCCGTGGATTGATCTTCGACGACGTTTGAAACATTTATCGCAGGGAGTAGCTCGTTCTCTCTTCCCCGGGCGGGCTCATTTTCACAAATCTGAGCAGCTCCGAGTAGAATATGTTCGGAAAAATTCATTTCTCTTCTTATCTCCCCGTCAGAGACTTCTCTGTGTTAATTTTTGGTCCAGGGTTTCGAGATTCGTGGAACAATTGATCGTTGATAATTTGTTTAAAATCGTACACTTTTCGTTTCTTACGGGGCATTCGAATACGTCGCGAACGGTTTGACGGAAATCGGGTCGGTTCGTTCTCGAAAATGTCGTTTCGTTCTCGAAAATGTCGTTTCGGTGCATAATAGCACCATCGAGTTGCAGTCGAGATAAGTTTGTGCCCTCTCGGTGACGTGGGTGCGTAATACGTGCATGCACAGAGACACGGACCGTTCCCGGTTTAATGTACGGTATCCCATAAGGTTCATATATCTCCCTTTACAACCAGGAAACGAGCATGGTCCCTTTGCACCGAACAGCAATCATAAATCCAAAGGGAAGTTCAGCGGAGAGGAAGGACACTCTTGTCCCGTTGTCGCGCTCGCGTTTACCTTTTTCTTTGCGCGAACGAGACGATCGGAACTCGCGCTCCGGTTAAATACTTCGTTTGGTATCCGCGACAGGTTTGCGCGCGTGAAAATTGTTCCGAAATCCGGAACGAGGGGAATCGCTACTTTCGGTCGGGTGGATTTTTTTCTTGAGAACGTTCTTCGTTACTCCATCGATGTACGAACTTCGCGTTTGAATTTTTCCGACACGCTGTATATATTTTACAAGTAACACATTCTGTTACACTTTCTTCGCGCTGTGCGTAGAAACGTACTCGTTTTATATTTTATAATTTTCGTATCGCGAACCAACGAGTTACCGCACTTCGAAGAGTGCCCTGACAAACAGGATCGAAGAGATCGCTCGTTCCGGCATTGGTCGGGCTCGAGCGGATGTTTCGCGCAACGTTTTCCACCCTCTTTGACAAACGTTTGTTACTCCATCGACGTTTCAATTTCTCCGACACACTATATATCTTACGAGTACCTCGCAACACATTCTGTTACACTTTCTTCGCGCTGTACATAGAAACGTACTACTGTTTTATCATTTTTTTCAATTATAACGTTTCGAAACGGTCGCCGACAAGGAGGATCGAAACGCTGGTTTCGATATCGAAATCGGGTCGACTCGGGCGTGCATTTCGCAAACTCTTGGCCGTAGATGTCTCGCTCCATCGGTGCCCGAGAACTCGACCGTGTGTTTGAATTTTTCCGACACGCTGTATATTTTATAAGCAACTCGCAACACATTCTGTTACACTTTCTTCGCGCCATACGTAGAAACGTGCTCTGCCTATAATATTTTATCCATTTTCGTATCGCGGTGCAACGAATTATTATACCTCAAAGTACCCGGTGGCGACGAGGGTCGAGAAAACAACGCGTGAAATATGAGTTATTTTTATTCGCGCGGTGGAGGAGCGTCGTTCGTCGGAATATTTACGGCGAGGAGGATCGTCGATATCGGTAACCTTCTTTCGGCGATCCTCGGGATTTGCATCCCGTTGGACTTTTTTTTTTTTCTTACGGGGGACCGGAGAGAAATTTAATGTATCGCCGGGCAAGAAGAAAATTCCAAAGCGTTGCTCGGGTTGATCGACTCGATCCCGGTTGACGTTGAAATCGCCACGAGAGAACGTAGAGAAAACACTCGACGCTTTACGGCCGATGGTTTCGGCCGCGAGGTGAGCCCGATTTTTCGTCGCGTACGTTCACGGTTTTTCTCCGCCGCGGAACGGAATTGCGCCGGATCCAACAAGCCGCGAAAACACGACTTGCGGGGGAACCGAGCGTCGTACGAATGTTTTATCGCGTTTTCGCGAGTTGTTTTTCTTTCTTTTATTTTTTTTCTTTCCTTTCTTCTTCTTCGAGCCATCGTTTTCAACCGTTCCACGGATTCTAAGCTTTTTCCTCGCCAGTTTGTCGGTTAATACGAACCATAGACGCAACCATTTATTCTACGATTAGTCGCGTAACAATATTATTATTATTTTATCATTTATGTTAGATCGCCTCGTAAGTTCCGTTCGCTGTGTTCTGTCCAACCCGTGTATTTTCCATAATTGTTTACTACAGTTTCTCGTTCGTGTGGAAGTTGCGTCGTGCTTCTTCTCCGCCACGAAGCGGAATTGCAAAATTTTTTACGCAGCGATCCGATACTAGAAATCAGAATTAGATGTTTCAGGGCCAATCGGAAGAGACTTCTCCTACGAGCTCGATTGACCAGAGTCTTTCGAGTCTCCGATTATTCTGTTGTTGGAGAAGCTGCACAAGTGCATCGCTGCTTCGTTCTTAGATCGCATTTGCGATAAATAGAAGTTCTCCGTAGGAAGCCGGTATTATCCACATGGTTCCGTACCATTGGTCCATATAAGCCTTATAACTGCTTCGTAGAAGAGGATTTTGTTCTACAATGATGATTTTAATCTTCCACCGAGTAGCCAGTGTACATCTTTGAATCTTAGTACGACCTGCTTTCTTCCTCTTTCCGTGTGTTCTCTCCGGTTGAGTTTGCTGCCTGAACGACATTCTAAATATCGTAACGACGATGATTCCGACATTGTATTACGGCAAGCATTGCCATTCGACATTTTACGTTTACAATAGTGATCATTTTATCGCCGGAGTTGGGAGTTCTTTGGATAGAAAAGTTCGATCGTCGTGGTAAATATCTCGAGACTCGTTCGTTCGGTTAGATTCTACGCTAGAACTCCAATTCCAATTATTGGACTAGTTGGTTTTGTTGTTATAAATGTTTATTCAAACGAAACTTTGCCGTGTTTCGAACGGTGGATAGAACGGAGAAAAAAAATCGACTGCTCGATAAAACAAACGAACCCCGAAACGAAAAGATACGATAGTGTACGGTGCGAAGGGTTTCTGACAAAAAAATCTCAAACGAACAACTGTTGTATTTTCTTCGATTGCAACGGATGAGAAATTTCATCACACGCGTCGAAAATTAATTACGCAAACAATCGATATGGATGTATCTTGGTGCGATCCTTGGATCTATTTCGACCCGTTATTAAAGCTACGATCCTCGAGCTCGGTCCTCTCGTTGTTAAAAGCACGAGTTCCGTGCATTCGGGACACTTTCGAACCAAAGACCGTGCTCGTAATCGAACGTAAGAACGTTCTCGTATGAAAAACGCTCGAACGTTGTTTCCTCGCTGCATCGTGTGCACTTTATCCACGGCGAACGAGCTCTTAACGAATTCTAGAGTCTACGTTGTCCGAACGGGGGTCGTGGCGACGTTTCCATTCGTATTTCCCATTTCTGTGGGAACCGTTCGTCTTGTGGCGCCCTTCGGCGGAGCAATTAGCGAGCTCGTACCCGCGAAGCAATTATCGAGGACACGCGATATATACGCGGTTCGCTCGAGGGACTCGTACGTTTTACGAGAATCGGTAAATATCCGGTCAAGAGGTCATCGGGTGCATCGATCGATTTCCGTTGGCGCTACGAGCGAGTCGGGACGAAATACAGTGTGTACGGAAGCTGTAAGTTCTAACGCTGAAAAGTAAAAAAAAAGGATAGTCTAATAATCTTCGTCGCGAGACGTTCTCCACGATTAGCGCTCATCACCGTTATAACGTATCTAGCGACCGTTCGTGTCTCGCGATTTCGTAATATATTTTTCTGTAATCGAAACTGCTACAATAGGTGCGGACGAGAGCTCCTGTATTTACTTGGATCCTCTTGTCGAGTTCCAAAGCGAACGAATTCCATTTCGGGACACTTTTAAGGAAGATGGCGAAGAGGAAAGCGGGGTAGGTAGCGATAACGCGGCAGGAGCGACGTATACACGTGTACGCGCGAATTAAATGCGAATTAACGTACTCGCGCGACACGGGATCGTGGCCAGTTCCCATAACCGTTTATTAAGAGGCGAAAACTCACGGTGGTAATCGCGTTCCAGGTGGTGGGAAGAATTTGTAGAGCTCTCTCGTAGAAACCGATTAATTGCTCACGGGGCTAATGGTAATCTATTATCGCTCTAACGAGCCATCAAACGATACCGGCTGGGTATTACGCGGCGTTCAATTATCCTGGATGTGCGATCAAACGCGAGGGAAAATTGTAAATGGAAATCAAACGGAGTGTATCGCGTCACAGTGGCCGCAGCTCCCCGCGTGGAATTAAATTGAAAGTTTCGCGCGGATTGCATCGAACACGTTTCGAAATAAACGCGAGCGAACACATCGGGCCGTGGAATTATCGGCAATCCCGCTGATTGGCAAGATCCTCGAATATCGATTCGACCGAGTCTCGCGAAGCTTTGGATTTTTTTTTTTTTTCGTTCTCTCCTGGTTCTTTTTTCTTCTATTTTTTTTTTTCAATTTCCACGCTGTTACGAGTAACGGTCTAACGATGAATCGGCTACATCGTTCGCGACGCGGCGAGATACGCGCGTTTACGCTCGTAGATCCGCAATCATTTCTGCGACGAATCGTTACGGACGCAGGTCGTCTCGCGAGATTTATCTTGGCAAAAACGTGAAATCGTCGGAGTTTACCGTGGACCGGAATCGTAGTCTCTGTTGACCTAGCGGGGCGTACACACGCGCGCGCATCGGCTCCACCGAGTTTTCGAAGCGCGTTCGCGCGGCGCGACGCGGGTGGTCGCGCATAATGATCCACGAAACGGAACGATACACCGAATCGTGGATGGAATCGAGCGATGGAAACCGGGTAGAAAAAACGAGGGAAATGTTTTTCTCGCGGGCACAGGATTGAACGCGCGTGCCGCAACGTACGCGTACCGTGAACTATTAATCATCCCGTGTCCCGGGAGCATCTGTCGTATTTATTTCGATAAATATTTATGAAAGTCGAATCTCTTTAGAAACCTCGGCCAACTTTTCGCGCGGACGTCTCGCGGTAGAGACGTAAGAAATTTGGTTTCTTTCTAAATCGAAACCGGGGTAGCGAGGAGATTCGAGGGAATAATTCGCGAACGAGCGTACACGCGGGACGAGGGAGCGAGAGAACGCGAAACGTGGCGACACGGGCCTTCTTAACGCGGCGTATCTCTGTCCACGTCGGTCTGTAATTTATTTCATGGGATTGATGCCGTTCACGGGAGCCCATAACTTTCGTCATTTCTCCGATCGGATGAAAGACCACCTAGAAAAGAACCGGAGAAATTCGCGTCGATGTAAGAAGCGAACACATGTAAATCGTGTGACCCCTATTCGGGACACGATTCCGACAGAAGTGTGTACAGGAAATCCTCGCGAACCGTAGGAAATCGCTATACTCTCTTATTTTAGGCGCGTTAAGTTATTCTCGGAACTTTTTAGCACGACGAAGCTCGTCGATCGACTCGAAATTAGCGAGCACCGGCTACGAGCCCTCGTTAACGCGTGCAACGACGAGCGTGTTGCGTAATCGTTCGAAATTCATGCGTACGAGTCCCCGGCCCGATCGAGAAAGTATGCTCTTCCCCGGTTTCTACATCTCCTTCGACGCGAATAGTACAATCGCGCGACTGACTCTTCCTAGTTTCGTTTTACGGTCGAACGTTCGCGCGACATCCACGAGGTTACGCTCGAAACCGAACCGATACCTCTTCTTTGCCCGGTGTTCTCCTATTTGTCGTATACACGGTGTCCGTTTTCTCTCGATGCGGTGGAACACCGCGCGGAGGAACCGGAGGTATCGAGAATCTTTGAACAATCGGTAAAGTGTGAACGATCGTTTCTTCACCCGTACCGGACAATATTCGCAAGACACATTTTCGACCGTGTACAATGCTAACGAGAGACGAAAGATACAAAACGATTCAAAAGTTAAGAAAGGAGTCCGTATCTTTGCCCAGTGTTCATCAATTCGGTCTACTCGATAATGGTAACAAGAACCGGATAAAATTCACACGGAGACAAGAAAGAAGAATCTTCCGATTTTTGTACATTTTTTTTTTTTTGTCTATCGTCGAAAAATACTTCTGGAAGCTAAGTAAACGAGGCTTGCGAAGGAACGAGAGAAAGAGGAGAAAAAAAAAATATGCAAAACGTTCGAGCAGCATCGATCGTGGGTTCCGTCGAGCGTGTACACGTCGTTAATTCGATCGTATTTTTCCGTTGGCGCGTTACAAGCGCAATCGCTGTTACGTTAAGTAATGACAAGCCGAGAATCGATTTCTCGGATCGAACTGTCGGGCTTATCTCGACGTCTTGACGGGCCCCGAGTCCCCGCGGCCTGCGGACCGACTACTTTTTCTCGCTTTTGCGGGCTTTTATTGCTCGCGCTATGCCGCGTCGTTGGCCCCGCCGACGAAGATTCGTGGGACTGCGTATCGGTACGGTTTCGCATGAGCGTATATATCCCGTAAGGCCCGGGGAGACCACCGATGAAAATTTCATCGCACGCGAGAGACGAGGAGCGGCGCTGCGCGGCGAGACCGAGCGGCCTGCATACGTAATACGCCTTCTTAGCTAATATAGGCCGGTTTCGTTTTTGGGGCCAATGGTCCCCCCGCGGCCCTGTTCGCCGATGACTCGTTAAAGGTTTCTCCTTTCGATGAACAGCTGTTTCGACGCGGTCTATTCCGACTCGAAATTTCCACCAGCGACGATACGCGAGTGTACGCGAGAATCGTTCGCGAATTCGATCTCGACGCGTGTGAAATATCACCGCGAATGGGGTGGAAAAAAATTGTTGCGGAACGAATGGAAGAAAAATTCGAGAATCGACGAGATCGCTGCGTGAACGCACGGAGGAAGAAACAAGTCGGAGAGAATATTTAAAAAAAAGTAGAAAAACTTGGAGAGAAACGATTGGAAAATCGAGCGTTGCGACGCGATCCTGTCGAGAACGCGTGAAGAAAAGGAAAAGAATGTTGAGGAGAACGATTGGAAAATCGAATCGACAGCGAGGAGACGATCGTCGCGTCGGGGAACGACACGGTCCGAGGCGTTACGCGCAAAACTTCTTCGTCTCGGCTATTAACCTCGATAATTGGCGATCGGTCAGCGCATCGAAGGATACCCGAGAGAGGAGACCACTTTCGTTCGATACGAGCGGAGTGTTTCGTTTCCCGGAAACCTCGTGGCATAAGCCGGACGGGTTAACAGTCCGATCGTTAATTCCCATCGGCGTAGTCTGGATCTGGTGAGTCCGCGGAGATTTTGCCGTACGCGTTTACACGCTCGGCGGTCGGTTCGGCCGGTCTCGCTCGCGCGAGTGCGCTCGCGCGCTCGCGCGCACGATAACCTTGTGTGGTCTCGCTGGAGAGAGATAAAGTGAAACCATGGGGCCACGCTGTCTCGCGATCCAACCTCGATCTCAGGGCCGTTCGCGCCGCGCGTTTCTTCCCGCTCCGGTTTTCGTCTTGGCTCGGTCCGTCCCCTCCCCGCTGCTCCTGCCCCTCCCTTCCCCTTCCATCTACGGAATAAAAAAGTTCGCTCAATCCTGCCTATATTATATACCCTCGATAGCGACGTTTTACCGATCGGACGCGCTTCGACGAAATACCTGTTACCCGAGGCGTAGTCTTTCCAGATCCCTCGGTTCCCACGTTTTTCACGTTTTTATCGCCCGACGAGAGCCACCCGACGGGACTAATTGGCGGAAACGATTCCCCCAATTTCGTGCTTTCGGGCCCCACGGTGGAGGAGCCAGCCCGGGCGTATTTTTCAGCCACCCGTGAATCGGTGGCGCGTCTGGAACCGCGCGCGATTCTTTCTTCGATCGGCGGATCGAAGCGCCCCGGTTCCCGTATACGGTGTATTTTCTCGTATCTCGCGACCGAGATGAGGTTACGTAAGGCGTCTCGCGCGTACGGAACCGTAAATTCGACCGACCTTAATTTCGATTCGTCGGGACGCCGATCGCGCCGCTGCTTCCGCTTTCGTTCGAAGCGAGCCACAGATCTCGGTTCTCGGCTCGTTTTCGGGGGTACCGTGATTTTCCAATTCGGTCGTTTACTTCCACGTTGTATCGATCGAACTCGATCGCGACAACTCGCGCCGCGAGCGTTCGTGTTTCCCGATAGGGATGGACCAGCTTCGATTCTAGGCTCTTTGCGAAGTTGTTCGAAAGTGGACGATGGATACTGGTATCTATCGCGACGAATACGTAGAATCGAGTCTCTGCGATTCTCTTCGGTGGTCTATTGTTACCAATTTCATCCTCGAGTGTTACTTCCTCGGGTACGTGTACAGGACGTCTGCGAGTACTTTTTCGAAGATCACGATCTACTTGTTCGGTATACTGCAAACGTTCGTTGCGGATGTAGGTTCTCCGAACGCGTCGATGACTAGGCGAGAATCGAATCGCGGTAATTGTTTTCGTATTCCGTTCGATTTCTCGAGTCGAAAGAGCAAGTCGCAGCACTGCGGGCGTTGCTCGTTCCGCGAACGTTCTGCGAATTCGGGAACTTTGTACGCAGCACCGATGAAACGATTCTCGAGCAAAGTTAATGGTTTATTAGCCACGAGGAAGCACGTGCTCGGTCGGTTAACGAGCCGACATGTTCACCGTTCCGTTTCCGAGCGCGAATGCATAAACATCGGTCGACAGTCCTCGGTTCGTCGACGTCGAGATCGATTCGAAGCGAAACGATCGAGAACAAGCGATTCGGGAGAGATGCTACGAGCGAGCGAGCGAGCACGTCGACAATAACTTTCTAACGATGTAAACGGTAATTATATATCGGTGCGTGGCCCGCTCGGGAAGAAGAGATACGTTCGTCTCGCGCGCAAGTTCGTTCGTCGCTTTTTGTTGCAACCTCGTTTCTTCTCATCGATTGGCACCGTGAATAATACACGGTGAGTCGAGAGACTCGTTCCCATAATGATTCGCTGTGAGCAGACAGGGCACTGCGAAGTCACGAGTGCGAGCCGAGAGGTGAAAAATTGCGTTGCTTACCGTTTGCCACCGACCACGGTGCCGCGGACCAGATCGAGCGGATTCTCGGTCCACCGAGAGTGCAAAATTCGAAAGAATTCACGCAACGAACCGGAACGAACCAACTCGGTTCGCCGAGAGTGGAAAATTAAAAAGAAAAATCTGTTCAAAATTCTCATCGTTCGCGTTCGATCCCTTCGACTTTGCGCGCAGTCGCTCGAAACGGACGATAAAAAGTGCTCCATTATTGACTCTTCAAATTGAAATTCTCCCGATTACACGAGCAACGCGCGAAGATAGTGCCAAACGCTGCTAACAATAACCGCTACGATATAATTTTCTTTTTATTTCAATATACAACGTCGCATCGATCTCTTGGCTATCAACGAACCGTAAATTCGATGCGTTCGTTGTGCGTGCAAATTTGAGAAACAATGCGGAATATATTCCTTCGAGTGGGTATAATAACATAACGTATCATTTCTCGCAAGTGGAATATATTCTGGGCAGGTTTAGCGTATTCTTTTACGCTCGTAGCGGTGATAAATGCATCGAATCCACGGTCTGGTTAACGTCGGAGAATCGTTAGGTCGTTCAACGATTGTTTCCGATCCCGTCGTTTTCGACGTCGTTCGTCGCTCGTATTTCGTATTTACACGCTCGTTAATAGACCGTGCCGAATTCTCGTCCACGTATCCACGCCGGCCGAGGAACCAGCGCCAATTTGCGAAACGTGTACCGACCTCTCGCTTCGCCTTGTCCCGATCTTGTAACGCGGTACGCGATAAAAATATTTGTCGCGTCGGGACGCAGCGAACGATTATACGCGAACGTCCCGGTTCCGTAACCTTTGGGATGCAGTAATTGCCGATGAACGTTCGTTGCGGCCGATTCTCTCGTCTCGGCGAATCTCGCGGCGATCTTCGCCTCTACTTTCTCCGGTCTTCCTGTTTTCCTCCTATATCCCCCGGGCGTTCTAGCTCGCGCGTCCATAAATTATAGTTAAGTAGAAATACGACTCCGCGAAGAAGGCAAGAAATATTTAAGGGAGCGGAGGGTCGAGGAGGAGGAGGGTGTTGCTGGAAATTGACATAAATTTCCGAGCGCGACTCTTACGAAAGCAACGAGCGAGTTTCGTATCCGAGACGGTCCAACGCCCGCCATCGTATTTTCCCTCGAACGTTCTCCTGTCCGTCCGCGAGGAGGTATTTGCTCGCGAAGCTTTTACGAAGATTAGCAATATTCGATCATTCGACTCGCGTATCTCCGATCCGTGAGCTCGGTAAACGTGGAATAAGAACGAATCGACGTTACGAAACGAAGAAACCGTTTCGTGAATTCCGTGTGTACCGGGAAGAAAACGCGTACCTCTGGATTCTACCTCCTCGCGGATTTATTTAGATAATATATATATACATATATATATATATACGCTGTGTAATTACGAAAGTGGGCTGAGTCAATACTTTCTAATTTTTTCACTCCGTATCATTGTAACGTAGACGGAATAAATGATAAAAATTCTTCGGACGTTTCGCTCGGTGAGTATCGAGTGAACGAAACGCGATAAGATCGTTTCGGAAAATCCAGCAGCCTCGATTTGCATTTCCCAAGCCGGACACGTGTGTAGTCGACGTACGCCCGAACACGCGCGTCTCGACGCCTAGCGTTTCTCCGTTTATCGATTCCAGTCGCGGTTCAGCTCCAGCGGCGATACGCTTCGAGTTGCGCGGAATTTTGGAAACTTATTTTCACCGAACGGTTTCAGCCGGTTCGTCGTACTTTACTCTCGGGAAATTTCAAGATGGACGGTTCCTCGTCGCGTCGGGTTCGGGGCTTCAAGGTCGTATCTCGGTGAATCTGGAGGCGGCCTCGCAGAAGGCGGCATTCTTTGCTCGCTCGTCCATGCCGACCACGTTCTTTCTTTGGGAATCTTACTCCAGAGAGAGGAGATCGGCGCCCGAAGCATCGTCTACCGTTACCACGTGTCTGTCTCTCGATACGCCGCGATTCCACGTGCAAATACATACGATGGAAACCACTTCCAACAGGCTTTTCGAAGCCCGTGCGAACGAACATCACCCCGTTCGACCCACTCTCGAACGTTTTCGAAGCGTTCGAAATCTTCCGAACGGTATCAAAGGCTCGAAAAGTTCCACGATCGGTCTTATCGGAAGAAGAATTTAGAAATTTTCGATCCCTTTGCCGGATCGAACGCCATCGACTGGTCTTCGTTCGACGACTCGAAGCACCGTAGAAAGTTCGTCGACTCGTCGATCGGGAGACGATTCGAAAGAACGTAAAAGTTTTCGATTCTTTGACTCGTTTAGTGGAAAATTCAAAATCGGACGAAGCTTCCGCGGCCAAGGGCCCGACATCGGGGAATACCGGATAGAAAGTTATTCGTTATTCGTGAAAAAAAAAAAAAAAAAACATTCCAAGACGACTGGAATTAATTTCCATCGTTGCTCCGTACTGTACCATAGGTAACTGTAGTTTATACAGATGAGTCTAAATTAGATGGCACGTTGGTGGGTGCAGCTCGTGTTCCACAATGCCTACAAACGTAACCCAACCACCTTTTATTCCCGTAGAATGTCTTGAAAAATTTCTATCTCTTGAAAATTGTTTCAATATTTTTCATCAATTTCTTTGGATCGAGAATTTCAATATCCGGATGCTCTCCGCCTCGGTGGTCTGTTTCGAATCGCTGTAACTTACAGTTCTCGGCTTTGAAAATTTCTGTACACTCTACGCCGTTTCGATCGTTGCTGTGGATATCTTTCTCAAGCGTAGCAACCTTTTTCCAAAGTTTTCGATTCCAAAGTGTTCCTCGTACTCCGTTCGCGAGAGCGCAACTGCTCGAGTAGGTTCGCTCGATGATTTCGAGCGATTCCTAATCCACGTTTACGAGTCTCTTATCGGTAAATAGAAATCTGCAGAAGCGTGCTCGCGCGTACCGAAGGCGATCCGTGAACGTGACCCTTGCGCGTTGGCAAAGTGATTCGCACGTGTCCCGGGTGAAAGTATTGCCGTCGTTCGACGATTTTGGATTCGAATTTACGGACGACATTCGCGCGTCTGAGAATTTCGAACATCTTCGTGGCCCACCTGGCCGGTCCCCTTTCCTGGAATTTATTAATAACTACGGCGGTAAAACGCGATCGAACGGCGAAAGAATTTCTAATTTCTTGGTAAGCGTTTCTTCCTACGCGGCGCGGGTTACCTGGCGTGTAAACTCGCAATTAAGAGGTTTCGCGCATAAATAACGTTCCGTGCGGTTTCGCGGGACCCTCGTTAAGTCTCCGATCGTACCGCGATTTACGAAACGTTCGAACTCGATAATCTATTAACATCTCTCTATCTCCGTTGACAAGTCCCCCGGTGACTCGTGCGACCGTACACGCGGATAATTTCCGCGATAACCGGCATTGCTACGACAGCACTAATTAGTCCTGCCACTTATCTGTGAGTTGGATCGATATCCGGTACATAGGTAAACTCTCGTTTCGCGGTCGTTCGTATATCGGAATAACGGATGTACGATTTTCATGGTTAGCGAGAGTGAGATCGCTCGCTCGCTCGCTCGACCGACGATTCGCTTTGGCCTTGTAATCGCTCGGATAGTTTCACCGTGTGCTCGTCGACGCACTATCTGCTCAAATACTCGAATACGCGTTCTTGGACATTTTCGTCGGATTCGAATCGCACCGTTACCGAGATACAATTCCGATAAGTACAAACGACGAGGATACAGAACGTTCGTGGACAATTTCACATCCCGTAGCAATCTTCTCGATCGATCCTCCCAATTTTTCGTTAATTTTCGATCGTACGGTTATCGAGAAATAATTCTAATAAATACAACCGACGAAGATGTAGACCTTTCGTGGGTGATTTCACGTCTCAACGTCCCGTAGCAATTTTCTCGATATTTCTCGGTTAGGTCCATTCGATGGCGATCGAGTTCGCCTCTATTGAACTATTTTCGTCGTAGCAATCGCCAAAGAATAATTGCACCGAGGAAATGGAGAGTTCGTAGACTCGACCTCCCAAGCTGAGTCAACGTAGGAATTTCCTCGATCGAAGTTTCTCGGTTCGGTTCGAATCGTTTCTTCGATTGTTTCGTCGACTTTGGATCACTCATAGAAGAACAGACGCATCAACCGACGGGGATATAGATCGTTCGTAGATCCTGTGTCCCAACCTGAGTCAACATCCGCCCGTAGCGATTTTCTCGAACGATCCTCCCACTTTCTCGGTTCGGTCCGTTCGGTCGCGTTCCCTCGTTATCGGCTGTATCTCGGGTGATCGCCGATGAAAGGTATCGGCCGAACGGAACGATTTCTCGACGCTCTCGAAAAAAAGGATGCGCCGTCGCGGATGTCCAGATCGTGGGAACGCGATTCGTGGCTCGGTTCGGATAGGTCACGACCCGTCTGGAATTATTCGGGATCCTCGCCGTACGCCGACAACGCGGACACGGCCGAACACTATACGCGAGTCGCTTCGTGAAACGTTGAGAGTAATCCCACTGATCTCCTCCGAGATGGACGAGCTTCCTCCCATCGAAAGAAAAACCGATTTTACCAACCGTGGAACAAGATTTGAACACGAGCAACCAAAGCTCGAGAGAATCTCGAGTTTTTATTGTCTACCCTCGCTTATCATCGTACGAGGGAATTACGAATCCTAAACTGGATTCCAGTCGGACTGCCCGCCGGTAGAAAGTTAATTGCGTCTCGGAGCTGGAAAATCTCAAGCGATTAACTTTGAATATTTACTGTTTCAGATGACACGGAGAAGACCGGCGGATCTGTGTAGGTGGCTACTCTTGGCGGGGCTCGTGTGCTGTTCGTCTTGTCAAAGCGTCTCGTCCACCTTTGAGAACAAAACCGGTGAGTTTCTTATTTCGAGTCACCGTTACCAATTATCCTCGTACCGATTTTCGCTGACTTTCAGAGACGTTGATATTTCTATTCTCGAAGAAGGGAAGCTCACCCCGTGCGCGGAAATTAGCGAGAATCGAGGCACGTTGATCCCTCGCTCGAGGATCAGAATTATCTTAAGGATTCGAGGTCGGCTAACCCCGATGAAAAGTATTACGTGTAGAGTTTTAAATCGAGTCTGCAATATTCCTCGAGAACTCTCGAAGAGACCATTCGAACTGGATTACACTTGCAAATGGTTTCAACGATGGGAATTTTTTTGCCAATATATTCGAACATTCACAATATACCGCAAAATTGTCAGTTAATCTTTTTCCTCGATGATGTACACTCGAATTGAAATTAAAATTCGTGTCGGTCGAATCGATGGAGAAAACATTCTCCACCCTCGATAAACGATTACGAATGGTATCGATTTTCGATTGGTAAACGAGGAACTATCGTGGATCGTTTCGAGGATGTCGGAAGCTGGATTCCTCGCGCGTTGGATTACGTAGCCGATGAAATATCCGAGTTCGCGCCTCCACGGCGAGAGCTCTCGTCGGCGGCTGGCTTTGCGACAGGCTTTGCGGATACTTCGATCGTCGTACTGCAGGAAGCTGCGGAAAATGCTTCGAACTGGCGCGACCGCGAAATCTCGAAGCCAACTGCTCCGCGCGTATTAAGCGTTACGAGCGAATACCGAGCGTTAAAATTGTGCTCGCCTCGTCGCCGCGCGTGGAAAACCTAATCAAAAGGTACACTTGGCCGACGAATCGATTCGTCGTGTATTCCGTAAAGTGTCCCGTTCGTTTCGTCGAAGTCGGTCGAACGTTTCTCGATCTGTCGCGCAATATCTCGTAACGTAAAAATGTACCCCAATCGTCGAGAGATTTTCGTTCGTCTCGTAAATTGTACGTTTCGAATCGTCGAATCATCTATGGTAGTCTTTGAATTCTCGTACGATACGATATTATGATATCGTAACGTGATACAATATTGGTAAATTAATGGAAATATTTTAAATTACCACGTGATGTTTCGTAAAAAATATACGGGTCCTATAAATGGAGAAATTTATACTCGGTTCAAGTTTGAAAAAGTTAATTCAAAGACAGTCGACTCGACTCGTCCCGTAAAGTGTCTCGTTCGTTTCGAATCGTCGAATCATCTATGGAAGTCTTTGAATTCTCGTACGATACGATATTATGATATCGTAACGTGATACAATATTGGTAAAGCAATGGAAATATTTTAAATTACCACGTGACGTTTCGTAAAAAAATATACGGGTCCCGTAACGGATAAATTTCGAGTACTCGGTTGAAGTTTGGAAAAGCTAATTCAAAGACAAACTCGACCGCCGACTGGACTCGTCCCGTAAAGTGTCCCGTTCGTTTCGAAGCGGCGGAGCCGATCGGACGATTATCGTCGGCGCAAGTTTTTCGGGCTGTCGGCGCGATATTTCGTTAAAAATGTATCCCTATCGTCGAGAAATTTTTGTGTACTCACGCGCTCACGTGCGTGTGCTTTGAGCGTGTGTGCCGGGTCAGTAGGTCAGCCAGCTCGGTGCTAAAAGAATACTCACGCGTGTCGATACACATGCGACCGTAGGAAAACGCTTTTATTCGCGCTGGTTCCGTGCCGCGTTCGGGACACGTACACGCGCGCACGTGTACCCGCGTATCGAGTATCAATTGCCGGATTAATTCCTGCCGAGCGCGTTTAAGTGCTTTCTGAGGTCGATAACGGAAGGGGATTAATTCGCTAGAGTTACGCGCCGATTCGAAGAGGTTGCATCCGACTTTAAAACACACGAGACACTCGAGTACTCGAGTACTCGCGCGTGTGACGCGCGTCTATCGAGAAAATGTTCGTTCGAAAAGTGAGGCGTTCGTCCAGGATGCGGTACGATCGATCTAATTGATAAATTTCTCTCGATCGATGGGACCGAAGAATACATTATCGTCGCTTTCGCGATACTTTTCGTACTCGTTTAACTTTGATCGTTCGTCCCGACGAAAGAACCGAAGAAGAAATCCGTCTCGAAAACCCGACGAAATGTAATTTTATCGGTCCGCTTCGGATCGCTCTCGATCGTTCCTCGAAACCGTTCAAACGCGCGAATCAGAGCGCACGCGCGCTCTGTACAGTACAGGTTTCGTTGTTGCTAGTCCATTTTCAAATAACGATGCATAAACCGGACATAAAAGCGCGAGAAAGTAACGCGACGCTTTTAAAACGGGGCGTGCACTCGCATCACCGAACTTTGCTTTCAATATGCTCGCTTCGCAGTATTATTTGCGCCTTGGCTCCGCGTTTCCACGGCGCTTCTGGAACGCGTATCGCGCTCAGTTTTTACCGAATATTAAAAATGTTTGTCGAAAGAAGTCGCGAGACGAGTTCGCCTTACGGAGGAAAAAAAGAGGAAAAGGTACGAAAGAAAGCGACTGCAATCTTTTACGGTTCGCTCGACGGTATCCGTGATCGTCGAGCTGCAATGGACGACGTTTCGGGTCGCGTATCTCGCAAGAATCGTGGATTCTCGGCAATTCGTCGAAAGATTCCGTTTTATTGTCCCGCGAACGAAGGATGAGCGAGACCGTGGAGTCCTGGAACGCCCGGCCGTTCGGCCAGGGGCTCGTTTCCCCTCCGATTGTCCCCGGTGAAGGGTGGCGAACGAAGGGGCGCGGGAATGGAGAAATAATCGAGAAAAGCGGAGAAATATTCAACACGGTAATTAAGATGGCGTCAACGTACCCTTTAACGGTGGTTCAAGACTCGTAACAATAAATCCGGGACGCGGCAGAAATTCGTTCCCCCCGTCTCGACGACGGCACGAACTGCGAAGCTCTTAACCTTAATGAATCTTTGCTCGGTCGTCGACGAATGGAGCAGTTCCCTCGAAAACGACTCCACCGGTTGTATCGTCGTTCGCTTTCGTGCGGAGCGATCGTCGCCGGGCGGCGGCTTCTATCCGGGATTACCGGGACCTTACCTCGTATCCGCGAGTCTCGTCGGAAAGAAGCGACCGGGGACCGGAATAATCGACGAGGACGAGTCTCTTCGATGATTCGCGGTCTCGCGGTAAAAATCCATCGCGAACCGATCACCGCGACGTCGTCTCGGTCTCGGTTAGGCGAGATACGCGTCGCGATGAAATATACGCGCGGAACTTGGACGATCTGGCGTCTAGTCGGTTGCATTGTGCGCAAGTGGGACGAGAAGCGAAACCGGGGAGAGAGAGAGACGGAGAGGGACGAAGAGGAGAGAAAAGCGTGTACAGTAATCGTGTACATACACCGCGTGTACATTTCCGCGACTTCGTATGTACGCGAGCGTACGTTTCCGTGGGTTTGGTTGTACGCGAGCGTATCGTCGCGGCGCATGACACGTGTATTTATGCGACACGACTCGCGTACTGGCGCCTCCAGGGCCGTTTCGTCCCCGTGGGACATTCAGAGACACGAGGTGAACCCCGGCCCACTACCGACATGCCGATGAAACATTTATCCGTACGGTTCGTGACGCTCGTAACGAGAAACCGGGAGCGGAAAAAATAGAGAAACCAACGACGACGACGACGACGATGCACCATGCGAATTTTCCTCTCCGAACGGAGAATTTTCTCTTCCACTCGCGGGACGCGAAATCTTCCGACGGTCTCCGGGCGAATTTTTCATTCACGTCCTCGTACCTCGCGGGATTAATTGAAACTCGTACCTACTACGCGACATCTTCGAAACGTGTACTTTTACGCAGGCGAGTATCTTCTTCGCGAGACGCGGAATTTTTCTTCGTGGTCTTTAAAATTCGAATTCGAATCTCGTAACGGTCGCGGGAATCGATCGAAGGAAATTCCTTAGAAAGAATTAACAGAATTGACAAACGTCGGGTTTCTCGATAACTTTTTACTCGCGGATTCGATTACGCGGACCGATCAGTTTCCTTTGTTCCGCTTACGGGTTACAATCTATCGTCCTGCGGCGACATTGTATCGCTCTTAACGAATTTCTTACGGTCTGTGTACGTACGAACGATGGTACTCGAAAGGTTGCGGTAAAACGAAGAAATAAATCAACGACGAAGCGAAGCCGAAGAGTATCCGCGAAGACGTTCGCGGTTCGAGGAGGATGTGTACGCAAACGCGTCGATTCGACGCCAGACACAACCGCGTGTCTCTGTATATACTTGCATTCCGTATACCGCGTGGAAGCTTACCGATAATGGCTCTCGAGAGCTCGCGTTTTCTCCTGCATTATCGAGTCGGTTGACGTTTCTATTTCTACTATCTGTACCATACTCGTGGCTGACGAGTATCGTTAATGCGCGCGCCGAGCACGGCCGAGGAATAAAACGCGGCAAAATGCGTTACGTTCGATCGTCGAGAGAAATCATGTCATAATCGATATCAATTTTTCCCCATCGAGCGAAAACACTCGGCTCACCATCGTGGCTCTGATCAATTTTTCCAACACGTTTCTCTTGCCACGACACGGCCGTCTCTCCGTTTCGTAATACTCGACCGAGGCTGTTAGGGAATCGTTTCACGCTTCGCAATCCGACTGGATTATGTGTATCGTGACAACTCGCTTTGCTCTTCGCGAGCACTCCACTTTGAAAGTATCGGAAGCATTTATGGAAATAAAGTGTGCTTGACAAATTATTAGAAAGAACAATCTTGAATAATTATTACCGAGTTCGTCACTCAGGACTCGTTTTGGTCTTTGCGAACACTCCAATTTGAAAGTATCGGAAGCATTTATGGAAATAAAGTGTGCTTGACAAATTATTAGAAAGAACAATCTTGAATAATTATTACCGAGTTCGTCACTCAGGACTCGTTTTGGTCTTCGCGAACACTCCAATTTGAAAGTATCGGAAGCATTTATGGAAAATAAAGTGTGCTCGAGAAATTATTGGAAAGAACAATCTTGAATAATTATTACCGAGTTTGTCACTCAGGACTCGTTTTGGTCTTCGCGAACACTCCAATTTGAAAGTATCGGAAGCATTTATGGAAAATAAAGTGTGCTTGAGAAATTATTAGAAAGAACAATCTTGAATAATTATTACCGAGTTCGTCACTCAGGACTCGTTTTGGTCTTCGCGAACACTCCAATTTGAAAGTATCGGAAGCATTTACGGAAAATAAAGTGTGTTCGAGAGATTGTTAGAAAGAACAATCTTGAATAATTATTATCGAGTTTGTCACTCAGGATTCGTTTTGGTCTTTGCGAACACTCCAATTTGAAAGTATCGGAAGCATTTATGGAAATAAAGTGTGCTTGACAAATTATTAGAAAGATCAATCTTGAAAAATTATTACCGAGTTTGTCACTCAGGACTCGTTTTGGTCTTCGCGAACACTCCAATTTGAAAGTATCGGAAGCATTTACGGAAAATAAAGTGTGTTCGAGAGATTGTTAGAAAGAACAATCTTAAATAATTATTACCGAGTTCGTCACTCAGGACTCGTTTCTCGTACACTCCCCTATGAAAGTTTTGGGACATTAATGTCAAATAAAGCGAGCTGAACACATTATCGCGAAGAATAATCGTCTAGATTTCAACGAAATCGTTCGGACCTTTGTGTATTCGAACAATGTACACTTTCGACGAATGAAATGCTATAAATTGGGTCAACTGGCCGCTAATACGAAAGTGGTGAATCGATAATTACGTTTTTCGCGAAAGTCGCAGGTGTCCTAATACTTTTGGAGGAGAGTGTATTCGGAACGGTGTCGCTAAAAATTTCAGCCCTCCTCGGCGATTGAATGTTCGCGATAACAGTAGGAATATAAAAATTGACGAGGGGGAATGAAAAACTTATTTCATTTCAAGTTTTAATTTCACATTTTACAACTAGCTGGTGCACGAGCGATCGTTTCTTACGTGCGAACTACCCTTTCGATTGTTATTTCGATCGAGTTTAGACTCCGCGCGGGAGCTACGTTCACGGTGGTTCGTTTAAAAGTTTCGCGAAATACGCGTTAAACATTGCTGGAAAGTGTCGAACTCGTGCGTGTCGCAACAATGGCGCAACGTGGAAACTAAAATGGTGTTCCGGTGTACCAAACGCGTTTCGGTTATGGCGTTTCTCTCTTTGAAATACTTTGAACGCGGCTGCAACGCAAGATCGAACGAGAGTTCGGTTGCGAAAACGAATCGAAACCTCAAGAAATCGCGAGTGAATATTTATAGCTCGTCGCAGCGAGTAGCCGCTCGTCCGTTTTCACATTCTAGCGAGCATCGCCGCGCGAATACGCGGGACACGTTCGATGAATTTATGGTCATCTGGGTATCGCGACGTTGGCAATACGTCCGTAATAAATCAATCGAGCCGCTAGTCCGGTAATCGAAGGAAACGAATAATAAAACTCGAGTCGATTAATCACTCGCGACACGCGCCACTATTCCAGGTATTGTCTATTTATTCGCGTTCGAGATTCGACGGTACGGATCGTCTCGAACCTGTCCCGTACTATTCCGAGTACGAGGTGTGTCTCGAAGGTATCTCCAGACTCGGGACTTTGTTCAAAGTATTTTTCGAAACACTGCTTTTCTCCCTCTTTGAACAATCGTGAACCGAAAATCTTTCTGTTCTCAGGCCAAGGAGAGACCAAACCGCGAGTGTTCTCGCCCCGAATGGACTACGACGAATGGACGCCCCTAGGCCGAGGAGATCCCTTGAAGAACAACCCGACCTTTGACTACGTACCCCCGGTACTCGACAGGGTTCAGTACTGGTTGGATTCCCACACCACCGAGCCGTCCGCCAAACGAGACATTCTGGTGTTGGGTGTCACCGCGAAGAAGACCAGCCCGAAGATCCCGGAACAGTTCCTCAAGTTCGTGGACGGACCGAAGTTCACCAGATCGAACCAGGATGTCTCTTACAGGAACGAGTTCACCGGTAGCACGGGTGCCGAACCACCGAAGGTCGTGAGGACCACGAATTTCCGCAACGGACCGATCGACTACAGAAACCAGAACAGGATACAGTCGGTGCCAGCCAGCTACTACCCGAGCCCTTACTACAATCAAAAAACGAAGCCCTACACGATGATGTTACCCCCGCCGTTGGTCCAGAAGGACAAGATCGTCAGTTTCGCCGAACCCACTCAACAGTTCAGCACTCAAACGGAAGAGGGACCAGTGCTCCAGGACTCTCAGTTCTACGCGGTACCATCGAAGAATTACAACCAACATCCTCCGCCGCCGCAATCCCCGACGAAGTCTCAGAACTCGTCCAAGTCTCCCGGTAAAGGTGTCATGATCTCCCAAGTGGAGACGATAAAGAGTTACGTTCCCTCGTCGGTGCAACCCACCAAATCGCGCTACGAATCCGTCACCAGTCCCTCGGTCTCCTTCGAGAAGTCCAACCTGATTTATCAATCCACCCAGACGCTCTCTGGCGGTTGGCCAGGTGGTAACGGTCCCGTGTCGACACCCACCACGTCCGACGCGAGTCAATCCACCTGGCGCACACCGGATTACTCCCGCGATCAGTACGAGATCGATCACCACGTGGCTGCCTCCTCGAACCACGAGGTGGTGGTCGAACAGAACGCAAACATCATCGTGGACGGCGACAGCAACGAGAACGAGGAGGTGGTCGTGGGCCAGAAGGAGGCCGTCTCGGTTGACAAACACCCGAGCGTGAACGTCGTCCGGGTCAACGCGAACTCCTCCGATCAGAACGACGAGGAACCGGGCCAGTCCTCGGAGAAGATGCACATAGTGGTCGCGAACTCGCCCGCGAATCTCGAGATCGAGACTCACAAGGCCAAGAAGGGACCCGTGGCCGTGGTGATGCCAGCGAACTACTCCGAGAAGAACCTCACCTCTCCGAGCTCCGGTGCTTCGGAGCTACCGATCGTCCTCGAAAACTTGACAACGGGGACGGAGATGTCGGTCGAGAAGACGTCGAAAGTTCAACCGCAATCCGTGAGGAACTCTGTGACCGGTTCTCCGATATTCCAAGAGGAGCCTCAGCTACCCCAATCGTCGATAGTCTCGCCCAACAGGATGATTCCCACTCATCACCAGCACCCAGTCTCTCAAGCTACGTCGATGCCACCGTTGTCTCGTTACCCTGTTGGCTCTCTCCACGCGTTCGGGGCACCTCAAGCCCCCCTCCAATCCATGATGCACATGCAATCTAGACCCAATCACGCGATGATGCATTTCCTCGGAAGTATGCGTCCCAACGTCGGTTTCCGTCTACCGGGCTCCATGCCCGTGTTCCCGCCGATGGCTCACATGCACGCTCCGCCCATGAAGCCCATCACGAATCACATGGTCGCCCCGATGGCCCTCGATCAGTCTCACCGACCCCCACAGATGCAGGACTTCGTCGCCGCGTTCACCAATCCTCCCGCGTCCACGTCCATGACCGCGATGGGAGTCGAGGAGCACATCCTCGATCATCATCGGACCCGTGTACCGGACATGACCACGTTGATCACCACCCCCACACCGTTCCTGCCGACAGCCACCCCGACGGAATCCTCGGCCACCGAGGCCGATATACAGGACCCGGAACGAAACGGTCATTCTCCTCTCGGTGCGGTACTCGTCGACGAGAAGGACGAGAGCTCGTGGACGACTCCGCATCCATCGTCGACGACCTCCACCCCCCAGGTGACCACTGTACCCAGTTTGACCACGGATCCGATTTTCTCTCATTACAAGCAACCTGCCAAGCCTATCCGTGGCCCGATGTACCTGATCATCCAAGGTCACTCGAAGGTCAAGACGTACAAACCCACCGTGACCAAGCACGGTGGACCGACCCTGAGGAACGAGATCGCGTTGGGTGTCACCGAGAGACAGCTCTCGAAATTCGAGCAGTTCGTCAAGGAGAACACGAAGAACACCGGGGCCGAGCCGACGAACACCGTGGCCAGCGAGAAGAAAATCGCGGACGAGAAAGCTCGGGCTGAGAAGCTGAACCAGGCGCGTCAGAACAGTCTGATGAGCCTGGTGGAGAGCGGTCTGGGGAGCTTCACCGTGTCGCCGTCCTCGTACGCGACGGAGGAGGAACACCAGGCGAACTCGGTGACGACGATCGAGATCAACGGGAACTAGGACGGGCCCGTCCCCTCGATACCGTTTTCATCGCGGTCGATCAGTGGAAAATGAATAATCGATCCCGGAACCGTACAGCCTGGAAACATCGGTCGTTCGGCGAACGAGCGACCTTGACGAGAAAAAAACGCGCGAACTTGAACACTCGCGCGAGTATCGCGAAACGGCCGAACGATCGACGACGCGGAACCGTGTTGTGTGTTCCCCGTCACGGTACTCAACCTCACGGATCCGCGAGTTCGTCGAATTCGAAACGTTTCGCGCGTCGGCTCTGTAAATTATTCGTTAATTATCCTTCCATACGTTTCCCCCCAACGTTATTTATTATTTTATCGCATAATTTCCCAGTCACCTTCGTAGAGGCTCAACGTGGCAGGGTCAACCGTCGAGTTTCACCCTGCCCCGGTCTCATCCTTGATGAGAGAAGCGCGCCAATTTCTAATGTGCCAGTATACATACGCATACACATATACAGACGTACGCACACACGGAGAGAGAGAGAGAAAGAGAGCGAGAGAGAGAGAGACACGCGCACAGGTGTACACGTACACGAGATACAGAGGTTGGACCACCTAACTCGAGAGAAAATTTGTTTCCTTACCGACGAAGAAACGAAATTGAATCGGTGAATGAATTCGGGTAGATCGTGCAGCAAACTCGTTGTTCGTTCCGTTGGCGAGGATAACGTGATCTGTCTATCAATGGAAATCGGTGCGCGCGCGATCGTCGTGGTAAACGTCTTATACCCGGTGTCTCTTTCGACATCGACGTGGCCTAGAGGCTGAAGCTTGTTCCCTTCCGCTTTGTACGAGCCAACGACGAGTAATAACTTTAGAATCCGCGCGCGAAAATATTATCGATCGATTTCGGCGACGACCATAGGCGTAATAGTAATCGACGAGCGACGTCTTTGATCTTTCTGCGTGTTGCATCATCGTTCTCATCGTTCTTGCTTGGAATGTCCCCGGCGACGAGAGCAACGATCGCGATCGTCGTTCCGTAGCTTCGTTCGCGAATAGCGCCCGGTCTCCGAAACACGAAAATTGTCGAGTTCCTCTTCGTTTCGAGGTAAATCGTGAAACGAACGCGAGAGATTTTCGTCTCGCGGTGAACGGTGTGCAGTTTGCCAGGCGTTGGAACGACGACGACGACGACGATTCTGCCGACGGCCATGTGGATATTTCTCGAAGCTGAACGTCAGGGACGAGCTTCTACTTAGGATTGTATTTATTGTAGTAGCTAATAATTATTGCGATCAACGTATTTATTGTATCGTTATGCTGATCCATCGACGCGAGGAAACACCCCACGATATCACGTTAACAATATGCTCTCTCGATTACAAACGCAGACGCGATCGACGCGACGAGGCGCCCGTTGGCCTGTGTTCTCGCGACGATCACACACACAAACACACACACAAACACACACACACACACACACACACACACACACACGCAAAGATTTTATCGCGATCGATCGAGGATCGGTAAAATAAGTATTTCACCGCGGCTCTCCACCGCGTCCACTGATAGCGAAATTAGCGTAGGGTCGTTCTATCCGATGATCCGTGTTCACTTGTTCATAGACGAACGAAATGCTCGATTGCGACTTACTTACATCATATTATTAACACTAGTCTTACATTCACCAGTTACCAACAACATATCGCGTATTATACTAACGTCAACTTTGTACCGTATCTCATTGTCCGTAGAAAAATTGGTAGCCGTCGGTCGTGTCCGCGCTACGACGACCCCGCTCGTCCGATCGTTGCATACCCGTGTCTACGCGAGGGGCGTATGTATCCGACGTTGCATGGTAAAAGGAGAAAGAAAAGAAAAAGAAATAGAAAAAAAAAAGAAAAAGGAAAACGAAAGGAAAGAAACGCACGAACGAAAATGAATCAGTCGCGAGCGCAAAACTTCTTGGGCAGAATCGCCGAAGCGTGTAACCACGAGACGGATTTTACGAGCATCGACTTCGTACGTACTATAGGTGTGTACTGTGTTACATATGATAATTGTACCTGACGGACACACGTTCTGTTGATTTTTCCGTTTATCAATAAATTATCGCATTACCGACAACCGATCTGTATCGTCGATACCTCGGATCGGTCGTTCGATACCCGTGTCGTTGAATCGTTTCCACGCAGGGTCGAACGATATCCGGCTCGCGTCAGTCATCGTCTATATTGTCGAGCAACTGTGAAACAACGCTCGATCGATTACACGCCCACCGTGATAATTTATCGCGGGAACAGCCCCTCGGGAGCCACCGCGGGGTCGAAACCGGCGATACGGTACGTCCGTCTCGATTTATCGGCCCTAATGATCCTTAATTCTCGCCCCCTCGACTTCGAGAACCACCGTTCTCTCTCCGAAACGACGTGGAGCTTTCTCTGTAATTCGACGCAACGTAAGGTACAGTTTCGCGTGTGTCGCGCGTCACCGACGAAGGAACGCGTCCCGTTTTCGTTCGAGGGGACCGTTTCGAGAAAATATTCGATTCTCGTATCGTGGATATTTCGTTCGATCGAACGTACAAGTTTCCAGTGGAAACGATCTGTCGTCGGTAGACGCGCGAGAAAGAATCAAGTAAAAATCTACTCAACTTCTTCATCGAGGTGCTCGGAAAAAACGATCGGAATCGAAACGAAAATTTGAGCATCATCGGCAACCGTTTCGGTACTCGAGGCGTTCGGAGTGCAAGAGGAAAAGAGCAACGAGAGGTGGACAGTAGATTTCTGTCTATCGAGAATTGGCGCGAGAGAAGAAGAAAGCGAACGAGTACTCACTTCGGTTGAACGGTAGGGGGGAAGGTACGCGAAAAGCGATTGGCGAGGTTGAAGGGCGGAGGGAGTCCAGAAGGGAGACCGAGACGGTCGGAAGGAGAAGATCGGGGTGCACCGAAAGCACGAATTTAAGGTTAATTTATGGCGTAATTTAGTTTCAATGTCGGTAGCATAAATCTCCCGTGGAGGACAGGGGTCCGGGCCCCGCGACGTGCGTGCCGAGAAAAAAGTCGACGAAATAAAGTTACCGGCACGTAGAAGCCGGCCGACTGCACCGGTATCTCTCTTCCCGAGACATCTCCCCTCTTTTTCGTCGTTTCCCTCTTAATGATTTGGTTTCGCTTAGCTCCGTTCCCACCGCGTCGCGGCCCGATTCAATTTAATTTCATGATTAACGATTTGCGGCTCGAGCGGTCTCGGGGACCTCGCAAACGCGCCAGCCAATTTCCCAACCTGTACCGTCGGTGTTTCCGTCCACGGCGATCCGTAGCTCGACGATTTCTTGCGACAAGCGCGTCAGATGCACTATCTCCACGACGATGCTTTTCTTCTCCTACTGACAAATCTTGCGTCCACTCTGTACCCTCCGGACCGCTGCTGAGAACGAGATTTCTACCGGCGTCAGCTGCGCGCATCTGGACCTACGCGTTGGGTACTTTCGGCTACGAGGCCGATCGTTCCTAGAAAGAAAAGACATTGTCCTTTATCGCAATCTTGTAACGCGCTTGTACATCCGACGTTCGTTACGGGAAATCACGAGGATGTGACACTCGTAAATCGTTTCCAAGAGAACGAAACGCGCAGTGTACAGGAAACTTCGTCGAAACGTAGACGCAACGCTTGTCAATTCGCTTGCAAGGAAACAAAGACACCTGACGTGCCTCTTACGCTTGTAGAAAAATCTCACCTCGACCGAGGTTAAGGCGAGATCGAACGCGCGTGGACCGAACGTTGCAAAACGAAAGCACGTGTGGTCGTAGCTCGCAGGGCGTGTGCAACTGACGCTCGTGAGACGCTACCTCGGGCGTTCGAATAGCAACGCGGCACCTCGCTAGGCATAACGTGCGTCCCGGCCGCGTAAACGCCGATTCCGCGCGGAATGCCCGTGGAATACCGAAACACTGCCAAGAACCTTGTAGATTTCACCGGAGATTAAGCGATCGCGGTTCGAAACAGGGTGTTCCGCGACAGCCTGAAAAATTGCGCGATCAGGGAGAAAAATGTCCCGCGCAACAATGTTACCAAAGGAAAGCAGAGGACCGGTTCGCGCCTACGTAGGTATAACCACGGTCCCTTTCCACGTTTACGTCCGATGCCGAATAACGGATAAAGGAGAATACCCGGTTGCCGCGGGTCAATGCGTTAATCGCTTCGCGATAAATACGGCAGATACTCGAGGAGAAATTACAATCGTTTCGCTGCTCCGATCGATCCAAAGCTCGAGAACTTTCCGCCGTACGTTGCGCGCTCGCTGGATCGAGATACGAGCGAAGCTCTCGATGGGAAAACTTTTGCGAACAGAATCGCTACCGGACGTTCTTCTGCCCCCTTTCCCCCTTGACTCGCTGGAAAAGTTCGCCCCGATACTCGAACACGGAACGATAGTTTGGCGCGAAACGCTAATCGTCAGGTTCGTTCGTTTATTGAAACGCAATACGCGACACGTTCCCTGTGAACTGTATCGAGAGATAAAAATCCAACGTGTCCGACGCGCGATAATGTCCGTGTTAATTATTTCGAGAGCAGATGGTCCAGCATCTGTCGTCGACGAAGAATCAAGATCCTCGTACGAGGTACTCGCGCGATAGTATCGAGGGGTTCGAAAAATCCAAGATCCCTCGCGAAAGCGTCGATCCTGACACTTTCTCGTTCGCGTTGGGAAGCTTCGTTTTCTCAGAACGCGGAGATAAAACGCGCGCCTTGTATTATATTCGCGTTAATTATTTCAAGAGCGGATTGTACTGGTTTGTCGTCGATCAAGAGCGAAGATTCGTTGCTCGGAGCGCGCGATCGCGACGAGGGTTAAAAAAGAACCAGGATACATCGCTCTCGAAAGTCGATTCTGACACTTTCTCGTCGACTTTTCGATGCTTCGTTCACCGGTGTCCGCGAGATCTGTTCACTGGATGGAAAGCTCGTCGAGGTTCGTTGCTTGGAAAATTGAAACACAGGGAGCGAGTTGGTTCTATGGAGCGTTGCTCGGACGATTTTCAATGGTGTGGCTACAAATGTACCGCCGTTGAAACAATATTACCCGGTGAAACGAGCAACCTCGAAACAAGAGGGGGAGGATGGTGCGTGGAAAAGGTAACTCGTTTCTCTCTTCGAGCGAGGTATTCTCCTCCGTCTCTCGGGCGGTCTCTTTTTCCTCCGCCAAAAAGTCATTAAGACCGACGGTTCTTTTTTTTTTCCAAGGGAACGAGGGCTGGGTCGGGGCGAGGAGGGGGGAAGCCCGTCTCCTATCTTCGGGCCGACGTTGATTCGTTTATTTTTCAGTCGCGGATTAATTCTCTTTGTCGAGAACAGACCGAACGACGTAACGCGCCATAAATCCACCGGTGAATTATTTAACCCTCCGTGACCTAAATTGTTTTTAACTTTCGTGAAATATTACGCGACCGAGACGTCGTCGAGGATCTTCCAAGTGTATCCACGTTGATGCGAAAAATTTCAAAACGACAACCTTCGCGAACAGATTCGTTCGTTGTCACTAGAATCGGTGTTAGAAATTACGAAATTGAAAATACCGCGGTTACGCGAGATCGATGTTACGCGCGTGTGTCGATGTCCGACGCGGATCGTCGGTGAAGAATTTACATACTACTTTGAACTCGATCGAACGACACGATTTGTTCAGGGGTTGAGAGAGTTACGAACGATCGTGGCTCGAGCGCGGTGCACGGTCACTGTTTGAGAAACACTGTATTAAACAACAAAGACGAAGCGTATGCATCTTTGGCTCATATTCGCCGGGGCCCGAAGTGGGTCGTACGACTCGAGTCGAAGCGACATTGTACGATCGGAGGTGGGATCGATCGTCGGTCGAAACATCGACGACGAAGTTCACCGTTCGAGAGATTATTTTCTCCGGGGATACACGGTCGGCGTCGGTTCACGGTACATCCGTTCGGGGGCCCGAAAAGGAAGATGCGGAACGTGAGAAAAATTTCTGGCCTTAACGCGTTGACACGTAGAAGGAGAACCACGATGAAAAGGTCATACCTGTCGACCTTAATGAAAGTTAAATGCGCGGGGATGGGTTCGCGCCATTATCTTACCGTTAGCGGCTCTCGCGTGGGTATCGATACCAAAGGTGTTCGACGATTGCGCGGAAAAATTCGAAAGTCGACGAAATCTTTTCACTCGCGATCGTCGAGCGCCGAGGATCGTACGGGAAGGAAATTTTCGCGAAACGAACGATCACGAGGGACATTTTCGAGAAAATCGTGGACAAATTCAACCATCGATCGTCCAGTAGAAATTATTTCCCCGAGCGACGCTTTCGAGAAACGCTTCGAATTCACCGGGAGCGTAACAGGATACGCGATCGTGAACGAAGATTCGTTTTCCCCGTGGGGTCGTACGCAGGACGGAAATTTTCGAGGACGCGCGCGTTTCCAGCGATTCGCGAGAAACGATCGAACGGAGCTAAATCGAGAGAGCGTTATATTTATTTCTAGGGGAATCGCGGAAAAAGTTGTCCGGCCATTTGCGGCGTATCGAACGCGCCGATTGCATCCTGTTGTAGTTTTATCTTACGCCACCCCTTGCTCGCTTTTTCTCGTTATTTTCGTCGGATAATGACGTTTGGAGATAACGGGCGTACGCGACAAGCTCCGTCTGGATAGGACGAAATTCGTCTCGAATAAAAGAAAAGACGGATCGTTCCGTCGAGCGTAAGGTCCGCGAGGAGGCGTCGCGTCGCGTGGCGTCGCGTCGAGCGTAAAACCGGGCGACTTGGATTCCCTCGGATCGCGGGCCGCTTCGGATGTAAATCGAAGATCCCGTAACGGCCGAGCCATCCTCGACGACTGGGAAAACGACTTCTTTTTCTTCATCCTACGTCCTCGTCCTCGTCCTCGCCCGCGTCACGGTTGCGGGTCTAATCTGGAACGTGGTGATCGTCTACGGGAAGCGCAGGCCTCATTGCACCACTGTGGAAACTAGAAACCGGCGGCAAAAACTAACCCAATATCGGTTGTCCTCGTACCCCCCTTGGCCTCGGTTCTGTTCCGTTCGGTTTCTGTTCCGGCTACCTGGAACCCACGCAGCTGGCATCTAGCCTCGGCCTTATTTCGAGCGGCGAACGAGATCGCGAAAGAAACACGGGTAGCGGAGGAGGAAGAAGACGAAGACGAAGAAGAAGAAGAAGAACAACAACAACCGAAAGCGTTCCCCGCGGAGATCCATTTTTCCAGCACGAGCAACGGGACGTACGCAGAACATTTCTCAGGAAAGTAAACGCGCCATATCGCGCGGTTTCCAACGAACACCGTCGACGATCTTCCAAACGAGGAGAGAGTAGCCATTAGGTGGAACGCGAGCCGCGGTCCGTTAAGGGGTTACACCAGGTTGGAGACGCAAGGTATAACTCGGTTCTTTGAGAATTAATTGCGCCGGAACTACTTATTCGAAAACTTTTCGCGCGCTGGATATATATACATTATTTATGGGGTGCACAAATATTTTTCATTCTATCCGAAAGTTCATTTTTTATTCAAGATGAACGCCGCCGGGAACGAGTTTTCTCGTACGCGGCAACGTGGATCGTTTCCAGCCTCGCTCGGGATACGTTCGGTATCGTTCGCGAGGTTCTCTCGATCGATCGAGAGGGAACACCGTTTCGAATCGTTTACCCGAGTTTCGTAACCGTGACGAGGATCGTGTACGTATCTCGATAAACAATCGTACGTGCGTGTAACGACGAAAAGTGGAGAATCTTTCCAACTCGATCGAGAACAAATTACGCGCGTTATCGCGCGCGTGGACTTTATGGTGAATTTTTACGCGTTTCTCGACGACACCGGCACCGGTGTAACGAGACGTTGTTCTCGCTTATCGTCGATGCTCGCGCGAATCCAACCGTTCGGGACACGACGTAAAATCTTCTTACGATCTACCGACGAGTCGAGATCGCTCGGCGCACGACTCTTTTATCGCCAATTAAAGCGTTCCGAAAGAAACGACCGACGATTCGCGTTGTTTATCGCAGGATCGATGACGAACAACAGGGATCATCCGATTAGCCGTAATGGCCGATGCGACGAATCAATCGCGAAGACGTTACGGGACGATCGAGGATCGAGTTCGCGACGGATCGACACGTACCAGCGTATTAACGACCGGATCCTATCGATCGAGATCGATCCAGGTTCCGTCGCCTCGATTCAATTCTCGATGTTTGTTACCGACGCGGGGATAAATCGTGGTCTGTCCATCGATCGTCGACTCGACGCTTTTTCATTCGCGCGACGATTTCGTCAACGCTGCTATTATTTTTTTCCAAGCTTCGAACGAATCGAGTTTCTCATCTTCGACGAGAAGTTTTCGTTGTTTCGCGAGTAAACTATCTTTTCATTCTTTCCTCGAACGTCCCGCTGTCCATTATTTGCATCTACTTGTCACGAATGTATAAAACTAAGGACAGGTTGACGGCTACGCGTCGATTCGTACTCGCGAATCGAGGATCCGTCGATTACGCGCCGATCGAGACAGAAACGTTTGTATTCAAGAATTTTTGAAACTTTGAACTCGAGATTTATCTTCAATTCAAGATGGCTCCGTGAACCAACGATACGCGAACCTACGATTGTTTAGACTCTTTTGCTCGTTTCGTAGAGTACAAGATCCTCAACTGTCCGGAACACTCTATAGGTATTCCTGAACTTTGAACCCAAACATGCAGGAACACCTTGTGCATTGACTAAACGAGAAACATAAACGAACGATTGCCAATTTTTAAGGGGGGCAATCGGTCCGCGATGTCTGACTGCAAGTGTGACTGCAGTTTCCGGAATACTCAATAGGAATTTCTGAACTTTGAACCCAAACCCGCAGAAACACTCTGTACGAAATACAAGAAACATAAACGAACGATCGCCGATTTTTAAGGGGGGCAATCGGTCCACGATGTCTGACTACACGTATGCAAGACCCAAATATGCAGGAACACCCTGTACAGCGACTAAACGAGAAACATAAACGAACGATCGCCGATTTTTAAGGGGGGCAATCGGTCCACGATGTCTGACTGCACGTGTGACTACAGTTTCCGGAATACTCTATAAGTATTTCTAAACTTTGAACCCAAATATGCAGGAACACTCTGTACAGCGAAAAACGAGAAACATAAACGAAGGATCGCCGATTTTTGGGGAAGCAACCGTTCCACGATGTCCCGCTCGTTCGTCCCCGAAGCTACCGAGCGTAGTTTCCGGATGTCGATCGGCGTTCCTAATTCGAGACGGACGCGGTGGAAGTCCGCCAGCCGCGGAAGCAACCGGGCTGTGCGTCTCGGTCGTCGCGCGAGTTGCTTAGACCGGTAAGCGCTCGGCGCTCGCGCGAGTCGTTCGAATGGTACGTGAGTTCCAGAAACACACTGACGACTGGTCGATTCCTCGTACCGATAGACGCGGCGTGTCGCGGCAGGCCTCGCCGCTGCCCGCCGTCTCCTCGTCCGGCATGCCAAACGCTTCCTGTCGCGCGAATACCGTCCGATTCTTTTCTCTTCGAACACGCAGCGCTCGCCCGCTCGCTCAAGCACACGCGTGCCCCGCGTCTCGCCTAGTCTTAGACACGACTCACGGTCTCGCGATCGCGTTCACCCACGTTCGAGACACCGTCCACGGGAGCCCTTGGGAACGATCGGACCGGTATCTCGGTCGATCACGGTGAGAAAACTTTTCAACGGTCTCTCGGGTCTTTATCGACCCTTTACAGCACGCCTCGTAACACAGCGGAGGTACTCGAGTCGGTAGGTACTGATCGAGAGCGATTAGATCGGTATCGGAACCGAGAGATTGTGTTGACCAAGGTTGCAAACTTTTTACCGATCTCTCGGGTCTTTTTAGACCCTTTAGAGTACGGCTTACGCTTCGTAACAGAGCGGAGATACTCGAGTCGGTAGATACTGATCGAGAGCGATTAGATCGGTATCGGAGCCGAGAGATTCTGTTAACCAAGTTTGCAAAGTTTTCACCGGTCTCTTTAGTCCTTTAAAGTATGATTCGTAACGCAGTGGAGATACTCGAATCGGTAGGCACTGATCGAGAGCGATTACATCGGTATCGGAGCCGAGAGACTCTGTCGACCAAGGTTGCAAACTTTTTACCAATCTCTCGGATCGATAGGTACTGATCGAGAGCGATTATATCGGTGTCGGAGTTAATAGTCTCTGTCGACGAAAGTTGCAAACTTTTCACCGATCTCTCGGGTCTTTTCCGACCCTTTGGAGTACGCTTCGAAACGGTAGGTACCCCCCTCCCCACGTATCGGTAAATACCGATCGCTCTCGACCAGATACTCGACGTATCTACTCCCTCGATAAAAGATTGCAAACGACACTGGTACCCCGGGTCTTCGTCGACCCATCGCGCGCGATTCGAGCAGTTCGTATCGATCGAAAAGAAGAGAAACGATTAAGAAGACCGTACCCTTCCTAACCCTCCGACAATAACTCACCCATAGACATTCGTAAACCTAGAACCCTCACGAGGGTACGTACGCCCAAGATACAGGACAGTTCGGCGCTAAGCGTGAAATTAATCGCATCGAAACGAACTGGTCGATCGTCGGTCCCGATGGTACGCTAAATCACGAGTTCGTCGTACCCGGAATCGAAGCGACACTTTCGTCGTCGTCCGTATCGGTGGCTAACTTTCTTCTCGTATCCGGTACCTACTCGTTAACGAAACCGCGCGCATTGACATTCCTCCCGGGTCGAACTATTCGTTCTCGAGAGGTGGGGGCCACGCGCGCCAAGGATTTCGGATCCCCCTTGGAGCAGGATGTAATTTGCATTCCACTTTCACCGTTCCGAAACCGCGCGTAAATTGCACCGAGCGTTTAGAAACAGGGAGGGAGCCCTCCTCGCGGCGAACGAGCGCCACCCGTGACTCGATTCGACCTCCAACCACCCATGGTTCCTTCCACGCTCGTAGATATCGCTATCGCGGTTTTCCAAGCGGGGGGTACGTCTTTGGAACGCGACGATATCGCGGCGGTGAAACATGGAAAGGATTGGAAAGGGGCCGTCGCGTGCCATCACGTATTCCTCGTTCCGTGACCCGTACGCGCGCGTCTCGCGGCGACGCGACTCGACGCGACTCGACGCTTCGGGTCTACGCGTACCCGCGCATTCCACGCGGCGAACCGCATCGAAAACCGCACGACAAATTTCGCGTTACTCGCGCGAACGACTCGACGCCTCGGGGGAACCTCTGGAGAAATTCCACGAGGAATTCTCGGCGGTGTTTTCCACTTCTCGTGGGGGGAGAAGACGCTGTACGGAGAGACACGGGGTACTCGAGGGTACGCGGTTTCTAGGTAGGCGAACGTGTAACGTGGTGCGTCCAATTTATTCGTATTAATGGATCTTCGATGTGGAATTACCCACTTCGAACTTTGAACGATGAATCTTCAGCTGTGGAAGTAATAGTAAATAGCAGCTGGCTTCTTTTCGGATGGTTACTCTTTCTCTACGTTTTTCTAGGATTCTAGTTCTCCTCGAAGAATCTTCAGACACTCTACGATCCGGAGCAGACGATTAAAAATTTTCCGTGCCTAGACGGGATCGTTCGAAGGATGAAAAATTGTTGAAAAATCGTTCACCGTCAAGATTAATAGTAACGATTGAAAATGTTCGATTCGAAGATCGATCGTTCGAAAATTATTTTCATCGCGCGTTAACCGCTGGTTGGTCGGTCAGCTTCTCTCTGGATGGATTACCCGCGATGAAAAATCGTTGTTTCGCAGGGTCGGTGCCGGTTGAATCGCGATGGCCCGATTCACGGTTACGATCCGTTGTAAGATGGTCGATCCGCTTCTGATCGCACGGTAGTAAGCGTCGAAAGCGAGGAAACCGTGGACGAGGGGCACCGGTTGTCGCGGGCTCGAGTCTCCAGGCGAGATTTCACGGGGCTCGGCCGGCGAAATTAAAGCAACGTTACGAAACTCGTTCGGCGAGAGTCCAAACATCGTGGCATTAACTTTACGAGGGGTACGTACACGACGGCCGTAGCCCCGGTCCCCTAAAATAATTGCTCCGGGCTGTCGACACCGAGCTGCATACTAATTTCCCGTGAGCCTATAAGCGGCGGGTGTATACCCGCGCGAATCAGCCGTGTAACGTCCAACGCGTCGCGAATCCGCTCCGCGTGGAGTTTGTCGAAGAAGTCAGCGCGAAAAAAATTTCTTCTCGTCCAAGTTACGCTCGTGAATTATTACACAAAGTGGCAGCCAACGCGTACGCGCATCTACGGGATTCGTTGACCGATACTTTTGCAAAAGCGAACGTAACTATTCGAAAGTATCCTTTATCGAGATACGACGACTCTTCGGTGATATTTTACAATCGAAAACCGCCATTTCGCTAATCGTTTAGCATTTTGTTAGATACGTCGCGATATTCGCTATAACATCGACGACTACTCGCCCGGTATTGGGAACGATTAGGCGGCGAAAGTACCGTCCATCGAAAATCGATATCAATTGGCCGAGATTTCGATGGCTTTCGATACTACTTCCCATCGAGCACTTTGGTATCCAATTGTTCGAGCACCATCGATACCGAATCGAGCTGTTATCGATGAATAATCTTTTTCAAGAAATGGGACGAGCATTCACGATTCCAGGTGCCAGGATTGCTCGAGCAGTGGATCGTTGCTTCGCGCAACCAGGTAGCCATTTTGAAATTGGTAACGTACACGAAGGAGTAGAGAAATGGTCAGGAACGATTACACGAGATTAGTTTTAATACTTTTCATTTGATGTTTGGGTTATAAGATTCTCCGTATCGATCGTACGTTATTTATTCACGGATTGGTCGATTTTTAACGCAAAAATGGGATATTATGCAGAACAAACGAACGTAGTTGGTTCGAAATCACTCCTTCGCGCCATTTTCTACCCTCGATCGATCGCTACGGTCGCGATTCCAATTTCTATTCTCGATCGAGGGTCACGATCGCGGTTTCGATAGGTATTGAAAGATTTCCATGAACAAGGGAGCCCACGCGAGCCAATAGGCGGCTCCGGGGTCTCTCATTACGCGATCGGGGGTCCGGGGCCCGGGCCCCGCAACCGGACGAAGTCTCGTATCGGACGCATCTATCTGGAGCAGCCACGTAGGCTGTGCTCGGTTTACCCTCGTCTCAATAATCGCGAAGCTGCCGCGGAACACGACGATTTTCAAACCATTATAGAGAAGAACAATTCAAGCGAGCCAGAATCGTCCCGAAATTCAACATTTTCACGAGACGCGACAGTTTTAACATCACGATGGAAAAGAACGATTTATACGCGATCGTGAACCGTCCGAAAGTCACCGTTTTAAAATCACGATTCGAGAAGTATAATTCGCGCGAACGTGGACAGCTCCGAAAGCTCCGAATTCCAAGATCGAGATGAAAAAAAAATAAATAATCTCCCGTGAATCGTAAAATTTCCGAGAAAGTACCATAATTGTCGAACCACGAAGTTATCGACGCTCGATTCGCGTCCATTTGCAAACTAGTCGGTGCTGCCATCTCGCGGCGACCGTAGGAAAATTCTCCGATTTTCTTCTCCGTATTTTTCTTTCTTTTGTTTATTTTTCTTTTTTTTTTGTCGTACGCTCGATCCAACGCGTAAAATTGCCACGGAGATTAATTTTGCTTGTTGTATCTCTCGCGAAGCAAAGATCGATAAGCGGGAATCGATCGGTGGAACGAATCGTTTATCGATTTTTTCGAAACGAAACGATCGTTCGTTCGTAATCGAATCTACGAATCGCGTAGGAGAGCGTCGACGTGAAAACTCGGGGCGATACGATTGATGAAGTTACTATTTATTTTACCACAATTATTACATGCGCAACGATGCTCGGTAAACTTATATATCAAAGTGATTAATCAATATGCGGATACGTATTACGAAACGCAACTATACAAATATATTTATATCACAGTCGTAGACAAAAGAATGTTAACGTTAATCGATATCGAAGTCGTCCTCGTGTACACTTAAGTCTCTAAAATCCGCCAGGAAGCCTCGGTGATGATCGCGTAGCGAACGAATATTGTTATTGTTATTGATATTATCGTTATCATAATTATCAAACGCGATTAACTCCGCGTAGATCGCAACGCAAACATATATAAGATCGACGTTAATTATTCTTGAAACGCGAGAAATTTGATGATGCCGGCTGGGATTCTCCGTTGCGATCGAAGACGCGCGAAACACGCATGCGTGAAACTTTGGAACGATTCTCTCGATCCATGGAATCAATGCTTTTTTATCCAGCTCGTAGAAAATTTCCGTCTTCGATCGCGAGTACCAATTCATAGTTCATCGATCCTTGGAACCGAACTCGTGAAACGAGACGATTCTTCAAGAACTGCGAACGAAGGTTTCGTTACAAGTGAACGAAGGTTTCGTTACAAGTGAACGAAACGTGAGAGAAAGTACAGAGCGGGGGTAGGAAAAAGGGTTGAAATACATCGGAGAATCGCCAACCATGTGGGACGATTAACATCAACGATCAAAGTCCGGGTTAATTGTCCGGAATAGAAGACACTTGGCCGATTTCGATGACCTTCGAGTACGCGAAGGTCAACGAACAACTTAAACTTAAATTACGAATACACCTTGGTTCTCGAACGCAGTCCCGGCTGAACTCGACCGATACGTGTTAATCGTTTTTAATATCGGTGAAAAATTAACGGGTCGAGGTAAAGAATAAGTAGTAACGTTGGTTCGAGCTGGAACGTGGCTCTCGTCGTGTCGAACGATACTTAAACGCGTACTGTATGCATAGATAAAATAATATAAGCGTCGAGTTTCCATTTCCGTGTGTGTATCGATACGAGTGAACGTACGTTTTTCTTTTTCTTTTCTTTTTTCCGTATATTCGAACGTTGATTGTTTGTACAGGAAACGATCGTTGAAAATATCGAGAACGTTGTCGCGCGGTCGTAGAAATCGGCGAGGTGTCCCCTGTTCTAGGTAATCGGCAAGCCCGGTTAACGACGAAACGTTCTAAATGTATTATCGTTAACAAGTGTCTACGTTAAAATCGCTCGTTCGAGCGCGCACGATCGCTGGAAACCAGCCTCGTCGCGTCGTTATTCGGACAACACGCGCATGCAGAACAATGGCCATACACTGGCATTCTTCCCGCGAAGAAAACGGATTCCGTGTGGAAAGAATGCCGGCTAGCGTGGCACGAAAGAATTTTTATCGTTTCGCATGAAAATTCTCTGTCAGACAAAGGAACGATGCTCCTTTTGTGCACCGAGAGGACTAACGAGCTGTGTCCTCAGCACCGAGCCCCCAGCTTTATCGATGTTGTTTCTTTTCCGTAAAATCGAAGAAATAATAATCGTCGTTTATTCAATTGGAAACTTTACCCGTTCTTATATTTTTCGATTACTCTGTCCTCTCGATATACACCGTAATTGGAATGTATGATGTACAGACTCGTGAATAAATGCTCGCGAGTCACCAGTGTGTCTAAAAGACGTGCTAAAAGATTAATGGAAATTTGTAGGAATATTTAACGGAAACAATGTTCTCTGGTATTTTACGCTATTGGTTATCCTTAATACTTATAAAGAGAAGAACGAGCGATAATTTGCAAGAAATCTCACGGACGTTAATAATAATTGGATCTTTTTCGCGTTTTATCCTTTGTCTGCTGAATTTGGTATTCTGGTTCTCGTTGGAATGTTCTTGTTAGTTGAAACGAGAATTACCGTAAAAAATCCTTTGGTGCCGCGGTAACTGGCGTTCGTCCCGTGGGAAATTCGTTTTCTCAGTGTATAATCAGCTTATCTCGTAAAGGCCGGTAACACCGACGTACGAGAGCGTGTACAGAGCTATCGAGGCGTGTGTTACGCGCAGCAACGTAAATTCGTTCGGAAAATCGACGTCAAAAGCACCTTGCTCGACGTTCGCGACAAAAGGGTGTCGTGGAACGGTCTCGTTTAACGCAAGGACGACTCTTTAGGATCACCTCCGTTTTTTCAACGCGGCTAAATTACGTAAAGCGACGGCCTACTTTGTCCGCAAAGGGCGAAGGTAACAGTTGAAAATCCTTTTCGTGCTAACGGCGTCGAACCGCGCTGGAAGAAGAAAATGGAGCAGTGTTCTGGACAAGCACGACAAATTTCAATCATCGACGACGAAGGCCCACCTTGAGAACAATTTTAACAGCTGGACAATTCTTCGACAACGTCTACAATTTTATCAATGCCTTCGAATTTTCTCAACGCGGCTGAATTTACTTACAGAGTACAAGACTAATGACTTTGTTCGCAAAGAGCAAAGGTTGAAAACCCTCTCCGTGCTCTAGAGCGTCAATACGAGTGATTTTGCTCTCAAAGGGTAAAGTTGAGTACTATTTCTATGCTCTAGAGTGTCAACATCGACGACTTTGCTCTCAAAGGGCAAAATTGAGAACCCTTCCCGTGCTCTAGAGTGTCGATACGGGTGACTTTGCTCTCAAAGGGTAAAGTTGAGTACTATTTCCATGCTCTAGAGTGTCAACATTGACGACTTTGCTCTCAAAGGGTAAAGTTGAGTACTATTTCCATGCTCTAGAGTGTCAACATTGACGACTTTGCTCTCAAAGGGTAAAGTTGAGTACTATTTCCATGCTCTAGAGTGTCAACATCGACGACTGTGCTCTCAAAGAGCACATGAGCACCCTTCCCGTGCTCTAGAGTGTCAATACGGGTGACTTTGCTCTCAAAGGGTAAAGTTGAGTACTATTTTCATGCTCTAGAGTGTCAACATTGACGACTTTGCTCTCAAAGGGCAAAGTTGAGAACCATTTCCATGCTCTAGAGTGTCAAGATCGACGACTGTGCTCTCAGAGAGCACACGATAACCATTTCCATGCTCCAGAGTGTCAACATCGACGACTGTGCTCTCAAAGGACAAAATTGAGAATCCTTCCCGTGCTCTATAGTGTCAATACCGATGACTTTGCTCTCAAAGGGCAAAAATTAACGATCGGGAGCATCGAAATCGCAATCGTCGATATCGTTGTCGGCGTAAAAATTCGTCGCCTTTGTCCACTGGAAACACTGCCAATTTGGAAGAGAACAACACCTTGACGTTAGACTCGCAAGATCGAACATTTACAGGGAGAATCCACTTGAAACGCGACGAATATCCTTCTAATCGGTATCTCGTCCGAGCTGTTTCGAACACGGAGGACAATTCACGCGTACGTTAAGTCCTCGAGCTCGATTATGCTACCGCTCGAAAGTCACACCATACGTTCGACGAAAGAGTAGGCGTTCGATTATTATTCTTAAAGAGTTAAACGATTATACGTTTTACCGCTTTCGCGTGAGGGAATGCTCGTTAACGAGACTACGTGCAATTTTGGATCACGTTCTTCCAACGATAACGAATTGTTCGCGTGATCGCGCGAACACGTTTCCGTTTACGCGTGAAGTCACAGAAGTCGAGGACTCGCTGTACGCGATACTTCGAACTCGGTCATTTTTTCGATGCACGATGCACAGGGTTAATTGGTAACCGATGGTACAAACGGTGATATAATCGTTCCACGCGAGAAACTACACCTCGACGATACCTTGGTAACGTTTCTCCGATGGAAGTTTCGTTTTCGAGAAAATCCATTTTGAAAATTCTGTTCGTCCGTCACTCGCCACTCACGTTGGTGTTCTCGAACATCGCGATACGGTGTTATCTATTTCTAGTCCACTTTGATGTCTATTTACCTAGATAGTTACCTAAACGCAAGTAGAATTAACCGTCAATGAACAGACACGTTGGACACGAGTGCAGTCGAACGAAATAATTTTCGGACCTACCCTAGGTAGGATTATTACCTAGACGCAAGTAGAATTAGCCGTTAATGAACAGACACGTTGGACACGAGTACAGTCGAACGAAATAATTTTCGATCCTATCCTAGGTAGGATTATTACCTAGACGCAAGTAGAATTTGCCGTTAATGAACAGACACGTTGAACACGAGTACAGTCGAACGAAATAATTTTCGATCCTATTCTAGATAGGATTATTACCTAGACGCAAGTAGAATTAACCATCGATGAGCAGACGCTTTGGACACGAGTTTAATCGAACGAAATAATTTTCTTCCGTGTTTCTTTTTTCGCGTGGTACCATCGGTATCGTCCGGACACCCTGTATATTCGCAACGTGCGATTTAACGCGTTAAAAATGTACAATTCGCTGGAAAAAGCGGCGGGAGGAAGGTTATCGATCCCGGGTCAGACCGCGGGTTAAAATTCAGGTCCGAAAGGGGTCGAAGCGTGCAACGCGGAACGCGCGAAACCTTGAAAAGACGATCGTTAAAACGAGAAGAGAACCACGGCGGGAAAACGCGGCGGAAGGAGCTGCGCCAAAAGAGATTACTCCACGGTTTTTCGAACACGAAGGGGCTGCCTAATTGCGAGCGAGTGAACAAAAAACGCTCGCGAGCGTGGCTCCCGGCAAGCGGAAATGCTCGCGACGTGTCAACGCGAAATTGCCGGTTCGTCGTTTACGTTCTCACGTACGTTGCGTTGTACATTATTCGCGTTTCGAGCATACGTCGATCGTCTCTTCCTCTAAAGCGCACTCAGAACGATCAAGGACGATCGTTACTCGACGTGAGATCGATAAGCACACGATCGCGATCGCGAACGAGACGACTCGATCTTTCTCAACTTCGAAATCTCAACGACTGTACGATCGCGAGAGTCCTCTGTCCACTCTAGGGTTATCGAAACCGAGATACGCGCGATGAAAATCGGTTTTGGAAGGAACAGCGCTTAGAAATTGCACCACGAAAGTCGCAAGTGTTGCAAATATTTCTTTACCGATATTGGAACAACGTCGGTATTGGAAAGATCTCTTTACCGACCACGACCCAACTCCTGTATCGCAAAGATTTCTTTACCGATACCGAAACAATGTCGGTATGCGGCAAAGGTTTCTTTACCGACACCGAAATAATTTCAGTATCGAAACGATTTCTTTACCGATACCCAACCGTATCGATACCGATACCCTCTTTACCCTCGCGAGGATCCTCGGTGCGCACGAGGTCACTGTAACCGAAATTCGAACTCCGTCGCGAGACTTCTCAGCGTGCTCTTAATTCTGGAATGCAAAATTCGAACCCGTTCGTCGAACGGGTTCTCAGTCTGGAGTTTCTGGAATCGAAATCTACCGCGAGAGTATCGATCGTCTCGAGTTATTTGGTATCTCAGGGACGATCGATATCTCGTCAACTCTCGCGCTCTACCGCGCGCGCCTCCTCTTCCTACGCGAGGCGAGTGACACCGGCAAATGCCATCTTTCTTCCATCTTTCGTTTCCTGTTCGCTCGTCGATCGCTCGAACGAGGAACTCGACGATACGTTTGATTTAGCTCGTGTGAGTTTACAAGCCGCTTTCGCGCGCGTCCACTCTTCCAATCTTATCGACGAAATTTACCTAAAACGATTGGATCATCGGATAGGGAACGGGGTAGCGGTCGAGCGTGGGAGCCGATTACGAATCTGTACGCTCGTCGTGGTTCTCCTTTTCTCAGAAATTCGCCTCGAGGGAGTTGCCAAGCTCGTTCAGAGCCGGTACCAACGTCTGGAGCGAGAAGTATCGCGAACGATCGGCCGCGTCTACGCTCGTCACGTGCTGGAATTGACACGGCTGGCTGATGTTGCTCTTCGCCGGGAGCACCACCTTCTTCGGCACCGGTTTCTTCTTCTTCTTACCGGGCACCGACAGACTGATGTTCTCCGGGCAGGATACCAGCCGCTCTATGTGCTGCCAGAGATCGTTCGCCGCTTTCGGGTTGTCGAAGCTCAGACCAGCGAGACGCGTGTGATCCGACGAGAGACACATCGTGTGGAACGCCGGACCCGAGACCTGCCAATCATTATTTACCGTTCAATTTCAACGCGAAGTGTTCCGTCTCGAACAGTTCGTAAGACAGAACGAACGTTCGAGTATTGTAATTTTCGGGGAAAGCGGAAAATCGAAAGATTTTCCTCGTTATTTGACCCTTTGGACTCGAGAGATCCTCGATCGCCACTTGACTCGGTGTACCATTTTCCATCCGGGAAAACTCGGTGGTTTGGAATTCAAATTGGAATTTAAATATTACGTTCTCGTAGAGTGTAAACGCATGTACGCGAAGTATAGAAAAATGGATTAATTTTACCGGATAGTTCCGGTAAATATAACAGTTCCGGATTAATTTTACCACTTAAAGGATTTTCGCGAGGCGTCGGTTCCCTGTAGCAAACAAGCCTCGAATGCAAAGGGTTAGTATTATCCCTCGCTTTAGGTTTCTTTTTTTCATTATTCAATATTATCCCTCGCTTAAAATTTTTTTTCATTATTTAATATTATCCCTCGCTTTAGATTTCTTTCCATTATTTAATATTGTCCTTCAATTTAGGTTTCATCATTGCTTGTTTAATATTCGAGTAACTCAACGTTGGAATGCTCCAATAGTAAAGAAAGATCTATCCGCTTGAGTTTTTCGGTTGTAATTTCGGCCAGAGGCTATCACTTTCGGTAAAATTCGAACGACTTTGAAAAATTGAGTAACAGGGAGCGAGAATTCACAGATATCTGGTCACGATGTACGAGTATCGCGGATATCCGGGCGCTCGGATCTCGTTCGCGATCTCGATGGGATAACAGGCGCGGGATAACAGCACGACGTCGCGAGATCGATGGAACGCCTCGGAGCGGTTTTAAATATCGTGCTGCGAAATTTCCACCGGCCGGCGGAGCATGAAACTGCGAACGACAGCGGGCAACGAGTGGAACGGATGCAACGGTGGTTTCTAACAACTAATAAGCGAATTCGTGTTCCAATTAGGCCGGATCAGCGTTTCGTTAACAATTTTCGTTCGATTCGAAACTGAGAAAGAAACTTCGATCGCCCTCTGACGAAATTAACGCGTCCGAACGTGGAAATTTCATTTTGCAAAATGTCGTTCGTTCGTAAAGACTTCGCGCAATAATCGCGTTTTATATTTTATCATTCTTTCTCGTTATCCTACACGCGACCGGGTTTTTCGTTCTTTGATAAATCGAATCGATCGCCAACCGATCTTTCGGATGTTCGAACGGTTATCATCGAAATGGTTTACCTTGTACGAGGACAGATTATCGATGGTCTCCCTCCAGAGTGTGAAGCAAGTGCCGCGCTCGGCCAATAGAATTTGAATCCGCCTCTTGGATCTCGATCGGGTTTCCCCAAGGTCCAGAACCACCACGGGTATCCCGGTGAATCGGAGCTCCCATCTTTCGGTCTGCGACGCGTTCCCGAGATACAGGTTTGCCAACGACTCGCAGACGAATACCTGTCGCACGAATGTTACATCGCAGATTGCAAAAAAAAAAAGAAACAAAGTGGAAGGGTATCCGAGGTGAGAAGATTTTGTAAGAAACCTTCGAGCGACGGTGTGAATCAATTTGGAAGGAACGATGATAGAAATTGCTCTTCGAGAACCACAAGTACCGCAAAAGTTTCTTTACCGGTGCTTAAATAATGCCGGTATTGCAAAAGTTTCTTTACCGATACCGAAACAACGACGGTATCGCAAAGATTTCTTTACCGACACGGAAATAATTTCGTTAGTGCAAAGATTTCTTTACCGATACCAAGGTAATGTCGGTAGTGCAAAGATTTCTTTGCCGACTGTGAAATAATTTCTATATTTCCACTTTGTTACCGATACCAAAGTAATCTCTGTAGGGCAAAGATTTCTTTACCGAAATAATTTCTATATTACTACTTTGTTACCTCAACTGAAATAATTTCGGTATCGCAAAGATTTCCTTATCGACGCAAAAATAATTTCGGTACTGCAAAGATTTCTTTACCGATACCAAGGTAATGTCGATAGTGCAAAGATTTCTTTGCCGACTGTGAAATAATTTCTATATTTCCACTTTGTTACCGATACGAAAGTAATCTCTGTAGCGCAAAGATTTCTTTACCGAAATAATTTCTGTATTACTACTTTGTTACCTCAACTGAAATAATTTCGGTATCGCAAAGATTTCTTTGCCGACTGTGAAATAATTTCTATATTTCCACTTTGTTACCGATACCAAAGTAATCTCTGTAGCGCAAAGATTTCTTTACCGAAATAATTTCTATATCACTACTTTGTTACCTCAACTGAAATAATTTCTATATCACTACTTTGTTACCTCTAACTGAAATAATTTCGGTATCGCAAAGACCTCTTTCCAATGATCTTTTCATCGAAATAATTTCGGTTTCGTAACGGTCGGTAAAGGATCGTTTACCTGGGATTTCAAGCCACGAAAGAACGTCTCCAGTTGCTCGCGCTCCATCTGGCTGACAGGTTCGAGACGCGATTCGTCGCTGTTTTCCGAACTGTCGCTACCCTCGTAGCTGGACGTGGCCGAGGTGTCAGCTTCACCCGTTGACGACAATCGCCTCCTCGCGGCGCCGCTGTATTCACTGTAGTAGGACGAGCTGTGCAGCGAGAGATTCGACTGCAACGCGGGACAGGACGACGCGTACACCGGTGCATTCATCTTATCCTGAAAGAACAAACGAACACGTTTGTCGAGAGTATTCCTCGATCGGCCATAGGCGTACGCTCGTGAACGAACCGAGGGTGGGTTCACGATAGGGACGACGACGTTTCGTCTCGAGTGGACGTGTGTTTGTAAATTGCGGGCTGCGCGTCAAAGGAACACCGCGGGAACGAGGGATCTTTGAATATTCGGTCGGAATGTTCAGAAATTACAAATTCGAGGGGTGTTCGCGACGGATTTACTTTGACGAGGCTTTGAACGCGGGGACGAGTGCTTCACGAGAGTTCTCGATGCGCGGCGAGACGGGGTATCGCGAGAGAGGGGCACAGCGAGCGTTTCGAACGAGAATACACGGGAACACTTTACACGGAATAATATTTATTAACAATAACGGTGAATCCAAAGGTCAATTTCACCGTGGACGACCAACGATGAAAATTACAAGATCATTTGCATCAATATCAGTTGCATGGATAATTGCAGATACAGAAGAGAGTTCGTGTAGATCTCGGAACGAATTGAGAAATATCACCGTTACGCCAATGGTGGAGTAACGAAAACACCGAGGAATCTGGAATAAACCGCAATTACGCCAATGGGTCCACCGAGAGCCTTAAAAAAAACTTACTACGCGCTCGAGAGCCAGACGTATTTTCTGCGTCGGTGCTAGTTGTTTTTTTCTATTGCCCGTACTCGCGCCCACTTTTTTCCCCGTTTGTTTTTTCTTCTTCTCTTATCGCCCGTACGCATTTCCAGGAACATTCGTAGGTCGATCTTCATTCACCTTTGCCCGATTATATCCGGCGAGTCTTTAAACGGTCGTAGTTCGATATCGAGGCGACCGATTCGCTTCGAAGAAAATTCAAATTGAAGGACGGGAGTTTTCCAACGAACCGAGACGCCGATTAGATCGATAACGATGCTCGTAAATTTGTCGATGATGAACGAAAAAAAAAAATATATATAAACAGGATTGTTCCGTTTGAAAAAATCGAGAAATGGAAGTATTTATTCTTTTTCGATGATCGATTAGCGACGAAAGAAAACTCCGAAGGACCGATTCGTGGATTTTTCTGGAAAATGTAACATTGTCGTCCACGCTGCGGAATCGGGTGCTGAAAGACCACCCTCGCTTTAGAAAACGCTCCCGGTATAAGTCGAGTAACCATTCGTTGATTCAAAGCTTTTCAACGGCGCGATTCGAGGAAATTCCAAAATTTAAATTACTACCTAGCCGCGAAACAGTCAAAGAAAATTCCATCGAAAGCCTACGCGGAGCCATTCAAACCCACGAACCACCGAGAAAATGAATCTCGCCGAGAGAACACCCCGCCGGTCCTTTAGCGAGCTTCCGCGAAAGCTCATCGATTTCCCGGAGCCGAACACCGTGCTGTGCAGCCACGGTGGTATCGTACTATAAATAACCGTGACCCCTTTATCGGTCTCGACCCGGGAACCCCCCGAAAATCTGCGTTTCGAGAACCTCCGCTCGATTTCTCATCGTGCATACGGGTCCCTGAGTCTCGAAACTTAAATTTCTTCTTTTTTCACGGTTAGATGGAGCTCCGAGGTCAAAAATGGGTCGTTCGCCAGGGTCACGGTGACTCCAGGGACTCGACCCGGGAATCCCCTGGAAAATCTGCGTTTGGAGAATCTCGACTCGATTTTCCACCACAAAGACAGATTCTCGGTCTTGAAAATTGAATTTCTCGTACAATTTTCCTTTTTCACGGCCAGATGGAGTTCTGAGGTCACAAATGGGTCGTTCGCCAGGGTCACGATGACCCCAGGGACTCGACCCGGGAATCCCCTGGAAAATCTGCGTTTCGAGAACCTTCGCTCGATTTCTCTTCGTGCATACGGGTCCCTGAGTCTCGAAACTTAAATTTCTTCTTTTTTCACGGCCAGATGGAGCTCCGAGGTCACAAATGGCTCGTTCGCAGGGGTCACGGTGACCTCAGAGACTCGACCCGGGAATCACCTTGAAAATCTGCGTTTGGAGAATCTCGACTCGATTTTCCACCAAGGAGACAGGTTCCTCGATCCTGAAAATTGAATTTCTCGTACGATTTTCCTTTTTCACGGCCAGATGGAGCACCGAGGTCAAAAATGGCTCGTTAGCCGGGGTCACGGTGACCCCAGGGACTCGACCCGGGAATCCCCTGGAAAATGTTCATTTCGAGAACCACGACTCGATTTTCCACCCTGGAGAATCGTTCCACGGTCTGGCGATCGGTTGGAAATCGCGAAGATTGAATTTCTCGTACGGTTTTCGTTTTCCGCGGGCGGATGGAGGTCCGAGGTTGGGGAAAAATGGGTCGTTGGCTCGGTTACGGTGACGCAAGGGACGCCCGCGGCACCACGGTCGTAGCTAATCAGCCAATGGCGTTTTAGTCGACCCACTTAATCGAGGCGAGAAAAGTCCCGCTCTCGTTCGACCTTAATTCGATCACAGTGACGCCTTTAACGAGTTAGCCGAGTGACTAATCGCCGTCCGTGGGTCTCTCTCGCCCATCGTTCGTTACCGTCGAGGAATTCCATCGTGCTCGAGCGTCCAGGAACTCGTAACCCCCGGATCGACGTTCGATCAACGATCGACGCGCGTGTCTCGTCACGCGTCGTGGCTTCTTCCTCTCGAAGGGACTCGAGGTGTCTCGCGTTCGATCGATTTTACGCTCCGTACGGGAGACCCGGCGCGGGATTCCCGCAACCCCGGGCTGAATTTTTCCCTCGCTGGGAAATCGGTTCCTTCCATCGATTGGATTTCGTCCACTCGAGTTTCCGTGCTCTTTCCCGCGGGGGAATTTTCTTCCGCGAATGAACTCTCCGCTGCGCGACGAATAATACACCAGAGTCCACTTGTTCGATTCATCGATACGCGCCTTTGAACTTCGAACGCGGGATTTCGAATCTGAACCGAAAATTCCTGTATACCTCTTCTGCGCTGGCCTTGATCCCAATCGCATACTTTGAGATTATTTCAAAATAATTTTTTAATTAATGCTGCTTATCTACTCGTCGATTCGATCGTGTCTTTAAACGAGGGACCGTACACACCTTAAATCCGATCGAGTTGTCGCGGAAGGTACAAGGTATACTTCTATGCATTCTACGTATAATTTCGAGATTACTTCGAAACAGTTTTGAACGTGTACCGTATCACGACTCGTCGCTCCGGTCGTCTCTTTAAACAAGAGTACTCGTGTACCCTAAATCCGATCGAGTCGTCGCGAAAACTGGATACTCAGATTCCAAGAATACTCTCAATTGAGTGCCAATTCACTCTTCTATTTTACGTACAGTATCGAACGTATTTCGAGACAATTTTGAACCGTGTAAGTCCCAACTCACTCTTCTATTTTACGTACAGTATCGAACGTATTTCGAGACAATTTTGACCCGTTTAAGTCCCAACTCACTCTTCTATTTTATGTACAGTATCCAACGTGTTTCGAGACAATTTTGAACCGTGTAAGTCCCAACTCACTCTTCTATTTTACATACACTACCAAACGTACTTCGAGACAACTTTGAACCGTGTAAGTCCCAACTCACTCATCTATTTCACATACACTACCAAACGTACTTCGAGACAATTTTGTACCGTGTAAGTCCCAACTCACTTATCTATTTTACATACAGGATCGAACGTACTTCGAGACAATTTTGAACCGTGTAAGTCCCAACTCACTCATCTATTTCACGTACACTACCAAACGTACTTCGAGACAATTTTGAACCGTGTAAGTCCCAACTCGCTCATCTATTTTACATACACTACCAAACGTACTTCGAGACAATTTTGAACCGTGTAAGTCCCAACTCGCTCATCTATTTTACATACACTACCAAACGTACTTCGAGACAATTTCGAACTTGACCCCCAGACTCGTCGCATGGACCCTCTCCCCGAACACGGGGTAGTTCGTCCCGTGAATCCGATCGGGTTGTCACGGAAGATGGATCCCCGTATTCCCACGGGGTGTCTGGTAGCGAGAAACGCCCGTATGGCCCGTATCGCGACAACCGACCCGCTCGATATCGTCTCGGCGCGAACGATGCACGGATCGAAACGCGAGCGGTCGCGACGTCGGTACGTGAGCGCGAAACGCACACCGGAAACGCATTGTCCGCGTTACAGTGTGCTCGGCGAGGATGCGCCATTGTCTCGAGGTCCCCCTCGCGATAAGAACGCGACGAGTTCGGTCGCGGATCAACCGCCGATAATTAACGCAACGAGTCAGCTCCTCGCGTTCTCACGACGCGATTGTTCGCCCGTGGGTACCGAGTTCCACTTTTTCCTCGCGCGGATTTAACAGTCGGGACCGTTGAAATCGGCCGTCGAAACGCCGCGTCGACGATTGCGCGATAACGGAATGAATAAAAAAAAGAAAAGAAAAATAAAGCCTCCGCTGCACGGATGATTGCCAAAGAACGCGAGAAACGCGAGAAACGCGAGCGTTGTTGCGAGGTAACGGGCGAGTCCGCGCGTAGGCGAGCTGGAGCTCGATACGTGGGAAGTACTTCGGGGGATGAATAACGCGCGACGAAACCAGTATTCGTTATCGTAATATTAAGACAGCGTACGTTTAGGAAAACCTAGCTCCGGGAGAACACAATTTTAAGGTCGACAAGTTGGGGAAATTTGACGAGCTGAGAGTGCAACAGAGCGTACGATGGGAAAGGAGTTTTCCTTTTTCGGAAGGAAAAGCAATGTCGCGACGAGAGTCGCGCGAAGCGTTGCGCAGAGTCGTATCGTTATTAACGTTGTCTAGGTATCGTTCGGATACGAATCGTTCGCCAATAAGAAGTTATTCCACAACGGTGACTTGACCGGTGTTATTTTCGAGTCCAGCGCGTTCGGTGCATCCGTGTCCGCTCGGACGACCATCTTGTATCTCAACGACGACGACGACGACCTCGTAGGTATCTGGTTTTGCAAGTACCACTCGAATGAGCGAAATCGATAACCAAGCTTAATTGCTATCTCCGAGATAAGACGAAGCTAGCGAAATAGAAAGAGTTTCTATCTAGAGAGGAACACTCGAAAATATATACTACGGTGATATCGTAAACCGTGAGTAACTTTTCCACTCAGTTCCGAACCAAGTAAAATTTCTTCGAGTACCATTGATCGCTCGTCGAGTCGTTTCAACGCGTCGAAGGGAAAAAGATGCTCCGTATACACGAGAGTTTATCGGAACTCGTACGATTGTCGTTACGCGCCTGGTTCACCTCTCGAGTGTCCTCCACTGGATCGTATCGTTGTCTCGGAGACGAGCACAAGTTACTAAAATGTCGCACGAGACTGTATACGAGCTCGTTCGAACGTTTCCAAGCGTCACACGGATCCGTCGGGAGAACGAGATCGATAAACAGATTTTATTGGTATTCTCGGGATAAGGAAAAGTCGTTAAAACGATACGCGAGACTTTACCGACACGACCCTTTGCACTCGAGCGACGTCGATTTGAAGCGTGAACTCGAGCAGCGCTGAAATTCTATTATTCGTATACTCTTGTTTGTTTACAAATATTTCTAAGTACCTGTAAAACGTTTGCCTAATTTGACCCTGTTGGAACGAATGCAACAACGATCTTAAGGGTGCCAGATGCCGATGTCAGTTTTAAGAACTGTCTCCGTATCGGCGCGGAAGGTTTTGGTTTTTAATTTTAGTCGAGTTCCAAGTCCAGAGTCAGAAAGACACTGTCGTCGTTCACATCGAAACATATCACTGTATACGCATTTCTTCGAACTTTATATTCTAATATATACAATAACTATACTACCAGATACGCAAGATCCCTGCATATTATAATAAACTAGATATAATCCGAAGTTTGCAACAGGTCGAAATCGAGTTGCTGGTTCGCGCAAGCTTCGAAAGGCCTCGAGTGCAAAGGGTTAATTTACTTTCGGACGCAAACGTCACCCATTGGAGCGTTCCAAGGGTGCAGCTTCGATCTGTCCGAAGGGTTCATCGTTGAACGAACTTCACCGCCATCTTTGATATAAGAAAACGTAAAATAATTCGCGAGAGGTTACGAGAAGCGTTTCGATTATTTTTCGAGCGTTGAATCCATCGTTTGGGCTTACTTCCACGCGCGAAGTTAAAACCTGGCGCGGTATCTCGAGGTATGCGAGCACACGCAGCCAAGAAAGCTCTCGTAGCCAATAAAGCGGTAGGAAATCGTTTCGCGTTCTGGGTACCCGCGATGGGAAACGTGATCGCGCTTGTGCCCGCGCGATATGCAATAAATGATGCGGCGAACGAACGAACGATCGGAGCAATTACAGGTAACTCGATACTCGTTCGATGCCTCGATTCACCGCTGACTGGTTGTCCGCCTCACGAGTGCTTTTGTCGCGAGCACGGGTCGCGAAACGCGCGACACATCGACCAGGAGAATGTAATTCAATTCTCACGGAGAACACGAACACGCTTGGTGGAACGTCGAAACGGTGAGAGTTCGATTACGGACGAAAAACCGTGGAAGACGTCGACGTGGTTTCGTTATCACCGCGAGAGGCCAAGGGACGATAATCCTTATCCTTATCGCAGCGGGGGAATGCACTTTCGAGCGAGCTGGAAGTAGTCGCCCGGTTAATTGCACCTTAACGAACTATCGCGATTTTCTTTATCGCCAGAGACGCGACGGTTACGCAAAATGCTCGTTTTTTCTCTATCTCTCCTCTAGAAGAGGAGACGGAGTCAGAACAGGATTCTATCGTCGTTAAACCACGGCGAACAGTTATTTCCCGAGACGAAAGATACCGATATCTTCTTTCGAGCATTTCCCATCGAATCGAACATTGTAAAAATACACTTCCCGTTAAGTTCGAATTCCCGCCAAATAGGGTAGACACCTATTTTCGAATACTCCGGGATGGACTTTCTCGCGAGTAACTCGATCTTTGATCGTGTTCGAATGATTCGAGACGTACGATTCAAGGGTTTTGATTCAAAAAGTTCCGATCCCGTTGAATTCTGTGCACCGATGATCGAGAAATCTCGTCCTGGAGTACTCGATCGGGGTACTCGCAATGAGCGATACGCGCGAAAATTTGTACCTTCCGCGCGCGTCGAGATTCTTTAACGAAACTTGGCAGAGGTATCGTCGAAAGTGTGTACTTTCGACCCGCTGCGCGAACCGTTTCTTACGGAAAGAAAACGGTTGGAAAAAAATGATTCCCCGAATAATGGTGTCTCGCGGTGCTCCGAATACGCGCGGCGGTTAGACAAAGTTCTCGGGAGAAAGAACCGCGGGGAAACCTGCGTCCACGGCCGGTAGACGTCGGCATCGTTCCCATCGTTGCTTTCCACTTGTGACACTTACTTCGAATCTCGGTTTTCGTCTCTTTTCCACCGGTCGGCGCACGTCGTTTCTCGTAATAGGCGCGCGGAACACGACGCGGTACACGGACGCTAAGTCCACGTACGATAAGCACCGCGCAACGACGAAACGATCCATCGACGCCTCACGGCGGCCCCTTTCGCTTCTCCTCGTCGCGTCGTTCTACGCCTCGAGCCATTGTCTTTTCCACCTCGACGACCCGTTCGCGCCATTATTCCGCGAGCTGCGTCTCTTCGAGCCTCGCGTTCAAACGACCGAGGCCTCGAGACTCTTCTCCGGTCGTTTGCGCCCCAACGACCACCAGTTTCAGCTACGTCGACGAGTTCCTTATTTATCGTTCCAAACGGGTACACCCTTTCTACGGAAGCTGAAGTGCAGCCCTCGGCAAAGGACAAACGGAGACCACTTGCCCCGGGACCTACGTTTCTTTTCACTCGCACGGTTCGAGATAAATAAACCAACGATAGTCCACCAAACGGGACGCACAATGTCGTTAACGTTCTTACGGAACTGTATCAACCTTGCGGTACGTTTCGGTTGGTAACCGTATCGAGTTTCCCGGAAAATGTAGGTTACTTTCAGTACCGTGTAAATTTCAATTGGAAACTTTCTCGAGTTTTTCGGAAAATTTCGGTCACTTTTGGAACCGTGTGAATTTAGAAACTGTATCGAGTTTTCTGGAAAATGCGAATCTTTAAAGTACGGTGTAAAGGAGTCGAACATTTATTTAGCGAAATTGGAATATTCGGGAAGTTTGCGCGCGTGCTGCGCGAAGCTGAGGAATTTACCTCTGAAAAGGATCGATGATTTCCAGTACGGACGTTTCGATCGACGTTCGAGGATCCACGACACTGGTATTTTTTATTCTCTAATCTCGTAGACTCCGGTTATTTGTATCTTTACGATTACCCACCGCCTACGCTCTTTATACGTTACAAGGAGGTGTCTTCTGTCGTTTCAAAGTGAACAAAATTGAAGAAGAAAAGTATATAAATCAACCCTGTTGCGTGCGTTCCCGTTACATTCGAATTCTACGAAAACAAGTATCTCTGTGTTATTCTCCCCGAACATCGAGTAGCAAAGTTGAATCGAGGCGTGTGATTGATTTATTCGTCGTTAATTTCGAAACGAAACGTACGGTTCGCGAGATTTGGGACTAATTCGCGGGACGTGGGCGACATTCCTGACCCTGGAATTAGTGGACGTCAATTAGAAGCGGTCAAGCAACGAGATACGAGCCGACTGTGTGTCATTACTGCGACAAACACCCGAGCGATTGTTATTGACAGAGTCTGCCGCGTCGACAGAAACGTCCAACCGGCCGAGTAACCACTCGAGGAGAGTAGCGTAATTATTACGAAGACGTGAATGACCGTAATGAGGAATGGCGTCATCTCCATCAACGACGCTCGCGCGGAGAAATCGAGGGGACTGTGTCGCCGAGCGACCCGAGCAGCATCGACGAGATATATATTTACTTTCTCGAAGTTTCAGCTTTTACCGGAGGATCGTCGCGAGGGCGAAATCGCGGTCGTACGGGACAGCCCGGAAGAGAATCGAATACGAAACGAAGATGGCGAGAGAACGGAGAGGCCGTGGCGCGATCGTAATCGAGGATTACGTGACACCGCCGCGATAAAACGACAGATCGCCGCTTACGTTCGGCCTCCGTGGCCAAACGAGCGATAAATTATCGCCCGCGTAACGAAACGGCCGAACGAGCTCGGTTTCTCGTGGTCTGGACCGATGCTGGAAACGTTGCTTCGATTCTAGAGCCGAAAGAGCCAAGAGCAAACATCGTAACGTAACGTTTCGATAGAGGTGTCTAGAGTCTACTGGTATCGATGATACGAATATTAGAGTTCGATCGAGTCGAATGTACCCGCTAGAGGTGGATACTAGAGGGTAGGTGGATTTATAGTTCGTGAGTTACAAGCGTAGGCCTCTATCTAATGAGCTTCAGGTAGTTTTCTTTGTACATTTCTTTGTAGAGATTAAACTTCTAGCGATCCTGAAGTCTAGAGTCTACTGGTATCGAAGATACGAATATTAGAGTCCTACCGAGTTGAAAGTACTCGCTAGAGGTGGATACTAGAGGGTAGGTGGATCTATAGTTCGTGAGTTACAAGCGTATGCCCTTCTACTAATGAGCTCTACCTAGTTTTCTTCTCACATCGTGGAACTCTAGCGCAAAAACGATTAGAGACTGAACCTCTAGCGATTTTGGAGTCTAGAGTCTACTGGTCTCGAAGATTCGATTATTAGAGTCTTATCAAGTCGAAATTACCCGCTAGAGATGGATACTAGAGGGTAGGTGGATCTATAGTTCGTGAGTTACAAGCGTAGGCCTCTATACTAATGAGCTCTACGTAGTTTTCTTTGTAGATCGTGGAACACTAGGGACAAAAACGATTAGAGAATAAAGCTCTAGCAATCCTGGAGTCTAGAGGCTACTAGTTTCGAAGATTCGAATATTACAGTCCTACCGAGTCGAAAGTACCCGCTAGAGGTAGATACTAGAGAGTAGGTAGATTTATAGTTCGTGAGTTACAAGCGTAGGCCTCTATACTAATAAGCTCTACCTAGTTTTCTTTTCACATCGTAGAACTCTAGCGCAAAAACGATTAGAGACTGAACCTCTAGCGATTCTGGAGTCTAGAGTCTACTGGTCTCGAAGATTCGAATATTAGAGTCCTACCGAGTCGAAAGTACTCGCTAGAGGTAGATACTAGAGAGTAGGTGGATTTATAGTTCGTGAGTTACAAGCGTAGGCCTCTATACTAATGAGCTCTACGTAGTTTTCTTTGTAGATCGTGGAACACTAGGGACAAAAACGATTAGAGAATAAAGCTCTAGCAATCCTGGAGTCTAGAGGCTACTAGTTTCGAAGATTCGAATATTAGAGTCCTACCGAGTCGAAAGTACCCGCTAGAGGTAGATACTAGAGAGTAGGTAGATTTATAGTTCGTGAGTTACAAGCGTAGGCCTCTATACTAATAAGCTCTACCTAGTTTTCTTTTCACATCGTAGAACTCTAGCGCAAAAACGATTAGAGACTGAACCTCTAGCGATTCTGGAGTCTAGAGTCTACTGGTCTCGAAGATTCGAATATTAGAGTCCTACCGAGTCGAAAGTACTCGCTAGAGGTAGATACTAGAGAGTAGGTGGATTTATAGTTCGTGAGTTACAAGCGTAGGCCTCTATACTAATGAGCTCTACGTAGTTTTCTTTGTAGATCGTGGAACACTAGGGACAAAAACGATTAGAGAATAAAGCTCTAGCAATCCTGGAGTCTAGAGGCTACTAGTTTCGAAGATTCGAATATTAGAGTCCTACCGAGTCGAAAGTACCCGCTAGAGGTAGATACTAGAGAGTAGGTAGATTTATAGTTCGTGAGTTACAAGCGTAGGCCTCTATACTAATAAGCTCTACCTACTTTTCTTTTCACATCGTGGAACTCTAGCGCAAAAACAATTAGAGACTGAACCTCTAGCGATCCTGGAGTCTAGAGTCTCCTCCTGGTTTCGATGATACGAGAGGTTCTTTCGAGTAAAAACTTCCCGATAATGGACACTGGGAGATACGTTTATAGCTCTCCACCCATAGGCGCTACGCGAACAATTCACGTTCGATGGACATCGTGGTCGATCGTGAAGCATCGTCGTTGCGTGAAAATGAACGTCGATGCGACCAAACTGGCGTGCATGCGCGTCACTGCTCGGAAAGATGGCTCGCCTCGTCCATTTTGGAACCGGAAAAACCCGAGGTACCTCTCGGGGTATCCGCGATGTTATCTCGTGCATCGATGGATAACATTCAGGGACGATCCGCATCGATGCAACCTAGCGAAACAATCGGAAATTGTTCGATATTATCGAAGCTTCGTCGATAGATTCGAACGTGGACAACGTTGCGCGATACGTACCGAGTGTCTCGATCGAAAGAGGCCACTTTTACGTTCCACGATGGATTTCACATCACCGTGGAAATAACAATACCACGGATTTAAGTCGAACGAACCAGGAAACAGGACTAGTCGCTTCTCGATCGGCCATACCTTCCATTTTCGTTCCGCGCGCCATTGCGACAATCCGACACCCAGTGCCCCGATGACTAAATACGAGAGGAAGTGTTCACAGAATCGAACCACAAGCTTCCATATCGGATATCGAGTTCCGTTTGCAAATAGTTGACTGGAATTAATTCGATTACTTCCATCCATCGAAAGAACCGGCGTAAAACTCGGTGCAGCTCGAGACCAAGGTCGAGTAAAACGCATACGTTTATACGAACATTTCGATCGTTCTCGCGAGTATCTATCCAGCGACACGGTGCTAAGAATTATCCGTACCGTGCCACATGTCAAAGAACGTATTTTCAATTTCTTGGCAATATTTCACCGATATTGGAGCAAAAACACTCCGTGTGTTCTATCGTCCATCTTTCCGTTTCTCGATATTATCGAGACAATATTATTTCACGGACGATATCGATCGTTCGTGGGTGTTCGTAGAAAATTTTCTGACGCGCAACAGAGAAGTTTATTCGATGGTTCGTCGGTTATCGTGGATAATTTCGTAAATGTTGATTCGGAGTGACCGATGCTCGAATAAGAAAGGATGGATTCGGGTCGAACGAAAATTAAGTACGTCCGCGTCGCGAGGTGATCGCAAAAAACGTCGAGATTCGATAATAGGGAAAGCTTCCGCGAAACCAGGTCCACGCGATAAGGAATAAAAGTTGGTCGAACAACGATCCGGATGAAAAATATACTCGAGCGTGGTTCGCTGATTCTGCCCACTGAATCGCTTTCGAGGCGCGTATCTCTCTTCCTGATTCGTTGCTGCCCCATTGAGTATCCGTGCACGGCCGATGCATACATTATCGCACGGTGCGCGGGACGTATTGTGCAGGGTCATAATTCAAAGGACGCGAGAGGAATTATGCGGGAACGGGAACGAGACGTAACCGTGACAACCACCGAAATAACCGCGTCGCTCGGTGCACGGTACTCTCGTTGGCGAACGAAAAACTACGTTGGCGAACGTGTCGCAAAACGAAAGTTAATCTCACCGGCGATGCGATACGATGCGATGCGATGCTTCGACGTGCACTTTTACAACGGAGCTTCGTTCCCGTTCGCGGAAATCGAGCTTCGCGTCGAGAGCAAAATATGGGAACACCGAGAGGAAGTTGTCTTTGATGCAACGAAGCAAAGAGCGAACGAAATTTCAGTGTGGAAAGATTCCAGGGTGTACAAAATTTTAGAGTAAAAAGATTCCAGTTTGAATAGAATTCTAGAGCGAAAAGATTCCAGGGTGTACAAAATTCTAGAGTAAAAAGATTCCAGTTTGAATAAAATTCTAGAGCGTAAAGATTCCAGTGTGAATAAAATGATTCCAGTACGAATACAATTCTAGAGCAAGGAGAATCCAACGTGGAGAAAATTCTAGAATAAAGGAGTTACAGCGTGGGCAAAATTCTAGAGTGAAAAGATACCAACGTGAAAATATTCTAGAGTAAAAAGATTTCAGTGTGAATAAAATTCTAGAGCATAAGGGTTGCAGTGCGAATAAAGTTCTAGAGCAAGGAGAATCCAGCGTGGACAAAATTCTCAGAGTAAAGAGATTACAGCATGGACAAAATTTTAGAGTGAAGAGATTCCAGTGTGAATAAAATTCTAGAGCAAAAAGATTCCAGTGTGAATAAAATTCTAGAGCAAAAGGATTGCAGTGCGAATAAAGTTCTAGAGTAAGGAGAATCCAGCGTAGACAACATTTTAGAGTAAAGAGATTACAGCATGTACAAAATTCTAGAGTGAAGAGATTCCAGTGTGAATAAAATTCTAGAGTAAAAGGATTCCAGAGCGAAGAAAATTCTAGAGTCACACAATTATTTCGTCCAGTCGAATACCGATGGAAAATTCATCGTTGCTTTTAATCGTGTTTATTTTCGTTGACCGTGTCCGATCGACGCGTCCTATTGGGCAAGAGATCGCCAGACGAGTGTTAATCGCGATCTCGGATGAGGTCTGGTCGCAATAACGTTCAAGATTATACCGAGGAGCTCTCGGTAGCGTTCGAGTGTAGTCTGTGTGCACGTCCTGGCGCATATTGCGAAGAAATATATGTAGCTGCATATATCACCGGCTTAGATGGCTAGGCTGGCCGACCACGGCGGTCGAAATTAATCCTGGCCGCGTCCTGGACGGGATGGTATTCAGGAAGGATTAAATCCTCGCGCGGAAAAGGTTTCCGACGCGGTTCGAAGGACTGACGGGTCCGTCCGCTCGTGTACAAGGTGGACCGTCTGAAACGAAATTTTTTTTACCAAAGATTTAGGAGAGCGTGAAACGTGCTTCAAACACCTATATACGTTTCGGGTAACCAACATCCGAGTTGAATTCTCTGCGAGAACAATACGGCTCTAAAAGTACGTCGAAAAAGAAATTCAATGCCTCGGTACGACTACGTTCGTTTATCTCTCGTAAATAATTAATCAACGTCGAATACAACGACCAACGAATATCTCGCATCGAAGTTTCCCGTATTTCGTCCCGATCACTGTTTCATCGCTGGTTGCGATCTTTAAAGCTTCGCGATGCGACGAGCTGGACTCGTCGAACGATTCAAGTGGGTTAATGCGCTCCGATACGATACGCGCTCGACGAAATCAATTTCTATCTTCGCACCCGTCCACTCCCCTCTGGTGCAATCGATCACCGAATCGTCGAGAATTCTTTAAACGATGCGTGAAAATTGCGCACCGTTCGACGAGACGCGGATAAGATACGCGCGGTGATCGTACGGTTGGAATTTCACGCGAGGGGAAACGAGGCGCGTTGGAAATTAAAAGACGCGGTCGTTCGCGCGATAAAGCCTCGTTCGTTCTCGAGCGGGCAAAGAATTTGGAACGAAATCGAGGGACGTCGCGCTCGGAAAGGACGAGAAACGGAGAGGAGGAACGTCGGTTCGCGGGCCGTGCACGCACGAGATAACGGTTATCGCGCGATATCAATTTAGAGCTGATGATTTATTTCCGCTTACGTGGCCTCTTAGTCATCGAGTCCCCCTTTTGCCGAGCGAAACGGGAGACGCGTCTTCCAATCGCCGAAACACCTTTCCGAAATCTCGAGGATTTCGAGGTTTCTTCGCTCGGTCCTCGATTCGAGTTCCACGAGAGCACCGACGATTCGACGCTCGTTAAGCTCGCTCAAAGAGCACCGCCAACACCGGAGAATCGTTATTCGCGGAATCTTCGATGCACACGGAATCGCGATTCATCGCCCAGAGCCGGTGGATCGTTAAATTCCCGTCACGCGGAACGCGTCTTACTCACGGCGGTGTTAGTCATCGTTATCGATGCACGTCGATTATAGCGATCCGTTAACGCGTCGACTGCCCCGAGAGTCTTGTATCGAGGCTGTCCTCGACATTTGTTCCAAGTGTATCGCGAAAAACAGAAATATTCAACGGTGCTCGTTACTTTGCAGTGTCGTCAGCGATAGAAATGTTATCCCAAAGTTTGCATTACGATTTGTCATCGGTGCAGGTCGATTATAGCGATCCGTTAACGCGTCGACTGCCCAGAGTCTTGTATCGAGGCTGTCCTCGACATTTGTTCCAAGTGTATCGCGAAAAGCAGAAATATTCAACGGTGCTCGTTACTTTACGGACAGAAACATTATCCCAAAGTTTACAATACGATTTGTCATCGGTGCTCGAAGTTTATAGCGATCCGTTAACGCGTCGACTGCCCAGAGTCTTGTATCGAGGTTGTCCTCGACATTTGTTCCAAGTGTCTCGCGAAAAACAGAAATATTCAACGGTGCTCGTTACTTTGCAGCATCGTCAGCGATAGAAATGTTATCCCAAAGTTTACATTACGATTTGTCATCGGTGCACGTCGATTATAGCGATCCGTTAACGCGTCGACTGCCCCGAGAGTCTTGTATCGAGGTTGTCCTCGACATTTGTTCCAAGTGTATCGCGAAAAGCAGAAATATTCAACGGTGCTCGTTACTTTACGGACAGAAACATTATCCCAAAGTTTACAATACGATTTGTTATCGGTGCTCGAAGTTTATAGCGATCCGTTAACGCGTCGACTGCCCAGAGTCTTGTATCGAGGTTGTCCTCGACATTTGTTCCAAGTGTCTCGCGAAAAGCAGAAATATTCAACGGTGCTCGTTACTTTACGGACAGAAACATTATCCCAAAGTTTATAATACGATTTGTTATCGGTGCTTGAAGTTTATAGCGATCCGTTAACGCGTCGCCTGCCCCGAGAGTCTTGTATCGAGGTAGTCGATGTGTATTTGAAAACGTACAAGTACGTAAATTCACGGTTCACTTTCTCTAAAACGTACCCGGTTAACTGTCCACGCTCCATCCTCACTTTCCACTCGATGTTTCGAGCCCAACGAAATCCGACCCAGCAAGGAAAGAGACGCGTTGCGTATCGTGCGAAATTTTGCACATTGCGCGATTATGTTTTTCATCGCCGCTCTCTTTCTTTTTTCGAGCAATGTTCTAGATTCTACAAGGTTCGACGAAAAGTACACACAAGTTAGATTCTCTACCCGGCGCGCGAAACTTCGGGTCTTAAATCTTACCAAAGTTAACCGTGCGTCACTGTACGTACCTGAAGATCGGTGCTCCAAAGTTACAATTCTCCGAAACGTTCACGAGACACGAACTCCAATACTCGTAAACTTTTAAGTAGCGTTACTCTACTCAAGTGGAGTAATACCGTAAAATAAGAATACCGTAGAACGGGTAAAATAACAAGTACATCGAGAGCTCGTGGATTATTTCAATTCTCTGCAGTACGATCCGTGGAAATATCGCGAACGTCTTTAAGTCTGGAAAACTGACGTGGCGTTTAACGTTAGCTTTGACGCGTTAACGTTCTCCCCACCGAGGATCTCGTTCCCAGAGCCGGTGAATCGTCCGCTCGGCGTGGAAAATTCACCTAGCACCGAAGCCAAGCGTCTCCCGGCGGCCGATCGCGTAATCGCGTCTCCTGCGACGTAAAAAAATCGTCTCGCAAGGGCACCTCGAAGAAACGAAGCTACAACGATTGCGTAACATCGTCGAAACGCGCGCGCAACAAAGAGGAAAATTATGTATTCCTTCTGTTCGTCTCTCTCCCGGTACGGAGGAACGATTTCTCGGAAAGTTTCTCAGCGTTACCTAAGAATCGTTTCCACGTACAAAAGCTCGCGATATCGAGGACGCGTATATATATATAATTTTTTTTTTTTTTTGTTATTTCGCGACGCGTTTCGCCAACAGAGGAGGTCTGTGCGAACAATCGACCGGTTGTTCTCGAAGAATTATGTCACCGTCGATTCCATACGCTCCAGTTTGCAAAATGCGCGTTCGTCGACGACTCGATTATTTTCTTTTCTTTTTTTCTTCTTTTTTTTCATCTCCCCCCTTATTCCCGATCGTTCGACGAGAACGAGATCGGTGTCTCGAAATACCAACGACACGGTTCTTTCGTCGATGAAAATTGTGCACGTTGGACCGTGATCGTTGTTGCGCGACGGTTTACGCGAAACCGAATGGAAATTTTCGAAAATAGCCGAGGAGAGTTCGCGCGCGGTGGATGGATCGATCAAGCAGGGTCGCCAGGACAGGTTATCCTCGAAGAGGGGAGACTACGAACGAGCCTCGATTCCGAGGCTGCCGTGACGTCATCGTCCCTTGTATCCACGAGGTTATCGCTCAGAGTTGGCCTCGACAGACCCCGGCTCGTCCGTTACCGAACGAAACCACCCTGTACCGAGTTCCGAGTGACTCCAACCGATCATCTCTACTCGAGCGAAAAACCTTGGATTCTTACACGAGTTTCTTTCCCGTGGGTTACACGCGCGACAAAGAATCTCGTAAAATAACCCCAAAAAAACAGAGAGAGAACGCGCGTTACGGTGTTCTTTACTATAGTTATCGTCGTTGATCGATCGTGTTGTTCAACGAAGAGTGAAAAATCACCGAAAGAGCGATCTCGCTCGCGCAAAGATCCGACAAAATTTTCCTAACGCGTAAAACGATACGTAACAAATCAAGGTGACCGATGCAGAGAATCTACACTCGTTTCTTTCTCTTTGCTCGAAACGAGACTCCGCGACTAACGAGGTGGTTTCTCGAGTCGATTAGAAAAATCTGAGAATTCGTTTTATCGCGTGAAATAATTTCCCGAGTGGTCGCGTTCCACGTGTACGTAACAGTCACGGAATTGGCGATCGAACGTACAGTGCACGAGCTAAATCCGAGAGAATCGGTGCCTACACCAATGGGAACGGACCTCTCCGTGCGAACGTGACATTCCGGTCACGTTCCACGAACGTGCGTTATCGTCCTCGAAAAATAATAACCGACTCTCCACGGTCCGGCCGTGTCGCGCTCGCTACGCGCGCGTATATAGCTACTCGTGTAACGTCGGACCACCGTGTCGTACAAATATCGTCTATTGGCTCATTGTTCGTTAGGGAATAGACGACACGCCCCGCGTTCACGTCGCGAGAAACGAACGCTCGCTGGAATCCTGGTTAACGACGACCGTGAACCGTGCGAATGCAGGTGCGAGGTTGCGAGCAAAGTCGCGTAGTTCCGTCGGGATTCCTCGCCCGGATAACTATCTGTTTCCTTTCCAGACTCGTTAATACGCGGGTATCGCGACTCGTGCACCGCGAATCATTTTCAAACAGCCGTGAACAATGTCTACACGCGTACACCCTCCGTTCGGAACCGTTCGAACAACGAACAATTATTGTTCCGGACTTAGCCGAGCACTCCAAGGAGTACTTCTCCGTTCAGAAATATCGGGACACGTGTCGAGGGTGGTTCTAACGTTGTTCTAAATTCGTCGAAGGACTCGAAGGAGTATTTCTCGGTTCAGAAATATCGGGACACTTGTCGAAAGTGGATCTAACGTTGTTTTAAATTCGTCAAAGGACTCGAAGGAGTATTTCTCCGTTCAGAAATATTAGAACACTTGTCGAAAGTCGATCCAACGTTGTTCTAAATTCGCCAAAAGACTCGAAGGAGTATTTCTCAATTTAGAAATATCGGGACACTTGTCGAAAGTGGATCTAACATTGTTCTAAATTCGCTAAAGGACTCGAAGGAGTATTTCTCGGTTCAGAAATATTAGGACACTTGTCGAAAGTCGATCCAACGTTGTTCTAAATTCGCCAAAAGACTCGAAGGAGTATTTCTCAATTTAGAAATATCGGGACACTTGTCGAAAGTGGATCCAATATTGTTCTAAATTCGCTAAAGGACTCGAAGGAGTATTTCTCGGTTCAGAAATATTAGGACACTTGTCGAAAGTCGATTCAACGTTGTTCCAAATTCGTCGAAGGACTCAAAGAAATATTCCTCCAAGAAGGTTAAGTCGGGACACTCGTTTCGTTCGTTAGTGTATCAACGAGGACGTAAATGTGTTCGTCTCGAAACGTTGTCCGATCGTGAAAGACTCGACGTGTTCCTACGTGGTGCCAAATTACGCGTTGATCGTGAACGGTCGTTTAACGGGATAGATGGTAACTTTTCGAAAGAAGAAAGGAATTGTAAAGTCGGGATCGTTCACGGAGCCTCGAGCGTTTCAGAATCGTTACGCGTATGACGTAAACGCGACGAGTCTCGCGGTGCCCTCGGTTGCCTCGATTCAACCGGATATGGAACAGACTCCCAAGGGTTAAGAGGCATTAACGGAGTAACAGGACCGCTAATGATTCATTAGCCAGTACCAGGATCATCGTGGTTAACCGGCCGTTGTAATTCGTGCGTGGACATCGGTGGAGAGGCGACTTCAAAAGCATTTAAACTCGTTGAGCCCAATGAACTTTTAGGGTAAGCAAAACGGGGGGGCTGGTGTCGTCGGTGCGAACGAGAAACTCGGGGACCAGTTTCCTCGACGAAGTTCCAAATATTTTCACTCGTTCGTGCACATCGACGTTGCGTAACGAACAATACGCGAGCGCGATACGAGCTTAAGGAAATCTCCAAGACTTTTCACCGTGTTAAAAACCACGATAGATTTACCGTTACCGCTGCTTCATCGTTCTCGTACCACGGAGTAACGAAACGCGTCCCGAAACGTCACCCTGGAAACTATCTATTCGAAAAGCGTGGCAATCGTTGGAAAAAAGTAACCAAAATTTGTCCCTAACCCGCGCTCGCGAATGAAACTTCGCATCGAACTTCTTCTTCTCGACTCTTTCCTCCAAGTCTCTGTAAAATTCTACCTCTCCTCTTTTACCATCGTTTACATCGATTTTACGTATTTCTCAGCGTACGCGTTCTCCGGTGCGCGCACCGATGTAAAATAAATTATTCTAGTTCGGAGTGGATCCACGGCGTGACACACGAAACGACGAAACGACGAAACGAGTTATTTTCGTTGGACGATGCTCTTTCGAACACGAGGAAACCGAGTTTCTTCATCGGTCTCGTCCAGACCTCGTTTTTCGGTTTCCGTTGCAGTTCGCGGCGGGGATCGTGAGACGCTAGGCCGCGTTCCCACGTGCGCGATGGAGGACGCGCATGCGCGTACGCGTACCGCGAAACGTGCTCGGGACGTCTCCCGGAGAGTCGGTCGAGTCTCCTCGCTAGCGACACTTCTCGAGCGCCCGATACGCGCTTAGATAACGTACAGCTGCTCAGGAGGCGTACTTTCAGCGGCGAGCCGAGCTACCGAACCGGCCGACCCACAAATGGCAAATTCGACGACCTTGTTCGGACCCGTCTTCTCGGTCGGTCTTCCTGCTTCGAAGGAGGTTTCAGGGTCTTGACACCTGACACTCGACCAGCTAACGAAAGAGAGTCCCCGTGCAACGTGACCGTTTTTAGGCGCGGTTGAGTCGCGATTACACTCGTCGGCTTTCCGTCAACTATTCTTTTTTTTTTGACGTATTTATTTATTCGCGAACGAAATACCGCACCGGTGCAACGATGCATTTTCGCGCGTTCTTCTCGCACTCGCTGGTGTCCGGCTTGTACCATCGTGTACCATTCCAAGTTCTTTCTTTCGTTTACTTTCGTTTTCGAATGGAAACGAAGACAATTTGGAACGAAAAAGAAAATAAATTTTCTCGAGATCGTTGCCACGTTTTCAACCCTCCCGCTGGTCGACCCGTGACCACGGTCGATTCGTGGAACAGAACGATACACGTGCATCGATCGAGGACAAGTTCTCGTCGTTGAAAAGCGGGTAGAATAATTTTGTTCGTTTCTCGGTAGCGAGGCTCGGTTCCCCCGTATTCGCGAATCGGTTTACCAACGGGGAGGGTTTGCTCGGCGAGCTCTCGAGCACCGACCTAATTGTTTCGAGACAAGTAGGATATCGACAACGTTAAGAGCTTTCGTCCGTGACGGGGCTATTAAACGAGCGCGGAACTTTCGTCCGCTCTTGAATACGGCGCGAGTACCGCCGGGAGGAACGGAGGAGCTTCGCGGCCGGATGGCCTTAGACGAACGACGAGCTAAAGAAACCTCGAGCTTACGACGGAGAACAATGTACACACTGGCTCGGGCATTGTTCGACGAAGCAAACGGTGGAAGCTTTCCGAGACGAAATTTCCAAGTGCGAAGAATCCGCGAGCGGAAAAGACTTTCGTCCTCTTCGTTTCCTCCCCACCCCGCGTTCCGCCCCTGAGCTCGGAGCGGCCGGTTTCTTTGTCACGCGCCCCCGTTCTTTATACCGTTTTAATTAAACCGACCAATGGAAAGACGAAGGAGATAGAAGTACCGCAAGGAACGAGTATTGTACGGAATAACCGTACCCGGTTCTCCAGTTGTCGAATACTCGCTAAATTTCGCTGGAATTAATTAATTCCTCGCGTTGCGAGGGGGTGTCACCCTTGTTGCCCGATGTCGCCGAAAATTTATCCACGATTCTCAGATACCAGCCTCTTGGACGCGTTTCTCTTCCGAGTATCGCACGGGGAAATCATTTTGCGAGAGACTTACTCGCGAACGGACGACGAATCACTCGATCGGGGATTCATCGGTTAAGAATTTTTTTTCTATCGGTGTTTCAAATTGTGAATTTAGTTTATCGGTATTCTTTGTCCCGTGTCACCACTAAATGGTAGATCCACCGTATCGGTATTCTCTGTTCTATATCGGTATCGAACTCTAGGTCCACCGTATCGGTGTTCTCCGTTCTATATTGGTATTACTCGATCGGGGATTCATCGGTTAAGAATTTTTTTTCTATCGGTGTTTCAAATTGTGAATTTAGTTTATCGGTATTCTTTGTCCCGTGTTACCATTAAATGGTAGATCCACCGTATCGGTATTCTCTGTTCTATATCGGTATCGAACTCTAGGTCCACCGTATCGGTGTTCTCCGTTCTATATTGGTATTACTCGATCGGGGATTCATCGGTTAAGAATTTTTTTTCTATCGGTGTTTCAAATTGTGAATTTAGTTTATCGGTATTCTTTGTCCCGTGTTGCCATTAAATGGTAGATCCACCGTATCGGTATTCTCTGTTCTATATCGGTATCGAATTCTAGATCCACCATATCGGTGTTCTCCGTTCTATATTGGTATTACTCGATCGGGGATTCATCGGTTAAGAATTATTTTTCTATCGGTGTTTCAAATTGTGAATTTACTTTATCGGTATTCTTTGTCCCGTGTTACCACTAAACGGTAGATCCACCGTATCGGTATTCTCTGTTCTATATCGGTATCGAATTCTAGATCCACCGTATCGGTGTTCTCCGTTCTGTATTGGTATTCGTTGTAAATCCGCGCACGAATTCGTATTGCGCGTACAGTAGACGAAAGAAAGGTACTTGGAATGGTACTCGAGGCGGGAAGAGACGCGCGTGGTTCGATTTGCATTTTCCAAAACGGACACTCGACGAGTGCGAGAGGAGCGCGGGAAAATGCATTGTTGCACCGGTGCGGTAAGAAGTATCCGTGTCTCGAATTTCACCCGACGGTGCAAGAATGTGGAGCATCGGTCTCCGAGTGGGAGTAGACCAGTTTTTGAGTGGCCAGATTGGACAGCGTCGGTTGGCAGCGAGGGAACACGAGAAAATTACGCTCCGGTTGAATCCGGAAAAAGAGACTCGAGAACACGAGGAAAAGTTCTGCTTCTTGCTCCACATATCGCGCGTCGAATTGTTGCCTCGAAAGCGATCCTTTCCCTGAAACTCTATTGCAAAAGACGACCGTCCCCACGTGTCGAATCTTCTTTCTCTGCCTCTTACACCGGTGTCCATTTAAACGAGTATTCGTATTCGAGAGACGCATCGTCCTCCCTAATCGATATAGGCTAATTTCTTCGCGAGCTAGAGTCCTATCGATCGTCTCGAAATCAAATACTTCTTCTGAACGTTTATTTAGGCGACTATTCGTTCTCATTAGGGTCGCATCGTCGTTCCTAATCGATACATCGTCTCGAAATCAAATTCTTCTTCTGAACATTTATTTGGAAAACTATTCGTTCTCACTGGATGCTTCGTTGTCCAGCGTAATCTAACGTTTTATTTCGCGATTGTCTCGAAATGAAGATTTTTCTTCCAATGTAAACATACATCTAGGGAGATATTCGTTCTTATTACGGACGCACGATCCCCTCCCTAATCGATATAGGCTAGAGTCCTCTAGATCGTCTCGAAATCAAATTCTTCTTCTGAACATTTATTTAGGCGACTATTCGATCTCATTAAAGACGCATCGTCGTTCCTAATCCATACACGCTAATTTCTCCGCGATCTAGAGTCCTCTCGATCGTCTCGAAATCAAATTCTTCTTCTGAACATTTATTTAGACGACTATTCGTTCTCATTAGGGTCGCATCGTCGTTCCTAATCCAAACACGCTAATTTCTCCGCTCTCGATCGTCTCGAAATCAAATTCTTCTTCTGAACATTTATTTAGACGACTATTCGTTCTCATTAAAGACGCATCGTCGTTCCTAATCGATACACGCTAATTTCTCCGCGATCTAGAGTCCTCTCGATCGTCTCGAAATCAAATTCTTCTTCTGAACATTTATTTAGAAAACTATTCGTTCTCACTAGGGACGCATCGTCGTTCCTAATCGATACACGCTAATTTCTCCGCGATCTAGAGCCCACTCGTTCGTCCACGACTGGAGTCTTCGTTCTCTTGATTGCCGGTTATTCCACGGTGCCAGATCGATTTTCGTTAATTTCTCAGAATCGGAGTGCGTGCTCCTCGCGAAGTCGCGGTGTTCGTTCGTCGTCCCTGACCGAGGTCCATTCAGCCGAGAGTTCGTTCTCCGCTAGACGTCCATCGTAATCGATATTCGCCGATTCGGCCGTGATCGCGCCGAGCGGAGAAGGCATCGCGAAACCGGTTTAATTTCGCGCCGATTAATTGCAGCCTGTGTGCGTGCAGTCCACCGAGAGTAGCCGGCTTTAGGCGGACGATTATTCTCCGAGACGAGCGCGCGGCGGTCGTCGTGCAACGAGAAGAAAAAAAATGGAAGAAAACGCGAAGAAGGGTCCCCGAGGAGGGGAACGGGGGAACCGAGGGGGGAAGCGAAGCTCTGGGAAAGATGCATTCACACGGATCTCGTTTCTGACGACCTCCTTCGCGTTCCTTCCGACTGGAAAATGTATGTGCATCTTTTACGCACGCGCGAAAAGAAAGAAAACGAGCATATCCGTCCGCGTACAAGTGTATCCGAGCGAACGATTCGAGAGGCCTCGAGCCGAGAGGAAATTTTCAAACGGTCCCCGTTTTCGAGCGTTTTCCAAATTTCTCTTCTTTTTTTTGTTTCTTTTTCTTTCATTTCTACCGCCGCAGAAACAGAAACGGAATAGTTGCGGATCATAATTACGCGCGAGCGGAAAATTACGTAAAACCCGATACGCGATGCGTCGAGCCGTCTCCCTTAATTAAAAACCGTTCCGGGGCACGATAAGCCGATAATTATGCACGGTTCGCGCGCCGTATAGTTCGTCGAGAAAGGGAAAAAGAACAGAGATGGGAAGTCGATTTGGATTCGACCGATGCAAATTCCGATGGGCGCGATCAGTGGACTGATAAGTTCCCGAACGATCGTATTTTCTTTCTCTCGAGCATCTTTTGTACCGTGCGTTGTTGGAAAGATGACGAACGGAAAGAATTTGGGTACGTTTGGTCGTCGTGTGCTATTGGTCGAAATGGTTCTCGTCTACTACCGATCTAAAACGGTACGATGCGAGTATAAGTGGGGGCTACGGGAGAGTGAAAGGTAGGGGTGGAGTCAGTGAGGCTTGGGTGGAGTCAGGGAGGTTAGATGGAGTCAGGGATGGTCAGATGGAGTCAGTGTGATCCCTCTTGTCCCTGTGACGTTCCCCCGATCGTCTTTCGAGCAACGTACGGTACGTGGAAGAATCCACGCGAAACGACGAGCGTTCTTTCGGAGACGGTTCGTCGATGGTGCACGGAAACCGGAAACGAAATCCTCGAAAGAGACGGCGGTGTCGTTAGCGAAACCGTTCCAAGTTTCAATTAGCCGGGACCTCCGTGATCGACGTTTTCGTTCTCGTTCGGGTATTTTCGATCGCGGAACGAACCACCCTCGTATCTCGTTCAGCCCCGATGGAAACAAAGGGCGCGTCGAAACGAAGGAAAAACGAAAGGAAAAGCAGGCGTTTCGTTTTCCATTCGGTCGATCGTCGTGTCTAGCCTTATTCAGCGCGAGAAACCGCTTCCCTTTCCGCGTTAATGAAAGTTCGCGGGGCATTTCGCGAACGCTGGATAATCGAAAGCGATCGCGAATCGAGGCTCGCCGGCGAGATTCAGGGAAGTCGCGAGGATTCGACCCGGAGCTTCTCCAATATTTTTCCTCCTTTGCGTACGAATGTACAATTACGTTTTCCGTGCGTAGAAAGTACACGGCGAGCGGAAAATCGAGAGGAAATAAATACACCGGGAACGGTGACAAATGCGACGAGTTTATCGCGACAAGCGAGCGATTGGACAGTGCGAGGGAACTTGGGCGGGGGAAACCTGTACGACATCGGAGTGAAACCGTTATCTTTTCATAACTGATTTGAAAAAAGTCACTCGACCACTCGCCGATTGCTGTTGTAATCTTAACGAAAACAATGATAAGAGTACCGACCCACCGCGAAGTTGAAAGTGTATCGATCGTTGTATCACGAGGGGCGATCGAGTGGAAAGAAATAAACGTTAAGATAAGTTCGATAAGATGATCATTCACTCGACGAATATATTCGATATTCCTTTGTTCCCAGTCTCTTTGCTACGCAAATGTACGCAAATTTGGTTTCTTCGGAGGAAAAACCGCACGTCCATTGTGAATTTGTCCCACTCGTTGGGCCAATCCACGTTTCGCTCTGTAAAATATCAGAGCAGTTCGGCAACAACGATTCGAGCTCGATGCTTTCGTGCATCGTGACGAAAAGGTTCTTCGTACGACCGGGCACAGAAAGGAGCTCGAAGGAAGACGAAGTATCGAGAGAAAGGTGAAGAACGAAAGGCTGAGACCGGACGATAGGTCGATGAACCTACCGGCACGGGCCTCGCGGCCCTTGGGTCCTCTTCTTGCTCGTGTTTCTGCGCGACGAAATTTTCTACACCGGACCCGTCTCTCGGTGTGCGGTCGCCGTGAGAAAAAACTTTATCCGGTCCGGGATACCTACGAAGGTGAATTCATCGATCTCGGGACCGTAGCCGTTTCTAGAGACGCGTTTCCCGCGACTGGCTCGTAAAAAACGAACGCGACGCTCGTCGGACAATTGCGCGGCAGAAATTCTTACACGCGACAGTTGCGCGCGTAACTATACAGCGTTGCTCCGTGCCTGGATCCGCGTTAAACTCCAGCTGTAAAAATCACTCCAGAGTCCTCGTAACTTAGAGAGACCGGATTCTAGAGTCCCATCTGTCATCGATGATTCGAATACCAGAGGTTCCCTCGAGTCGAACACTTCCGGTAGTGGATACCAGAAGGTAGATACATTTACAGCTCGTGATCTCCGGATCGGTGGGGTCACAGGCGTCAGCTTTTACGTCCAGCGCTAGACAAGTGATTCCCTTGCACTCGATGGAATTTTATTAAACTCCAGTTGCAAAATTGACTCTAGAGTTTTCGTAATTCCTCGAGATTGGATTCTAGAGTCTCATCTGTCATCGATGATTCGAATACGAGAGATTCTTTCGAGTCGAAACTTTCTGATAGTATATATCAGAAGGTAAATACATTTATAGCTCGTGATCTCCGGATCGGTGGGGTCACAGGCGTCAGCTTTTACGTCCACGAGCGCTAGATACGTGATCCCCTTGCACTCGATGGAATTTTATTAAACTCCAGCTGTAAAAATCACTCCAGAGTCCTCGTAACTCTTTGAGATTGGATTCTAGAGTCCCATCTGTCATCGATGATTCGAATACCAGAGGTTCCTTCGAGTCGAACACTTCCGGTAGTGGATACCAGAAGGTAAATACATTTATAGCTCGTGATCTCCGGATCGGTGGGGTCACAGGCGTCAGCTTTTACGTCCAGCGCTAGACAAGTGATTCCCTTGCACTCGATGGAATTTTATTAAACTCCAGCTGCAAAGATGACTCTAGAGTCTTTGTAACTCCTTCAGACTGGATTCTAGAGCCTCATCTGTCATCGATGATTCGAATGCCAGAGGTTTCGAGCCCGACGTAAAAATTTAGTGTACGTTCGACTCGCTTTTTGATCGTGCCACGATTTCGGATCCACAGTCTCTAACCGATCGCGTTCCATCGGTACGCAGAGATAGCGCGATAGTCGGGTAAAACGGAGCGGAGCAGAGCGATTTCTCCGGTCGTAACTTTCAATGTCGCGGGTGAACGAGCTTCGCCAGTTTCGGTCGCTCCGTAAGAGAAACGGATATCCGGAGGATCGTACGGTAGTCGATCTCGCGAAATCCTAGATTCCCGATTTCTCCGACCGCGAGAGTCGTATTCGCTCGCTCGTTCGCTAGCGAGATTCGCGCTTCCTCGTTGGAGTTGGAGGTAACGACATTGCGTCATACCGTGACACAGAACCGGACGACTCGCTGTCATCGAGACGATATTTTCCTCCTCGGTTCGACAGAGATAAGCACAATTTATAGCAGTATAAAAGTTTCGTAAAACGAACGAACGTGTAACGCTCCGTACGTGTGAGCAAACACGCGTTTTAATCGCGGTAACGAAACGTTTCGCAACGAATGAAAATTTAACGAAAGAACGCTTCGAGATTGATCGCGAGCAAGGGTGATGCATGTTTTTTTGAGAAATTGACCCGTTGTTTATCTCCCCGGGTATAAAGCGACGTCGCGAACGTGATGACCGGACACGTGAGTCCGTGTTAGAAGGTCGCGATTCGCGAGGGATGCGTCAGAGGCTGACTGTACGATCACCAGCCTCTAGCCCGATCGCAAATTGATGCACGCGCGAGCGCGCGTATCGACGAATTGCCTTCGGCTTTTGTTTCCGCGATGCGTTTGTAAGGCAGGTCGCGAAAGGTCGTCGACGCGCGTGCAAACTCGTCGTAAGAGTGGAAAAATCAAACCGGATCGTGATTCACGCGATTCTCCCTGGCAGCCGTGTCGTCGCTGGAACTTTTACGATGATCCTTGAAACGAGGGTCGATCGTGCCGCAGCTTTGGTATCGGTATCGCGCGGTGTTTCAATTCTCCATCGTAACGCGAGCTCGAGGAATCGATCGTTCTCCGATACGATTCGAGATCCATCGAAACGAAGATCGATCGTGCCTCTTCGTCGCGAGACTTTCACCTTGCAACCTCAACGATCCGGAGATCGTCAACTAGAAAATGTATCCATCTCCTAGTGTTTACAGCTAGGACGGTCGAGACTCGAGTGAACTCTGGATTCCAGTTCAGTGCACGAGCAGTTTTCGCGTTTTGGGAATCGGATCGGGAATCGTTCCGATTTCGTAACGCGAAGTCGAGGAATCGTTCGTTTCTCGCTCGTGAATTTCAAATACACCGATTCGAGCAAGTCGCGAGCTCGTTTCTGGACGGATTCAAGCGGAAGTAGAAAGATCACGAGGCATCGCGAACGTGGAAACATTTATAACGATACGCGACGTACCTGTACGGAAGAACGTTTATTAATTTACGCGACTTGTCCGACCGATCGTCTGGATTTCTTCGCGAAAGTACGCGTTTCCTTGAATCCGATTGGAAAAGTTTCGCTCGAAGGCGAGTTCGCGTTCTATGGTGGTTCGTCGATGTTCTCGCGTAAAGGAAACGTTCCTACCTTGCTTCGAGCGTCTTCGATGCCGCTCGATTCGCTACCGTTGACCGCCATCACCGTGTTATTGTTCCACGTGGTCCACGAAGATGCGCGTGCAGTTCAACGCATCGTTGCGTTAACATCGACCGATGATAAACGAACCGTGTTGGCCGCCAGCAACGTACTCGCTCGATGTTAACTCAAGACCGTGGATTCCGACGGGAATTTATTGTTTGCTCTTCGTATTAAGGCGATGACGTCAGAAGCTCTTGATACCCCGATAAAATGGTCGCCGCGCCCTTGTTTGCGATACGACGTTCCACGCCCGGTGTACCGGGCGATCTCGCGATGAAATTAAAACGTACGTCTTCGTCTCGTCCTCCTGGACGCGTGAGTTTACCTCGAAATGGACGAAGAATCACCGACAATATTGATCGTCGTTTGCGTTTTCAGTATCGGTTGGGTATTGGTCGTTCCATCGACCAAGTTTTAGAAGTTGCTCCCGAAACTTTGCTTCGGACACTCTTCTCGCGAAGATCCAAGTTAGGTTCAGATTTCGTCGTTGGAGTTATCGATAGAGCAACTTTTTACTTTACGAAGGTCCAAATTGGGCTTAGCTTCCATCGATGGAGTTATCGATAGAGCAACCTTCCCCTTACGAAGGTCTAGGTGTGACTTAAAGTCAATCGATGAAGTTATCGATAGCGGAACCTTCCACTTACGAAGGTCTAGGTGTAACTTCAATTCCATCGATGGAGTTATCGATAGCGCTATCCTCCTCTAGCGAAAGTTTGAATCAAGGTCCATCGATGGAGTTATCCATAGTGTGAGATTCTTCTCGCGAAGCTCTAGGTGTGACTTAAAGACCATCGATGGAGTTATCGATAGCGCTATCCTCCTCTAGAAAAAGTTTGAATCAAGGTCCATTGATGGAGTTATCCATAGTACGAGATTCTTCTCGCGAAGCTCTAGGCTTGATTTAGGTTCCACCGATGAAGTTATCGATAGAGCAACCTTCCCCTTACGAAGGTCTAGGTGTGACTTAAATTCCATCGACGGAGTTATCGATAGTGGAACCTTCCGCTTACGAAGGTCTAGGCGTGACTTAAATTCCATCGACGAAGTTATCGATAGCGGAACCTTCCCCTTACGAAGGTCTAGGCGTGACTTAAATTCCATCGACGAAGTTATCGATAACGGAACCTTGCCCTTACGAAGGTCTAGGCGTGACTTAAATTCCATCGACGAAGTTATCGATAACGGAACCTTCCGTTTCCAAAGGTTTCGATTAAGGTCCATCGATGGAGTTATCGAACAGAACGACCTTATTCCCGCGAAGCGAGAAAGGCTTGCAAAGGAGAATCGTACGGCGAAGCGTGGAATTTCGCGCGGAATGAGAATTCCATCGAAAGTAGTTCGTGTTGAACGCTGACGCGCCGCGATCGGTTAAAAGTTGGCAAACGAGAAACGATTCGCGTTATCGCGAAACGCAATTGCAGCACCGCGGCGCTCGACCACGCAACGAAACGCGTCCACGACGCGTGTAGTTTGACACGCTGATCCAATTTCCATGCGTGGCAAACGAGTCGGTTTAATCACCCGGGAGATTTCGCGGTTCCGCGCGCCTCTCCTTATTTTAATTGCGCTCGACTTGCGTACCGTTGTCGCGGAAATTTGCAACGATCCGCCACGACGCGCGGAATTAGGAACAAAGACGGTCCTCGAACGAGTCGTTTCGCAATTTGAAATTCCACTCGTTAGATTCTCGCGCCCAATTCCTCGATTCCGATGACATCGAGATCGCGAGGTACGCGTTGCTTACGAGAACCCAACGTTTCTGTTTCCTCGCGCGGTAAAATTCGACATCAGAACCGACAGCCACGATCGACGTTACGAAAGAAGCAACGAGAGAGTTACTAAACGTCGATTATTTCCGTTCGATGAATATTTTGAGAGAGAACGATCTTCCGATCGTAATTATCGTCAAAGGCGGACCGTTCGGTTCAACGGATTTGAAAAACTACCGACGAGTCTGGAAAACAGATGTCACGGATCATCGGGCGTAAACATCAAAGTCGAAAGTTCCACGACGTCCGACGCGTTTGCAATTTTATACGGGAAACGTGGCTCGCTTATCGCTCTTCCGTCCTCGAGAGCGAGCACATCGAAGTGTCGCGGATACGATATTTCTGCGAAGAAAAAGTTACATCGCGCGATCTTCGACCGTGAGCCGCTTCTCGTGCCCGCAACGCTTGGCAAGACTTTTTCCAAAGGAGAAGCACACGGATGGAGTACTTCACGAGCACTGTTGACCGATCGTCGATTATCGCTCGCCGCAACCGTTCACCCGTAAGCCCGACGGATAATCGGCCGATAACGGAACGTAATATTCAAACACGTCCCGGGTATCCGCGTTACTCGAATAGCGCGAAACCAATGGTATTCGAATACTCGAACGTTCGCGGTGCTCGAATCGTTCGAATTGCTAGCTACCTCTCGATCCGCAATCGATGTTGATCAACGCGTCCAGCGCCGTTGACGGTCACCGGTGATCAACCGCGAGCTTGGCAAACTTTTCAGCAACGTTAACTTTTATGTAAACGATACCGACGGTAACTTAAACAAATACCATCGGAGCGTCTCAGAATACGATCGCACATTTCGTTCGTTCGCGAAGCAGTAAACGAATCGATCGTATCATCGGAATGTGTTCGCCATTCGTCAGAAACGATCGCGAGATTGCTACGAGTGATCGTCTTCTTCTTCGCCCGGTAGTTTCACTCACTTCTCTCTCTTCGCGCCAAGTTAATTGGCACAAACCGTATCGCAACTAATGTGGATAATTACTGCGTTCGTCGAAACTTTTTCCCTTACGCGCAAAGACTCCGTGAAACGTTTAATTCGTCTCGCTGAACTCAAACGAAGTTCGACTGTTCGATTAGTTTAATCGTTTGCGAATATTTCGTCGCAAGGTTTTTACCTGTTTGATAAATAAATAAACGAATAAATAATAATAACAACAACAAGAACAATAATAACGACGAATATCTCCACTCTCCGCGCAACGATTCGAACGAACGTCGAGGACATCCTCGAATATGCAAATTTTCCACGCGGCGGTGGAAGGCGATTCCACGAGAATCGCGCGAAAATTAATTATCGTTAACGGGTAGCGCGTTGCGCGCCGACACGCTTCGATTCCAGCCGCGATTTAATGCACGCGCAACGCGATCGATTTCGATAAGGAAACACGCGGTTCGCCAGCCGACTACACGGATGGATCGCAACAGTCTCCTTTTTCTTTTCTTTTTTTCCTTTTTTTCTTTTTTTTCCGCCTTTGTTCGCCCCTCTCCCCCTCCAACAGCGAGCGTTTCTCGCAAACCATAGAACAAGGGCCGCGGTTTCTCCGCGAGCGTGCTCGAGATCGCGCGTCGACGATTCGAGGACCAATCTCGGGTCAATGTTGACCCGTGCACGGGGTCGTCAGGTAGCGACACACGGAGAAGGAGAATACGAAGAACCGAGAAAGAAGATTTACCCCGTATTTGTGTTTATCGCTTTGGTGCTTTTCGTTTCGAAAGTTTTCAATTTTAGTCACCCGTACCGACGACCAATCCAAGTTCCCCTCAAATGTTCGGACCTCGCTGAGACAACGTTTAATACTGCGACCAGAATTCCATAGAACGGTTTACGAATCGATCGAACAGTCTCGGTAGAATACACATATTTTGCGCGCGAACGTTGTTCAATTTTGTAGATTTCTCGTCTTTCCGTATCTCTCGTTAGGAACAGTGTTAACGCGACTGTACGATCGTTCCGTAGGTAAATAACGCGTCGTTATGAAAAACGAGGTAGGCGAGTGTACTCGTCCGTTCGGAGTCCTGCGCAGCAGGAGCAGTGCCGCGGTTAGCGGAACACGGGTAGTCCTTCGTTACCGCGAACCGGAAGAGCGTAGATGGACGGAGATGTTCGATTTCGCGGTAGCTCGCGAGCCACGGTGGCCGAGTCGACCAAAGCTTGGAAATTAATTCGTAGGAAAGCGTAGGGTGGCGCGCACAGGTGCCCAGGATGCTAAACCCGATCGAACGAGCGAACCGGGAACCAGCGGAAAACTTTCGAACTTTCGTCCGAGTAACAACGGACAAAAGAGCCCCCGGTGTGCCACGGTAAGTCCGGATATAGCGAAAGTTTCGGGCGAACCTTCCCCCAGGACTCCGCCGCTTCCCTCTGGCGGGATCGGGTGTTCGAAAAACACCGAACGCGTTCGCGGGGTGGTTCGGTTTGGCGCGCGTGATTCGTTAGGTTCGATCGTCGAAACGAGATCGAGAACCGCTTCGAAGTAACTTCCCGAGCGATTCGGTTCGGCTCGGTTCGCGATTCACCGTTCCTTGTTCAACGAGCAGCGGCCGTATCAGCACGGCTGTCTCGCGTCACGAGACCACGGACCAGCGTGCCCCGCGTCCCACGCGCAACGCCGGCTGCTTTCTCCACCGATGCGGGCGGACGTACGGAAAGAACGGACGTGTTTCGAACGAGGGACGCGTCGTCGCGGTCGTGGTCGTCGTACGATGCCCGAGCCTCTCCCGATAAACGAAACGAACGTCTCGTTACGATGTACTCACGTTTTCGAGAACCGGTAGAGTCTACGAACTGCTCGACCACCTTCACCGATATCCAATGTCACGGGCGGGTAACGGAACGCCTGGTACGAGAGATCTCAAACACGGCGATCGAGGAGCATGGCGATGCGCGTCGGCTCGATACCGATCGACGTCCGCGCGATCCTCGCACCGCCGAGTGTTTCTTCCCTCGATATCCAACGGGTGTCACTTCCTCGTCGAGTACTCGATTCACCGAAACGAAGTCTCGGCTGCGTGGGAACGAGGTGAAACGAATCGACAACGCGACGAACGGTTCACGGACGCTACCGGTCACGAGCGAACCGACGCGCACGAAGGGTGACGGTAGACTGAGCCTCCTCGCGGTACGCGGGGACGCACCGCGCAACTCCAGCGAATGGTGCTGCCCGCGTCCAACGAGCGAGCCCCGTCGCCAGCCAGTCAGCTTCGAGACGAGGAGAGCTGCGCGCGAACCCCCGAGCGCGCAACCGTACGTTCGTGCGCAATTGCGCACCACGGGGCCACCGTCCACCTTCCCGGCACGATTAAGGCTCCATTTGTACCACCAACGCACGGTGTTTCGCTCAATGAACGAACCTGAAAATTACGTTGCGACGCGAGATGCTTCCATCGCGACGCATTCGTAACGAAACATTGCTCGCAGGAGTAACCTTAACCTCTGCCGAATGTACCGATTTGTCGTCGAAGACCAAGAGGTAATATTTGACGCGGTTGTGCATTCGAACGCCAATCGAACAGTTTTCGATCCACCGTGAAGAATTGAAACAAGTCGCGGCAAGTCCTACGCTGAGACTGTTAATACCTCGCGATTGAACATTCGTCTATTCTTTGTTAACAACTATTCCTCGAAGTAGTTCCGTTGCAGTACACATTCGAAACGTTAACGCTCGGCGAAACGTCAGTTTCCCAAAATGGAGCGACTCGAGTTGGATAGATAGCGCGTTTACCGAGGTTGGACACATTTTATTCGTAACGAGACGAGAAACCAGGGTTCGATATAATTGGGTCGTTTCGAATATTTTATTACTTTTATTTTCGAAGCGTCGCGAACTTTGTTTCGTGTTTAGTTCGATCGAATTAGCCTCGATTAATTTCTTCCTTTCGTCGTCCATATCTTCCGGAACGAACAAACTCCATTTGTATCGTGGTGCTCGTAAAGTCGTTTCGTTTCCCAAAATGGAGAATGTACAATTCGATAGAATGAATTTGTACACTCTAAAAAGAATCGTGTTTGATTTTCACGAAAAAAGAAAAAATAGAAAAAAAAAACGAAATGACTTCCCGAACGACCCAATCATTCGCGTAGGATTAAAACGGTCTCGTTCGGCGCTCTCGAAATCCAAGGAACGCATCTCGAGGATTACCGGGCTCGTGCATCCGGCGGATGGAATCGCAATCGTTTCTCGAAGCATCGATATTTGTGCCGCGGTTGACAAATTTCTCAAAGACGAGCGAGAAAGGGGCGAAACTCGCGTTCGGAGAAACTTCCTTTCTCGCATCCGTCTTAATCGGATGCTAATAGCCGATCTTCGATGCAGTCGAGTTGTAGAAATTTTGCGCGAGAAAGCGAAATGTAGAAATGTTGCGCGCGAGGGAAATAACTCGAGGGGAAGAGACCACGGTTCATTCTCGAGGCATTTATCGACGCTTCTCTCGGTCGTGGCCAAACGAGACCAAGGTGGTTCATCTCGAAGGAATAACGTAGCCCATTCCGCGATCGTTTAAACCTTGCTCGAGACTCGAAAGAATAAGAACTGCAACGCCGCGTTGCATCGGATTCCTACGTAGATCTTTCGTCTCTGTATTTCACAAATATGTACAATTTTATCGCACGGAAATAATCGAAATTACAGAAGTTACGGTCCTTTTCCCGTTGGAAGCGTTTTCGCGGCCGGTATCGAGAAAATTCGGAAATCGGGAAATCGTTTCCGCGAGGAATTCACGGGAATTTTCCCGAACGTTGACTACGATTAAACTACAATAGAACTCGAGGGATAGAATTCGATTCCTGTTCGAAGCCAGCTTCGAATTGGATCGCGCGGAAAGATGCGACAGATCCACGAGGAACGGTCTCGATCGGTAAGAGCATGCGTTTACTCGCAGCTCCGTAGGAAGATGTCTCGAGGAAACGAACGGGAGAGTATCGTGCGAGCCGGTTCGCGTTCTCGTTCGAAGTACGGTTGGAAAATCGTGCGAAAGGTTCGCGGATACCGCGGTAAAAGCAAGAAAGTGAAAAGAAATCTCCACGGTGACGATGTATGTATCTATCTCGTGGCTCGTGGCAATTCTCACGAAGAACCAGGAACTAACGATGCCCGCGTTGCACTCGCACGAGAAGCATTTACATCGGAGAGCTTGGACGGAACGTATAATGGCCGGAACGTAAATACATGCATCGAGTTCGTTACCCTTGCGTCGAACTCGTTGTTACAGCTCTCGACAAACGGTTAATTAACCGTTCCGAATGAACTTTCCATCGCGATCGATTTTCATTTCCATCGCAAGGTGCAATGCCCGACTTCGATCGCCGACGGTCGCTTCACCGTTTCTTGACAACGAATGGTGAAACGTGGCGATATCCCGTTTGTCTCGTTTCTATTTTCCGCCTCTGTCCCTCTTTCGACGAAGAGAGATCGACGAAAGCGGAAAACGTATTCGCCACTGGCGAACCATTCGTTTTTATTTTCCACCGTGGTTAAACGAAACGCTTCGCATACTCGGCGAGCTCGTAGTTCGCGCGCGAAACTACCGAAGTGACAATCTTACAGATCGAATGCAACATTCAACAATATCGTTACGCGTAAACGTTAACCGGCCACTCGACTCGAACGATTCGTCTCGTCGCACACTGAGGATCGAGCTACACGTTGGTCGTCCCGTAGACTGTGGATTCGTTTATTTAATTTGATTTACCAACGATACGCGTTTATCCGTGAAATCCGGTACACGGAAACCACGCAATTCGACGAGCCCCTGCGTACCTTCGGTTCTGTTCCATACAATGAGTAACGAAGAACTCGTTGGATCGTGCGCAATAATTTAATTACGTAAAAATGACCGTTACACTTTTCGGTATAATTGTTTCATCGTTATCGGTATCTTGGATCGTTGTAAAAAACAGGATGCGGAGGTTTCGTGAATTTTCTAAGAATCGGTTGCTCTTTCTTGACTGAACTTCGCTCGTAATAAATAGATACATCGATATTCTTAAGTCGCGATGAATAAAGCTACTATTAAAGATACGATCATCGATGTAAACGCAATGTTCGACGTCGTTGAATTGCACTCGTCCGTCGTGCACAATTTACAATTACTTTTACCCGAGCAATGGTTCTCGTCGTAGGTGCAATCTCTGACAGTCTCTTGCTTGTCCCCGTCTGTAAAGCAGAGATTAAATATTTATTGAACGCATCATCGAAACAATTCGATCACTTCGTATCGAGATCTTGCGAGAATGATAGAAACAAGAGTCGAGAAAAGAATACGAGAAAATTTGGGGAAGTCTCAACTTACAGAGTGCTGCGAAAGAATTAATCGTTGTTGTTGAGGTACGAGCCGAACGATACACGGATGAAGCAAAAACGGAGAGAGAAAGTACCGTACACGGAAAAATGAAGAAGGGGAAGAGAATTTGGAACCAGAGGAGAGCGTAATAAGGATAAGAAACGAAGAGGACGGAGGAGAATAGAATGGCAGCGACCGGAGGAGAGGAAAACGAGGCGTTAATAATTGGAACGGACACGAATGCGAGAGTAGAAAGTAGAAAAAGGTTGCGCAATGGAAAGAATATGGCAGGCCAAGGAAAACGAACGTCAAAGAATAAAAACGAAAACACCGAATGAATGACAATGTAACGGATCGTAGATGATAAAGGGTGGTATATTTTAAATGGGTATACGTACATAATTACGCGGAAGGGCAAGGTACATCGGTTACGGTCTATGTAATGGTTGATAAAAAGTAAAACTTAAGCTCAATTTCGATGTAACAACTCGGCACAACTCGGGAGCAGAATGGAGAGATATTTGAAAATAAAATGTAAGTTACCTTTGATGGTCTCTGTGAAGCAAAATACCTTCGTGTCCTCGAATGGCTGCATTTGCGATAAACGGTGGATCAGGCTTCTACGTTCTCTCATAGATGGTTCCCCGGCTGTGAATGTACACGTGGCAAATAAACTTACATGGACGTGTAACATTCGAAATTGTTCCTTGCGTATAAAACACGCAAAGGTCCGACAAAGAATGTCAAATTTAATAATTAATCGGTTTAGATATTATTTCACCTGCGATGAAAAACTTTGACTTTCCGGTGTTGGACGATGACGCTTCGATGCTGTTGGCCGATGGCGCTTCGGTGGTGGACGTTGACGTTTGGGTGCTGTTGGTCGATGACGCTTCGGTGGTGGACGTTGACGTTTGGGTGCTGTTGGTCGATGACGCTTCGGTGCTGTTGGTCGTTGACGCTACGGTGGTATTGGTCGATGACGCTTCGGTACTGTTGGTCGTTGACGCTACGGTGCTGTTGGTCGGTAACGCTTCGGTGGTGGACGTTGACGTTTGGGTGCTGTTGGTCGATGACGCTTCGGTGCTGTTGGTCGATGACGCTTCGGTGCTGTTGGTCGTTGACGCTTCGGTGCTGTTGGTCGTTGACGCTTCGGTGCTGTTGGTCGATGACGCTTCGGTGCTGTTGGTCGTTGACGCTACGGTGGTATTGGTCGATGACGCTTCGGTACTGTTGGTCGTTGACGCTACGGTGCTGTTGGTCGGTAACGCTTCGGTGGTGGACGTTGACGTTTGGGTGCTGTTGGTCGATGACGCTTCGGTGCTGTTGGTCGATGACGCTTCGGTGCTGTTGGTCGTTGACGCTTCGGTGCTGTTGGTCGTTGACGCTTCGGTGCTGTTGGTCGTTGACGCTTCGGTGCTGTTGGTCGTTGACGCTTCGGTGCTGTTGGTCGATGACGCTTCGGTGCTGTTGGTCGTTGACTCTCCGGTGGTGGACGTTGACGTTTGGGTGGTAGGAGACACTGGCTTCTCTGTGGTGGTTTCGGATTGCGGCTTGCACGTTTTTATCAAATCGCTCGGTAATGCCTTCTCCTCTAAGCAACTGCCGATCTTGTTACTATTGCAAACGTAGCACTTCAACGTCTTTCCTAAATGAAAAATGAAAGTGTGTAGATTTATATTCTTATAATAGATATTACAAGGACGATTTGTATTATCGAACACACAAGTATCCACAATGTAAATCTCGGTATAATTAACCATGCCCGATAGTTGGTTGCTCGACGTTAACCGTTCTATTATTAAAATCGATATTATTTGAAAGTAAATCAAGCTTCTTCTTTCGGAATATGAATTTTGAAATAATACAGAATCTGTTTCGTACGTTCCACTTAGTATTTGTTCAAACTGGTTTTTACCTGATGGAAGAACGACGAATCCGATGACGGCCAAGATGGCGAAATATCTATACACTCCCGACATGTTTTGCAATTATGTGTTCAGATTGACGTCGATACTGTGACCGTTCACATGCAAGTGCTGCGAAACTTGGAGATATAGAAATACTCTTTCCAAGCTTATCACGATAAACCAAAGCTTATCTCAATAGAGACCACCAATCGATACATTGCCTCGATGAGAAGCGATCAACGCACAGACAAAAAAACGGATATCGTAACTTCGTCGTTGTCTACTTGCTTGCGAGAAACGACCAATGATACTACAAGATAATGTCGACTACTAACCGAGTTATCTATTCGCAATAGACGCGGCGAAAAATCGTTTCTCTGTCGTAACTGATCATCGTTTTCACCGACGATCGAGCGTATCGTTCCTATTCGAATCACCGTGCACGTTATTACGAATTATACTCAGGGTTGTAAGGAATACGCGTTACCGTAACGAATCATGATTTAGTTGTGCCTTCGACCGAGAAAACTAGCAGACCATTATTTCCATGTTGACTCCTATGCCGATTTTACTCCACTGTGAACGCACGATTAAGCGAATCGATCGAGCAGACTCGACAAATGAGAACAATGTGTTCACGATTATTCGATCGACGTACAGCCGCGTAATTGATGCCTTGTCGACAATATTTTCGCGTCCTCGTGAAATATTTAGCACATATTTGCGACGAATTGCAAGTACACCGCTTGTCCTCCTCGTGTACACTACACATTGCACCCCCAGTCTCGAACCGAGCTATCGAATCCGCAACTACTCCACCGATGTACCGCGAACAGTCCTCGAATGCTCGATAAAAATGAACAAACGAATCTGTACGTTCGAACTTTGCGTTAAAAGATTCGACGACGATTCTACCGAGAAAAAGAAAAAGAACGCGATCGCAACGTTTTTTATTACTCGTGAAGCGTTTCTCGATGTGTTTCGTTACCACCGAATGGTTCGATTTGCGATATTGACACGGACACGGTGCAAAATTCGCTGAAAACACATTGAACGTTAAATCGTTAATTTATCTAAGTAGAGTGGTTCAATTTATAGCTTGTCCTAATGGTACAAAGTACAGCGGTACAAAGTTCGCTGGAAACACATTGAACGTTAAATCGTTAATTTATCTACGTCGAGTAGCACAATTTATAACTTGTCCTAATGGATAATCTCTAGAAGCAAGATACAATCGATAGATATTATAGGGCGATAAATTGAAGCGACCGACGCAAATTCCAATATAGTTGAATAACGATAGGTTTGCAATTAAAAGAATCGCAGAATCGCGCAGTTTTAATGTTACTTTCCGACTGTGTACGAATAACAATAATACTCCCTCGATTGCAGATTTAGCGCGTCTCGTTCGATACAAATAGCCACTTGTTCTATAAGAGAAAACGTAAACGCGCAAAAGAGACAGTAACAATTAGATAGGCAACAACGAGCGATCAGAAATAACGTAACCATTTCGTTACTCAGGATCGCGGGCCGTTTTTACGATTCTTCTTCCATCCTTCCACAACGGAGTGCCTGAGACCGATTCTATGGCAAACACCACAAAACGAGATGCTTCACGTATTGGTACCGTTCGTAAAATATTGTACTTCTATTCCTCCAATGGTGAAAATATATATATTTAAACAAAAAAACTGTACGAAACATCTGATCCAATACGAATCGCAATTCTTTTCAAGCCGATCTTTCTTGATCCACCCCGAAAGGAATACAATCCGAGTGTAGAAAATCTAATCGAAATTAAACAAATACGTTTGTGCTCGTTCGAGGAGAAGGGAAAAACGCACTTCGTTTCGTATCTAATGTATTATATAATACTTTAGTTTATCTCCAAATCGATTCGTCGATTGTATTTTTCCTCGTGACCTTAAGAACGAACGAAACGATAAAAAACATTATTAGCCCGTAAAACGGGACGAACATCGCGTTTCTGGACACGCGATTCGAACTAACGACACATGGATGTTTTACACTTTGTTTTTTTTTTACTCTTTTGTTTTCGACACAAGTTTTAACGACCACGTAAAAGATAAGATGGGGCAATTTCAATGGTTTTTTTCCAATATAAATAGCGGCGAAGCGTACGTTCTCGACAAGACTAAATCCACCTGTTCAACAACAGCGAACAAACAGTCAACGAGAACCATGGAAGCTCTAAGATTTTTGCTTAGCATCGCCGTCATTGTCATGATTGGCTTCGTATCGTTCGGCAGTGCAGCTCCGGAAGCTGATCCGATGGCGAGCGCCGTAAGTCGAAGGACTCTTTGTATTCGAATTTTCGCGCAGCTCAATTTTTTCAAGCGATTCGAAAGCAATTGTAATTTTCGGTTCATCGCGAATCGATACGATAATGCGATTGGGCGAACAGTTAAGAAATTTGAGTATACACCACAGAACCTTTAATATCTAATCTCCTCAATCCGTGCTAATTGGAAAACAAAGCGATCCGAACAATGGAATAATCATTTTATATCGAACTTCTTTCCAATAGCAGTATCGATGAAGAGATTGGTCGTGTCGTTAAAAAAGGTTCAACGCTAAAGAAATTACGAAAAAATTTCTTTTCATAGTTTCTCAATTATAAACGACGCGTTCGCCTGCAACATTCGGTGACGATTATTGAGATAGAAAACTAATTCCATTCGTGAATTAATGAATCTTTTTCCCTCGTAGTTTCGAAGATACGTACATAATCCGATAGAAACTGAAGTACGATACGTCGTACTACAGCTGAAATGAAGTCTTGGAAGTTAGATCCTGAGAACACTTTATCTATAAGATAGAGAGGCACTTGTCGCGAGAAACTGTTCGCATAACGCAACACTCACTTAATAGTTCGAGTGCTAAAGTACTTGGATAACGGATACGGGAGACTCTATTGTACTCAAAGCGCGCTCTAAGTACTCTGTAACACTGTTCCAGCAGAAATTTGCGTATTTTTGACTAAAACTTTTTTCTTCCGTTTAGGATCCTGACGCCGAAGCAGGTGTTCTTGGTGTAATGGGAAAACTAATACCGCGTTTCCTAAGGGGATGAGATAGACCACAACGCAGACGTTTCACCGACCTCCCAATAATACGAATGTATAGTACTTATAATAAATATATACCGATGATGTAAACCATTACGTTTCGAGATCCATCGTTACATCACTCGTCCCTTCTCCCTTCGCTCGGTTCTTTCCTGTAGTCGCCGACACGAACAACACGATTTACAAAGGAACGCGACCACCTGGAGAACGATTACGACTATCGATCGATCCATCTTTTCGCAATATCTATGACCAAATATCTGATCTCTGTCATACCTAATCGCAATTTCATCCTATAACCACGCGTGTCGTTGCTCTTCGGATCATCGTACACGTTGGAACGAATGCAACAATGATCCTAAGAGTGGCAGATGTCGATAGCGAATGGTCGATGTCAGTTTTAACGACTGTCTCCATATTGGCACGGAAGGGTCTTCCGCTACACGGACAACGGTTTGGATGTTTATCTTTTCGGTTTTATCTAGTCAGTTCCAAGTCGAGAGTCACGAAGACCACACGACACTGTCGTCGTTCGCGTCAAGGCATATCACTGTACACTTGTGTCTTCGTAGATCCCTGCACATTATAATAAACTACATATTATAATCTGAAGTTTACAACGGTACACGTTGTTGCAAATTGTACCGAAGGTTGTGAGAAGTACGCGTTACCCTAACGAATCGTGATTTCTTTCTTACATACGATCGAGAGAACCAACAGACCGTTATTTCGATGGCAACTCGTATGCCGATTTTACTCTTCCGTGAACGCACGATCGAGCGAATCGATCGAGTAAACGCGACAAACGATAGGTTCACGATTATCCGATCGCCTCTCGACGTATAGTTCGCGCAATGGATACTTTGTTGTCAGTATTTAAGGCTCCTCGTGAAATATTTGGCACATATCTCCATCGAATTGAAAGAATAACGCTTGTCCTCGTTTATGATACACGTCGTATCTCCAATCTGGAACCGGGCTATCGAATTCGGAACTACTCCACCGATGTACCGCCAACAGTCCTCGAATGCTCGATAAAAATGAACAAACAAATCTGTACGTTCGAACTTTGCGTTAAAAGATTCAACGACGATTCTACCGAGAAAAAGAAAAAGAAAAAGAACGCGATCGCAACGTTCTTTGTTGCTCGTGAAGCGTTTCTCGATGCGTTTCGTTACCACCGAATGGTTCGATTTGCGATATTGACACGAACACGGTGCAAAATTCGCTGAAAACACATTGAACGTTAAATCGTTAATTTATCTACGTAGAGTAGCACAATTTATAACTTGTCCTAATGGATAATCTCTAGAAGGAAGAAACAATCGATAGATATTATCGGGCGATAAATTGAAGCGACCGACGCAAATTGCAATATAGTTGAATAACGATAGGTTTGCAATTAAAAGAATCGCGGAATCGCGCAGTTTTAATGTTGCTTTCCGACTGTGTACGTATAACAATAATACTCCCTCGATTGCAGATTTAGCGCGTCTCGTTCGATACAAATAGCCGCTTGTTCTATAAGAGAAAACGTAAACGCGCAAAAGAGACAGTAACAATTAGATAGGCAACAACGAGCGATCAGAAATAACATAACCGTTTCGTTACTCAGGATCGCGGGCCGTTTTTTCGATTCTTCTTCCATCCTTCCACAACGGACTGCCTGAGACCGATTCTATGGCAAACACCACAAAACGAGATGCTTCGCGTATTGGTACCGTTTGTAAAATATTGTACTTTTATTCCGTTGATATCTCTAAAAATGAAAAACCCACAAATATACGAATCGTGGAAACATTTCGAGTGTATCGTAAAATACTTTGCAACGACTAATATAAAACTCTGTTCGAACGGGAATTTGTACCGTGGATTTATGCAAAAACCGATGAAACAAATTTTACCTGACACGATGGCAACTATTACATGATAAATTTAACAACTTCCGGGGTAAGTGATTCGTTTCACCGAACGGGACGGATCACATCAATTTGATGAACAAACATCAGTTTGTTCGAGTGTATCTCAAACAAACACGCTTTATTGCGCGATAAACCGACATAATCTTAGAACGTTCGCTTAGAATTTTTATAAACACAGTGAGTCTCCGACTCGCTCGGTTAACTTTTTGTATAACACTTGGCTTAAGACGAATTTTACAGCTACGATGTATCGCGGGAGAAAGGTAGATACGTCTGGAATTAATTAATTTTTCCGTACCGCAACTAGCCTTAAAAAAAAAAAACTGTACGAAACATCTGATCCAATACGAATCGCAATTCTTTTCAAGCCCGATCTTTCTTGATCCACCCCGAATGGAATACAATCCGAGTGTAGAAAATCTAATCGAAGTTAAACAAATACGTTTGTGCTCGTTCGAGAAGAAGGGAAGACGCACTTCGTTTCGTATCTAACGTATTATATAATACGTACACGTTATACGTGCGAATAATAGGTTGTTCGGTAAGTTTTATCGGACGACAAAACTTATTGAACCATCTAGCAGTATCGAGGAGGACCGTTGCGAGTCGTCTTACAAACATTCTTCAACCGCGACAATAATTCCAAACGCTTCTGTAACGTAGATAATGAATCGTGAATCGGGAACGTAATGGTACTTTGGTTTATCTCCAAATCGATTCGTCGATTGTATTTTTCCACGTGACCTTAAGAACGAACGAAACGATAAAAAACATTGTTAGCCCGTAAAACGGGACAACCATCGCGTTTCTGGACACGCGATTCGAACTAACGACACCTGGATGTTTTACACTTTCTTTTTTTTTTTTACTCTTTTGTTTTCGACACATTTTTTAACGACAACGTAAAAGATAAGATGGGGCAATTTTAATGTTTTTTTTCCAATATAAATAGCGGCGAAGCGTACGTTCTCGACAAGACTAAATCCACCTGTTCAACAACAGCGAACATACAGTCAACGAGAACCATGGAAGCTCTAAGATTCTTGCTTAGCATCGCCGTCATTGTCATGATTGGCTTCGTATCGTTTGGCAGTGCAGCTCCGGAAGCTGCTCCGATGGCGAGCGCCGTAAGTCGAAGGACTCTTTGTATTCGAATTTTCGCGGAGCTCAATTTTTCGAAGCGCTTCGAAAGCAATTGTAATTTTCGGTTCATCGCGAATCGATACGATAATGCGATTGGGCGAACAGTTAAGAAATTTGAGTATACACCACAGAACCTTTAATGTCTAATCTCCTCTATCCGTGCTAATTGGAAAACAAAGCGATCCGAACAATGGAATAATCATTTTATATCGAACTTCTTTCCAATAGCAGTATCGATGAAGAGATTGGTCGCGTCGTTAAAAAAGGTTCAACGCTAAAGAAATTACGAAAAAATTTCTTTTCGTAGTTTCTCAATTATAAACGACGCGTTCGCCTGCAACATTCGGTGACGATTATTGAGATAGAAAACTAATTCCATTCGTGAATTAATGAATCTTTTTCCCTCGTACTTTCGAAGATACGTACGTAATCCGATAGAAATTGAAGTACGATTCGTCGTACTACAGCTGAAATGAAGTCTTCGAAGTTAGATTCTGAGAACACTTTATCTCTAAGATAGAGAGGCACTTGTCGCGAGAAACTGTTCGCATAACGCAACACTCACTTGATAGTTCGAATGCTAGAGTACTTGGAATCACGGATACGGGAGACTCTATTGTACTCGCAGCGCGTTCTAAGTACTCTGTAACACTGTTCCAGCAGAAATTTGCGTATTTTCGCACAGTCGACTAAAACTTTTTTCTTCCGTTTAGGATCCTGACGCCAAACGAAGTGTCCTTCAAGTACTGAAAAAAATAGTACCTAGTTTGTGTACCGGATGAGATAGACCACAACGCAGACGTTTCACCGACCTCCCAATAAGACGAATGTATAGTACTTATAATAAACATATACCGATGATGTAAACCATTACGTTTCTAGATCCATCGTTACATCACTCGTCCCTTCTCCCTTCCTTCGGTTCTTTCCTGTAGTCGCCGACACGAATAACACGATTTACAAAGGAACGCGACCACCAGCGAGAACGATTACGACTATCGATCGATCCATCTTTTTGCAATATCTATGACCAAATATCTGATCTCTGTCATACCTAATCGCAATTTCATCCTATAACCACGCGTGTCGTTGCTCTTCGGATCATCGTACACGTTGGAACGAATGCAACAATGATCCTAAGAGTGGCAGATGTCGATAACGAATGGTCGATGTCAGTTTTAACGACTGTCTCCATATTGGCACGGAAGTGTCGTCCGCTACACGGTCAATGGTTTGGATGTTTATCTTTTCGGTTTTATCTAGTCAGTTCCAAGTCGAGAGTCACGAAGACCACACCACACTGTCGGGCATATCACTGTACACTTGTGTCTTCGTACTTTGTATTCTCGTATCTGCAAAAACTATACCACCGGATACGCGAGATCCCTGCACATTATAATGAACTACATATTATAATCTGAAGTTTACAACGGTACACGTTGTTGCAAATTGTACCGAAGGTTGTGAGAAGTACGCGTTACCCTAACGAATCGTGATTTCTTTCTTGCATACGATCGAGAGAACCAACAGACCGTTATTTCGATGGCAACTCGTATGCCGATTTTACTCTTCCGTGAACGCACGATCGAACGAATCGATCGAGTAAACGCGACAAACGATCGGTTCACGATTATCCGATCGCCTCTCGACGTATAGTTCGCGCAATGGATACCTTGTTGTCAGTATTTAAGACTCCTCGTGAAATATTTGGCACATATCTCCATCGAATTGAAAGAATAACGCTTGTCCTCGTTTATGATACGCGTCGTATCTCTAATCTGGAACCGAGCTATCGAATTCGGAACTACTCCACCGATGTACCGCAAACAATCCTCGAATGCACGATAAAAATGAACAAACGAATCTGTACGTTCGAAGTTTGCGTTAAAAGATTCGACGACGATTCTACCGAGGAAAAGAAAAAGAACGCGATCGCAACGTTCTTTGTTGCTCGTGAAACGTTTCTCGATGCGTTTCGTTACCATCGAATGGTTCGATTTGCGATATTGACACGAACACGGTGCAAAATTCGCTGAAAACACATTGAACTTTAAATCGTTAATTTATCTACGTAGAGTAGCACAATGTATAACTTATTGTTGGAATACAACGACATTAAACCGTGCAGTACTTGAGAAGTCCAGGAACAGTGGACGAGCTCGATACCGGCTTTCCTATTTTTCCGTTGATGTGACGACGCGATCGATACAATCCGTTCAGTTGTTCATAACCATTCTTCGCTGCATGACTGTAATATATTTATCTAAAAATAAACGTTCTATTTACAGTTTCTCTTGTGCTAAACAATTTCGTAAGCCCACATTTATCCTAACGGATAATCTCGAGAAGAAAGATACAATCGATAGATATTATCGGGCGATAAATTGAAGCGACCGACGCAAATTGCAATATAGTTGAATGACGATAGGTTTGCAATTAAAAGAATCGCGGAATCGCGCAGTTTTAATGTTGCTTTCCGACTGTGTACGTATAACAATAATACTCCCTCGATTGCAGATTTAGCGCGTCTCGTTCGATACAAATAGCCGCTTGTTCTATAAGAGGAAACGTAAACGCGCAAAAGAGACAGTAACAATTAGATAGGCAACAACGAGCGATCAGAAATTACGTAACCATATCGTTACTCAGGATCGCGGGCCGTTTTTTCAATTCTTCTTCCATCCTTCCACAACGGACTGCCTGAGACCGATTCTATGGCAAACACCACAAAACGAGATGCTTCGCGTATTGGTACCGTTTGTAAAATATTGTACTTTTACTCCGTTGATATCTCTAATGGTGAAAAACCAACATATATACGAATCGTGGAAACATTTCGAGTGTATTGTTAAATATTTTGCAACGACTAGTATAAAACTCTGTTCGAACGGGAATTTGTACCGTGGATTTATGCAAAAACCGATGAAACAAATTTTACCTGACACGATGGCAACTATTACAGGATAAATTTAACAACTTCCGGTGTAAGTGATTCGTTTCACCGAACGGGACGGATCACATCAATTTGATGAACAAACATCAGTTTGTTCGAGTGTATCTCAAACAAACACGCTTTATTGCGCGATAAACCGACATAAGCTTAGAACGTTCGCTTAGAATTTTTATAAACACAGTGAGTCTCCGACTCGCTCGGTTAACTTTTTGTATAACACTTAGCTTATGTCGAATTCTTTAGCTACGATGTATCGCGAGAGAAAGGTAGATACGTCTCGTATTAATTAATTTTTCCGTACTGCAACGAGCCTAAAAAAAAAAAGCTGTACGAAACATCTGATCCAATACGAATCGTTATTCTTTTCAAGCCCGATCTTTCTTGGTCCACCCCCAATGGAATACAATCCGAGTGTAGAAAATCTAATTGAAATTAAACAAACACGTTTGTGCTCGTTCGAGGAGAAGGGAAAAACGCACTTCGTTTCGTATCTAATGTATTATATAATACTTTAGTTTATCTCCAAATCGATTCGTCGATTGCATTTTTCCTCGTGACCTTAAGAACGAACGTAACGATAAAAAACATTATTAGCCCGTAAAACGGGACGAACATCGCGTTTCTAGACACGCGATTCGAACTAACGACACCTGGATGTTTTACACTTTCTTTTTTTTTACTCTTTTGTTTTCGACACATTTTTTAACGACAACGTAAAAGATAAGATGGGGCAATTTTAATGTTTTTTTTCCAATATAAATAGCGGCGAAGCGTACGTTCTCGACAAGACTATATCCACCTGTTCAACAACAGCGAACAAACAGTCAACGAGAACCATGGAAGCTCTAAGATTCTTGCTTAGCATCGCCGTCATTGTCATGATTGGCTTCGTATCGTTTGGCAGTGCAGCTCCGGAAGCTGATCCGATGGCGAGCGCCGTAAGTCGAAGGACTCTTTGTATTCGAATTTTCGCGCAGCTCAATTTTTCCAAGCGATTCGAAAGCAATTGTAATTTTCGGTTCATCGCGAACCGATACGTAATAGTTTATCGCGATACGATAATGTGATTGGACAAACAGTTAAGATAATTTGAGTATATACCATAGAACCTTTAATACCTAATCTCATCTATCCGTGCTAAACGGAAAACAAAGTGATCGAACAATGGAATAATCTTTTTATATCGAACTTTCGCGCAGCTCGATTTACCCAAGCGGTTCGAAAACAATTGTAATAAAACTTGTTCGGTTCTGTTTAGGACCCTGACGCCGAAGCAAATTGGGCTCGCCTGCTGTCCAAGGTTTTGCCAGCCGTAATCCAAAAGATAAAGGGATGAGTTGGACCACAATGCAGACGTTTCACCGGCCTCCCCGTATTACGAATGTATAGTTCTTAGAATAAATATATACCGATGATGCTAACCATCGCGTTACGAGATACATCGATTCTCGATTCCCTCGCCGATCGTCGCGGACACGAAGCAAAATTCCAAAGGAAAACAACCTTCAACGAGAACGATTACGACCATCGATTTATCTATTTGTTCGCAATGGATATGGCCAAAAATCGTATCTCTGTCGTACTTAATTGTCTCTTTGGATCATGGTACACGTTATCCAAAATTACACCGAAGGTTGTTAGAATCTGCTGAGAGAAATGAGGATCCCGCGGTTCTTTGTTGCTCGTGAAGCGTCTCTCGAAGTGTTTCGTTGCGACCCGAATCGTTGTACGATATTAACACGAGCACGATACAAAGTTCCCTGAAAACTCATCGAACGTTCAATCGTTATTTCGTTCAACTAGATTATTCCAATTTGCAAAGTGTCAGGTCGACGATCTCTGAAAGAAAGATACAATCGGTAGACGTTAGATCGCTCGATGATGTATCTTTTACTCGTGTTTCTTTTTCGCGAGGTTGTCCGGTAAACGGTCATCGATTAATTACATTCTTTTAGGCAGACGCCTGACAATTATCCAACAATTCGGGAGTAACAATATCCAACAATGCGGCTAACGACGAGATCGTAGCGTTGTTCGACTCGTACGTATTTTGTTCCGCTTTTGCAACGTTTGTCCCGTTCGGTGGAGAAAAGAAATATATATATATATATATTTCTCTAAAGAAATATACAAAAATATATATATGTAGGGACGAGTTTTGCGCGAGCGAATCGCGCGAAGTTTCGATCGAGTGAGCGACCGTTTCGGTAAATCGATAGCTCATCGAAACCCTGTGCGAAAGACAAAAGATGAGTTTTAATGTAACCAGCGACCGATACGGACGTGAGTCGACCGGTATCGAGAAAAAGTTTAAAAAGAGTTTTCGAGAAAACGTGTGTGTGTTCCGCGGTGCGAGCGGGTTTGACTTTTCTTTTTGTACGCGTCGTGATCTTGCGCAGACCCTATATTTCCATCAGTAATCCACAGGGAATATATTATTATAATAGAGAAATAGGCATATTTTCCTATACATATATATATATATATACTCTATATATATATATTTTTATAGATATTTTTCTTCTCTAAAGAAAAATATATATATAATAGAGGCGGAAGATCGATCGATCGATCGTAATCGCTTATTATTTGCATAACTGGTTCGTCACCGATTTGTCATCCGACGAGAATCGAGCGCCGCGTTTCCGCCTTTCGAGCGAGACCTCGAGCGCGCACGTTTGACCCATAAAATGAGACTCGCGGAACAAACCTCCGAATGAGGTGAAAGCACCAACCGGAGAAAGCCTCGGCTCATTGTTGCTTCGGGGTTCGTTGCGACCTTCCTTCCGGGCCACGCGGCACACTTTAATCGGCCAGTCGCAGGTGACTTGGACGTTTACCTCTCGCAGGTGCAAAATTGCCCCGAGGTACTTAGGCGTTTCGCGTGGCGCGTAACGGAACACGTCGCGCGAACGCGGACACGAATTTGGTCTACGAGCGACCGGCGACCGGCTCGTGACGAACGACACGATCTACCGCGAAACGAGATCGGAAATCGACACGGAGACGTTCGATTCGTCGGATCACGCGGCTTCGAAAATTGTCCAGAGAGCGTAAGTAGCCCGTTGGTTCGAGACGATGATATTTCGCGGCGCGAAAATCGCGACGGGAGAAAAGAAACGAGTGGGGAGAAAAGGGAGGGGGACAATCGTGATCCGTCGAATCCGAGGAAACGGGAGAAAATATACGAAAATCGAGAGCGTAACGTGGACGTTTCTTTTCGAAATATTTATTCGAAATTAATTTACAATATATTGCAACATTTCTACGATGGAAAGCTTTCGGATTTTCTTCCCGCGATTTCAACGGTCGACTTTAACGCGATCGTTCCGTTTTCGTTAACTCGAGAGCTCCGTGGTTCACGGAGAATCAATCGATTCTCTTTGTCACCGATACGGAACCGTTAGGCACGGAATCGAGAGAAAGAAGAACAGGAAAAGCCATCGATTCATCGTACTTGTCGCTAACGATGGTACGATCGACGGAGACAAATCTGTCCCTGGCCGTGGATCGGAAGGATCAGGGCCGTACGGATCAGAGACGGTTCACGCGGCGAAACGCAAAGCGTGACTCGTCCACGGTTCGGATTACGCGAACGACGGTGCACAGTGCACTCTGACGGCCAAGTTCAGGGCCAACGAGATCTCCGATCTCCCATTAAAATTACAAAACGAGATTCCACGAGCATTCCCTCTCCACCCTGCTCTCCCGACTTTCACTCCGGTCGTGCCGCGTCGCGAGACCACGGGCATTCGCTGACCGTCGAACTTCACCGACGCGAAAGATTCGCGAATCGATGTTCCACGCGGTGGCTTCACAACGCGCAGATCCATCGATAAGTGCAACCGAGCTCGTTCCAATCACGACAAATCTGTCCCGCCTAAATCCCAACGAGCCCCGCCGTACCGCCGCTCGGTGTCTCGAGCGATCTATCGACCGAGCGAAAAATAAACGAAAATTTTTATTCCCCGTATTTCTCGCTCTACCTCCGCGATAATCGTACCGACGTATCGGCGAGATTCTCCCGATAAAAATGAGTACAAACACGACACACATCGGAGAGAAATTTTCTTACGCTCGATTATTGTCCGAGAGATATTTAAATTCGTTGGAAATAAAGTACGTCCGATTGGCGTCGTGTTTGGACTCGATCTAACCGGGAGGATCTCGCCGATCCGTCGACACCGTTATCACGAGGATAAAGTGGAAAAACGAAGCGTCGAATTTTTCCAAACAGGACGCCACGCTCGAGAACGTTATTTCTTAGCATCGCCAGGTTCGTTCGCTTCACTCGAGATTGGTCGTCGTTCCTGGAACGATTCGCTCGAAATATGAACGTAGCGACCTACGACATTACCCTACGTTGCAACGAAGTCGCGAGTAGTTTTATCGTCTCGTGGAAACGCGGCTTTGTACAGACACGGGAGTGCGCTCGCGCCAAGTCCACGGTAACCGTGAGTTCGCGAGATAACCGCGCTTGTTCGCGGCGAAGAAGGCCAAAGACGACGGGTTTGCGTTCGCGATCGTCACGGACGAGGAGAGGTAGCCTGCTGGCCAAGTTCAGGGCTAACAAGATCCGATCCCAGTCGCGTCTTTTTCCGTCGCCGATGAACGCCGCCGCAAAAGGCGCATCTTCCGTTCGCGCGAGAGACGCGCGTAAAACCTGAACCTTATTTCGACGCGAGCGAGCACTCCTCGGTCGTTCGGTCCCTCTTTCGCTTCCCCTTTCTTTCTTCCACTCTTCCTTTCCTCCTTGTTCGTGACATACGTCCCTCCCCGCTCCAACCCCAGCCCTCTGCGTCGACGTTTTGCTTCTATTTCCAGCGAGGCCCGGACCAGACCAGACTCGATCGTTTTATCCTTGTTTCGACTTCCGACCATCTCCCTGCAGGCCCCTCGTGCCCCCCACCACCCCACCCCACCCCGCCCCACCCCGCACGCGGTCCCACTAGCCCTCGGGCTACGATCCTCGTACCCACCGTTTTTCTCTTTCCGTTTTCTCCCTCTCTTCGAACCGGTACAGTACTTTCTTGGTCGACCAACGGCCGGTCGTCGACGAACCTTATCGCGCGCTCCACGGAGACGACGGAAACCCAAAACCTCGGGTTTCCAACGACCCGAACCCCCGTAACCGTGCCAAACGGTTCGATGATTCGCGTTCGAAGCACCGTTTTTTATCCGCGCGAACACTACACCTACCCGGGGTTCTCTCCACGGGGAATCCAAGCATCCAAGATTTTAATGAAATTTCCACAGCTCACGGAGCAACATGCGTAAGCGGAATCGTAGCAGGTGATCAGTTGTGTAAGATGTAAGTACAAAGTTTGACAGACCCGCTTAGATGTACTCGGTTAGTGGAGTCTCTCGATCAAGCGGAGGAATTTGGGCAAAATTCGTCGTAGAAACAATGAAAGTACACATCGCGAATACCTCTAAAAATTACTTTGCTACTATAGTTGGAACGTTTTACCCTTCGAGTACACCTGACCGGGTTCTTCCAAACTTTACGTTTGTCTCTCACATAGCTTTTGGTCATCCAAGGTCGGAATCGTTGTACGCAAATTGCGTTAAAATCGGCGAGGTATCGATATTCAGCTTGCAAGTGTACCTTGGAACGCGCTGTATTCAAACACGATCCGAGGTTCGCGCTTCGACCGAAAGAACCCGATGGTTACTTACGGTTCTTACTCGTTCGACCGCAGTGTTTCTCAAACTCTTCCTCGGACGCACGGGCCGGGAACTTTTTCTCGTCGAATTGGAAAACGAAAACCGGGCCCGAATCGCGTCTCTGTGACGTCTAACGTATAAAAGTCGAGAAACTAATGCGCAAAGTCTTGTGTCTTGGTAACAAGGGAATTTACCGATCTTAAAAAAAGAAAGTGTCTCCACCAGCGTTTCGAGTAAGTTTCAGCCGAAGTGATAACCGATTCGAGTAAACGCTCCGTTCAATAAGAAAACGATGTAATTGTCGAACGGTAGGTAAACGAATCTTTATCCCTTTTGCGCTATTTTCAAATATCGTCATTTTCGGTTAAATTGTCGTTGGTCTCCCCTCGGGAAACGGAACCATTTCGAAACGGTCTTTCGATGCACCGTCGAGGAAAGAATGTTCCCTGCGCGTTAAGAGACGAACACCGCGCAAAATTGAGAAGTTACGTTCGTTTCCTTTGAAACTGATTCACAAAGGGGACTTTATTTCGGAGCAATTTGGCTACCACCTACCGCTAGGCCAACCGAACGACGAAAGTAGCACGAACGTGTCCCGGTGATGTTTCGCGAGCACGCGAGGCCATTCTTCTTCGATCGTGTTCGCTAAAAGGCGCGTAACGTCGCTTCCAGCCACGAACAACCAGCCCGTTTTCGACCGGTAGAGGTCGCGGTGATTACGAAGACACCCCGGCGCCCCTCGCGGTGATCCCGGGAAACTACCAAAATGTAAATTCTTCGAGGCGAGACGTTGGAAAAAAATGTTCCTTTAACGCGAACGTGACAATTCCAGGAACAATTTCACGTCGAAGTACACGCGTCTGTACTCGGTGTGCAAATGTAACGTGATCGTAAATTTCGCAGGGGAGATAAATACGCGAGAAAGTTTTGGAACTACGACGAGTAAAATACGATATTTGTTTGGTCGGTGGGAACGGTGGTTCTAATTTTTCGTTGGACGATTCACCGCGTACCGATCGTATTGCGTCGTGGAAGATAAATCTGTGTCGAAAGGAATGGAAATAAGGACGATTTGAATTTTGGCCACGCAACGCCGTTTTCCAGACCAGTGTGGCGCCGCGACGTTACGACGCTCCGAGGCACGAAGGGATTCGCGTACCTGGCCGGGCATCCCCTCGCCCCCCCCTCGTCCACCCCGCTTCTTCGGGCTCGTTCTGCCGTCTGCATCCTGGAATGCGGTTGTTCCACTCCGTACCGATACTACCGCCTACGTTCTACGTACTCGAAGCCGCGTGCGCACGCTTATGATGTAAGAACCACGATCGCGCAACGATCCGTCCAAAATCGTCGGTGATATCGGGCAAAAACCGAGACCCGGCCCCCGACGAGTGAAACGGGAACAACGCGATCGCTGCAACACGGGGAAACGAACTCCGTAACTCTTACCGAACGTTTCGTTCTCGAAGGAAAAACGAAAAAAAAAAAAAAAAAAAAAACGAAAGGACCCGCGAAACGAATCGAAGGAACCGGAACGATGGCACCGTTACGTTCTCGTCGAGTCCGTCGAACGAGAATACATTCGTTTCGAAAGTCTACGAGGAAAATTCACTCTCGAGACATCCGTTCCCTGCAGAGACTCACCGACCTCTCTACGCGCTATTAGCTCGAACCTTTTTCAACGCGTTCGGAACCTCGAGAAAAGACACAACCGTTCCTGTAAATCCCGTGAACGGTCCCCCTCGGTGACCAGTGCACAATTTGAAAACGGAGGAAGGATTGCCAAACTTATGGTTATCTTTACCGAAAGAAAACTAAAGAACAAGTGGAGGGCGTATCGGTCAGAGGTGACGAAATAAACATCGTGAATTGTAGGTAGCGTTTGTGCATAGATTATTGTAGAATAAGTAACTGAAAGTTGGTACGAACGAGTGGCGAAAGTGGGGTAGAAGTAAAGTTGGCAGTACGGCAGTTCGTGAGGGAACAACGAGATTGGTAGCAGGTATGCTGAAAGTAAGAACACTCGAGACTTCGAAAAGTCAACTAGAGTCCCGTGGTTGTAATAGCTACGATTTATTTACACAACCCAACGATTCATTCGCACGAAATTCAATTGTCTTTCGAAGATGAGGCGTGACGCAGCGGAGAATGTGCTAATTTCAAAGTGTACAGAACCATCGGGCTGTTCGTGATTTCTATTCCCGATAGAAATTGTTCCTCCGTCGATGCATTTCTTGAAACTCCGCGTATCTTCAACTATGCGTATCCGATGTCCGACACGATAACACAGCTGACATCTATGCGTCAGCGCATAATAAAAGAATTATAACTGTGCGTTCATCGATCGTAAGATCCTTTAATCTCCGATTATTCTTTCGTTCGGACAAAAGCCAACGAAGAAAATAATATTGCTCTCGAATCGATCGGATATGTAAGATTTCAACGATAAAATGAATAATCGTCGATACGTAACGTCCATTGGAAACGTCGAATACTCGAATTACGTAAATAATGTCTTCCTAGAAGGAGAAACCACGAGTACAAATTTCGGATAAATTTATTCATCTTACCAGAGTATCGTAAATCGAACGAGTACGGGTTTCGGCCCCGTGTTTGACCCTCGATCGTCGCGAAATCGAATCGGTAACGAAGTTTCACGGTTCCGGTTCCTCTCGAAGCATCGTCGACGCCAAGGTTTTCTCACAGCCGACGAGCAATTAAGATATAGCGCGTGCAACGATCGTGAATATCGATCAGCGTACGAACGTGTACCGTTACGGCCATCCATTTGCCGCTGCTTTTAATCGAACGGAGGCCATGCAAATTGGAACTGTGCCGCCGGAAGCGGGGCTTCGAGACACGACGAGCACCGCGTGCAAAAGGAAGAACGGGCTCGATCCTAAATTGTGAAACGGTACTCGAAACAACGCGCCGTTTTTCCAACCGGGAACATTCTTGTGTATTTTTCCCACCGTGTCGCGTTATCTCTGCCACGTACAAGTACGAAACATCGGTGTTTCATCGATAGTGTGCAACATCTATCGCAACCGATTATCACCGGACGTTCGAACGAAGTGTTCCTAGAATCGAATATTCCGGGAAACGAACAAGTAGCGCGTTCCAAACTCACTGACGAGTAGCGTTTGTAAACTCCTGTGTAAAATACGAATAATTGTCGACTACCGATCCTCTTTCTCGAATCTTCGATACAACCGCGGGACGATCTCGACAGACCCGGTGAATACGTATTCGCGAGTTCTTTCTTCGAATGATCGATCGGTGAGGGGATCGTTGCGCGAATCGCGACTCGTGGAATTCGCGTGTTTAGAAGTTGAACCGTGGTCGATGTCACGGAAGCAGGCTGCTTCTGATCGGTCGTTTGTTGTAGTCCTCCTCGATGTCGCGCAGATCCGGTGGATCCGCGAAGCCACTGTCCTCGTACCGGGTGCATCGCGATCCCGGTGACCTGGGCGGATGAACCGGATGCACGCTGAAAAACGAGAGTACGGTATCAACGAACACATGTTTAAAACTACCACCGATTCGAGACTCGCCCGTTATCTTATCCGTTCACCGATAAAATTTGCAAACTTCATCGTCGCTCCTCGCAATGATATTTCGCCAAAGCGTCGATCAGGTCCGATGAGAAACCGGTCGAAACGCGATCTCGATCGATCATCGTTAACACGATTTATCGCGCGTTGATGATATTACAAATATTAATATCGCGAACAACACCGTCGTTACGAGATATTGTTCATCCGCGAAGCGATCGGTGTGTAGTCGCGTGTACGAGAGAGTGACCCATTTAAACCGACCCACGGGTCTCGAGAGGCAAACTACCAGAATCCAAAGTACTTTCTATGCGCGGAGATCGTAGGAAGCTCGTCACCGTTTTCTTCAACGGAATTGTACATTTTCTAACGAGATTTTATCACGAAACTACTCCGTGTATACCCGTGTGTCGAAAAATCCTCGATTCGGAAGAATATTTTAATCGCGATATCGCCAGTTCCAACTGACCGGACAGATGACCGTTCGGTCGTGCGGAACGCGTTGTCACTTGCAACGGTGGAACCGGTGTCTAGCTACGAGCGTGCAACTACACGGGGCCTGGGGCTGCGAGGTTACCTGGTACATCTCGAGGGACTGGTCTCCAATGGCTCGTCGTATCTGCGCGAGAGCATCGTGAAATCGCGATGCGCCGCCACCATTTTCTGCAGCCGCGAGACGATCTCGTAATCGGGCGTGCAGATTGGCTCCGACAATAATTTCACCACGGAGACACGGAAGCTTTGCAGCTGGAACAGGAAATTAACGATTTGCCAGTTGTGTCAACCGTGTATCGTCGCTCGTCGCGCACGCTCCGGCCGCGCGACTCGCTTTTTCCCCGCGCGTTCAATTCATTTTCGCGCGCGAAACAAGCGATCGGTCACCGCGAGTTGATCGAACGATCGTTAACGAGAACGTTCCTCGAGCACAGTGACCCGTCCCGATTTCCTTAACGCGTGAATCGGTACGCCTATTCGTCTCGAATTCTCGAAAATCTCTCCGTGTGGGTAAACGAACCAACGAACAAGATAAATCAATTGTATTCCATATCGCGATGGATATCGTTCATACTCGGTACGTTCGTTAATATTTCTTTTCAATCATTGGCTAATAATAATATTCTCGATACGCGTAGTTCTGTAACATCGTTCATACCCCGTACGTCGATTGATTTCTCTTCTCGATCGTTAGATAATAATATCGTTAGAGATGAAAATTTCACGGAAGAAATCATCCCCGAAATGGGACCGCAGAACTCGTTAGTACCGTTTCGATCGTTCGAATCGAGAATTTTCATCGACGACGAACCGACTGCGGCGTGTCTCTCGACTTTCCGCGGTTCTCGCTTTCGATTGATATTTGTCTTCCGTGCCAAACGGGTTTTCCCGCGCGAATAAATAAAAACTTCTTCGTACGGTTTCGAACGTATTCGTTGCACTATTAATCGAGACGATTCGAGGGTTAAACGGTGTCGTGGACGATTTATGGTCGAGGGAAACGATTCGCGATTCCACGAGCGAACGAGATCGTATCGCGAACCCGGTTCACGGACGAAGAGAAAAGAAAGAGTAGGAGAAAGAAAAAAAGATTGGAAATCGTTCGACGAACCAGCGCGCCGTAGCGAGCGCTATTACGCGATCGGGTGTCGGCGCGAATCATCGGGATTGTTTCAATGAATTAACGAGCCCGTTGGCCTCTGGCTCTCTCGAGGGGCATTGTCGCGGAACGCGAGCGGGTAACTGAAATACGCGCGTCTTTAACGCGGGTATCAAAGACCGGTGGAACGACGGGACATCGCGCAACGGTGTATTTACACCGAAAACCTGCCAAAAATATCATCCGACGAAATTCAAAATCGTCTCCGATCTATCTCCAGTCGTAGAAATCGTACGAAAAAAGGATCTACGAATATTTACTCTTTATCTATCCGCTGGTAGAAACGTTACGGTTTGTCGAAAACGAAGATCTTTTCACGCTCCGTTAACCGTTCTCTGAAAGAGTTTTTCGCTGGTTAATAATCGTTTACGCGTTGCAAAGAAGCGATATCGATTTGTACGGTGCGTCGCGTCGCACGTTGGGAAAGTAGAAGGTCCGAGCTTTAGAATATTTCTCTTTCGTCGACATCGGTTGAATTTTAACAAAGTTGCGACAGTTCAAAGATCGACCACGTTTTGAAACAGTTCTGGCCAGGTCTTCGAGTCGAACGTTCTACCGTGACCGTGGTTCGTCGTACTTGGGACTCCCTTTTGGTGATCTCGGCAAGATTCTGTTTGAGCTGGGCCAGCTCGCTCCTAAGTAACTGCAACGAATGATCGTTAATGGATCTCTCTTGCTCGGCGGTCTCCGTAGTGCTTCTCATCTGTTCCTTCAACGTGGCCAGTTTTCTGTTGCATCGGGTCCTCAGCATCTCGCTCTCGACCAAACGCTTCTGAAGCTCCTCGATCTTCCGGCTCCGCTCCAACGCGGCGATCTGTTTTCGGGGAAAGAATCCTCTTTATAACGGAAACAGTTTCGAGATCCGTGGATCTCGCGTATCGAGCGTTATCGAACGAAACCAAAAACTCTACGCCCCTTGTAATCCGCGGCTTCGGTCAGTTGCGCGCCGAGTTCGCGATTGCGCGATTTCTCCTCGGATAGTTGAATCTGCAGTCGATCGATCTGCTTCGACAGTTTCTTCGACCTTGAAGATGTCCCGTTTCATAAAAATCGGATTCATCGGAGCGCTCGTGCAGAGACCATGAGACTCGATACGTACCGAAGATTCGCCTCGTCCCTTTCGGTCTGCAACAACGACTTCATCCTGACGCTGTCCTCCTGGAGGGACAGTTTTCTGCGCAGGAGGTCCAGGTGAAGGTCCCTGCGTTGCAATTGCTCCCGTAGGGTCCTCACGCGACGTTGCAGTTGATACACCACCGAGGTCTGAACGAGAGAAAAATAAAGAAACGCTTGTCCGTCGGTCCTCGGCGACCAGCGTGTCTAATTAACGCTTCGACGGCCGCTGTCGCGTATACGTGATCCGGAGACGGGTAGGAAATTGATTCGAATCGACTTTTCGTTCGTACGCGACGATATAATCGAATCGACGAGTCGTAGAACGGTACAAGTTACGAAGACCACGTTTCGAAGTTACCTATCACCCTTGGCATCGAGCCAACGGGACACTTGTCGGTTACTTTTCCCTTTCGTCGAAAATAAATATACGTAATTGTACCGATATTTTTCTCGTGGGAAATTTTAATTGGAACGTGAGACGTAGCTTCCTGGAGAAATATAGAGACCAACACCTGAAAACTTTTTAATTACACCAGAATAGGTGTAACGAGGCCCCGCAAACTCTAAGTGCGGCACTTTTCGCGGGATATATCGTCAGTCGTGCGCAGCACTCTGTTTTCGGGCAGACAGAGGGCGACGAAGCGAAAGCTACTGCGCAGAGATCGTAAGTTGCCAATGAATCGATCGTTCCACCTCGAATCGAACAAATTTTCGTTTCATCGGTTTCGTTCGTTTCCCGCCAACCCGGAGATTCTACGCCTATGCGCGCGCTCGGCAACTCGCAGGGATCGCTGGTAGGAAGTGGGCGGAGCCTAGTCTCCCCCTGCCGTTGGAGTCCCTTGGCAACTGACGATCTCCGCATCAGCAAATGCAACGAGCAGCTACGATCGTCTACTGGCGCCGAAGGCTTACTTCTTTCATAGAAGAAAGCTCGTGGAAGGACCGCTCGCGTCGAATCCTCGGTAAGGTGGTGTACTCGTGGTACAAGTACTGCGAGAAAGCGCGAGATTTGCGGGAAGGGAGCGCAAGAACAAACGAGACGTTAGCGTAACCGATGACGGAAACAAGGAACGGGCTAGTTACCTTGTCCACCAGCTTGTCGGTCTCTAAACGAGCCAATTGCTCGGCTCGCACCAGCAGCGATTCCGTTTGAAGATCCAGGCCCATCTCCTCGGAGATCTCGTCCATCTGCATCGCTTTTCCCAATCTGTCCAGGAATGTCGCGAACTGGAGAAAAGAAATGCACTGTTCAGGCTTCGGGCCTGATTTCATCAAGCTCGTGACTACTTAGACTCTAGATGGGTTTCGTCAGGATTTTATCAAACTCGTGACTATTTAAACCGCAAATTCGTTTCACAGGGATTTTACCGTCTGCTTTTCCCGGCGCAACGACTCCTTGGACAGCTCGCAACCGGTCAACTCGGCCTCCATCTTGCGTACCTTGCTCTCCAGATTCGCTCGTTCGTCCTCGAGACTCCTCATCTTCGACACGGTGGTCTCGATCAACTCGCTTTGTCGATTCGACGACTCCGTCGCCGCGTTCGCCTTCTCCCGGAGATTTTGAATATTCTACGGTCGAGAGGGGAAGAGAAAAAAAGAAAAAAACGATTTTTCGAAACCATCGGGTTCTCGCGCGCGCGCGCTGCGATCGAAACGAACGATACAATAGCCTGATCCTTGCATTCGGCCAAGATCTCTCTGATACGGTCCTTGATGGCGTTCTCCTGCGACTCGACGTATCTGTTCGGACCACCGACGAGTATCGCTAAAGACTCGAGGAAGTGTCGCGACTCGTTCTGCACCCGCTGCGTCTTCTCCTCTCGGTGCTTCAGGTCGTCTGCGAAACCAAAAGAAGATCGATAGAAAAATCCAAGCTACCAGAGGTACAGGTGCAACGGGTTCACCTCGTAACTGGCAGATCAGCGCCTCCTGATTCGATATGTTCCCGGTCGCGTTGGTTATACTTCGATTGGCGTTCACCAGCTTGTCCCTCAGGTCGTTCGACTCCCTCTCCGTGACCCTGTACTGCATCTCGAGGCACTCCTTGTCCTGTCGGATCGAGAGAGCTCGATTCAAAATCGCTACGACTCTCCTCGTATTTTGTCACGAGATCGTGGAGAGAGCTGGGTATAAAATCGACGGTATCCGAGTTACGGTTGCCTTTACGGCGACAACGCACGGAACAAAAGTTAGCGGAAATTCCTTTCTCGATCTTTTTCGTTCCGTGCGGATTTTCGATCGGATCGACGGTAACCGAGATATCGACTGTCGACACCTTGCGAGGGTACGTTTGCGTCTCGAAGAATAGAATCGGTACGATATTTATTATTTACGATCGTTCATTTACGATCGAGATAATTTACTTACGGTGGAGATCGGTACAATATTTAATATCGCGGATAAATAAATATTCCCTGTTTCGTGTAACGCGATTCTCCTCTTAGGATGACCTCTGACGACTCGAGTTGCGCCCGAAAGGAATCCCTGGGTCAGTTGCTACCTGTCTCAAACGGTCCAGGTCGATCGATTGCGCGGACATTTGTCGCTGAAGGAGTTCCCTCTCCGCGACAGAACGGTCCAGAGCATCTCGACAGCTTCTGAAGTCCACCTCGACTTGGGCCAGTTGAGCCTCGACGTTCGTGCTCCTTGTTCGTAAACGATTCGCCTCTTGCACCAGCTCCTCGACTTTGTGGATCACGATCTCGGGGCTGGGGTGAACGGTCTCGCTGTACTCGAGGTTCAACGCGTGGGCCAATTTCCGCGCGAACTCCTTCGATGGAACATCGTCGAGTTAGAACGGATACGAATGAACCTTTGCAACAACTATGGGTCCTGAACGTGTTGCTCGTCACAGAGAAGCCCCATCTCGGACACAATCGAACGATCATTCTCCATCGTCCATTGCCGACGAAGAGCTAGAGAAATCCCAGTAATCCACGTTCAACTTTCCCAAGATTTAAATATTTTCTATACAACCGAACGTATGCAAAGTTACACGATACGTAAAAGTATCTTCCCCCTCCTGCTGGCTCGGTTTTCGTGGAGCTCGATACCCCGAGTCGAGGACAGCAACGAATCCTCCGGAAAGTTAACCCGTGTATTACCGCGTTCACGGGGCCCAAGAACCAGGCCCCAACGCCAACCTGAAGACTCGAACGCGCGCGTTCCCTCTGCTGTGTCTCCTCGGTCAGATTCTGCTCCAGCTGACGAATCCTCTTCTCGTTCTCGCGTGTCTTCTCCTCGTGGTACTTGAGATCCCGCTGCAAGCCCTGCATCGCGATCTCGTTTCTTCCTTGGCTCGCGTGGAGATTCCTCTCGCGTTCCTCCAATTCCTGGTATCGTGGACGAGACATCTTAACGTGCGTGCAAAACCCACGCGGGGGGAATCGGGCTCGAATCGTGCGCGTAAAGGGGAACAAACGACCAGAGGAGATGGCGCAACCTGTATACGTTTTTTTAGGCTCGAAACCACCGCGTTCTGTCTGACGGCTTGCTCGCGGAGCTGCTCGGCCTCCAGCTGGAGCTCGACGACCCGCTGATCCCGCGATCTCACGAGGCTCTTCATCTCCTGGAGCTGGAGGATAAAACCGCGCGATTATTAATTACGCCGGTGGAGCCGCGTCGATCGTTCGTTTACCTCGGACGTAAGCCTGTCCCGTTTGTACTCGAGAGCAGCCAGCTCGCTCCTCAGCGTGGTCGTCAGATCGTGGATCATCGCGTCTTCCTGGACAATCTGGAGCGACGGATTACGAGCGATCGTGATTCTCGATTCGTCTCGAGGGGGTACCGAACGATCCGAGGAGAACGATTTTCTTTCAAAGCGGATGAATTTTTGTTCTCTTTTATTTTCTCCGCTCTCTGCTGGTTTTCGTTCAGATATCGCCCGTGTGAAAATATACGTGCGTATGCGTAGAGTGCTAGCGAGAGTACGCGTGCACACGAGGAACGAGTAACGTTGCACAAAATGCAGCCACACGGTCACGTTATCGCCTCGGCGACCATCCTGAGGAACTAGCGCATCCGGCGGTCTGTATCTCTCGCATCCCCCAAGATCAGCCTGTCCTTTACCGTTTCCAAGAATACGCGGAACAGTGCCACCTACTCGGCGATAATGCTCTCCCGATACCAAAGTCACAAAATCGGCGACAAAATTTTAGCGAAAGTACGAAAACTCGTTTAAAATTTCCGGGGAACAGTGCCGCCTTCTAGGCGATCATGTTCTCCCGATACGAAAGTCACAAAATCGGCGAAAAATTCTAGCAAAAGTTCAGAACTTCGTTTAAAATTCTCGCCAAGTTTCAACGCGTGGAAATTCTTGGAAATGACGTCATTTCTAAGAATCTATGAAATCGTGCCACCTCCTCGGCGATCATGTTCTCCTGATACCAAAGTAACAAAATCGGCGACAAAATTCTAGCAAAAGTTCAGAATCGAGTTTAAAATTCCCGCCAAGTTTCAACCCGTGGAAATTCTTGGAAATGACGTCATTTCTAAGAATCTATGAAATCGTGCTACCTCCTCGGCGATCATGTTCTCCCGATACCAAAGTAACAAAATCGGCGACAAAATTCTAGCAAAAGTTCAGAATCGAGTTTAAAATTCCCGCCAAGTTTCAACCCGTGGAAATTCTTGAAAATGACGTCATTTCTAAGAATCTATGATATCGTGCCACCTCCTCGGCGATCATGTTCTCCTGATACCAAAGTCACAAAATCGGCGAAAAATTCTAGCAAAAGTGCAGAATTTTGTTTAAAATTCCCCCAAGTTTCAACCCGTGGAATTTCTTGGAAATGACGTCATTTCCAAGAATTTCGAGGAAGTAGTGCCACCTCCTCTGCGATCATGTTTTCCTGATACCAAAGTCTCAGAATTGTAAATTTTCTAAAAACAATTTTCCCGATTTTCAGACTCTGGTATCGGGAGAGCACGATCGCCGAGGAGGTATTCGCATTCCGTAGATTCCACGAAATGACGTCATTTCCAAAAATTTCTCGCGCCAATAGGGTCGAACGTAATTTCCTAGAACTGTCGGGATTTTCTGGAACTGACGTCAACTCTGAGAATCGTCTGGATTTCTTGGAAGTGACGTCATTTCCGAGAACTTACGGGATTTCTTGGAAACGACGTCATTTCTGAGAATTTACGGGATTTCTTCGAAACTACGTTCAACCATAGTAATGCGCGAAATTCTTGGAAATGACGTCAGTTCCAGGAAATTCCGAAAATTCTAAGAAATGACGTCAATTCCTAGAAGTGGCACGATACGAATACCTCCTCTGCTATCGTGTTCTCCTGATACCAAAGTCTGAAAATCGGGCAAAAATTTTCGAGAATTTCTGGTTTTTGGAGTTTTGGTATCAGGAGAACACGATGTGCGCGGAGGTGGCACTATTTCACCGATTCTTGGAAATGACGTCATTTCCAGGAATTTCCACGAACCGACAGTTGGCGGGAATTTTAAGTGGATTTCTGAACTTTTGTTAAAATTTGTCGCCGATTTTGGAACTTTGGTATCAGGAGAACATGATGTGCGAGGAGGTGGCACTATTCTGCCGATTCTTGGAAATGACGTCACTTCCAAGAATTATCGCGAATTGAAATTTTGCGGGAATTTCAACTGGATTTCTGAACTTTTGCTAAACTTTCTCGCCGATTTCGTTACTTTGGTATCAGGAGAACATAATCGCCGAGGAGGTGGCACTACTCTCCCAAAATTCTTGGAAATGACGTCATTTCCAAGAATTTCCACGGGTTGAAACTTGGCGGGAATTTTAAACGAAATTCTGAACTTTTGCTAGAATTTTTCGCCGATTTTGTGACTTTGGTATCGGGAGAACATGATCGCCGAGGAGATGGCACTATTTCGCGGATACTTGAAAACGACACAGCGAATTCTTGGACAATCGAAGCGAAAGATCGTCCACTTAGAGCGTGACCGCGTGATTAAAATTTCTTCGATTTCGCAGAAGGAACGTAACGACGGAAAGAACGACAGGATCTTCCCGCGGAAATTGAAAGCTCACCGAACGATCCTAACCGCGACGGAGAACACCTATTTCTTATTCTCGGTTTCGTGCGACGAACCTTTTCGACGCTGGATCCCGAACCACGGAGTCGAGGGTAATTTCCAGGCTAATCGCGCGTGCGAGCACTCGCAAGAAACGCGCAAGACCGACTAGTTTCGTCTGTCCGCGACAGTGGATTACGTGACTAGAATCGAACCGTTAAAGCCAGGGAGACCTCGCGACCCGGCTCCGACGGATTTTATTCCACCGTTTCGTGATTCGAAATTCATCCTGCGCCCGCCCGAGCATATCGTACGCAACCACCTTGCCTTCTGGCCTCTTCGATCCGGTCGAAATCAAAAAAATAAGTAAATCGTATCGCGAACGACGATCCACCGATCGTGTCCCGCGTCTATCCACGGTGAGCTCGTTTTTAACGCAAACGGTGATTAAAATTTCGTTATTTCGTGCAACCGATAAACGATCGCGCGATAAACGAGCATCTAGGTCGTTGTTTCGATAAAAACGCGTAAGCGACCGACCGATCGTCTTGTAATAGATACCGATAACTTTCACCCGCTCCGTATGACGACGAGACGAGGCCGATTCTACGAACGCGTCCATCTTGTCTCGATGTGTAATCGTTCATTACGGTTAATCGAAATAATCGAGTGCATTCCTAGTCGAATATTCTTCCTTGCGAACGTTTTTAATCGGAATACGAGTCGTGGAAGGAAATATACTCGTCCGACCGATAACAATGTAACCCACTAGGTCTCAACAACGAGCGAGACTCGTACCGCGTGACCTGGACCAAAATACGCTAATCGTACTTGTCGATCTCGGACAATTGTAGGTCACGGTGTTCGTATCCACCGAACGGAACACATTACGGTTCGTAACCGTAAAACTAGCCTCGTCTCGTAAGCGGCGTAGTAACGTGCAAAGAGTCGGTACCGTGTTTCGGGGAATACCCGAAGCCCGGGTGTGTCGAACATTTTATTCGATACCAATGGAAAATTCGAATTCTCAGCGTGGAACGAAATATTGAATTTTATACGATGTATCGACCATTTCCGTTGCACGGGGATCCGCAGCCAAATACACGCGTTTCCAATTCAACGACCGTCACGATGGTGACGAGAATTGTCGCGCGTCGATTCGGGAATTTACCGCGCGCGTGTGCGTCGGTATCGATGAGTTCTCGGTCGAATTAAAATAATTAGTTCCCAAGAGTGGTTGAGAACGACGAAGGATGGCCGACGAGAGCCGCCGATAAAGTTACGCGGCGACAGGTGGAATCGATTCTGTGCAACGCTATGGCAACCGAGCCCTTGGTTCGCGCGCGAGTCAATACGTTTACCCATTCACGCGAATACGACGTCTAGAGCGGGGCACGTGCAACGATGCGCGAAAGGGAAAGGGACGCTAACCCAACGCGGCGAATTCGTTCGGTGGAAACGAAACGGAATAGAAAGAAAAAATAAGGAAACGGAAACGAACGAAACGGTTGCCGATTTCGTATGTTTCTCCCGTCACTTTTCTCGTTCGTATGGACCTCGTGTCTACGGAGAATCGAGTTTCCGAAAGAAAGGGGAAATAAAAAAGAATAACCCCTTCCGTAGGTTTCTCTCCTAGCTTATCTCGTCCGTAAGGACCTCGCTCGACGTAGAAGCGAACTTCCAGAAAAAGAAACTCTCGATACGTGTTTCACTCGAGAGAGACGCGAATTACGTTCGACGCGGCTCGAGCTACGCGCACGCGCAGTTCCCACGAATCCTTACCGAAAGAGAAACCCGCGTAACGAGTAAGCGAAACGTTAGAGGACGCGCTGATGCGAAAGAATTATCGAGAAGCTCTGTGCGATAGGAAGGAGTGTGCACGTGACCCTCCCGACGCAGAGGTTGATGCGCAAACGCGCGAAGGAGTGCACGTAAACGCGGTGTACGGTGGAAAATGTCTGGTGCGATAAGCGGGTGCGGGTTCAATCCCTGTGATAAATCTCGCCTGTCGCGGACGGAAGAGACCTTTCGAGGCGACGATATAGACAGAGTTTCAAAGATTCGCAGATCCTCCTCGGTGGTTTCCTTGGTCTCCCATGTCGTCCTCGGTTCCTCTTCGCTCGACATCTTGACTCAAACGCGCACCGCTCGTGCGATTCGTCACGTTTACCACACGAATATCCTAGGGATTTCGTTTCGCCTCCCACGTGACGCTCTCAGAGACGATTTGCCGCTCGTATCGACATCCTTCGGTTGCGTTCTCGAACTGCAGGCGTTCCACGATGAACATCGCGTTCGTGTGGAGAAGCGTTACCCACAAAGACGAAGACTCGACGCGAGACGGACTACCTGGCTCGCTAATAATCCTCCCTTCCTCGTCAACAAACCCCGAGCAAACCGAAACTCATCGATCCATACAAGTGACCTTCCGAACCCTCGAGTGAGCTCGACTTAAATTTCGATAGAGTTGTTCTCGCATAAATTCTAATCACCCGTCCCCACCATTTATCCCGTTACTCTCGAGATGGACGTAATCCGATCTTACGAACAACGACGGCAAATATGAATCGATTCCGAACATTTTTATTTTTACGTTTTTCATTTTATCTTTACGATAACGATGTCAACAAATCGACCAGGTACACGTTACGTCTAAACGCGGCTCGAATTGAAAAAGTTGTTCGTTTGTTTGTTCTATTTGCGAATAAAATTCGTCCAATTCGTGTACGTTGTATTTGAACTCGTTTCGAACGAAAGAAATCGTTAATCCGTTGATACCGTTATTGTAAAGATAAAGAGACTCGGGTTTGAGACAATTCCTGGAATGAAATCTACTTTTATTTACTTAAATTTAACGAGGATTAAACGACAATTTAGATAATAAATTTATACTCGATGGACGAAACTGTAAAAATATGTCAAAGAAATTTTACCGATTCCAATAGTTAATTGACCGTTTTATCACATCTTGATTCGCAACCTTGAAAAGCTATCCGCCTGCTACTTTCGAGGCATACGTTGGTTTTATTACGTTGTTCGTTTGTTGCGTTGCATCATGAAACGTACGAAATGAATCAATAATGTTCGAAATAGATACCGTACTCTGCTAAATTGATGTAACTCGTACACGCGACAAGAATACAGGCGTCATCTGACGCTCGGACAGTGTATCGATTTGAGTTAGTACTTGTAAAATCGAATTTTGAAACACGCTCGATACAATGATATCGACACGATATTGTGCTTTAAATTTCAACGATATTTACACCAATTAAATCGTGAAACCTCTAATACTTTTAGTAATAGTCTAGTAATGGTAAAAGTAGAATCGAACGACGCGGAAATTAGAAATCTTTTTTACTACGGAACTATGGAAAATCCTTGAGACATCGATCGATAACACGCAACACTTTCCTATGAACTCGTATCGTTGTCATTTCGCGTTTAACGTTTTTCTGCAAACTATAAACCGTACATTGTTCTACCGATAAGAGGAAAATATTACTCACGACCGTTTAAAACGATAGAAATTTATGCGCGACGATGACGACATCGTTAGTCATCTCTACGAGTTTCGAGGTAACGCTTACCATTTCTACCCAAATATTAGTATATTTTATCTGTTGATAATAGACCAAGACACGAAGAACAATAGTAATTGCTTCGTACAACAAACAATTTACGGGTAATTTAAATTGATTAAGTTAGATGTCTCGTGTTGTATTATCTTGTTCATTATCGTACATTTCGTTCGCGTGAAGAAGTAAATCTTGACTTTGATTATTTTGACGATCGTATGCGAGTATAAATAATGCAGTGTAGAAAGGAAAACTTAAACATGGGAGCCACAATGTTCTTGATCAGTACATCAATATCGATTGCATTTATTTGTTTCGCTTTTGCGGTAGCTATGGCTGATCCCTTAGCAAATGCGGTAATATTACATTAATAACGTTTAGATTATGATTAAAATAAATAGATATAATTTAGATTTTAATTAAAATAAAACGTGCCTTTTTAGGACGCTGAAGCACTAAATCCAAAACTCTTGGGATCCCTTGTGGGCAAGTAAAGCTTGGAATAAATATCACCGAAGCATTTTACCCGTGTATACGTAATGTTTAATATTGTAACAAATATGAATTGTTTTGAATAAAACTTTTCTGCACTATACTGATGTATGTTAATGTCTTATCATATGACACATTCCGTATCGACTTCGTGAAATATCAATGGTTTTGAGCGATCTATTTGTTTGAACACGATGATTTAAGGAACTACTATATATCCAACTAAATCACAGAAGTCGGTAAAAGTGGTAAACGTAAAATTTATCTCAGAAGACATTGTAAAAATAAATTCCATTTCTTTTCATAAATGAAACTTAAAACATTTGAATAACACGAAACAAATAATATTTTCAAAATTATAGTTATCTTTACGAATTAATCAAATTTTCCAAGTCCCATTTGTTTCTCAGACCCCTATTCTGTAATATGTATCTTATATCCGAAGAAAGGAATGCTAAAATAATACTTGGAACTTTCACATCCTTTCGTAAATCATAATTTAAAATCGCATAAATAAAGTGCACAGTGAACGTGTACTTTTTACTAGGGATTTTAGTGTAAATTAACCAGATTTCACTAGTGAACCTATGCATTCATTAAATTCATGCTTAGATCAATATAGACTGGTGTAAAGATGGCCTGAAGAAAGTCAAAGTGACGTGTACAGTTGGTATTTTATTTTGTTAAATAAGATTGAAACTGAGTTTTCAATCATGTCGTATCTAAATCAACCTGATTATGTACGTTACGTTTGCAATTGTGGGTCTTTGAAGCCAATTTCTAGAATATACTTCTGTAGACACTGTACGAAAATTCGTTGCGGTTATTGTCTCTGTCAAGAGGTACATCATTCCTGAAAAATATTTACTATGAATTAACACAGTTTAAATTTTTGTATACGTTTCCCCTTATTTGACGTGTAATTCTTTTTATTAATAGGTTGATACTCATTATTGTCCAAATTGTATGGAGATTTTTCCTTCAACCGAGGCTCGCCTTAATAAATATAAGTAAGTTAAAAAGGTCGAAAAGTTATTTGTATTTGTAGCATTACTTGTATGTGGCCTAATATACGTGTAAATGATTTTTTTTATTGATTTACATAATATGTTTACAGGTGTTCAAATTGTTTTGAATGTCCTTGTTGTTTTCATACTTTGTCTACTAGAGCTGGCCATACGCCGGTAAGAGTAGCACCATCCGAAGGAGAAGATGCTAAAGATGTTAAAACAACGCCAAAAAAAGTGTATTATTTATTTTGTTCATTGTGTCGGTGGACTTCTAGAGATGCTGGTATTCCAGATCAATCTGTAGGTATGTTTAATCAAAATATTTATAATGTTGAACTACTACTAATAACAAACAGTATCGAATCATTTAAGAATATGTAAAATAATATGTAAAATTACTATGCGTTTTGTTTAGCTACTGGAGGTTGGCCTGAACAAGAAAATCCACATTTGGCTCGTATTAATGCTTTAATTGATTATCATAAAATATTAGCTTCTATAGAAAAGCAGCAATGTGAGAAGTTTCGACCAAAACGTCCATATATGCAATTGGTAAAGTGCTTAAGTAACATTGATTTTAAAAAACCAAAATCTTTGAAATTGTTATTTAATTTATCTTTTTAATCTTTAGGCATCTTTCTTTATAACTACTGCTATGGTTCGTAAACGTATTATTCATCATACAGATCCTCCTGCTCGGACACAATCGAGCGACAATCCTCCACCATCAATCGCTAGCGAAGAGGTGGAGGAATTACCAGCAGAAATTTTTACAGATCCAGTAGATATAACTAAGAGTAAGCATTTACGTAAAATTATCAAAATATCGATTTAAAATCCTTGCACTTTAAAAATTTTAATATAATTTTCAAATGCAGTCACTACGTTAGAACAAAGACTGCAACATCTGGATGTGCAAGCAGAGAAAATGAACGAATTACGTCCACAGCACAGACAGTACTCTGTTAGAAGATCACAGCGCTGCCGTGTGTGCGAACATTCCGTTAGTAAACCAGAACTTTGTCCACAGTCTATAAAGTTTAAGATTCAACTTGCTGCATTGTAAGTTTATAATAATATTTTATAGTAATTTATAATCATTTTTTATATTATCATTTAATATTTTATTATTAAACTATATTTGCATTGTAGTTATTATGTACCAGAGGTCACAATTGTTACTTGTGAACCGCTTCGCCCAGGAAAATCAAGTGAATTACTTTTGAAATTTTGTAACCCAACACAACATCAAACTCAAGTTCTATTGTTACCATTGGATACACCAATGACTCTTAAACAGGAAAACGTAGAAGAGGTAAATGTTACATTTTATGTTATAAAATAATTTGCTTTTAATAATATTGAAATTATAGAGGCCTGAGTCTCCAAATTTATTGTCTACCCTTATACCAAGAGTGCGTATAGTAGAAGACACTAAATCTATAAAAATTAGTGCGAACGCGGATATACTTTTACCTCAAAGTCCTCTTATACTTCCACCCAGAGATGATACTGCCGAGTATGATGATATAGGAGATACTCATAACTTTCAAGATGATCCTAAGTACGTATTTCATCATTTTTATTTCTTAATATTGTCTTTACATATTCCAAAAATTGATTTTTTTCAAAGGCTTGTCATCTGGCGAAAGGAAAACAAAGCAGTGATAAAATTACACGTAACTCCACATGAAGATTTAAAGGAAAGTGAAAGTCAGCCAGTCATAATTGGATACGTTATGCAGTATGGATATGTGAATACAATCACAACATTAGAAGATAAAGCACCTAAAAAGTTAGATCTCAGAGTTAAATTGTATTTAACTGTGGGAAATATTGTTGGTAGTACTTAATACCTATCACAAATATTAACGCTTATAAATATTATAAACCTTCAGTTGCTAATATGAATACTTACAGTATAAACAATGTAGTCGTAAAGTAAATTTCTAAATATTTCATGAAACAACTTTCAAAATTTAAAATTATCTGATTAATGAATTAATTTATATTAATTTTGAATTTAATACTAATTAACCTATTGTTTAATTTTTATACTGCAAGCTTAAAAGAAATAAGTAACGAATAGAAAATTGTATGCATTGTATAAAAAATGATATTAAAAATTGTATGTATAAAAATCTAAAAACTAAAATGTTGAAGCAAATGTTTCCTTCTTTACTTATTAATAAAGGGTTTATTTATTATGTAGAAGTGAAATATTATCTACATAGAGTAGAACAATATAATAATATAATACAAAAATTGTTTTTAAATATTTATTTTTGAAAGTTAATAAACGACGCACAAAACCACAATTTACAGCCTGCGTCCACGACGACCACCCTTCCTACGTGTAGAATCAGATGGAATTGGTGTGACATCTTCAATGCGCCCAATCTTCATGCTAGAACGAGCAAGCGCACGTAAAGCAGATTGTGCACCAGGACCAGGTGTTTTTGTTTTGTTCCCTCCTGTAGCTCTTAATTTAATGTGAAGTGCTGTAATTCCCAGAGATTTGCATTTTTCTGCTACATCCTATTAATGATAAAAGTATTATTAATATTGAAATATTAAATTTTAGAAGGCATATACACTACATAAAATGTGTTCTTTCAAGTAAAGAAATGCGCTTCATATAAACGCATTTCTAATTTATGAAAGAAAATTATTATTCCACATACATGAACGCTCCTATAATTATGGAACAATAATTTAGGTGCTGCCTGAATGTGGATATATCAAACATATTTTATATAATGTGAATAGAAAACTTACTTGAGCAGCAAGCATAGCAGCGTATGGAGATGCTTCATCACGATCCGCTTTAACTTTCATTCCGCCAGTAACTCGGGCAATGGTTTCTCTAATTGTAGCAAAAGTTCATAAATAAAATGGTACATGTAAAATATCAATCTAAGACCTCTTTTATATGTACCTGCCAGAAAGATCGGTTACGTGTACGAAAGTATCATTAAAGCTCGCAAAAATGTGAGCGACACCGAAAACAACTTCACCTTCTCGAAGTTGAGGTCCAAGGGATACCTGAACTTCTTCCTTCTGTACTTTTCCTCTTTTTGGCGGCATTTCTGAACAAAATATTATTTTATCATTTTGTTGAACACATACTTTTGCAACAATTCATATAGTTTTCTAATTTAATAGTTTATTTACTTGAAATCAACGAACGTAAACAGTTTGAATTTATTTTAAGGTTATGTCTTGACAGTGTTCAGAATGTACAAGACACTCATGACATAAAATTCATCCAATCGCATCCGAACATTAAAATGATAAGGAAAAGATATTTTAATTGAGATTTGTGTAAACACATTCCCTTTATTTTTTTAATTAATTATTTTTCATATATTGTTAAGTTTTTCTATAGAATACCTGTAAATATGACCTACTGCAGATCTCTCTGATACAACACGAACAAAGCAGGAAGTCGAAAGGGATCTTCCGGCACCACGATGGTCGAATTAAATTTCGATAGTATCGAAAATCGAAATATAAGTAGCAATTTGTATCTAAACAGTAATTTGTGGTTCTTAATGTGAATTAAACCATTTAATTGTTGTAAAGACTTTATTTTACAAAATTTTTGTTTTAAAGCGTTGTGTATGTAAATGTCATAAATTATAAATGATTGTGTAAAGATGGATTAAGGATAATAAAATCAGAATAGACATAAAATAGAGAATAAATGTATCAAACTTAATAAATATAAAAAATTAATTTATTTCAGCCAAAATGCTGTTACAATTTTTCAGAAATTTTGATGACTAATTTACATTTTAATCAGAATCATCTGACGAGAGAAAGTAGCTGACTGTAGATGGTTTAGTTTTATTTGTTGACGAATCCATGTAAGTTTGTAAACTACTTTGATTCTAGTAACAAAGAATATAGTAAAATGATTATTACTTACAAAGAAAAGTATAAAATAATTTTTCAATTTAAGATACCTCTACTATATACCTGCTTTATAGTTTGTTTTGTAGTTGTAGATGGTCGTGATGTAGTTGTTATACCACAAGAACTTTTTACATTTGTTTTAGTTTTACCACCTCGTGAACCTCTACCTCTAGTCGATACTCCTTTACCTCGTGTTTGTTTTTTTGTAGACATTTTATTTATTTGTTCATCATTTTTATCGCTACTAATAAGATTTTCAGCATTTAAAGATGATTCAGGGTCTAATGTTTCTTCAGTTATCTTTTTTGTATTGAACATGTTTTGTATCTACAAAATAATATGTAGGTTATATACATAATCATTTAATGGGTAAGGTTCAACTCTATGTAACTATGTTACAATAATTTTCTTAATCTATATACCTCCAAACTTTCTTCTTGTGCTTTTTCCATTCTTTTGTCTCGAAAACTTTTGATTTCTTTGATAATATCTTCAGTAGTCTCAACATCACAAGTTTCCAAGTGTGCAATGGTTTTTTTCATTTGGTGGCTGAACGTAAAAAATCAATAATAATGTGCTCATGGTACTTTTGGACATACTAATTGTACAATAATATATTACAAATACTTTACTTTATTATACTTTCAAAAGCATTTACGTCTCCTGCACCAACAAATCGATTTAATGCGTCGTTTAAACCGTTAACTGTTAGTACTGTTAATAGATCTTTTTTTTCTTCAGAACTAAAGTGTTTCTTTATTCCTTCTTCAACACTTTTCCTCCAATCTGGGTCCTCCTAATCAAGGTGTCAGTAAAGTTTTATATTGGAAGATTTACAAATTAATTAGATTTCTGCTTACATCATTATAACAGAGAGCTTGTGCCATATCCTCACACTCATCATCAATATCTGTTAAACTCAATTTTGAGTTATTACTAAATTTTTTTTCTTTACGAAATACAATCATATCCATGGGATTAGCAATTTCATCGCAATATTTTTGTCCCAATCTGAAATATATCGTTTGTATTAACTATAGTGATTGATAGTGCAGGTGTAAAAAAATATGCATTTTGAAAATGGAATTTGTTTTGAATTAAAAACTTTCAATATAGAATTTATTTATAGAGTGTATATAATATTTATGTTTTTTATATTTGTTCATATACTTACTTTATATACTTACTTAGTTTCATCAAATAGTTCTTCATCAGTACTATAAAATATTCTTAAACGAAGTAAAGGTTGAATAGGCTGTTTAGGATGATCTGTTAGTTGTTCAGCGGCTTTAGGTATAAGCACATTTTCTATATAATCATCAACATAATTGCATACAGCCTGTGACAGTGTTTGTATATAATTTTTTTGTATATCCTGGTTGCGAAGTATCAAATTATCAAAGACAAATGGTCTGACAGTTTGTAGCTTTATTTTTTCCATTTTATATTTCAATCCATTTACACTCAAGATACCAATATGTTTAGGTTTAGCTTCACCTTCGCACAAGGAAGTTGCTATAGAACTTCCTAAATGAGGAATTTTTAGTAGGAAGTATAAAATGAAGTTTAAACTTTGATACAAGACAATGCAAATAGTAGAAGTAATGCACAATATACCTGGCTGGGAAATGAAATATTCTGTATCTGTGCAAAATTCTGGTGTAATACGACATTCGTGTTCATGTCCCCAAATAATAAAATTAAGAAATCTTGGAAGTGCGTTTTGTGGAATGTATGCATATTCCTTATGCTGTACACGATTTTGATGTAAAACAAATATATTAAAACAATCTGGTATTTCTTCTGGTCGTAACATATCCACCTTTAAAAAGAAACTATTTCCATTAAAATTAATTCAAATTCAACATATTACATTAACATGTTTTCTAGACTTTTACCTTAAAATCTCTCAATAATCTGGATAACCTTTGATCATTTATGTAACTTAAACCATAAAGTGCAATATGTGATTTTCCTTTTTTCATTATTAAAGGAGTAATAGTTATTTGAGTAAGGTCTGTCCATTTTCCAAAATAATTTATTAAACCAGACACTGACAACAAATCCATTGATCCAACAGCTCCAAAACCTATAAGCTCATTAACATAAAAAATTATTTAAGAAATTGTTAAAGATGCATCAAGTTTGAAACATAAATAAAAATATTATATTTCTTACTTGGATCATCATGATTACCATGGATAGAAAATACTGGCATACTGACATTTAAATTTGGATCTTCATAATTTACAGTTTTATGAGCACAATGTTGGAATACAACATTAGGATCGCTTAAAAACTGTACTTTGATTTCTCTAATAAGGATCATATAAATAAAATATACATTACATAAAATAAGCTATATTGTCTACTATATAAATTTATTCGACTAACCTTGTACCTAAACAGTATTTTCTTAATAATTCCATACATTTTATTACAGCTTTTTGCGATGGCTGTGTATCGTGAAATAAATCTCCACCAAGAAGTATAAAATCTACTTTGTGCTTTTGGCCATGTTGGAGTATTTCTTCAAAAGTTACAAAACTATCTTCCGATGCCTTTCCTTATATCAATTAATTAATTTTAGTACATAATGCAATGCAAGTAGGTAGACATTGCAAATAATACTTTACATAAAGAAAACAAAAGTTATTGCAATGCTACATATTACAACGATAGTTTAACAGAAGCATTTATTTACCAAATCAATTATTTGTAATTACATTTAAATTATTTCAAAGGATATTTTTCATATTAAATAAGTTTAATGCGATTTAGACACCAACCCCTTTTTTTGTTATAATCAAAACCGAGATGAATATCAGTTGCAATTAAAATTTTAAATGTGTCATCCTTATTGATATTTTGGCTACATTCTGCTTCAGATGACATTTTATATGTCAGATATTTCTTGCAAATTTATAGAAAATTGTGTTTATTTTGTCTCAACTTCAGCTGTCACCAATGTCAAATTATGTACCTATTTGTAACCTAGTATTATTCTGACAAAATCGGTTAAAAGGGCGGGATAATTTTTTTATATATCTAGAAGGAATTGTGATTGATCGAAAATGTAACTAGCGTTTAACCCCAAACTGAATAAGTTTTCATTGGTGGCAACTATTTATGTTTCCATAACTATTATGGAAATTCGATTCTTAATGTTGTATGCACTGTAGCTTCTACATTTCATTAGTGTTTATTAAACTGAATATTTTTATAAGCAACGAAAATGTATCATACACGTCATTTATAAATGGTAAGCTTGTAAATTTTATTGTACTAAATATATAAATAAATGATAAAATAATTAAATAATTCCATCTATACAGTAGGTATTTCTTCGTTAATATCTATAAACGTAACGTAAGCTAATAAAGGTTATAATTTCTATGAAGGATAAACTCGTAGAAACGAATTTGTTAGTAATTTTAAGTAATTTTAAGTAATAAAACACGAAAGTTTTATCGATAATTTGTTAAATTCGTTTCGAGATACAACTTCAAAGTCGCATGCGCAAGCCGCGTAAATCTATGCTCAGTATAATGGCGACATCTGACGAAGATAATAAATATAAATATGCTCCTAAGAAAGTGTCTTACGCAAATGTATCTAAAGTTTAAGGATATAAATGTAACGTTGTGGACATAATGACGTTGTATAGTAAAAACGATCGATGTATCAAAGGAAGCGTTAAAGATACTTTAAGATCAGTCAAACGTTTTTTTTTTATATCGAATTTGAATTTTTTTAAACGCGATCAGAATGGGTACAATGAAACGGATTTAACGTAGAATGTTCGAAAACTTGGAAATATAGCGTGTTTAATATCGCATTTGAGCGACAACAGTTTCGTATCTACTGCCAAGTGTTCTGAAATTAGATATTTCGACTGTAAGCATCAGCACCGTCGTAATTGTCGGTAAATGGAAAAGAATAGAAAAAACAAACGCTTTTACATGTAATCGATTTTAATCGACACGATTCAATCTCCGACGAATACTTGAAGATAGACGTAATTATCCCAGTGAAATTGTTTGTAATTCAATTAGAAACCGCGAAAGTATCTGGCAAAAATTACGAAGTTGAACGAAAATAGCCGAAGCGGGGACGAACAAAACGATGGTAGGGGCCGTCGAGACGGCGTCTTGATCGCCACCTGGCGGTCAGTCGACAGTCGTAGCAGCGAGGCGCAGGAGGAGGTTTGCTCGCCATATTTATTGTTGTCGTCGATGGGGTAGGCTAGCTGGAGTTTCGAGCTAGTGCAGTGGTAGTGCGTAATTCCGACGTAAAGTAGTACAATTGCTCGCGTGCCCGTGCCGGGCTAAACCTTCGCGGAAGGTACCGTGGACACAGTGCAAAATGTCTCTTACATAAAACTGGTGGGGCACTGGTGGCTCAGCTGTCCTACTCTGTTGTCGAGTGCGCCGTTCTATGTGTGCATGTGTGTATACATATAATATATGTTTGTGTACTCCCCATTCTGTTCTGGTTCCGTACTGTTCGTTCGGTGGTGCTAGAGTAGTAGTAGTAGTTGTAATAGTAGGTGAAGGAAGGAGGGGTGTGAAGTGCACCAGTGACGGAACGGTAAACTCGTTAGAGAGGGTGAGGTAAGCAGGAAAACGATTAGAATATTCGTGATCAAAAGGTGTGAAAGGTGGAACAGTGAGCATACGGGGCGATAGACGTAAGAAAGGAGAGGGGTTGTTCCTCCTTTGCGGGGTCGGGGTGTCGTCGCACATTCTTGACGTGGGTCTGTCGACCCGCCAAGGTCCTTGCGTCTTCGTCCCTCGCCTCCGATATACTGGTGTCCCCGTTTCAAATTTTCCTTGTCCTCTCGTGGCTCGAACCTAACCTAACTTAATCGCACGTTGTCCATTTGACGTTCGCCGTTATAATCTTCTCTGGCAACACGGTCGTTAGCTTTTGTATCCTACAGCGTATCGTCGCGTCGCGCGTTTTTCTTTTCGGTGATTACTCGCGATTCGCGCGAACTTGTACGAAATATAAAAGAGATTCTCCTTTCGCGAGAGAAAAATCAATACGCTTCTTCAAACATTATAGCGACGTGAAATCAGCTGTTTCTGTTTTACTTCTCTTTGCGGGAAGTTTACCCGTTCGCAAGGTACGTGCAAAGATTTTGCTAACCCCTGTACATCGTGCATCCATCGTTGACAAGTTACTCTTTTTCCCAGGGTAGAATCCATCGATTTTAATCGTTCGTAAGATTTTGAATTATCGACCGTGAGTCGATCGCGAATTATCGTACTCGATATCCCGACCGACTACTGTCCGTGTTATTATACTTTCACTCTTACATGTGAAAATAAATTGCCTTACGAAAAGCGTTAATTCGCGTTCCACCGTTACTTTGTGCTACAATTTTATTCGCTCGTACGGTCAATGTATCAGCAACGGTATCGTTCCGTTTGAGAAGCAGAAATCGTTTTGGAGGAAGCTTTTGTACACATCCATCTCAGTCGTTGACGCGTTAGGAGGTCGAAGCATCTTTTGTTAATACAAAACGCGTGGGGTTTTAATTTATTCTCGAAAAGCGACTATAGCCGAATAACAGAATTCGAAAGTGAAAGGTGGCCTTCCTGCAGCATCGCGATCCAAGCACGGGAGCGACAACGATAACAAATAGTATAACGATTATTTACTTTTTTTTTCTCGTTATGTTTGCCTCGCTCGTTTTACCGCGTCTCTCGACGATATTTTCGAACAAACGACAAAGTGAGACAGAAACGAAAGAAAAGGATTTCTCTCGGATAGAAAACTAACTCGTTCGCAATTGTGGTCTAGGTTGTTATCGTAATGTTGCGTGCACCGATTCGAGGAGCAATTAAAAGTGGCGGGTACCGTAGCTGTCTCTGGTGGCAGCGATATAATAGAGGGGAAATATCGGGTACCGTGTTGGCGGTGGTAAAACGGTGGTCAGAGGCGTACATTCGGATTTACCAATTACCCTACCGTGGACCCAAATCAGAGTTCGATCGACGAATTTCATATCTATTAAAAGTGTTCCGAACACAACCAGGTAGTTAACCTCTAGGATATTGGTCGCACACGAACGAAACTCGGGATTCTTCTAATCTCGATCTTTCCCCCGGAACAAATTCCTGCCTCTTCGTTCGAGGTGTGCCATTCTTGTTCTATTTAAAATTTAATTACATCAATCGTACGTCTGTACTCGTTTCTTTGCGCACCGCTCGAAGCTCGGTAAACCGTAATTTAAAATCGCCACAATGTTACACGATTTCGTTATCGAGTAAAAATAACCTACCGTACAAAATACACGGTATTTCGGGTTCGTTCTACCGAACTGTCCCGAAACACGATCCCGTTAATTGTTTCGAGCGGTGTACAAACACAAAGCTCTGAACCTTTTTTTTAACGGCAAACGGGAACATCCCCTTTATCGATGTTTCCGGTTCGGTGGCGAAACCGTGTTCCAAATCTATCGTAATTTTTAAACGACGAGAGATCGAAGTTGGACATTATCCGGCTGGAGATGTTCGTTTGCTGGCTTTGAAACGCACCGCGGTGAGCGATGCGGCGGCGGGAGGTGTAACCGCGGTCGAGCGGTACGGTCGGGAGGGGATAACCCTCTGCCGGTGACCTTCGGCGGTCACTATTCTTTGCCTCGAGTGTTGCGTTCGGCGTGATACGGTAACGAAGGGGCAACGGGGTGGGGGTGATCGCTACGTCCGCAGGAGCGCTTCCGTGCGCCACGCGTTCCTACGGTGGCTACGTCCACTTGACCTAGATACCTAAATTCTCTCGTTCGACGAGGCTGCGTTTCGTACAGGTCGGGAAGAAAAAACAAAGAAAGAAGGGTTCAGAGCAGTGTTCTCGAAGGAGGATCGCGCGCGCGTGATCGTTGACGCGTTCGAGTGTTTCGAGAGTAATAATAACGAGAATCTTGTCCAACAGGCGGCGATTCGTGGGGATCAGGGTGAAGGGTTTCGCACGTTGAACGGTGGCTCGGCTCGTAAGAGACGGCGGCGGTGTCGTCGCTTCGTGATCGCGGTGGGGCCGTCGACGGATCACGGTAGTCGTCGGGGGCGCAGTGGCCCGTAGTGTCGCGCGTGCCGATTCGTACGACAATTAAAACTGGCGGGCAACCGGGCTCGGTCTCCCGTGGCGGTGGGTGGTAGCGGCGGTGGCAGGCGCGGTGGCGGTGGCGGTGGCGGTGGCGGCAACGGTGGTAGCAGCAGCGGTGGTGGTTCCGGTGGCGGGACTAGAGGCACAGGGTCGGCTGCTGCGTCCGCCGGTCCCGGGGCCGCGGAAGATGCCGCCGGTCAACCCAGTCCGCAGATAATCGAGTGGGAGGAGACCGATCGTTACTCCTTCGACGACTCGGACCGCTTCGAAGAGGATTCTTTGTGCAGCTGGAGCAGCGAGCCCGAGTCGCTGTGCAACAACTGGAGGGGATGGCGACGACCCCCTGTCGGTTTCAGCCCCGCCAAGAAGACCTCGGAAGGTGAGTCTTTTACCCGGATACTTGTTCTCGCGTTGTACCTTACTTGATCACCGCGCGCGTACAACACTCTGGATTCATTTTTATCTTGTTCCTCGAACGTGGACCACGAATATAATTTTACGCAGTGGTTCGCCGAACGCGATTCTACCGTGACGCGTAAAAAGGTTATTAGGTCTCTTGGAAATCTCCGAGCGATTCGTGGAGCCTTCTTGGTGTGATTCTCGAATCGGAACGTAGGTCGTGTTTACAAGCACGGTCGATCGAGCGTCTAGAGAATCACCTCTACCGTAGGTATCGTGGTTCGCGAGACCGTGCGGCAAAAGTAACGTTTCGTTCGATTCGCGTGGTCAGTCGGTGCAATTTACCATTCGGAGTGCAGTTCGGGGTCGGTGTTAAACGTACAGTGAACTGGAACGGAGTGGTGAACGTTGAAATATGAAATTAAGCGACCTCGAACCGTCCTTTGCGTCTCCGTTCATCGACGTTTTCCTCTTCGTTTTCCTCGATCCTTTCCACCTTTAATTACTCGGGTGGTACGTGCTTCGCGCGTTACGTTCGCTCGTAGGCGAACGCGAGAATATCGCCACGGGTACCGGTACGGCGCGCGGGCAAGTGTTGGTGTTTTCCCGAGAATGATCAGGAACGGAGACGACACCGTTACGCTCGTATTTTAGGGTTTATCGGTGTCCTTTGTGCGACGTACGTGACACCGCGTTAAGAAGAACCGGGCGATGCAGTGGCGTTACGTTTGCCCGTAAAGAACGATCACGGTGAAATTTCGATCGAATCGTCGATTTTATCGTTACAAATGTTTCTCGTCGTGCCCATTGGGTACAGATCGACGCGTTCGCGCGTTTTCGATGAACGTGTAGAAACGACCGAAATCGAAATCGGGGAAACGTAAGAAACGAACGGTAAGTTTGAAGCGGTGGTGCGATTAGCGCGATCGAAGGCCGTTGGAACGGTAACGGAACGGTAATTGATATTTATTACGATGGGAAATGGTAGCGGTAGGCAAAATCGGTGTCCATGGCGGCGAATACACGCTTTGCATAAATCCATTCCGTATGTTCAATTTCCATTAACCGCTTTGATATACGCCGGCTTAATCGTCGACTCGGCGACGCGTCGACCGATCCGATGCAGGAGGTCCATTATCTTCGGCAGCTAAGAGGTATGCGTTGTTACTGGGTCCGCGGTATAGGCGTGTAGCGATGCGTTGTAATTCTCGTGTCTCTTTAAGCGTCGCTCGAGGTACACGTAAAGCGTATGACGCATACAAATTCCATGGCCCGTTGGCACCAACGGGCAAGGTTAACGATTTCCCATCTTCCTGATGCATCGTCACGTTCCCGACCGTTGATTCGTTCTTAGGACTCGGCCATCTTTCCTGCCGAGTCGCGAGATCAGAATTTCCGTGAATCGTTCCCGCGTTCCTTGTACCCGTTCATTTTCCATCTTCCGCGAAACGTGAATAGGTGTACGATCGCGAGTTTTCTTCGGCTGCGAGACTGTACGTAGAAATTGTTTACCTTGAACGGTAGTCGTGGGTTCTTGGAAACGTTCTCGTGACGTCGTAACGTTGGAAATGTCATCGATGACCGTGTCACGGTACCGTCGTTCCGTTCCAGGGAAATATTAGTAAGCGCGAAACTCGTTGTTGTTTCTTTCGATTCCGTTGTTTCCTCGTTTCGTTTCGTAACGCGAGCCCGTCCTCCCCGGTTGGTCTCGCACGGTGTAATTCGAGGGAGGAATCGTTCAAGGTGGAACGAAACCGACGGAGAGGCGTTAAAAACCGTGGACGAAAGTTTTTCGTACTTTGTTACTGTAATTGAGTTGGCACGTGGCCATCGGAGGACCGCACGCCACGCAAATTGCACTCTTACCGTTGTTCGCGGGTATGTATTACACCTTGCGATAATAATTTGCCGTACGGTTGCACTTTGAGCGTCGAAGCGTGACGCCGCGATAATTTATTTACCGCAACGAGACGATCTACAAAATGCTCGGTGCAAAAACTCGAGCTGTACGGCGCCGCGAGTCATTTTTAAATCGCTTCGATCGAGCATCGTTGAAAAGAGGTCGATGCAAAAGTGAAATTTCCTTTTTTTTTCTTTTCTTTTTTGTTTTTTTGTACCGTTACCGTATAAAATTACGCGTAACCGGGGAATCCAGATCGAACATTTCCGTACCGGTTGCTCGAAACGAGTGGTTGCACAAAGGCGAACAAATATCGTAAATAGCGTTCAACGTGGTCGTTATCTCGGTCTTCTGGTATTGAATTTCCGATTTGTTTTTTTTTCTCGCTCGGGAAGGATGGAAGAAAATATCATCGACGAGAATACAGTTTCGCGATATCGAAGGCACGTTATCACTCGCGAGCGATTAGCTTTCCAATCCGGTAACGAACGAGTTAATCCGGCGTTGATGTAACTCTCCGTGATCGTGGTTCGATTCTAGGGTTCTTTTCGTTCTCGATGGAGGTCGAATCGAGCCGAGTTCGTCACGGTTGAAGGTACCGGACGTTGGGAAAACGGTACATCTCGATAGGAAACGACACCTTTTTGTCTTGGTAATTTCGTAAAGAGCTCGTAAAGAACTATACTTATTTCTCGGGCGAGATCCGAGTACGGTGTCGCGGCAAGAGAGACTTTCCAATCGGAACGAAGGATTCGGAGCGATACGAGAACGCAGCCGTCTCGAGTCGTTCCCTGCTTACGTATACACGTGTACACCGAACTTATGTACACGTTCACGCATACGTCTCCCCGTGTATCTGCTACGAACAGGGGAAGTAAGAGAGATTTCACTCCATCCTCGTTTCTTCTCTCGGGTATACTCCTTTCCTTTTTCTCCACGGTCCTTGCTCCATGGCGGAGCGATCAAGGCCGAGAAAAAGACTAAACGGAGAACGCGGGAGGGAGGGAGGGAGAGAGGAGGAAAACGAATCGTGCTCGCTCTCGTTCGCGCACGTAAACATTCGCTCCGTCCGGAGATTTCGAGTACCTCCGTTGCTCGCAGCATTTTATCACGCGAAACAATTTATTACGGAGATACGTTAATTTACTCGAATCGAACGAATTAACGATAACTCCGAACGAGCGTAATAACGGAGGGTTAATCTTCTCGTAAAGCTCGCGGTAAAGAGCTTGAAAAACACGGGCAAGCTGCGCGACGGGAAAACGAACCGAAAGGTATCGATCACTGGAACGGAATTCGGCACTGGTTGATGATTCGACGACGATTTTTTGCGATTTTACCTCCGACTTATTTCAAATCGCAAACGAATGAAACTCGGTGCGTATTGTATCGAGGAGGATCGAACTTGAAATCGAATTACCACGCGGTGTTGGGCGTATTGAAATTTTCAAACGCGATGGACGAACGCGGAGATTCTTTTAAAGAATCCAGTTACGCGGGACCGATCCTTAAAGTGTCGATACACTCGAACGATATTTCGGGACGATGGCGGTTGTAACGGCCGTACCGTAAAACCATGTGGTTATTTTTAGGACCGGTCCATTTACGATGACGGAGAAATACTGCTCCGTGCACGTCGCGCTTTAATTTCCCGTTAATAAGTATCAGCGAGCGCGGGAGCGCCGTTTTTAAACGGTTTCTTCGATCCACGGGGGATCCCATAAGGATCCCAGCCGCGCAGAGAAAGTACGTACGCGTAGATACGTCGGTTTACTTTCCCGGCGCGCATGCGCGTTGTACGACGCGCATGCATTTAGAAAGTGTGCTCGCGAACACGGCGATACACGATTCTCGCGTTTCGCGAGTCCGGCGTCGCCTCCTCGGTCGTTTTCCTCCCGTCGGCGGGCGATTAATTCCGTCGACGATTATCGAGTTTATCGTTCATCTGCAACCCGTAGTGTCACGCGACGATAATTTGCCAGTTTCTGTCGCGCGGGAAGCCGCGCGTCGTCGCCATGAGACCGCGGCCAGCGTCGTCGTTACGGCGACGTTTCCACGCGAGCCACGGATACGACGGGCGAGCGACTCACCCCGCGCATGCGCGTCCCGCGCGCCTAGAAAAATGCTCGATATAAAGTTAACGCAGCTCGCGCGGGTTCTAGAGCCTCGAGTGCACGGCGTGACATCGCCGCTCGACCGTAAAAAGTCTCGAGTCATCGAATTGACGACCGTTCGCGGTGCCGTCATCGACGCTTCTTCAAATTTATTTAGTTCCCTCGTTTCCTATCGCTTCGTGCAACGTCGGTTCCGCTTATCTGATCCCAGCGAGCTGTTTTCCGCTACTAACGCGAAGTAAATTGTAACGCCGGATATCTCCAACCTTTCGCGTAACTCTATCGCGAGCAAACTCCGAGTCGAGAAAATTGCGCGCGTTATCGTTCGTCGTCTTCGACTTCGGTGACGCAATCCCTCGAAACTTGGTCGCGCGATTCTCCGGCACCCGGTACGCTGGAGTATTCAACGAAGCACGACTCTGGCCCTTGGTTATCGGACGAATTTAAACGTTGAAATATAGAACGCAACGAGTGGTACGCTCACCGACGATTTGCCGATTCACGGCCGGCGCGTAACAGATTCGTTTCCGTCGTTTCCGCAAAACGCGACTCGGAACTCCGGTGTCGAATTTTCTTCGTTTCGTCGCGGGGAAATGAAAGAAGCCTCTCGGTAGGAGGGATGTTCGTTCGGGACTCTCGAGCTGGACGATCCGTCATGGCGGAACAGACGTCGCTCGAATTTCATTAACTTGCACCCGTGACGAGCGATGCAACGACATAGTCGCGTCACCCGGTACGCGCCAACCGAGCAACCAACCCCCCGGTGCACGTCTATGACACGCCTATACCTATTTGGAAGCGTGACAGCACGGGATAGTGTACGGTCACGCGCGCCACGCCATCCGGATTTCAATTAGACTAATGCACCAGCGCCGTTGCGAAAGGAATATTCGCTCTCGCCTCTGTCGCGCGGAACGCATAAAGCACGAGATCTCGGGCCAAACACGTGCAAAGTAGCGCGAGCTGCGAGCTCTTTTTTTTTCCATCGAGGCCCGTGGGCGTCGCGCTCACGGCCCGCGATAAGAGCTTCGATTTTTGGCGGACTCGTTATCGTTCGAGTCGGTGTGCCGCGCACTTTTCCGCGCACGCTTGAACGGTGCGCATAACTCTACCGGGACGAAAGTCTCGAGTACAAGACAAACAACTTTCCGTCCGTTGTTGAGCAGAAATTAGAATTCGTGTCGAACGAAGCCGAAAAACGGTACAGGTCCAAGAACAGCGATCGGGGATATTTGCGAAAAGAAATATTTCGAAGCGTTCGTTCTCGATATCGGTGTTCAGCTCGGTGCGTTTCGAGCACAGTTTCGAGGTCGTTTAAAAATTCTGGACTCGTTCCTCGACGCATCGATTCACTTGTTGGAGCGAACGCAACAATGACGTAAAGCGTGCCGGACGTCGTTTAATACCGTTTTCGTATTGGCTCTTTTCCTTTTAAGTTTTCTTTCCAGTTCCGAGCGAGTCGTCCTTCGCACCGAGTTATATTACTGCACAATTTCTTTATGTATATATACACTCGACTTTACGATACGTTCTTGTATCTACGATCACCGTACCACTGGTCATGCGAGATCCCTATTACAATCCGAACTTTGCAACATCGCTCGTAGTGTGTATCGCAACGAGTCGATGATGTTCGAATCGAACTGTTTCGTTCGTGGTTCGCGACACGTTCCGTTTCAAATTCTTCGAACGTTACCGAGAGACCCAGTCGGTACCTCCACAATGGCCGATCTCGAGCGTCGAAAATCGTGAAATCGGCCGTGAAGATACGCAACTGAACCGCAGCACGAGAGACGACTTCGTTCGAACACGGAACCCTTTCTAAACGCCCACGTCCCGTTAAAACGAAATCACCGTGAAGAACTTCCACGAGCATTTCGCCTCGTACCCATGGAAATCCTATCGGTGCGACACCGTGAAAGCGAAAGGGTATCGCCATGGTGCCCTTTTCCCCGGTTAATTACGGTACGGGGAGATTATTCTCTACGGGCAGGAGCGGGCAATTATCGGTGGCACACGTGTGCACCTTAGGTCGCCATAGTTGTCGCGAGTACGCGGAATCGGGTTTCGGTACGAAACGGGATACGAATTATACGCGGTGCTCGATGCAACGAAACGCGTCTTCGTAATTTTCCACGGTATCGGGTCGAAACGAGTTCACATCAATGAGAAAACTATCGTCGACGATATTTCACCGTTAACCTTCTGTAACCCTCTTGCAACTTCAGCGCGGAAGACACTCCCCCGTCGCGCGTTTATTCAAATTCGATTCGCTCCTCGCGCAATTACCCGACTACGTTCTCCGATGGTGAAATTACTAGGGAATCCTCGAATTATGTCGGGCCACTCTCCGCGTGGATAGATTCTACCGAAACCAACGTATTTTCAATTAAATTTGTATCTATATATATATATACATATATATATATTGGGACACGAGCTGCAATACGGATTAAAGAGGAGCGTAGAGAATACGTGGATTTCGATCGACGAGTAACAATATTCTCAATTTCCTTCGTGGATGGTCTGCACCCGATTTGAATATACGTACACGAGGTGGTTGGTTGTCGGGAAATATTCAATTCCTAGATTGGAAATTTCTCGAATTCTTCAATGTCTAGATTTCGATGCGTCGAGCTGTGTTTGTACGTTGTGATTATCGCGCGCGTAATTTCGAATAAAAAGTTTCACCCGTGCGTATACGAGGACGAGGTATCCAAGATGGACGATATCGAAAAGGTTAAAAACCGGTCGGATCCGTTCGGTTGCTATCCCTCCCACGAAATGTCGGCAAGGAGGGAAAACAATGGCGAGTGTTGCAGGATGTATTGCCGTGAGTAGGAAAAGAAACAACCGGCGGGGGGTAGGTCGGCCGTGAGGAACGAGGCTAGCTAGAAACGGAAAGAGGAACAGCACGGGAAAGAAGAAGGGATGGAGGGCGAGCAAAACCGGTGGAGAGGGCGAAATGGGCCGTTGCTCGAGGGTGACAAAGGGTGGTCGTGAGAGATGAAGAGCGGGGTCCGACGGGAAGGTAGGTTTTGCCGGTCGATGTTGCTGGTCGTTGTACCTCGCGTTTACGAAGATTTTCTGCGTGCGGAGGATGCGTGTCTGCGAATGAAAAAGACGTATCGAGAGTTGGTGTCCATTGCTCAACCGAACGAACGTTTACCGCTCGAAAATAATGGAAAGAAAAACAAAAAATGGGAAATTATTGCGACTTTGAAAAGGTAACAATATTCTATACGCGTCTTCGTCGAAACGGAAAGTCATCCGAGAATTGGTCCGAGACCCGACGAGCTGATTGCTTTTACATCGGGAACAGAGTAGAATCGTAGTTCGAACGTTAACGAACCATCGAAGTTGTACGCGAGCACGTATGGTCAAGAAATTAAATTCCGCGCATGCGTGCAGTGCGAGTATAGCTGCACTGTCCGCATGATTCCGGCTCCCGCAGTAGCCCGATGCGAACACTGGACAGCGATTTTTTTTTATTCAATTTCATCGCCTTCTCCACGACCCGCTACAGCCGGTTTTTTTTGTTCCGATTCGAAGATTTTAAATAAAAAATTATGAAAAAGCGTCTCCACGCGACAAAAGTATCAAAGATCGACCGTTCCGCGCATCCTATAGCAATATTTTCCCCGCGGGGATCTTTCTCGATGTTGTTTTCAAAGATTTGCCAAACAAATTTACTTTTATTCCCGCGACAAAGACTCTTGGAAGTAACCGAAGGAGAGTCCAGGATAAAACGATCGATTATCGCTCACCGCGTTACGATTTTACAATTTTAATTAGTTTCGTTAATTTTCCGAACGTTCGCGCGAAAGAAAGAAAAAAAACCTCGCACGGAATGTTGCACGCGCTGTACACGATTGAAGCGAAATGCACGATCGATTTTTTTCAAACTTGTAAAGGTATGCAACTCCTCCCCGTCCCACTGTACGGGCATTCTGCATCGTGTGTACGAGTTGCAACTCATCGCGAGCCGGCGAAACACACGATCGGAGAGGAGGCTGCAAACCGATACAAACTCGCGCAATTTTACGCGTAAAAGCGAAACTCGTCGGTGGCGCGCGTTCGTTCGTGCACGGCGTGGTTCGCGCGAAATATTCTCACACACGGAACGTGGAAGGAGAAGAGGATCGTGTACACGCGCGGTTGTGCGTCCCTGCATGCAAATAACTTACTGCGCGTTGCACTTCCGCACACAAGAAAGAACGCGCGCACGCGCGTGCGCGCAGAATCGCGTAACACGGTGAAAATATAAATTCAGCGAGCGATAGGATCGCGACGGCGGCGTATCGACGCGAAATTTCCACCGGGCTAATAAAACCTTTACGTGATCTACAGCCGGCTCGTATTTCATCGCGTTTAATTACGCTCCCTCGAATAATTTCATCGCGAGGAAACGTTCGTCTCCCGGCCGTGGTGAAGTCCGCGTTCGAACGGGACCCGCCGCGAAAATAAACGGAGCAGTCTGATATTTTCTTTCGGCGAATCGGGGCCTCTTTGAAAAATATTTTCCACGTTAAATGAACAACGTGTACGAAATTGGCGGACACCCCGTCTAGTGTGCAACGGTTCAGAGTACGGTACTTTAAAGCGTAACATTACCAAGTATAAGCTACTTTAACGTAAAGATACTTTGGAATGTTACAAAATTTAAACTATTGTAAAATATAATGTTGCAAAATGTGAACTACTTTAGAGCATAGTATCGTAAAATACGAGCTACCTTCAAGTATGACGCTTTAAAGTATAGTATCGTAAAGTACAAGCTACTTTAAAACAGAATTATTTAAAGTGGTACAATTTTCTCTGTACCTTTCTCAAAGCTGTACACGATTTCGGTTAATCTACGTTGTATTTATCTATCGAACAAATCGTCCGATCGAAATCTTTAGGCATTCGTGACGAAATCGGACACACGCTCGTACAGAGACGTAGAAAATTATCGAAACGGGACCCGAGGGTTTAATTATATCGCTCGAATCGTCTAACTAGCTCGCATATTGAAAAAACAATTGTAGCTAACTCCGAAATAGTAGGACACTTTGGCGCATGTGCGTCGAGACAAGTTTCCACAGAGTGATAGCACTCCTCGTTCTCTTATTGTTCCAGATGGTATCGTTTTCGGTGATGTTGTAAAATTACATTACCGATACACCGGTCGGTTGTATATTATTCGTTTCGACCGAAGTACGTTTCCAACAACCGAAACAATTTCCACATTGTTTCCACCGAGCGTTTTTTCCTCGTTTAACGAACGTTACTTCCCAAGTTTTATACGATGTTTCGAGCGCGTTAGAAGATGATCGTATTTCGTACTTTTCTAATTTCCGTACACTCGAGCGCATCGAACGCTCGTCCTCGATATCGACGATCGATCGTTGAACATTTTGCAACGAGACAACCGTGCACGATAGGTGTACACATCCGTGCACAGCTTAAAAGCAAGAGGTTTGCGCGCGCGTTCTGCGTCTGTGCGCGTATCGCGCACATTTCCATATAGAACCGAAATACAAATGACCAGGGGGATTTAATCCGGGTCAGCGTTCGGCGGCAAAGTTCTGCTGGTTTTTGTCGACTGAAAATATTTCTGTCGAGTCGAGCGAACCGAACGCCAGTCCGTTATACGCGAGCGCGCGCCAGACTGACTTTTCCTCGCGAATACACGCGCCTTTGAACACTACGAAACGTTCTATGCGCGAGTAATTATAGTTTCGGTTTGTCCGATCGCTTGGAACGATATCGAACGCGACCAATGCTAATACACGTTCGAAAGTAAGTTCTCGAACCATCCTGTTTAAATTCATGCGTGTCCGAGAGTGAACAATTTGCGTCTCGTCGAAGGAACGCGTATATTTCCTATCGTTCTTTAGAATCGGTTTTCATCGTTGGATTTGAAATCGTTGGCGATAATTTCGCGAAGAATACCGGGGAAATGGTGTACGCATCGTGCTCGAAAAAGCCCTCTGGTTCCACGTGGAAATCGGTTTCCTCTATTTTCGGAGTTTCCGCAGAGTTGCGGCGGGCACTCGTATCGGGTGCATATAAATCACGCGTGCACGTAGAACGTTTGAAGTTCCCGGGGCCGACAGTGATTGATGCCGATTCGTGGGAACGTGTGTGTAAGCATTAACGTGCGTCGAGTCATCGAGCAACCCGGTTAATGAGATTCCACCGAGAAACGAGTCCACCGGTGTATCTCGCCATGTTGGATGCATTAACGATCCTTCTGTTCTTAAGAGGCTCATTTGTTCCAGGGGAGGCCGTTAGTTTAATTTCGTGCCGCGTCGCGTAGCCTCGACTACTCGATTCAAAATATAGACGCGCCACCATTCTTTCTGCCTATCGGTCTGGCGGTTGCTCGCGGTTCTCTTTGTCGTTCAACCGAGCGGATGGAATATTTTCATCACGGACCGCGACTTGGCTCGTCCCGTTTCTCGCCCGGATCGAATATTTTAGCGGTTCGATCGTGTTTCGACCGAACGAGGATCAACGAGACTCGTTGAAGGGGATCCGCGAAAATATTTCGCCATCGTGAAAATACGTGACGGAACTATTTCAATCGTAGGAAGAATTTCGAACAGGGCTTATGACGCGGCGGTCGTGGCCAAGACCAAGTTCTGGGTCGGATCGGCTCCTCCCTATCCCCGTCTGGAAATTCTAGGGTTAAAGATCAGGGCTCGGTCGGCACGCTCGCGGAGTTATATCTGGAATTCAGCTTGGATTACCCTCAGAAATTCCAGTGCCGCTTTCAATGCGTCCCTTGTTAGCTCGCGCGAATAAAACTCTTACGGTACGGAGTTCCGACCAATTTGTCCCAATTATGTCTTCCGTTCGATTTCACCGTACGTGGATCGTACGATTTTAATAAACGAACTCGAGAGATCGCGGGAGTCGAGTCACGCGGCCCTCGATGGTTAACAAAGTGCAGGGAAGTGGTTCCGATACGGTTCCCCGTGTACGATACACGCGGGACGGGCTTATCGCGCATAAATTACGAGCCAAGTTTTACCATCATCCCGCAGCGAAGTTTTACGTCCCGTACGGTTGATCTGAATTTGAACGATTCCCCGCAGCTTCGCGCGACGAAACTTCTGTTCCGGTAGCGAGCTCTGAGAAGTTTACCGGCTTCAACTTCCTCGCTCTTCCGTACGCCCGGACGTTCGACGTCAAATACGTACTTGAACATCCAGCCAGGGATGCACGCGGGTTCCCTCCTATTGAATTAAAATCCCTCCTCCGCGGTATCGTATTTAGCGATACCGTCCACCGAGCGGATTGGCTCGCCGCGATTCACCACCGTGACACCGAATTGATTTCGAGTAACGTGCCACGGTGGATAGGTGTCCGGGTATTTTAACCATTTACACTCGTAGCTTTACCGCTACCAGAAACCAGCCTCGATGAAATCTTTCGAATCGTGTAATTAATTTCAAACGGAACATTTTCGTTTCGACATTTCACATATATGTATATTTACATCTTACAAGAGAAGAGTAATTGAATTTTAATTTCAATTCGAAACCACGGTGGTTTTCCCAATTGGAGAAAGTACAGCGGATTAAATGGCGATCGAGGATCGTCTCTCGAGTTGAAAGGGTCGAACGCTCGTCGTCGGTACGAAACTCGGACCCAACGATCGTTGAATTCTTCTTATTCCCCGGTTGGTTCTTGTACGCGAGTCTCTCTCTCTCTCTCTCTCTCTCTCTCTCTCTCTCTCTCTCTCTCTCCCTCTCTCTCTTGTGCGCGCGATTCGTTGCTCCTCCGCTTTCGTTGGCCAACGTGTAGTATATTCGGAGATGGCTCGGTTGAATTTGGAGAATCGAGAAACCGGATCGGCGATCACCTGGTATTGTTCGAGGGCTCGAGTTCGTTCGTTAACGAGGGATCCTCCGCGGGAGATTCACGCGGCGCGGTTTATCGTCGATCGTAATCGCTCACGGTCGAAATATCGGGCCATAAATTCAATTAACCTGACGAGCGTCACGGTCGAACTGCGCGCGCTCTTGTGCGCACCTATGCGAGCAACCGAACTTCGTTACGGTGCATCGATGCATACGTGTCCTTGGGCGATGACCTTTGAACCGTCGAGCAACCGTGGTGAAAACCCTCTCTCGGCTCGCGGGAGGAATTGTTACGGAATCCGCGTGCCACGGTTCTCCCGTTAAACGCGATACGGATGTCGATCGATTTAGGAGAAACGTTAAATCGAACGGATTCGGAGCGATGGTGCACGCGTAGCAGCGGTTATTTCGTTTGGAATCCGACCGATTCCTTTTCTGTTCGTCGTTCTGTCGTTTCTCGACGAATGCAATTCGACCCGGTGAACGGTGTAGATTTTTCGCGACGAGTCACCACGGCGAACAGGGCTGTGACACTCGGTGGAAGCGTTCCGGGAACGCAACGCAAAGAGCAAAGGGATCGGGGGATGCTTGGCCGTTTGCCCAACGAGTAACTTATGATACCAGCCGTAATAAAATTATCTCCGCGCTCGTCCTACCTATATACAAGATTTATACTTTTTTTACGGACTCGTACCGACCGGGGAATATTCTTTATCGAGTACGATTTCGTTCGAGATTTACGCGAATACCGTTTCGATGACTTATACCCGAACCGATACCACGAGGGTCGGCTCGAATAATTACAATTTTCGTAGCGTATCACAATCGCAGTGTTTCGTACGACAAGGAACGCTTTCTCGAAACGTGGAGGAACTCGTACCCCGGGAAATCCATCGATCGTATTGTTTTGGAAAAGCAGCCCCTGCGCAGTCCCGTGTTCTCTGTCCGAAAACCTTTGGAAAAGTTACCGTTAGGTCTAGAACTCATTTGACCCTCCGTGACGGTCGGTACGATCTTCGAAGGGTTTTCCTATCCCAACAATGGTGGACACGGCGCACGGAGCACCCTAGGTTATTAAGAAAAATATTATATTTCCCGGCGCGGCGTAATATCGCTTCTCCTTTGCATTTCAAATACCGTTCATTACTCTTTTATAGCCGGCCTTATGCTGCCTTCTCACCGTCCGTTTCGAACACATGCGCGGCGTGTCGTAGGTGTCGCCGTTTGTCTCCTTTATCTTTCCATTAGAACGTCAATGTTAACCAGCCGTTCTTTTCCCGCGGATTCGCGGGACACCTTCGTAGCCACTATAAAACCCTTCTCCCTCGCAGCCACCGGACATATACGTGCCTATTACCTGGGACAAAACTAGTATAGAACAATGGAGCGTCTCCCCTACGTAATTACCGAGCAGCTTGGCTGTTCGAGAAGGGCGAGGGCCCTCTTCTCTCGCTCGTTCCGTTCACCTAGTCTCCTGGCTCGGTCCGCGATTATCGTGTACGTGTACATACGTGCCACGTACCTACGTACGTACGTACGACGACGCTGTTGTACGGTTTCGTGTGGATTTCGTCGCGCACGTGTGCGTCACGTACCTATCTGGCCCTCTGCCGCAATTACCGTGAGGCAACAGATGCGTGTACTCTCGTTCCTGTTGCACGTTTCTAACTCGGCAAAGCGTCTCTCTTTCTCTACCCCCCACTCCTGCTTTCTTTCCTCCCCCACCATGAACCGTTCACGCACGTGACACTGGACGAATCCGGTTCTCGGGTGTCGTTCTCTCTCTCTCTCTCCCTCTCTTTCTCATTTTACGCGCGATCGTTCGACGCGGTGCTCGCACGCACGCACGTATGCACGCATGCACGCACGCACGCATGCACGCGATTCCTTTTCGATGCATTTGGTTTCGACGAGCTCGTTTCGGGAACTACTCTTGCGAATGCATCCCATCGAAGCTCCGTAACATGACCTTTCGTGCTTCGAATAACGCGTTCACCTACGTAGATGGTTTTCCAGTCGAAGGGTATCAGAAACGGCGTTTTCCACGAGTGTGCTTCTTCGAAAACTTGCTCGCGCGGTGTAGACGAAACAACGGTGCGATCTACGCTTCGAAACGACGCTGTAATTTTCCCCGGGGATCGCTGGGGCTGGCCCAACAATGGCGAGCCCGTAAATTTATGACGTAAAAAGGATCGTAAACTCCGTAGCGGGCCCGGTAGCGAATTAATCAATCTTAACGGGCTTCACGGTTGTTTAAAGTTTAATTTCCTGTAAATTATGCGTTTGCTTTCACCGTAACTTCCTCCGGGTGGCCACGTATCGATTATCCCCGTATCCCTAGGTCAGTAATTGTGCACGTTCACCGTTCGGTGTTCGTCCATCGATGTATATCGACACGTTGAAACGATTCTCCCGACTATCGGTTGCCGCTACACGTGTACCTATCCGCCTTGATCCATCTAGCGATGTTATTCGTAAGTTCACCGACGTGGAAAACAATTTCGGTCGGGACTAGATTCTCGACGAGTTATCGGACACGAGAGGAAAGATTTTATCGACATTTCGAATAACCGGTGCAGCGAACATACCGTGTACGTACGATGCTTTTCCTTCCTGCGTCTCGGGGCAATTTCGTGCCGCGTATAGTAATATTCTTGCGTCATTAATCGTCCACGGAATCACGGATAACCCGATCGTACGTTACGCGCGAGCAGCGCCGACGAAAACAGCCGCATTTTTATCGGCCATCTATCGACGACTTTCGGTATCTCCTCCGAGTTCCGCGCGCGCGGTCTTTCTCTCGTAATTTACGTATACTTCGATCGAGTCCTCCGTGGCCATTGGCCGATAGCGGTACGGAAAATTGGAACGTTACTCGCGGTACGTAAGTACGTAACGCGCGGCACCGCGATGCATTATGCACGAATCGTAGCGTTAAAGCCGGCGACGAGCGACCGCTGCGCGCATTTCTGGCCAGTGTGTACACGCCCGGGAGAAACGAGAAGGGACGACGCGGACGAGGGAAAGTTGGAGGGACACGCGCGAGAAACTAAGATCGTTATAAAAGACGGAGCGAAAACCTAGAGGAGCGGAAGAATTGGGCGAGAAAAAAGAGTCAGGTATAAGGGCGAGACGGAGAGAAAACAGACCGCGGGGGAAGCGAAAGCGAAAGCGAGACGACGAAAGCAGACGAGACGGAGAGAAAGAGAACCGACCGGAGGACGGAACGGAGCAAATAGGAAGGCCGGAGGAGCTCGCGGAGAAAGAGGCAGAGAAAACATGCGGCCTAGGAGCATAGGCAAAGCGAGACGGTCGTAGAGGGTCGGAAGGAGAGAGAGGATGCAAAACGGCAGACACGCGCGACCGAATGACAAATCGCGTGACGGCGAAACTTTCCAGCTCTTTGTCCCCTACTGTCTGGAAGCTGGCGGAACGGTTGGAAACGTGACGGGGATGAAACGATAAAAAGCGAGAAGGAAGGAGACTCGCGGAATCGTGGCTTGATTTGGAATTGTATCCGGTTGGATCTGACCGAGGTGACTGGATAACTCGATGAGAGGCGGAAGGGAGAAATGGACGGTCGAGAAGACAAATCTCGTGGTACAGTCTGGTGAACGAGCAGGTTCGAGGGCTCGCCTCGCGAGAAATACGAAACTGTACCTAACGGTTCGTCGAAGGTTTCTTCTCGTTCGTTCGCGGTTGTTTTTCAAACGGTCCCTTTGTATCCACCGATACCGGGAGATTTAAACGCGAACGTTTGTCGGCGGTCTCGTGTTTAAAGTTTCGTCGAGGCAGAGGAGGAAACTTCGTGCGACGGCATTTTAATTAGATGTTCGACGCGGGGGAAGTTCGAAAGACACAGTGCCGCGGAACGTCAAACAACCGCAAAGTGAATTCTGTGGCCGAGAGTGAATTATAGTTTGTATAACTAACATAATTGTTCGAGCCACGCGGATAGTTGGGCAACTTCGGGATTGGGTGTAACGCATAGTTGGGACTTCCCTTCGTACGTAACCCACGCGATAGATGGCGGATTAAAATATCGATTATCGAGCGACTTTGCCCGGAACGACGTAACTCGAATCGCAACACGGTTTATCGTACTTTAACCGCGTCACGATTATTGTAAACGTCTGCGCGTCGTTCGTTGCGTATTCAATGTAAAGTGGAAACGTTGTTTTTGTTCCAGGTGAGTGCCAACATCGTTAATTAGTCGTGCCGTATCCAGATAGGTAACGTAAAAATACAGCGAACTTACACTACCAACGTCGAAAGACTTCGCTCCTCGTTTTCCCGATTCTCGACGCGAAGTACACGGTCATCGGATTCTAAATTTAAACGTGATTCAGAAGCGTGAACGAGCATCTTTCGTGGAAACCCTAGGAAGCGAATAAGAAGAAGGGAAACGACAATTGGGCGGAAAGGGGGGGGGGGGGCTGGTTGGTTGGTCTAGTCGACTTTCGTTCCAGAGTTGCTAAACCGGGATCCTGAAGGCTTCGAATCCTTCAGGACGCGCGGGGGACGAACGAGGGTTGGGTCGAAAGCCTCGAAGCAAATTTCTTACTGCAAACAAACTACTTAATAGCTATTGTTACGGTCTTACCGTGAACTTTCCCGGTCGGTGGTAGGGGGCAATCTTAGTCACGCTGCGGAAGAAGTTCGCGAAAGGAAGGGCAGAGCTTCCTCGTGAAATTCACCTTACGGGCGTAATTCTGTTTTGCCGTCCGAAAGTCCCGGGAACGTTGGATAAGATGGTCGTCGGTGGGGTAGAGATACAGCGTGGAAGAAAAAAAATAAAATGGCGGAAGAGACGGCACGGTGAATGGATCTGGAGGGGGGAGACGGAGATTTGCGTTAAAATGTATTCAGAGCTCGAGAGACGAGCACGGGGGCTGTTTCGAGCACAATTCCAGGGGGGCGTCGGTTCGCCCGCCGACCACTTTCGAGAAATTCTGACAGCCTGGTAATTGCGGTGTACGTTGCGTTAGCAGTATCCGGCGTAGTCGCGAGGAATTTACTTCCAGTTGCGCTCGGTTCTCTCACGGTGGATCTCTTACGCGTTCGTGTCGACGACGAATGTTTTTCCAACGCAATCACGGATGCGTTTTCGATCGCGCGACGAGCTCGAACAATTGGCATCGGGGAAGGGATAAATCGGAACCGGTAATTGGAACGGTGGGAATGTTTACCGCTCCACGGAGGAAAGGAAAACGAGAACGGCTCGGCCGAACTATCGGAGATGAACTTCCCGGAGGTCAGAGGATCAATACAATCACGATGGTTCGATTTTCACTTTCGCGCGAGGTCTACCTTGACACGATGAAACGCGACGAGACGCCGTGTAGTCGACAATATGGGAAAACTGTGCTCGTGAAAGGGAACAAACGCGCCTGGTTGGTTGGTAGCACGGGCGGTGGTATGGTGCTATTCTCTCGGTTGGTGTCGCTCGCATTTAATTACCGGGGTCTTGTGACCGTCTCTGAAAAGCCGATGTGGACTAACGTCGCACGGTGGCGCCACGTTCGCGCCCTTTCGTTTCTTTATTCAGGTTGCATCGAAATTTCTGCTTAGTCATTTGAACTTGGACCCTCGTTCGCTTGCCTGGTCGATGGGAAACAAAAGCGTTCGGAACCTTTACGGACGGCCGCGACACCTTTCAGGGTAACGGTTGATTTTCCGTTAGTGAATTTCCCAGGGACTTCGAGGACTCATAACCTCAAAAGTCTCAAACGGATGGTGGACACCGCGAGGAATAAAATTTACGAGTCGATCGAGTCTCGAGGAACTCGCGAACAGACATTATTACGTAGCACTCTTTGGGTAAACTTTGAAAGGTAAATTGATTCCGGAAGGGCACAATGTGTCTGGATCGGTAGGGTTAATTGATACCGTTGTTGTTTCGATGTTTTCAAGAATGCAAACGACACGTCGCCGGTGACTAAAATCGTGATTCACCGTTGGTTCGATTGCCGGGATCAGATTGGACAGAGACAATCCCTGATCTGCGCAGCGTTTCACGGCATCGAAGATAATGATCGCTTTCCTGGCGGTGTGTCGTAATTTAAGGCGACGTTATTTTGCGCGCGAGCTTCTTGCTGTCCTTACGGAGTCTTGTCTTACCGGTTGCAACAATCGGATAATAACTCTCCTTCGAGATTCTGCTCCATCCCACGTCCTCCTTCTTCCCTTGTCCTTGTTCGCGGAGGGAGTAACATGACGTAAGTGCATCGAGAGGAAGCCTATCTTAACTTCGATCGCAATGGATCACGATTCTTTGTTCCCAGAAAAAGCCTTGTTCAATTCGTAAGCGTTCGGTCGTGGACGTTGCTAATAATGGAAGAATAGTTAAACAATCTATTCGGATGTATCTTCTCTCTTTTTTATTGGGCGTTTCAATGCTTTTTAATCGACTCCCAAGTTTCCCTTGTAGCGGACCTTTATTAAAACGCATAAAGGTCTATTTCGAACCGACAACAGCGTGTCAAAGGAATTATCAAATGTATAAAATAAGATAAAAGTGTCTAACAAATCTTAAGACGCTATTGGACCAATTTTTATTGTCACTCTTTCATATGGTTACTAATACTAATCGCTACACTTTCTAAAGTGCTTACGTGCTATTATGTCATGTATCAGTGATGTCAGTTTTCTTCTTAAAGTCTAAATCATATATGAAATATATGCAGATAATAATTATACAATACGTTGCACGAGAGGAGACTACGAGGTCAGTCGTTATCGGTCTTCTGCAGTCACCAGTATTTTTTTGTAATTTTCATTTGGTTATCGCTTAGGTACATGCTTAGATTATAATCCCATATGTGAAACATGTGGCTGAGAAAACACGCCTTTTCGGTCTGTGATGCCTTTTAAAACCGACCCCCCCTTTTTTTTTTAAGAGCCCCAAGTGATTCTGGGCTACACGTGTGGGATCACAGCCTTCGTAGTAGACCACACATTGTATGAAATATTTTTCCCTTTTGAATATTACAGCACCAGTCCAGCATAGTTTTATTACTATACTAAATATTCCATTTACTTTCGTATCTCGGATACAATTTGGTCTCAATTTAATATTTAACAAAATTACCCGCACTTTTTTTTTTTTTTATTCAATAATATAATTATTAATTTGTATAAGTATAAATGTACATTTTATTTGAAAAAAATGTAAAAATAGAATCTTGCATCGGCCGGGAATCGAACCCGGGCCGCCCGCGTGGCAGGCGAGCATTCTACCACTGAACCACCGATGCTTGTAAAAGTATTCGCTTCGGTTCGTATATGTTGCTCGCATACGTACTACGAAGGTTATCTTACAACCGTTTTAGGATTAAAAATATTCGAAACTTTTGTTCTAAAAATAACGTCGTCAAAGTATATATACAAATTATAATATAAATATCTTTATTTCTTATAATTTCCTAGCAACGTTCTTCCTCAAATGTTGAGTACGTACGAAGATTTTCTTTGTTCGGTGTAATACGAATACGGTGTTTCGTCTACATGCGAGTTATCGGAATTGAGCATAGACCGAGACAATATCGAATCGCTCGTCGGTTTCGCCGATGACTTTGGTTCAGGGTCGGCCATTGCACTTTCGTGGTCCGAGCATAACAAAGGGAACGAGCCGGAGGAACGAGTATACTCGTCCCGTACTTTAACACATTGAGGACGGGAGACGCCAATTGGCGTCTTTCAGTTTTCAACTGTTGGTGCCGGAAGACGCCAATTGGCGTCTTTCAGTTTTCAACCATTGGTGACGGGAAACTCTACGTTCGTACGAAAATACCGTGTGTATACCGCGAACAAAAGGAGGGGCGACACACGATATACTTGTAAATTTTGCTCAGTACCTCTTCATCGGGAAAATTATTTTCAAGCATATCGCACTAAAAAAAACGTTACTAGAAGTATCTTCAAATATGCTCATTGATTTTTGATCAAAATTGAACTCGTTAAATACTCTCCACTCTTTAGAATCTTAGCAATCGTTTATTAAATAATTTAAAAAATACGTAAGGATTCATATATTTACCAATGTGTTAACATTGTAACTTTCCGAAAAAAAATTCGCTAATTTTGTACCGGTGAGGAAAGTTACACAGTATTGTAATATTCTATTAACATCTTCGACTGTATAAATTATAATTCTCATCGAAACATTTTTTCAACGTTTGAACAATGAAAATATTCGTTGAAATATTTTATTTGAACGAACGTTGTCGCGTAAAAACATATCCGTCTGTTTTTCTTCGTTCTTTGCAAGGTATTATGTTCCACGACCTATGCACTGTGGTTAACAGAAGTCGAGTCTCGAGAAAAGCCCAGCGATAGGACAGGTATTCGACTCCGATATCCGGTTTGTCGAGGACCGAAGTCAATGCACCTGGTCCGCCTCGCCGAACCGATCCCTAAACTGCGTCTCCCTCTTACGCAAGAGAGACGACTCGGCCATTTCACTCGCGTTTCTTTTTCTTTTTTTTTTTCCACTCCTCTCCTCTACCTGAGCTTACCGAGGACAAAAAGAATTCCTTTTCGTTGGAACGTTAACGTAGTCCGCCCATAACGGTCCCCGCCTTTGCTCAATGCCTATTATCTACCTCGAAAAAGTCGTGTACACTCGAACGCATCTCTCACGGCGTCGTGTTCGACTTTGTGTGAGTGATTTTAACAGGGAAAGGTACTTCAACCGGTTAAACTGACATTTACTGGTTCTGTGTAGATGCGGCCTTGGCATCGCGTTTCTTTCGACTCGCTCTGTGTCGAGGTTATCACGATACTCAATTTCACCGCGGCGTCGCTCTCCGTTTCAGGGACGACTATTATATATTGATTTGTTGCACGAAATTGTTGCCGGCGATACCCGGTTGGGAAGATCCAGTTAACGAACATACGTGCGCCCGTATTAAAATTTTTCGCTTCGTCTATTCGTAACGCGTATCCTTGGTCGCAGAACCGTGTTGAATCGTAAATACAAAGGAAATGCTTTTGGAACGTGATGTACGTGGTTATGGAAAAAGGCAGGGATAGCTATCTTTGTGAAAAAGGGAAGAGTACCTGTGCCCGAAAGCCAGATAAAGGGAAGAGGGAACCAGGCAGGGTTTGGTTCAGGTGACCCTAAGAAGCTACGAAGGTGGTGGCTTTGTCTCTTTACGGAGTTCACGGCCGTCTCCTTTCAGGGACCATAGGATCGATGCTGCAACGAGATCCAGGTGGAGGGGAGAGTCAAACCGATTCTCTTACGGCCTTTCCTCTCCTTTTGCGAGTTAGAGAAATACGAGATAACCAACCAATGCGAAGTGGAAAAAATTATACGTAAAGATAAAAAAAAAAGAAAAGGAGAAAACTAAATACACGTAGTCAGAACGATAGAAATGTAACGGATACAAATTTTTCAACAATTTGGAATAAATTATCTTTATCAGTCCGAATGGATTAAAAAGACAAAAATTCTTTATTGTAATATAATTTAGAAAAAAAAAGTATCTTTGCATCGGCCGGGAATCGAACCCGGGCCGCCCGCGTGGCAGGCGAGCATTCTACCACTGAACCACCGATGCTTATACAAAGGTACTCTCTTAACACAGAGAGGAGGAACGCTCCGATCATGTTATTTCGAATCCGCGACGATACTTGTACATCGGAGTGCAAGAGGCATACTCTCAGTTGTTATTTTCCATTGCAACAATTTTCCGTCTAGCGATAAATCTACAAAATGGAAAAAAAAAAATTAATTTTGCATCGAATCGGATGATACACATTTACAATATTTAGAATATTTCTCGATGCAAAAGAAAACAAAAATAAAAATTAAACTTGCATCGGCCGGGAATCGAACCCGGGCCGCCCGCGTGGCAGGCGAGCATTCTACCACTGAACCACCGATGCTTCGATAGAACATCGATCCGAAGGGAAAGTAGTGGAGTAAGAGAACGTATCATCGCCAGATATAGCACTGAAATGTCGCTGCAAATATATTTAACGAAATGCATTTTCAATTAAAATATAATCGTGTACGATAAAAACGTGGCAAAAAACGTTTCAACGAATAAAAAAAACCGAAAGTAATAGCAAAAAAGAAAGTTTTGCATCGGCCGGGAATCGAACCCGGGCCGCCCGCGTGGCAGGCGAGCATTCTACCACTGAACCACCGATGCTGTTGAAAGACCTTCGTTTTGCATTCGGTGATACACCACTATGGATGGCCTACTTAATCTATTTCCTATATTTAGCAAAATTCGAACAGTCCTCGAGTCGATCAGGCCTTCTCAAAAGGGTCGTGGGTATCGATTGAGAAGTAACATCGACGAAAATTCACTCGGTGCCATCGACGAGAAGTTCAGCGCGTGACAATAATTTTCACTGGTTTTGTAACCGTGGTACTCGTTTATTGTATCCCTTTTTTTTCCACGTACGTCTACGATTACAAAACCCGGGCCGAGCACGGTTAATGTTTTTCTTTTCCACGAACACGTCGACACGGCCGTCTGGCTCTGTCGGGTGGACGCACACAACCGTGCACACGCATACTTGGTTCGCGATAAAAGAACAAAAGTTTGTTAACCTCCTCGTATCGCGTATGATCGTTAGAAACAGGCTATGCAAGCGCAGACTTTCCTACGTGCACGTTTGTTTTTCGGTAGGGGGACTTTTTTGCTCGTCGAACACTGTCGTCAGCAGCGGTCAGCACTTTGGTAATAAATGAAGAAGGTCTTGTGATTTTTCTACGCTCCGGGGGAACTTTTATTCGAAACATTTCTCGGTATCTTTCGCAATTCAGAAGGTGTACAAGCACACACCAGAAATCGCTGGTCCCGACGTATGGGAATTTTTTACGAAACAATAAAATAATAATCACGTTGGACAGAGTTTCGCCGGAACGAACTAAGAATAAAAATCACAGGCGATAATTTTGTATCGTAGGTGTCCCTGGCGGTGTTCCTAAATTTATATATTTTTGACCCCGTTATCGAGTTATCGTTTCTCTCGTGTACCCATTTAACAATATACACTTCTCTGCGATAACGAACGAATCGCAATCAATTATCACACCGAAACCAATATTCGAGATCTTAGGTTTTGGATATCGCGTGTATCTCGAACGACAGAAGCGAGCTAAGAATTTTTCTGTACTTCGGAGACACGTGAATCACAATTACAGAAACCCGTGCAGGTCACGATAACGGGTAGTATGCGATGTTAAATATTAAACGTTGACACAACGCGGAGGCAAACACCACCGGGCCAGCTTTCCGAAATGAACGAAATCGAAGAATTCCCCGGTATATCGTCGATAAGTGTTCCTCTCCGAATCGCATCCTACCATTCGCGGAGAAATTGGAATGCCCGAGGAGAGACCGACGGGGGATCCCGTTTAATTGATTCCATTAGCCGTGGATTACCGTTCGATTTGCGATTCAAGTCTCGTTTCCCTTTTTCTAGCGCCGCCGGGAACGATCGTTCGCGTTCGAGTTGCTCGCTCTACCGTGCAACGTACTCTATCGTATATACGGGTCCGTAGTGTGCACCGGCAACGCAATACTACGGTTCAATTATTTTCTAAAACCGCGGTGGTCCACCGAGAGAGGGAGAGAGGGAGAAAAGAGAGAAAAGAGAGAAAAAGAGAGAGAGAGAGAGAGAGAGAGAGAGAGAGAGAGAGAGAGAGAGAGAGAGAGAGAGAGAGAGAGAGAGAGAGAGAGAGAGAGAGAGAGAGAGAGAGAGAGAGAGAGAGAGAGAGAGAGAGAGAGAGAGAGAGAGAGAGAGAGAGAGAGAGAGAGACGGTTGGGTGTTCCGGGCAAGCTGGCACGCGTTTCGCGAACTTCCGGTTTCGGAGCACGCGCGTCCCCCCCGTGAAGAGCGGTAGTGCGTTGTCGCGACATATTTCGGATACAAGGCAGAGCGAGAGGAGAGGGGATAGATGCGTGGGCCCACGCGAGAGCCGAGTTAAATTCGCGCGAAGCTAACCGCGTTTCGCAGTACAGACGGTTGGACCTCTTTTTCGTTGTACGCGTTATAAATAAAACCAATTACCCGGTAATTCGTCTCGGGATCGTTCGTTGACAACGCGCGGCGGCCCATGGTTTCGTTGCCGTGCTAAATTTAAGCAAATAGGTTGCGTTTTGGCGGTACTCGGTGGGCGAGCGCTCGCAACGGGCGGAACTTCCGTGTTACGTTCTAAATAAAACCAATTACTACGATGTAATTCATCCGGGGATCGTTGGTCGAGAACGCTCGAGGCGGGGTTAATATCGGTGGGGGACGACATTCCAAGATTAATACCGGTTCGCGTGTTTTCGTCCTCTAGGCGGGGTTGGAGGTGGATGGCTGCCCCGAACTTCTCGAAATAACGCGGGTGCGGGCCGGTGGTGGGGGTGTCGTTCCGCGGAACTATTTCTCCCGGTCGATTCCTCCCCCACGGTCCCCCTCTTGTGTTCTTAGGCGTCGTACACTTTCCGACGAACCCGGCTGTATTTTCCTACCCGGGCGTCACAGACGTAGATCATCGAAGATAAATGCCGACAATGCAACGGCTGCTAGGTTCCCGCATTGATTCATCGCACCGCCGTGAATTGATTTAACGCTCGGGAATATCGAACGCCTCCCCCGGTCTTTTTTTCTTTTTTTTTCTTTCTTTTTCTTCTTCTCGCTCTTTGTTAGAGCGCCCGATCGCGATAACTCGAGAAGATTGCGCTCGATTCGGACCAACGGTGTACTCTTTCGAATCGCGAATTCGCGACCGATGGTTCTCATTAGGGTGTTTCTCTTGTCCAGGGCGTTGGACGAGAGAATTTTCAAAATTATACTCGAGAAAAGGGAAGAAAATTTTAACATTCTAATTGATTCTTTTCAAGATACCGACGACTCCTCTCGCGAGAGAATTTTCGAAATTACACTCGAGAAAAGGGAAGAAAATTTTAACATCCTAATTGGTTCTTTTCAAGGCACCGACGACTACTCCGATGAAAGAGTTTCCGAAATTACGGTCGAGGAAAGGGTAGAAAATTTTAACCACCCCGAGTGATCGATCTTTTCTTCTAGACACAAACGACTCGTCCGGTTCGGATCTAGATTAGGTTCAGATCCGAGGAAAGTCCCGATCGGAGTGTGTCAGCTTTCGTAATAACATCCGACGGAAGGTAAGAAAATTTTAACGATCGCGAGCCAGCCAATCATTTTTCTCGCTCGAGACGCAAACGACGTGTCCCACGGGAGAGCAGTATTTTGTAAAGACAGTTGCGCGTAACAGGTGTTCGAACGGTCGGGGCGTTTATTTTGTAAAAACGTTATTGCGTATTGTGCTCGAGAAAGGAAAGGAGCACGAATAGATCGGGAAACGTAGGACCGTTATTCGTTCGCGAAGGGTACAATTGGAATCGTTTTCGCGAAAACACCATTCTTTCTTTCTTCTTCTCTCTCTCTCTCTCGAACGAGAAACTCCAAGGACGAGGGGACCGTTAAAGTGACCGATGGAATTGCAGTTCCACGCGATTGCACTTATCTGCGAGTAAGTACGAGTAGCGCGTGACGAGAACCTATTCGAGAACTCGGTAGCCATTCGATTCTACCTGGTGACGTTCTTCGTTCGATCGGCGGGACACCCGGTGCATCGAATCGTTGAAAAATTTCATACTGTCCGTACTCGATGTAGAACGAAACGAATAATTTCTCGCGGTAAAGACGATTTCATTACGACGATCGCGAATAATTCTATCTACCCTGGTAGGGATCGGGATCGCTGCGTCTCGATTTCTTTTTCATTCGAATTTCCGTCGTCAGCCGGAATCGGCGGGGAAATGAAATTCCGGGGAGAGAAAAGCGAAGCGTAATTTCCCTTCTGGGAGACCTGCAGCGGCGCTGTTAGCAACAATGGCTCGCGTGCCCCTCTATGAATAAGTGATTCCCCTTCGAACGCGTATGCGAAAAGTCTAGACCGAGGCGAGGTACAGGTGCGACGACTCCCACGGCTTCGAGGATCGTCGCCGATACGCGTTCCCTTGCCTTCTTCGACGAGAGACCGTTGCGCGTTCCCGTACGGTGGTTCCGTTTTGTTTGAACGAAAATCGTGGAATTTTCGAAATAAATAAAAAAGAAAAAAACACACACACGCGCGCTTTTGTTCCTCTTCCCGCGAAACCGAAAACCGACGACGACGACGACGAATCGTTTCTTCGTGGTTCGAGTGCACGCTTCGGCACGAGGCACTCGTCGATTTTCCACGACCTTTCCGCGAGGCAGGCTTGCTGCTTCGAGGGAATAATTCATCCGTAATAATTGTTATTGCCCGCTACCGCGGGAGCAAGCGCGTGGGTGTTCTATTTTTTGCGAGGTCGTCCTCCGTGGTGCGGAAACCGTGTCGTTGGTTCGATTCGAGTCGTTCATCGACAATGCTACCCGTTCACGCGGTTGGTGAAACTACCGGGGACGATCTGGAAACTGTCTTTGGAGAAACTGTTTCCATCCGCGAGAGGATAACGATGGAAATGGGGGATTTTTTTTTTTTTACTCATTATGGGCTCGTTCGCGTTGCTTTCGATTCGAAGGACAAGGAGAAACGTACGATCGCGAGGGAAAATATCGCGTGGACTCATCGGGAACAAATCTACATGGGCCCTGTGTCCTTGCGACAAATATTATCCACTCGAATCGCCAAGTTCCTCGATAAAAGTCGATCCTTATTCTGCTCTAAAATTTTTCGTTTCTCCTTGGACTATTTCGAGCATTGTGGAAGAGTATTCAAGTTGGGTATCGATTCTATGGTCGAAAGGACGACTATAGTGTCCCGTGTCGTTGCACCAAAAATTAACCTATTCGAATCGCCAAGTTCTTCAAGAAACATGGATGCTTATTCTCCTCTAAAATATTTCGTTCCTCCTCGAACTGTTTCGAGCACTGTGGAAGAGTATTCAGGCTCGATATCGATCCTATGGTCGAAAGGACGACCATGGTGTCTCGTGTCGTTGCACAAAAAATTATCCATTCGAATCGCCAAGTTCCTCAAGAGAAGTGGATCCTTATTCTCCTCTAAAATTTTTCGTTTCTTCTAGAACCATTTCGTGGAAGAGTATTCTGCCTCGATATCGATCCTGCGGTCGAAAGGAACGACCATGGTGTCCCGTGTCGTCCCACCAGAAATTAACCTATTCGAATCGCCAAGTTCATCAAGAAGTGGATCCTTATTCTCCTCTAAAATTTGTCGTTTCTTCTAGAACCATTTCGTGAAAAAGTATTCCGGCTCGATATCGATCTTATGGTCGAAAAGAACGACCATGGTGTCCCGTGTCGTCACCAAAAATTAACCTATTCGAATCGCCAAGTTCATCAAGAAACATGGATCCTTATTCTCCTCTAAAATATTTCGTTCCTCCTCGAACTGTTTCGAGCACCGTGGAAGAGTATTCTGTCTCAATATTGATCCTACGGTCAAAAGGACGACCATGGTGTCCCGTGTCGTCACCAAAAATTAACCTATTCGAATCGCCAAGTTCATCAAGAAACATGGATCCTTATTCTCCTCTAAAATATTTCGTTCCTCTTCGGATTGTTTCGAGCACCGTGGAAGAGTATTCAGGCTCGATATCGATCCTATAGTCGAAAAGAGGACCATGGTGTCTCGTGTCGTCGCCAAAAATTAACCTATTCGAATCGCCAAGTTCTTCAAGAAACATGGATCCTTAATTTCCTCTAAAATGTTTCGTTCCTCCTCGGACTGTTTCGAGCATCGTGGAAGAGTATTCAGGCTCGATATCGATCCTACGGAGGTCGAAACGACGAGGAGAGTGTTCAGGCTCGAAGGAGCGGTGATGGTCCCGTTCCTCGGTTGTGTTTTGCGCGGCTCGAGACGCAGGACGTGGGATCACCGGCGACTTGTAGCAAAAAGTAGATGCCGTGTTTACGAGCGGCATTACCCGGCCCTCGGGTCGGTTAATTGCAGCGGCGATTTCGCCCAATAAAGAACTGAATTGCCTGCCGTTCCTCGGAAAACATCGGGCACCGAAGGATTTATGTCACGGGCCGGCGAAAAACAGGATACGTTTAATACCTTAACGACCCTGTTCCGCTCGCCCCGGTCGTCGCATCCATTAAAAATTTTATCGCATTTCTCGATAGATGAACGATTAAATGAACAAAAGGAACCGAGTGCTGGGTTTCTTTGATCCGGGAAGAAGTCGTTTGTACCAACGGTAGAAAACTTATTGACCCTTTGAACTCGGGAGGTGACCCTCGATCACCACTCGATTTAGCGTACTTCCTTCAATTCGGGTAAATTTTGTCACTTGAAATTCAAATTGGAAATTAGGTATTACACTCTTTCAAGATGTAAACATATGTATGTCAAGTATCGAAATAAAAATATTCCATTCCGTATTAATTTTGCGATTTAAAAGATTTCATCGAGACGCCAGTTTCAGGTAGCAGAAACGCTTCGAGTGCAAAGGGTTAAACCTAGTGTCCAATGGAACTGTAACCATTAAAATACAACCGAAACTCTCTCGTCTTTCGTCCTTAGAATTGGCCAAAGTCTCGAAAATCTTCTCTGGTGGGGGGACAGATTACGACCAATGACTCGTCTCTCTTCGATATGTATCCCCACTCTTCGTACAGCTAGTGTCTTTGTCTAAAAGCAGTCAACGGAAACAGAGCGAGCGATGTTGAGGATGCAACTTCTCTCCTCGGAGAAGTTACAATTTTGGAGATGTAGGAAGAGTTGACTGTAATTGGCCAGTGATACCCAAGTATCTTTCCTTGCAACGTTGACAGCTTCCACCGACCTTGGTAAGCGAATTTATTCCACTTTGGATGTTCAGGCTCTTCCAGTTTGACTTTCCCAGAAAATCGGTGTTGTTCCCTCCTGTTGATCGTGTTATCGTCCATTGGTCAATCTTTCTTAATTTTTGGTTGCGTTCCTCGGATCTTTCTCGATCTCTCGCACAGTGGACTCTGATCGAACGCTTCGAAGCTAAGGACACCGAGACTTCCATTTACCGGTTCTTTGCACCTAGTAGGTTGTTCGATAAGTTTTATCATTATTTCCATTGTGAAAAGAATACTACGACACTTGAACGTTCGAACAACAGTAAATATACCACCGAATCGAAGGATCTACACGAAACTCCACGCATGTTCGTCGAACAGTAGTATCTTTTAGAAAAAATAAAACAACGAATTGGATTCTTTGCAATTGTTAGGTTGTTCGATAAGTTTATCATTTTTTCCATTGTGAAAAGAATACTACGACACTTGAACGTACGAACAACAGTAAATATACCACCGAATCGACGGATCTACACGAAACTCCACGCATGTTCGTCGAACAGTAGTATCTTTTAGAAAAAATAAAACAACGAACCGGATTCTTTGCAATTATTAGGTTGTTCGATAAGTTTTATCATTTTTTCCATTGTGAAAAGAATACTACGACACTAATCGACGAATCTACACGTAACTCCACGCATGTTCATCCAACAGTAGTATATTCGAAAAAAATACACCAACAAAGCCAGATAACTCCGTTTCTTATCGAACGACGAAACTTATCGAGCAAGATATTACTTCTCGACGAACGATGAGTTTCGAGGATCGATGAAATCGTCGTTCGTTCGATCTACGTTGACGAGAGAAAACTCACCGAAAAGACGTTTCGTTCGCTGTCTCAACCTGTTGAAACGAGAGGTACCGGACACGGTGTTCGCGTTGACCTAAAAGCACGGTGCATACTTTTGTTCGTTGCGCGTCGCGCGGCGAATGGAACGGGCCCCCGGTTTCGAGTCGTGGTTCTTGCACAGACAACATCCGCATAGGCGTAGAAAACACGCGAGACGATACCCGTTGTTCACGACCTACGGCAACAACAATGGTGTAACGACCGAGGCGTGAATCAGCGTCGCTCGATAAGATTACAACGCCGCGCACCGAGTACGCGGAGAGCACAGGTGCTTTTCCGCAAGCGAGACGACACACGCTGCAAAACCGGCTCGCTTCTCGCCAATTTTAATATGCAAATGCGTTTCTCGTTGGCGAGGTTGCTCGTTTAACGAAACGCAATTTTCAACGGGGAAAAACACCGACGCGTATCGATCATTGGTCAACGTTTCGAACGGTACTTATTCGTTCGTTTCCAAGGAACTTAGTAGTGTAGCGGACCTCTTCGGATAGTTTCGGGGACGTATAGCTATGCGTCGAAAACGTAATTTGACGCGCGACAGTCGCGCGGAGGACACGGTGCCGTGTAACATAAACAGGCGAATCAGCTTATCGTTGCCGGCGAAGGACTGCACTTGACTAGACGAGTTACCGGTCTCCGAAAGAGGCCGATCGTGAGAATCGGCTTCGAGAACAGCAGAGCGGCGGTCGAAGGACGGTAAGCAGAGGTCGCCCGTATGATAAAGAACGAAGCCAGATCCTTTCCGTCCGCCGAACTATTCACTCGACTTTCACTCGCTTCGTGTCAATTATTTAATACCTACCTACCGTACAATCCCCAAACACGAGTTCTCGTTACCGCGTTTTTATTACCGAGGATCCTTTCGCGATCGTGGCAAACGCATCGCGGAGAAAACAGGTACAGATTTAACGAGTGGAGAGTCTGGAATAAATTCAATAAACAGAGGACAAGGAATACAATACGACGAGGATTGTACACGCTTGAACGTGGAATACGTGTAAATGTAACGAGCGGAGGAGACACAAGAGGCGCGAGTACTCGCTCGCTCGAGCGAAATTACGCATAAATGTTCTCCTCGACGTGTTTCGAAAGGAAACCGGTGACCCAGAAAGAAAAATCTAAGCCACGATGGGTCTCTGTCTCCGTGTAGTAGATGGTTATTTTCGTCGGTTGTTGGGATCCAAGGCGTTCCGTAAAAGTTCGCGTCGCGGCTCCAAAGTCGATACGGCTATTAGAAAACTTTGAATACAAACGTCGAGTCGGCTATTATGGCCGTTCGAGCGTAAACAGACTTCGAGACGTTCGAATCGGGTCGTATGCGAGCCGCGTCCTCGCAGCGGGTTGATTCGATTCGAAACGCGGACGAACGTAACAACACGCGTTCGATATCTACCAAGAAGGAACGCGAACACGACGTTGATACCGAGAAGGAGGAGAGGTACACAGGTATTCTCGGCGCGGAAGAAACGGAGCGTAGTATTTTTAAGATTCGTGTTTCGAGCGACGTTGAATCGGGAACGCGGACGAACGCCGCGTGTACTTCCGCGTGATGCGAAAACACGGTTGCGCGATACGTGAAACAGCGTCGAAACTTTCAACAATATTTCCCTCCTCACTTCTTTATTTTTTTTCGCGACGTTCTTCGAAAACAACCGCGTAGAAAACTCTCTCGATCCTTTGTCTCTTCTTCCTGTTTCGCGCGACGTTTTCCAACGCGCGTCAAAAGTGTCGAGAGTTTCGTAGGATGTATTCGTCTCGTACGCGCGGAAATTAACAAATTTTTAATCGCGATCGTAAGCTGGATTACGCGCGCGATACGTGAAACCGTATCGAAACTTTCAACAATTCCCCGTCTTCTTCACTTCTTTCTTTTTTTTTTCGCGACGTTGTTCTTCGAAAACAACCGCGTAGAAAACTCTCTCGATCCTTTGTCTCTTCTTCCTGTTTCGCGCGACGTTTTCCAACGCGCGTCAAAAGTGTCGAGAGTTTCGTAGGATGTATTCGTCTCGTACGCGCGGAAATTAACAAATTTTTAATCGCGATCGTAAGCTGGATTACGCGCGCGATACGTGAAACCGTATCGAAACTTTCAACAATTCCCCCTCTTCTTCACTTCTTTCTTTTTTTTTTCGCGACGTTGTTCTTCGAAAACAACCGTGTAGAAAACTCTCTCGATCCTTCGTCTCTCCTCCCTGTTTCACGCGACGTCTTCCAATGAAAGCGAAACACGCGTCAAAAGTGTCCGTCGAGAGTTTCGTAAAATGTATACGTCTCGTACGCGTAGAAATTAACAAATTTTTAATCGCGACGTAAGCTGGATTACATGCACGAGCACCGAGAAGAAAACGCGTGATACGTGAAACCGTTAAGAAACTTTCAACAATTTTCCCCCCTTACTTCTTTCTTTTCTTTTCGCGACGTTGTTCTTCGAAAACAACCGCGTCGAAACTTTCAACAATATTCCCCCCTTACTTCTTTCTTTTTTTTCGCGACGTTCTTCCAAAACAATCGCGTAGAAAACTCTCTCGATCCTTTGTCTCTTCTCCCTGTTTCACGCGACGTCTTCCAATGAGAGCGAAACGTGCGTCAAAAGTGTCCGTCGAGAGTTTCGTAAGATGTATACGTCTCGTACACGCGAAAATGAACAAATTTTTAATCACGATCGTAAGCTGTATTACGCGCGATACGCGTCTTGCGAAACACCGCGCGGCTTCGCGAAGAAAACCGGTATGTACGCGCGGTGTACGGTGGTAAAGTTTAAGAGCTGTTTACCGCAGTCACGTTTCGCTCGCAAGGTCCCGCCGAGGAATAAAAATGTTTTAATTATGGGGTAGCAGCGAAGAAGAGTGGGGTGGGGAAGATACAGAGCTGGTTTCCACCGCGGGTTGTTGTTTCGTTCGCGGCGTTATTTACGGCAACGATGACGATTACGGTTTTGTAAATACACCGGGCCCCTTATCTCGGCACGTTTTCACTAACCGGCGAATCGAAAAATACTAAACGAGGCACCGACCGGACGTTTGTTTGCCATCCGCGACGCGTTTCGTAATCGGCGCGATCGAATCGGGGAGAAGGGGACAGGGGACAGGTGTTTTCCGCGTAACATTCATTTTCGCGAGAAAGAGGTCACGCTCCAGGTGCTCGATCGTCGTTGACAGTCGAACAACGCGAGAGGAGAGAAAGAAAAAAAAAAGAAACAAAAAAAAATTGCTACGTTACAACGCGACGGTTTCACGAACCGTCGAACCGGCACGTGCACTGTTGATAAAAAAAAAAAAAAAAGAAAAAACAACAACGCCGCGACGTTCTTGGCGCACTCGCGGCAACTCGTCCTATGCCATAACTCGATACTCGTTTGCAAGCTTTTTACGTTTCGGTCGTGTATTCGCCGCGAGCACGCCGCGCGAAATTGATTTATTTCGGTGCAAGGGTCGACGAGAGAGCGTTACGGATCGTGAAGCGTCGGACAACTTTGGATTTTTCAAAAGTATAGCTACCTTTCGTTCGATAACCGAGGGTGAACGCCCAGGTGACGTCTTCCACGCAAACGGACGACGAGAGCTAATCTCTCGCTGTTGTTTCACAAAAATAGTACTCGATCTTCGGTTTCGTTCATCGAATAAGACGGAACGTCCGGATTAAGTTTCATGCTGGAGAATACTCTCCAGAAGTAGCGCTCGCTCTTCCGTTACGCTCGATGACTAAGGGAGAAAGAGATTACGTCTCCGACAGATACTTTCCGAAAGTAGAATTCGTTTTTCACCCAGCGAACGAATTAGAACGTTCGGATTGTGTTTCATTCTAGAGAACACTTTCCAAAAGTAGCACTCACTCTTCCGTTACACTCGATAACTAAGTGGGAAAGAGATTACGTCTCGTTCCGGTAGATATTTTCCAAAAGTAGAATTCCTTTCTTTCGTCCAGCGAGTAAGTCGAATCGTACAGATTACGTCTAATTCTAGAGAACACTTCTCAAGAGTTACGTTCACTCTTCCGTTACGCTCGATGACTAAGGGAGAAAGAGATTACGTCTCTGAGAGATATTTTCCAAAAGTAGAATTCGTTTCTTTCGTCCAACGAATAAGTCGAAACGTCCAGATTACGTCTAATTCTGGAGAATACTTTTCGAAGTAACATTCACTCTTCCGCAGAGATTGGATCTCTACCAGATATTTTCTAAAAGTAGAATTCACTTGTTTCACCCGGTAAGTAAGAAATAAGGTCGAGTTTACCTAGCTGAGATTTTTCAAACAAACGATTCACCCAACAAACAAGAACGTCGATTCGACGTAGTTCCAATAGTTATTTAACATAGTCTCGACATTTGTTTTCCAAGAGTATTCGCTCATCTGTTTCGTCCAAGTTCGAATTACATCTTTGACACTTTCGATGGTAATTGGGTCTGATCCACTGTACTCGAACCAAGGTTCATCTTAACGGAGAAACCTTCGGTGATCAATCGAGTTCCGAAATCCGTAGGAAAAATTGTCGAGCCGTGGACGATCCCATCGGCTCGTGTGCCTAACAACTCCATCGAGGTTGTGTCTCCGATCGAATCGTCTTTTCGAGCGGCTCGATTGATAAAACCAATCGAGGCACCGAGCTGGAGATTCCTGCTTGCAATAAACGCATACAGACGCGGGGCTACGGACACTCGTTTCGCACAAACGAGGGACAGATCTCGTACAGAGGTCCGGTTGTTCGCAAAATGCCGAAGGCACGTCGGACAGATGGCGGTTTCGCGAACACAAAGGCGGACCGACGCGACCGCAGGAGTTCTCTCTGTGTGCATCGTTCTGTTTTGCTCGGCCAAGGAGACACGAAAAACCGACCAAGGTGGACAGACGGACGAACGAACGGACGGAGCTCTCGAGGAGGGGCTGATTCCTGTATTTCCACGCTTCTCCGTCATCCATCCCGTCCGTCCCCCGAATAAGTTGGCCAGGAGATTGCTATTGACACAGGACACTGGAATCTCGCGGAACGCACACCCGAAAGCGTCTCGAGTTCTCTCGTGTTTCCGCTCGCGCGAACTCCTGACCACGGTTTCACGGGGAAACGAGTCACCTTCCCGATCATTGCGGAGAAATTTCCCCGTATGCGAGGAAAATCGTCGAGAGATCTGCCTATCGGATAACCTTGTACGTATTTTTCGCCGTACGAGTGATATTATTCATTTGGTGGTCGATGGTGCAACTGACCTCCGAATCAAGCGTTCGGCGCGACCAGTTGCACCGCGTTACGGCGAGTCGAGGAAAATTTTGGCACGGAAGCGAACCTTGTGTAAATATTTTCGTAGCTGTCACGGTGAGCGAGGTTTCGAAAGGAATGTTGTCTTCTTGAACGGTGTGCTGTACGTTTTTACGCGACACGGTACGACACGGTGTGCGTTGAAACGAATCGAGCTGCCGACCGAGTCATTTCCGGAAGGACGTGAAATTGTGGAAAATCGAGAGTCGAATCGTTCCGCGTGTTCTTCGCTAAGTTTAGAGCCGGAAATGAGCACGTAACATTCTTTTCAACGTACATAAAAGATACGTGTAAAAAGATAGGGTATTTGGAAAAATTAAATTGCGTTTAAAGACTGGTTCACCGGGTAGGAAAGCATATTTACGTTAAATACATCTATCATCGCGCCGAATGTCTTTCGATGGAATATTTCCTAGTTTCTTAAAACATATTTCACTGTATCGGGACACAATAGACACCCTGTGTATTTACACAGGACGTCGTATTCGGTTTTCAATTTTCAACGACGATCGTCCCTGTGGACGCCATCCCCGAATGGTCTTTTGTGTTTCTTGCGCACGGGGGAGTTTTTCCATTAACCGTATTCTCTCCTCTATTTTTCCGCACGCCGGAAATTCTCGACTCACGCGCGATGGTTAATTCGGTTCCGGTGGTTTCCGCGCGAGTCGAATTGCACCGAATACGATGCAACTCGGCGGGAAAGATAGTTTTCGAGCCGTCACGAGCAAATGCAGCGTCGCGAGCAAATGGTCCAGTTGCTCGTAAAAACGATCGAAATTCGTTGGAAATTTCTTTTCAGAAACGACAGTTTTCAAACGTTGCTCTTTCCTTCGCGAACGAACCGTTAACAACGCAACAACGTTGTTTGTGATCGCGGATCGTCGAAGACACGCGAATGTCGGAGATGCTAGCTCAAGGACAACGCGGCTGTGCGCAGAATTTCCATTTCTGGAAGTCGCAGCTGCATCGATTCATAAATAATTCCCTCGTGCTAGATACGTGCACGGGAAACGATGAACGCAGCAACGATGAACTTTCAAGGATTTTCCTGAATCACTCCGTTTCCGTAAGGAGCGGTTCCTTGGAATTGTGTTTACTCGCAGTTTCATTACGTCGTGTTAAATACATTTACACGCAAGTCCCTCGCACGGTTTCTCCCGCGGCGGTTGGATTTCAATTTACATCGATAAATCTTCACGAGACGAATCCCTGTTAACGTTATCATTGTCTGGCTCTCGAGTCGAATTCAATATCGAGACACTACCGATAATTTCGATCGATCGTACCAACTGAACACCAGAACTACCGACGATGAACTGTATCACTGTTCGTTCGTATCAGACCGCATACTTATTAATTCCACTATCGTTAGTCGCCTACTGTAACTGTAGGCAACCGTTAATAATCGAGTAATTTCAAACAGATGTTTCAAAGTTTCAAACAATGGGTGAAATTCATCCTGTTGGTGGTTCCAACGTTAATTAAAATTTTTTACGACTTGCATCCTTTGAGTCTAGCCTGGAATATCTACGTTTGTCGAAGACACATTCCAAGTGTGGTACAACTATAGTGTGTCTCGTGAAGGTTCCTCGAAGACAGAAAATGCAACGACCCAGGAAACCATCGAGGAGAGACGCTTCGAGTCGTGGAAGGCGCGTACCTTCCCGGGCGTTGTTCGATGATGTCGCTTCCGGTTTACGAGTGTCTTTACGGAGTCCCACGGTTCGGAGTCACGGTGATTTGGATTTCTCGTGAGTCACCGCCGCCTACGTTTTCGAGCAGCTGCGCTAGACTTCCTGTTTCCACATTTACATTTTACGGCTTGTTCGTTCGTTCGCTCGCTCGCTGGCGCGTACAGGGGCTGGATGCCTATGGACGTTCACGAATTTCACGAATCGTTTTTCACGGGGATCGTTCGCCAACGGAACGAGTACTACCATTCTCGATGCTCCGCGAGAACAAAGAAAAGAATTCACGTACATCCTCCATAGTTTGGCGAGAACGATCGCCATTTTTCACCGAAGTGGCCACGATTTCCTCGACCGGCCCCTTTTAGAGATTGCGAGCTCTGTTATTTCTATACTTAATACAGTCGAAGCCCTTTCGTCGATGTCTGGATTCTACATACTGTTAAAAATACGTTAAAGAACAGATCGAACGCCTCAGCTGGCCCGATTCGAGACACAAGGCCCGTTATTTTTATTTAGAAGCTTTCTATAGAAGTTTTCGAGCGTTTACCGCTCTAGAGTGCAATGTACAAAATCCATAACATTAAAAGACCATATTTCACCGAAACACCTCGATTCCATCTATATGGTTTTCAAATTAGATTAAACGAAAATTGAACGTATACATAATATAGGTTTACATAATTTTAAAAGCACGTTAAACGAAAGTTGAACTTCTCAGGTAGTAGAATCACCTTTGTCTTTCATTTTTTTTTTCTTTTTTTATAAAATATGACCGAGAAAAGGTCAGGGGCCCCTCGAGCGTGGGTCCTAAGTGGCCCGAGGGTACTGGTCCGTTTCCTCGCGTTATCCTTGTTCCGATCTTGACGTATCGCCGTGATTTGACGGAGAGAAGGGTTCTCCGTGCGCGAGCAAGCGCGAATCACGCTTCGTAGCTCGCGGGGCAACCAAGAGGATCGAACAACGTCGCCAGGGGGGACCGAAGAGGGAAGTGGCCCATCGGACGGAACTCGAAAAGGAATTCGATTGTGTCCGAACAATGCGTTCCGTTCCACCGAAACGGTTGCTATCTGGATACGCGTGAAACTGAGATATCCCCTTGCTCCATTGTTCCACATCGTTCACCTAGTCGTGACAAATAACTCGTGCGCGCCAAACCGGCACGAATTTTTTTGCCGCGAGTTTCTCCATGGAAAGCGTAGGGTACCAACTTCACCTTCCTTCTTGGTTTCGAATTGCGAGCTGAGCTCGTTTGTATCATTTTCGGAGAAGGTACCCACTTATGGTATCGGTGTCCATCTTGTTCCGTTTCGTTCCAAGTGTCGAGAACACGTAACGAAAGGAACGCGAGAGAGGTGCGAGCGAGACAGAGCATCCGCGAGCGAGCCTCGCTTTACATACTCGAGATACGAATTTTCGATAGTTACCTTTATCGTGTCCCTCTATTCCCAACGACGATTGCAAATAATTATATCGTGACTTTTATTCCCGTTGATCGGTATTTTAAGAATATTCTTCAGTTGTCGATAACCACAATCGGATATTGTATTGACGAGGGAGAACTGTGGTATTTATCGTCCGATCGAAACGGTGCGTACTTAAAAAAAACTTACAAATTAATCCACTTGGACGTCAAACCTTAAGTCACACCGATATTTGGGATTTCTAATTCTCTTTTTCACTTGTAATTCGTCACTCGATACTCTCTGCTTTTCATCTCAAAGAACACGTCGATTCTTTGAACGCCTTTCGCGATTCGATTGATCACGTTTCTCGAACTGTCTCATTTTCCTCTCTAATTCGACGCTCGATGCTTTTTGCTTCTGCTTTGAAGAAATTTGAGAAAAGAAAAATTTAATTCTCCGTTGAGGAAAAAAAGAAATAGTCGACTCTCTTTGAATTTTATGAGGTTTTCCCGACGGATCGATGAAAATCGGTCCGAACGCGACTCCGTTTGGATTATTTTGCAATTATACGGGTGCTCGAATCGCGGAGGAAGTTTCGAGACTCGAGGGGGTCGGTGGAGAGGGGGTTGAACCCGAGAGTAGCCGCGAGTTCGCGATCGTTGGGAACGGAAATGGAAAGTTCTGGTTCCGGATAAAGTGCCTGGAGGGGAGAGGTCGCTTTGAAAGAGATTAACGAAGACCTATTTGGTCGATCATATTTCAAGCGCTGTCCCGACGCAAAACTTGCATCGTTTTACGAAAGAAACGCGCCTCTTCGCGTGTCATCCCTCCTCGGGACGAAGTTTCCGCGAAAACAACAGGCGGAGAGTTATCTACGGAGTCGAACAACGGGACGAGCGTCCATTTTGAAGACGACGAAGAAATGTCTACCGAAACGAGTACACGATTCGTGCATCTTCGTTAACGAACTGTGACGTTTCGGACCGAACCGATAGGATGCAAGCTGTGCAAATTGGATGGAAACTTTCAAACGAGTTTTTTTTACAAGGTGGCCCGTAAATCGTGACACAAATGGGGGTCAGGTTGATTCTGCAGCTCGCTGTGAGAACGAGAATCGACAACGAAATTGCATCCGAAGGTGTTTCGAGAAATGCATTCGAAAATCGACCGAATGCATCCAAGAAACTTTACCTGTTTGGTAAGGGATCGCTCCAAGTGGAAACTACGACACCAAGAAACCAGAAAACACGAATGATCCTTGACATTGTATCACGTGCAACAACGACCTATCACGAAATCCGTAACGTCTGTTAATTAGGTGCACTCGATCTTCAAGTGCACGCTTCTCGAAGAAACCAAACCTTCGATGGAGGTTCTTTCTCTTCGATTCTTTCTGTTTCATTTCGAGTTGTAGAATCTCCCTGACTCTGTACCACGGATCGCCTTGTACGTTGAAAAGACGTTGAGAAAATACGAACCGATTTCCACTGGTGTGCAGTGGTGGACGATTCGAAACGGGTACACCGAAACGTAAACGCAAAAGTAAGAAGTCGAGGAATCTGTGACGGGTCGAGTCGACGGAGAGGATCGCTGTGTCCTCGGGTTTGTTCGTTATTTCGAAGTGTATCCTTCGGAACGGAAACAAGGGCAATTCTTTTTTCTTTGTGATTTTTTTTTTCTTTCTATTTCCTTTACGTTCGCACGGTTCGCTGCTCGATTCGCATCCCCGAGGAACGATCTTTCGTCCTTCTTTATCTTTCGATTTGTTCCGATGAGTTCTCGGTAAACTGACTCGGCTTGACGGAAGGCGAAGGAAACGAACCGGATTCTCAATCGGATCGAACCTCGTTGAACGATGCCCGTTCTCATCGCGAGGTTCTTTCTCCTCGTTTTTCCTCGCCGTCCGATTCGATCCTCGAAATTGATGGCTCGAAAGCCCTTCTTCCTGCGGTTCACGATTCATCGGCGTGTTCTGAATTCTTCGAGACCGAAGCCGAGCCCGTCGTACGACGCTCGTCGATCCAATCGCCGACCTAAAAACTTCGAATTAACATTCGCCTCGATTTATTCGTTACCTACTCGAAGGGTACGAACACCCCGAACCGGAGCCAGTGCTGCCTTTATTATCGCGAAACTGGGTAAGATAACAGGACGTTGGGTCCAACTCGTCGAGGTTTGAGTTTTTTTAAATTGATAATATTGTTCTCGAGCTTGAAATTTTGGAAAGTTCGTATTTAACGGTGTAGCGCAATTTGTTGATCTTTGGAGGTTCTAGATAACAGTGTTACTGTTACACTGTAACGAAGTTGCGTGTGGATATAAAATGGCACAATTTTTGTACGTTTAATTTTTGTACGTTACTTACTATTTTTAAATAGGTAATATTATTGTCCTCGAGCTTTAAATTTTGGAAAGTTCCTATTTAACAATTTGGCACAAGTTTTCAATTTTTAGAGATTCTACGTAACAGTGTCTTATATGGATAAAGAATGGCACAATTTTTGTAAGTTTAATTTTTGTACGTTACTTACTATTTTTAAATAGGTAATATTATTGTCCTCGAGCTTTAAATTTTTGAAAGTTCCTATTTAACAATGTAGCGCAACTTTTCAATTTTTAGAGATTCTACGTAACAGTAGAATCTTGTATGGATAAAAAATGGCACAATTTTTGTAAGTTTAATTTTTGTACGTTACTTACTATTTTTAAACAGGTAATATTATTATTTTGGAGCTCTAAATTTTGGAAAGCTCCTATTTAACAGTATAGCGCAACTTTTCAATTTTTAGAGATTCTACGTAACAGTGTTTTGTATGGATAAAAAATGGCACAATTTTTGTGCGTTACTTACTATTTTTAAATAGGCAATATTATTATTTTCGAGCTTTAAATTTTTTAATTTAAGCTCGATATTTAAGCTTAATATAAAAAATGTTACAATTTTTGTAAATTTAATTTGTGTACGTTACTTACTATTTTTAAATAGGTAATATTATTGTTCTCGAACTTTAAATTTTGGAAAGTTCCTATTTAACAGTATAGCGCAACTTTTCAATGTTTAGAGATTCTACATAATAGTATCTTGTACGGATAAAAAATGGCACAATTTTTGTACGTTTAATCATTGAAAAGGAAGATAAACGAAAGCAGTAGGCGCAAGGTCAGCGATATTGGATGAAATTCTATGTCGAAAAATAAAGTCGTAATAATAGTATAGATATTACGATGAAAATAGTAGTGTCTGCTTTATCTCGGTAAGGTGTCGCGGAGGCATCAAAAGTAGATCGTTAAAAAAAAAAATGAACCCTTTCGTATCGTACGATATTCCTAAGAAACGGACACTCTGTAGAGCAATTTAACATCTTACGCAAGTACCGATGCAACTTGGATGAAAGTAAATTTCACGGGATTGGAATTCAGCCTCGATAATTTCAGTTCGGAAAGTATAAGAGTAACGACGGTGGTATCGATACGAGTAGAAAGTGTAACGATACGATAAGTAGTGCATCTTGCCGCGATAACCTTGCCGACAGTTCCGGCGAAAGAATCGACGGAGACAGGAGCGAAGCCGACATCGAAATAGAATAATCGTTGCCCCAGGAATAAAATCAACTTACTCTTTCTCGACTTCCTTTCGTTCTAGAAACGTAACAGAAATAGTTCCCAGTTTCTATACACCGCGTAGAAAAGTTTGCGATATTCCGGGGAGTCGCATTATCTTATAAAATCCGCCAACTGCGAACGGTATTCTTGCACTTTTCGTTACACGGAGTGTAACTCCCGTTTAAACAACGTTGAACGTTTCAATTTCTCGAAGATTCTATTTAAAATTGTAACCCACTTTTCATTTCTCAGAGATCCCACTTAAACGTTATCTTGTGCTTTTCGTTTCTCGAAGCTTGCCCGTTCAACGATATTAAGCGTTGAAATTTCTCAAAGCTTCTATTTAAAAATATGGCGCGCTTCTCAAGTCTCGAAGATCCCACCTGACAATATTTTGCGCTTTTTGTTTCCCAAAGCTTCCGTTGACTGGGATCTCTCGCGCTTTAAATTTCTCAAAGCTCCTATTCAACAATATGGCGCACTTTTCATTGTTCAGAGTATTTTGTACTTTTCGGTCACTCGAAGCTTCTGTTTAACTGTATCTTGTATCTTCGTTTCTCAAAGTTCCTATTTAACAGTATCTTACCTTTTAAATTTCTCAAAGCTCTTACTTAACAATCTGGCGCACTTTTCGTCTTTTGGAGATCCTGCTTAATAGTATTTTGTACTTTTCGTTTTTCGAAGCTTTTATTTAATAATACCACGGGCTTTTCGTTTCTCGAAGTAACTATTTAACAGTACTTTACCTTTTAAATTTCTCAAAGCTCCTACTTAACAATCTGGCGCACTTTTCGTTGTTCAGAGATCCTGCTTAACGGTATTTTGTACTTTTCGTTCACTCGAAGCTTCTGTTTAACAGTATTTTGTACTTTTCGTTTCTCAAAGTTCCTCTTCAACAGTACCTTACCTTTTAAATTTCTCAAAGCTCTTACTTAACAATCTGGCGCACTTTTCGTCTTTTGGAGATCCTGCTTAATAGTATTTTGTACTTTTCGTTTTTCGAAGCTTTTATTTAATAATACCACGGGCTTTTCGTTTCTCAAAGTTCCTCTTTAACAGTACCTTACCTTTTAAATTTCTCAAAGCTGTTACTTAACAATCTGACGCACTTTTCGTCTCTGAGAGATCCAGCTTAACAGTATTTTGTACTTTTCGTTCACTCGAAGCTTCTGTTTAACAGTATTTTGTACTTTTCGTTTCTCAAAGTTCCTCTTCAACAATACCTTACCTTTAAAATTTCTCAAAGCTGTTACTTAACAATCCGGCGCAATTTTCATCTTCCAGAGATCCAGCTTAACAGTATTTTGTACTTTTCGTTTACTCGAAGCTCCCATTTAACGATGTCTCGGGCTTTTCGTTTCTCGCGAGCGCCCATTCAACGTTATCTTGTACTTTTCGTTTCTCAAAGTTCCCGTTCAACGTTACCGCGAACCTTTCGTTTCTCAAAGTTCCCGTACGACGCGAAGTCGCATCTAGAGCAACATTTTCTCCCCATCGTTGATTCCCTTTTTCTCTACGATAGTCGCTCTCTGGTCTTTCGTAGCGCTTCGCGGACAGCTGTCGTTCGAGTTCACGGAACGCCATACGCGACACCATCTGGAAATGAAATTTAATAGGAAAACTGTTAATTAAGTCTGGCTAATAGACGAGAGGGGAGGTTACAGGCGTAGCCAGTAGATGGCTAACTGTGCCACCGTGTACGTGGATGTTAGCGTGGATCGCGATGCGAGGACGACGGTACGAGGCTTTTATGGCTCGCGAAGCTAATAAGGTCGTGCAATACGGGCAATATCGAGGGTGGCGAGATCGTCGGGTAACGGTCTCCGGAAACTGGCCTCCGTGGATCAGCTCGTATCCTTAACCGTGGAAAATGTCGTGCTCGAAGCTACCATCGACGTCGTCCCGATGATATCCCGTGTTTCGACTCGATCCAAGCGCCGCTTTACGTCCAAGGATTCGATTCGAACCCAAGAACCGAACTTACGCCTGTTCTCTGTCCGGAAGTCGACGATCCTGTCACGTTCTACCGTGAAATTTCACCACCGTGTTCTCTCGCGTGTCTTTCGTTCGAAAATCTTCCACTCTGGTTCCTTTCGGGCAACGGAGTCCCGAAATCCGTCATTCCTGGCCCCCCAAATAATTGGAGAAAGAAAGCGAACGAAGAACGTCGGCAAAAAGTCGCAAGGACCGGGACAAAGAGTCAGAGAGTTCAGAGGGAGGGCGAAGAAGAGCCAGGGCGAAAGGGAAAAAAGTGGGGTGCTTGGAGCGAGGCCGGGCGAGGGTGGCGAGCGAACGAAAGAACGAGAGAGAGAACCTAGAGAGTGAGAGAGAGAGAGAGAGAGAGAGAGAGAGAGCACATCCGCGTACTCGTATTGAGATGTATCCCTGTATCTGTATCCCTATAGAGAAGGCCCGCTCGTCGCCATGGCGACCGTATCGATCCCCACGGCCGCAGAGATATGTACGAAACGATTCACAGTTAGCGAATTCCATCCCCGGGGCGTTAATGCGAGTAGGCTGCGGATTTGCGAACTCCTAGCTCGCGAACGGTGCCGGTGTGCACCGACGACACTCGCGGTGTTCACTGGTCAACACTGCTCGATGTGTACCAGTGTTGAGGATAATCACCGTTTTCGGAGCTACGGATGGAGCTCTTCCGTTCACGAGAAAGATTCACGATGACTCCGATCTTCGCTTCTCTTCCGCGCGGGACCACAGTGTGCAACGTGTGCACCTTGGTGCATTCTACGCGCCTTGGTGCACTTTGTGCGCTTTGGTGTATCGTGGAACACTTTGGGGCAATTTGGAACCGTTCGTAGGGCCCGATGTTGACTACGGAGGGAAGTCGAGATTTTGATCTGGTGAAGAGACTATCGGAGAGTGGATGTCCACTTCTTGGACAACCAACGTTTGCAGAGATCTTTGGTAGTTGAGAGACTATTGGAGAGAGGATGTCCATTTCTCTGTGAGATCGTAGTTCGTTTTGGGGTACCTTGGAACTGTTTGCAGAGATCTCAGATTGTTGAGAGACTATCGGAGAGTGGATGTCCACTTCTTGGACATCTAACGTTTGCAGAGATCTTTGGTAGTTGAGAGACTATTGGAGAGAGGATGTCCACTTCTTCGTAAGATCGTAGTTCGTTTTGGGGTACCTTGGAACCGGTTGCAGAGGTGTCCGATAGTTGAGAGACTATTGCAGAGTGGATGTCCACTTCTTCGTAAGATCGTACTTCGTTTTGGGGAACTTTGGAACCGTTTGCAAAGATCTCAGATTGTTGAGAGACTATTGGAGAGTGGATGTCCACTTCTCTGTGAGATTGTAGTTCGTTTTGGGGTACGTTGCAACCGTTTGCAGAGATCTCCAATAGTTGAGAGACTATTAGAGAGTAGATATCCACTTCTTTGTGAGATTGTAGTTCGTTTTGGGGTACTTTGGAACCGTTTGCAAAGATCTCAGATTGTTGAGAGACTATTGGAGAGTGGATGTCCACTTCTCTGTGAGATTGTAGTTCGTTTTGGGGTACGTTGCAACCATTTGCAGAGATCTCCAATAGTTGAGAGACTATTAGAGAGAGGATGTCCACTTCTCTGTGAGATTGTAGTTCGTTTTGGGTTACCTTGGAACCGTTTGCAGAGATCTCAGATTGTTGAGAGACTATTAGAGAGAGGATGTCCACTTCTTCGTAAAATCGTACTTCGTTTTGGGGAACTTTGGAACCGTTTGCAAAGATCTCAGATTGTTGAGAGACTATTGGAGAGTGGATGTCCACTTCTCTGTGAGATTGTAGTTCGTTTTGGGGTACGTTGCAACCGTTTGCAGAGATCTCCAATAGTTGAGAGACTATTAGAGAGAGGATGTCCACTTCTCTGTGAAATTGTAGTTCGTTTTGGGTTACCTTGGAACCGTTTGCAGAGATCTCAGATTGTTGAGAGACTATTGGAGAGAGGATGTCCCATTCTCTGTGAGATCGTAGTTCGTTTTGGGGTACCTTGGAACCGTTTGCAGAGGTGTCCGATAGTTGGGAGACTATTGGAGAAAGGATGTCCACTTCTTCGTGAGATTATAATAAATTTCAAGGTACTTTGAAACCGGTCGTAGAACCGAACGTGGACCGTGGAAGAACATCGAGAATTGTACCTAGTAAAGAAAGTATTAAAGCAGATGTCCACTTCTTCCCAAGGGTTTTAGAATACACTTTCAGTGTGTATTTTGTTCGTTTTGGGGTACTTTGGAATCGGTCGTAGGACCGAACGTGGACCGTGGAAGAACATCGAGAATTGTACCTAGTAGAGAAAGTATTAAAGTAGATGTCCACTTCTTCGCAAGGGTCAGAATACACCTTCAGTGTGTATTCTGTTCGTTTTGGGGCACTTTGGAAATATTCACAGAACTGATCGTAGACTATGGAAGAAAGTCAAGAACAGTACCGAATAAAGTGTCCAGTTTCTTATCTCGCGTCGTGTTCCTTCCAGGTAGGTTAGAACCCTCTCCAAAGACCAAAATCCAAGTTCACAGTCGGAACAGTATCGACTGGAGACCACCCAGAAACTATCCCAATTGTGCTCGCTCGATACTAACACCTTTGTTTAATTCTACTCTTCGAAATAGAGTTGGTAAGCAGGAAAAGTCCAGTAAAAAAATCACCCGATTCACGTTCCCTTGAACTCTTCCCTTGTTTTTCTCTCGGTGGTATGCACGAGGAATATTCTCTTCCAAGCATCGCGATACCTAGGACACCGGAAGATCATCGTGGCTCGAAACTTGTTGCAATTTCTAGGAAAGTCTGCCGCGGATGTTTCGGGTTACTCTTGAGGGATAATTGGGTCGCCGGGTCAAATGGCTTGGATTTTAGCGAAGTTATTCCGAGTGTCGTTCCGTATCGAGTAGGTTTCGAGCTGGTTTACAGGGAGACTGTTGCATCGTCCCTGGAATTCTGACGAGGGGTTGGGGTAGCTTAGGGACGAGAACACCTGGACTTCGATTAGATATAATCGCTCCTGTTACGACCGTATGCTTCCACGTTGAAAGCACAAGGTTGTTTCGGTCGGTATCTCGCTTAGTCTAAAATTATTCCGGCGCGAAAGTTGTTCGATATGTGCCCGAGACTCACCGGTAGAAACTCACCGAATCGCGTAGACAGACGAGTCTTGGAGAACGAGAGGTTCGTTCGTGGTACGACCGAGCGAAAGATTTTCGCATTTTAATTTCGCGAATACACGCCCGGACAGGAGAGCAAGATTATACCCCGATCGGTACAAGGTACCAATGGATTGATTCTCGTGGGAGTTCGGAGCTAGCTATATAGCCCCAAGGGAGGGGAATCGAAGCGAAGTTAAATGTACCGATGTTTCCAGCATTTTCACGTTCCTCCCCGTATTTTCCATTCGTCGAAAGACGCTCGTAATCATACAAATGGACCCGTCGAATTAATATTCACGAGTAATCGTTGTTGCTCGCCGAGGAATTTTTCCATCGTTCGTTTTCATTTCTTTTTTTTTTTTGTTTTCATCGTTCGTTGGAATCCTTTGTCGAAACGATATAATCCGCGCCCGTGCGGGTAAAGGTAGAACCTCTCGTTTCGTTTTCGGTAATATTAAATCGCCACGATGATCTCTCTTCGTCTCTTTCTCTCTCTCTTTGTCCCGGATCGCGATGAATTTTCGAAAATCGAAAATAATCGTTTGTAAACTGTTTTCGTTGGCCAGGCGTTGATTTTCCTCGTTCTTCGGCAGCCGGCTCGCATCAATATTATTACTTCGTCATCTGACGGTTTACTCGGGGAATAGCGGAAACTTCCGTTTTCCATCGCGGATCGACGGTTTTTGAAAGTTAACTCTCGCCTTTCATCGCGATCCCTCTCACGTTTTCCCTTTTTTTCTTCCTTCGTCCCTTTCTCTCAACGGTTCGCTCATCCGACGGAGAACGCGGCTGGATAACATTATTTTAGAAACTTTTCTGTCCAGTGTTTTCCTCGCGATAAGCATTTCCGTCCGCTTCGCCTCGGGAATCAAATTTTTAACATTCAACGCGATTATTAGCTCCGGGCACGTCACGATTCATAACTGTTTCGCTAACAAACGGGAGAAATCGCTATTGTTTAACCCTGGTTTAATCAGCGGGTTTAAACGACCACGGAGAGACAGCGCGTGGGTCTAAACTGACCCGTGATGTGAAAACACTAACTCGCGCAAATATTTCGATTCTATTATTTTATCGTACGCTTCTTACGTTCCTATGGAAAGTCGTATTAACGGTGTAATTGATCAAGTTTCTCTGGGTCCGAATAGACCCACGCTTGGGTTCCAAACGGACCCGTAACTCGTCTCCCCAAATATTTCGAACGATTCGGTTAGTTCGTTACACTTCTGTTCGTTTCAAACGGTACAATTGAGCGCCACGAAATCTCTGTACCTGGGTCAGAGAAGACCCAGGCGTTGCACACCTCGGTACGTTTACTCGCTGAGCGAACTCTCGGATTTTCTTCGCGAGGATGGAAATATTCCTTTTGACCCGTGTTCGTAGCACGGTTCGTCTTCTTTTTCCACAAGGTTTTTGCCGTACGCCCTGAAAGTCTTTCGGGGTTGTTCTTTCCTGCGGAGAAAACCGACCATCTTCCACGGCCCCTGGATTACAGTTTCTCCTCGATTCATTCGGGAACCGTTTCATGCGCAGCTGCAACAAATCAACACCATCGTTCGTTTAATTCCTCGCCGCGCGTGGTATCAACCCTCCCGGTTCCAGGAGGGGCGCGTGTATATACGCCACGATAAAGTAGGCGTTTTGGGGGGAGGGTCGTGTACGTACGGGCCAAGAAAACACGAGCGTTCTCACGCACGCGAGCTCGAAGGAGATTCGTCGACGCGCGTGCTGCAAGAAAGAGAGAGAGAGAAAAAGAGTGAGTGAAATATTTGTACGACCTCTGGTTAGTGAAAATTAAGATCACCGTTATCGCGAACCCCATAACGAATCACCTCCAGCTCGAAAAAATTACGCGAATTCTCTGGACTGGATACTCGTCGACCTTCCACGTTCTTAATTCTTTCAATAAGTATCGAACGACACCCGTTAGATAGGCTATAAGCATCGAACGATCGTTCGGTGTCAACTCCACCGTTCTCGAGCCACTGCCTCGGGGATATCGTAATCGTACGACCCAGTCATTGAAAATCAAGATCACTGTTATCGCAACCTGGTACATTAATTACGTACAGCCGGTCGAGTTACGCAAGACGGAGTCCACCTTCACGGGGTCTCAATTACTGAAAAATACACGCAAATATTGTTCAACTCGTTGAACTGGTTCATGAAAAGCATCGAACATCGTTAAAGTTCCATCGACCGCGTCGATCGAGCTTTTTTCAATGAATATATCTAGCTCGCGAAGGTAACTGTCATTTATCGGGGGAATTTGTTTCTCCGCGGCCAAAAATTGTCGCTATGGTCGCTTGACGCGCGATACGTGCAAGTGACCGTGCAGGAGGCGATCTCCGTTCGTCAGTAGCAAGGGTCCGCTGCCTTACCGCGTCGACGAATAAACTTCTCCCCGAACTTTGATTATCGACGCGTTCTCCGTGCAGTTGCCGCGTAACTCGCGCCGGTTTCCGTGTCAATTTCACCTAAGCTGTTACGCGTAATTATGAAACGTGTTTCCCGATAACGACGAAACGCGTTCTCCGAACCGTCGAATTCGGGAGCCATTAGTATCGCGGGTCCCATTGACGTAGACGGATCGATCGTCGCCTCGAAAGGCAGCGGGTAACCCTGTTACTCGTCTGGAAAGCGTATCCATTACCGATTCTACGAGATCGCTTGGAAACACGGCCAGGGTCGACGGGGCTCGTTTTTCAGGTCACCGTGGTTGTTTCGTTGAATTTACTACGAAAGAGTCCGAGACGCGTGGAAGCGCCTCGAGACGCTCCTCCAGATTCCTCTGGACGAGTTTCGGAGCTTCTTTCCGAAACGAACCGACTGTTTCCGATCTCCTTGTCCAGCAAGAGTGTTTCGAAGCGCGATGGAAACCCGTACGAAAGCTTGGGCTCCGTTCGATCGATTTTTAACTCGCGAAAAACCGCGCGATCGAAACTGCGGCGCTCGAGGCGAAATGTAACACTCGAAACAAACACGCCGGTAATTATAATCACTTTATTCCACGGTGTAATCCTTTGTGAACAACAATCTGTAAACCGATTCGACGTTTCAGACCAAAACGAGTTTCTTCCAACCGTACCATGAAATAACCCTCCGTCAACCGCGCGTGGGTCTACCTTGACCCACGCGCGGTTCTCGACAATCGCTACAATCATCGATCGACGTTAGGTTAACCGCGTTATCGCCCGTTTCGGAGCACCGTCTTTCTATTTCTCTCCATTGCAATTATTTTTCCCCCAGCATCGTTGTCCAAGCATCTCGAACCTCGAGCGAAAAGGAACGGTCTTCGCGAGCTTATCCGAAATGGACCGGCTGGTTTCCAACGAAACTTTGTCGCGAGGATGATGGGCACGGTACTAATTTCTACGTTCGTTTCACCATCGGGCTCTCCAATCCCTTTTGGTCTATGGCTGGAAAACGTTCCGGGGCTCTTTCGTGCGGCCGAACTCCAAAGCTACGTTCTTTCGCGCTGTTTGCGCTTTCACGTTCGAAAGCCAGTGACAGTGAAAGAAAATTCCCGGCTTCGAAACGCGAATCACGGAGAAAAGGTACTCGTCGTCGTTTTTTCACTACCACCCCCCTCTCTCGCCCCTGGTTACCCACGGTGCTCGGCCGTTTGCCTCTCCGGGGCCGGTGTTGGTTGAAAATCGGGCGAAATGAAGCTCGGATGAGAGCGGCCTCGCGACTTTTAGCAAATTAAAGATGGACGTTCGTGTTTGTCTCTGGCCCAGCGCGGCAGGGGGAACGAACCGTGCGTCGTTGTTCGTTGAAATTCGGGGAACCGACGACGATGGGGACGACGAGAACGGTCAATCTGGAGAAAAGTCTCGAGAGACGATGCTGCGAATGTCGTTTGTTGCGAATGTTTTCGTAATCCGTTCGGTCCTCGAACCGCGACGAACGCCCTCGTAAACCGAAGCTTTCGAGATATCGTCGCTATCTAACAAGGGAACGTCGGCACCGATCCTCGACAATTTCAACGAAATTCGCGGACCCGACCACGTAGTCGTGGACGAACAATTTTCAAGAGAAAATATCAAGTTTCGAAGAAAAGTAAATCGCGAAAAGGATGTACCCGAGCGCTAGAGCACACCAACCAGCAGTGGAGTTGGTAATATTTCGTCATTGGGTGTACAGGATCGGTTGAAAGAAGGATTGTCGAAGGATTCGAACCGGATTGTTTAATTCTCTGTGACGGTGAGGTTAGTCCGAAGCTTGCAAATATTAAGTTTCTTTGGTAAACGCTCGAACGGATGTAAGTTCGAAGGGACGACGTGCACTTGAGTATTTTTCGTAAAGAACCTGGGGACGAGAGGCTCTACACGGGGAATAGAAGAGATCCACGTTAGTGTACGCTGTTTCTAATATTATAATTATCGTCCGGGACGAGGTCCAGTGGTTCACCGATGGAATATTCTTTGTCATCGTCGAAAAATCGCTTTCGAGCGAGCGCGTTAATGGAGATTCCGAATCGGCTTGGAAAGTACACACGGTCGGTTGCGGAGTTCCCGCAAACGTTTGACGAACAGGTAGAAGTCGAAGGTACAAAGAGGCCGTGAGTACAAAAGAAATAGGAAAAAAAGGAGGTAAAAAAAAAAGAAAGAAAAAAAAAGAAAAAGAAAAGGAGGAAAGAATGGTCAGTCATTTTGCACGACCTTCAAGGTGCACTGCCGTCTCCAGGCGCGTCGGCAACGGAAAGAGAGACGAGGGAGGAGCCTTTAAAAGTCGAGAGGCGAGAATCAACGTTGCATCTTTTTGCTCCCGGTGGGTTGGTTCCTTTAAATGGACCGTGAGACCACCTTCGTTCCCGCCTCGCCCAGCGGTGTTTGTGAAAACGCTAGTTCCGAGTGCAGGTCGTGCACCGGCCTGTTCGAAAGCCCTTTGTCGAACTGCGCAAACAGTCTACGAGGGATGAAAGAGTCATCCGGGGAACGCCGTTCCCCGAACAACAGCTCCAGCTCGAAATACTCGCTTAAATGGACGTAAATTTGAAACGAAACGGTTGACTGATGTCGGAACGCTCTCCTTTACGTCGTCAGGGTGAACCCATTTAGCCCCGGCGTTGAATGCCAATGTAGTTAAATATCCAGCTTCGATCTAGCCAGGTATTCGTGTCTGCTCTCGCGGCTCGACTTCTCGCGGAAAAGTGTTTTCGATCGATCGGTAGCGTTGTCCAATCTGCGACGAAAGTTGCCACTGCAGCTAGCTGGAAAGAGTATTCGAACAGCTCCAAAACGAACGGTACGAGCTAAAATCCGGTAGACTCGAAGATGGCGTCTAAACACTCCAGCGATGAGCTCGTGTTCGCACGTAAGGTGTCTTAGAAGGCGTATGTTTCGAGTAGGTTGGTTTCGAACTCGAGGACGAGTAAAGATAATTTTCAAAGTTTCTTCTTGGTCAATTCGACCGGGGCTAATTAGCTCCACTTTCAATTATTCGCGATTCGTGTAGAAGAAAACAAAATTTGAAACTATTCGTGCAATACTTGGTATTTTCCAGCGAATGCAGAACTCGATGCCAAAGTGGCAGGATGTGTCGAGGTACGAGGTGGATTGAACGTTCTTTTTGATCGTAACCACTAAGGTATACGCGGTTGGTATATTCGTACGACGTTTTCTACTTAGATTCACTCTCCGACGTGTACTTCTGAAACACCCTGCGCAGCGACGTAGCAACTGATGTCCTTGTTGCGTTATCGACTGGTCATTTGTCACGTCTGCGAACTGCAAACGAGACACGGGATTATCGGGGTGTTCGCGACACTGTCCGCGTGTCCACCGACGAGAATCACCTTGTGTACGTACGATCGACGGTCTCGAACCGCGTGACATATTTTTCAGCTGCCTCTGTCCGCGCAATGGCGGCGAAACTTTGGAGAAGCCACCTTGCGCGGGTTTATAACCGACTTCTCGTTCGTTCGAAATCGTACTTCGCGTCCCGTGGTCTTCGGGAGCGTTATTAACGCGCGTCCGTTTCGCGAAAATACTGGTTTCCAGCGTCAAGGCCTTGGTGCACGGCCCATTGTCCGCGTACCTTTGTTAAGCCGTGCAAACAAGTCGAACTGGAACGAGCGAAGCCGCAGCGCGAACATTCCCCGCGGAACGGACAACCTGTCGCTGTTCCATTTCACGCATCTTAGTATATTTACGAGGTGTGTGTCGCGAAATTTCCATCGCGTCCCGGACGCGCATGCGCCCGATGACCGGCGCGTAAACACGTCAGGGTACTCGCGCTGGCGAGAACTTTATCGAGCGTTGTTCCATTCGCGATAAATTTGTCGCTCGTGTCCGTCGCAAGAATCGGGAGGGAAAAAAATGATAGAAGAGAGCTCGCGCGCGAGACACTCGAGACCGTTTCCGCGTCGAAAACGCGCGTCCATCGTGAGAAACGTTCTTGTTTGCAGCTGACCCCACCTCGAGAGAATATTAACCGTTCCATCTGTTATTTAGATAGGAAAAGGGATATCCTGTCGGTTCGTTCGTCCTGCAGCGCAGGAAGATAACGAGATCTCCCGCAAGATGACACAACCGCGAAACGAACCGCTCTGCTCGGGATTTGCGATACGGTCGACAACTCGTTGCTCTTTCCGCTCCGTTTTCGTCGCGTTAAAGCGGCACGGTCGTTAATTGACGCGCGAATTACCATAATACTCGAACGAACGAACGATAAACGGAAAACAGAGTGGAACATTATTTCCAGGGCTGGTCGCGATTGGATTCGATAATTGACGAGGTATAGAATAAACAGAGCGTTCGTTTCGCAGCGCGTTCCGTATTCAAGGACGGTGACCCTGAGAACCATATTCCACCCGACCACCCGAATCGATAAAGTTGGCAAACATGGGAAACGAGTCCCTCTACATCGTCCGTGATTCCGTCTATTCTATCGGCCCTGGAAAATATTCCAACAAGTTCCATCCATTCTTGCAGCTCGGTACGGAAACGGACATGGAATATTTTCCAAAGAGTGCTAGGATACGTAGGACCGAATTTTTAAAGTTACGGTGACCGTAGCTCGTAGGTGAAATTTTCCAAGTTCCGTCCATTCTTTATTATACATCTTAAATTCTAAAGGAAGGACGATTTCAACAACAGTTGGAAATCTCTTTGCCCTGTAATTTACGAAGGGAAGCGAGGAAGCAACGAAGGAAAGTTGTCGGTAAGAATATTGATCGGTATTCATCGAAGTTGCAAACGTTATTAAAATGAAAAGAAGCTTCGTACGTTCTTACAGGATAACGAAAACTTCCTACTCTCGTTCTTGCATCGTAGGAAATTATTTCTGGCAGCCCTCTGCGTTGAAAATATCTTTCTCCAGAAGCAGACGCGCCGGAGAACGACAACTGACCGGAACGGTCAACTACACGGCCGGTCACTTGCTTACACAACAAGCAGAAGTGACCGAAGCTAGGGACGAGCGAGCAAAGATAAGCTACTTATTCGATAATTGCTCGGCAGAGCACAGAGATTCGTACACGGTGGCCTTACAACTAGCTTAGACTAAGCTCTACGATCGTGGAGCGGATGGAATCTCTTTGTTCGACGTGCTCGTGATACACCTAATACCAGGCTTGTATGTAAAATCGTTAAACTTGGTAATCGTGGATAAGTGGTCACTCTACATTTTCAGGAAACAATCGAACGGTACATATAGTGTGTTATTCAATTATATATCTTCTCGTCTACGTTCAAATTATTTATGCCTCGCGCATCAACGAGATTGGTCCGTGTTTACTTACAATTGATACTTGTTCAATGTTCCTATTTGCATCCGTTTCGATTTATCAATCTTCTACTCTTATTGGAACACTCGAGGCGTAGAATAGCAAAGGTTTCGATGGATTGTCATTGTCGTCGATACAACAATACTACATATACTCGTTGCGCGTCGTTATCGTTGATACAACAATATATTACTCGTGGAATGTATAGAAAAATAAGAGAAAGACTTTGCAAACGTGTACAGTCGGAGAAAAGGATTGAAAGAGAAACCGCGTTTGTTTCGTCTAGCGTCACGATCGACGCAGTTTGCACCTGGGGGCAATGAAAATGGCCTTGACGAGATGGCTGCTCGTGGCGAACGAATCGTGGCTCGCGGGTACGGGCGCGATCAGCTGTCGCACCTGTCAAGTCTCGCAATTTAATTCCACGGTTTCTCACGTCGCTCGTTTTGTTTTTCTCCGACGATCAGCCAGCGACTGACCACCTCGCTTATCGCATTTCTTCGTCGTTACGACGTTTATTCGTCCGGAGTGCATTTTGCAATTGGCAGGCGTCATAATTGGTACCGCTGGTTCCCGCTGTACGATTAAAACTTTGCCGCGTCTTCGACCGTTAATTGAGTTTGCAAGCTCGAGAATTGAACGTGACATCACGTGATTGCGGTCAGCGCGCGTCACTAAAGTTGTTTCTTTTCTTGGAATCGAACGATTTCTCGTCACGGGAACGGGAATTTTCTAACTATCGATCTCGCGCTCGTCGAACGTAGGGTTCTTAACCGAACACCGAAACCTTGGGTTTGAAACTCAAAGGGGAGGTTTCGAGTTCACTCGTTTTAGAGCTTGGTTCATCGTGAACTCTAGACCGCGTGTAATTTAACAGAGAAAGAGTCCTCTGAGACACTATGGTCCACCAATTGCTCTCGAGTTCGCGAGTGAAGTGAATTTTGACGTTCCAAGAGCAATGTTCCTTTTTCCCCATTTTAAACGAGTGTCTCGTGGCGTACAAAATGGAGGCCTGCACTCATTTTAGAGCTCGGTTCACTGCGAACTCTAGAACGCGCGTAACTTAACAAAGAAAGAGTCCTCTGAGACACTGTGGCACACCAATTGCTCTCGAGTTCGCGAGTGAAGTGAATTTTGACGTTCCAAGAGCAATGTTCCTTTTTCCCCATTTTAAACGAGTGTCTCGTGGCGTACAAAATGGAGGCCTGCACTCATTTTAGAGCTCGGTTCACCGTGAACTCTACAACACCTGTAACTTAACAAAGAAAGAGTCCTCTAAGAAACTATGGTCCACCAATTGCTCCAAAAGTTCCACCAGTAATTCTCGTTTGTTATTCTTTGTTTCAACGTTTTCCAGCACTCGAGTTCGCGATTGAGATAAATTCTGACGTTCCAAAAGCAATGTCCCCACTTTAAACGAGTGTCTCGTTGCGTACAAAATGGAGGCCTGCACTCATTTTAGAGCTAGGTTCACCGTGAACTCTACAACACATGTAACTCAACGAAGAAAGAGTCCTCCGAGAAACTATGGTCCACCAATTGCTCCAAAAGTTCCTCCAGAGTTTCTCGTTCGTTACTCTTTGTTCGAACGTCGTTCAGCAGCCAGATTCGCGAATCCGGAGTCATTAAAAACCGTGCGTATCGCAGCTCCGCGACGGAGGTGTTCATCGTTCGATTGACCAATCGTCGTATCCAAGTGTAGTCTTTCTCACGATCCCAAGACCCGTGGTTCCCGGGAGCAGAGATCCGTTTTATGTATCTGGATCACTGCCAAAGGGAAGCGGAGGTCGTTTCCTCGGGAACTCGACGTTCTGTACGCGCGGACACCTTCGGCTAATTGCAACGCGCACGAAATTTACAGTCCTCGATTAAGGTCGCTATTTATCACGCAATTACCGACGCGTTTTTCGTGCGTTCCACACGTAACACGATTCTCTTCTTCTGTTCCAGGTAAGCATCGGGACCAGTTTCTACGTACAATCCTGTCTCTGTACGGACCTGAAAATGTTACTCCGCGAACGGTAAGACGATAACGTGGGAAGAAAGGTGTACAGTATACCTATATATCCGTTGCTTGTAACAATCAAATGGAACGAATAATCGAACGCGCAGCTTCAACATCGCACAATTTGCTTGTCTCCTGGACGCGTTTCGAGTCGAAATATTCGATCGTTCTCGTATCGAGAACAAACGTTGTTCTAACCCGAATTACGAAAACGTTCGCGAAGAAACGAACGACGCTCGTTGGAGCTGGGTATTTGATTGTTTACCCAAGGAAACGATTAAGCTACGGGGTTACGGCCGAATGCTGGAAAGGTTTTAATTACTAGCTGTTGGCAAACAATCGTACACGTTCTAACCCGGTGTTCGAAAAAAACATCGATCGAGAAACTACTGTACCAACGTTCGCTGAACACCTCGTACTAGATACCTATTCTTAATCTAAACCGAGCTAAGGAGACGAGGTGTTATCGTTTGTTCGCGATTAATTTACTCAACGTCGCGTTAAACGAACTCCTGTTTTGCAAGTCGTGCTTATTGCAGGCTTGGTTCTTTTTTTTTGTTTTTTGTTTTCGTCACGCTCCGTCTTTGTCTCGAATTTCCTATTTTACATCGTCCTCGTTTATTTCAGTTTCCGTCTATTTCCACTCGGAAGCCACGGCGAAGCTTCAGCCGCACGCGGGGCTAATTGAATCCAAATACGCACAATCGAACACGACGCGTTTTCCGCGAAACGAACGACCGTTCGTTGCATAACGCCGCATAATGGGAAACGTTGTTCCGCGTTATCGAGTGCGTTTCCCTTCGACCGAGTAATTAACGCGGCCGGGGCGTACGAGATACCCAGCGAATGTAAATAAAATTCCCCTTTGACGCGGCACCGATAAATTAATTCAAATTTCATTACTGCGTTAAACTCGCGGGGGAAAACCGCGTGTCGTTTTGTTGTTCGTTGTTTCGAGGTGTGACAAGTTGAAGTTAATGCTGACCAATCGGCGAACATTTCACGGGAATTTTTACAAATTACACGCAACTCGACCGGGCGGAGAATTTTCGGAGAGAGGTGTTACTTTCGCGGATATCGTTGTTATTTATTCATTCGTGGAACGAATTGTACAAAGATTATAAAAATAGTATAGAAATAAGAATGGACGAGATAAAGGAACTAAGGTTCGTGGTAAAGAGAGTTGTAGAGAAAGCAAAGATCGATCGAAGAGATCAATTTTTGAATGGAAAATACTCGATACACTCGTGATCCTTCGATTGGTATTCACGGTTATTAAAATATTTGCACGCTGCAACAATGGTACACGTCTAAGGAGAAAGATCGGTATTTCATCGAGGAGAATGTAGCGTGGAGCGATGTAAAATGTGGACAGTGTGGAATAATTTTTGCTAGATCGTAGGTTTTACATTGGCCGACCAAAATGTCCGAGCGAGTACTTGGCGCCATTTTTTCCACGCTCGGTTTTTCCTTTTACTTCGAGTACGCGTTATTTCATCGTTCAAGCATCATAGAACAAATCGTGAAATCCTTTGCGATAAATGGAATACCTTTCCTAGGTATTATCCTCGAGTCGAAACAAACGTCGAAATAAAAACGAAGAAAGTTCCTCGGTGCAATATTTCGCACGAAAAATGTTCTCGATTCTCGCGCAACGAATAGATCGTAAATTCGTCTCGATCCTTGAGAATAATTAGCGAATTTAATCCAACATTTCGATACGATTCTTCTGTTCGGAGCGGGGAGAAACAATCGCGCGCGCGCGCGCGCGTAAGCCGGATAATCTCCAATTTCGAGCTGCACGCCGTACCATCGAAGCGATTAAAAGTAAAAAGACGTATAACAAGTGTAATACGTTGACGGTTAATGTCGGTTTGTTAAAAGTTCGCGCAGCTGTGATTAATTTTAATATTTCGTGCACTCGAGTCGATGTTCAACCCTTTCCACGCAAAGCTTTCTCGCTACTCGCACCTCGATGAAATCCTTCGAATCGTTTATTAATATAAATAATTAATTTACAATTGGACCATTTTCGTTTCAACATCTCGTATACATACGTTTACATCTTACGAGAAGGTAATTTTTAATTTCAATTCCAAATCACGATAGTTTCCCGAATTGAAGAAGATATGATTACCGTAAGTATATCGGAGAGGGTTAATTGCGATTAGCGAGCTTCGTCGCGAGGAAAATCGGTATAGTTCGAAACCCGGTACGAAGTCGCGAAATGCTCTCGAATATTTTCTAATTCGTCGTTAAAGTCGGTCGGTGAACTTTTGCGATTCGATTCCGCGTTTCGCGGACGTTGGTACGCGCAAAGGACCCGGCTCGATAATTCCTCAAAGGAGCGAGCCCCGGGTGCTGCCTGCTCGCGAAAAAACCAGGATGAAAGAGAATTTATGGAACGGTCGCGAAATGAAATTGTGTCGACGAGACCGTGCCGCGAATTACGCCGTGTTCGCCATAGTTTTCCGCCGAGCGACGTTCCACGAGCTTTCGTTCCTCCCGACGAAGCACGAATACGCGATTCACGGTTTAATCCTTCGACGATACAAAGCTCCCTCCCCCGGTGTTTTCCTTCGTAGCCGACGCTGGTCGAGAATACGCAAGATTTTATTTCCAGATTACCAGAATCCGCGATCCCTCTCGAAATTGCAGCCATTTCCCGCGCAAACGAGCCATTATGCAGCCAAAGCCCGCGTGTAAGCACTTCATATTTCAGCCGGCTGCTTTCCCATTCAGAACGTCAGAATCAGACTTCTTACCATTCCGCCTCCTTACGTTCCCCCACCCGTGGTCTCTTCGCTCTTCCTCGAATCGAAGAAAGGGGGCGGGCACTGTCGTCGATCGGTGACGCCTTCGTCGCTTGAATTATTATTTTCGGTCTTCTGTTTCGACTGGTTCGCGGCACACCTTGTACATTTCTATCGATATCGCGCAATTTACCTGTACTTTAACACCGGGTCGTATTGCGAATCTTTGCTCGTCTTTGTTCGAACAGGTGTGTTAAAATTCAGTTGTTTGTATCTCCGAAATTGTATATCGAGTATTTAGGTCCAATGTTCAGATTGGGTCCTTCCATTGATATTATGGAAATTACCTGTATAGTTTCAAGTAAATCACATTTGGAGCGATTGTCCATCGATGCCTTTTTCACAGAAATTAGTTACTTTCGCAATATCCAATTTAATTCTAGTTTAAATAAATTACAATGGAAAGTATCCACAAAGTGATCATCTTCTTGCACGATGACGTCTCCAGAAGTTCATCGATGTCTTTCTCACAGAAATTAGTTACTTTTACAATACCCAATTTAATTCTAGTTTAAATAAATCACTTTCACAATATCCAATTTAATTCTAATTTCAATAAATCATAGTGGAAAGTATTCACAAAGTGGCCATCTTCTTGCACGATGACGTCTCCAGAAGTTCATCGATATCTTTCTCACAGAAATTAGTTACTTTCATAATATCCAATTTAATTCTAGTTTAAATAAATCACACTGGAAACTATATACAAAGTGGCCATCTTCTTGCACGATGACGTCTTCAGAAGTCCATCGATGTCTTTCTCACAGAAATCAATCACTTATTTAATTTTAATTTAAATAAATCACAGTAGAAACTATCCACAATGTGGTCATCTTCTTGCAGGACGACATCTCGAGTTGATCGACGTAGTTCTCGCGAAGATCGATCAGTTCGCTTTCGCGATACTCGTTCAGCGTCACTCGCAACGTTCGTCCGAGTCGTTACGTACGTTTTCGAAACGGTACAAACCGCGCGCAGCGGGATCTTGCGTCGCTGTAGCTTTCAAGAGTTGGAACGAGCTCAGCGAATCGAAAGCACACGCGAGGTGGCCCAACGCGACCTTACCGCCTCCTGGGTCTCGTCTTTCGCCCGGTACCCGACGCGGAACTTTTTATTTCTGCCCGCAGGGAGACCCGCCACGTTGTTTGTCGAGAGACGACACTTCCTGTTGACACGAGCCTCGTACCGGCCCCGATACCGATCGCGTGTTGCTCGCTCGAACGGGAAATATTGATTTGCGTTCGCCTTCACCGGTTCCCAACGCTTTCGAACCGTCATCGACGATTCCCTTCGTTCGGTTGATGCCCCGTGTATTCAGCCCTGTGTACAAACGATAATATTGCGGGAAGACACGAAACGATATAACGGCTGTCTGTTCGCTTCGCTTTTTACACTCGTTCAAATCTCTCGACAGGAACGCACCGCGCGGTATCGACGAGCTCCGAAATTTAATTCGATGGAGTGAGTAATTCATTATAACTTTCTCAAGTGTGATTGTGTTTGCGTAATTGGTCCACCGTTTTGGAAATTTCAACGATTAGTAATCGTTGCCGAAGAATTTGTCATCGTTATTCCATACACGAGTCTCTTGACATCGCACGAGTACAGATAGACGTACGTAATTTGATTCGATTTGACGAACTTCTAAGGAAATGGACGTTTCTATGAACACGATCCACGGTTGAGAAGTTTCGATAGCTCGCGAAGAAGGTGAACGCGTGGAAGATTATAATAAACGTCGGGGACCGCGTGGAAAGAGCCAGGAGAATGTCTCTTAATTGGAGGTAAAGTTTCCCGGTACGAACCGGAGAAAAAGACTTTTATACCGGCGCCGAGGAGCGCATCGTGGCACTCGTCGAGTAAAATGGTCGGACTCATTGTTCGTGGACGGACGTGGAAGAGGATGATGAAGAGGGGGTTGATGCCTCGACTAAAAGAGATTAGATAGAGGTCGCGGGGAGAGGGATGGTCTTAGTCAGCATCTACCCGGCGTCTTTCTTTCTTCGCCATCGGCCGAAATGAAACACCGGGGGCAGATTCGGCCTCTCGACGGGTTTCTGGCACGAATAGGGGGCAGAACTCGCTCGGAGGGTAGCGTTCGCTGGACAGTGGGTCTCGTGGAGATTTTTTCTTTCGGTGAGCGATGATATCTCGATCGAAAGATCGAGAAACACGAATACGCGAATAAACGTTCGAATTTCGCGTCGTTGAACCGCGTGGCTTCCGTTCGTTCGATTTTTGCGTTATTCCTTCGTCAACGGGCCAGATCCCCGGATTATCTTTGTATTTTGTTGGCTCGCCGTTGAAAAAGGTAAAATTGACGCGAACTCCCTCGGCGAGTTGTTACGGTTCGTGGCCGAGATTAGACCCGGGTCTCCCTCCGTTCCGACTATCTATCCTCTTTCCACCTTTCAACGGGAAGAAAAATCGTTTTTCATCGAATCGTGGAACGCTCGCGAGAGGAACCACATTTCCCGCGATAAAGCGACACAAACGAGGACCGCCGGGGGTTCCCTTCCTCTGTTCTCGTTCTTTATCGCGGCCGGGTTCCAGGCACAAAAAGGGACACGTTGAATCCCCGTGTCGCAATAGCGTGTCGCGATCCAAAACTCGACGTTGGCAAACATTTGGCACCGATACGTGGGACGGGGAGGTCCACGCGACGGAGAACGGGTAAACGAACCAGCGAGTAGTGAGTAGTGAGTGGTGAGTGAGCGAGGAAGCGAGGAAACGAGGAAGCGATGAAGTGGAGAAGTGAGGAAGTGAGGAAGAGAGTTGGCGAGTGAGCGAGGAAGTGAGTAAGAGAGTTAATGAATAAGTGAGTGAGTAACTGAGTAACTGAGTAAGTGAGGAAGAGAGTTAATGAATAAGTGAGTAAGAGAGTTAATGAATAAGTGAGTAAGAGAGTTAATGAATAAGTGAGTGAGTAACTGAGTAACTTAGTAAGAGAGTTAATGAACAAGTGAGTGAGTAACTGAGTAACTTAGTAAGAGAGTTAATGAATAAGTGAACGAGTAATCGAGTAAGTGAGTAAGAGAGTTAATGAATAAGTGAGTGAGTAGCCGAGTAAGCGAGTAAGAGAGTTAATGAATAAGTGAATGAGTAACCGAGTAAGTGAGTAAAAGAGTTAATGAATAAGTGAAAGAGTAATTGAGTAAGTGAATGAAAGATTTAATGAATAAGTGAGTAACGAGTGAGTAGCGAGTGAGTAATAAGTTAGGGAATAAGCGAGTGAATAACCGAACGAGTGGGAAACAGAGGCCGGGATTATTTGCGATAACTTTTAACACGCAACGCGAAATCTCGTCAGGATCGCGGAATCTGGGAATTAATATTTCAGTTCGTTATGTCAATTCCATTATCCTGTTAATCAGGAATCTTCCTCCTGGCTCGTCTCCAAGTCTCCACGGATTCTCGAGCCTCCGAGCGCGATCACGACTACTCGCTTCCGGTCCGAATTGTTCCTTCGGAAAGATTTACGGAGTAGGTGTAATCACTCGTCGAAGGGGAAGTTCCTTTGTTACCGAATATTTAATAACAACAACAACAACACTGAAATTCGAACTGAATTTTAAACTGAAAATTGATTTGGACGATACAAACACTCGCTCGTTGATCGAAGACATTCAACTTCGATCTTTCGATAATGACACCCTCAACGAAACAATCTACTCGTTGTTTCTCTCTTCCTCGACAGTTCGCGAACATTTCCCACGTATATCTATAGAAAAATTCAAGAACGCGCGATCTTAATCTCGTTCCAAAGCAAACGAGCGCAACTCTCATCTCGAGTACACATCTGTGACAAAAAAAAAGAAAGACACCAAGAGACGTTCCCGAGACTCTTAGTGTACGTTCACGCGTAATCGTTAACCTCAACCTTTTAATTTTCGAGCATCGACCGCACACCAATTTCGAAAAGTACATTGAAATCCCCAGTTTGGTTTGGCGACTCCCCGAGCGCGCGATAACCGTTGGCCGCCATTCGTTTCTCCAACGAGCCGCGAACTCGCGGTGGTGTCCACAGGGCGGAGTAAAAGAAGCAAAAATAAAAAAAAAAAGAAAAGAAAAGAAAAGACGAAAGGTCTCGTACGCGTTACCGGCAGGTAAAACGTTTCCCAGGGGGCTGGATCGATCGTTAGTTCGGCGAAAGTACTTAGGCGGTATCGGCTTTCCATCGTCCTCGAAAGTCGATTGCGGGCGTCTTTAAGCCCTTTTGGAAAAGTTGTGGAGGGGTGGCTGGGACACGACTGGGATTTCCTCGGATGGAGGGGGAGCAGTATTCTCCTCTCCCCTCGTTCCTTCGCGAATATCCGTGCCACGGACGTAATAGGATGTGCTTGTCGGGACTAATGGCCCGTGAACACATACACAATCCCCTGGAAGATCTTCGGGACTGCAGCCCTCCGGGATCGACCTGCCAGTACTCGACAAAGGACGCTGAACGGAGCCATCGATCGAGACAGAGACAGAGATAGAAATATAGAGAGAGATGGTGGTTCGACGCTGACGAGGCACAGGTGGAATTAATACCCGAATCGATGTCCACCGATCACCGGGAAATTCGATTTTTCCGATCGGAGAACGTCGATGTTATCGCGGAATTACCGCGTAGTCAGCACTCGTGACCACGATTGCGTACACGCGGTTCCTACGCGACCTCTACGATCCCACGTAGCTGGAAAAATAATATTTGTCACGTTTCCATCCACCCATTCCCTCCCGTGTACCCCTTTCTTTCTTCCGTTTGCAACGACTCGGCTCCTCGTCGGTCAAATGAATTTATTCGTTGCGGTCTGTCAACGATCGCGACCCCAACGCTCGAAAAATATATTCCTCTCTCGTTTTTACCGATCACTTTGACTCCCCGTCGAGCGAACGAAATTTATCCGCAATTGCTGGCCACAGTGAGGGAAGGGTCGCGGTCGAAGGGAGTCGTATCGGACTTTTATGGGTGCAGGGGTTCGAAAGTTTCGAGCGCGGTTCGATCTTCGCGGAAATAAAGCCTCTTTGTGTGTCGGTGGAATATTAGCTACGAATATAAATACGCGTTAGAGAAGCAAGATAAACCGCTTTGCCTCGTGGGAATACCCCGAGTATCGAGTTCGTTCGTTTCGTGCGGGCTGCTTTCCATCGAACTCGAGGCAGAAAGGATAGTCGTTGGGAATTTTTCTTCTTCTTCGTTCAACGAAATATCGAAATTCGAATACAATTTTCAAGTAGACGAATCGCGCGATATTTAAAAATACGCTCCAATTTGATAAATTTGATACCTATTCGGGACTCGAACGATGAAAGAACAAGTGTTCGTCCATTTTGAAACGACTCTGAACTTTCGAGCGTTATTGTACAATGCGAGTTACAATTCCGTTACGCTTGATTTTTTCGCACAATCGATACGTAACGCGTGTTGTATTTTTTCGCGCGTTGTCCACCGAAGCGTGCACGAACGCGAGAATGATTCCCTTTTTGCAGATACGTTTATTAACCCTTTGCACTCGACGCGTTTTCGCTAACCGAAACTGGCGCCCCGATGAAATCTTTCAAATCGTAAAATTAACACAGAATGGAATATTTTTATCTCAATACTCGACGTACGTACGTTTACATCTCAAAAGTGTGTAATATCTAATTTCCAATTTGAATTTCAAGTCACGAAATTTTCCCGATTTGGAAGAAGTGCGTTGAATTGTGCGGCGACCGAGGGTCTCCTCTCGAGTTGAAAGGGTTAAGTATCGGGTTGTTTTACGCGTTAGTGTAGTTTAGTGTAGTTACGATCGCACGTCAATTACCTTGACGGAACTGTCTGCGTTCTCTCAGGTGGAAAGAGCGTCACCACCGTATCGCTGATTGAAATTGCGAAATTGCTTTAATGGCCACTACGCGGAAGGGTATATTATTATCGTTGTCGGGCTAATAGGCTAATAAATACATCTAATAGGAGCTAGTACGAAATGTGTCAATTATTATGATGGGAGAATAATCGAATATGCTTGTCGAGGTTAATGACCCCTAACTACGTACACAGACCCTTTAATGTCTCGACGGTGGTAATCCTCCGTGGTGATCGACCATACGTACAGCTTTTCATCGAGAAACGTGCGAGAAAACGTGAAAGACGAGCTTGTCGTTCGATGAGGAAATCTTTGTAAATTTTCTCGCGATGTTTCTTTTTTTTTTTTTCTTTTCTTTTTTTTTCAAATTCCACCGAAACTCGTTTCTTCGATATCGCGAAGTTCACGGTGTATTTTCACAGGAAACGAGAAAAGTTCGTCGGGCAACCCCCAGGAAAAAGCTTGAACGCGTTAAGGACACACTTGATTAAATTCCCTTCGCTTCGATGCTTGTGTATCTCGCTAAACAGTTTTATTGAAACGTTTTCCACTCAATATATTACCTCCCCCTCCTGAAAGCTTTCCATCTAGGAGAATATTAAAGCGTTCTCGAGGAATTCCTCCTTTGTGACGTGCAGCCGTGTATTGTCGTCTTTCGCTTTGATCACGCTGTCTTTGGACCGACTGGTGAATTATGAATCTCGCAGCCAACAATTTACGAGGAGAGCAGAGACGGTTAGGGTGATGGTTTAGAATCGACCAATTTCGATTCTCGTCTCGTTGTTTACTTTTAAATTCGATCGAACGAGAAGCATCCGGACCACGAGACGAGGAGATCCATTTTTCGTCGATGGTGTTATTTACCGGTCGGTATCAACGTTTCCCGACATTTCGTACAGTTAATCACATTTTCTTGTTTACACGAAAATACTCGGCCAGTGGAAAAATGATCGATACTTTCCACGATTATGCTTAACATCGTAAGGTAAACCTAACATCGTTGTATCGGTTATCGTTTGAATTCGCATTCGTTTTCATTTTTCTTTTTTTTATATATAAAACAATGGTGGGAAAATTATTCATATATGGATACATTCCACGATGATTCTTCCGTTTTGGTAAACCTAACATCGTTGTATCGGTCATCGTTTACATTCGTAAAGTTTTCATTTTTTTTTTCTATATGTAAAAACAATCGTGGGAAAATTATTCATATATGGATACATTCCACAATAATTCTTCCATTTTGGTAAACCTACCCTCGTTATACTGGTCATCGATGGAATTCGCATTCGTTTTCATTTTTTCCCTTTTTATATATAAAAACAATCGTCCAGTGGGAAAATTATTCATATATGGATACATTCCACGATAATTCTTCCATTTTGGTAAACCTAACATCGTTGTACCGGTCATCGTTTGAATTCGCAATCGTTTTCATTTTTCTTTTTTTTATATACAAAAACAATCGTCCAGTGGGAAAATTATTCATACACAAATACATTCCACGATGATTCTTCCGTTCTGGTAAACCTACCCTCGTTGTACCGGTCATCGTTTGAATTCGCATTCGTTTTCATTTTTTCTCTTTTTATATATAAAAACAATCGTCCAGTGGGAAAATTATTCACACACAAATACATTCCACGATGATTCTTCCGTTCTGGTAAACCTACCCTCGTTGTACCGGTCATCGTTTGAATTCGCATTCGTTTTCATTTATTTTCTTTTTATATATAAAAACAATCGTCCAGTGGGAAAATTATTCACACACAAATACATTCCACGATGATTCCTCCGTTCTGGTAAACCTACCTATCGCCACACCGTGTTATTTAAACGCGGGGAAGGTTCTCTCGTTCGATGGTATTCTCCATCGTGGTGAATTTTTGTTACAAATATTGGCTTCCATCGGTTTATAATTTCGTAGCTAGGAGGCAGAGTCGATCGAGGTAAAGTTCTATCGTATTTAGTAACTCTGGTTGCACGATTCCGGGAGGCTTTCAATTACCAAGGAAAATCGGTATCGGTTTCGGTTGTATGCTCTTGGAACGCGATGATCGCTTTCGAGCGTAAACACCACCGGTGTATAGAGTCGAAACGGATATCCCTCGTCGATTGTGATCGTCCTTAGCCGCTTTCTGCGAGGCTTCCTCTCGGCTCGACTCTCGCGGTGCTCGGTCAGCCCTGACGAAGACAAATGTCAATGGTGGTAATGTAGCCTGTCCCCGGTTTCCGTGGAACGAACGCTGCCAGCGGCCGTGTGTACTCGTGCTCGATCATATTTCATATCCGTGACCAATGGGAGGATCGTAAACGGTCCACGGACTCTATCGATTCCACGTCCGACTGTATAAACGGACTTTCCTTTGGAATTGAGTGCCGAGCTGGCCGCGGTGTTTCGGCTCGCCACGGTATTGTTTCGATGGAAGCTCGTTAGTTCCGGTAGTTTTCGAGATTGCGTATCGGGCCTGGTGTTACAAGCTGGGTACTTGAATCGAGACTGTACGAATCGTGTCCTGTTGCGACAACAACGTAGAAGTTTTTAAGAATTGTTTTTTTTTTTCTTTGTTTCTCGCCTCGGAAAGAAAATTTTGTCGCGAGATTGACGCGAGAAATTGGATATTTACGAAATCAACGTGGAAAGTTTGATGTTTGTGAAATCAACGTTGAAAGTTTGATGTTTGTAAAATCAATGTTGAAAGTTTGATGTTCGAGAAATCAACGTGGAAAGTTTAATGTTCGAGAAATCAACGTGGAAAGTTTGATGTTCGTAAAATCAACGTGGAAAGTTTGATGTTCGTGAAATCAACGTGGAAAGTTTGATGTTCGTGAAATCAACGTGGAATGTTTAATATTCGTGAAATCAACGTGGAAAATGTGATATTCGTGAAATCAACGTGAAAAGATTGATGTTCGTGAAATCAACGTGGAATGTTTAATATTCGTGAAATCAACGTGGAAAATGTGATATTCGTGAAATCAACGTGAAAAGATTTGATATTCGTGAAATCAACGTGGAAAATTTGATGTTCGAGAAATCAACGTGGAATGTTTAATGTTCGTAAAATCAATGTGGAAAGTTTAATGTTCGAGAAATCAACGTGGAAAGTTCGATGTTCGAGAAATCAACGTGGAAAGTTTAATGTTCGTAAAATCAATGTGGAAAATTTGATATTCGTGAAATCAACGTGGAAAGTTTGATGTTCGTAAAATCAATGTTGAAAGTTTGATGTTCGAGAAATCAATGTTGAAAGTTTGATGTTCGAGAAATCAACGTGGAAAGTTTGATGTTCGTAAAATCAACGTGGAAAGTTTGATGTTTGTGAAATCAACGTGGAAAATTTAGTGTTCGTGAAATCACCGCGAAAAATTCGATATTCGAGAAATCAACGTGGAAAATTTAATGTTCGAGAAATCAACGTGGAAAGTTTAATGTTCGTGAAATCAACGTGGAAAGTTTAATGTTCGAGAAATCAACGTGGAATGTTTAATGTTCGTAAAATCAATGTGGAAAATTTGATATTCGTGAAATCAACGTGGAAAGTTTAATGTTCGTGAAATCAACGTGGAATGTTTAATGTTCGTAAAATCAATGTGGAAAATTTGATATTCGTGAAATCAACGTGGAAAGTTTAATGTTCGTGAAATCAACGTGGAAAGTTTAATGTTCGTGAAATCACCGCGAAAAATTTGATGTTCGAGAAATCAACGTGGAAAGTTTAATGTTCGTGAAATCAACATGGAAAATTTTATATTCGTGAAATTAACGTGGAAAGTTTAATGTTCGTAAAATCAACATGGAAAATTTGATATTCGTGAAATCAACATGGAAAATTTGATATTCGTGAAATCAACATGGAAAATTTTATATTCGTGAAATCAACGCGAAAGGTTCGATGTTCGCGAAATCATTGCGAGTCGAATCTTCGTGAAATCGATGCGAAAAGTAGTCTCGTCTTCCCTCGAAAGCACGAAGAAAACGCTGTTGAAAATTTGTTCTCGGAATCGACCGGTTAAATTCGAGCGAGTTCTCGAGCGCTTCGAAGACGAAACTCCAGTCTTCGGAATGCCCGGGGGTTGGAGAACGAAGGGGGTGACGAACGGAACGCGGCGGCCGAAGGAAACGAAAAACACGGTGGCGTTATTATCGGGCGCGGAGTTTAAAAGCTCGTGAAAAGCTCACAACCCTTAATGCCCGCAAATCCTTGCCTCCCTCTCCTTTAAGGAGATATTCTACAGCGGCGGCGAGGAAAGTAGAATCCCGCGGCGAGATTAAATCGGTGACACAGAAAAGCCTCCTTTGGTCCCCCTCTCGTCTTGAACGTTCCTCGACCAACCACCCCCGTGCACGGCCAACGTGACATATCGCGTTACGGAAAAATGGCTCTTTGTCCTCGTTTTCGTGCGACCGGGGGTGGTGGCCACGGAGGCCCCCTTTCAGGGTGCACCGACAGAAAGGGATCCTGAAATATGAGCAGGAGCTGTGCCAGAAAGGTCCTTCCCGCGTATACGTGACCGATCTTTTGTCGGTAGTCGCACATTCGTCGTGGTACCACCATTTACGAACGATCCTCGCCATCCACGGCCATGTCCGGTTTAAACGTGTACGACGATCTCGGTTTCTTCCATCTTTTCTTCCTTTAAACATCCGTGTTTCCGACCGAATCGACGTTGAAAAATTCGGTAAAAGAAACAGGCAAGTTTTAAATACTCTTTCCCAAGTGAACGTTTCTTTGCATCGAGAACCATCGTTTGCGAACTATGTTCGTCATCCATGATCATCTCCGGTTTAAATATCCACGTCGATCTTGTATTTTGAAACATTCGTGTTTTGGTCGAATCGACGTTGAAAAATTCGGTAAAAGAAACAGGCAAGTTTTAAATACTCTTTCCCAAGTGAACGTTTCTTTGCTTCGAGTACCATCGTTTGCGAACTATCCTCGCTATCTACGATCATCTCCGGTTTGAATATCCACGTCGATCTTGTGTTTTGGAAATATTCGTGTTTTGGTCGAATCGACGTTGAAAAATTTGCTCGAAGAAACAGGCAAGTTTTAAATATTCTTTCCCAAACGAACGTTTCTTTGCATCGAGAACCATCGTCTTTCGAACCCAGCCGCATTTCGTGTTCCTCGTTACCAATAAAACATCCACAGAGGGGACACTCCGTCTCGCTGTCTTCGCCGATTTCTAGATCGACCAGCCCGTACGACGAGATTTTATTTCACCGGTTTCGATTTATTTTTACGCGCGAAATTATCCCACGGGTCGTATCATCCCCACTTCCAGAGAGACACTTTGTACAGAGAATGTAGTATTTCGAGCGTAACGCTGGCGAGAGATGAGAATTTTGTTTTCGCGATAGAGAAAGAGAGACACGCGGGCCACCGAGGCCGGGAGGATAATTGCAACGAAATCACGGGAGCTGAATAAACCGAAAGCCGGGTTCTCCATTTTCCGGCTATCTCGGGGTAAAAATATTACGCTGAAACCTTCATTTATACCGACCCTCGAGAATAGCCTGGCCCGTTTTCTATTTCCCCTTTCGAACTTCGCCTCTCCAAAGACCTCGAGCAGAGGGCAGACATTTTCTGCATTTTCGACGAACCCTCCTCGAAAAACGGAAGGTATTAACGAATTAATTTTTAATCCCGCCCCGTGTACGGAAAGGTGAACAGCGACGAGGCCTTCCTTTCTCTCTTCGACTATCGGTGAAGCTATCGGGCTAAACGCTAGATCGTTCGAACGTAATCACCGTGATACCTTTCAATTTATCCCCCCTTCTCTCCTCCCTAACCCCCCTCTCTCTGTGTACACGGAGATCCCTTATTTTACCCCCGTTCTCGACCGAGTGGAAAATTTTGAAACACCGGGAGTCGTAATTCCCCATGGCTAGCGGGATACATTTTACCGCCGCGATGGGGGTGGATTATTTATGGACGATCGCCATATTGCATCGCGAAATCCTGTTACGCTCGAGCATCCCTGCTGTATCCGTATCGCGGAGCGTTTGTCCAAGATGTAGCAGCGGGATATTTAATACGATTGAAATGGAGGAAATTCGCTCGGGGAAAATTTCGAGACATTTAATCGGGGAAAATTTCGAGACATTTAATTGGAGAAAATTTGGAGCAATTAATCGGGGACAATTTGGAGAAATTAATCGAGGAAAATTTGGAGAAATTAATCGGGGAAAATTTGGAGAAATTAATCGGGGAAAATTTGGAGAAATTAATCGGGGAAAATTTGGAGAAATTAATTGGAGAAAATTTGGAGAAATTAATTGGGGAAAATTTGGAGAAATTTGATGAGGGAAAATTTGGAGAAATTAATTGGGAAAAATTTTGAGAAATTTGATGAGGGAAAATTTGGAGAAATTTGATGGGGGAAAATTTGGAGAAATTAATCGGGGAAAATTTGGAGGAATTAATCAGGGAAAATTTGAAGAAATTAATCAGGGAAAATTTGGAGAAATTAATCGGGGAAAATTTGGAGAAATTTGATGAGGGAAAAATTAGAGAAATTAATTGGGGAAAATTTGGAGAAATTAATTGGGGAAAATTTGGAGAAATTAATTGCGGAAAATTTGGAGAAATTAATCGGGGAAAATTTGGAGAAATCAATTGGGGAAAATTTGGAGAAATTAATCAGGGAAAATTTGGAGAAAGTAATCGGGGAAAATTTGGAGAAATTAATCGGGGAAAATTTTGAGAAATTTGATGGGGGGAAATTTGGAGAAATTTGAAGGATAAAAATTTTTTTCTCCAAAAAGAAAATTTGGTGAAATTAACCGGTAAAAATTTGGAGAAACGGGTTGGAGGGGAGAATTGGGTAAATTTTCGTAGCCTCGTGTCCCGTGTAGAGGACAAAGAATTCGAGACGAGGGATCGTGGACAGCTCCGTCGAAATTGCACCGGAGAAACAATCGCCACGATGGTAGGGAGCGGAACGATGCCAGTCCGCATCAACAGGTACATCGTCGAGGCTTTGGCGTCGCTTTATCGGGAACAGATTGCACGCGTCAAAGAAGGGATATCAGTTTCCCAAAAATCGTGAACGCGAGTGGTCGTTAGAACAGGCGCGAGAAATTATATTTCAATTTTTTCCGCGTGCTCCAATTTCGTTTCGATCGTGCGCGCTGCTTTTCTTTTTTCTCTATCGAAATCGGTCGTCGTCCCTGGCCCTTGAAACTTCCCTGTTGGCTCGTTATTTAAAAAAAAAAAAAGAAAAAGAAGATTGGAAATGTATTCTTCGTTCATGGGATTTCCTCCGTCCTCGATCCTTGAGCTACTATTTTATTTCTCGAAGTCGACCCCAGAACTCGAGGGTTACTTATTACAAGGAGAACCCTTGACATATATCACAAAATATGGCGCATTTATTTCCGTCGTTTTCGATTCAATTACGCGCGGAATATTTATCATGTTCGTTGCGTTGTAAAGAAAAAAAACCTGCGTTTCACTTGAGAAAGAAACGGAATAAAAACGTTCAATTTTTCATCCACGAGATCTCCAACCTCGATTCTCGAGGTACTAATTTCTTTATTTTCCGAAGTTGATTCCAAAACTCGATGTTTATTTACTACACCGAGAACTCTGGATTCCCTATATAAATAAAAAAGAAAATTTGGAAACGTTGCACCTTTCACTCCCAAGATCTTCTCCCTCCTCGAGATACTAATTTTTTTATTTCCCAAAGTCGATCCCAAACTCGATGTTTATTTATTACATCGAGAACTTTAGATTCCCTATATAAATAAAAAAAGAAATTTGGAAACGTTGCATCTTTCACTCGCAAGATCTTCTCTCTCCTCGAGATACTAATTTTTTTATTTTCCGAAGTCGATCCCAAAACTCGATGTTTATTTATTACACCGAGAACTCTGGATTCCCTATATAAATAAAAAAGAAAATTTAGAAACGTTGCACCTTTCACTCCCAAGATCTTTTTCCTTCTTGAGATACTAATTTTGTCATTTCCCAAAGTCGATCCCAAACTCGATGTTTATTTATTACACCGAGAACTTTAGATTCCCTATATAAATAAAAAAAAGAAATTTGGAAACGTTGCACCTTTCACTCCCAAGATCTTTTTCCTTCTTGAGATACTAATTTCTTTATTTTCCAAAGTCGATCCCAGAACTCGACGGTTGTTTACTACACGGAGAACCTTTGACGTACATAATAAAATATGTCTCGTCTCCGTGGTACAACAATTTCCATCGTTTTCCATTCGTCTTGTCGTCGACTCTCGGCTACCCGGAAAAGAGGAAAAGAAACGAACAGCCGGCCGGCATCGGGCGACCGTGTGGCAACCGTCGCGTGAAAAATCGACGAATTTCCCGCGTCTCATCGATTTCCACGACGAACAGAGCCGAACGAAAAGGCGACCCCCACACCCCCACCACCGCCACCACCGCCACCACCGCCTCGACCTCTCCACCTTTTCCATCCCCTCCGAAATTCCAACTCGCGAGCACACCAAGACTTCTTTTTTATTTGCTCGGCCGGATACTTTTGTTTCGGCCGGTTTAATGGCCGTGAATTTTCCGAATATCTCCCCGGGGCTTCCTCAAAATGAATTTCACGTGGTGCAACCACGGTGCATCGACCCCGCTTCCTCGACCGATCGATATTCCAGGGGGCGGCTCGCTAACGCGGAAACCAGACGCACGAAATCGCGCGCCCGGGAGATTTCAATTTTTAGCCCCCCTCCTATCTGGGGCTTGTAAACCGTAAAAATTGTTTACATCCCCAACGATCGCCAGAATTGGGGGGAACAAAAAAAAAAAAAGAAAAATCTGCCAAGCCGCTCAAACGAAGCCCCTGTTCACCCCCTGTTCACCCCCTGTTCGATTTCCAACGACCGGATACGCGAATGTTTGCAAAACCGTAGATGGACGACTGGGATTTTCAGGGTGCGCGAGATTTTACGATGGATTTACTTTCGGGAAACAATCGTTGGCTCTTTAACACTGGACGATGTCTTTTTTGTTTTTTTTTTTTTTTTATAAAAATCGTCCTCGGTGGGGAAATTATTGGTTAGGCGGCCTAGTGGGCGCGCAAGCTTTCAATTTTTTCCAATTTAAGTAAATTAAATCTTCCGGATTTATTGGTTCTTTTTTGGTGAAAATAGATTTGTTATGTAGATGTACGTCGTCATTGATCGTGATCGAACAGCGAGAAGAAGAAGAGAAAGACCGATCGTGTGCAGTAATATAGAGTTTCTTTTTCCACTCTGTATTAAATATTAATTATCAAATACTTCCGATCGAATCATTGAGCTTCTTAATCTGGGTGGTAGACTTTCCAACGACGATGGATATGAATAGCCAATGAAAAAGTTCACTACTGTTTCGTTCGATTGAATGTTCTTGCGTGCGCGTTAACGAAGGAAGTAACGGGACGAGGAAAATTGCAAATTCGATGCTAGGAACGTTTGGTATCTTTGTTCCTCTCTTTACATTAAATATTAATTATTAAATACTTACGATCGAATCGTCAAGTTTCTTAAGTTTGCGATGCACTTTTGACAGACATTGGAGAATGATTTATCAATGAAAAAGGTACACTTGCACTGTGCATCGAAACTGTTCTATTTGTTCAAGAATCGTCTCGAAGTTGTTCTTCTTTTTCCAATTTACATTGAATATTAACTATTAAATATTTACAATCGACTCGTCAATTTTCTTATGTTTGCGATGCACTTTCGAAAGACATTGGAAAATGATTTACTCATGAAAAAGGTACATTTGCACTGTGCATCGAAAATGTTCTATTGGTTCAAGGATCGTCTCGAAGCTGTCCCTCGAAATTGATCGAACGTCGATCGAGAAACACAGCACCGAATATTTATAAGAACGTTTGGTATCTTCGATCTTCTTTTTCCACTTTACATTCAATATTAACTATTAAACACTTACAATCGACTCGTCAAGTTTCTTAACCCCGCGATGCACTTTCGAAAAATATTGGATAATGATTTACCAGTAAAAAAGGTACACTTGCACTGTTTATCGAAACTGTTCTATTTGTTCAAGAATCGTCTCGAAGTTGTTCTTCTTGTTCCACTTCACATTGAATATTAACTATTAAACACTTACAATCGACTCTTCAAGTTTCTTAACCTCGCGATGCACTTTCGAAAGACATCGAAGAATAATTTACCCATAAAAAAGGTACACTTGCACTGTTTATCGAAACTATTCTATTTGTTCAAGAATCGTCTCGAAGTTGTTCTTCTTGTTCCACTTCACATTGAATATTAACTATTAAACACTTACAATCGACTCTTCAAGTTTCTTAACCTCGCGATGCACTTTCGAAAGACATCGAAGAATAATTTACCCATAAAAAAGGTACACTTGCACTGTTTATCGAAACTATTCTATTTGTTCAAGAATCGTCTCGAAGTTGTTCTTCTTGTTCCACTTCACATTGAATATTAACTATTAAATACTTAAAATCGACTCTTCAAGTTTCTTAACCTCGCGATGCACTTTCGAAAGACATCGAAGAATAATTTATCCATAAAAAAGGTACACTTGCACTGTTTATCGAAACTGTTCTATTCGTTCAAGGATCATGTCGAAGTTGTTCTTTTTCCACTTTACATTGATTATCAACTATTAAACACTTACAATCGACTCTTCAAGTTTCTTAACCTCGCGATGCACTTTCGAAAGACATCGAAGAATAATTTATCCATAAAAAAGGTACACTTGCACTGTTTATCGAAACTGTTCTATTTGTTCAAGAATCGTCTCGAAGTTGTTCTTCTTGTTCCACTTCACATTGAATATTAACTATTAAATACTTAAAATCGACTCTTCAAGTTTCTTAACCTCGCGATGCACTTTCGAAAGACATCGAAGAATAATTTATCCATAAAAAAGGTACACTTGCACTGTTTATCGAAACTGTTCTATTTGTTCAAGAATCGTCTCGAAGTTGTTCTTCTTGTTCCACTTCACATTGAATATTAACTATTAAATACTTAAAATCGACTCTTCAAGTTTCTTAACCTCGCGATGCACTTTCGAAAGACATCGAAGAATAATTTACCCATAAAAAAGGTACACTTGCACTGTTCATCGACACTCTTCTATTGGTTCAAGGATCGTCTCGAAGCTGTTCCCTCGAAATTGATCGAACGTCGTTCGAGAACCACAGCACCGAATATTTATTCCCGTTCGACACGCAACCGGGTGCATCTATTTTTTCCTTTATGCACTCTTTGCCGCGGTGCTCGACACGCACCATTATGGCAGCTTTATGCGTCAGGCTGAAAGTCTCGCTGGCGCGTGTTTACAAACAGGCTGCATTGTGATTGTGATATTATGTAGCGAGCGTGCTACTCGCTACGGAGTACGCTACGCCGATGGAACGCGGTTGCGAGTATAGAGTTACGTTTTATGCACTACTTCCTGAGCGAATGCACCGGTAGCGGAGGCATCCCGTTAATTTCCACGCGAAACAATCACCATCGCGTCGCTCCTTTCGCGTACAAGTGAGCCGATAATACGTAACGCGCGATCGTTGCGCATTGCGCGTCGCGAATACGCGTAAAAGGATTCTTTCGGTATCGTTTCGACGAACTTCGAGCTCTGTTCCTCGTCCATTCACCGTCGTCCATTCAACGCTCGAGAAAATGGCTATTCGAGATCGTACGAACATTTGAATTTACTCTACGTTCCCATTAAACTGGAAATGTAATTACTCGCAAGAAAGTACCACCGGACGAGACATCGTACAATTGCAAGGATCATTTTTTTGCGATCGTTGGAGAAATTTATTTTCTTTTATTCTCTCGTAGTAAATAACTTCGAAAGTATCCGTGCAAAAGAATTGTTTTCACTTCGTAAAATTAATATAATTGTAAACGTTTTGAGAGAACGGTGCACGACTCGCGCGAGGAAAACTTCGAACGCGTCGAATCGAACCGAGCTTTTAAAACGGGAATGTCAATTTCACTGTACAATTCTTGTAATTTTGATTAGTTTCGTTCGCGAAAAATTGCGAATATAGTGTAAAGACGGAGGAATACGCGCGTGGAAATTTTACAACGGAAAGTCTTACGGACACTTTGTAAAAAAATCGGTAAGAAGTCGATGCACTCGGAAGACCTCGTTAATGGTAAAAAGAACGGCCGGTGTTGGACGGTCTCGGGAACGATTCACAATTTTTCACCCGATCGATATCGTTACGGTGATTATCGAAGCGCTGGTAATTATTAATGGTTGTATTCGTCGGTCGTTTGTCTTTCGCGAAATTTCGACGTTTCAACGAAAGAACGATACCGCGCCTGGGGACGGTAACGTTTGTCAGAAAACGAGCAGAACTAATTAAATTTAACGAGGTATCTGCCTGAACTTGCTACGTAGGAGTTACGGAGCGCATTAAGTGGCTTAATTAAACACAGAATTCAACCGAAGTATCGCGTATTATCTCCTCTGGCTTGCGATCGTGTAATTACCCCCCACCCGTACCGAGCACGGAGCAACTAAAAGTAAAAATTAGAAACTACGCGGTTAAAAATATACCCGTTTCGCGAAATTTTCGTTGCGCTCGAGTGTGGAAAATTCTGCGCCCGATTTTCACGATCTCGGTCCTCCTACTCGTGAAACACGGTCCGAAAAGCGTACGATTGTTTCGAAGTTTCGCGCCCAATTGGGAGAAACAAAGTTCGATGACTCAACGCTATATAAAATTGGTAATTTATACGAGGTTATCGATTCTACGGTAGACTTTACGACTTTACGCTCGTTCGATTGCAATCTACGCTCGATTTGAACGCTGAATTTTTTCGTTCGATGTTCACGAGGCGGTTCGATATCCGAAGAAGAGGAAAAAGATACCTAACGCTCAAGTAAGTTGTTCGATCGCTATTTAATTCGCAATGTTGGTTAGTCGTTTCGGAGAATTTTTTCACCGGTTTTTAAGAATGCTTTCACGACGGTTTTTGGTTCTTCGAGAAATATTCTCCAGGCTTCTGAATTATTTATTTTCGATTAGTGCCAAAAATGGCCATCTTTGAAGATTCTTCCTCCGTTTCACGACACTGCCGAGTGCATCGACAACTTATTTCGTGAGCGTTGCATCGATAGGAAAGTTGACGGTTAAACAAACCCACGAACCTTCGAAGAAAGCTCCCACGATGGTTTTTGGTTCCTCGAGAAATATTCTCTAGGCTTTTGAATTTTTTATTTTCGATTAGTGCTAAAAATGGCCATCTTTGAAGATTCTTCCTCTGTTTCACGACACTGCCGAGTGCATCGACAACTTATCTCGCGAGCGTTGCATCGATGGAAAAGTTGACGGTTAAACAAACCCACGAACCTTTGGAGAAAGCTCCCACGATGGTTTTTGGTTCCTCGAGAAATATTCTCAAGGCTTCTGAATTTTTTATTTTCGATTAGTGCTAAAAATGGCCATCTTTGAAGATTCTTCCTCTGTTCCACGACGTTATCGAGCGCATCGACGACTTATCTCGCGATCGATGCATCGATGGTAAAGTTGACGGTTAAACAAACCCACGAACCTTTAAAGAAAGCTCCCACGACGGTTTTTGGTTCCTCGAGAGACGTTCCCGAGTCTCCTGAATTTTTTATTTTCGAGCAGGGCTAAAAATGGCCATCTTTGAAAGTCTTCTTTCTTTCGGTCCGCGTCGTTGGTGAGCGCATCGGCGACTTACCACGCGAGCGATGCATCGACGGGAAAGTTGACGGTTAAACAAGCCGTGAATTTTTGCCAGCGTAAAAGTTTCTTCATCCGTGTACGCGGAGAAGTTGAACCTTTACTGATTTAAGACGGTTCGCGAAAGAACCGTTCCGGCGTGACTCGCTCCCGCTTTATCTTTCTTATCCACGGGGAACTTTTTAACGGGGCTGACCGTGCCGTGAATCATATTTAATTTACGAGCCGGTCGAGAGAACAATGCTCCCGATGGAGAGCCTCCTAGCCGTCACGAAATTTTGATGCTCTTTCGCGCGGCACGAAAGACTCACGGGGGACGTTCTTCGAGTGCTCGGAATCGATTTCGTTCTGGACGAGACGAAGAGATCTTTGTGTTCTGGAACAGACGGAAATTCTAAACAATTTGTACGGTTCGAACCACACGGGACAAATATTAAGATTCTCCCTACTTCTACCTCGAATCATTGTTACTGGTAATTTGCACACAGTCGACTGGAAATACGTTGTACTCCTCGAGCAAAATGTGTAGGTCAGGGAAAAGAAAGTGTTATTCAGGAAATCATAAACGAGGATTAGAAAGTATCATACGTATGTATATTTATTAAATATTGTATACGATATTTACACTTTGAGAAAGTACATTTTCGTTCCACGTCTCCTTGCGTTTCTTTTAAAACGTTTGCGCTGATTGTTCTTCTTCTACGAAGTGTTGTGATTGTAGCGTTCGTTTCATATAAAGTCATAATCGATCTCGAATTGTAATCGGTACCCTTTTTTCTTCCTGATCATCCAATGTCAATTTATCTCGCTGCTTCTCCCACGTCGGTGGAAGTCATACAAGAGTCACACGAAGTCACAGCGTGCTCCGAAGTCACGGTGACTTCAATGACCGCGAAAAGACTTCGAAGGTCACTCGTATCGCTAATTTCACGGGCAACGCGAAGAACGAAAGAGTGGAGAAAAGAAATCGATCATTTCGAAAGAACGTTTTCGAATTCACTGTCAAGAGCAACGCGAGAATAGTACCCATCGTTGCCAGAGATTTAAACGTCAAGTGCGATATTCATTACCCACATTGTTGCTCTACTTTAACGCGCCATTGTTTTCAGGAGATTTTCTCTCCGGATTGTTCTCGTTTCGACTATTTCGCGCGACAAAGTAGCATTGTATCGCGCTTAAGGTAATTATCGAGCATTGTGCGCCCGCTTCGGATTCATTACCACGAGTTGATCAGTACTCGGGGAAAAATCGTACGAAATCCTAAATGGAATTTGCATACTCATCGATCCTGGTGAATCCACGTTATTCGCACACGGGGCTTGGAATTTCGTAATTTCCTTCACCGTGAATAATACACGAGATGGTAAATTTCGAATAATTTGCTTTCGAGGCTGCTGGCTTCGGCGCGAATGGTTTCAGCGGGTTTTTGTCCGTTTTGAAGGAGCAACTATAGTTACAATGGCGGATCCGTGTTACAATGGGGCGCGTCCACCGCGACCGGAAGTCGCGAAAATTGCCACGGTGGAAGATCCGCGCCGCTTGGAAAAATTTATACCCAGAATATTTCTCACCAACGGATATATTTTGGGAAAAATTCGATGTTCGTCCCGTCCGCTCCGTTCACCGCTCTTTTGTCTACCGGGTTTCATCATTTTCAAAGCGAGAACAATTCGGGCCGGGTTATTCGAGAAATTCCTCGTATCCGGAAGGAGCGAGCGTTTTAAACGACCGAGATTCAGGAAACTGAATTTCCTGCGACTCCGTTCACTGGACGAAGTAACTTTCTTCCTCGACGAAACTATTATTCGCCAACTTTCGTCCGTCAATTGTTCGGCCAAGTTTTCGGGCTCTCGACTCCGGCGTTTCGAGAAGCGGTCATTTCGCAAATTTAAACAGTGACGGAAGTTTTACGTTCATCTTTCCGATATTTCGTAAAATCTGCCACTTTTAACTTTCGTCTTGCGAGGTCTGGGTCTTCTAGGACCCAGAGAAACTCGTACATTCATCTGGAGTACCATTCGTACCACAGTACTCGAAAGAAAATCGTAACGAGGTAATGGAATCGTTCGAAGTATTTGCGAGAGTCGAGTCACGGGTCAGTCTGGACCCACGCGAGACCTTACCCGTGGTCGCGCAAACCGTTGGTACCACGAGGGTTGAATTACACGGAGTGTCCACTCGAATCAATCGACGACAGAGTACCTGTTGAAGTTTCTGTCTTTGATTTATTTTTTCATCGTCTCGATAATTGTCCGGTCGCCCGTGTATCGCGTCTCGCGGGACACCCGTTAGAAAAATAAATAAATCCGTGGCCTCTCGATGTTCCGGTTCGATTCGGTTCGACGGTTCCCAGCATCGATCAAGTAATCCTCCGTGCTTCGAAGGAAGTACGAGCCAACGAAGACGTAGACCGGGGCGGTGGAGATGTAAGTACACCCCGAGCCACGTGGGGTGGGGTGGAGGTGGAGGGTGGAGGGGGACAAGGGTGAACAGGCAGGGGATGATTTCTTCCATCGAGGTCAAGTTGCCTCGCTCGTCGAGGGGAGCGCAGGCCATTTACACGTAGATAGAGAGAACCGTGCGTGCGAACGTTCACGGCAGCTTTCGCGCGGAAAGTCTCAATCGCTTTAACGTCGCTCGATCTCCGCGAGAATCGTGTTCGACGATCGTACCCGTCCTCGATAATAGTAAGGAGGAGAACAACGTTCTTCTCGACTTTCAATTCGCTCCCGTTTCGTCGACGTTTCAACGTCGTTCGAAACAATTCGAATTGCTTCCGAGTAATCGGGTTTGAGAAAGTTTGAGGTGCGATACGCCGAAGAATCGTAGCAAACTGTAGCAAACAGGGGAGACAAGGGAGAGATTATAGTTCCTATTACGTTGACGTTTCAACGGTTGATGAAACAGTGATAGCTTCTAAGTTGCCAAGTTTGAGAAAGTATGAGGTGCGATACGTCGAAGAATCGTAGCAAACTGTAACAAACAAGGGAGAGATTATGGTTCATATTTTGTTGACGTTTCAACGGTTGATGGAAAAGTGATAGCTTCTAAGTTGTCAAGTTTGAGAAAGTTTGAGGTGTGATACATTGAAGAATCGTAGCAAACAAGGGACACAAGGGAGAGATTATGGTTCCCATTTCGTTGAAGTTTCAACAGTTGATGGAAAAGTGATAGCTTCTAAGTTTTCAAGTTTGAGAAAGTTTGAGGTTCTATACGTCGAAGAATCGTAGCAAAGTATAGCAAACAGGCAGAGATTATGGTTCCCATTTCGTTGACGTTTCAACGGTTGATGAAACAGTGACAGCTTCTAAGTTGCCAAGTTTGAGAAAGTTTGAGCTCCGATACGTCGAAGAATCGTAGCAAACTGTAGCTCCGTATTAGAATATTTAAATCGTTTCTTTTTTCCTGGAGGTTATCAAAATTTGTTTACTTCGATACTGTTCCATATACTTTCGTTATCGACAGATCGTATCGACAAATGCACTTCTTCGAAGAAAGATAACGGAGCGAGATCGTCGAGACAAAGTATCGAAAGAACACGATTACAATCGTCGTCCGAAATTGCAATTAAGCAATCTCCGATCGATCCGATGGAAGTCTTTTCGGAAGTTCTCCGATGAACCTTTCGAACTTAACTTCAGGGAGTACGTACGTTAATTAAAGTCGTCCCGCTCGAACAACGGAACGATTTCTCGTCGATTCGAGTCGAGGATCCCTCGATTGGTTCCCCTCGATCGAGTCTCGTTTGTCGCTCGATTATACCGCGGTTCGTCGCCCAAGAATCGCGTTCCACGTAATTTCGAAATTCACGCGTTATTCGGGTAGGGCACGAAGTCTGCCCGTGACGGGAACCACGGCCTCGATCATCCGGTAGCGAACCGAAATTACAGTTTATCAAAGCAGAAAGCCGCGCAATCTGGTACCGACGCGAACCAACCAAGTTTCGACCGCGCCGAGGAAACCATTTCCCTGGTTTCCCTGCGGTGAAAAGTTCTCAGCAATTTGTACCTTTCGCCGCGGTGAAAAATCTTCCGCGACCCAGTTCGACAGCTTCTGATTCCTCCGAGGTGAAAGAAGGGGCCATCTTGCCCGTAGAGGAACATCGATTTCTCTGTTTTGTATCCGTCGGCACCCTTACGCGAAAAGAGCAAAACATACGGAATAAATTATAGAAACGATGATCCACAGGCCACGGAAAAAAACACTCACCCCTTTTACATTCCTATTTACCCGCTTTGTAGTTCCATTGTACGATCCGATCGGATCTAACCTCTTCAAATATTAATCGAACATTGATTTTCCCGCTACTCTGCGTCGAGAAAGCTCGCACGACCATTCAACGACCTACATCATTTTACAAAATATCGATCCAACGTGTTCTCCAATAAATATTTTCCGATCTGTACACCCAACGTTCTTATACAAATTTTGTTCAATAATCAGTGCAACTTTCTCGCACCCCTTGTATCTATATATTTCTCTACACGTGGAAAGGTGATCGAAGTGATTCAGTCGGCGTTAAAAAAGAAAGAAAAGAAAAGGAAAGAAAAAAATGACGTACGCCTCGCGAATTCTGACGTTAGGTTCATCGAAGGTGGGAGAAATCGATGGTATTTTCCAGGAGGAGCAGGATGCGCGGTTCGAGCGTAATGAACCGACTCTGGAAGGTGGTCTCGGCGTTGCACCGCGTTAAAGACACTTCGAGCCCGGTCATTCGGCCGAATGCAATTTCATCCGGTGGCGGGGGCGGTACCGAGACAGCACGGAAAGTTCCTTTATTACGTTAAAAGTTTTTACGATCTCACCTCACGGGGGCTATCGCGTCCGCGATGGGCGCGACCCAACGACGCCGGGCGTCTCTGGTTCGGATTAAAACGGGTCCCCTCGTCCCTTCCTAAGTTCACCACCGCCCACCCCACCCCTCGCCTCGTCTCGCTTCCCGCGACTCCGCCCGATGAAATGACGAGTGAGACGAGATTTCCTCGAGAAGGTATCCCGGGTTTAATTCCCGTGGAAACGGTAATTCAATGTCGACTGATTTCCAGCCATCGACGGCACAGATATTGGAGGGAGGGAGGGGGCTGGGCGATGTTACCATTAGGCCCCCAACTGCTCAGAATCTGCGGTGGATCTTGCAACGTACAAGGTGTAACGTTTTATCGATACCGGGGATAAAAGTTTCCGGACGATGGTCGAAGAATTTTCTCGTGGAGTCGAGATTGGCTCGTAAGTTTTTCTCGAGGAATAATTTCGAGCATTTGTTACCGAAACTTTCGGTACTCGGTTCGCGGTGACGATTATTCGGCGAATTTCATTTCGAGACGAACGATATTTATGAAACGGTAACGGTTTACAGAGGGTTCGAATACAGTTTTTTCTTTTGGTAAATGTATCCAACGGTAACACTTTGCAGAGGGTTCGAATACAGTTTTTTCTTTTGGTAAATGTATGTATCCAACGCTGATGAGTAACTAGAGAGATGAGAAGAAGAGCACTAGTGTGTTCGTCGGTAGGTCTTGGACGCTAGAAAAATTTTAAACGTTGGTCGGTAGGTAAGAAACTCGTGCAATAATGTTGCAGGGGTCGATAATTGAAGTTTCTGCTCTAGAAAAATTCTGAACGTTTGTCGATAGATAAGAAAACCGTGCAATAATGGTGTAGGTGTCGATAATTGGAGTTTCTGCTCTAGAAATATTCTGAACGTTTGTCGATAGATAAGAAAACCGTGCAACAATGTTGTAGGTGTCGATAATTGAAGTTTCTGCTCTAGAAAAATTCTGAACGTTTGTCGATAGATAAGAAAACCGTACAACAATGTTGTAGGGGTCGATAATTGAAGTTTCTGCTCTAGAGAAATTCTGAAAGTTGGTCGATAGATAAGAAAACCGTGAAACAATGTTGTAGGGGTCGATAATTGAAATTTCTGCTCTAGAAAAATTCCGAAAGTTGGTCGACAGATAAGAAAACCGTGCAACAATGTCACACGTATCGATAATTGTAGTTTCTGCTCTAGAAAAATTCTGAAAGTTGGTCGATAACTAAAAAGACTACGATGGATATTTTTACTTATCGACCAACTTATCGAGTCTCTGCTCTAGAAAAATTCTGAACGTTGGTCGATAAGTAAAGAGACTATAAAAGAGACTAGTAAATACACTATGTATATATTTACTTATCGACCAACGTTCAGAATTTTTCTAGAGCAGAAACTTCATGTTATCGACACGTGCAACATTGTTCCACATCTATCGAGTAACGTTCAGAATTCTTCTAGAGCAGATTCACTAATGACACTTTGATATTCATTATAGTCTTAAAGTGTCACCAGTTCCGCTCTACGTTAGAGTTTAATTCTAGAAAAGATCGAACAATCTTAAAAACGACACGGTCCGGCTTGACGTAAAGCCCGGTCAAGTGGCTTTAACGGAAACGTTGATTCCCAATCGATAGAAAATTCCCTTTCGGTCGGGAGCGGATTTGCCACTGGTTGAAAGGCCGTTTGAAAATCGTCTTGTATTCCTCAGTCGACTCCGCCTCGAGAATTGAATATTCGATTCGCGCGTTAGAAGCCATCGCGAGAGCGGTATTCCGTTGAACGGATCGAAAATTCGCAAACTCGTTCGCGTTGGCTAACGAACCGTCGCGCGAATCGCCGGCGAATCGTCAAGCTACGCGATAGTTGTTGCTCGGTCGTCTTCTGATTGCGCGGCGAGTGTTTACCGTATTCCGAGCAAGACAAATAAATGGCGGGCCGAGGACGACCGGGAGTCATCGGTACGGATTACGGTTCGCGTCGTTCCATTCCGGTCGTTGAAACGACAGCCTCCTAAACAAACCCAAGTGTCGACGGTTCGTTTCCATTTCGTTTCGCGCGCGAATTAATTTCGTCTCTTATCGTCGACTCGCGCCTCTCCGAGCGAAACCTCTCGAACCGGGCAACCAAATCCGATCGTTTCGTCGAGAGATAAACCGACCGTTGGAATGCTTTCGAGAAGAACGAATTTAACCAACACGTTGACCATTTTTTTATCACGTGACGTACTCTTCGACTTTCTTCAATTACGTAGAAATACTCACGATCGTGTACGAAAGTTTCGAATGTCAAAATCGGTTTACAGTTACTTTCTTTACATTTCACGAAACACGATGTACGAAGGTTACCAGGTAACTTGAATTTCTTTAACGTAATTTTAGAACTGTATTGTTCTTCCAGTAAATTTACGATAGACGCTTAATCATCGGTATCGTAAAGCGCTTCGAAATACAGCAGCGTGAAAAATATAGCTTTTGGAAGTAGCATCGCGGACACACCTGAAAACTTTTTCATCGCGTCGGAATAGAAACAGGGGCGGTACCGTTCTAAATGACAAGGATCGCGTCGTCGGCCGCCATCTCGGATTCGAAATTACGCGATAAATAATCGCGACGGTACGCTGGACGATAAAAAAAAATGATTTCGTTGAGCCAGGTACCGCGTTCTTTCCACACGGAATCGGTTCTTTTGTTTTTTTTTTCGCGCGGAACGAATGCCATTGTGCAGCCAGCCATCGAATTACCGAGCTGCCAGTAATGTAGCAGCTGACGTCGATTGTTACTCATCGATCATCCGAGTTGCTCGAAAGTCTCCGTGCCTCTCGATCGTATCTGTTGTTGCGTTCCCGGTCGACGTTATACCGTACCGTTGTGCATTTCGTACCGATATCGGAGCGTTTTACAAACAAAAGCGTACGAAGGAACTCCTGTTTCATTGGCCGTCCGAATTGCCTCGAGTCTCCTTCGCCTTTTTCTCCATTTTATTTTCGCACACACGGCGGCCGTACGAGGAGCGAGGAGAGCTTCGGGCGAAACACGCGATTCCGTGAACTTTCCTCGTTTTTAATTCCGTAAGCGATAAAAGTTCCATCGAGTATCGCGCGAACGCGTGAACGTGTCCGTGTGTTTGCGTGTGTGTGAACTTGGATGCGGGCAGCTTCGAGGTTCGCCTTCTTCTCGATAAAAGGGACGTCTCGTGAATCGAAGCGGTGGAAACGAACACCTGCCCTACCTGCATGATCATTGGAGATCGAGATTAGATCTATCCCTCTCTGGCTGCGTGTTCCCTCGCAGATGCAGGAATACACAATAACGTTGTGAAACGTTGATCCGTGACCGGTGTCGTTCAGTTAAGAGTTAAGCGACTGGTTGGCTTCTGGAAACCTTCGTTTCGTCGGGATTAAATTCGAGGGCTGCTTAAATAAAGCCACACCGGATTACACATATTTAAATGGACATTTATTCGTGACGATCCACAGCGCGTTGCGTACACACGAGCAGATCTTCTTAAGATCGAGGAACGTCCGAACATCGATCGAGATCTACGTTACGTTTGCCAACGTAAGCGTGGATTGTTCGTTTGTGACGCACGTCGCTTCTTTTTAGAAGGTATGAAAAGGTATTAAAATATTGAGTAGGTTTAAGAAGCAGTAAGACTCGGTTTCTCGGAATCCGGTAACATTGTACAAACGTCGCTCTTCTATTTAAGACGTATATCTCTATTCTATGTTCCGTATCGGTTTAAACTCGATCGAGATAACACCAGCGATTCGGTAGCGAGTTTTACGAGAGTGTGTCGCAACGATTAAATTTTACGGTGGGACTAGAAGACATCGCAACATCGATTCTCGAGAAACGAAACTGTGAAACGAGGAATCGAGTGCGATCGAGGTTGCAGGAAAGAAAGAATAATAATATTGATTTGCTTTTTCGCGTTATTGCAATAGCAATTTGCGTTACAAGGACACGTGGTGCATATACAATTGCACACTCCTTAAAAAACTCAAGGAAAACAGTCGTATACTGGCCGAGATTGCCCATTCTTGAGCGTTACACCGCGACAATGCACCCACACAGTCTGTAAACGAGTTTTTCGTCGAAAAGAGTATTCCACGGGCTCCGTGGTCCCTCGACCCGAGTCCGTGTAACTCTCTTCTTCCCCCGAAAAGTCGGGAACCATCTCAAGGGTCATTTTGTAATCATGAACAACATCCGAAAGGTGGGAACTGAAAGCAATGCCGGTGGAAACGATACAGAAGTGTTATTAGAAACAGTAGCAAGGTCTCTGCAGTCGTACGGTTTCCCGAGGGGACCATTTCGGAGATAACGACACGAGTTTTTCATCGAGCGAGGTATAGAAATTTTGTTACGAAACCTCTTTAAGAACAGCTCGCGTTACACCGCGAGGACGATAACAATTCGCTGTCTAAAGAATCGTCGTTGGGATCCTCCCCGTCGAAGAAATTGAAAAGCTTGATCCCCGAGATGGAGGGCAACGGAAAGCAATTCGCCGTTGGAATTCTCGCGGGGCCGACGTCAATTAAAATGGCGTCGTTTCTTCGCGAAGTTTATACCTCGACGTTGCCGGCAACGAATCGCCGACGTGACGGCCATGCTCGAGCAGGATTTACCAGGTCGTTCTAACAGGGATTTTCAGGGCTCATCCGTCGCCGTCGACTTCCCGTTTAATACGGAATTTACAGGCGGATCGTGGCCTGCCATCGCTCCCGGTGATTTCGATGCTTTTCGTCGTGGACGCGCGATGACTTCGAATCGCGTAAGCGCAACGAGCCCTTCGTTACCGTCAACGAAAACGTACTCGAGTTTCTACCATCGATCGTTTTCTCTGTTTAGTCGTGACCCTATCGGTCTCGATGCTCTATCGTTGTGATTCAATCGTCCTAATGCTCTATCGCTGTGACCCTATCGATCCAATGCTCTATCGTTGTAACTCTATTGTCCTAATGCTCTACCGTTGTAACCCTATTGTCCCAGTGCTCTATCGTTGTGACTCTACCGTCTCGATGTTCTATCGTTGGGACCCTATTGTCCCAATGCTCTATTATTGTGACTACCGTTTCGATACTCTACCGTTGTGACCCTATCGTTCCAATGCTCTATCGTTGTGACCCTATCGTCCCAATGCTCTATCGTCGTGACCCCACCGTCCCAATGCTCTATCGTCGTGACTCCACTGTCCCAATGCTCTATCATTGTAACTCTACCGTTGTGACTCCACCGTCCCAATGCTCTATCGTCGTGACTTCATCGTCCCAATGCTCTGTCGTCGTGACCCCACCGTCCTAATGCTCTATCGTCGTGACTCCACTGTCCCGATGCTCTATCGTCGTGACTCCATCGTCCCAATGCTCTATCGTTTTCTCTACCGCTGTGTCCCCGTTCTCTATCGTTTTCTCTACCGTTACGATCCTATCGTCCCAATTTTTGCGATCGTTTTCCATCGATGTAAATCGATCGCGAAATGCGCGGTGGCCACGCGAGCGAATCGACTCAGAAGAACGTTAACGCGATTAGCCCACCGAAACCGTGAGAAATTCAATTTTCCACGCCCCCCCGCCGTCGAGGAATTCACTTTTCTCGGTTCACCATCCACCCTCGGGGCATTCCTCGAGCGCGACGCGTTTCCTGCTCGCATCTACATTTAATTCCCCGCACGTGGCGCGAGGAAGCACGCGGGGCACCTCGACGAAACTGCGAAAGAACGCTCTCGGTTTCACGGTTGGTGATTTCGTACGAATTTTCGATCGTCTCCAACCGCTGGAACACCGAAAAAACCATCCTCGAATCCCTTCGTGGCGTTTCGTTCGCGAGAAACGAGGAAAATGCTCGAACGGGGTGTAAGGGGGCAGTGTTTCGATCGAAGTAACAGACACGCGAGCGTAACAGCGGGCACGATCGCATAAATTCCGTCAACGTAATACTTTTATGATTCTATTTCCATTATTTACCGCCCGATAGGAAGTGGAGCGAGCTATCTAGATAAAAGAAACTCGCGAGAACGTCCCCCTATCCGCTTCTTCGTACCCCGTGCAGGGCATACCCCCCTTCCTGAAGCCGCTTCTTTCGTTTCGCGACGCTCTGCGGTATCGCGCGGCTTTAAAAATGCAATACGTACGCGAGATAAGGTGCATGCTGGACTGCATGCAAATTTCACGTGTACGCCGCCTCCACCCTGTTCGTGCACCGTCCACGAATTCCGTGCATAATCGCGCCACGTTGGAGGAGGACCCATCGATTTTCAGCTTCGTTTCCGACGTGTAACGAGCCAACTCGTTTCGAGAGTCGAGTCTCTTCCCCGAGTCTCTCGACGGACGAAGTTTCACCGATTTACTCAGCTGTTGCTCCATTCGTGTTGTTAGTCGGTAGTAAGGTTTTATTTTATATATGGAAAAAAAAGAAGAAAATCTTCGGTTTTAAGGATAAGTTTATTACTTCACTTTTAGCTCTGTTTGTTGCAATTTTATCTGTCTGTATGTATACATATACATATACCCTATTAATAGAAAGTAAACAGACCAATATTGGGACGATAAATGTCTCTTCACATACGTACACGTTGCACAAAGATCACACATTACCTCATCGGTATTATATACGTATATACATAATTTACAATTATTCTTAATACCGTGGCTCTAAAAAAAAAATAGCCAACGGATGTAGAAAAAAATATGATCCCGTGGCTCGTGTCCTTCCACCGTGAAATGTATGTTTCAGAAGTGGGAAGTGACTTCGGGGGGTAGAAAAAAAGGAAATAAAATACACGGAGCCATGAAAGACCATCCGGAGACACGACTCGCCCGATGTTAAAACTCGACTTCCTTTTGTGCCGTGCTTTGTAAAAATATCAACCCCTTGAATCTTTTATCACGAGACGTCCGCGTTGGGAGAACGACGACTACTTTGGGAACGTTTTTGGGGAAAAAATGGCACGCGTTGACGGTGCCCTACGAAGGGCTCTGGAATCACCGGTACTGGAACTCGACTGTCCTTTAAATCTCGCGACGCTTTAAAAAATATCAACCTCTCTCTTTAATTTTTTCCTCCGCGGTTTTCGTGCCAGGAAAATCTAACCACTTTGAAAAGCTCCACTGGTAGAATTTCACTGTCTTTTAAATCTCGCGGTGTTTTAAAAACATCGAGCCATTCCTTCGATCATTCATCGCAAAACTCTGGTGGAATTATTTCGATAACTCTTACAAAAAAAAAAGAAAAATGATTCACGAAATTCGTTCTCCACCCTCGAAACTCAATTGTCTTCAATTCTCCTAAAAAATACCAACCCCTTCCTTCGATCTTTCGTTATAAAAATTCGAGAAAATGTATCTCGACAAGGCTCGAAAAGAAACAAGAATAGATCCTTAAAAAGTCGTCGATTCTGTACAATTGGAATTGTTCTAGAGACTTCGCGAAGCTTTGAAAACGATCAACCCTCGTTGAATCTTTCAGGTGTTTATCGAACGAAATTACGAATATTTTTATCGCGATCGCGCAACGCGAAAAAAAAAGAAGAAAAAAAATGGACGCGTCCCTGGGGGTACACGCGTAAACAGAAAATTCGTACGGTAAGGGTGGATTAATGCGGTCCTTAAGAGTCGACGGAGGCCTCCAACGTTCCATCGTTTTAATCCCATTTGCCGCATCCGCACGGGAACACGGTGGTTCATCCGCCAAGACAAAAGGTTTATCTTCGTCGGTGGCGCGGGCGCGGGCGCCCGGGCGCGTTTGCCAGCGCTCAATATGCCCGGAAATGACGTTACCACGCTGCGGCCCGTTATTAATGGAAATTCAATTTCTATTTGATTAGCGAGCATCCGCAGGCTGGGAACCGAACGAACGGTGTCGTCGTTCTTCGATTTTCAAGGAAAACCGAGTTTCGGAACGATTGCACCGACTCGTCTTGTCTTTTGGCTCGTGGACGAGGATAGGTTGTGGAAGATTGCGTTTAAGGTTCTCGATACTTCAAAAAATAAATACTCGAAAGAAAGAATTTTTCAATTACCTCGCACCGAGTCACCTTGTCCCCCATTTTGCAACCTATGAATAGGACACGTTTTTAGTCGACCTTTGAAACTTTGAGGCGTATGTTCGTTGGCACGTGGATGATAACACATCTCGGAAAATCGTGTTCCAGGTTTTTGATACTTTCCTTTTTTGCACACAGTATCACCTTGTTCCCCATTTTGCACTCCATGAATAGGACATGTTTTTAGCGACCTTTGAAACTTTGAGTCGTCTCTTCGTTGGCACGTGGATGATAACAGAACTCGGAAGATCGTGTTCCAGGTTCTTGATACTTTCCTTTTTTGCACACAGTGTGTTTTGCACTTTGTTTTCCATTTTGCACCCTATGACCAGTATAGGACACGTTTTTAGCGACTTTTAAAACTTCGAGTCGTCTCTTCGTTGGCACGTGCATGATAACAGAACTCGGAAGATCGTGTTCCAGGTTCTTTATACTTTCCTTTTTTGCACACAGTGTGTTTTGCACTTTGTTTTCCATTTTGCACCCTATGACCAGTATAGGACACGTTTTTAGCGACTTTTAAAACTTCGAGTCGTCTCTTCGTTGGCACATGGATGATAACAGATCTCGGAAAATCGTGTTCTAGGTTCTTCATACTTTCCTTTTTTACACACAGTATCATCTTGTTCCCCATTTTGCACCCCATGAATAGGACATGTTTTTAGCGACCTTTGAAACTTTGAGTCGTCTCTTCGTTGGCACGTGGATGATAATAGATCTCGGAAGATACGTTTCGTGTTTTTGCTCCATTTTTTTTTTTAGTTTCTTCAAACTGTACCACTTTCTCTCCCGATTTGCAGCCTGTGAACAAGTTAGGACGAATTCTTCGGCAACCTTTGCAACTTAGAGTTATCTCTTTGTCTGCTGGCACGTGGATGACAATAGACCTCGGAAGATCGTGTTCCAGGTTCTCGATACTTTCCTCTTTTGCGCACAGTGTCACCTTGTTCCCCATTTTGCACCCCAAGGGTACGAAAAATTCTTCAGTGACCTTTGCAGCTTCTAGTCATCTCTCCGTTGGCACGTGGATGACAATAGACTTCGGAAGATCGTGTTCCACGCTATCGATACCTTTATTTTTTGTTTATCTTCTCACACAGTACCACCTTGTTCCTTATTTTGCACCCTGTTACCAGAACGAGACAAATTCTTCAACGACCTTTGCTACTCCGAGTGATCTCAATGTCTATTGTCGTGTACCTTCTTCCGAATAGATCTCGGAAGATCGTGTTTCGTGTTTTTGCTCCTTTTTTTTGGACTTTCCTTAACCTGTACCACTTTATCCCTCACTTTACATCCCGTGAACAGGTCAGGACAAATTCTTTAACAACCTTTGCAACTCCAACTCGTCTCAATGTCTATTGGCGCGCGAATTACGAATAGATCTCGGAAGATCGTGTTTCGTGTTTTTGCTCCATTTTTTTTTGGACTTTCCTTACCCTGTACCACTTTATCCCTCATTTTGCATCCCGTGAACAGGGTAGGACAAATTCTTCAACAACCTTTGCAACTCCAACTCATCTCAATGTCTATTGGCGCGCGAATTACGAATAGATCTCGGAAGATCGTGTTTCGTGTTTTTGCTCCATTTTTTTTTGGACTTCCATACCATTTTTGGACTTACCCTGTACCACTTTATCCCCCATTTTACATCCCGTGAACAGGTCAGGACAAATTCTTCAACGACCTTTGCAACTCCAACTCGTCTCAATGTCTATTAGCGCGTGGATGACAATAGATCCGCGAAAGATCGCGTTCCAGCTTCTCGAGATGATCTTTCGGTGGGTTTCACCACACGGTATCACCTAGCTCCCCGTTTCGCGCCCTATTATCGGAATACGAAAAATTCTTCGGCGACTTTTGCAATTCAGATGCGCGAAGTTATACGTCGACGGAGCAGCGAACGGTACACTAACCGTGAATAATGCATAAAATCGTGTACAGGGTGTGAACGGATCGTAGGCACAAACGCCAAGAGTCGATGGAACTCATCCGGGAGGAAAAATGTCTACGTGTAATGGTCCAAGAGATACACCACCGCTTCTCGGTGGTGCGAGCGAGCTACGAGTGTAGGAACTTCCTGGCAGCGATTAAGTAACTTTATATATATTCTTTTTTCGCTCCTCTTCTCCTAGGCGTATAATATTTCATCGCATTCTTGTTGCGCGGCTTTCGAGGTTAGCTTAGAAACGTATACTCGGTTCTATCGCGTCGCATTAATTCACCGTATCGTTTTCGTAAACAATCTCGTTACGATAAAGACGTATTCATCTTCCGCTTCTTATTGCACAATCTTTCGTATTGCTTCCAAGAGAAAAATTAACATTGCACGTTTCTACTCTTTCTCTCTTCCCTCGATTCTGTACGATCTCGTCACCGCGAAGACTTTTTTTCATTCTCGTACACGATTTTAATATTACACTCAAGCGTATACATCAGTATACGCTCAATAAAAATTATTCTATTTCCACGCTTTAACTTCTTACCATCGATTCCTTCTTTTCTTCGTCCCGTACTCTTCACACCGTCTCCCCATCGCGAACACTCGTCATTACTATTATCCTTACTATTATTATCATCACCAGTGTACAATATTAATAGTATTTTCTCTTCAAATTCAACGTGAACGTCGAAAGGAGGAGTAACTAACTCCCCTTTCGTAGTTTCGATCGGGGAGTGTGCGACGGGTGGTTCGAAACAAAACGAACGCGTCGGAGGCACGAGCGATGTTCGTCGCACGGAATGGAAGTAATAAAAATGATGACAAGAATCCAGCGGTAGGGTGCGGCGGGGCTGCCGGGGTGTTTGGGAAAATACACAGACGGTCCAGGGAGAATTCCCGAGGAAATCACGGTGCATTTGCGCGGTGCTGCGGCCGTCGTTAATCGAATGAAAAATACCGACCCCATTTTGTTCTCGGCCCGTACCGCGCGCGACTCTCTTCCTCGATTCGTTGGTTGCTCGCCGACCGAAACGAGCCGCGGTTTTTTGTCGCGCAACGTGATTTCCCGGACCGATCTTCACAAAAGCGACCGACCTCGCTATCGAGGGGGCAGTGGGGGCGGTGGTGAGGGTGCGGAGAGGGTTTCAGGGGGCTGCTGGGAAATCCTCCGGCGATTGTTCCGGGTTGCCTCCGCGCGTCGATGTTCCGGCACTTTGCAAAAATTTCCATTACTCTTCCCCTTTGTTTTTCCTGCAAATGTTTGGCCGATCGATCGCGAGAACGCTTCGCAAACGCGTGCCGCCGAGCAACGCGCGCGCGTTGCCCTCCAATCGAGTTTTCGGCTCGATTTCGAACCTTGGTGTCTCGCAAGGGTTAAATAGTAACCGTCGATGTATTCTACGGGGGTGTGTACACTATGGGAGAAATATAGGGCGAGTAATGGCGTCGACACTTGCGAAATATATTGTTTTAACGCTCCAATTGAGTTTTTTGCTCGATTTTGAACTGTAGTGTCTTGCAAGGGTTAAATAGTAAACCGTGGATGTATTCTACGGGGGTGTGTACACTATGGGAGAAATATAGGGCGAGTAATGGCGTCGATACTTGCGAAATATATTGTTTTAACGCTCCAATTGAGTTTTTTGCTCGATTTTGAACTGTGGTGTCTTCCAAGGGTTAAATAACAACCGTGGATGTAATCTACGGGGGTGTGTATATCATGGGAGAAATATAGGGCGAGTAATGGCGTCGATACTTGCGAAATATATTGTTTTAACGTTCTGATTCAGTTTTTTGCTCGATTTCGAACCGTGGTGTCTTCCAAGGGTTAAATAGTAACCGTCGATGTATTCTACGGGGGTGTGGACACTATGGGAGAAATATAGGGCGAGTAATAACGTCGACACTTGCGAAATATATTGTTTTAACGTTCTGATTGAGTTTTTTGCTCGATTTTGAACTGTAGTGTCTCGCAAGGGTTAAATAGTAACCGTGGATGTATTCTACGGGGATGTGTGCACTATGGGAGAAATATAGGGCGAGTAATGGCGTCGATACTTGCGAAATATATTGTTTTAACGCTCCAATTGAGTTTTTTGCTCGATTTTGAACTGTAGTGTCTTGCAAGGGTTAAATAACAACCGTGGATGTATTGTACGGGGGTGTGTATATCATGGGAGAAATATAGGGCGAGTAATGGCGCTGATACTTGCGAAATATATTTTCTTACCGCTTGATTTTGAACCGTGGTGTCTTGCAAGGGTTAAACGGGAACCGTGGATGTATTCTACGGGGGTGTGTAGACTATGGAAGAAATATAGGGCGAGTAATGGCGTCCATACTTGCGAAATATATTGTTTTACCGCTTCGATTGAGTTTCCCGCTCGATTTCGAACCGTGGTGTCCTGGAAGGGTTAAATAGTAACCGTGGATATATTCTACGGGAGTGTGTGCCCTACAAAAGAAATATAGAGCGAGCAATGACATCGATACTTGCGAAATATATTACTTTATCGGTTTAGCAAGGGTAAAACCTACATTCACTCAACTGGATTTATTCTACGATATGTATCCACATTATCAGACCACACTATACGAGTATTCACGCTACAAGACTAGCAACAACACCGATCCCTGCAAAACACATTATTTTCTCCGTACAGAGTTTCAACGATTCAATTTAATTAACAAACATCTCCAAGATTGGTCACCCTCCAGTAGACACGGTCCGTCGACAGTTCCTTGGTATTCTCTACTCGAGCCTCGTGCGGGACATTTGAAACTACTCGCGATAGAACATCGCCGAGCGCATCGATTTCTCGTTCTTATTTTCCCGGGGTGCACGCGGATACGCATGGCCTCCTTTGGTACTCAAACTTACACCTACGGCGACAGGGAAAATCAATAAGGAAGTTAGGAGGAGCGTTCTCGCGCGGCCGAGTGTCGCGCGCGTGGCTGGAAATTGGAGCGCGCCGAAAAACGGGCCTCTGACAAAAATTTATCGCCGACGTTCCCCGCAATTAGCCCGAAACTTCGCCAACACCCTCCCCCGACCCTCTTTTCGCGCGAGCTTACGCGTCGCCGAGCCTAAACGTCGTCCAAGTTATTTCGAGCGTTTTCGGGCTTAATTAAGCGATAAATTACGCTCGCTACCCGCTCGTGCCAAAATACGAGCAACGGTACGGTAAACCTTTCGCGCGTGATTTTTCGAAAAGTTTCTCGTGCTCGATCGATAACGAAGAAGAGGCTCGTTCCTCGCGAAGGACGACCGCGGATCGATCGCGCGTTGCAACTTACCAACTCGCGTGAATTCCAAATCAACCGGTAACGCGACTCTGGCCTGCATTATTGATACAACCTACCCGATGAAACGAGAACTTTCACTCGTTTTTCACCGAGCGGGCTCATTTCTACACGGTCGAATATTCAAAAGACGATTCCACGATCCACTCGCTCCGTGCCCAACCGGAGATGCAATTGAAAAAATTACTATTGCATACAAATGAACCGAGAATCGTTTCTTATTCGATGAACGCACTCTGGATAATAAAATACCCTCGTACGTTGTGCGCAATGTTTCTCTCATCGTTCGTGTACAAATTTTGGTATAAATTTATACTGCGTGTTAATTTCTTAATTTTTGCGATCGGTGAAATTCGTTTGCGTTTACTCCGCGTAAACCGTGTGCAACGTAAATCGGTGATGTGAATATTGAATTGTTCGGAAAGTGATTTCATATTTTTTAGCGAAAACGAAACACGATTTTTTTCAGAGCGTATAAACATTTCGATCGCAATTCAGATTTTAACACAATTTCGATTAAATTGTATATTGTCGATTTTGGAAGATCACTTTCCGAACAATTCGATATAAATCGATCGGTATACCGTGTGTTTTGAATTCTTCTTTTTTTCGAGGGATAGATCGTTTCGTGTCGAAAAGAATTTTTAGGTTAAGATCGTTCGATCACGATCCGTAGAGCGGTTTCGAAGCGGTTTCGGAGCGGTTGAAACGCGCGTCGACTGGACGCCCCGCGGCCGACTCGACGTCGCGGCGTTCGTAATTATGTAACGCCGTTTGAAATTGTTAACGAGTTGCTTTCATTATCGCGCTCATTAAGGCACCGCCGCGGTGATTATTATCCCAGGGAAAGGAACGCTTTGGACGCGGGCTCCGGCGCTCGGGCTCACAAATCGATTCTAATTGAATGCAATTTAACGGGCGAAATTAACGCGGCTCGCGACCTCCTCGCGGGAGTATCGACGTCTCGGTCGACGAGACGCTCGAGTCCCGTTTCATTTTCTGCTTAACGGTTTTAAACGATCGCTTCGAGATTACGCGCATCGATAACGGAACTAGTTCCTCGTTAAGGGTCAGAGTCTCGTAAACCGTCGAGTCAATTCCCCGATACGTTCGGCCGTATCCGACGAAATTATTCGAATAAATATACACCGAGCGAGCATCATTTACACGGCGTGTGTACCGATACCGCGACTCGAAGCATCTTCGGTGAACGAAGAGCGAGAGGTTCGCGTCGAAAAATTTTGCGAGAAATTAAATTACACGCGAGGAGTACGATGTAAATAAAACCAGGGCGCTCGGAATCGGTAGAAACATTCTCCCGTAAGTACACCTGTAAAGAGGAAGAAAATTTCATTTCTCGAACTACGCTTCCTAGCACGATGTTTGCCGCGATTGCTCCTCGAAACTCAGAGTTTTAAAATGATAGGATTACCGATCGACGATTTTCCCGCGCAAATGGAGAGCACTCAGAACCACCTTCCTATCCTTTTGGTTACTCTCGAATTCGGTTTGAATATTTGAAAATTTCTGAAAGCATCGAATTTTCTTCTCACGACTCGAGGTACTGAGCACGGTTCAAAATACGTCCTGCGAGTTGCTAGGGGTCTGTATTGTTTCATCGTTTTTATATTTGTCTTCTGGTTGCTCGACGTGATCGTGTTACTTCGGTTGGTAACAGTTACGGTTAAAAATGTAAGTATATGGAACGCTGTAACCAATTGGACGCGCATTCCTTCCGCGGGACTTCTTCTCAGCCGTGCACAGTACATTTTAGCCGCGCGTCGTCGCGATCGAATCACGATTGTAAAGATCAACGATCGTCCCTGTTCGCCGCGGATCGTTTCCGTTAGATCGACGGTTAATCGTGTCCAATAACGTGATTTCGCGAAGAACCGAACGGACGCGCCACGGGTATTAATAAAGTTATCGACGTTGGGCAGTAACGGTGTTTATTATCGGAACGGTTCACTCTGGCTTGGTTCATTCGCGACACTGCCACGAGCAAATAGAGTTTCCTCCGGTTCGTCGAGAACTTCACCGGTGTTTGTCGTCGGGGAAGAGGAGCTGTCCGTCTCTTCGTTTTTCGCGCCACGACTCGAAGCGTATTAGCTCCTCGCGGCTCCGTTTTACGACGAGTGGAGAACCTATCGAGCGAAAGATCACGATCGACGCTTTACGACTTTCGACGAGCGAGTCGTGAACAATTTTTCGTGCCACCTTCGAACGAATAAATCGAAACAGTACGATGCCACGAACACGACGATACAAGCCGAAACCGAGTATCTACTAGAGCCACGATGAAATTTCTCGGCGAGGTAGTTCTCGCTCGATTTGTTCGTCGAGTTTCATTCGATTTTCCTTAACGACCGACTCTTGCGGACGACCGAGTTTCCGGTCTGCGGTCGAGAATTTGCAACGCGAACACTGTCCTCTCTCGGTGGAGCTACGCTACGGACAACAAAAAAGAATCGAGTCCAATGGCGGGAGAAATTCTAGGAACCGGGAATCCCCACTCGTTGCTTCACTCCTACCGCGGTGGCAGCTCGCAGGGAAGTCTACGAAACGGTGACGAGTCGTCGACAGATCGAGATTTTTCGTTTTTCTTTTTTTTTTTTTCTTTTTTGCACGCTTATCGAGAGTATTATCGATTATTACTTTCGAAATTTTCTATACGGAGATTGCCAAGTTCTTAGAAACTGAACGACACAAGGAATTAGATACTTGCTTCGTCCACTCTCCACCGAGACTCCTCACGTTTAAGTATCGTGCGCTCGCATAGGCGTAGAATCGTCCTTTCCGCGAGAAATTTACAAAGCTGTACGAAATTCTTTATGTATATTTCTAAAATTACAATACACACAAACAATATGTATACTTTCACAAAAGATACTTTAAAAAAGGATGGTAAAAAGTGATCCGAAGTTCCAAGGAATTGTACACTCACGATTTACCACGAACACGGGAGAAAGTTAACAAAAAAGCGAACGAAACGTTAAGTACAGTGTCGTTTAAGTAAACAGAGATCTCCTTCTCCCTTTGTCCTCTTTCCAGCTTCGAAAACTACCGAACAAGTGTCCACGCGAGTTCCTCAAATCCATCGCTACTTTCATCGAACGTTAAGTGCAGTGTCGTTTAACTAAACGGAGATCTCCTTCTCCCTTTGTCCTCTTTCCAGCTTCGAACACTACCGAAAAAGTGTCCACGCGAGATCCTCAAATCCATCGCTACTTTCATCGAACGTTAAGTACACTGTCATTTAACTAAACGGAAGTCTCCTTCTACCTTTGTCCTCTTTCCAGCTTCGAACACTACCGAACAAGTGTCCACGCGAGATCCTCAAATCTATCGCTACTTTCATCGAACGTTAAGTGCAGTGTCGTTTAAGTAAACGGAGATCTCCTTCTCCCTTTGTCCTCTTTCCAGCTTCGAACACTACCGAACAAGTTTCCACGCGAGATCCTCAAATCCATCGCTACTTTCATCGAACGTTAAGTGCAGTGTCGTTTAAGTAAACGGAGATCTCCTTCTTTCTTTGTCCTCTTTCCAGCTTCGAACACTACCGAACAAGTGTCCACGCGAGATCCTCAAATCCATCGCTACTTTCATCGAACGTTAAGTGCAGTGTCGTTTAAGTAAACGAAGATCTCCTTCTCCCTTTGTCCTCTTTCCAGCTTCGAACACTACCGAACAAGTTTCCACGCGAGATCCTCAAATCCATCGCTACTTTCATCGAACGTTAAGTGCAGTGTCGTTTAAGTAAACGGAGATCTCCTTCTTTCTTTGTCCTCTTTCCAGCTTTGAACACTACCGAACAAGTGTCCACGCGAGATGCTTAAATCCATCGCTACTTTCATCGAACGTTAAGTGCAGTGTCGTTTAAGTAAACGAAGATCTCCTTCTCCCTTTGTCCTCTTTCCATCTTCGAACACTACCGAACAAAACTTCGCGCGATACGCTCAAATTCATCGCTACTTTCATCGAACGCTGCCGAACTCGGAGCATTCGAGGCATCGGACGAGGAGCAGCGAGAGGTGGAGGAACCCTCCCCTCGACGAAGCAACTGGCTGGAGGTCTTCCAAGTAGATTCTTTCATCGACTTCACTGTAGTCGCGACTTCTTTCTTCCTCCCTTCGGCCAGTGGCACGTTGCGAGGGAAAGTGCGGTCAAGCCGTGATTCAGGAGCCAAGCTTTGCAGTAACGCGAAACAGATGGGCCGAGGAGGGGACCGAGGGGAGAACGAGGGGGCCGCGATTATTTTTGCATCGACGGTTTTATAGCTTGCAAATACGCTCCTCGTTCTTTTACCCGTACCACGCCACCCGACGGATGGAAAAACGAGAAACTTGTTTACGGAGTAGAAAGCCGTAGACGCGATAACAATAACCGGGAGAAGAAGGAGACTCTCGTGTTTGGTTTTTAAATATCGTATTCGAGATACCACCGTTGAATCCTCCTGCAAACGATCCTACGGCTTGGTTGCTGGCTGTTTTCTTCGGTTCTTGGTTCCCGTAGTCGCGTAAAACAACCAGCGTTGCAGATTACGGGGAAACCTCCAGGCGCCCTCGATACTCGCGCGTGAACCTTGCCCCTCGCCTATTCATTCTTCGAGGCACGCTTGCCAAACGCGTAAAACGGTGCAACCGTGACTGAAAAATAGATCAATCGTACCTTCGATTACGAGACGGAACAATCCTGCCGACTTGTACCCGAGTTACTTGAATATTTCACGCTGGGTTAAAAATATTTCACCACGAAAAAGATGGGTCGTTTCTTAATTCACCCCAAAGAGTCGAGAAACTTAAGAGACGGCAACAAGTACCCACGGGACGTTTTCCAAACTTTCACGGAGAGTTTCTAACGCGTAACCTTGCAAATGCTCTATTTTTCCAACTCCTTTTACATTTACATAACTCTCAACTTTCAACTACGCGTCTTCTCTATCGAAGGAGGCCGAAGGTGTCAAAAGTCAATATTTTTTCGAAAATCTCTCGATGAAATTTTACTATTTTCCATTCCGTGATGTACTTCGGCCCACGGTGTGTCTCTGAACTTCCTTCAGATTTCTTTTATTAACATTCTAATCCCATTGGAGAAGTTGAACCGTGTCTCGCGCAATCGTCGTACAACCTGGTGCTCGAAGCGTCAAGTTTCGACAGTGGATTATCCACGAGCCTCGAAACTATAAATCGTTCACAGTACCGTTAGTACTGATCGTAATAGCGATTCGCTACAGCGTTTTATGTTTTTTTCTTCCAGATGGACAAACAGTGCCGACGTTGTGCGAGCTCGCGGCGCGTTGCGTGGCGTCCCATATACCGTTCGAGCTGGTGGAACACGTTTATCCACCTGTGCCCGAGCAGCTTCAGCTCAGGATAGCGTTCTGGAGCTTCCCCGACAACGAGGAGGACATCAGGCTCTACTCGTGTCTGGCCAATGGGAGCGCGGACGAGTTTCAGCGTGGCGAGCACTTCTTCCGTTCGAGGAGCGTGAGAGATCCTCTGCAGATCGGTGAGCGAACCAATTTCAGAGTTAATTATCGACCACTCGATGTAAACTTTCGAGAGACCGTGCGCGCTTATCGCTTGTTGCGAATTATCGAGGGTTATCGGTACGTAGGCCGGTCGAATCTCTACGGGGACTTTTCCAGTCATTTTTGTCAGTAATTCCCGCGCGAACGTATCGATGGAACCGTTTCGCGTGGATCGAGGAGAATTTCGTCTCGATCGTCTCGCGATTCTCGAGACGCTCTCTGCGATGAGACTGAACGCGCAAAGTACAGTCGAACGTTGTAACTCGTTCGATCTTTGACAGTCAGTTTGGTAAAGAACAACGAGGCGAGTAGACACCGAGGAGATCGTCACGATTAAGCTCCTTTCGACGAAACCGAAGAAAATGGAAGTTCGATACTTGTATTTGGAAGTCGTCACCGACGTAAGGATCGTTGAACAGAATGGACGTCCAGGAGATTGTCGTAACCGGCTGTTTTCGAAGAGAAGGATGAAAGTATCCTGACTATTCGATATAGATCAAAAATCAATTTTCTCCGCGTGGAAGATCGTTCTTTTCGCTCCGCGCGAACTCGTTACACGAACGTGTACATTAAATTCTTAATCGCAAACCTTGGTCGCGTTAACAAGGATTCGTTTATTCGATCTTCGCGTCGCTGTTTTCCATCAGGTGGCTGAAAAGAGCATCGAGTAAAAAAGAAAGAAAATTCGGAAAAAAATAAAGTACGCGAATCGAAATTCACACCGTGCTCGGTTTCGTGGTTAATTGATCCCGGTGTACCCCTCGTGGATCGTGGGGTTCCGTTTTCTTGCATCGATCCGGCATTAAATTCGTTTCAGCGTCGGTTTACGGAGTGGATCCCGCGACACTATTCGAGACAGGGAAACGTCAGGGTCAGGTTTCCAATTATGTCTATCGTTCGTGTCTCCCCTACGGGGAGCTCGGGAACCGCGCGTCTCCTGTGACGGTGGCTCGAGAACTTCTCACAATGCTGCTCCTTTTCGTACCTCGGATAAAGAAGAAGCTGGTCAACTTTCAGACGAGCGTTGGATCGCGATACCTCGTTCGCTGGGGAAACGTTCCGCGTTTATCGGGCTAATAACCGACCGAGCCACCAGCCGGGACACAACGATCGCCGAATGGCTCTATCTGCGCGATATTCGTCGCATTCTTCCTTTGGGAGCCGCGTTCGCGGCACCGTTTCTGGGATCGTTGACTCCGAAGCACGCCGGGCACGACTATACCGCCGGAATCTACAGTGCGTGCATCGCTCGATGGTGGAACAAACGCTCCCGTTGAGGATTTCAGGATCGGATTGCTTTTTCTATGCGTTTCTACTGTTCGTTCGTGAGAAGATGGCCAACGAGTATTTACATACCCGCTGTAGTTTACTAGTTTCTTTAGCGTTGTTGCCACTGATCGAGAACAGTGACGAAGATCTATAGGAAGAATTTGCGCTACTGTTCGTTCGTGAGAAGATGGCCAACGAGTATTTATATATCTACTGTAATTTACTAGTTCCTTTACCGTTGTTGCCACTGATCGAGAACAGTGACGACGATCGATAGGAAGAATGTGTGCTACTGTTGGTTCATGAGAAGATGACCAACGAGTATTATATATCTACTGTAATTTACTAGTTGCTTTACCGTTGTTGCCACTGATCGAGAACAGTGACGAAGATCGATAGGAAAAATGTGCGCTACTGTTCGTTCGCGAGAAGATGGCCAACGAGCGTTTATGTCATCGCTCTGGTCTACCGATACTTCTATCGTTGTCGCTACTGGCCGAAAGGTGACGAAGAGTACTTGCTACTGTTCGTTCGTGAGAAAATGGCCAACGAGTGTTTATATCTCAACTTTAGTCTACTAGCACTTCTATCGCTGTTTCTATTAGCCAAGAAAGGTGACGAAGATCATTAGGAACAGTACTTGCTACTGTTCGTTCGCGAGAAGATGACCAACGAGTATTTATATCTCAACTTTAGTCTACTACCACTTCTATCGCACTTGCTACCGGTCGAGAAAGGTGACGAAGGTCATTAGGAACAATACCTGCTACTGTTCGCTCGCGAGAAGATGACCAACGAGTGTTTACACCCCCGCTCCACTCCACAGTCTACCAACTGCCTTACTACTATTGGTCGAGGACGATGACGCAGACACTGCGCGCAATCGCAAGCAAACTAGTAGCCTGTATAATACAGTGGAGGAACAATCGGTCTTTTTTTCACGGTCAGACAGTAGCACGTTATTACCGTCGACTTTCGTCACCGTTCTCGGCCAACGGCAACAACAATAAGGTATCTACGAGACTGTAAACTGTAATAGAACATGGAAAAGTGTCGAACTTTCTGGAATTTATTATTACAACGAACGGAACGTCGCCCGGTAGGATATTTACATTCCTCGCGGCTCAACGTCCGGAAGACAAGCTCGACAAGGGTATTTATTATTACGCAAGGAACTGGCGAATTTTAAGTAGAGGCGTGCATCGAAATTAATTAGTTTTAGAACAAAGAGAGGAGGAGAGAGGGGGTAGGGACGTAAACTCGAGGATCGTAAAGCGGATATCGACCAAAGGAAACGATGGAGGAGAGGGAAGCACGGAAGCCGATTCTCGAAGAGCGGACTTTATGAAAATACTGGAAAACAATCAGAAGTGCCTATTCGATTCGCGAATCACGAACGGGACAATTTGTTCGCGCAAAGGGGGAGTCTCACGGCGAAGGTCCGTTGCGAAACGACGGAATTTAATCCTTAATTTTATTGTTTGACCAAGATGTTCCCGGACGGTTAATTTCCTCTGGCTAATTTACGCTGCACTCTACATAGAACGGGCGTCTTTCTCTTTGTATTCCGTTTGTTAGCGATCCACGGCCCGGGGCGTTGTTTCTTAATGCGCGCGAAATGACGTCTTTATCCCCTTTCGTCTGGAAACGGTGCTTACTTCTCGTCGTGGCAATGACCGACGATTTCCTCGCGATGCGGAGCGGAGCGGAGCAAAGCGAAGCGAAGCGAAGCAAAGCGAAGCAAAGCGGAGCAAAGCGAAGCAAAGCGGAGCAAAGCGAAGCAAAGCAGAGCAAAGCGAAGCAAAGCGAAGCAAAGCGAAGCAAAGCGGAGTAAAGCGGAGCGGAGCAAAGCGGAGCGGAGCAAAGCGAAGCGGAGTGAAGCGGAGCGGAGCAAAGCGAAGCGGAGTGAAGCGGAGCGGAGCAAAGCGAAGCAAAGCGAAGCAAAGCGGAGCAAAGCGGAGCAAAGCGAAGCAAAGCGGAGTAAAGCGGAGCGGAGCAAAGCGGAGCGGAGGAAATCGGAGCAAAGCGGAGCGGAGGAAATCGGAGCAAAGCGGAGCGGAGCAAAGCGGAGCAAATCGGAGCAAATCGGAGCAAAGCGGAGCGGAGCAGAGCGGAGCAAAGCGAAGCAAAGCGGAGTAAAGCGAAGCGGAGTGAAGCGGAGCAAAGCGAAGCAAAGCGGAGTAAAGCGAAGCGGAGCAAAGCGGAGCAAAGCGAAGCGGAGTGAAGCGGAGCAAAGCGAAGCAAAGCGGAATAAAGCGAAGCGGAGCAAAGCGGAATAAAGCGAAGCGGAGCAAAGCAGAGCGGAACAAAGCGGAGTAAAGCGGAGCGGAGCGATTTCGTTGTCAGGAGTTACTATATTTTATTATTTTCTCGCCAACCGAAGTACCCTCGATACAAAATCCACGGTACAAGCAAACACGGTACGTGTACACAGAATTGAAATACCGAACAGAAGAAGAACAAACAGGGATTAAACGCGTCGAGTTTGCGGAATACTGCAACCGTTGGTAAGTGTACTCGCGCGATTAGTACAATTGTATTTAACTGCGCGATTGTTAACCGGAGGATACCGTTGATAAAAAAAATTTACCAGCCAAGGTACAAACGAAGAACACGTGGGGAAAATTCGACGAAGAAAGATCAAATGCACCGTGTTGCGGAATACCGCAACCGCTGTTAAGTGTACTCGCGCGATCGATACGATTGTATTCAACGCGCGATACGGTTCCACGATACATTTGAAATAATTCGAGAACGTATAGGTAACGAGAGAAACGTTCTTCGAGTCTCGAGAAATATTTATTTCGAACGATTACCCGATTACGGTCGCTTCGATGGGCCAGCTCGTGTAATAAAAGAAATTGTTTGTCTTGTTTGCTCCTGATAGGATTCCATCTAAGCGCCAGCGTGAACTCGCAGGTAATGATGAATGAAAAATCGCAGTTCAACGTCGCTGTGACGTTCGATCGACGGAAGATCACGTCGTGCAACTGCACTTGCTCCTCGAAGGCCTATTGGTGCGCCCACGTGGTCGCGGTGTGCCTCCACAGGATACACATGGTGAGTAAAGTAAATCTCTGCGCGGTGTCGCGTCGGATTTATTTTCTTTTTATTTATTTATTTTTTTTTTTAAAGAACATTCGAGCTCGAAAGCTCGTCTGTTTTGCGATCGGTTCACGATCGACAATTCGGATACTCTCAAATGTGCAAAGGTTTGGCTCTCGTGTCGCCCTGAGTATCGGTGATGGACATCATTCGTGGCTGAGAATTATCTTACGCGGAAAAGACGGACAAAGTTTTTTAATTGTTACTCGTATGAAAATTACTCGTGTAAAAATTACTCGTGTAAAAATTACTCGTATAAAATTACACGTATAGAAATTAATCGTATGCAAATTACTTGTATAAAAATTACTCGTGTAAAAATTACTCGTATGCAAATTACTTGGATAAAAATTACTCGTGTAAGAATTACTCGTATGTAAATTACTCGTATAAAAATTATCCGTGTAAAAATTACTCGCATGCAAATTACTCGTGTAAAAATTACTTGTATGAAAATTACTCGTATGAAAATTACTCGTGTAAAAATTACTCGTATGATAATTACCCGTATAAAAATTACCCGTATAAAAATTACCCGTATAAAAATTACCCGTATAAAAATTACCCGTATAAAAATTCTACCAGTACGATTAATTAAACCGCCCGTAAAGAATATCGCAAACTTCCTACCACAAAATATTCTTAAAAAAAAAAAAAATATATATTTACACCGTATTACATCCCCCTTGGCACTAAGACTATTCGCAATACCTTCGGTTCTTCCTAAAGTATTCCATCATCTTCGAAACGTACACCCGGTAGAACGAAACGTCTCGCAAAGTCAACAAAGAGACACGAGTTTCGCCGTTGAATCGCCCCTGTAATAAAACGTTGTCCATCGCTGTATAATCGTCTCGATTAAGCATAACCGTCTTAATCGATTAATCTAATCGAATCGACGCCTTCCGTTTCGAGTGCTGCGACCTCAAAGAGCGAGACGGGAGGAAATTCCCGCGTAGCGTCTATCGGGTACCGTGGAGTGGGAGTGGGGGTGGGGGTCGGAGCGGCCGATTTAATTGGCGTGGTCGCCAGGGGTTGAGGCCCCGGTAACTCCTCTGATGGGAGCGTTGTTTTGTATTCAAGCCGACCACGGTGTGCCTGAGAGCTCCAGTTAGCGAATCCCTGTCACGTTTGCATCGGGAGCAACTGCAGAAGTTCGCGCAGTACCTCATCAGCGAGTTGCCGCAGCAGATTCTACCGACTGCCCAGCGCCTCCTGGACGAGTTGTTGTCGGTGCAACCGAGCACCATCAACAGCTACTGCGGTGCTCCGGATCCCACGGCGGGTGCCTCGGCTCACGACCAAACCTCTTGGTACCTAGACGAGAAAACCCTCCACGACAACATCAAGAAGATCCTGATCAAGTTCTGCGTCCCGGCACCGATAGTCTTCAGGTGATTGTCTCCACCGTTTGGGAATAAGAGTATAAATAGACTCTGTTCATTTACTATGAATCGACTGTTCATTTACCATTTACTACAATCGTTTCTTAATACGTGGATCAACATTGCTGGTCGCACACGTGCACGTGGTAACTCCTTGAGATCCCCGGACAACCAATCCGTGTCACTCGTTTAACCTCGCATACCCTATATACTATTGCTAACTCAAATCCACGAGCTAATATATACCTAGATTACAATTAGCCTTACGTATCCCCCAACGCTGTTACCAACGTAAATTTATAACCTAGTTTATAGCTAACTTCCAATCAGCTTCACGTATACCCTACCCTGAATTTAATTTGTACCTAACCTTACGAGAGGTCAATCTTCCAAGCAACATTTTATATCCTCGTTCGCGATACGTTTGATAAAAACAATCTCGCACACTCGTAACACCTCCTCGATGTTCAGAGAAATTGTAGCCACCCACGTGACCTCGTCCGCTTCGCGAGCGTAAAGTTGCACCGATGAAGCGCGATCTTGGACTATCTTCGTTTCTATATAGAGTATTTTACTTGATCTCACGGTGAAACTGCCGTATTCGCGAAAATGGCTGATAGTAGCGAACAGAGAAAATACAGAAGGGAAATGATAATGATTATTCGAATACTAAAATTAGATATTAAAAGTTTCTTTCGCGTTGGGCGATTACAGAGGCACTGTACGAATAATGAAGCAACGCTCGGGAATTTCGAGCTTCCGTTTTCGAGACAAACGAATCTTTCTTTCGTTTCGCGAATTTCTTACGATCGGTGGAAATTTTCGGATACGTGAAACCGCGGTCGCGGAGGTTTCACTGTGATATCCAATAAGCGCAATTAAGACAAACGGTGGTGTCCTTGGGTAAATGTTCCTTTTACGATTCGATCGAACTTCGTCTCGACGAGCCAAGTGTTAGAGAACAGAGAGGGTAACAAATCCTACAATATCGTCAATTTTCCCAATTTGCCCTTCTTCCGGGGGATAGTGTCTTCCACGCTGATACGATAAATCGAACCCCTGGTTCCATCGATCTGGTATCCCAATTTCATTGCACTCCCAAGATAATGCAAGATTCCATTAAAAAAAAGAAAAAAATGATTTTTCAAAATCAAAAAAATTTCTTCTACGTTTAAAATTACTCAACCGTCCCCTCGTTCTATATTCGGTCAATGACAGAAGCAACCTTCAAATTGTACCGCGTATAACCTACCGTTCGAATTTTAAAGAGAACGCAAGAAAAGGTATTTCCAAACCTAAAATTACCCATCCCCCGTTTCTCTGGATAAGGTAGTAGACCTATACGAGGGTAGAGATCATCGATCGATTCCTCGAGCCAGGTATCGACAATAGGCGACATCGTCGAATCATTTCGCGGGTGTGTTCACGTTCCACCTGTTAATTGCAGCGACGTTAATTGCCTGAGCACCACCGCGCCTCCTGCGGCCGCCGAATGGTCCTCGTTGCTGCGACCGTTGCGGGGACGGGAGCCGGAGGGTATGTGGAATCTGTTGTCGATCGTGCGCGAGATGTTCAAAAGGACCGATCGTAACGCCATACCGTTGCTGGAGATCATCACGGAGGAGTGCATGGCCTGCGAGCAGATACTCGTCTGGTGGTTCAATACCAAAGTGGCGTTGCTGAATGGCACCGGTTACGGCGGCAAGCACAACATGAACAGCAACGTGCACGCCTCGCAGCACGCTTGTTCGTCCCTCTGCGACGAGATCGTCGTCCTTTGGCGACTGGCCGCTTTGAATCCCGGCCTCTCGCCGGCCGAGCGTGAGATGCTGCACAATCAGTTTATCACTTGGCACATGAAGATCATAGATAAGGTAAGCGGAGAGCTAGCTCCAACGTCGAGAGACACCGTGGAATAGATCGATACCTTGGCTCCGTGGTATCCACGATCGCGAATTCGGGATCGTTGACCGAAACCGGGACGCGATAGGTGGCAACACGGAGAATACTGACGCGAGGATCGTTGTAAATCGGGACACTCGAGCCAGGTATCGGAGGAGGTTAGACGTTGCGAGACGACGCCGAAAGGAAAATCGAAACCGACCTATTGAACACTGTTCACTCGACGAAGGATCGTGCGCTGGAGTAAATAGCTGTACACTCTTCTCGCGAGAGATATCTTCTTTTCGGGATTGAGGGTACGGTAGGATAGCAACGGGAATGTTTCCAAGCGGGCGAAGAGTTTATTGGAATTTTGTAGATTTTAAAAAAGGAAATGTAACGACGAGGACGACGGTGTATAGTTACTTGTTTACGTAGCTAGATCTTTGGGGATCATTTAACTACATTAACTGTACTTTGATATTCTATCGAGTGAATCTTAGCTTTAGACTTAGCTCGAGAATCTTAGCTCTTCGATGATCGATGAAAGTGTAAAGGTACCGTTGCAAGGGGAGCCACTACTGACGTCGGCCGGTTTTGTTTCAAGGTGACGAAAAGTCGAGGCAGCTCGGTGACGCACAATTCACACAACAGGAACAACGGTGGCGGTCACAAGGATTCATTGAAGAACGATCTGGCCCTTTTCACCGGCTTCAAATCGGCACTCGAGGCGTGCTATCTTGATTGGGAGGAGTATACCTTGCCGGGTATCACGTACACCGCCGGAAGCAATCCCATGTATCATTGTCCGTTCACCTGTTTCCGGCATGTCGGAGATACCAGGACCGAGGTGAATCAGGTCAGTGTTTCAATTTGCCCGCGGCAATGGAGGATTTATCAACATTATTTCCGAACGTGTTCGTTGCCGGCGATAAGGACTTTCGTTATTTCTTTGGAAAAAATCTTGCACACCTTTTTTGTGGTTTATCGGTTATGTATTTCTCCACGGTGGAAGACAGAGGACCTCGAAATCTGGTTACGAAATGACCTTGGAAAACATCCTGTCTCACCGTTACGTCTTCCACTCGATGTACTGCAATTTTCACTCCATGGATTTCGTCGTAGAGTCGCAAATACTTTGTTACATTTTTCTCTAGAGTCTTCAGGATTAAAAAAAAGAAAAAATACATCGACCTTGAAAAGCTCGTACAAAGAATGACCTTGGAAAAAATTCTACTTTATTCGTACATCTTTGCAACGAAATAATGTTACTTTGTCCCGACAGATCTCTTCTCAGGGTCGTACATATTTTACTATGTTTATATACCACACTTCTCCACTTTTATACAACACACTTCTTCTTGTTTATACACCACACTTGTTCACGTTTACGTACCACACTTCTCCACGTGTATACACCACACTTCTCCACTTTTACACACCACACTTTTCCCCATTTATACACCGCACTTCTCCACGTTTATATGCCACACTTCTCCACATTTACATACCTCGCTTCTTCACGTTTATACATCACAATTCCCCACTTCTACATCCCACACTTATCCACGTGTATACACCACACTTCTCCACGTTTATAAACCACACTTCTCCACTTTTACGTACCGTGCTTCGTCGCGTTTACGTACAACATTTCCCCACTTCTTTCGCCACACTTCTCCCCAGAATCCTCGGTAGCGGACGAAACCGTGGCACCGTGTGAAACCCGTGTGTGTAAGAATTCGTTTCTTGGGTTCCTCCAGGTGAACTCGAGCGCGGCGGTGCTGAATTGTCAGCCGCCGGTCTCTTCTCACCATCACGGGAGACGGCCGTTGAGTCTGGGTCTCGTAGAGTTCAGTTACACGGACCGTAGACGATTGAATTCACGGGAGTTCCCGGGTCTGTGTTCGCGTAGCGGAGGCGGTGACGGGAACAGAAGCAGCGTCAGTTCCGAGGGTTTCTGCGAGAACGAGACCGACATGCCCGATATACCCGAGCCTCAAGTAGTCCTCGTTAGACGAGGTTACGCTCAACTAAATAATTGCGGGGACACGGATTCACAGGTTCGTCACGGTCAAGCCTCTTGCCACTTAACCAGTTCGGAGCAAGGTTATAGGTATAGTGTGTGCATCGCTCGATGCCACGCGGAAGGAATCCAGGACTGATCGCAGATTAGCTACTTGCGGTAACTACCTTACCATTTGCCGAAGAAGTCACTTGTACCGAGCGGAACGAGTGACGAAGAAAGTGAACCAGTCGATGCTAGAGATATCCACCTCTTGCTTCTGTGACGTCGACCGATGCACGCACACCTCCCGAGGGGGAAGAAGGTCACATTTTTTCCCACCTTGGTTCTTCGTTTCTTTCCGACAAATTGCTCACCGTTGACGAGAGGAAGAAAGATCGATCTTGGAAAGTGGTACTTGGACGATTTATCGGTGAATGCTTTACATCGATAACGAGTTCATTCGCGTTTGTCGATTACCAAGTATCTAGGTACCCTGACCTTACTCGACAATTTCGTTTCTACGCTTTCGCTTCGATATTCTTTTAATTTTTTAACGATCTGTCGAGTGCTGGTACAGGAGAAGCGTAGACGATTTTTGAGAGAAAGTGCAAGAAGTCTACCACGAATGTTCGTTAATCTTATGAACGCAAATACCGGTCGATCTTCGCATGTCCTGTGTACTCCTCTTCGTCACTTTGATCTTTCTTCCTACGATATCGGATACTAGACGAGAAACATCGACGTCTCCGGGGTCAAGTGGCCCTGGTGCTGCCTCGTCAGTGAGGGAGTTAGACGACCCCTTGAAATCGTCGATGAACCACCGGGTGCGATTTCTCGCGTTAAATGTAAACGGGGTTTACGCGTTTCAGGAGGGTGGCGGCAGCGAGTCATCCTCGAACGCTCAAAATTCGGACAAGCACCGCTCAAACGCCTCGTCCGAGATACATAGTGATAGTAGTGATAGTAGTAATAACAAAGCTGCCTGCGACACGAAGTGCAGCAGGACGAATCTCGACTACCGAGAGAAATCGCGTACAGTGTTGCCGAAGGGGACGGGTTCGAAGAGCGAGCAGGAGTCCGATATGGAGAAGGATCCTTCGAGGAGACCGTCCAAGGACGAGAGTTCGTCGTCCAGCAGCGACAGCCGATCCGGCGACGAGTATCACGTTTATTATTACGATCCGAAGGCAGTCGCGGGTAGCAACGGTGCCTCTGGCAAGGACTTTAAGAATCATTCGCAAGCGGCCAGCACACCGAACGCCAGCACGATACTCGGCAACCTGACCAAGACCGAGGATCCTTGGGACATATTATTCGCCAGGGCGGAAGGTCTCTACGCTCACGGTCACACGAAGGAGGCGTGCATACTGGGTGTGCAACTCGGAGAGGAACTGTTGGCCAATCCACCGAATCTCATGATCGACGAGCCACCGATGCACGTGAAAGGGAAGAAGAAGAAGGTATATTCCCTTTGCGAACAATCGACATCTCTTTTAACCCATTCGGTACGGATTTGATGGTGCACCACTTGGACAAGCACGAGTTGCTACTCGGACCGACCGGTTGTCGGTCTCCGATGGGTCAGTTGCATATGCAGCTGGGAATACTGCCGCTTATCGGTAAACGTAAAGTAAATTGTCCAGAGTTCGCGGAGTATTCGAATACCGAATGGGTTAAGAGACACCGTAGTCGGATCGAGATCACCAATGAAACGACACGGTTGCATTTTGAACGCGTAACGAATACGATGACGTTGTTTCAGCAACACGTAAACCCGGCGTCTCATCAGCTAACGTGCCTTGCGTCGGCTACATTGGCCAAGTGCTGCTTTCTCTGCACGGTCCTCGCGGAGAATCCGGAGTATTACAATCTGGCGTTCAGAGTCGGTTTGTTCGGTCTGAAAATGGCCAGGCCACCGGCCAATACCAAACCGTTGGAGGTAAAAGGGACTTTATCGGAGTACACGAGGTGTACCTGTAATTTGCGGTGCCCGTTTCGGGAGTTTCGGAGCCAAGAACAACGAGAACAATCTCGCGTTGTTCGATTACCGTCAGAGGAGTCGTTCAGGACGATCGGCTCCCATATCCGAGCAAAACCTCCACGTGGACATCTGCATCGCGAACTCCTACACCGGGTGCCAGAAATTACGGAACCCACCTACGCGCGCGTATCTCATCTCGTTGGGTAACACTTTCCTTCCGTTGTTCCAGGTGAAATTGACTTACCAAGAGAGCGAACTGGTCGGTCTTCTGAAAAAAATTCCGTTAGGTCCCGCCGAGATAGCTATGGTCCGACAGAGAGCCGAACAATTGAGAGACGGTGTTCTGCGTTCCAGGGGCCACGCGCTTCTACCGATCATGACGTCCAGTTTTATATTCGACGTCTTCAACGTGCCAAGTACGATTCCGTTCGCCAGTAATTTTCTTACTTCTTGTCTTTACGTTTCGTACTTCAATGGGGGAGAATTGAGAATCGAGGGAACGGTAGCTCGCGACTGAAATCTAGGGTGAAGGATCGTTCATTCAGACAAGAGATAGTGAACGCTCGAACAGTAGCGACGGAGAGTAAAACATTGTGGAATGATTCGCAGGACCAAAACACCTGCCCACAGACGTCGACGAGGATCTTGGGTTCGATGCGGCAGTCGCCGCATTGGGGCTGAAAGCGAACGTGAGCGAAGCCGATCATCCGCTTCTTTGCGAAGGCACGCGACGTCAGAGGTACACCGTCAACATTGTTGTCTCTAATATTAATGCTGCAGTTAACATCGTGATCGTTTCAGGGGGGATTTGGCTATTACATTGCTGGTCCATTACAAAGACGAGCCAACGAAAGTGGCGAGAATTATGGATAAATTGTTGGATCGGGACGTTCACCAGTTGATCAAGTCGCCGATACTACCTAGTTATTATACGTCGAATCCACCGACCAAGAGCGAGGTGAACATTGTACCCGGTGTTACCCGAAACGATCGGGTACGGTGGTGGTGGTAACGACTCGTTTCCATTTCAGATGGTAAGATACCTTCACGACGAAGAGTGCTCCTCTCCCCTGGCTGGAACGGACGTTGGAAACAGCGATAGTATTGTCGGCACTAGCAGCAGACCGCACAGTAGCACCAGCGCGGAACTAGAAACTGGTATGAGCGCGCTCACGGTGCAACCGCAGATCGTTCAACAACCTGTGCCTACTAGAACTAAAGAAACAAGGTTCGCGTTCTCTCGTAGCGATCGACCTCTCGGTATACGTCACCTGTCCGAGAATTACCTCTCTGAGAGTCCTGTGTTCTTCGCGTTTACAGATACAAAAGTAAGAGAATATATCCGTCTATTCCTAATCAACCATCCGAAGCGGGTGCACACTTTATGTGCGAATTGGCGAAGACGGTTCTCGCGAAAGCCGGTGGCAACAGTTCCACGTCGTTGTTCACGCAAGCGTCCACCAGCCAGAATCATCACGGGCCCCACCGTGCGCTTCACATGTGCGCGTTTCAACTCGGTCTGTACGCGCTCGGACTGCACAATTGCGTTACTCCGAACTGGCTAAGCCGCACGTATTCGAGCCACGTCTCTTGGATAACCGGCCAGGCAATGGAAATCGGAGCGCCGGCGATTTGGTTCCTTATCGAGACCTGGGAGGGACATCTTACGCCACCGGAAGCGGTCAGCATAGCGGACAAGTCGTCCAGAGGATGCGATCCGAACATGGTCCGAGCGGCTGCAGAACTCGCTTTTTCTTGTTTACCGCATGCTCACGCGCTCAACCCGAACGAGGTGCAGAGGGCAATTTTGCAGGTAACCTGAAAATGTCTTTTCGTTTAGATTGTTCGACCGGTGACAACCTCGTAGGTGTTCCTAGTAAAACGGTTTACAAATCTACCGAATGATTATTTTTATTGCAGTGCAAGGAACAAAGCGAAATGATGCTAGAAAAGGCTTGCATCACGGTGGAGAATACAGCGAAAGGCGGTGGCGTTTATCCGGAAGTGCTTTTCCAGGTTGCCAAGTATTGGTACGAGTTGTATCTTAGGGTAAGTGGACCGTTCATAGACGAAAGAGTAGCATTTTTGAGAAATTGTTACACGGGACGTTAATTTTGGTCTTACGATGCAGCATACTCCTGGCGGAGAGCAGCAAGACGACTTGTCGCACGATCCTCTGCAGTTGGATCTGAACGGTGTGCTTTTATTGGAGCCTGGACCACCGGTGGACATAACGAACGGACAAATGGTGCCTGGGCCGACCCAAGCTGTTGTTGTGACCAGTACTCAACCACCTCCTCAACCGTATCCTGCACATCCAACTATAACTACACTCGCACCTTTGGGTAGCGTTATTTATCGCTTGGCTGTCGCGCTTTGCAGTCGAATCCAGCTCGATCGACCTATTCCACTCTCTTCTCTATTTTTGCGCTAATGGTAGAGACAGGATAGGAGCGAATAATACGACGATAACTCGTCTCGATCTTGCGGTCGATCGATCTTGATTCGACTATGTGAGGGGCTCACCGATTACGGTAATTCCTTTATCGCTCTTTTCGATTACAGGGGTTGGCATGCCATACCCAGTGGCGCCTTACAGTTTTGTACATCCCCACCACTCCATCCCAACATTCGGCGGACCGATGCCTTCGCACAGGTTAACTCTACCGGTACCATCGGTTCCACCGCACATGTATCATGCGGCATTCCCGCCTCATCCGGGTCATCCGCAACATCCTCAACATCCGCACCATCCGTCACAGCCCACGCAACCACCGTCGCTAGCGCAATACTACACACCGCAACCCCCGCCACTGCCGGGAACTCATCATTTATTCACCATGCAACAGCCTATGCCAGTTAACGTAGGTGTTCTCGTTTTATTGTATTTCTTTTCTGCCTCGTCGAACATCAGCGTTCGAACGCGATTTCGTTGTTTTCAGGTACAAGCAGGAGTGACGGGTCCCATTCCCGGGCAGAATAACATGCCTGGATCGGCGTTGGTCCAGGCGCAACCTATGATATCGACTGTGAGAGCTCAGCCTCAGGTAATTAAGGCGATGCGATAAAAAAGAGTTGCAATATTTTACCGTGGACGATCCGTAATGGTAAAACGCTGGTGCACAAGGGTGTACGTAAAGATTTTAGATACAAGGGTGATCCTTGATCGAACGAATACGTTTAATCGCTAATATCGGTAACGATTCATCGACGCTGTCGCGTAAACTTTAACACCCGCAAGTACGACCCTACACCCTCCCGAACCTCGACCAACTACCCACACACGAACCGTGAATTTAGCCACGCTTACACGAGAATGATGTTCTGTTTTTAAATGCAGGTCCATAGACAAACGCAGGCCTTTAGTCCGCAACAACTCCGAGCTCTCGTAGCCGCGTATCGCGTGGGCATGTTAGCCCTGGAGACGTTGGCCCGGCGCGTCCACGATGACAGACCTCAGGCAAAATACGCGCGCAATCCGCCGTACGGCGAGGACGTGAAATGGCTGCTGAGAGTCTCGAAACGCCTCGGTACACAGTATCTCCATCAGCTTTGTATCTGCACCGTGGACAGCATCGTTAGTCCTTTCGTTCTTCACGACGTTGTATTGGAGGCGGCGCGTTACCTGGCCAGAAACAATCCAGCTCTCGTGCTCCAACACCTGAGATCCGCACTTCTGGCGCCCCTTGTCCACAAATGCCAACAAATGTTAGTAAAAGCTTGGGGACGTTCGTCTCGTGTCTCTAGTATCCACTTTTGACGTTTATGAAAACATTGGCTTCCGATTGTAGGTACATTCAGTGCATGCATCAGAAGTTGTACCATTTGGCGATAGGGGATTACGAGGAATTCGTGAACGTCGTGTGCGCCGCGAGGGCGGCGTTCCACATCACTCCTGAGGGACACGTACAGTTCAAGGAGTGGCTACAATCCATTAAAAGGTCCTGGTAACAACCATAAAAGACTCTGCGTACAATGGAGAGAGATACGATAAACGAATATAGTTTATGGAACATACGGTAAGATTGGAATATTGTTTTTACAGATCTCAATCCTGTAAGAAAGATCTGTGGGCACAAATCAACGTGGCGTTACAACAGAATAGCAAATGACACAGAGCGGAGCCAGGCGGGACGTGGTTCACCCCCCTTCCTCATCCTCAGCCTCCTCCACCACCACCGCCACCACTTCCACCGACGACGACGACGACCCTCGTGCTACAACATCAGCATCCCTGTCATTCTCATCCACGGAGCGTCGTATGCGTTCACGGGCTGGCTACACAGGAACGCCATAGCGTGCATCGTCGATGTGCGAGCGTCGCGTCCGCAGTGACGTCGATCTCGAACCGTCGTTGTAGGATCAGGATTAGGAAGCGTAAGCGATAATCGCTTGCCTTTCTCAGAGAAGGAGATCGATCCCACTGAACCAGACATCATTCTGACTTTAGTTAATGCGTCCGATAGGAAATATGTCTGCTGCTGTAATTAAGCGAATGATGCGTGAATGACAGAAACAGAGAAACGTCAGGTTTTACAATTTACACTTCATCGTTCACTGACCGTTTCCAGGAAGATCGAGAAGCGATAGGATTGTATATAAATATATATTATATATAATATATAATGTGTATGTATGTATATATATATATAATATATATACACATATACATACGTATCGGGACGTACCGTTGCGTTACGTCGATCGCTAAAGGCACCATTTTTTTCGGATCAAAAGAAAAAAAAAAGGAACAGAAACGATAAACGGGGGAAAAAGAAACAGAAAGTGATATATATATGTATCTATATATAATATATGTGTATATATATAGATATAGATATATTCTATATTAAAGGATCGATAAATCAAAATTCAGAACTCTCCGGACCTGCGCGATCACTATCTCACACCGATGTAAGAGAGAATCGTTGGTTCACAACACACGGAAATCGAGTTTTTCTTTTCTTTTCGTTTTAGTTAGACTTGAGCACGTCTTTAGCCGCGATTAGATAGGAAATTTTATTTTTCATTCATATAGATAGGATGAATTCTTGCGTCTTATTTTATTTTTGTAAACAAGTAAACAAATTTGAAATATCGATAACGTCTATTTATATAACGACGATAAGGTCTGATCCATATATAAGTAACAGTTACTTCGTATTCATCGTCGATGAAATTTTTATGAAAGTAAATCTTTATTTTACCTAAAACGGCAATCGACCTCATACAACCCGACCTCTTTTTTTCTCTCCATTGATTTACTTTGCTATCGATTATACTTTATTGCTCTACATTTGTCCGTTTTTTCTCTTTTTTTTTTCTCTCTTTTTTTTTTTAATTATATTATAGGCGTATACTATACACGTTCGCAACAATATTCTTGTTTTGTCCTTATCGACAATCCATAAACGAAATGATCTCTGTAATTTTTAAATTAAAATAATGTGAATTATAAATAAAGCAAAATTATAGCTGATGTTACACCTTCGAACTTCGGCCACCTGCCCGTATAGCGACAGCTCTCCGTTTGTAAAAGACACACGAACAAAATGAACATTGTGAAACGATCTCCGCGAATACGATGATTATAAAACGCGCTGTGTCGCTTTTCTCGGTTACACTCGTTCGAACAATGACAGTATCGAAACACATTTGGTTTCTTTTTCCTTTGAAACAAAGCTACCGATTCTTATCAGTCCTTGTGCCCAATACTTGGACACGATCCATCGTAGTATCGGCCTCGGCTCTTGAAATAGAAAATAGAACGCCGTACAAATATAAAAAAAAAAAGAAAAAAAGTTAACGAACAAAATCAGCGACCTCGAGTTATTCGAATCTTAACTTTGCGCGTAAAGAAAAATCGGTCTGGAAATTGGTCTTCGGAAAGTGAATTCGAGATATATAAGAGAAACTGTTCGATCCTATTAAGATCTATAACAAGCGTATTGGTACGAAATTGGTATAAATAATTCTTGTTTGTTTTTAGTACGAGCTCTAAGCAGTGCCTCGTCGAAGTCTCTGTGAAATCGTTTCCGCAAAACTTGGGAGATCCTATGTACGAAGATGATGCTGTTCATCCTTTTGAAAATTCTTGCGATCTCACCGTTGTTGCACGCTGCTGCACCGTTTTATCGTCGAGAATTTAACCGAACCTTGTACGTAACAGCCCACGGGCAACTCACCTTTAAGCAACGTGTTCTCTGTTTACAGCGGTGTTGGATTATCGGGGAAAAAAGAGGGGAACTAGGTCTTGCAAACTGCACCCTCGACTGCGCTGCATTTACACGATCCTTTGCATATTGTATTACAAGCACCCTTTCGTTTCGCTTTGTTCTCGAGCGGAATTTCTGAATAAACGGCTCTCCAGCGTCTATTCGAGAATTCCTCGAGACACTCTCCGTTTACTCAACGACACTTTATTAATTGATTGTTCGATAAGTTTTTTTCGTTCGATAAGACTTATTGAACACTACTACATTGGACGATATTATTCAATAAGAGAACTACATTGAACGGTACTGTTCAATAAGAGTACCACATTAAATGGTACTGTTCAATAAGAATACCACATTCAACGGTACTGTTCAATAAGAGTACTACATTGAACGGTACTGTTCAATAAGAGTACCATATTCAACGGTACTGTTCAATAAGAGTACCACATTGAACGGTACTGTTCAATAAGAGTACCACATTCAACGGTACTGTTCAATAAGTGTACCACATTCAACGGTACTGTTCAATAAGAGTACCACATTAAACGGTACTGTTCAATAAGAATATCACATTGAACGGTACTGTTCAATAAGAGTACCACATTAAACGGTACTGTTCAATAAGAATATCACATTGAACGGTACTGTTCAATAAGAGTACCACATTGAACGGTACTGTTCAATAAGAGTAGCACATTGAACGGTACTGTTCAATAAGAGTACCACATTGAATGGTACCTTTTTCGTTCGATAAAACTTATTGAACAATCTAATAGAATTCCGACGCGTTACTTTCTCGTTGAAACGATCTTTGAATTTGTACTCCGACTCGGTGGTTCGGACTCGGAACCCGTGTTTCTCGAAATACGGGATTCGAGAACGATATTTGTACTCGGAATTCGAATTTGGAACTCGAAGAAGCGCGGTACAAAAATTTCAAAAAAGGAACACGAAACGAGAATTTCGAAACTCGGCTTCGCAATTTCTGCTCAGCGCAGTCGAGACACGTTTTCTCGAGAATCCGTGAAATTTCTTGGACGCTCGATTTTTAGTCGCTCGGTTCAACCCTCGTCGCAAAAGAGTCGTCCGTTAAATGGCATTAAAATATTTTCGCGCTCCTTGTTTCGAACAGTGCGAGTGAACGTACCGTGTTCGTAGATAGTAAGAGGAACAGCGAAGAGACTGTTGGTATTAAATCGCGGGAGATGTGCCGAGAGAAAGAAAAGAGAAGAAGGGGAGAAAGAGCAAGAACAAATGGCACTGCCACTAATTTAACGATACCGCGAAAACGGTCATGGAAAGAGCAATATTAAACGTTAACCTTGTTCTAGCGATCATTAAGTAGTATCTGCGTGTTTACGAAGTCGAGGCTCGGGGAACGTTTTTCAAAATTGCAACAATTCCTTTTCTGTCGATTTCCTTTGGTAAATTACCTCAGCCCCTTGCACTCGAAAGGAGTGAGTTTAATTTAATTTTTCTCCAAATATCTGTCAAAACGTGAGTGTACAGGGAATATTAGTAACGTTCAAATTGATTTATTTTTACTTTCGCTGCGAGATATTCCTATTCAGAAAACTTCGAGCACAGAACACCCTCGTTACGTTTAAATTAATACTCTGTGATTGAACATTGGCCGCTCGAATCGAGACGAGTCGAACTTAAAAGCGACGAGTCTGGAGACATAATTTGTTACCGATCGATTTCACGTCACAGTGGGACCTCGATCGAGATCAAACGAGATATTTCACCTCGAGGCGCGTGCGTTTATCGAGGCTACGGAGTCTCAACGCGCGAGTATCGAGGTTCCATCGAGATTTCGGTCGTTTGTCGCGAATCGCGTTATCACCAATGCGGGCATGATTTATTTAGTACAGATGGGATCGCTATGCAAACACAGTCGTTTCGTTGTTGTTCTAGACGGTCGACGATTCGTGAGATAAGAGTCTCGACATTGAGCTATTTCTTTCCTCTTTTCTTTTCTTTTTTTTTTCTTTTTCTTTTTTTCGACGATCGGGAAGAAAATATTTTCCTATAAACGGGCGGGCGGGGTTTGCTCCGCGTAACGATAAAGTCACTCGAATCCTTGACTCGTTTCGAAACGAAAAATCGATCCGTGCCTCGACTGTCGTCGTCTTCGAAACACGATCGCGGTTTACGGAGATTCGTCCCGCGATAAGAGTGTGTTCCGCTCCACGTAACACGGGGTGGATGTTGAAACATCCAACGAACGTTATCTATGATTTTTCGTTTCGCGAGGAGCAAACAAACGAGGAATGGTAGCGCAAACACGCCCGTGACGACACGCGTTGTAAATTTTCGTCGGATTCGAAAACGGGGGAGGGGGGCGGCGGCACACAACCACACATACACACATACACACACGCACACGTGCGCGAGGGAATCGGTTTCGAGGTGCGCGTATCTCAAAGTTTCTCGTTCGTCGTCGAAAAGCGTTTGTCCCTCGAAATGTCCCAGTTTTGAGCGCACACGAGAACGATTTCCCTCGAAGCTTGCGTTCGCGTGGCTGCGAACGCAATTCGGTGCCCCGGTATCGTCGAGATTCGTTGTGTGTATCGAAATTCGAGGCAAAGTCGGCTTCGAGGGGCCCGGAGCGTACTCTCGCGACAATGGAGCCTGTAAAAATGCTCTTTGCATCTGTTTATATCCGTTTACACCGACCGAACGATCCTACCGAGTGTCGCGAAGCGTCGTACCGAAATTCCACGAAAAGAAGACGAGGAAGAAGGAAAAGAAGATGAAGAAGAAGAAGAAGAATAAATAAATAAATAAATAAATAAATAATTAAATAAATGAATAAATAAATAAATAATTAAATAAATAAATAGAAAACAATCGGGGGTGGGTGGCGACGTTCGAGTGTACATTTCATTCGCAAGCCGCCCCGTATGTACATATATAAATACGAATACACAGCTCTCAGCGACAACCGAAAGAAAAAAAAAAAAGAGGATAACGAAAGAAAATGGTTGACGAAACCGATCCACAGACGCCGTAGTAATTTGCTCTAGGTTCACTTTTGCGCGTCGCGCGTATAATCGATAGCGTTTATCCATTAGACGTGTTAGACGTCTTTGCTAGCCTACTTAGCGTTTAGAGAGGACATTTTTAGGCGTTTTAGCGATCCAACAGCCCCTTGAACACCCCCCCCCCCCCCCCCCCCAACCCAAATCCAACCCAACCCACCGGTTTTTTCGCGGAACGCGAGAATGAGCGAAAAGAGGACGAGAGATGACCGAGAAATTGTGTTCCCCCGTGGGTCGATTGTCGAAGAATCGAAGGGGATCAAATCCTAGACCCGATCCATAATAGTACCGCTAGATTTCCTTTTTTTGCACGACGAAAGCGAACGTTCTTTCGTCGCGAGAAACAAATGAGAATAAAAATAGAAGAAAAGAAGAAAGCCCCCTTCGACGACGGCGGTGAATGCCAACGCGATCCGCGGCCGTTTCGCTAGGCTAAGTACGAGGGTGTGAGTAATACTCGCGTTTCTACACGAGAAACAACGTGAAAACACTACTCGCATCACTGAGATTTACTTCGCGTCCGTGTACGGTGAATGTTCCACGGCAATCGGTGAGGTGTCCCGGATTGCGCCGTGGTGAAACAATCATCGTCGATTTTCAATAAAATTTTCGGTGCCTCTTGCGTCGATGGATCGCGCTACAGAACTTGTCGGTCACTCGGGGAATGATCGCGTCAGTGACTCGCGAGTCGAATATTAACGCGCGGGGGATCGTCGAGTCGAGTACCGTGACGTCGGTGACTCGCGAGACGAATACTAACGCGCGAGGGATCGTCGAGTCGAGTACCGTGACGTCGGTGACTCCCGAGTCGAATATTAACGCGCGAGGGATCGTCGAGTCGAGTACCGTGACGTCGGTGACGCGCGAGGGATCGTCGAGTCGAGTACCGTGACCTCGGTGACTCTCGAGTCGAATATTACCGCGTCAGGAACCTTCGAGTCGAGTGTCACGGCGTCAGAGACTCGTAACTCGAGTACCATCGCGTCAGTGAAACGCAAGTCGAATATTATCGCGTCGAGGACCTCCAAGTCGATCACTGTAACGTCAGGGATCTTCGAATCGAGTACTATTCGCGTCAGGGACTCGCAAGTCGAGTATTGTAGCGTCAGAGACCGTCGTATCGTGAACTATTGACTCACAGACTTGCATCGAGATCTCTATCGTGTCGCGAACTTGCAATACAATACATTACGGTGTATTTGAAACAGTCGGGATAAAAAATTGACCAGTTACGAACCGTCGGGGATCGATAATTCGTGATCAGGACGAAACAAATTTTGGAATAAACAAAAATTACGCGCGTACACGTCGCGAGTCGGTGATCGATGAATCGTTCAATTGTTCGTGATCGACTGGTTCACACGTGATTCGTCGACGTATCGGGAGAAGAATTTCGAACGTTCGTGGAACATTTCCCGTACATCGTGCGCTTCTTTCTGTATCTGTATCTTTATCAATTTTAGAAGAAATGCGGCACGCGTAAATAAAGAGATTATATTGGGAAGCGATAAAATATCTATATTTTTACACTTGATCGAAAAAGTACTGAAGAAAATTTCGAAGAACGAATAAAAAAAAAAAAAAAAGAAGACGACGAAGAAGAGAAGTTGTTTCCTCTCAATCTGAAAATATTTGGTCCTTTGCTGTTGATTAGAGACTCCCCCGAAAACCCAACCTTCTACGAATAAAAGTACGTATGTTTATACATAGGGATTAAATTAACGGGAACGGACTGGTTCCCCCGGCGAGGATATAAATGCAAACGATAAAAACCATTATGGAACTCGGTGTCTGTAAATATCGCACGACGTCGTTCTTTTTTTTTTTCGCGCGCGTACGTTCGATAGGATTTTTGGAATCGCTGGCGCGCGGTGGCAATCGCTGAATAGATATTCGAAAAAAGTAATGTGTAGAACGCGAGCGTAGACCTTCGTCTAGTCTGATTGCAATTTCGAGTTGCACTAGCTTCGTAGAAACGCGAGGTCCACGGAACCGAGAGTCGAACGCGAGAGACCTTGATCGCGACCAACGAGTAGAGAGAGAGAGAGAGAGAGAGAGAGAGAGAGAGAGAAAGAGAGAAACGAACAAATGGAAACGGAGAGAGAAATGAATGAGAAGGAAACAAAAGGAAAAGAAAACGAAACAAAAAAAAAGAAAAGAAAGAAAAATGGTAAAGAACAGTACGAGGCAACGAGAAACAGCGAGAGGACACGAATTTTCGAAGGCATCATTGACCGAGCAACTATAAGATTGTATATATATATATTAACGATCGCAATAACATTAATTATAGATGTGACTAATTACTTGACACGTGTGAGTGGGTGCGCGTGGTGATTGAGAACCGCGCGTAGAAAATAAGCAATCTCGATGGCGAGAGCCATGGTTTTCTTTACGGCCGATCGAGCGACTCGCGCGAGCGAGACGAGAAATCGGTGAGACGAAAGAGAAGAAAGAGAAAAAAGAAATAGAAAGAAAAAATGAAAAGAAAAATTCGAAATCGCTCCAAGCGTTTCGATATTTAGTTTCTTTTTTTCTTTTTCTTTTCTTTTTTTTTTTTTTTGAACCGTTTCTTCAATCCTCGAATATTTCTCGTCTCGCTCGGGTCGTCGATGGAAACACAGTGAATACGATTTATAGATTTTTATTTCGACGTTGCTCTCTATCGTCCGTGAAACACTTTGTACATCCAACGATGAGAAGGAGAACGGTGAAGCTTCAGGGACTATTCGTAAATGTTTAGCGAGGACTCGAGCGGTAGAGTGTGCGATTCGGTGTGTTCGATTAGAAACGGGGGGGAAAAAACAAAGAAAAAAATAGTGGAAAATGAAAAAAAAAAAAAAAGAAATACGAGAGTTGAGCTCTCGCGTGTTTTTGGGAGTGGATTCTTTTCTCGACAGGTTCCTGCGAACGCACCTTTTGCGAAAAAAAAGAAAATAGAACAAAAAAAAAAAAGAAAAAAAAAACAAAAGAAAACGTCACGAACGAAGCTTTTGAAATTATTGTAAATTCAACGTTGTTTCGCGCGATTTAGCGAGAGATAGCGAAGTTACTTGTTGCGAAACTATATTGATTGTGCTCCCCCTCCCATCCTCTCTCTCTTGAAACGTTTGCCCATCAACGCGAGAATAATGATTTTCGAACAGCCTGCGGAGTTGCGTTTCGAAAGTGATATATATATACATACATATATATATCTCGGTACGAACCTGTTCTGTTGAATCTGTCGCGAATGAAATTTAACTCTTTCCTGTTGACTGGATTTCATAATAATTATACGACGTTACTATTCTATTTGTAAAACGATCGATCACTTTCTTCGGACTTGCATACATCCGGCAACAAATTGTATTCTATATTGTAAACGGTGTGCGCCGCGATTTTCAATCGACCAGTGTCGTTGAAACGCGGAAACGGATTATACCAGAAGAGATGTAACGAGGATTGTAATCGACGATACTTTCACACTCTCGATGAGATGATTTTTTTAGTCGAATAAGTAAAAATAAAAATTCTGCGAAATAAGCCACTTGGTTCGCTGTACTTGATTAACGTAGATATCAATATATTATAATGTCTATTAAATAAATTTCAATTTCTAATTGCGTCCTTCGTCCGTTATCTTTCTATTGTATCGATCCACTGAAATACAATTTTTGATTTCATAAGTCGAGTTTCCTGTTCATACCCACGAAAATAAACGTTCAATGTCCACCGTTGGATATCCAGGTATCTCTTCGAGGACTTGCGGATCGGAGACTTGCAAGTTGGAGACTAGCGCAGAGACTTACCGATGGGGTGGCTCGTGCTCCGGGGATCTGTAAGTTGAGAATTAACGTTACAGGGACACTTGTAAGTCGAGGACAACGCTCAAGGGACTTGCAAAGTTGAGGACTATCGCCCCGGATACTTGCAAAGTTGAGGACTATCGCCCCGGATACTTGCAAAGTCGAGGACTAGCGCTCCAGAGACTTGGAAACGAACTTGACTCGCGAATACGTGATCGTTGCATCGGAGTATAACTTGCAAGCGTGGGACTGTATAAACAGCTGGTTAAACTTTTTTCTTTTTTAGTTGGGTAAATATTCTCGTTAAAGTAATTTATATGACGTATTAAATGTTACGAGATTCTATTTTGTAATTTTTAATTTTGAGTTATAGGTTCAAAGTTAAATTATTCTTTCAGTCGAGTACAGTCTTCTAGAATTACCGTCTCGAGATCGTTAAAACCCATTTTATTCTTTAAGTCAATATTGTTGAGAATTGCACGAATTTATGAGAAACTCTGAGTTTGCGATCTCTTGACAAATTGCCCTCGCAAATCACAGAAATTGGGAAGCTTAAAAATGGTAAATTCGATAAATATTTTTAAATCTGTGCCTTTTTGGAGCACATATGTCAATTTGCCTTTCATCGAGCTGGAACAAACGGAAGGTCGATTATTCTGTTATTCGGTAAAAAATGTTTAATTTTCCATAAACATTTTAATCTACATCTGATCATTTTTCTTAACATCGACGAAAAAATTGTTACATCGATTTATCGTTATTCTAAATTTTTCTGTGACTTACATCGCATTTGAACAGACTTTGCAAATATAGCAGTCGTGGCCGAGTGGTTAAGGCGTCTGACTAGAAATCAGATTCCCTCTGGGAGCGTAGGTTCGAGTCCTACCGACTGCGAGTTGAACAATTATTTTTTTTTTCTTACAGTAATTCCACCGACTTCACTTCTTTGTCGTTTTCGATGCATTCGATACGATAAACTATGAAATTAAACCTAGAGAAATTAAAATTAAAGACAGAGATTTGCAGAATTCGAAGTAGAACTTTTAAATAAAATATTAAAAATAACGCTTCACTTATTCATAAAACTGGTTCCGTTCCACGCGTTCGTGCTGAATTTTTCAACTTGCATCGTGTTGGAAAAATAATCTACCAATCGTAATCTTCTGTAAAATGTTTCTACAATAATAGTTCGTATTGCATAATAGGTTTCAGTTGTTCGAGAGCATGCAACGTAATTTTCCGTATAAAACCTGCAAACATTTCTAATCGAAGACTCAGTTCATCGAGGAACAGCTAATACACACTGATAATAATGCGACTGAAATTTTGCCTCGCTTATTGTTTCGTCTGCAGCGTTGTCTTAAGTTCGATCCTCCTCGACGAACTCGATCTAGAAACCGAGTTTCACCGATCAGATTTGCAACGAGCGATCGAGAAGGTCGCGAATACCTGGTCCAATCACGATTTGACCCTCGTCTCTCACGACAATCGTACCGATGACAAGGTCGAGCGAATCGCTGCCACCATTTCCAAGATCTTGCTACCTCTACGTCCAACACTGTACTTGCAAACGACTAATCTGTCCGAGTTCATCGTGAACGGTTATATGGTGGCCAATTCGAGGACATTGTTAATTTTCGTCTTCGGTACCTCATCTGCGCCAAATACGGAAGACTCGATGTTGATGATGAAACACTTGCTCGTGCTGACCCACACCAAACACTCACCAAAGATTCTCTTGGTTCTGGTGTCGGACGAGGAGTGCACCGACATGGAGAAGCGACTGGAGGAGCTGTGGAACGGAGGATATCCGTACGTGATCGCGTTAGAGGTCCTTGAATCCTTCAACAAGGACAGGAGACCACCACTGTATGTTCATCGCTACACCAAGCTACCCCCAAATTACGAACGATCGATTTACGATGGAGATGTCTCCAATTGGTACGTGGATCAGTTTCGAGGCACCTGCAGTCCACAGTTCACGTTGTGTCTACCAGACAAGAACGACACGTCGTACAAAGAGCTGGTGAAAGTGGAGCTGAACGTGTTGAAAGAGGAACTGAACGCCACGTTCAAAGAGGTCACCATACAGAGCGGAAAGAACAGGTGCGACCTGACGTACGATCTGTACTACTTGCTGTACAACGTGTTCTACAGCAGGTCCAGGGCTCATACAGCCCCTATCTACATAGACAGGTTCTGCCTGTTCGTTCCAGCCATCACACAGATGACTGCAACGACCTCGTGGGGTTTGACGATAGCGTTCGTAGTTGGAATATTGATCGTAGTGATGATCTCGGGGTTCGCAGCGTTGAACAGTATCGAGACGTTCAGGCATCCCTTCAACGTCGCAGCAGTGGTACTGGGAGTGTGGTTGAATGCTCTGAGATTGTCCACCTCGATTGAAAAGGTACTCTATCTCTGCCTGGTGCAGGTAGCTACCAGGTACACGTCGATGCTGTACACGGAGCTGTTCAGCGACGCCACGGTTAAACAGAAAGAAGTGAGGATCAATGATTTCAACGATCTCTATGGACTGAATTTGACTATTCATGTAAGTTGAATAAATTGCATCGAGCTCTTGAAAGCTCTTCTTGCAACGCGGTTTTAAATAAATATTAGGTCACCGCGTGAGTTCTGTCCTCTGGTAGACATTTTCTCGCCTATCTCGAACGATCTGTTTTCCATGATCATTTACTAGAGTTTTCTATTTTTTATTTTTGTGTTACGCCACTTTTATTAAGAAACACTGACGGTCTTACGAAGGAACTTAATAATAGGTGAGCTTTTCTCAAAGAGTTCTTCTTCTAAACGAACCTACTCTGTGTTGACGATCCAGATGACCAACGCGATGTATAACTTCATGGTGAACAACTCCATCGTGCCGGCCGATTTGATGCCGATGTTCCAAGTGGTGAACCATTGGAACGAATCCGCGAACAGCACCAAAAACATCGGCTACTTTTCGCTGCAATTGATAAATATGGTGCGACGGAAGCTGAAGAAGCACCCCACGAAGAGGACGAATCTATGCTTGGGCAGCGTGGCGGTCGTTCACATGACACGCGTCAAATGGCAATACGCTGAACGCGTGAACGATCTACTGTGGAGGATCAACCAATACGGATTCAGAAATCGCGAGTACGCGCTGAACTTTGGGGTTGTCAACGAACAAGTCGTGGACGAGCAGATGGGTTATAGCGAGCAGCACAAGATGTTGATAACGCTGTTGTACGGTTACTTGCTCGTTGTCGTTGCATTCGTGGTAGAGTTGTTGATCGGTTGGTCCAGAACGTTGAGGAGGATCGAAGGGGCTCGTTGATCATCGGGGGAACATTGATCGAGAGCGTGGATCGTGTATCTTAAATAGGGGTGTTGGAGTATTCGAGTATTTGAATAGTTTGAGTGGTGGAATATTTGAGTGTTGTCATTTTGGAGCGTAGGAATATTTGAGCTTTCGAGTAGCATTACCCGAACACCTGAGCTTTCGAGTACCATGACCAGAACATCTGAGCTTTCGAGTACCATTACCCGACCACCTGAACTTTCGAGTACCATTACCCGAACACCTGAGCTTTCGAATACCATTACTCGAATGTCTAAGCTTTCAAGTACCGTTTATGGAATATTTAAACTTTCGTATATTATTACTCGAATATCTGAACTTTCGAGTACCGTTTCTGGAATATTTAAAATTTCGTATATTATTACTCGAATACCTGAGCTTTCGAGTACCGTTTCTCGAATATTCAAACTTTCGAATACCATTACTCGTATACCTGAGCTTTCGATTACCGTTTCTCGAATATTTGAACTTTCGAATACCATTTCTCGAATACCTGAGCTTTCGAATACCATTACTCAAATATCTAAGCTTTCGAGTACCGTTTCTGGAATATTTAAACTTTCGTATATTATTACTCGAATACCCGAGCTTTCGAGTACCGTTTCTGGAATATTCAAACTTTCGAATACCATTACTCGTATACCTGAGCTTTCGAGTACCGTTTCTCGAATATTCAAACTTTCAAATACCATTGCTCGAAATACCTGAGCTTTCGAATAGCATTGCTCGAATATCTGAGCACTGAAATACCATTTCTCGGATATGTGAGTTTTCGTTACATTGTTCGAATCGATAAGCGTTAACAATTAGCGCAGTATTTTTTTCTTTTTTTAACGATCGTATCGAACACTGGTAACCGATGAACATTGGAAAAAACGTTGTCGAACGTCACGCTCATCCTTATCGGAACATTTGAAGTGACTCGTACAATCGGCATTACGTATTGCCTGCAATTATCGATCGGATTAGCTTTTTGCACGCGACTCGCTACTCGCGGCTTAAGCGCGCACATTTTTCGCCAGCTGGTCATCCAATTTTCTCGTCCTATTAATATCTGTCGGTGGGCTCGTACGTGCGAACGTTTGGACCATAATCCTCCATCGGGTGGATTTTATTTCACGTTTCCAAAAAGAAATTACATCCCGTTGATTTTCGCGTCCGTGAATCGATACTCGCGTTAGAAAATGGTCGACCGAACTCGAAAGGAACCCTCTCGTAAAAATACGCCGTGTAAATAATTCAAAAAAAAGAGAAAAATATCGAACGCAGTGTAAATTTCATCGATAGAAAAGTGTTCATCGTCGAAAGACACATTACCTTCGTTCACGTCCCTAGGTAAGAAATATTATCACCTTCCACCAAATAGTAAAAAGAGAAAGTACAATCTGAAAATTATCAACGTCGAACAGGCAAATATTGGGGTACAACGCGTGAACAATTTTTACGACTTATCTTTTATTCTCGTCAATCTTTACATTTGTATCATTATCGTCGATCTTTGTTTACCAATGGGGGCTGGAATTCAATCCTAAAACGTGACAAATGTATACATCTCTGGTCGGAGATTAAAAAGTTTGTCGACCCCAGATTTCGAGGCGTTGGAGAAACGTTCGCGCGGATCAGCTCGCGGCCGAGTTCATTCCGCTCGTAAAGCTCGTATCGTCGCGAACGTTATCAAACCAAAGAACAAAATGAGCAAACCTACACGCACGAGCAAAAGGACTAATCGTGAAAAACAATCGAAGCGACGCTGGCCAAAGGAAGTTCGCGATTTTACGTACCGTTTCGCGAGAAAAAAAATTTCTTATCCACCGATGTAAAAAGTACAACGATATCCTAACAAAAATATTTCCTACGATTTCGATGCACCGATCGAGCGTGTCGTAAGAGTATCGAGTGTGTCGCAGAGCGCGAAAAATACTCAAAATGGAGATTAAAAATGTATTCTTTTTATGGAAATAGGTCGATGGACTCGATTTTTGGAAAATGGTCGCTCCGATTGGTAATTAGCATACCGTGTGAGATTCCATGGGGAGAGGGATACGCGTCAGGCGCCAGTCTGCGATAATTGTTGATAAATGGCGAGCCTATATTCGCGACGAACCGATGGTACTCGACGGTTGTGTAATTCCTGAGGAAAAATGGTAACCAGAAGACGCTCGTGAACGATGCTCGTTATCAGCCGCGCGAATTACTTAATTACGAATCAGCGAGACGAGTCAATCGACGTGAACGCGTGGAATGCGATCTTTGTTCTTACGGTCTCTCGTACTGTTTATCGGTAGCTCGGTTCAAAGGGTCGAACGTTTACGATTCTTTGCCTCGATCGAGTAGCTTATCGTTGGAAACGTGGGCGTTCTCTCGATTCCTTCGCCGCGATTCAAGTGTTCCCTCTCGCGCGTCTTCTGCGTTTCTTTTCTCCAAGAGGTGCGAGCAGAACTCGAACCTTTGCTTACGTTGCTTTAGGGGATGCGAGCAAAGATCCTCGTGAGAGTTCTAACGTTGCGTAACAAAATGGAATTATTAGAAAAATAACTATCGTCGTTTTCTTTCTACAATTTTGAGGATGACGACTAAAGATTAAGAGAAAAATTACTAGAACAAAGTACGTTGGTTTATGTTAGTCCAGAGATGCGAGCAAAGATCCTCGTGAGAGTTCTAACGTTGAGTAACGAGTGCTTGAGTCGTTAACGAGAGAGAAATAGAATTATTAGAAAAATAACTATCATCGTTTTCTTTCTACAATTTTGAGGATGACGACTAAAGATTAAGAGCAAAATTACTAGAACAAAGTACGTTGGTTTATGTTAGTCCAAGAGATGCAAGCAAAGATCGAGTACCTAAGTCGTTAACGAGAGAGAAATAGAATTACTAAAGAAATACGTATCGTTGTTTCTGAGGATCTTTCGATAGTTTTGAGGGTTCTTCTTCACAGACGACTAAAGGTTAAGAACAAAGTTACAAGAACAAATCCCAACACCATGTTTGAACATGCTACAAATACTAGGTCGTTCGATAAGTTTTGTCGTTTATTCCATTGTAAAAGAAATACTGTGACGCTTCAACTTTGAACAACTGTAAATATACGAACGAATCGAGAGATTTAGAACTTCATACACGTTTGTCAAACAATAGTGTACCATCTTTCGAGAAATAAAACGACGAACCCAATGGTTCCATTTTTCATCGAACGACGAAACATATCGAGCCTTTGAATACTTTGCCTCTCTTGAATACTTTGAATACCTTTGAATACCGCTCGCGAACACCTATCAAGTGCGATCCTGTCACGAAGATACTGAAGCAGATCGTAACGTCAGAAATGACGTCAAAGAGAATCATACACGCGACAAAGTACAGTGAATGTAACACAATTTGAAAATTTACGTCCACGGAACGATAACAATTCGCATACTTAGGTGTGAACCTTCTTATCTTTCTGAAGCTCAGCATCTGCTACGGAGCGTCGTGTAACAGCCGCTTATCTGTTATCAAACGAATCGTCAATCATCTCCACGTGGTTTGCTCAGAGATTTTTCGGTAACTCGGAAAAATCGTCGATTGTTTGCCAGATACTCCACGAACGACCAATGTCGTTTCGAGCTTTGGAAAAAAAAAAGAAAAAAGGAAAAACACACACACACACACACACACACAAAAGAAAGAAGCGGACTTCGATTATCTTATCGAGGAAACTTCGGTTTCTTATCCGGTCGTTGTTAAATTCGTTTGTAATTTTTGTTGGACAACGATGGTGCATATGTGTTCGTACACAATGAACGGAGGCTGGTTGCAAATGTATCAGCGGTAGATTATCGGTGTCGCGATAGTGTCTATCACGCGCGTATCGCTATCGTCCACGTGCGGCACGTGTCGTCCAGCGTGTTTACCTTCGTGTTGCTTCGTCGATGTTTGCACCGAAAACCGATGCACGAATCGCTACGAAACGATTGGAAATCGGTCTTCGTTCGACGAAGCTCGACATCGTCCAGTTCCGTTCAAAATCCGGATTCGTTCGCGTTTGGGAGGAAGAAAGTTACCAAGCTTCCGTGTCGAGAAATTAACCGAAACGTTGGTGAATTTTTTTGTACCGGAGTACAGGTTCCTTTAGAAATCGAGCTTCTTTTCTTCCGGAACGGACAAAAAATTTCAATCGTCCGTGTTAAGAATTTGTACGAAGCTTTCGCGAATCTTTTACCGAGGAAATTGCATTACCAAAGAAGTATCGCGAAAGAAGTACTGGTTCCTTTCGCGCGTCGATGGACCAACTTCCTTTAGAAATCCAGCCTCTTTTCTTCCGGAACGGAACAAAATTTCAATCGTCGGTGTTAAGAAATTCTACAAAGCTCTCGTGAATTTTTTACGAAGGAAATTGCATTACGAAACAAGTATCGCGAAAGAAGAGGTTCTTTTCGCGTATCGACGAACCGATCTCCTTTAAAGATCGAACTTATTCTTCTGAAAGAAAAAAAAAAAAAAAAATTTCAATAGTCAGTGGTGAGGTATTGTACGAATCATTGGTGAATTTTTTCCACGGAACGGAATATTATAAAAGACAAACGCAAGCTTCTTTCCGAGTACACTTTGCCTTGAAAAATATCAATTCGTAGCCGATATTACCATAGCTTTGAATACTGTTCGCGAACAGTAGCTCGTTCCTTCTACGCAAAGTTTTTACCATATTCTATTTATAATCTGTCGCGTTAATCTTCAATGTATCGATCTTGAAGTGTTTCGTATTCCTCTTAGAATTTCTATACATTTGCCTTGTAGATGTATACACCAATGACCGATATCACGACCGAGAGAAGAATCAAGAATAATTATTCCGATTTCGATTCTAAATATCTACTTCGATGTTCTCGTTATTTTCGAGAAGAGACCATTACAGAATACTCTCTCAGAAATTACATAACAAACGTCTGTAACGTGTACGAAACTGTCTGTCCTGCTCTGAATTTGTTCACGAAAAAAAAAAGAAGAAAGAATCACGTCACGTAATAAAAGATTACCAGTCTTCGTTTCTCGAGACTCGCAAGTTTAGGGGCTTCGAATCTCGTTCGTGGAACAACGATTCGCTCGTACCTCGTTGTTGACTTACAATAATTGACATTATTGGAAAATAATGTTAAATTCCGAGGCGAATTGAAATTCGCGAGTCGATTCGCGACGCGAGTCATCGTTGTCGTCCCCGGCGATAAGAACGACGCACGAAAACCGACAAGCGGTGGAAAATTTCCGCGAAATGCGGCTCGTTGAAATTGCAACTGCATCGTTGCACTAATGAAATTCGTTCGCGCGAGTGAACGCGACGCGCATTCGTTCGCGCGATGCTCATTGCCGCGGGCTTTCGACCGGCTGGTCGAGCTCGCTGAAAAAAGATCGGGCCTTGTTTGACGATTACACGCGCGAACGGAATCATACGCGTTAATTCGCGGCGGTAATCTATCAATAACAACGATAACGAGTAAAGAGGTCGAGAAACTTTCCACTAGGAACGTTAGTTGAGCAGATAGATCCGCACGGTTGTAAAAAGTTGGATAAGTATCGCGGACGCCCTCGTCTTTGCAATCTTGGACGCTGCTCGCGACGAGAAACGCTCGACAACGAAACACAATTGTTAATATTATCAAGCTCGTAATAGGAGAAATGGTGAGAAACTTCGGGTTGAGATTGACACGAGTGAAAGTATCATTTGAAAGAAAATGGCGGGGTTGGGTCAACCACGAAACGAAGTTGGTAATGTTGTCGAAGTCACGATGCGAAAAATGTAAAAAGCTTTGGATTTAGATTGGCACGAATGAAAGTATAATTTAAAGAAATGGTAGAGTGGGTTAACCGTGAAATAAAGTTGCTAATGTTATCAAAGCTACGATACGAAAAATGTAAAAATTTTCGGCTTGAAATTGGCACGAATGAAAGCATAATTTAAAGAAATGGTAGAGCGGATTAACCGTGAAATAAAGTTGCTAATATTGTTAAAGTCGCATTGCGAAAAATGTAAAAAGCTTCGAATTGAGATTGGCACGAGTAAAAGTATAATTAAAAATAAATAGTATAGTGAATTAGATAACGAAACTCAGTTGCTAATATTATCTAAGCCACGATACGAAAATTGTAAAAACCTCCGGCTTGAGATTGGCACGAGTAAAAGTATAATTAAAAAAAAATAGTAGAGTGGGTCAACCATGAAACAAAATTGTTAATATTATCTAAGCCACGATACGAAAATTGTAAAAACTTTCGGCTTGAGATTGGCACGAGTAAAAGTATAATTAAAAAAAAATAGTAGAGTGGGTCAACCATGAAACAAAATTGCTAATATTATCAAAGCTAAGATACGAAAAATATAGAAACCTTCAAACCTTCGAATTGAGATTGACACGAGTAAAAGTATAATTTAAAAAAAATAGTAGCGTGGGTCGACAACGAAACAAAGTTGCTAATACTGTTAAACCCATAATGCAAAAAAATGTAAAAACCTTCGGTTTGAGATTGTCACGAATAAAGGTACAATGAAAAGAAAAAATATCGTGGTTTAAAAAATAGTATAAATCGATGATGTTTTACTCTTTTTATTTAATACTTTTCATCGAACGAGCGGATACAGTGACTGCCTTGGTGAACACCATGTGAGCGTTAAAGTCTCCGGAGTAAATCGAGGAAAGGGTTTGTAACAGCATTTTTTAAGTAAGTAACAGCATGTTTTATACTCTTCTAGGTATATTGGTCTTCGAGGAGTTTATAACACAACGAAGTGACGAAAATCGTAACAATTGTAGAGAAATAAAACGAGTTAAATAAAAAGAGAAATAATGGTAGGTAACTAGGGTCGGAGAACGTTCAATGATAAAAGTAACGTTTAATAATTGTACTCCAATTGCATCGAGTAGTGTTTAAACAACGAACTTGAATCTATGATACGAGAGAAAATTCCATGGAGCAATAATCCGAAATATTGGAGTAAATTTTATCCGCGAGAGATTTTAATTTTCAGGACACTTCGATTGAAATTTTCAAGGTGGTCAAATGTAATTCATTCTATAAACTTCATCTGGGTGTAACGATAGAATCGAAACGATACAATTTAATTACACTTGTCCGAATATTATTTGAAATTTCGTTCGAAGCTTCGATTCGACTCGTGTCTGACCACGAACGCGTGAACTTCTACTCGTGGATATTCACGTGTCCCTGTCACTGGTCTCGATTGGTAAACTTCGTGAATCTGTGTACAATCTATATTTCTCGATTATCGAGGACAGGTTCAACTCGTAAAATATTGATTTATTTTTCGGTATAAAAAATTGTAAAGAATTTTCGACATCGATTTTAAATTTCCGTTCAATCGATAGTGTTTGTGGAATTTTCGTGTACACGCAATTAGCTCCGCGAGCAATTGACACAGCAGAGAGGTGGTTCGTTGATTAAATAATGGTAACGCGAGACCGATCGCTGTACCGAATTCACCGATGTTTCGGTCGACGTTGCGTGAATAACGATCGAGCAACAACAACGACGAGGACAGAAACGAGAGATCGGCACGGCCGTGTGTCGTTCGAGAAAAACACGCGTCTAAATCGCACTAGTCTCGTTTGTCAGTCACGATGCCAATGTCAGGCGATTATTATACACGAGGTCGCCCTCCTTTGCATGAAACTATCAATAGACGTACGAGTGACTCGCAGCCACGGCGTTGTTTCGTGCTGATCGCCAACCCGTGTTCATCGATACACCGATCATCGAAACGATCTTTTCTCTTTGAAAATTTCCAGAAATCCCCCGAAAATTAAAAAAAAAATACAATCATTCGTTGATAAAAGAGACGAATAATTTCACCGAACGGATGAAAATGTTCAATTCGCGTAATCGTTCGTAGACACGATTTATCTCGTTACATCCAACGTGACACAGTTATTTACGAATAATAATAACTTCGTTGCTCGTATAACGTCACCGATTATAAAAATCTATACTTCTCCATCTAATAATAGATAGAAGGAAATATTTCTTATTCCATCCAACGTAATACCAGATCGTTCGATACGTTTCCTCGTTTTTTCCATTGTAAAAGAAATACCACGACACTTGAACTTTGAACAACTGTAAATGTACGAACGTCTCGAGAGATCTACGCGAAACTTTGCACACGTTCGTCGAACACTAATATCATCTTTCGAAGAATAAAACGACGAATCTAACTCGGTTTCTGATCGGACAACATTCATCCAACAATCCACCGTATCGAATCTCCGCTATATCCTACGATTTTTCAACCTACAAAATCAGAAAAAATGTTCCAACCGATTGTAACATTTTCACCGAAATGCAATCCTTCCTTTCAAAATCATTGATGCAATTTCATCGAAGCAACAGCTCTTCAGTTTCTTAAAGAACGACGAAACTAATCGAGCAAACTGTGCGCGGATTATTTTTTGTAACGCTAATTTTCCAACGAAAAATACTCCGAGGAACAATCCTTGAATATTATCGTTTCTATGGTAATTGAAGGAAATTTCTACCGTTGTTACGAAGTAAACGATGCTTTCGTTTAAAATTTATACGAGATTAATTCCGTGGACGAGGTTCCCGGTGATTCTAACGGCGAGTCTTGCTTCGATTTCGTTATAAAATTCGCCGAGTTCGTGGAAACGGAATTTCGTCAGCGAGAACGCGATGAAATTTACGCGTAGGCACGTGACCAGCGTGAAATCAATCACGTTCGCTCGCGCGGCGTATTTGTAAATGATAGCCGCGAGTCGAAGAGTGCACGCGCGTACGGTGGGCCGGTTTTATCGCGCGAGCACGTAATTGGCCGTTGGTTTGGTCACGAATCGGGCACGTTCACGGGGTGAGCAAACTTTTCGATCGATACTCGTCGATGAACCAGATCCCGTGCATCGAATGGCCGAGCTACGTTCACGGCGTTCACGAGAGATGCAAATATCTCGACGCGAGTCCCCATTGTTTCATTGAACCACGATTTGGTTCGTCGATCGAGTTCTCGATCGTCCAAGACCTTTGCGATCCTCCAAGTTTACTTAGAGCCTCGTTGAACTTCCGTTTACGGGGATCTTTTTTATTGAAAGACGTTTAACGATACGAGAGTTTACAAAGCGTGAATTGCACGCGAGACGAAAGTTGGAGATTTCGTAAACACGAGTACTTTGCGGACTTATTCGCGGGCACGTCGATAAATATACAACGCGCGAACTTGTTACTTGTCGAGCGTGTAACTTTCCCAAAGGAAAATCACTGTAATTTTTTTTTTTTTTTTTTTTTAAACAAAAACATCGCTATTTTTAACCAGATAAGCGATATTGTTTCAGATCGATACAAAGACCTTTTATATCTGGCACGATGGTAGATAGCTGTATACACATTTTTGCATCCTCGTTCGATCCGTTGCGATGTTTCCTCCCGATGAGAGGTGAGAAACGGACAATTCGTTTCACGAAAGTTTAAAATATTGCAACCGGTCGATGAACGATGTTAAACATCGATTCGAAATATACGTTTTCCAATCGGGATTTTCCTTTTCTCGAAACGCTTCCCCAAGCAGCGATCAAGATCACGTTCGAGACTATTATCAATCGTTTCGTTCCCTCGAAGTTTCAAAATTGTTCCAAGTGTCCAGATCGAAGTTTCGAAAATTTTAATCGCCCAAAATCTCTCAGAAATGACTTCACAGTTCCATTCATCTACAAAACAGTGTCGTCTCTTCGGGTTATCGTGCTCTCCCGACACCAATGCTCGAAAATCTATTAAAATTTCACAAAGAAGTGGGAAGATTGTTATCGAGAGAGCACGATTGATCGTAACTTGACGAATCGTTTCGAAAGAAGGGAAATCCCGCTGAAAAAACCACTTGGAAAATTTCGAATCGATACGTTACGTCGTTTACCGTTCAACGATAATATTTTGATCATTCTCGAAGATTGCAATTCTGAAACTCTCCTCCAGGAATGTTTCCTCCTCGAAACCTCGTGCCGATAGAACACAACGATCGCGAATTATGCAAGTGTTTCACCTATACAACAGTACCGATCGTTGGACGTTCACTGTCCGGAAGATAAAGCTTGCTCGAAATCTCGATGAAATACGGTTCGAGTGGTGCCGAAATCCGATCTCTAATTTTATGCAACCCGATAACAACGTATTGTTTCACGTAATACGATAACGAAACGATAATAACAATTACGCTCGCGGTTCCAAGAAACGGTGTCGATCGTTGCTCGAAATAGTACTCTGTCGTGCATTCAGTGTTAAGATCTTCGTGTTTCCCTCTCGATGATGGTGTTTACGATCGGAACGTGCCGGTAATGTATACACCGTGATCGTTTACACACCGTGAACGGTTTACCTCGTTCGTGGCGCCTACGCTCTACGATCGACACGTCTCTACTGCGTTTCTATTTTTCACGGTCATCTATTTCTGCTTCCCTGCTAGCTGCCAGACGCTAGAAATTCCCTCGCAATTTTTCCAACGCGTTCACCAACGTATCGCGAAATTCAGGACACCGACTTGGTCCCTTCTTCGTTGCAACGACCACGCGGTTGCAATTCTTTTCAAATATGTTCCGTGAAAATTGAACACTTGGTTCGAGCACCACATCGGTTCGGTACATCTACGTACTCCCCGTGAAAATTGATCGAGCACCGATTCTCCGACACACGAATCCTCTTTTGTGCGACAGCTCCAATCGCGGTACCATTTTTCTTCTAAATTCCTGCGAGTGCAATCGGCCCCCTTAAGCAACGCGGTTCTGCCGCGTCTCCGTTTCTCACGGTCTCTCTCTAATCGTTCTATTTCAGTCTCTAAACCGGGCTGCGCTTCCACGCACAATTACCCCGCGCGTTTTCAACGGAATTTACGATTTTATTCCGCGCCCCGATCGTTCTAATTCCGCTTTAAACGAACAGTCGTTGCATCCCGGTTGAGTTTCCATCTCGAAAGAAGGAGAGGGGAATTTTCGATGGATCGGATAGAATCGTGTAGAAAAGTGAACCAAAGATGGTGATAGAAATGATACGTTGCAAAAGTCTCAACGGACCGTCGTAAAATTCTCGCTACGGTGAAATCTATTAACTCGTTTGAACGTTTCGTAAGTTCACTATTCGATGTTCTTCGAAAGTAAAAGATCGCAGTTTTTTTTATCGTCATTTTTCCGCTTTTCTATTCTCTTCTCTGTAACGAGGATGTTTTCAACGAAAGAGGTTCTCCTTCGTTTTCAACGTTCCCTAAATTCCGCGTCGTTCGACGAAACCGTCGCAGCCTCGTCACGTTTCTCTACTTTATTCGCTTTCGTAACACGCCATGCAACACATCCTCCTCGTGGTATCTCCGCTCTGGCAGATCGCGCTGAAATGGAGAACAGCGGGGCGGAATTGGACGCGGTGGCGCGTCAACGGTCTACTTTGTTCAACCTCCGTACGGTTCCTCTGATTCGGTTTTATCCGACGAACAATCACGCTACACCCACGTTTCCTTTTGTTATCTACTTTTGCAATAACGCCGCGACTCGTCCGCCACCCGACCGACAACATCGATACACGCGATGCGACATGTGACAGAGAAGATCGACGATGGAAACTTTCGTGAAAAAAATTCAGTCGAGTACAGTTGGGATCTTGAAAGATGACACTTGGACCAAGGGGAGAGTGCAGCGTACTTGGAACTTGCGAGTGCTTAGGACACTTGCAACTCGAACGTGTTGCATCGATGTACGCGGTGTGACGAGTGAAAAGGAACGTCAACGATCGAGAGTATTGTTTGGAGAAATGTTACATCCGAGTACAGGTGGAAGCTGGAAAAATGACACTTGGAGAACGTGGGAAACGTAGAGAAATTTTTGCACAGGATGTTATCGATATATGCAGTGTGGCGAGTGAAAAGGAACATCAACGATCGAGAGTATTGTTTGGAGAAATGTTACATCCGAGTACAGGTGGAAGCTGGAAAAATGACACTTGGAGAACGTGGGAAACGTAGAGAAATTTTTGCACAGGACATTATCGATATATGCAGTGTGACGAGTGAAGAAGAACGTCGACAGAGAGCACGGTTTCGAGAAATAATATAACCGAGTACAGGTGGAAGCTGGAAAGATGACACTTGGAGAACGTGGGAAACGTAGAGAAATTTTTGCACAGGATATTATCGATATATGCAGTGTGACGAGTGAAGAAGAACGTCGATAGAGAGCACGATTTCAAGAAATAATACATCCGAGTATAGGTGGAAGCTGGAAAGATGACACTTGGAGAACGTGGGAAACGTAGAGAAATTTTTGCACAGGATGTTATCGATATATATATATATAGTGTGACAAGTGAAGAAGAACGTCGATACAGAGTACGGTTTCGAAAAATAACACATCCGAGTACAGGTGGAAGCTGGAAAGATGACATCTGGACTAAAAGGAACGTAGACAGAATAGAGAAATTTTTGCGCAACAGACCATCGATATACGCGACGCGACGAGTGACAAGGAACGTCGACAGAGAGTAGAATTTCGACAGAAGATATACCCGAGTACAGGTGGAAGCTGGAGAAACGACTGCCGGACTAAAGGAAACGCGGAATCGCGCGAATATGAACAGTATCGATTAATTTTTTCACGAATCTCCGAAGACTGAGCGAAAAGATCGCTGTATAGAATTGTGTCTTCACCCTCGTTACGCCTCGATTCGAGATCGAACCGTTCCCTCGTTATAAATGCTCGCGTATATTTTTATCCACAGAGGTCACGTATCGTATCTACGATTATTCGTTACACTGTACTTGTTCGCTGTTCGTTCTCGTCTTACGGTGTGTATAAACGCTCGGTACGTGTTCCAGGGAGGATCGTGTTGTCGAAAATAAAGAGTATAAAGATCGGAGCGGTTAGAAAAACAAACGCGTACGAACGGATCGCGGATCGATTCGGATCCCACATCCGCTTCTGGCGCGCGCGTCGCGATTGCGAACTCGCCGATAGAGCGCCAACGGGAGCGGTGGAGGTGGAAACGGAGCGATCTAATATCGTTTTAGGGCGAAGAGGATAATGCGCGCGCAGCCCCCCCGCTTTCTTCCCGACAATCGGCAAGCTCTATATATGACGTCACCGGAGTAGGTCGCGGCACTCAGCTGACGGCTGCATTCAGAAGTCGAGGAACCGTGACTTACGATTACCACGAGTTCAGGTACGATCTCGCTGACTACGCTCTTCCGTCAGGCAATCTGCGCGCGCATGGGCGTTTCACTCGTGACGAAACACTTTCGCGGGCTGCATTTTGCGCGCGTCTACGCGCTCATCGTTCGGCACTCGTTTCTTTCGTTCTCGCGTTTATTTATTTATTTATCTATCTCTCTTTCTTTATCCATCTATCTATCCATTTTTTTCGCGCGATTCGTTCGTTTCTTCGAATTCTCCGCGACGCGCGCGTTTCCATCCGAACTTTTCGCCGAATAATGTACAGTTGACTTTTGTAAAAATTACATCTTCGTAACCGAGAGATCGATTCGTTTGGATCGTCTCGCGTCGTATAGGTTAGAGTCAATTGTTACGCGAACGATATACACAGTCGGTTACTATTAATATACCATCTTCGAAAAAGTGAACCGATTTCTTTGCGTTACGTCGCGGTGAGTTTTTAAAGTATAGGTTGCGTTTAATTTTCATGATTTTTTTTTCATGAAAATTACATCGTCGAAACGGTCGATCGATTCGTTTCGAATTATTTGTCTCGTCGAGCGATAATAGTGCGGGTTCAGTCTGATTTCTTTGTATCACGTACTATCGCTTCGTTACAGTATACGTACGCGAACAATGTACGACTAATTTCCATGAAAATTATATCATCGAAACGGTGGATCGATTTATTCGTAATATCGGTTACTATCGAGTTATTCTAGCGTATGTCGACGTTAATAAATAGTGGATCCGTTTGTTTATATTACGCCGTATCGAGTTGTTACAGACCAGACGTAATAACAATATAAATAAACCGATGCCGATAGTGCGAACAACCGAGCGATAGGTTGTTTTTCCTAAAAGACGATTTATCTCGCGGCATGGGAACTATGGGCGAAAGAGCGTATGGAAGTACTACTTCCACGTAGTAATCACGTGCACTTATCAGCCGCTGGAAAATTACTTATCCTATGGGGAATGGCCGATATCCAGCTTTCCAACGGAAAGATTATCAATCACGGTTTATTCACTTCCGATAAATTCGTTGCGTATTCGTTAATCGTTCCACATTATTAAAAAAAAGAAATTGAAATCGTAATTATCCCCGTACAAATTATTTCCAAACACAGCTGTCTGGTCCTTGAAGAAATTGTCGGTAATTACGTCGCGCGTTAATACGTAAATACATTCGAAAGTTTCACGAATAATCGAGCCTCGCTTTAAATGCTAACGAATACGTTATTTTTATCGTCGAAGAACACCGATCGTTAACGATTCTCGTTAATCGTAGACGAGCAAGTAAACTCGCGGAAGCAAAGACGTGGAAATCGAAATTTCGCAGACTTCGAGCGTTACGTTTCGAGTCGACGAGTTTTGAGAAGTTCGACAACTCGAAGGATCTCTTACAAATGTTAATTAGACTTTTCGATAGCAGTTGATCGAAAGTTTGCAAATTTTCGAGTACCACGTTCCGAGTTCACGCGTCTCGGAAAGCACGACAGTTTGGAAAGTGGAAAGATTTTGAAAAAAATATTTTCGAGAACTCGATCAATGATCGAATCGATTTTTACAGACGTCATCGCTCGTCATGGCCGAGTCCCTGGAACAGATGCCTAAATCGCAGACGATCAGGCTTCGAGAACGCTACATTGGGTAAGTGTACGATCGATCGCGTCTCCTATTTGTCGTTATTCGCTATTATCGCGAGGAACGATACGTACCAACTCGATCAATAAGTGACGTAAACGCGGATGCAAACGGTTAATATACGAATGGAATAATCGTGTTTGCAGGCAGGCGTGCAAATTGTTCTACAAGTCGAATCCATTGAAGATCGTCCGAGCCGAGGGACAATACATGTACGATGAAAAAGGCAATCGCTATTTGGATTGCATCAACAATGTTGCCCACGGTATGGAACAAGTGTCGATTGTCCGTGTCGTTTTCCTTTACACGTTTCTCCGTTTAATTCGATCGTTTCTGGAGTCGAGTTTCAATTTACTCTCGCGGCGAAAGTGTCCACCGATAGTAGTATTCTTTTATAGTAACATCCTGGTGTATAACATTTTCATCGAGTCTCTTTCAAATTCTTTCTACCCTCGGTCCTAATAGATAGTCGTAGAAGGAGTATTTTTTTTCACGGTTCTTTGTAAACAATATTCCAATCTTCGTTGCTTTTGAACTCGTTAAATACTTATTTACTTACTAAATACTTATTGCAATATCGAAAGGATATTGTTTCACAGTTACGCCTTTGTAATATTGCTCTGGAATCTATTTTTCAAATTACGATCGAATGAAACGGAAAAGAATCGAGGGAACGAAAAGACGTTGAAACATCGTTGGTACAAGATGTTTTACAATTATTCGATGAATTCACTTACAGTCGGCCATTGTCATCCGTCGGTGGTGCGCGCGGGCCAGGAACAAATGGCGCTGGTCTCCACCAACAATCGTTTCCTCCACGACGATTTGGTGATCTGCGCGAGCCGTCTGACCTCGCTCCTTCCGGAACCACTTTCCGTGTGCTTCCTGGTGAACTCTGGTAGCGAGGCCAACGATCTCGCCCTACGTCTCGCACAGACGTACACCAACAACAGGGATGTCATCACTCTCGATCAGTAAGTCATCCCACGAGAGACAGAGAGACGTGGAAAATGAAAACCAACCTCGTGCTTTGAGCTAAACGGGAGACGTAAACCACGAGACGATTTCGCTTCTCGATTTTATTACTTACAACTTTATTATTATTACGAGAAATCGAACCGTGGAAACGACACTGGAATACGCGCGAAACATTTCCGGATGATAATTATTTCCCGAGCGAAATCGTCCTCGTTGTTTCGCACATCGTCGACCACGGTCGGATCAAATTCAATCGATCGCTCGAGAGACGGTGAGTGCTCCGCGCGGAGCGATGGTGGGGGTAGTCCGGTAGGGTGGGGGCCGGTGACCTCGAGCGGCCAATTGATTCTGCTCCGACTCAGCCAGCGCTGCACTCAACAGGGCCTCGCCTGCTTTTGGCTTTTCCGTCTAAATGTATCCTCTTTCTCGTGTGCACGTGTTACATGGCTTCGTCGCAAACGAACGGGGACTATGCGATAGACAAAAAAAAAAACTAAAGAAAAAAAGTAAAAAAAAATACACGAAATTCATCCGGAAACGAGACGAATCTGAAAGATTTACCAGGGGAACACTTTGTTCATCTTTCGGCACGCGTGGAGCTTCCGGCGTACACGAGAATTCTCGGCAACGTGTGAGTCGTTAATACCGCGGGATAGCCAATGCGAAACGACTACACCCGCTAGAGTAACGGAGGTGTCAAGGCACACGAGCGAGCTCGATGGTTCAGGCTACGTGTAAACAGTTTCACCGAGACCGTGAACGCTGATCATCGTACTAATCGAATGGGTTTCTTTTTTGCCTGTTTACAGCCGTTGATTCGCCAGAAAACACGACGCTGCGGGACCAATGACGGAGCGAGAACTACGGAACGACCGGAGGCCACGAACCACGAATTTCAGGTCCGCCTAAGCGCACGCTCGCCGAACATAAAGCTATTGTCGTTTTAGGTGACACGAACGTACCACGTATGCCACACTACGAGAAGAGACGGGAGAGGAACTGAGAGAAAGAGAGAGGGAGAGAAAGAGAGAGAGAAAAAGAGAGAGAGAAAGAGAGAGAAAGGGTGAGAGTGAGATAGGAAGAGAGAGAGAGAGAAAATACGAGAAAAAACAAACAAAGTACTCTTTTATACTCTGTTAGAGAGGATTCCACCTAACCGGGGCGATTGGAGCGGATTCCACGTCATCCCCGTGGGAACAGATGAATGTTGATAATAGGAAAAAAGTGAATCGAAGAGTGTGTTGCGTACGAGGCCGAAGGGGACCACGAGAGAGCACGAGATATATATTGTAATTCGATTATTCGTGCATAAAGCGAGATTACGTTGTTAAGAGCGAGGACGAGCGTTGGCGAGACCATTGTCGCGAATCGAAATCGATCGTTTCAATCGACAATACGAACGAGTTTCGACGCGGAGAACGAATGCGGATCAATTTCCAAATATTCCGTTCGCGTAAAGTACGCGCACGCGGGAGCTTTGTTGTATTTTTCGTTCTCGAATCACGACCGGTACGAGTTGGGGTCGATCTCTCGATGTTCGTGTCGGTGTTCGAGAGATTCGCGGGGGTAAAATTGTTTCCGTGAAAAGGATTTACCTACCGCGTGGAAAGATGCGCGACAATGTTCTCCGTTGCAGCGCGGATAAGCGTTATTAATCTCGTGTTGCCATTCACGCTCGTTGCAGCTGCGCTACCCACATTTCACAGTTGCATTTTTCGCTTCGCGACGATACGGTGCTTCGCAAACGACCCGTGAACGATCATTGTTGCAACGACCGCATCGCGATCTCCATTACACGAAATTAGGTCCGTTGATAACGTAATCTTACATCTTATGCGCTCTCCTTTGCCTTGTTACCGATACGGAAGCTGACAGTGTGTAGTGTACGTGCTCGGTTGTCGAACAGTTTAATATATATATATATATATATATATATATATATATATATATATATATATATATATATATATATATGTATATAAATATATATACATATATATATATAAACATATACATACATACACATATATATATTTGTTTCCTTTTTTTTCATTTTTTTTTCTTCCATTTCTCGATCACGATCGTCGAAGAGCGAATAACATTTTCAGGGATCCTCGTTTTATCGTCGATGACGAAAGCCATTCTCGTGTAGCTTCGTGTTCGCGCAGAGGGCGACCTAGAGGAGCACTGAAAACAAAAAAAAAAAGAACAAAAAAAAGAAACAAAAGAATAAAAGACGCTTTGTAAAGTTTAACGGTGATCTTAGTGAACAAACGCGGCGACTGGGAGGAAGGTTTTCATTCATAGTTGTTCTTTCTTGTTTTAGCGCTTATCACGGCCATTTGACCTCGATGATCGATATATCGCCTTACAAGTTCAACAAACCGAACGGACCGGGCAAGAAGGATTGGGTTCACGTGGTAAGGACGCCTCAACCGTTTTCTTGTAACGAATGTGAAATCAAATACATCGATAATCTCCAAATATTGCAATCTGCAGTTCGATATTGTCAAGAGAAAGAAACGAGCCAACTGGAGGGTTTTATTTTCGAACGTCCTAAGAGGTTATCTTTGAGAATTTGTAAAAGAAAATCTGAATTTATTCAAGAATTTGTCACGCGTGTTTACCAACTATCAACGAATATCTGCAAATTTTCTACAATTACAATTAGTAGCTTTGTAGAAAATAATATACCTACTTTGCAAGAACTGTTCTCATTAGGCCTCTAAATTGATCGTATTACCAAGTTTTTTTACAATTACTAATCGATAACTTCTTAAACAACAATTGGCTGAACCTCTACGGTTCTCGAGTATCTCAACTTCGAAAGTACTAGTTTTATTAAACTCGGATTAGTCCCGTACGAACGAAAATACTTTGAACGCGCGGGACGAGTTTTAAAAATAAATGTACAACGGTCGTTGTGGTTCCAGGCGGCCTGCCCGGACGTTTACCGAGGAAAGTATCGCGAAAGCGACTATCCCGGCGAGGATCTCGGTGCGAAGTATGCGAACGACGTGAAGAACATCTGCCAGAACCTGAAGGCGCAGGGTCGCGGCGTTTGCGCGTATATCGCGGAAAGTTTAATATCTGTCGGCGGACAAATTATACCACCGCAGAATTACTTCAGAAACGTGTACAGGTACGACGATTAAAAGTGTATAAAAAAAACAAGAACAAATAACAAGAGGAACGTACAGAATGCGCGATGGAGAAGTTATAAAAATTATAAGATACTCAAGTAAAGGAAATTAATAGAATGTTCGGACACTTTCGAACGCTATGTGTTCGCAAATATTAATTTTCGTAACTTTTCGAAGACTGGAATAAAACGATCGAAATATTGACAACGTTCGGGATAATTTTACTTTGCAATAATTTATTTCAACAATTTACCGTTCCATTGTTTGTAACAAGTAAACGATCGACAGGTACGTTCGCGAGGCTGGCGGTGTATGCATCGCGGACGAAGTCCAGGTTGGTTTTGGCAGAGTTGGCAGCCATACGTGGGCCTTCCAGTTATACGGGGATGACGTCATACCGGATATCGTCACCCTGGGCAAACCCATGGGCAATGGTCATCCCGTGGCTGCTGTCGTAACGACCCCCGCCATCGCGGAAAGCTTCAAAGCCACCGGGATCGAGTACTTCAACACGGTAATTGGTCGCGAAACTCTTCGAACACGGAATATTGGGAAACTTTAACGAAACTTCGCTGGTCGAGGAACACGAAAGAAATTCAATTTCATTGGTCCCGACTCGACAACCATTCTGAACGATTTACGATAATATTCTGCCCATCGAGAGAATGCAAACAAAAATCAAAGACGTACTTCTCTCATCGAGACACCTTGCACGATCAGTACTTCATCGATGAATGAATATTTCCGAATGGAATGAAATCAACGTTTCCTTGAAACACACGTGCACGAATAACCGTGGAAGATTTGCAAAAATATTTCTATTTTGGCGTGTAAAAACGTCGTCACAGAGAAACGTCAATTTCTGGGATTCTTCAATTTTAGCGAAACGCGTGCGTTTCTCTCGAAAAGAGAATGTCAAGTGGAAATTACTTGGTACCCAGTTATGGGAACCCGTACCGTGAAAATTACTAGGTGAATTACTCACATTTCTCCTTTTGGTTTCAGTATGGCGGTAATCCTGTGTCCTGCGCGATAGCGAACGCAGTGATGGAGGTGATCGAGCGCGAGAACCTCCAGGAGAACGCCCTCAAGGTTGGATGGTACCTGTTGACCGAGCTGAAGAAGCTGATGAAACGTAGACGCATCATTGGCGATGTACGAGGCGTTGGACTCTTCGTGGGCATCGAGTTGGTGCGGGACAGACTCGAGAGGATACCGGCGACCGAAGAAGCGAACCACGTCGTGAACAGGATGAAGGACAAGAAGATTCTGATCAGCAGCGACGGACCGGACGACAACATATTGAAACTGAAACCACCGATGGTGTTCACGATCGAGAACGCGAACCATTTGGTATCCGTGCTCGACGAGGTGCTCCAAGAGGTGGACGTCGAGGAGGTGATTCGTTTTTTACGTTTACGTTCGGATCGATCGCGATCGTTAACGAACATCACCGATACGAAAATCGTAATTTCGGTTCACGCGTTTACGTACGGATCGATCGCGATCGTTAACGAACATCACCGATAGGAAAATCGTAATTTCGGTTCACGCGTTTACGTACGGATCGATCGCGATCGTTAACGAACATCACCGATAGGAAAATCGTAATTTCGGTTCACGCGTTTACGTACGGATCGATCGCGATCGTTAACGAACATCACCGATACGAAAATCGTAATATCGGTTCACGCGACTCGATCGTGCCCAGATCTTGGATTTCTCGCGGGAAAAATTTCATTTTTGAACACGCTCGGACGATACTCGATTATTCTTCCGAATCCCGATCGCAACTCGAGGAACGTGTCTCGAAGTATACTAATTGACGATCGGTTACGTAGTGGCGTGGATTTCTCGAATTGATCCGCGCGAATGGATTCTCTTTCTCCCAATGGAACACGTTCGATACGGTACCGTAACAGTGTGTCGGTACTTAGATAAACACGTGCGCCATTTTTATCGCGAGTGGGGCTCGAACGATTCGTGCCCCGAGTTACGAAAAATCGATCGAGTTGAAATCGGTGGGATTCTCGGGCGATTTCCAAGCTTCGAAATATGCAAACTTTCGCGGGTGATATTATAATTGTTCTTATTACAGGAGTACGAGCCCATGACGACCATCATCGAAGCCAGAATTTCGCAAATGGACGTCGAAACGGAGAACAACGCGTGCACCACTGGGAAGCCCCGTCTCGTTCGCGCTAATTAGCATGTAAACGAAATATATTTATAAAATAGTAGGATACCCACCCGCGCGATATATTTAAAGTATTATTAACCCGTAACGCGAATGGCTATTGACGGACGATTTGTTGCGCATGCTGGCGGAACGACGATACCTGCGAATGAGATATAAATCGATCGTGTATACACCGTAGTTAGAATTAAGATTCGTTTAATTGTTAACGAGCGAACTACGAGAATATGACAATTGTGAAATGTACAGGGCGAAGCCGGAATTCGTAACAGGACCGAGTTGGTGGCGATTCCAAGCGAAAAGTGAATGAGAAAAAAAAAATTTTTGAAAGAACATTGTTTTGTTCGTGGCTCGGGAAAATCGAGCTCAGAGTTCGCTGAAATTGTTCATCTTGTCTTCCCGCGTGGGATCACTTCTCGCTCGGTTCTGCTACCGAGTTCCGTTCCACCACCCTGTTATTTTAATAAATATTATTTTTCCGTACGCGTCTGTCCCATTATTTAATAACGAGACGCCCGCTGCAGCCGTTCACGGCGGCCGGTGGAAAGTGTAACGATTCAATCGGTTACGCGCGCGTAGAATTTTAAATATTCTTACTTTAGCGATCTCTCGGGCTCCTCGAGCGTTTCACGGAACACGTTCAACGTTCACGATCGGTCGTGTCCTCTGGACTTTTCTCCCGTTGGGTGACCCGATCCGCGATCGATAAATTACGATCGAGAAAAAAAATACTGGGGCGAGGAAACGCTGACAACGCAGAATTGTTTCTAGCGTGTTCTGGCGTGCAACGGAAGTTTAGACGTTCGTGAGATATTATCGCCTCGAACCCGTGACCCCACGTGTAGTTACGTTTTCATTGCTGGTGCTTTTACTTCGTTTACTTCGAGCGGTTTACAACATTCCGTGCGTTAAATCCGCGGATGCGCTGATAAATTTAGCCATAGTCCTCGATAACTTCGAGGTAGCCGCGAAATATATGAAATCGCGGCACCGTGGAACGAGCACGAGCTCCACGATTTAAAATATCACGAACGATCTTTAGAACATCGAGAATTCAACAAATACTGGAAATTTACCGAAAGATAATTTCGTATAAAAGTTTATTGTTTGCTTCGCTGTATTGACAATAATACGTTATCGAAGAAGCTGAGAAAAGCAAAGAACAAGAATAGTTTCAATACCTGATATAATCTGCTGGAAGTGCATTCGAATATTTGCATACGTGTGCATATGTATACATATATATATGCACATTGGTATTGCAACGAACATTTCAGGTAAAAATCCCTCACCCCATCCGATGCAGTCGAATTTTCAACGCGATGCAAACTCAATGAGCTCTTAAGAGCTCCTTGTTAAAATTTCGTAGTACACGAGGTGGTTTAATTAGGGTATCCGAAACGAATCGGGTTTATACTCGTTATTCGCTATCGAGCAACACTCGTTTTCGTGCGACACGAAGTCATCGAGTTGATACAGATTCTCGAGAAAATGGAGCTTGACCCCGTCGTTGCAGATCAGTGAACCAGATGAGAAGCACGGGGTTGATAAAGATAACGAGGTGTATCGGCAGCCGAACAAGTTCAAGGGAAATTTATCGTGATTTTAGCTGACGTTGCACGATGTTTAGTATAAATACAGCAAATCTGAAGAGATTCCGCCTCAGTTTCTGGTACTCCTTGGTTTTCAACATGTGGCTACCCCTAACGCTCTTGATACTCGGTAAGTGGACGCAAACGGTTCCAGGTCGGATTGATTCCGCTGAACGAAGCTACTCGGAACTCCCAACTGTTGCTTCCAAATCGAATCTCTTCGAATCCCACTGATAAAGCAAGAAAAGAAAAAAAAAAAAAAAAAAGAAAGAATAAGAGTAAAAATTCCCCCTTTACTTCCCGATTACCAAACGTGAACGATTGCCGTTGATAAAATTAAAAAATTCTTCCTTTAAAGTACTACTTGATTGTCGAGCGTAAACGAGTATCGTTGATCCGCAGCAGGAGCAGTTGCAGCTGACTACGAGCATGGCTGGAAGGTCGGTCACGAGTACACTTACCTCGTTAGGAGTCGTACTCTTACAGCCCTGGACACAATCTCTGAACAATACACGGGTATTCTATTGAAAGCGTTGTTGACGGTGCAAGCGAAGGACGAGAACACGTTGGTCGCGGATGTGTCCAAGTGTCAGTACGTTCACATCCACACGGATCTGCCCGATGGTTGGGACTCGGAGATCTCCGACCAAGGGCTGGAGTTTCGGCACCTGCCGCTCTCGGGCCGTCCATTCCAGATCAAGATCAAGCACGGATTGATCAGAGATCTGATCGTGGACAGAGACATCCCCACCTGGGAGCTGAACATACTGAAGAGTATCGTCAGCCAGCTTCAGGTCGACAGCCAAGGAGAGAACGCCATCAGAACCAAGGGCATGACTATGCCCAATGACGAGGAACCCTACGGCATGTTCCACGCGATGGAGGACTCTGTCGGTGGCAAGTGCGAGGTACTCTACGACATCACACCCCTGCCGGAGCACATGGTTTACCTCCACCCCGAGTTGGTCCCCAAACCGGAGCTTAAAGGCGAGGGGATGTTCATCGACATCATGAAAACGAAGAACTTCACCAGGTGCGACCAGAGGGTGGACTACCACTTCGGTATCACCGGAAGTACCAATTGGGAGCCTGGCTCCAACGATAACGGAAATTTCCTGTCGGTGAGTAACCGAGTCGCGATAGGATTCTTTCGATCGCGAGCTAGCCTCTTATCCAAATTTCTCGTAGAAATCCTCCAACACCAGAACCATCCTCTCCGGGAATCTGAAAAGTTTCGTCATCCAATCGTCGGTGACCACGAGCAAGATGCACGTCAGTCCCCGATTTTACGACCATCAAAACGGTATCGTGGTAAGCATGATGAATCTGACCTTGGCCAACAAGAACCGAATAAAGAGCGAGCTGCCAACGCCACGGAATCCCGAGTCTACCGGCAACCTGGTCTACGTTTACAACAATCCGTTCTCGGACAGCGAGGACCGTAGAACCGGCAAACGAGAAGAGAGCCTCAACTCCAATCAGCTACACATCTCCGACAGTATGAACGCCGTGAGCTCCAGCGAGGAGAAGGACAAGCAGAGGATCAAGATCCGCGGCAGTGAGTCCAGCGCGTCGAGCAGTTCGATTTCCAGCAGCGAGGAGAACCAATTTTGGCAACCGAAGCCCACGATGGAGGAGGCACCGCAATTCTCCTTGTTGCCCAACTTCGTCGGGTACAAGGGCAAATTCATCGGCAAGTCCGATCAGATAAACCTGGTGGACACCACCAAGACACTGGTCGTGGAAATTGCCCAAGCGATCGACGATTCTGGCAACGGCTACGCCCACGAGTACCTCGAGCAGTTCACCATTCTCAGCGAATTGATGCGCACCATGAGCAGGAAGCAGTTGATGGATGCCGAGCGCACTTTGAAAATCTCGTTGAACGAGATCAAATCGAACGACAAATCTCAGGCCGTCAAACAGAATATCTGGGCTGTGTTCAGAGACGCGGTGGCTCAAGCGGGTACGGGACCAGCCCTGTTGACCATCAAGAGCTGGATCGAGAAGGGAGACATCGATAAATCGGAGGCCGCCGACGTGATCGCGCGAATACCGAAGAACGCCCGCGCACCCACCGCCGAATACGTCAAAACCTTGTTCGTGAGTATACGACTATCGAGATGATCACGCACGTGGATCGGCGAGTGTTCCGATCGGAGTTTCAATGGTTCGAGTTTTGTTTCTTAGGAACTGGCCAGCAGCCCGAAGGTGAAGCAGGACGATACCATTGGTACCGCAACGATCCTGGCGTTCACCGAACTGGTTCGTCTCTCGCAGATAAACGGCAGGACCATCCATAATCGCTACCCGGTCCACACGTTCGGTCGTCTCACCTCTAAACACGACCAGACCGTCGTGGAGGAGTACATCCCGTATCTGGAGCGCGAATTGAAGAAAGCTATCGAGAAGAAGAACAGCCGATGGATCCAGACGTACACGGTGGCTCTGGGTAACATCGGACATTCCAAGATTCTTTCCGTCTTCGAACCCTACCTGGAGGGCAAGCAACCGGTGACCGTCTTTCAGAGGACGTTGATGGTTGCCTCGTTGAGCAAACTGGCCGCGATGAATCCGAAATTGGCCCGCTCGGTTCTCTACAAGATCTACCTGAACACCATGGAGTCTCACGAAGTGCGTTGCATGGCGGTGTACCTTCTGATGTCGACGAAACCACCGTTAAGTATGCTGCAACGTATGGCGGACTACACCAAGTACGACACCAACAAGCAGGTCAACTCGGCCGTGAAATCCAGCATCGAGAGTCTGGCGTATCTGGTCACTCCTCAATACAAGGATATTGCGAACAGGGCTCGTATCGCCATGAATCTTCTCAGCACGGCCGACTACGACTACGAATTGTCGCACAGTTTCGTCAAGGATTCGGCAATGGAAGAAGGGAACATGATGCAACGTACGATCTTCAACTACATCGGCAGCGAGGACAGCGTGATACCACATTCCATGTACTACGGATTCTTCTCCAGCTTCGGCGGCTTCAACACACCACCCGACGAGATAATAGCGATGATATCGAACGTGAACCCTCTCTTGAAAAGACTACTGAAATTTAAGGACGACGAACCGTCTGGAAAAACCAGGGCCGAGAAAATTGTCGAAGAACTGAAAATCGTACCGGAGGCACCCGTCCCGTTCGAAGGGAACCTCATGATCAACTCGAAGTTCATCTCGCATTTCATTCCATTCGACGATCCTCGCGATCTTCCTAACGGTGAGTATTTCAATTCGTAACAGAGTCACGGGCGAGTAACGACACACCGAAACCGAATACCGTTTCTTTATCTCTTTACGATGTTTCCAGCAATGGTGAAACTGTTGAGGTCCATGAAGAATCAACGTTACACTAACTTCAACATGTTGATGTCCTACGACGTGACGCTGAGCTTCCCCACGGAGACCGGTCTACCTTTCCTCTTCGACTTCCACGTGCCCATTTTGTACAAACTCACCGGACAGAATCAGGTTAAGGTGGACGACACATTGAACGTGAACGTGAACTTGAACAATCGTATACTATACGCGAGAAAGATCCAAGGAAGGATCGGTTTCGTGACACCGTTCGAGCACCAGCAATTCGTTTCCGGTGTCGACGTGAACCTCCAGGCTTACGTGCCCATCAAGGTCGATTTGGAAGTCAGCCCGATGTTAAAGACCGCGAAGGTGAACATCTGGCCGCTGAAGGGCGCGGAGAAGGCACAGTTGATACACTTCAGTGTCGTTCCCTACACCTCGATCCACAACATCCTCAGTCTACGTCCTTTGACGCAGGAGAAGGACACGCACAGAGTGGTCAAAGAGACCGTGTCCAATGTTAAATTGATACCGAAGAACATGGAACCGTTCAGATTGGACGTCGAGGCTGACGAGGCGAACAAGAACTTCTGGTCATTGGACTTCCTGGAAGATGAAAACATGTTCTCGTTCCCGTGGGGCCTGATCACGGACGAGTACTGTAAGATCGATCTGTTCCTGAACTTGAAACACGAGCTGGAGGAACCGTTAGCGTTCACCGTGTCCATGAACAGCATGAACGTTCAACCGGGCTCCGAGGACCCTGAACAATGGACTCCGTTGGCGATGGTCGTCGAGCCATCCGATAAAACTGCAAACAGCGAGAAACGTAAGAATCAATTCCTGAAGGAGGTGAGCAAAGGCATCAAGGCGGCCAAGTCGGAGGTACTGGACATCGAACTGAAATTACCGGGCGTGCTCGAAAGTAACATGGTGACCACCATCGCCTGGTCCGACAACAATTTGGACAGCAAAGAACGATCCCTCCTTTACTGGAAGTTCAACGTACCGAACAAGGATTTCAATTTCGAGATCTGCGCAGCGTCCAAAGCCACGACCACCACCGACATACTTCCGTCTTACGAACAGGCCACGAAAACGATACCCAGACAGGACTTCGACGTTGCGATCAGTTTCGGCGAGAGCTGCTCCAGCAGCAACGAGTTGAACATCAAAGGAAAGCTGCTCCAAAGCAAGAACATGAAAAACGCAATAACGAAGTTAGCCGTGATCAAGGAATGCCAAGAACAAATGAAGCACGGCAACAAGATGCTCGAAGCCTGTCAGGCAGCTGCTGCCGCCGCCCTGATATTGGACGAGATGGACATTTCCATGGACATCAAGTCCCCGGAACTCTTGGAGATCATCGACATGTTCTTTGACCGTATCGATGACTTCGACACGATGGATCTGAAAGTGGACACCGTGGCTCCGAAGAACGCCGACACGAACACCATCGACATCAACGCCAAGCTTTCGAACGATCTCGAGAAGGTCGTTCTAACCGTCTACACCCCGACCATGGACATATCCAACGACATAGATCTGGATTCGTTAGGAATGACCTACAAGGATCTTATACTTCCCAACGAGGGCTTGAGCGACAAGTTGTTGAACACGGAGATTGGACGTGAGTATACACCGTGGAGTCTGAACAACGTTCACGAACTTTCGAGCGCGATTCTTTCGTTTTCAGAGTCCTGCGTGATCGACAAGACGCGAACGTTAACCTTCGACGGCAAGGAGTACTCCACCAAGCTGGGCAAATGCTGGCACACCGTGATGACCACCTACCCGAATATCAATCCGAAGAAACCCGACGAGAAGCTTCCGATCCCGGAGGACATGACCGTGACCATCCTCGCCAGAGACACCGATGACGGAACCAGAGAGGCGAAGATTCTGCTCGGTGACGACGAGATCGTGCTACTGTCGGGTAGCTCGTGGCCCGAGGTCAAGGTGAACGGAAACCAGATCGTAGTCACCAAGGAGAGGAGTTACCAGAAGAGAGAGGACCAGGACGATGACGAGCAGGACGCCGTATTCGAAATCGTCAGGCTCGTGGACGGATCTATTGGCCTCACGTCGGACGAATACGGCATCTCCGTCGCCTACGATGGAACACGCATCCTGATCGAAGTAAGAACGCAGCTCGTTTGTCTTTCGAGCGATCGTACGGTTACCGTTTCATAGCAATTGCCCCGGTTCTTCGAACCGGTAACCGTTCCAAGGTGTTCTCCTACTTCGAAGATCACGCGATCCCCCCGTACGGTAGCTCGATAGTCTCTTTTGCTCGATAGTCTTCGATTCATCCTTAATTTGTCACCGTGTCTAATCAAACATTGACGTATCATCGACAGACATCGGGTTATGGGAAATCCGTGCGCGGTCTCTGCGGCAACAGCGACGGAGACGAGACCAACGACTTCGTCGGCCCGAAGAACTGCATCCTGAGGAAACCCGAGGAGTTCATCGCCTCTTACGCGCTGACCAAGGAGGAATGCGAGGGCGAGTCCATGAAGTTGGCCAAACGGGTAAACAAATTCGAGTGTATACACCAGGAGAAGAACCGCCAGAGAAACGTGATCAACGACGTTGAAGCCGGACGAGCGAGCATCGAGAGCAACAAGTGGGGTTACCATTCGGTTAAAAAGGACGGCAACGAACGTTGCAGCACCCACAGGACCCAGGTGATCGAAGAAGGCGACAAGATATGTTTCACGACGCGTCCGATATTCGCCTGCGCGGCGAATTGCTCCGCGAGCGAAACCGCGTCGAAGATATACCAGTTCCATTGCATGGAGAGGAGCGAGGCCGCGTACAAGATGAAGAAACGAGTCGAGAAGGGCGCAAATCCTGACCTGAGTCAGAAACCGGTCTCGATGTCGCGATCCGTCAACGTTCCTATCGCCTGCAAAGCCTAAATTATCACGTACCTGACATCGTTGACGAAACCACCCGATAGTAGCTAATAGTAACCGAAATTTCGTACGATGTGTATTCAGTATACACCATTACGCGATACGTATTAATAAAATTTTAGTATACAATTGTGTACCTCGTTCCTCCCAGATGACCTGCGTTCGACCCTTCGATCTCGTAGTTTCGACTCGGATTCGTGAAACCGAACAACCTATCGACGGTCATCGTCTCACGGGCGATGCAACGTCGACGAAGGTAAGCGTCGAGACACCCGGGACAGTTTTAACCCTCGTCTTACCTTCGTTCTGGATCTTACCTGTAGTGAGAGCAAGACATCGCTAGGCATCGATCGTTCGGTGGTGCGACGAACCCTCGAGATTCACGTCGCGTACGCGGGCTCGTGAACGGGACACTTAACGCGCAGCTGGTTCAGGTGACAGTCCATCTTCTTTATTTCGTGGTAAAGGGCGTTCGTTTCGACGCATCGTTGCAACGCTTCGGGATCCTTTCTCGTAGGACAGCTGTCGTCTCTCTGCTCGGTCGAGTGGACGGACGAAGTTGTCTCGCATCGGTTGTGCAACCTAGCCTCTAGGTACAGCTTGTTCGATTTTCGCGTGATCCGTTCCTGGTTCTCGTACGGGTGACCTGAATACATAATTCACACCGGTTGGAACGGATTACTCTTAACAGTCGCTGGAAGAACAGTACCGTTCCGTTGGTGCGTGGTACGCGAGAACTATGTTTGCAATTTGTTCGCGAAGCGAGACACGAGCGGAGAACCACGTACTTCGAAATATTGGCACGCCACCAGCTCGCAGATTCCTCTCGAACTCTCGGATCTCTCTCTCGCATTTCTCGTAGTGGGTGCCGCGAAAGACCAAGGACGGTTTCGGGTCTATTCGACACTCGCGACACCGGTTGATCTTTCGCCCTGCTGTGTAACGTCTGAATTCGAAACACTTGAGCATCTCCTCGATGAAGGTGAAATCGCGTTCATCGATCCTGGTGATCACTCCTGGTCGTTGCGCCGTTCTCAGCAGATGATGGAGCTAAGCGGTTCGGTTGAATGAGATTCCAATGGTCGATACTTACCATCGGTGTCGATTCCAACCGTGGAATCGATCGTCGCGTCGATTGATAAAATCGAGATCGAGAATCGGTTCGTGGAAATACAAACGTCTATTTAAACAAATCCATACCGTGTCGCTCCAATCGAAACCCACACCGCTGTACGCTTGGGTCGATCTCGACCCAAGAATACCACACAAGTATCTTCTCCGCTTTCAACGACGCGATTAATATTTACCGCGTAACTTTCTTCTCGTTATTTTCGATTTTCTTCAAGGTCTACTCGGTATTGCTACTTAAATGCTTTCGAAGTTTGCACTTGTCGCGGCACGCGAAAGTCTACCGTTTATAACTGAATTAGCGCGGGTACGTGTGCTCGACACGCGTGCAAATCACCTCAAGCCAACAACCATAACCTGGGTTCTCGGAAGTCTGTTCAACATCCGCCGTTAAGACAACTTTCCAACTTTACCATTTTTAATAATTTTGACTTCCACGAACCACCGGTTCCTGACTAACGTTCCCACTCCGCGTTTCCATTTTATCCAACACGACTACCAGATTCCAATCGATCAGATGTCGAACAGAACGTATCAAACAGAAGTTTGACACGCGGAACGGAGTTCGATGGCCAGTCTTCTTCAAGAAACAGTCAACTTGTCAATTTTTGCCAACACTACGCGATAAATACACCATTGCGAACACAACAATCGACGAGACTCGTGTTTCAATTCCAACGATCTCGATATCCGTGACAAGTTGTTAAAGACGACGTGACGCTCCGAATCAACACTTCGCGTCCCTCAACGCGCAACAGTACTTTTCACGTGTATATTTTGAAAGAGGGGGTGGGTCACCTCGCTTAACCCTTTGCGGACGAGTGCCGCATATATGCGTTTTACGCAAATCGTCAAATTGGTCGAAGAACTCATATACGCGTTTGGCGAAAACAGTTGATAGAGCCGAGAAACGCATATACGTGTCCCACCTAAATGCATGTCGATGGCCGAGGTTAAGCAGAAATATGCGCTGGCAATTTTAAATGACTATCGCGGCAGGAGCTCGGCACCACGGTACGGTTCACTTTGAATTGTGAAAGGGTTAAAGATACACCTGTCTTCGACTCGAAGAACGTACCTTGAAAAGTATGAACAGCACCCACTGCATCGACTCGTGTTCCACGACGCGTTCCGTGTACTCGATCTGGTTCCGTCTGTACCTGAACGAGAAATAGGGACATTGAAACGAAACGATTTGAAGGTTCGTGGGCTCGTCGATACCGACTGTTTCATTTCTTCCACGGTTTCGTTGTTCTTCGCGTAAACGTTCTCCAGCCATCGTTTCATCCTCGGCAGATCTAGATTGGTCTTTCTGTGCCGGTGACCGCGCCAGGTAGCTTGGATCTTGGTCGCCATTCGGTCGTAATGATCCTGCCACGTCTGATGAACGCGTTCCGTGAGGTATCGATCGGTGAAGATCCTCGCGCGATAACCGCGCCAATGACGTTGAATGGTGATCGCGTTCAGGTGCAGCAGCCGCAAACGATTGCGAGCGAGGACACCGCGGATCCACGCCTGAAACGTGAAACGAAGATTCGATAACGAGACATCGATACTCGTTCGTCGAGAGTCCACGGAAGATGTTACGATCCGGATCATCATCTCGCGTTGAAAGTATCCAAAATTTAATTCGCGGTACGGTTAAAAGTAAAACGGTTAATTCAATCTCAGCGAAAACGTAAACGATATTGTTGTTCGTCGAGAGTCCACGAAAGATGTTACGATCCGGAACATCTCGCTTTGAAAGTACACAACTTTTAATTCGCGGTACGGTTAAAAGTAAAACGGTTAATTCAGTCTCAGCGAAAACGTAAACGATATTGTTGTTCGTCGAGTCCACGAAAGGTGTTACGATCCGGAACATCTCGCTTTGAAAACATCCAAAATTTAATTCGGGGTACGGTTAAAAGTAAAACGGTTAATTCAGTCTCAGCGAAAACGTAAACGATATTGTTAATCGTCGAGAGTCCACAAAAAGTGTTACGATCCAGAACATTATCTCGCGTTGAAAGTATCCGACTTTTAATTCGCGATACGGTTTTCAGTCTCAGCGTAAACGTAAACGTAACCGATATCGTTGTTCCGATATTGACGGTTCGATGTTTCGGCGCGTGCGCGATTGGAAAAATTCGAGTCGAATAGTCATCGACTGTCGAGTCCCCTGCGCGACACCTCGGTGATTTCAACGCGTGCGTCAAAGGGAGAAAGAGAGTTCCGTGACGTGTTCGATAAACGTGTGCGACGAAGGCGTAGACGACAACTCGATGGACCGAGTGTTATTGTACGCCTCGATCTTGACCTTAAGTAAACGATATCTCGGTTAGCGGCACCCGTTACAACAATCGAGGCTTTATTATTCGCGAGTTCTCCGCGGTGAACGATAAACAACGGTGGGAGCGGTTTCTTATCGCGCGGGGTTATCTTACGCGCGTTTCTCGTGCACTCGAGATCGATGCGGCCCGAATCTTTCTCCGTGCGTTGGTCCCCTCGTGGTCGATCTGGAAGAATAAAATTAACGATCCATTGAAAGGACAGTGTTCGCGTAAACGCGAGTTCGCCGCGAGACGCATCGAGAAATCGTGTCACGGGTCAGCCTCCGGTTGACGAGAGTGTCGACGTTGAGAATCGTTGCTGATGGAAAGACTCGCCGGTGTGGCGCGATTAACCTGTATTCTCCTTGCGGCGATGAAATGCACGCGTCCGATCGATTCCGCGCGATCGTTGCTGCGTTTGATTCCCTCCTGGTGCTCGATCGGGTCCACCTTGAATCTCGACACCGAGGCCATCGCTAAAGTTTCCGCCGGTCTAGAAATCACACGACCATTAGTCGAGTCCACGCTCGATCGTTTCGACTCGTCGTCGAGACACGTGAACGTTGCCGCGCGTCTAACCATCGAGGAATACGTTTCGAAAGCTGTCGACTCGTTACGCGACATTACGCGTGGATCGCTCACGACGATCCGTGGACGCGACACCGCGAGGATTTTTCCAAGGTTACGCCCGTCACCGCGAAATAACAAGTGCAATGCGACAGACGATAAATAAATTTATTTCCTCGTACATCTCGTCGTAGTCGGTACGCGTTTCGTTGGTCTCCGATTCACAGGATCCCGATGTAGAGCAAAAGGATGAACAGCGACGTGGAGACGAACATCAGACCGGCTGCTGCCGCGGCGGCCACCACGCCCCTCTTCTTCCCGGAAGTCCTCGTCATCATGTGGAAATCCTTTCGAGACTGTACGAGACGAGCACAATCTGAGTCCTCGTTGCGAGAAACGACGGGGACGATAGATAATTAACGCGTTATTTAGCGAGCGATTATGTAAATCGAGCATCGTGATCGTTTATCACGGGCCGAGAATTCGACGTGTGCTCGATGTACAGTTGGTAGCTGGAAAGATTTCAATTTAGAATTTAGATTCCCTTTATGCGTATTCTCTCGAACAATTTTCATAGCAGGCATTTCAAGACCGATTAAATCCTACCGGCTGCCATTTTTCCAGCCACCGACAGTACTGTTTCTTCGTGAGAAGAATGCCAGTGTTTACATCCCGGCTCTAGTTCACGGTTCGCCAGCTCGCTTCGAGCTATTGGTCGAAAACGGTGAAGTGGATCGATCTAGGACCAATAACGTGCGATGCTGAGGGAACTGATAAGCTAGAGTGGGGATGAGACACTCGTCGGCCGTTTTCTCGATAACGAACAGTACACGGATTTTCCTTTCCTCTGGATCCACTTGAGTAACGATTAAAAGAAACTCGGTTCTACGACAGGAATAAGAAGTTACTCTTCTAATTGTTAGAAAAGGGGACATGGTTTCTCAATATTTCTTCCAAAAGTTTCAAACTGTACCGATTAACGTTTTATTCGCGATCCCTGCGAAGTTCGTACGTATCAGAATCGGTACTCGCGAGGAAAGAGAACGGAGTCGTTGCTGTATCTGTGCGTTTAGTGGGTCGCGACCCGTTAATCGTTCCTCGATATTGGTATAATTAACGACCCGGTATCTGTGCAACGTTTATAAATAAAACGTGTGCAATCGCGACGCACCGCCCTCGGAAAATAAACGATTCGAACGCCACTAGCTGGGGTCGTATTCGCGAGAAGCGAGCACAGCGAGCGGTTGTTGAATGAACCGGTTCTTTTTTGTTATTCAATTACCGGATCGCGATACGCGTTATCCGAACCAACAATGAGAAGGAGCGTGAAACGACGGGTAAGCGTAATTTTTCGCAAAGCTTCGTTCCGCACGGTGGTGATTCGATTACCATGATTTGCAAACTCTGAGTCTTTCGAACGAGCTCGTCGAGACTCTCGCCCCTGTCGATCAGCTTCTGAACACCGTCCATCAACGCCTTTCGAATCTCGGCCAGTTCACCCTCTAGTCGCGGGATTATGTCGATCTCTTGGCGATTGTACTCCTCCTGAAATCGTGGGTTCGGTTACGATCGCGACAGGGCCATCCGGATCGATTGGACGAATCGCACGTACGATTATCTTCTTCAGAGGATCGGAGAGGTCCATCACCGCGAGATTGCTCAGATCCGTCGAGAGATCGGCCAGTATCGGTAGTTCTCTGTACACGCTACGTAGTTTCTCGAGGAACACCTGGACTCGTGACTCGAGGCTGGCCGCGGTCACAGGAGAGTCCGGTTTCGACGTCAGGCAGACGTAGTGAAGTTCACGGATCAGCACGTGCACCGTGTACCTGGGGGACAGAGGCATTTCCGAACAGTATTCTTCGGGAACTGTCACGGGTGTCGGGGTTACGGCTGCTGATCGTTACGCGTGAGATTCTTTGCGAAAGAGGGATTCTTAAAGGGTTTCACTCGTGTGAGATTCTTCGCAAAGGATGTACTCTGAAAGAGTTTCACTCGCGTGGGATATTTCACCAAGGACGAACTCACGAGGAGTTTCATTCGCGTGAGATATTCTATAAAGGAGGAACTCTCAAAGGATTTCACTCGCGTGAGATGTTTCATAAAGGGAGAACTCTCGATGAGTTTCACTCGTGTGAGATTCTTCGCGAAGGATGTACTGTGAAACAGTTTCACTCGCGTGGAACCGGTGAACGGAACTCGTAATCAGAGACGAACCGTTTATATATATGTATGTTATGTGTTACACGCGCTACCGTTGGAACATTTTTGGCAAACACGTTTTCGTTTGCTTTAACTGTATCGACTTGTTAAAAATATTAATCTCTTGCTACGGTATCGAACGTGTATACAATAATGAGAACGTTTTCGTAGCGCGTATGGAAGATACTGTATCATCGGAGCATTTATTTCGAAATAAAATTCTCTCGGAAGAAAATAATTATCCTTGGGCAGTGAGCGTTTGGGAAACACTCTATTCATCGTACTGTAAAATGATCATCACTGACGATGATGCATACGAACCGTTCCCCCACACTCTCACACTACAAAGTTCATTGTACAGTGTTCCTAGACCCCCTCTCTTCTCGATCTTGGCTCCCATTAATCACCGCGTTTCCTCGAAATCAAAGTTTGCGCGCTTACTTGCCCCGATCGAGGCTGATCTTATCGTTCTCCAAGTATTTCAGACCGTCCACCGTGCTCAGCGCGATCGTCCTGAACACTGGATCCTGGGTGGCGGGATGATCGGCGACGATCTTGCAACCAGACTTCTCCCAGAACGCCACCAGAGCGTAGTGCACCGTCTTGCTCATCCTCGACGCTCGGTCCAACGTGTGCACCGCTAAGCTGGGGAGACACTTGCGTGAGTTTCACTCTCGTGAGATTCTTCGCGAAAAACGAATTCTCAGAAAGTTTCACTCGCGTGAGATTCCATGCGAAAGACGAATTCTCAAAAAGTTTTACTCGCGTGAGATGTTTTATGAAGGAAGAACTCTCGATGAGTTTCACTCGTGCGAGATTCTTCGCAAAGGATGTACTCTCAGAGAATTTCACTCGCGTGAGATTCTTCGCGAAGGATAAATTCTCCGAAAGTTTCACTCGCGTGAGATTCTTTGCGAAAGACGAATTCTCAAAGAGTTTCACTCGCGTGAGATGTTTTATAAAGGAAGAACTCTCGATGAGTTTCACTCGTGTGAGATTCTTCGCAAAGGATGTACTCTCAGAGAGTTTCACTCGCGTGAGATTCTTCGCGAAGGACAAATTCTCAGAGAGTTTCATTCGCGTGAGATTCTTCGCGAAGGACGAACTCACGAGGAGTTTCACTCGCGTGAGATATTTTATAAAGGAGGAACTCTCAAAGGGTTTCACTCGCGTGAGATATTCTATATAGGAGGAACTCTCAAAGAATTTCACTCGCGTGAGATATTCTATATAGGAGGAACTCTCAAAGGGTTTCACTCGCGTGAGATATTCTATAAAGAAGGAACTCTCAAAGGGTTTCACTTGCGTGAGATTCTTCGCACGCGGACGATATCACAAAGAGTTTCGCTCGCGTGAGATTCATCGCGCGCGGGCGATATCGCAAAGAGTTTCGCAATTTGAATTCTCAAAGAGAGTTTCACTCGCGCGAGATACGTTTCTTTTTTTCGAGAAGGAACTCTCAAAGTGTTTCACTCGCGTGAGATTCTTCGCGAAGTACGAACGTGTTCCCTTACCTTTTTCCAGCTTGACGGGTATCCGGTGTCGCGTAACTTTCCAAAAAATCGACGCGCGCCGTGTTTGGCGAACGCAGCGTGAGCACTCGCGTCGCGGAGCGCGGAGGATCATTCGCGGACGGATGACGGATCGTCTCTAATCGGCGCTTGTCTCGGAGGCCAAGCGCGAACAAACACGACTGTTTACCAGTACAGTGTATCGGCAATGTGTAACGAAAGAAATTTCGATAAACCCGATAACGCGTCGGTGTTTCCATCCGATGCGTGGCCATTGATTCTTTTTTCGGGGCAGACTCGTTGTCGAGAAACGGGACTCTTCGGCTCTTAGATAAGTCGACGAGAATGCGCCGATCGTCTGTCTGCGAATTCTCGTCTCGAGGTTTGGCGAATTACGCACGAGAATCTTTTATCTCGCCAAAATCGAAAACCGTGCGCATAATCGCGAATGTACCAATTTCGCGAGCACTTTCGCATCTCCAGACGTCGTCGATCGTGTCGAGTGACTCGAGTTTCGTTACGTTCGATCGGATTCGAACACTTCTCACGAAACACGTCGAGGAGTGTGTACATCTCCGAGAACAAGGTCAAGCGGAGCACATATTTGTACGAACGCTTTCTCGTTGTTTTCGTGGCCTCGATCCACCGTCGAGGAATGTCCCACGCGTTACGATACCACCCTGTATGCGCACGACCGAACGATAAGGTTAATAATAGCTACCTGAGATCGGACTAAACGCGTCTTCGGTGCGATAGCGACCAATTAGGTGCGAAACGAAATCAGAAATCGTAAACAAGTTGTAAAGAAGTTTGTACACGGTAGCCGTGATGAAACGTTTAATCGCTCGGACCTTGGTTCCAGCGTGGCGTTACTCGATACGAGACGAGTAACTCCGCTTCGTCGAAGGAGGCACCGATTGAAACCGTTCGGTGTGTAAAAAAAAAAATACACGATTATTGCACGAGGTTGAAAACCTCCTTGTCGATGGAACGCTTCGGAATAAACGAGAGAACGGGAACGAAGATAACGTTTCGAAGTTCTCGGAACTGTTACGTCGATCGTAACTTCGCAGCGTTCGCGTTCCAAATGTTCGCGGACGAGAACTGTACGCGCGAGTATTCTGTTCCGGTTCGAAGGTATCGGACGCGTATCATCGAGAGAGGCCTCGCTGCGAACGATTATCGAGACTCCGGATCGAGTAGATTTCAATCGTCGCCGATAATAAATACATTACGAAACACGGATCGTTGTTTCGTCGAACAAATATTTGCCACGGTTACCACCGGCCGAGTAACGAAAAGTTGGAACGAAATCGTGACCGTTTCGCGAGATTTAATCGAAGCCATTTGCCGACAACCACTCATCGATCGTATCCACGTTCACGTCCAGCCAATGGATGTTGCTTTCGATCTCCTCGATAGCGTTCCTCTTGGTGTTCTCGGTCACCCCGAGATCCGTGTGCTCTAGAAAGAATCGTCTGGCCTGTGGAACGAGAAAATCTTTCACGACGTTCGCCCGTTACCGGGCCACGCGGACCGAAAGGATCACCTCTTGCAGCATTTGACGGTCTTTGAACAGCGAGACGATCGCGACCACCGCCTTATCCAAAGCGTAGCCCTTCGCGATGTACTTTGCGACGTGGCTCTCCCATCGAGATCTACCAAAAGAGATTTACTTTGTAGCCACGATTTTCCGCTGACGCGAGATAACCATCGGGATCGTTATCTCTCCCGTTCCCGATACGCGAAGTGATCCCCTTGGTAACTCGTACCGTACGAAATTCCAGGCCACATCCAGTCCCGTGGGATTCATCGCGATTTTGATCAACACGTCGGCAAAGTCTTGTTTGCGTACGAAGTTCTCGTTGGTTACGCGCTCGAGGTATCTGAACGATAGAAAAGAGAAACGAAAGAGAATACGTAAAAATTCAACGATCGTGTACCGCGCCTATGCAACTCGACAGAATTTAAGAAACGATCATTCGAGAATAGAAACAACCACGGAGAATAGACGAGAGACTCGTTAATTGATCGGTCTACGAACGAATTGCGCGCCGACGAACCGATTAAGGATACTTTTATCTTGAACGTTGGCCAGTCCGATGATCAGACGTTCCCTCTCCTGCACGTCGGTCTCCCTCGCGAGTAGCCGCGACATGTTTTCAAATATTGATCCAACGTCGTCCAACTGCGTGACAAGGCCTATCGCGGTATTATACCATGAATAATAAAGACGCGGGGCGGAACGTATTTATGAACTTTTCTCCCCTCACCGAACGAATAAACGATAGACCGAATATCGGCCGGCAACGTTCCTCCATCGTCGCCCCCTAGGAGTGCCCTCAGCTTCCTCCCGGCTACGTTGAGACAGTGTCTGTGACCGACGGTGCAAGCTGTGTTCAACACCAACACGCCGAGTTCTCTTGAAACGAATCGAAACACTTTTCCTTAATTGAAGCTAAGACACGAGAAAAGACGAAGAAACCGTGCGACGAAACAATCGCTACGAATCGTAAATAAATAATTATTGTATCCGTGAAAGTCTCTCAGCTTTGCGCGAACATTTCCCGAGACGCTTCACCTTCTCGACTCGATAGAAGTTCGATGGGTTTTTATCTATTTAACGAATAGAATAATAACGATACTGCTCGTGAACTCTATACTCTGTTTTTCGTTTCTAAATTTACCTAAGAAAAGTTACTTTCGTTTGCAAAGATGCTAAGATTAGGTATGAAAATAATATCGACCAACCTCTTGGCAAACGATTTCTCCTCGTCGATGCGCCATCCGACCTTGCGATAGATCCGATCGACGAGGCCTCTCGCGTAGGTCTGAAAGACGATAAAGAGTAGTGATCACTGTCGCGAGATTTGTAAACACTCGTAAAGGTTCGTGTATTTGGGCGTGTGAATTCTCGACGTTTCTCGAATTCGCTCGAACGATCACCTGAAACCGATCGTAGACGCGTGTCCTGAAGAGCAATCTGTTCATTTGCCCGAACCATTCGGCGGCCACGGCCCAAGGCTGATAAGCGGTTTCGATCGCGAGATAAGAGGTCAAGTTCATCGCCGTGGAGTAATGCAAATCGGCGGTGCCCGCTAAAAGAAAAGCATCGTGCAACAAGTCCGCTCTGTCCACCGGGCTCAATGTCTGCGTTAATTAGAAACGAACACCTGTTAGGAGACCAGTACCGCGCGACTGATTCACCGCGTACGTCTTACTTTGTGACTGTTGGTCAACAAATCTCCGAACGCTTTCCAAGCTTCCTCCGTGTAATTCACGACGTAGTAACCGATCGATCTGTGGTTCAGTTTAATCCAGTCGACCTTGCCTTCCAGCGACAGTTCCACTGCAAATTTCGTAGCTTGGATCAACGAGGAATTATTTCGCTCACGCGTGTGTCATCATTACCGCAGGAATAATTCGCGAGGAACCAATCGAGCTTCTCCTCGTCCATTCTGCTCGTTGTGTACTTCACGGGAATGGTCCAGCTCCCGTATTTGCTAAACGAGAACGATGTTTCGTTGTGGTTTGTTGCGCGCGTCAAGAGTTTGAACACCGTTGTATAGCCTGGCCGAGAGAGAGTTAGGTACCGAGCGCGCATGCGTGAACGCGCGCGCCACCCTCTCCCACAACTTCCCACTCCGTGCCTCGGACAGTGGTGGGTAAGTTTCGCGCGAACAGAGATAACGAGTGTTTATATTTTTGCGTTGGTTTACAATCAACCGGTCCCTCTACCATCACCGTGACGAAAATCGACAGCGATCGATCGAGACAACGCGATGGTGGGAAACCTTGACCGTGATTTATAACGGGGATGCGAACATTCGTTGATTTTCTCGAGGAGGAAGTTCTTTACTGGATGTCGCGATACTCGTCAGTACTGTAGTCGAGTAGACTGGTCAAAGACGAAGATTGGGCAGTTGTAGCTACCCTGTTTCAGTGTCGTAGTTGACCTCGGTTGTCTTCCGTGTCACGATGATGTAGATGCTTGAAGATCCATCATTTTGTAAAGAGAGACGGCTGCCGATTTGTAATCACCCTCTATCCATCTCTAAGGATCCACAGAAGGGCAGGTGATACAGCTGAAGACAAGTTTGCTCCTTTGAGTCCTCGATTGGACGGTCTACTCGACCACGACTTTTCAGCACCGACGAGTTTCGTTCGGTGTACCAATCGTGCGGTTTCTCCCCCACTCGTCACCACTCACCGTGACGTTTATTGGCCCGTAGGCTCGTGACCTGCCTATTGCGCGCGAAACGAGGGTCCTGTCTCGCAAAGACAGTTTACCCCGTTCCTATTTCTAGTTAAGGGTTTCGTACCCCGCCTACGCCCTCGGACTTCACCCTCGCCGGGTCGAGTTGCACGTACTCGAACGTATTGTTCCCAAAATGGCGCTGAGACAACCGAAAGACCGCTTTACCGCGACGAACGACGTTTATCACTGGAAATCCGGGAAGCTTGGTCCAGCGTGTCATGAACTCGACGATATCGATCTTCCCGTCGGCGTTGTTCCGTAGAATTTCGAACAGGTCGTGCGAGTCCGTGTTGTTGAACCGATATCTCTCCAGGTAGCTCCTCAGGCCGCGAAGAAACTTCGAATTGCCGATCGCGTCCTCTAGCATCCTGATCACGGCTGCCGCCTAACGATCGACTCGATTTCAACGAATCGAGTTTCGGTCCTTTCATCGAATTTATTATACCTTCTGGTAGGACATACGGTCGAATATTTCCTCGATTTCCCCGGGATCCTCCACACGCTTCACAATGGGACGAGAACGCAGCTTGCTGTCCTGCTTCATGGAGACGTACTTCGTGCGCAAGGGGAACGAGTCCATCTAAAGAAGAACGAGAAACAGAACGTATAAAAGTCTCTCGTTGAAAAAACATTCAACGATATTGTTACATCTGTGCCGCGTCAAGGTTGTGTACGATTCGATGGACCGATTAATCATCGCTAAACAGAGATCCATGTACCAAGGAGGAATTCTAATACCTCGTTAAAAGTCACGCGATCGACTCTTGGAACGTTTTAAGGAGGGACGGTGGCGAATTCGTTCCTGGAATCGACCTTTCGTACCTACGACCGAGATCTCGTACCGTGTTCACACCGTGTTGACAATTTCGAAGCGATACCTCGCGAGTATCGAATTTGCATACACGATTGATAACCGTTTGGAGTACCGTCGCGTTTGGACTAGTTCTTCGCGGACAGTTTTACCAAACGGTTGACAATGTTCTCGCGACGGTACGATAAAAAAAAATACAACACCGTCAAGCGGCGTATCTTTCAACGAATTATCGTACACATCTATTACCCAACGTTCCCAATGACAGGGTGTGAGTCACACGAGGATGGACGCCTCGGTGGAAGGGATCTCGCGAGGTCGACGCTAACCGAGCGTGAACTCGAAAACAACGGACCTCGTTCCATTCCGGGAAAACGAAGTCGATCGCCATGTGTTCCATGTACGTGGCGAATCCCTCGTTAAGCCAGAGATCGTTCCACCATTTCATGGTGACCAGATTCCCGAACCACATGTGCGCCAATTCATGGGCCACCGTCAAGCTGACGCTACGTGTGTTCTGGCTGGAGCTGTCGTTCCCGCTGTGAAGCAACTCGGTCTCGCGAAAAGTGATCAGGCCCCAGTTCTCCATTGCACCGGCAGCGAAATCGGGCACGGCGACCAAGTCTGATCGATCGAATGCGTATCGTCTACGTGAATCTCTATCGAAGGTTTTTTCTACGAGAAAATTTCTACGAGATGTTACCGAGTTTCGGTAGCGGATAATCGGTGTTGAATGTGGTGAGGTAGTAGTCCATCACGCGGACCGCAACGTTCAGAGCGAATTTCCCTTTGTGAGCGTACACGGGTCTCGAGCATACGTTCAACGGAATTTTCCTTCCGTCCAGAAGCTTCATGTCCGTTCCCACGCAATCGAAATCGCTTACAACGAAAGCGACCAGGTAAGTGGACATCGGTGGTGTCGGCTCGAAGTACGTGACCGTCTCCCTCTCCGTTTTTTCCATTCTCTGCGTGACGAAATTACAACGACGAAACGACACATCGATAACCTTACGAACGATAAACTCCGCTTACCGCCACCGGCATGTTCGATAACGCATGGTACCGTGCCTTCTCCGAATGAAGGATACGAACGATGAACGTGGACTTGAAACTCGGCTCGTCGAAACAGGGAAACGTGTTTCTCGCGTACAGCGGCTCGAACTGCGTTACCGCCAGTTTTCTGTAACACCGATAATTCATCGAACCGCGTACGACTCGAAGATTTAATTAAGATAGGATATTACCGAACCGCTTTCACCGAGAACTGATAAACGTTTCGTTTTAATCGTCGATATCCATTAGAGATTCAATTACCTGATATACTTGTCAAGATCGGTGTACTTGCTCAAATAGAATCCATGGAGTTTCTCCTTTAAATCCCCGCTGAAGTTCATTTTTAAAAAATACGGCCCAGGTGGCATCGGTCTCAACGTCCTGATTACCAACATTTCGTATTTTTCTACAGGGAACACCGACCTTATCTGTACCTCCGTTTGCCATCTTTCCGTGTACAATTTCATCGACGAGATTGTTAAATTCTTCGAATGCAAAACGATGTAACTTTGAGGCTTTGGTAGAATTAAACAGCGTTACGTTCACTCTGACGGTACAACGGTTAAACGAATACCAATCGTTGGTATACGAACTAAGATAACATAACTTTGAGGCGTCGAAATCACTAACCTTTAGTAAATCGATATCGATACGTATGGAACCGTGGAACTCGGCTTTTCGTAAATCGACCGAAATCGCGATCACGTATTTGCTGGGCACCACATCCGTCGACAATCGTTTCGCGATGTCCATGGTTTTTTCGAAACGTCTATTGAACGTATTATTTTTAAACGCTTTGCCGCCGATTTCACAGAAATCCTTCCCCCTCGTTAAGATAAACGTAATTAAGATAAATCGCCAATTGGCCATTGTGCTATCGGAACAGAGGTTCTTTGTCTTCTTTTCGGAGACGAGGCTTCTTATCTCGTCGAGTCGTCGTGCGTGGATCGAAAAAAAAATTAGATTCTTTTTTATTATGGTCTTCGATCGGATCTCTCGAGGCGGAGGTCTCGAGGACCCCTGGAACGGAAACCTTGGTTAAACGTTTGCAATTAAATACGACGAAGCCATTGTGCCAAAGTATTCGGTTAACCGCTCCGGATTCCAAGTTTCTATCTCGCGAACGATATTCGGCTTACTTCGTGGAACGATACGATCGCGTTATCGCCATGAAAATGCGCGATTGTGCACGATGGCCATCTGGTATAATTTCTGCAAACTTTTGCAGGCACGCGTATCGTCGAATGACTCGTACGCTAAAGAACGCAGTCGGTTGAAGGTGAAAGTGGCCAAGAGGGAAGGCATCGGATCAACTTGCTTCGTAGCAGAGGACCAATCAGGGACTGGTTGGTATCGTGCTGACAAAGAAGGATTAATAAACTAGACGCAGACGAGAATCGATTGGAACGAAGTGGGGATACATATAATTCCTACCTAACCATAGGAACCGGTTAGTCTTTGGTGAATTTTGTGCGTTCGCGTTGAATTTATTGGTAAGTTTGAACCTTGTACGCACTCGAGAAAGGAACAACGATGAAAAAAATCTTGAACATTCGTGTCTCGCGGTCGTTCGATCGTAATTTAACCCGATGTGGCGTTTCGAACCTCTCTTGGACGCGATTCCATCGTTTATTCGGAACGTTCGATTTATTTCGAGGACCGGAACACTCCACGAACGCTTTCAAGGACACGTGAAAATGCATAAAGAAAAAATAAAAAAAAAAAAAAATAAAAGAAACGAGTCGTTAAATTCGGGAAACACGAGCATTACGATTAACGTCCGGTCTCTCTTAAGGACGTTTGCTCGAAGTTGGAAAGTGTATTATCAAACGGTCTCGAAATCCAGGGACAAAGTGTGACTTTATCTTGACACATATTCCCGTGCATTTACGAAACATCGCGTCGCGAGGATAACGATGTATTTTAGTTACGAGATGGAGCATCGCGGGGAAAATATCACCGTGTGCGATTTTCATTTACGTACCGGCTACGTTGTATTTCGTATACAACGTTTGCGAATAATTTTCAACGTGGTGCGTTCGTATCTGCGCGGACGAATGTTTGACTTTTAGCGTTCGAAAGCATCGTTTCGTACCGAATGGTTATTTTTCATCCGTCGTATTGTTAGATTGGCGAAACATGGCGGAATATAAATTGGTGTACTTCAACGTGATGGGACTAGGAGAACCGATAAGATTCATCCTCAGTTACGCTGGCGTCGAGTTCGAGGACGTTCGTGTTTTCTCTCTTACCGATGAATGGCTTAAAATGAAATCGAGTAAATATGAAATATCGCCGCGATCGAATGTTTCGCTTCGTGGTTCGTTACGAAACGTAATTTTCGTTTTCTTTTTTACAGCGACCCCGTTCGGTCAGTTGCCCATGTTGGAAATGGGTGGGAAAATTTACACGCAATCGTTGCCCATTTGCCGATACCTGGCCAAACAGTTCAATCTGGCCGGCAGTACCGATCTGGACAACCTGCAGATCGACGCTATCGCTCACGCCATTTACGATTTTAGAATAAGTAAATATCGATTACCTCGCCGGGAGAAATCATTCCTCTCTACGGATGTACTTCCGTAAATAACGCCCAATCTCGCCCAATTAAGTTTTAATCGCGTACGACGAGTCTCGTATATTTTTTCTCTCTCTTTTTTGCAGTTATGATTAGGAATTATTACAAAGCGGATGAGGTTTCGAAAGCAAACATGAAAGAGAATCTGTTCAAGGTTACGATACCGCATTATATGAACGCATTGGAGGAACTGGCTAAAAATAATGGTGGATATTTGCACGGTGGTAAAGTGAGTATTTTTTACACGGCCGTAAATTCCGATCGTGTGCAGGGACTGGACGATCCGTTCTCTTTTTCAGTTGACTTACGCGGACTTGTACTTCGTTGCCACTTCGGATGCGTTGAACACTGCGTACGGAGGGGACATCACCGAGGACAAACCGCATCTGAAGGCTCTGAAAGAGAAAATTTTGGCATTACCGAGAATCAAGGCGTGGGTGGAGAAAAGACCAAAATTGGAATGTTAATGTTTGACGTGTTACGATATTCCTTCCAAAGAACGTTGCGTTTGTAATGCAAATACACACAGTAGACTCGAATTACGATTTTTAAATAGATTTATTTACCAGACTTGCGTTGTCCTCGCGGTGTCGCGCAATATCGCGCGTACCGACTGCGCGTCGAAAGAACCGATTCGAATTACGCGCCACTCGTACAGAGTATTCGGTTTACCGGCCGTTGTTCACATCGGGATCGAAGGTTTCAACGAGACAGCCGCCGTGAAACGGATCGAAAGGTTGAAAATATAAATCGATCGAGATGGAAAACGCAACGAAGAAGAAAACGTGAAATCTAGGGTTAAAAGGTCCACGGTTCGTGATATTTAACGCAGCGTTAATTCGAAAGCGAGGAACGACCCAGTGACCTATTTAAAGGTATCGATCGTGGTAGTCTCTTTTCCGGTTCTCGGTCGTTTTCGCGAAATCTGTCGGGACGAGAAACATCGATATCGTTTCCATCGGTCTCGAATGACACGGATTTTTGATTAATTCGCGTGTAAGATCGTTGGTTCTCGACAACGGTCAGTGGCGCCTTCGCACGGGGAGCGGGTGGCGGCAGCTGGTGGCGGCACGGCCAATCAGCGCTCTCGAATGATCGCTGCGCGTAGAGGGCTGCGCGACCGTCCCGTAGCCGCGGAGCCGTCAGTGTGCGCGCCGCGGAGAGCCAGACAGACAGACATCTTGTAGTAGAATTTAGCGGCGTGGTGTTTTCGACCGTGGGTGTCGGTGTCACGGTTTCGTGTCGCGGTGCTCGTCATTACGGTGTCATCGCAGTCGCCGTCGTCGTGGTCGTTGTCATCATCGTCTTCACCGTCGCCACCGCCGCCGCCGCCGTTGTCGTTGTCGCGACCGTTCTCCCTGTGCTCACGCCGCGCGATCGTTGTCGTTGTCCTCTACCTCGTCCTTATTAAAAGTCGTCGTCTTTCGACCGTCGTTCCACGGAGGCTCGGTTGTGCTGCTCGGTGTGGTGGTACCGCAATCGCGAGACCCCGTCGTGCTGGTCGTGCAGCTCGCGTGGTCCAGCGATCCAGTTACTCGCCCCGCAAAAGGCGTTGGTAGTACCTTTCGTCGGGCAGAGGGAGCGAGTAAGAGCGAGAAAGAGAGCAGAAGAGAGGAGTACTGGTCGGTCGGTGTCGTAAATACACGGGGAGCGAGAGGGACACGGCAGAATAATTTCTCACTCCGCAAACGCCCAATGAACAACGCTCCGGAGCCACCGATGTGCCGCACCGTGCGATAACTTCCGTCACCTCTCCGACCCCCGTCTCTCCTCCCTCCCCCACTCCGTGCGTGTGTATGTGTGTGTGCCGCGCCGGGCTCTCGAGGTGAAAATACCGCCCTCTCCTTCCACCCAACCCCCCGTTCGAGAGGAAGGTGCTACCTCGCGCGAGTAACTACGGCCAGAGGAAGAAGAAGGAAAAAAAATACCAGCGACCGAGTGACACGCCGAGAGAGTGGCAGAGAGAGACGATCCTGTGACCGGGGAAGAGTGAAATAGAGAAGAGAAAGAGACCGAGAGACCGGCGTCCACCCGTCAACCATCCCGATACAGCATGACCTCGAACAACTCGCAGAAGCTCTCCACGACGGAACGAGTGGTCGAAAGTAAGCGATACGAAATTTTCATTAGCCGAGCGATCGCGACGGGTATCATCGGTGCGTGCACCGTATGCGCTCTGGCCACCTTGGCTTATGGTGCCGTCACGGTGTACGTACGCGCGATCTTAACTTGTGTGTGCGTGTGCGTGGCCCTGCGGCCTCGTCTTTTCCGGCCACCTCGGTCGGTACGTCAGTACTCCGCTTGGTATATTCGCGTCGCGTTTCTTTCCTCCCCATCGCGTTACCCTTTAACGGGTTCGGTCTATCGTCGCGATAACCTCGATGATCGTTAAATCGCGTCGCGGCGAGCCATCGGGACACGGACCGGCCGAAAACCACTCGAAAGAAAGTAGGCGCGTCAAAACACGTCGCGTGTCGTACAGGATTGATTTTCTTCGTAGCTTCGCGGCGCCATTGCTATCGACCTGCCAGCATTCTCACTGACCCTCCGAACCACGCTTTTCCACCCTGATCCATCGTGTACGGTTCGCGTACGCCCGGAATTTCAGAAACGGATCGTACAATTCTACGCGGTGCCAGTCGCTCGACCAGCTTCTCGTCGTTTGTATCTCTCTCTCTCTCTCTCTCCGTGTCTCTCCCTCCCCTCGTTTCCCGAATTCCCTTCGCCGCCTGCCTTCTCTCTCTCTCTCTCTCTCTCTCTCACTCTTCCTCGTTCTCCCTTCCCGTCCGCCCTACCGCGCGCGGTGCAACCTAACCTAATTCGCGTTTTGTCCATCAACCCCGCCTCCCCCGCCATCTTCTTGTCTGCAGAGCCGTGCGTCTCGCGCGGTTAGCCCCGTTTCCACGAGGTCGAGGAACGGAATCGTCTCGAGGACGCGGCACGCCGCACTCGAGAATTTCGCGTCTGGACGTCGTCGTTCGAACAGCTGACCGGCTCGTTCGCTCGCTCGCTCGTTCGTTCGTTCGTTCGTTCGTTCGTTCGCGTGTACCTAGCTACGTGCGCTAATGCGTGCACGATGTAAATACGCGTTCCTGGCCAGGGATGCGATCATTGGCGCCGGCGTACCTTTTCCCGTGGGGAGTTTCGTAAACGGAATCGGCCTTTTTTCAGGACAGACGGCATTTTCGGTCGTTGACTTTACCCACCGACACCGGACTCACTCTTCTATGTTTTCCTCCCCACTCGGTGCGTTTCGGGCGCGACCGTTCTTCCTCGTTCTTCGCGATTTGATAAATCGACGCGATGGCCACCGCTACCGATCGACGAACAAATACGAAATTTTGCGAATCGATGTAACGGGTGTCGTTGAATTACGCGACGCTATGAAAGTTCGATGCACACGGTGCTGGTAGCGTGTCCATCGGTTGGTAGACGTAGACTCGAACATCGTACAGTTTCGTTTGGCGAAACTTTCGTCGAAAACACACACCGGGACGAATTACGAACACTTGGCGAGTCGATGTACAGGGTATCCATTGATTATTGGGAGAAACTTTAAATATCGATGCTCGCCATTGTTGGCCGCGTTTCTCGCTGAACAGTTATACAGTGGTAATAAATCATAGGAACGGAATTTGACGGTCGATGCGCACAGGGTGTTCCATAAATAATGGATACGGGTTTCTCCGTATCGATGGAACGGGTCGGGTGTTCTCGTTTAGCTGTTGAAAAATGTACTCGGTGTCGGGGAACGGTGGGTGCACCTTGCCGAGGACGAACCTACCCGTAGGGTTTCTCGGTTTAGCGGAATTATCGGCGATGAACCCGGTCGATCGTAGCCGAATTAATCCGAATCCGATACCAAGCCGATATTTCCGATGGCTCCGATGCTCGCGGAACACGGCCCTCGGTGTTCACGACCGAATCGTCAAGCTGGTCCGCGTAAGATGAAACGGTGTAAAAATAGACATGGCCGCGGTCACGCGTGCGACCGCGAACTATCAACTACCGAATATAACTCATTGTCGTGACGCGAATATCGTAATTTGGCGCAACTCCAACCGTGCCCGACGATTAACGATTTTTAACGGGCCTTTTGATAATCCTCCCTTACTCTTCTCCCCTTCGCGTGTTATTCGACCGATGAAACGGTATACGGGCGTTTATCTGTCAACGCGCCCCTTTTATATTCTTCCATCTCGCACCCGGCTAACGAAGGGATCGTATCATCGGCTTCGACTTAATCAGACGAAATTCACGTTCGATATTGTTGCCCCGATCTTTCGTGGCTTCTGTTCCATTAGTCACCGCCCGTACGATCTCACCAATTACGTTCTCTATTTTTATATCGCGTCTTATAATAGCCGGTAGGACTACGGTACTCCTCCCAATTAAATCTACAAATTTTATCGGTGTGTTTCTCGTCGAGTCGGAGGACGCGACGTCTACTTGGAAATTATTTATGTTACCGTGTCCGTCGTCCTTCACTTTGAGAGCCGCGCAGAGTTAACTCGCTCCTCGGAGTAGATCGACGCGGTATCACTGACAATGCTCCATTTTTAAGTTTCTATTTTCTCAGCGATCGCTGGGTATCTTTTACCTCTGGAAGGTTCTCATCTTCTCATCTTCATAATATCTTACTTCTTTTCGGAGCACTATTACAAAATTGTTCGATCGAACGCGTACAGAAAGATTTCGTTAACCGTTTCGTTTCCTCCACTTTGAGAGCTACGCATAGTTAACTCGCTTCTCAGAGTAGATCGACACGGTATTATCACTTACAATACTCCGTTTCTAGATTTCCCCAATGCGGCGATCGTGGGGAATCTTCGATTTCTGGAAGGTTCCCGTCCTTCGTGGATAATTCGATCTCGGTTTTCCACCTTCTTCCGGAGCACTAAGAACAGAATTGTTCAAATCTAACAATCTTAGTCTCGGTTCGCATCGAACGCGTTCGTCCCAACAACCTTAGTCTCGGTTCGCATCGAACGCGTTCTTTCTAACAATCTTAGTCTCTATTCGCATCGAACGCGTTCGTCCTAACAATCTTAGTCTCTATTCGCATCGAACGCGTTCGTCCTAACAATCTTAGTCTCTGTTCGCATGGAACGCGTTCGTCTTAACAATCTTAGTCTCTATTCGCATCGAACGCGTTCGTCCTAACAATCTTAGTGTCGGTTCGCATCGAACGCGTTCGTCCTAACAATCTTAGTCTCTGTTCGCATGGAACGCCTTCGTCCTAAAAATCTTAGTCTCTATTCGCATCGAACGCGTTCGTCCTAACAACCTTAGTCTCTGTTCGCATCGAACGCGTTCTTTCTAACAATCTTAGTCTCTATTCGCATCGAACGCCTTCGTCCTAAAAATCTTAGTCTCTATTCGCATCGAACGCGTTCGTCCTAACAATCTTAGTCTCTGTTCACATAGAACGCGTTCGTTCTACCAATCTTAGTCTCTGTTCGCATCGAACGCGTTCGTCCTAACAATCTTAGTCTCTGTTCACATAGAACGCGTTCGTTCTAACAATCTTAGTCTCTGTTCACATAGAACGCGTTCGTCCAACAATCTCAGTCTCGGTTCGCATCGAACGTTAAACGCGCGGGTTCTCGGTTGTCCCGAGTCCGGCTCAGGGTTAAGTTGCAAGTTGACGTCTATTTCTCGGTCGCTGATCGAGCCGCGTGTACCACTCGTATGGAAATTGCAGCGCTCCGACTGGTGCATCTGTCGAGAATGGCTTCCGTGTACCCAGACCAGTTTCTGGCGTCTACGGTTCTGCATGGGCTACAGATGCGCGCAACACGCGTCATGGATGCAAACTGCACGCAGATCGTCGTCTCGTTCGCAGCCGTTCGAATTCCCCTTTTTCGTTGCATCGAGTGCATCGTGTTGCACCGTTGAGACTCGAAGCTTCTCGCGCTCGTTTCTCGGCGAAACTCACCTTCAAACGTTTCGATACCAACGATGATTACAGTCACTCGTTGCGGTACGCTTGTCGTATTCTACGGATGACTGTAACGACTCATTGTATTCGATGACTGTTACTATTCGTTGCGGTACGTTTGTCGTACTATATTCTACGAGCGACTAAGTTCACTCGAAATTTTGCATCGATTAGCAATTTTTTTCCGAACGTGGCGTTAATTCGCGCGATCAACGATTTCGGTTCGAAGCGACTGGTACTCGATCGGCTGCGGGCGTTCCCGAAAAAGCAAAGGTCGCGTTCGAGAACAAATTGAAATTCGTGCGTTAATATTTACATTCCCTCGAGGAGGTTCCCGTCGGGTGTGTTATCCCATCTTAACGATAATTCAACGTCGCAGGAATGATCGATGAATGCAGCCGTGGAATAACAAATGTCGCGCGCTCGCGTTAAACTTTTTCCTCGCCCCGAGCAACGGGCTATCCCTCGAATATACCGAGGATACGGAGATTCCTCGCGCGTTTAGACGTATCGCGCTTTATCGCGGCTCGACGATCGCGATACGGCCCTTTGAATCCGACTTCGACCCTCTCCGACACCTTCACCGCCATTTTGGTCCCCGCGTGTACTATCCGAGCGCTACGGAGAACCTCGTATCGAAAAGTGTTCCATCGAGACACGAGGATCTCTTACAAAGCGAAAACCACGCGTTCTATCGATGCTCTGAAATTATTATTCCACGTAGCGTTCGTCTCGACTAACTCTTCGAGGTCATAATATTTCAAAAAACTTCTCATCTTTTTAACACCCCGACACGCGATATAAAAATTAAAATAACTCCGTACAAGTTCCACAATGAGACTCTCAATATTCCGACTCGTTGAGTATCTAATTTATTTTTTCGTTTCGATTATTTTCTATCGCGCTTACTCGAGATCGATTCATCCGGCCGAGGCTGCGAGACTTTCGTTTGTTTCTCAAACCACGTGGGTATGGATGGAAAATTTCACGCGAACGTCACCAGAAGGTGGAAAAAACTGAACGACGTCTAGGCGTCGTGGATGGTTGCGGATTATTTTAGAGGGTGACGACAGGACTCGCGACGTCGTCAATTACGTCGTCGTCGTCGTCGTCGTCGTCGTCGTGGTGGTCGTGGTGGTTGTCGTCGCAACCACTTTCTCCCCGCGGACAATTACCGAATTTAAAAGGCATCGCGTTACACGGCTCTCGCGTTACCGAGCTAATATTTTTCCAGTCTAATTGCGTCTCCAGTCGGTCGCCGGGCTACCACGCGGACGACGACGATATTTCTGCACCGTAGAAATTTATACGCGCGCGTTTCGCAACCGCGAGCACGCGTAACTCGTATACATACGCGATTCGATACGGCCGCGACTCAACTTCGACACGTGCCCGAACGATTGCCCCGATAATTGCACGTTGACTGAATTACGCACGGTGAATTATGGCCGCGACTTCTATTATCGACGTGGAACATTCTCTCCCCGGAGAACGCCTTTTTCCGTGTCCGCGGGATACGAACTTTTTGTTATTTTTTGATCGTCCGCTCGAGCACAGAATCCGGAATTCTCTCGAAGCTACCGGGATGTCCCAAGAGAGCTTGGCTCGATATCCAACCTAGGGGAGATTATCTAAACGTATGGGGGGAAAATGTGGATCCTGGACCACCTTTTTCCGGCTTCGAAGAAAATATTAGAAATTTAGAAATTTTGCATCGAGAAGAATGGTGGTTCAAAGACCTGGGATTATATATAGTTGTGGTTTATCGTTTGGAAGAAAATATTAGAAACTTATAAATTTTGCATCGAGAAGAATGGTGGTTCAAAGACCTGGGATTATATATAGTGGTGTTTTATCGTTTGGAAGAAAATATTAGAAACTTATAAATTTTGCATCGGGAAGAATGGTAGTTCAAACACCTGATATTATATATAATGGTCTCTTTTCCGTTTGGAAGAAAATATTAGAAACTTATAAATTTTGCATCGGGAAGAATGGTGGTTCAAAGACCTGAGATTAAAAATAGTGCTCTTTTTTCCGTTTGGAAGAAAATATTAGAAACGTATAAATTTTGCATCGGGAAGAATGGTGGTTCAAACACCTGAGATTATATATCGGTAGGTTTCCAAGTTATTTTCGAAGATGTACTATTTTCGTGCAACTTTTTCGAAAATGTGGTTTCGGTATGTGGGGTAATACGGACCAGAAAAGGTAAAAACTGTCCAACGAATGGTCGATTTCTTAAATGGATTTTGTTGCAGTTTCTCCGAAACGGAAAATACCAACGAATTGGAAACACGAACAAAGAGAGAGGAAACGATAAAAAATGAATCAAAATGAAAATCAAAGGACGCGTGTAATCACATTGCGACTAACTTGGAAACATTCCCATTGATGTTCCCGTCATTTTTTCCCGTCTTTGTGTGCCCTCGATGTACAAGAGCAACATAATCTCTTCGTTGTCCATTAATAGAGAACTCGTTGGTACACGAAACGATAGAAATCCATTCATACAGCGCTAACTAGCGTTCTCTCTGCAGAAAATTCGTTTTCCTCGTGGAAAGAATGCCGGTGTACGATTGGTTACGAATGCCACAGTATTGTCGGACGAAATGATTCCCGGCGCCAATCATCTCGGAAACCGCAGCCACGAGACAACCCGTTGGTTGTTTTATTCTTCAGCGAATAAATATTCACTCCCCTGGCGGGCACTTATTTTAATTCTTCTTTCAAACGTCCAGTCCGCGAGTTAACTCGTACTTGGCGGTCTACGTGTTAAAATTAATCTATTTCTACGAAGCTGTTCCAACAGCCATAGACGTAACAATTCATCCTACGACGAGTTGCACGAGCCTCGACCGATAGTTTCCATCCGTGTTTCATCTTCCATATTTACAACAATCGTTCCAAGGAATAATTTCCCCCCATTTCTTTCATCGACTTTTATCGAGAATACATTAGGTTCGGAAAGTCCTTCGTTTTCCAAAATGGAGAATATATAATTTAATAAAACGTTTGTACACTCTGAAAAAATCGTTATTCATTCTCACCAAAAAAAAAAGATAAAATGACTTTTCGAACAACGCAATAGTACCTGTGTGAAAAATACCGAAGAAAATCGAAACGATCGTCGAATCCACGACAGAGGTAAAACGTTAACCAAGTTTCCAGTTGATTCATAAGCTGCTTCCGGTGTTAGCCAGTAAACTTGGCGAAGAGGCACCCAACTATTCATTAGACGAACCAAAAATAATTTTCGGTGCGTACCGATCTTTCGGAGCAATATTTTAAACTATATAAAACCTAGCTCTCAAAGTATCGCGCTGGTTGTCGCGGGGCTGGAATTATTCTCGAGTGTCGTTCTTCGTGATAAAATCGAAGAGACGTTGTCGAGATTTCAATGGAAAGAGAAAAAAGAAAAGAAAAAGAAACAATCGTGCGTTACAGGAACTATTTCTCTCGCGTTGCTCCCGTAGTTGGTTTCGATGTAACCAAAAAGAGATGTGGTATTTATTTCGTCTCGACGTTGTCGAGATTTCAATGGAAAGGAAAAAAAAGAAAAAGAAGAAACAATCGTGCGTTACAGGAACTATTTCTCTCGCGTTGCTCCCGTAGTTGGTTTCGATGTAACCAGAAAGGGAGGTGGTATTTATTTCGTGCAAGTTCAAGGGAATCTTTGCTACGACAATGAGGCTCACGTTCACCGGTGTCGTTCATTTGCGCGGCGAAAAATTGCGTCCCCTTCCACGATGTTCTTGGCTCGATGCATTCTGATTGTGTTAAATATGCAGAGTGTACGTGCTCGGTTGCGTGGCTCTCTCTCTCACTCTCTTTCTCTCTCCTGGTCTGCCTTTTCTACGGTTCGATCGTTTTTTCCTCTCAGTTTGTCTCGTGGATTCCCTTTTCATGCTCCCGTTCGTCTTGGCGAACTCTATAAATAAACGGGAAGACGGCGGAGCGCAAATTGCTCTTTATGGAAATTGACTTCATCGTTGTCGCTTCGTTTCTTCCGTACTCTTTTTCTTTCGATCGGGATCCCTCTCTCTTCTCCCCGGTTTCGAGGAACGTGGCTCGAAGGGAGAGAAATTCTTCACCGTGTATTACGCCGGGTACGCGTCTACTCGTGGATTCGTTTAAATAATAAACATTCGCTTCCGAGGAGAACCGAAAAGAAAAGAAGAGAAAAAAAGAAAGAAGAAGAAGAAGAAAACGAGGGGCAATTTCTCGCGTGAGCGTGCAACGAAGTTTACGAAATCGGAGCGAGCTTTCGATGGCGGCTCGAAAAGCCAAGGGAGTTCGGGAATAATTGCCGTTACGCAACGTTTGATCGATGTTACAAAGAATGGGGAACGAGAAACAGACACGCTAAATAATATTGTTACCGCCAAGGCGTAATTTATTATGAAACACGACCGAGCTCTTTAATGACTCGGGAGCAACCCGCTGTCAAAATTTTCCTTGTTGACCAGTGGCCAGCCAAACAGCTGCCAATCCTCGTCTATTCGTTCCGTCCGGTTGTACGTCAATTCGTGATTATCGTAAATTTACATTGTTATCGTTTCAACGCCATCGTGTGTCGTTACAAACGATACAAGAACTCGGAGTGCTCTCGACGAGCAAAATTGAACGGCTTTAGAGTTTCGATCACGGGGATCGCGATCCTCGAATCGTTAGAAAACAACGTTAACGATCGGTGAGATACCGGAGTCTGGAATTATTCGAACGATTCGTTGTTTAAACGACTCGATGAAACTACGGTGACTCGATCGAGTGTTCGAGTACTCGACGATTACCACCTGGTAAGAAGTAATAAGTTCCTCGATGAGTTTCGTCGTTCGTTGTTAGAGCTATTCGTTTTATTTTTCTAAACATTGTATCTCGTTGTACTACTGTTCGACGAACGTGCGCGAAGTTTAGATACATCTCTCGACTCGTTCGTATATTTACAATTGTTCGAACGTTCAAGTATCGTAGTATTTTTTCACAATGGAAGAAACGACGAAACTCATGGAACAAATTGGTACGTGCTGGACCGATACTCGTCGAAAAGTCCGTGAACGTTCAACCGGGAAGACGAGAGAGGATCCAAGCGGAACGGACGGTAGTCCTCGTATCGTTTCCGACACGCTCGATGGCGCGAGTACTCGCGTGTTTCGAAACTGACATTGAAAGAATGAACGCGAGCGAACCTTGCCGGCGATTTTGTCCGCGGTTTCCTTACGTAACGGTGCAAAATATTCAAGAATTGCAACAACGTATACAAAGCGTCTGCGCCGTGAGTGTGAAACGCGCGAGCCAATCGATGATACGTAATATCGACGCGCGTGTCGCCGCCAATGGAGGCCACTACGAACAGCTGCTGCGAAACGACGCTTTAATCTAGAAGTGGCTGCGTCTCGAAAATAAGTCACTTTGCGCACCAAATATTTATCGTAACCTTTTCATCGCGATCGTTCCTCTCGTCCCACCGTCGATTTCGATCTACCATCGCGGAAACGTTGGATCGCAGATCCCTGTTTTCGTGAAATACTCAGGCGCGATAATTTTACACCGATCGAGAAATTAAAGGGTACCGTACACGGATGTACGTGTACACGTTGGTCTATGTATTGTTTTTCAACAAGATTCCCATTTTTCAAGACGATAATGCATCCGTACACTCGGCCAGAAAACTTTCGGTCTTGGCTTGAGTACCATCGAGATGAACTTCAACGTCTTCTTCTGGCCAGCGCAGTCGCTCGATTTAAATATCGTGTAACCGCTATGGGCAAGTTTGGAGAACGGAAAGGCGGACTCACCGATATCTCCGAACCGATTGGAAGACGCTCCGATGGAAACACGCGATAAGATTCTGGCTGGGGATTGTACGAAAATTGTGGAAGTATATTTGGAGGAAGAGTGGAGTTCTTTCGAAGGTCTCGCTCGTGCTGGTAAAATAGTATAGTGTATACTAATGTCTTCCACGTAGCATAAAGAGGGTCTACGATCTATCGTCCTGAAAAATCAGTAGGGGGACAGAGCGAGTATTTACGATAGACCGAGGATACCTATTGTCTAAAAAATCTATGGGGGAATAGTTTGAATACTTGTGTTCTACCGTACTGAGAAATCCATGGAGAGACAAATTCAATATTTACGATCTTCCGTGTTGGAAAATCAACGGAGATTGAGTACCTATGATCTACTATGCTGAAAAATCTATAGGAAGACAAATTCGGTACTTGTGATCCACTGGGCTGAAAGATCTATAGGAAGACAAATTCGGTACTTGTGATCCACTGTGCCGAAAGATTTATACGAAGACAAATTCAGTACTTGTGATCCACTGTGATGAGGGATCTATAGGTAGACACATTCGGTACTTGAGATCTACCATGCTGAGAAATCTATGGGAAGAGAAATTCACTACCTATGATCTACCATACTGAAAAATTGACGAAGCTAAAAAATCTACGAGAAGAAAAATTAACTACCTATGATCTACCTTGCTGAGAAATCTACGAGAAGAGAAATTCACTACCTATGATCTACCATGCTGAGAAATCTACGAGAAGAGAAATTCCCTACCAATGATCTACCACGCTGAGAAATCTACGAGAAGAGAAATTCACTACCAATGATCTACCATGCTGAGAAATCTACAACCAGAGAAATTCACTACCAATGATCTACCATGCTGAGAAATCTACGAGAATAGAAATTCACTATCAATGATCTATCATGCCGAGAAATCTACGAGAAGAGAAATTCACTACCAATGATCTACCATGCTGAGAAATCTACAAGAAGAGAAATTCACTACCAATGATCTACCATGTTGAGAAATCTACGAGAAGAGAAATTCACTACCAACGATCTACCATGTTGAGGAATCCACGAAGCTAAAAAATCTACTAGAAGAGAAATTCACTACCAATGATCTACCATACTGAGAAATCTACGAGAAGAGAAATTCACTACCAATGATCTACCACGCTGAGGAATCCACGAAGCTAAAAAATCTACTAGAAGAGAAATTCACTACCAATGATCTACCATACTGAGAAATCTACGAGAAGCGAAATTCACAACCTACGATCTACCACGCTGAGAAATCGGACGAAGTTACAGAACGAGTACCTCTCTCGTTACTCTGAAAGCACGAAATACCTGAATAGTATTTCTCGACAACGTTCCGGCTCGCGATGTGGATCCGCACAAACGCAACGCCGAACGAATCGCTTCTACCGTAGACAAACGGGAACGATGGAGATTCCGTGGCCGCGAAAGTGATAAATGAACGATGGCGGGGGCTCGCCAGGATTAATCCAGCGATTTGAAAACGGGAACCAGCCCTTGGCGTATAGATCGACGTCGGTCCTGGATCGTCCGGGGTTATCGCGTTAAATATTTGAACGTGGAACGATACACCGGCGCATTAATCTAGGATTTGCATCATTCGACGTAACGCCGCGGTCCGTTGTCGCGTTATTTATTAAACACGAAACTATTCCGCCCCGCGGCGATCCCGTGTGTCATTATTTGCCAACGGTGGCGGTCTATAAATATTATCATAGCTTCATAATGCCTGCCTTCGTAAGCTATTTTCGTTGCTCGAGCGACTTGCCGATCGCTTTCCCGACGTCCACGCGAGAAACGATACGTCCTCGCGTCTATACGTTTCGCGGTTCTGTTCGTTCGGTAACACGTGTCCGACGACGATCTCTAGATCGTAACCGTGCTCTCCAGACGTGCACCAGTCGGTCCACACTTAACGTCGAATAGCCATTTTCCGAGAATATTAATGCACCTGCGGTTCGAAGAGCGGTAAGGTTTCGTTACGAAATCCATGCGTTCGTATTAATACGCGAAAGTCGCGGAGCAACCGAATAACCGTTTTCCGAGAACATTAATGCACGCACAGTTCGAAGAGTGGAGAGACGACTCCGTTACGAAATTTATGCGTTCCTAATACCTAAAAGTAACCGAATAGTCACTTTTCCGAGTGAATTTCCAATGCACGTACGATTTGGAGAACGCAAAGATTTTCACGCGACATTTCGCGAAGAATCGAAGTCGAGAAAGTACTTTTGCGTAATTATTCTCTAGGGTAACGGACGTACGATTTGGAAAGGCAAAAAGATTCTCTCGTGAAATTTGTGCATGTATCTACGATACATCGTTAGATGCGCGGAGTAGCATCCGGTAGCCATTTTCTAGGGAAATTAATGCACGTACAATTCGGAGAGCGGAAAGATTTCGTTGCGAGATTTACGCGTTCGTGATGCATCAAAGTCGCGAAGCACCGTCGAATGGCCATTTTCTAGGGAAATTGATGTACGTAAAATTTTCGAGAGTGAAAAGATTTTCATGCGAAATTTATGCGTTCGTAATGTATCGAAGTCGCTGGATACGCGGAGCACCGTCGAGTAACCATTCTCCATGGGAATTAATGCACGTGAAATTTAGAGGGTAAAAAGATTCCATTAGGGAAAGTGCATACGCGCTGGCAATACTTTGCGAAACATGGAAAAATGGGAAACGTGTACACAACGGTTGAACGAGAACGCGTTGCTCGTTTAGAAGCCAACGATTCGACTCCGAACGATTCGTCGATCGTCGTTGAGAAACAGGGGACGAAATTTTTATACCTATCGGATAATTAATTTATATTTAACGTTCACCGATCGGCGCGCGCTCTATCGAACGTTGCAAAGATTAGCCGGCAAGGTTGGCCCGCCATTTTGCGAGGAAAATATAAATAATGCATTGGCTTAATCGAAGACTGGTACTCGATGTGTCTAACGACGTTATCGGCTCGCTTCCGAGGACGCGTCGACGATACCAGTTCCGGGGCGTTCGAATCTTCGATTCTCGATAGGATCCCACGAGTGGGAAAATTCCACGTATTTTCTTCGACTTTCGCGGGAAATGGTCGTTCAGCGCGCACTTTGCACCGCGAGAATTACGAGCGTCGTAGTACCTGTAACGTGCGCTCGCGCGCGCGCTCTCGAAGAATTGCGGCGAATGTTAATTAGTTTCAACGACGACACGTGTTTACTATTCACACACAGAGCCCGATAAGATCGCACGGAACCGGAGAAACAGCGATCGCGATAATAATATTCGCTTCGGCATATGTGACCCAATTTCGTCGGAGTAAACGGCGACTTTGTTTTTCTTACCTACGCGCGGCTCGCGGTTCGAGATCTCGATTAACGCCCCGTGCGAGATCTCGTAACGTTGGACGTTACGTTACCCTCGAAACGACGTACGTCTCGTCACGCGAAATCAACCGTGGACAACGATACGAAAGAACACGGTGTCCGACATCGCTGACCCAAATACATCGGCGACGAATTCGCGGTGTTCCGTTCCGTTCGGTTCGCGCGGTACGCTCCGGAGAGAATAAAAAATTCGCGGCGCCCCGGGACACGCGAATTCTTGGCAACGTTACTCAAAATATATCACCCTCGAGCTCCCGAATTTTTAATCGACCCGAGCACCGTGCCGCGACGTTGAAAATTCGCGTCGTTCGCGATACGCGAGAGATCGAACAACGCGATTCAATCGAGAAACATTCCTTACGGAATATACACTCGTTGTATCGAGCTCGCAAAGGAACTGTATCGGGAAATAATCTTTGGCAATGAGAAATTCAAATTTTCGAAAGGGCTCGATTTCAGCTGGATATTCAACGACTCTGTGAATATTGATTCTCGCGAAAATCGGTATCGTTGAATATTGTACAGTGTCTTGTGTAATACGTTATTGGAATCAGGAGTAAAAATTGTTTGTCGTCGCTGGTAATCTTCGAGTTGTTCTTCTGTAACGATGATTCCGATCTTCTTTGTCGGGAAGGTACAATATTTGTAATATTTCGCCTCGATGTTCGAAATTCGAGGTACCTATTCGGTAAACGATCGCCAGCTTCGCGGCGATAAATAAGAAAACGATCTCGTTATCGTTAGAAAACGGTCTCGTCCCGCGAGGAGAGCCTTCACGAACCGTTCACTATTATTACACACCTGTTTACGTTTCCACAACGGTATCGTTCGAGCGTAAATCGACGATTTACATACATCGTGAACCGGGAATAAAATTGACGAGGGAGAACGCGCGTCGACGAATCGGACCGTTGGTCACGGTGGTCGTTGTAAAAATGGCGGGAACAAGAGGGGTTCGTTTACAGGGCTCGAATTTAATTATCGGTGTCTCGCGCCCGCTCGAATAACGAACGAGCGACTCGTGGCGGTGGAAAAATAAAAATGGAACCGTGTGGGGGGCAGGGGGAGGGAGTCGCTATAGTAGCGGGTATATAGCGGTCGGTATAGCGAGTATAGACAGTATAACCGGGCCCCGTGGCGGCTCGTGGCTCACGGCTGGGTGTAGTGTAATAATAGACGCAAACTCATTTGGCCGGTCGGCCAACTACATTTGGCTCGACCGTTGTCCACTGTTCGTTCGCTGCTCGTGCCGGGCCGGCGAAATTTTTGTTGACTTTGCGAAAGAGCAAACAAACAGGGTTGGCCCACCTCTATGCCCGTTCACGCCCGCTGGCCCGCTGGCCCGCGCGTTTCACGCGTCTTTCGAACCGAGACTCGCGTTTACGGCCTCGAGAACACTTTCGCTGGACTTTCCCGCCGATTTTACACGCGGAGAGTCCAACAACAACGGTGATATCGATTACTTTCCAGCGAGAACGATCCTACCTGGAAAAAAATCGAACCCGAGTTTACTCGGTCTTCTAGGTGACCAAGGTTACTTTGGTAACCTGGTTTGTGTCTTTGGAACGATTATGGAGCACCTTTTCTCCCTTTGGAACTTTCAAGGTCAGCTTGTGTGATTTAAAGAAAAATTATTTACCTGGAAAAGAATCAAATGAGTTTCTTTGGTCCTCCAGGTGACCAAGGTTACTTTGGTAACATGGTTTGTGTCTTTAGAACGATTATGGAGCACCTTTTCTCCCTTTGGAGCATTCAAGGTCAGCTTGTGTGATTTAAAGAAAATTATTTACCTGAAAAAGAATCGAATCGAGTTTCCTTGGTCCTCCAGGTGACCAAGGTTACTCTGGTAACACGGTTTGTGTCTTTAGAACGATTATGGAGTACCTTTTCTCTCTTTGGAGCTTTCAAGGTCAGCTTGTGTGATTAAATTTTTTAAAATTATTACCGGATCGGAATTTTCTTTAGCGGAGAGTCGAACACGAAGGGAAATGGGTAATATTGATTACTTTGGAGCGAAAACGATCCTACCTGGAAAAGCATCGAAACGAATTTCGTTGGTCCTCTAGGTGACCAAGGTTACTCTGGTAACCTGGTTTGTGTCTTTAGAACGATTATGGAGCACCTTTTCTCCCTTTGGAGCATTCAAGGTCAGCTTGTGTGATTCAAAGAAAAATTATTTACCTGGAAAAGAATCGAAAGAGTTTCCTTGGTCCTCCAGGTGACCAAGGTTACTCTGGTAACACGGTTTGTGTCTTTAGAACAATTATGGAGCACCTTTCTTCTCTTTGTAGCTTTCAAGGTCAGCTTTTCTAATTAAATTAAAAAAAATAATTAGCGTATCGGAACTTTCTTCGGGCGGTGTAACATGATTTTAAAGAGACCTTCGGTACGGTATAGAGCACTTTATCGGCCCTTTCCTCCTGTAGTTTTCAAGGTCTTTTATAATTATTCCCAGAAAAGATAAATCAACCGTTCGAAATTTTCTCTACACGGTGTAACGTGGTTTTAGTAAGCCTTTCGAGACTATTATGGAACCGAGCACTGGTTTTCTTTTCTCCCAAAGATCGTCAACGTCACCACTCACCATTTTTTTCTCAACGAAGAGATAGTTTCTCATCTTATTCGAACTCGTCAGTCACAGAACGAGATGAATTTTTCGTCGACGCTTACCGTTACACGTTGAAGTTGTTTCGTGAATTTCTAATGTTCTCCCCGTGAATTCGTCACTATTTTTAAACGAGATTGTCTATCGTCCACGGGTCATGGGGCGCGTTACGAACGATTGTCCCTCTCTTTCCGTTTTCTTCATCGACTTTTCGTCGTCTTAGCGTCCCGGGCGACACGTCGGGTCGGGCTTCTATTTTCGTGGACAAACGATCCATCGATGGCGGCCTCTCAAGGGCCATCTCGTGGCACAAAGGAGCGCGACGAGCTGGAGGATGCAGAGGAAGAGGAAGAGGACGATAAAAAGGGGCTGGAGGAAGAGGATAAGGAGGAGGACTCGCAGAGTTTGCTATCCACGGTGGAAGAAGAAGAGAATAAGAAGAAGGAGAGAACAAGGAGACGGACGAGAGAAATAAGGAGGAGAAGGACGAAAAGAATAGGACTCGAAGGGTTTGCTGTCAGTTGAAATTTACGGGATCGTCTCGAGTGTCTTCGCAGCTCGTTCGCACGCTGGATGTAACGCTCTTGGTATTCCAGTGGTTTTTTCCGAGACTCTCTCTCTCCTTCTCCGGTGATTAAAATCACTCCCCGAAGATGAAGGTTTTTCACCTGGCGAGCTCTACCTTCTCGAAACACCTCCCTGAGAACCCACGGGAATTTTGCTACGAGCAAGAGGACCGATACGGGAAATATTTTATTACGCAACAGTGCACGAAAGAAAGAACCTATCTAAAATCACCGAACAACGAGAAACGCGCGTATCGAGTAACTTACGTACGTAAAGAATACGATAGGCCTCCAGGACGATACACGTAGCTATTTACATGTTTACGCGTATTTTCAACGGGTTAATGGTCATTTGTTATCGTCGCGCAGCCGCGTTGGAACACTGGATCCTCGACAATATCGAAAATTTGAATAAGACGAGACCACGAGGCTCGTTCCACGCGCTCCTCCGTGAATACCTTCCGAGAGGTTCCCTTTACAATTTCGGATGATAAAGAGCCGCGGTGATTGTTGTCGTAATCGTTGTCCGCGACTCGAGGACCCCGTTACGCATTTAAACCATTGAAACTCGTCACATTGTTCCACGCGGTCGTGCGAGTTTAACACCTCGTAGATTTTACGTGGCAACGATGCCACGGAGGATTATCGGACACTTCGCTAAGTGGTCTTTCCAGAAGTCCTAGAAATGCTCGCGATAGAACCGGCTTCTTGTACCGTCAATTGTTTCAACGTGGTCGATTTTACGATAACATCGAACGAATCGATCGTTCGCCAAACTCTGATAATCCCTTCGAGCGAGCAAACCGGTCCGCGTTAACTTTTTGCTAAATTATACGCCAACTCTCGTCTCTGGAATATTTGAGAAAGGCAAATATTTTTTTTTTTGTTTCGCAAAATGGCTTCGAAACTCTCGTGGACATTGTTACCAGTTCTCGGGATCGTGCACGCGCCCGCGCGAATAAATCGGCGGTTCGGGTGGGCGGACAGGAAATTAAAACCCTCAATTAGCGCAACCTTGTAACCTTGTCAGCGAGTTCCTCCTGCAAGAATCGATACGACCTCTATAGACGCGCAAGTAGCACGTTCGCCTTGTCAGATCCCGTTAGCGGGGAGAGAATCGACTTTCCGATTTAATCGCATCGCATTGGTATCTTCCATTTCGGGGAGACAGTTATTTTCCAGTGTTCGTGTCCGCGAAAAAATGTTCACCGTTTGAATAGGGCGCAGGACCGTGTTCGTGAATTAGAGATTTAACGAGCTGGAATTCCCCGAAACGATTTCATCGAAATGGAGAGAAAGAGAAAGAAAGAGAGAGAGAGAGAGAGAGAGAGAGAGAGAAATAAAGACAGTGGATTCTTACCTCCTCGTTCAAGTTCGATTTCGATTCTCTGCAATGGTCGCAGGAATTTGCGTTTAAATCGCGCGACTGTTAAATAAAGAGGACACACGTGGTAGAACTAATTCGATTATCTAGGGTTGTATCGTTCTAATTTATTCTGTTCCGAAGACGACCTCAAGAAGTACGAATACCCTCGATTTGTCGTTCGTTGTTATGTACTCTTTGCTAGAATCTTTCTCTTGAACTCGTTACGTAATATTTCTTCCAAACATTGCTACCGATACAAAAATATTCTATATCAGAAAAGAAATTCGAAAGGGTACTTATTTACAAAAGCACGGAAGAAAAACTACTACCCACACTTTTTCCTTCTAATTCATTTCATACTTTCACATAGCATACTCCTTCCAAACATTGCTACTAATATAAAAATATTCAACGTTAGAAAATCAATTGGAGGGAGTACTTATTTACAAAAGTACGGAAGAAAAAAATACTACTCACGCAATCTCTCTTCTAATTTACTCCCTTAGTACCGTAGCAGATGTTTCCACGTATTCCAGAGTTGTTCCAGGGATAGGAAAAATCGGTCCTGGACGGAGATGCGTGTCGTATCGGGTCAGACACGCTGCTCTTCCGAGTCTTATAGCACAAGGAGAAACTACTCTACTTACCGATACCGCCGCATCGCCCTTAACGCAGGACTGATCTTTCTTTTTGTCACATTCGACGACGCTCGAATCGTTTCACCGTTTCTCCATCGTTGCTCGTGGATTCTCGATAACCCGAACGTTGCTTCGGCGTCGCACAATGCCGTTTTTTCTTTTCTTTTTCTTTTTTTTTCTTCCCTCCGGTCTCCACTTGAAGGTAGCGAGAGGAAGAGCGCGTCGATATCGTTTCGAACCGGGAATCCAGGACTCGAATGGATCGTAACGGGTCGTGAATGTTAATTCACGGAGCAAGGGAGCGGGCCGTGGACGACTCTGATGGATTTTCACCGTGGAGAATTCAGGTTTGCGAAGGAGCGGCGACTAATCTTCCGTGACCTCGCGCGACCCTCGCGCGGAAGGTCGTACCTTCATTTAGCATAGCGTCGTTCGCAATGGAACCAGGTCATCGACGAAGGGCGCACGAATTCATTACGTGGCCCGCTTTTCGAACCCGCGCGAACGTATCTGATCGAAGCGAGCGAAACCGCTTTCAGCTTTCTCGAATTTAATCTGTCCCCGTCGACGCGTTGCCGCGCTTTTTGCGAACGGATGACCGCGTTCGTCGCGCGATTTACGATCCCGGGAATCGACGTTCTTTTTTCTTTTAATTTTCTTTTCGTTAACCCGCGGTACGGGAAGATTCATCCTCGAGTACGCGGTGAGTAAATTGAAGCGAATGGGAACACAGTAGGAGCGTTCTGCGACGCGTTGGTGTTTCGTATTTAAGCGTCTATCCACGATGAGCGAAGCCGGAGAAAATACGGTGAATCTCGCGCGCGAGGAGTGGGGGAAGATCGAACTTGGGAGTGGGAGAAGTAACGGGTGTGTTTATTATATTGGTGTATCGAGTACAGGGTTAATGATATATCTAACTGAATTATAAGTTTGGTGTTTGACGAGTGGAGAGAGACAGAAAGGATAGGGGAGTGAAAAAAGTAAGTGTAGTTATTGTATTGGTGTATCAAGTACAACGGTATACGTAAGTATAGTTAGAAAAATAAACCGAATCTCAGGAGTTAAGGAGCGATGGAAGACACCACACTAGAGTGTTCTTAGCAGCTCGAGGAAGTTCCTCGGTTTCTTTCGCGCGTGATCGGTGCTCGAGAGTTTCGATGTTTCGAGTCTTAATGCGTATTCGTGACAATCGTTGCCAGATTTTCGTGCAACGATACGAAACAAAAAGGATTTTCATCGTTCCGTAAACGCGGTGAAACGCAACGCGCGAAATCGCGGATGCGTTGCGGCCGTAAAATGGAATTATTGCGTTAGGTCGGCTCGAACGACGAAGAGACTCGTAAACGCGGACGGGTACTGGCAGGGCTCGTCGGTTTGGGATGTTAACCCGGAGAAAGGATCGAATTTTGGTCCTAAAGAGCGACCTGTTTACGACCGGAGTCACTTCGTAGAAACTGAAGTACCGTTCGGTTGGCCAGAGTCATCCACGATAGACAATCGGTGCGCGTTAGAGAGGGAATATTCGTAAAAAGGGGAAGGGTAGCCTTCTGTAAAAATTAGTCTTCTGTGAGAAGTAATTTTCTGCAAAAAGTGGTCCGCTGTCGGAAGTAGTCTTCCGTAAGAAGTAATTTTCTGTAAGATGTAGCCCTTCTATGAGAAGTAATTTTCTGTAAGATGTTGTCTTCTAGGAGAAGTAATCTTCTGTAAAAATTAATCTCTTGTAAAAAGTGGTGTTTCGTAAGATGTAGTCTTCTCTAAGAAGTAGTCTTCCGTAGGAAATAGTCTTCTTTAAAAGGTAGTCTTCCTTAAAGAGTAGTCTTCCCTAAGAAGTAGTCTTCTTTAAAAGGTAGTCTTCCTTAAAGAGTAGTCGTCCCTAAGAAGTAGACTTCTGTAGGAAATAGTCTTCTTCAAAAAGTAATCTTCTTTAAGGAGTAGTCTTCCCTAAGAAGTGGTCTTCTGTAGGAAACAGTCTTGTTTAAAAAGTAGTCTTCTCTAAGAAATGGTCTTCTGTAGGAAATAGTCTTCTTTAAAATGTAGTCTTCTCTAAGAAGTGGTCTCCTTTAAGAAGCAGTCTTCTGTAGGAAATAGTCTTCCTTAAAAAGTAATCTTCCGTATCGAGTAGTCTTCCCTAAGAAGTAGTCTTCTGTAGGAAATAGTCTTCTTTAAAAAGTAGTCTTCCGTAAAGAGTAGTCTTCTGTAAGAAGTGGTCTCCTCAAAGAAGTGGTCTTCCGTAAGAAGTGGTCTTCTCTAAGAAGTAGTCTCGCCTGAGAAGTGGTTTTCTCGAAGAAGTAGTCCTCCGCGAGAAGTAATCTCTCTAAAAAGTGATCATCCAAGTTCCGTGTAGGAGTCGGAGATCGTTTCGTTGAAAGATTCGTTCCGGTTTGCACGTAGGCTCGGTAACGAACGAGCGGATCTCGCTCACGGTGTGCTTCGAAATGATTCCATCCGAGGAACGGGACTCTGTAAACCCCGTAATTACGGTTACACCGGATAGTCGATTGTGTTTCACCGCAAACAGCGGTCGAGGCCGCGCGAGAACGTTTAAACGCTCCGGAGGAACCGAATCGCCGCAGAACCGCGACAGATACTGCAAAGGAAAGAAAAATCGGGCAACAATGCTCCACGTACGAAGCGAGTCTTCACGACTCTCCTTGATCCTGGCCCGGTGCGCCTCCGAGCGAGCCAACCACCGACATTTTCCCAGATCGCGGAGAGTTAAGCCGAGCCTTAAACGTCGAACAAGCGGGAGAACGGCCAAACCGCTCCGTAATCCCCGGAGGGTCTCGGATGGATCTCTTTTAATCCTGAGGTCTTTTTCAAAAAACCCGACGTAAATACAGCCCGAGCAGAGCGACGCGGATGGGTGCTCGGTCGGCTGGAAAGAAAACACCGGACACAGCGGTATGTTATGAATAAGGTATTCTATGCGTTACTACAGGGTTGGTCGTGTGTATTGATCTGGCCACGGTGCCCTGCCCCTCTCTCTCTCTCTCTCTTTCTGACTCTCTGGTTCTCTGGCTCTCTCTTCATCCCTTGCTTTGCCGCCCCAATCCGCTCTACACTTTCTCGTTTCCTACCCTTTGCTCTCTGACCCCTTTTTCCTTTTCCAACGTCTATCCCGTTCCTCTTTCTTCGTCGTTGAAACGCGACTCGGACACGAATCGGTTATCCTCGGTTTCTATCTGGACGAACACGTGGGCAATCCGCGAACCTCTCCTCCACCGTTCAGTCTCTTCGAACCACGAGTACCTCGGTTCTTTTCTCGGTGTCGTTCCTCACGATGCTCCGACGATCTTAGTAACTCTAGAATCTCCGAAACTTTGGAAATATATTATTTAATAAAATGTTCGTACACTCGAAAAAAATCGTGTATCATTTTCACCAAAAAGAAACGAAATGACTTTCCATCTGCTACTTTGTACTGTACAATGCGTACTGCACGTATCAAAATCAATTCCTACTATATATTGGGTTATTTGTTCAAGTAATTTCATTCTCCAAAATGGAGAATATATAATTTAGTAAAATGTTTGTACACTCGAAAAAATCGTGTTTCGTCTTCACAAAAAAAAAAAAAAAAAAAAACAAAACGACTTTCGAACAACCTAATAAAACGTGTCGGGGGGTTGCAGCCAGCCGATACGATCAGGACCGAGCAAGTGTTCGTAGTCGAGATTCTTTTTATGCGCGCGGTACCTTTTAAAATTGACCCTTGCGAAAGGTTTCGAGCGTGGTCCGCGCGCATGCGGGAAAAACCCCCTGGAGCTGAAACGAAGAACGAGTAGGATCTCCGTGGAAGGGACGAGCGCTCGGCGTAGACCCCGAGGAGGACGATCGTTCACCTGTTGATGCGTGAACGCGAAGGGCTGGTGTCCTGGCGCGACCTCGAATCCTAACTGTGACCGAGGAGGCGATTATCGGGACCGGTGTCCTGGAAACCACTCGTCCAGACTTTATCCCGAGGCGTCGTCGTCAACTAAATTGCACGCGCTCGACCAAGATCGTTTTATCGTGCTTTCTGCAATTAGGAGGAGATTTTCGCTTCTGGACTGGATCGTTCTATCAAACTGTTCTCAATCTTCCCCGAATTGGATCCTTGTACACTCTTGTCTAACCACCGTTCGACTATCCAACCTATCGTGATTTCTTCCCGACCGTGCCCGAAATTTATAAGAAGAAGAAACGATTTCTTCTCGATACGATTTCTCTTCCTCCTCGACGAATATCGAGCTTTTGAACATTTCTCCGCGAGTTTGGAATAAGTTTCCAAAAATTGAACGAGTCAGTATCCTCTCGAGGGTTCGAGAGACGAGATACTTTCCAAGTGTTTCGTACTTGGACGTATTGTTAAAGTCATATCCCGAATTATTTTAATACTCGTACAGTCGTGGTATTCGCATTGTTTAACGCGTCTGCAGACTCGTCTACTCTTCCGCGATCGATCTCATCCGTACACTCGTCGATGATGCCGTTTTTGCCGCGGAGACCGTAAATAAAACATTGGGGCTAGGAGAATTTACATTCCGTCTACCCACATGTTCGAGATGCCGTAGGACCGGGGATAAGTAGGCGATGGTCCTAAGTGTCTCCTGCCTCTTGAACTCCGTCATAAATCTCTTCCGAGTGGCTAGGGACTTTCGTGGCGATATATACGACACAAACAGTCGTTAAGGTCGATCGAGTGGAGCGATGGAATATCAGAGAACGGTTCATCGCGGGCTATTATCCACCGGGAGATATATCGTAACGTTTTCGCGATTCGACGAGTCAGTCTCCTCGATCATCGTTCGTCGCTTAATCGTTCGTTGTACGCGTGGTTGAACAATGGAGGAACGATTCTTTGCACTTAGGGTACCGATGTGGTACAGGTTCTTCGACCAAGAGGTGTCCTTGAAACACACCGTAGCTTTTTCATTGTCACGTTAGTTATTATTATAGTAGTTTTGTTTTAACATCCGTTCTATTAATCGTGACAAGCCTATGGAAACCAACACGATGATTTCACCACGATACAAACTTTACTATAGTCACTCTTATCGCTCTGTACTCTACTAAAAACACCGTAGCTTTTTCATTGTCTCGTTAGTTATTATTATAGTAGTTTTCTTTTAACACTCGTTCTATTAATCGTGACAAGTCTGTGGAAACCACCACGATGATTTTACCATGACTCAAACTTTACCATAATCACTCTTATCGCTCTGTACTCTACTAAAAACACCGTAGCTTTTTCATTGTCTCGTTAGTTGTTATTATAGTATTTTTCTTTTAACATCCGTCCTATTAATCGTGACAAGTCTGTGGAAACCACCACGATGATTTTACCATGACTCAAACTTTACCATAATCACTCTTATCGCTCTGTACTTTACTAAGTTCTTCATTGAACAACCTACTATTATTAACAACTGTCCAAGGTGATCATTCGAACACAGATACGTGTGCTATTAATCGTGACAAGTCTATCGAAATCACCACGATGACTTTACCACGATCACTCTTATCGCTCTGTACTCTGTTTACAACAATCCGAGCCAATCGTTCAGACCCAAACTCGAGATCGAAGGCATAGAAAATTTTCAAGTTACGTATTTTCAATATTCACGAAATTATGCTATTGAAAAATCAATACATCGAGGTTCTCGATCGAAGATCGATCGATCGACGAATCGAGCTATCCGAGCCAATCGTTCAGACCCAAACTCGAGATCGAAGGCATAGAAAATTTTCAAGTTACGTATTTTCAATATTCACGAAATTATGCTATTGAAAAATCAATACATCGAGGTTCTCGATCGAAGATCGATCAATCGACGAATCGAGCTATCCGAGCCAATCGTTCAAACCTAAATTCGAGATCGAAGGCATAGAAAATTTTCAAGTTACGTATTTTCAATATTCACGAAATTATGCTATTGAAAAATCAATACATCGAGGTTCTCGATCGAGGATCGATCAATCGACGAATCGTTCGCGACAGTTGTCAACGATTCCTCGTGTCTGCGTAACACTCGCCATGCTTTTAATTATACAAACTTCTCCCACTGTAACGACACCGGTAGACATTATCGCGCTCGCTCGGTTATCGCGCGGCAGTCCTTCATTTATTTATAAAACGACGTCGCTCCTCTTCGCGGTTATATCCTTGCACGAACTTTCGGCCAGTTTTTGATTTCCTGTCTACCTGGCTGTTCGTTAGGGAACTTCCGCCGCGGCACGGGACGCTTGATAAAATTACAAAAGTTTCAACCCAGGGATTTTACACGGTGCTTGCAAGCCCCTAGATGGAATAAATAATTTATAGAATTCAGATAATGTCCACCCTCTTATCGTTTCTCGATCCAAAATCTACTCTTTTTACTTGGAAATCTTTTTTTCTTCACCTTGTTAATCGATTCGGTGAACTTGGACATTTTTCTTCGAATTTATCGTCTTTCTGCTCTTCGATAACAATGATACTATTGGGTTGTTCGGAAAGTGATTTCGTTTTCCAAAATGGAGAATATATAATCTAATAAAATATTTAGACACTCTAAAAAAATCCTGTTTCATTTTCACCAAGAAAAAACGAAATGACTTTCCAAAGAACCCAATACAAGGCTCCGTAGTTCAGGTCAAACGGGTTAAATTTCTAATCGGTTCCATAATCTCGAGGTTACTCGTTTTTTTTTTCTCCGAGAGACAATTTTCTTCCACGAGAATGTTCACCGTTTCCGAAAATTACTCGAGGATCGAAAGGTGGTAAGAAAGAAGTCGATAAAAAGCGAGCGAAATGTCGTTCCTTTGTTTCGAGGGTCGCTTGGTATCTTGTTACCTCGGTTCGTGAATTATTAACAATCCCGACGGGTCGAAACGTTGGAAAAATCCGAGCAACAACGTTATCGCCGGGTTCACTGCATCGAAGATGATTCGCGGGGATGGTAATGCGCCGATTTGCCTAATTCTTGTGTTTCTGTGGCGCGAACGGCTGAGCCTTTATTTATGCGCGGCCCTCTTATGCAGACATTTATGCAAAAACGGACAGACAGTATCGTGTGTAACACGGAACGGGCTTCCTCCATTTCCTGCTGAATATCACCCGAAGAACATCTAGAACAACCTTATCCTTATTCAAATTTCCAGCGTTCCTCGGTCTTTCGTCTCATTACTCGTGGACGTCTTAGGTTCCGTTGAATATCCAGCAAGGACGACCGTGAAATTTATTCCTCGGGCGTACGGACCTCGATTTGTTGTTATCGTTATCTTCATCGACGGTGGTCTTTGTCGATCCAACGGAACCGTGGAAAAGTAACGATCGAACACCAGTACCGGTACGTTCGAATTTTAAGATCGAGGGGGACAAATATCGTCCAAAAGAAATGTTACTTCGTCGTACGTTCGAGGACGAGAACCAAAGAATCGAATTTGAAAAATCCCTTCGAAACGATGGCCACCCACTTTTTTTCTCTTTACCCGTGAAACAATATTTTCTCAGTTAGGTTCTCGTCGGTTATCCTGGATATTATTTCACGGAATACTTCGAAGGTTCTTTTCGGGCGAGAGAGAACGAGAAGACGACTCTTCTGTTACTTCGTCGTACGTTCGAGGACGAGAACCAAGGAATCGAATTTGAAGAATCCCTTCGAAACGATCACCACCCCCTTTTTTTTCTTTACCCGTGAAACAATATTTTCTCAGTTAGGTTCTCGTCGGTTACCCTGGATATTATTTCACGGAATACTCCAAAGTTTCTTTTCGGGCGAGAGAGAACGAGAAGACGACTCTTTGCGAAACGAGGAGCCATCGAACGACACGGCATCAGCGTTATTACAGTCATCATCATCATCATCGTCGTCGTCCTCGTCCTCGTCCTCGTCGTCGTCCTCGCCGTCGTCCTCGTCGTCGTCTTGAACCGATCTCACTTTTATACGCGTAATAACCATTCTTTTTTAAACTTGGCTCTCTACGTTCTTTAGGAGTCTCGGTCGTCTCGTTTTTTCTCGACGGCGCGTTTCAGAGGAAGCTGAACGCCACGCAGGGGAAGAAGATATCGCCCCTCTATAAATTTCCCGTCCTCCATATTGCGGAACGTCGTTAAAACCCGCGCCGGTTTCTTTATCAGTTCTCGTTACAAGCGCGATCGAGGCTCCTCTTGTTCACGGAATCGTATCAGAGGATCGTTCGCAGCAACGAAGATCGAATGGTCCGCCTTGTTCTTACCTCGTTTCGATCGAGGACATCGATCGTTTCAATAACCGCGAAAACGATAATGAAAAAGTTCCTTCTTCGTGGCCAATGGAACGGAGCGATGTTCGCGAAATTGTAAAGAAACGCGATCTCACGGTCCGTTGGTCGAACGGTCGCTTTCTTCTTCGTTAAATAATTAACCCATTTGCATCGTTAGCGCGCACGTGTGTAGCCATTATCACCGTAGCGCGAGCAGGTGATTTTTAAATCCCGCATAATAGGTTGCTCGATAAGTTTTGTCGTTCGATAAGAAATGGAGCTAACAGGCTCGTTGTTCTATTTCTCTGAAGAAGTTTCGTGTAGATCTGTCGACAGTTATTCAAAGTCGAAGTCTAATATTTTTTTTGCAATGGAAAATACGACGAATCTTATCGAACAAGCTAGTGTATCAATTTAGTATTGTTCATAGGGACCGGTATATTTCTAATCGGTGTCTCTTATCGCTCCACGAGTCGCTGGTAGTCAATGTAACCCAAAATCGTAAAAATGAAAAAAAAAATTAACCCCACGCGTTGAACTTTCGTTAAATATTCTCTCCACTGTACATTCTATCGATTTCACTCGGGAAGAAAACGACTCGTTTCGAGTTTTTTCCAAGAGACAAGGAATGTTTAATTTGAAAAATAAAGTTCAACGATCTACCCTCGCTTCGTTCGTACCTTCGATTCGCTCGTGCAACTCGTCCCTTCGATTTTTCCAAAAACAACTCCCAAGAAATTTTTTCTAAAAATGATATCTTCAAATGCCCCGAATCCAATGTCCACGAGATCACACGAAACGTGAAATGGTAACGCGAATCGTTCGTTGGATGATTCACGTGTCGTTTACGGGTCCCGATGACTCCGGTTGGGTATCACAAGACACGGGATTGAATTCCAGCCCCGTGGCGGGTTGCGTCCCGGAACGAAACGCGATATATACGCTAAGATCTAATTATCGGTGGGGCAAACGGCTGAGGGAAACAGCTAGGAATTTCACGAGCGTACCGCGACCTTTTAACCGCGTATTCGGTTTCAATGATACCTGGAACTCGGTTCGTCGTCTTCGTTGGTTTTCAACGTCACGTCACGACGAGCTCCCCTATCAACGAACGAAAAAATCACTCCGCGAGAATCGCTACCGGTCGCGATACAACATCGTGTTCTTATCGTCGCCATCTTTATCGAATCTGCGCGTAGTCGGTGGTCGTTCGTTATCAACGTGGAGGAATCTCGCGCGGCGCCTCGGGGCTTCCAGTGGGTATCGAATGAAAAATTTATGGCAGCTCCCTTCCTTCCGTTCGAATTTCCTCCTCTCGGTTGCGAATCGCCTCTAAGCGTCCGCGTAACGTTGGAACGGAAACGTGGCGATCGTGGCGAGAGAGCGCGAAAAAAAGAGAAAAATGAACGAAACGGGAGGAGCGTAATTCGTTTCCGGTGAAGGACAAAACGATCGATACGAGCGCACGATGTCCATTGCGTTTTATTACGCACGGTCGCGGTCAGCATCGATGCACTTTGCACCGTGGCCACGAGCGATGGGCGAGATAAATATAACGCCACGTCCGTAACGATTAGAGAAAGGTCGTCCTTCTTCCATCGCGAGCGATTCTACCCGGTGTACGTATATCGAGGTTCGATACGACCTTTCGAGCCCTGAAACCGAGTACTTGCCAGCTGCTCGAGAATTCTCCCGGTGTGACTCGCGAACCGCTTGAAATGTCGGTCGGTAACAACGCGACTCTATCCAGCTGGAATTCTAACCGGAATATCGCAACCAACGAAAAGTGGAATTCGTTCGTCGAATGGAGGATAAGTGTTACGGGTTACGAGGAAACGAACAGGTGAAGCAACCTAGTCGCTGTTACGCGATTCGTAGCGCGTGGTACGAGTGGTAACCGTTCGAGGAACGATGAATCGGAAACGTGGTAAAATTGTTCCCTTGGTTCTCGAGGGGCTCGAATACACGCCGAGGACACGTGGACGATCGAGGAGAGCTTTTTTCAACAGTTTTTTCGCGTAATTGGAAAATGTGTATCCGTTTCGAGGGTTAGAGTCGTCCGTTGCCGGGTAGATGCATCGAACCGTGCACGTGTACTTCATGGAGTAATTTCGGTTCGGATTTTCGTCTACGAACGAGCATTTTAACTCGAGCTATGGATTTTTTATACGAGCAGCAAAAGAATAGAAGAAGAGGGATCGAAACATTAAAATCGTTTACCGATAAATGCGGTCGCTGATGGTAGAACGGTTCGGAGCAAACTTTCGGTTGTAGCATTCGTTCAATTTTTCGTCTCTTGTTTCGGATTCGAATTGTTGGTTTTGATTGCAACGATCGATTTTATTTAATTGGAATTGTCGGTTGTTCGGTACCGTTGAAACCGACTGCGGATAATTGTCCCTGACGAAACATCGTCGCGGTTTCGGGGCGAGGTATGTTGTCAAAAATGGGAAACGAGGCGAAATTGCACGATCGCGCCTAGATCGCTGTCACGATCGACTACAATGGACTACCGTTCGCCGGATCTGAAACCCTAATTTCTCTTTTTTTTCTCTCTCTCTCTCTCGATAATCGAAGTTTCGAGTTCCACCGATACAGATTTAAGCCTCGGACAAAGGGAACAATGGAAACGTAGTTTCTCTTTTGACATTTGTTACAAAACCGTTGTCGTTGTCGAGGATCGAACGAAAGATCACCTCGTCGATACCGATCTTCGAATACATCCGTGTGATACTTTTCGGTTCCTTTTATCGAGGTGTTCGAAACACGTGACACTGATTACTCGAGATACTTGTATCGTTTCGCGCTTTTACAGCACGAGAATCGTGATAGTAACGCGACTGGATATACTATATTTCGCACCGAACTGGTCTTTTTTCCATTAATTTCGAATAACGATCTCCCCGATTGGATTAACCGGCAGCATTTTTCCACAGCGTTCGGGCGTCTGGCCCTTCAAATGAAGAGAAACGCGAGTTGGTAAATCAGATTCCGTTTTAACTAGGAGTTATGCCGTCCAAATGAGAACTAAAGGGAATTCCCGTGCTTTCTGCACCGGGCTTTCGGCGGGAAAAAAATCGTAAGTTTATCATACGAGCGGATTAACCGCTCCTCTGTGCGAGGTTCCGCTCCGTGGTCGGTCTGGAAAGGGCAACGTTCGTTTCCTAAATATTTAGAAACGGTTCGAAAAAAGAAAAACAAACACGCTGGTCTAAATGCGCGATTTTGTCGTAATCTCGAGTCGTAACCTTGCCCGAGTTAACTCGGCCGCGGCCGGGAAGAGGTCGAACTATCTCCAACGACACGTGGCTATTTTTAATACACGATTTCTAGTCCCCTGTAGAACCACTGCGATCGTTTTGTCCCCTAAATGTGCGATTTCGTCCATTCCCGTTCCCACTTAAAATTTGTATTTCGAGAACCTGCTCGGGTCGTTATCAACGACTCGTCTTCTTTTTAAATCGTTACGTTCTACAGATCTTAAAATATTTTCAATGCGTTCGAGATCTTACATTTCTTTACGCAATTTAAAGTATTTCCACTGCGTTCGAGATCTTACTTTTCCGTACACAGTTTAAAATATTTTTAATGCGTTCGAAATCTTACTTTTCCGTACACAGTTTCAAGTACTTTCAATGCGTTCGAGATCTTACATTTCTTTACGCAATTTAAAGTATTTCCACTGCGTTCGAGATCTTACTTTTCCGTACACAGTTTAAAATATTTCCACTGCGTTCGAGATCTTACTTTTCCGTACAGAGTTTCGAGTATGTTCTACGCGTTCGAGACGTCAGGAATACAGACGATATTTCGTATTCAACGCTCGAGTAGACGGTCGTGAAATCTTTCCAAACACGCGGCCATTGTTAAAACACGATCTCTGTCTCGCGTGAACTTCCACGTTTCGTATCCACGAGTACGCGCAAAACAGTGCACCCAGTTCGGGTACGAGGAGCCACTGCGCTAGTATCCGCGCGACTTTTAATTCGTTTCCACGAGCACGACGGTTTCTAGACGTTCAACGAGAATACATCGTTCTTTATTTCTCGAGAGACGTCGAGGATCTCCGACGGTGGGAAAGGTCGTATCGCCCTCCGAGACCGAAACGATTCCCCTCGGTAGTCGCGTCTTGGATATACACACACGAGTCAACGTCCGCCTCGCGGGCTGGAAATATTGCTGAAACCACCGACGGCGGACAGGCGTACGTGGAATTATTCAGAGAAGGTTCGAACACGCCCCGATAACGCGCAGACTCCCGCGGTACGAGTAAGCGGACCGCCACGATTGTTACGAATAATTGGAGTTAATCGTCGTTGTTCCGCGCCGCGGTGTTATTATCGGCCGGTGGGTCTTCGCTCGGTTCGACTGTTCGTTAAACACGCGGCGAGGTCGGGTGTTCCTGCATCGGGTCGAGTTCGAAATAATTAGGTCGGATGCTTAACACACCGGAGATACGCTCCACCGAGTGTGTACTTGCGACACTCGATGTATCATTAGATACTGATTAGCGCGCCTCGTTATTTTCCACCGGAGAGTTCTCCAGCGGATTCCTCGAGTGGCGAAGATTCGATGGATCTACGGGGATCGATGTTACACGGGTTGGAATCGATCGTTGAACCTTGTCGAAGTTTGGGCGATCCGGACGATTCGTGCACCTTTCGTTTTGAAACGTAGGCTCTGCGCGGGGCAGCTTCTCGCGTATTAAGAACGCACGGGCTTTGAACGCCGATGGGCGTTTCGCGCGCGCAGTAGACGTTGATCGCGCTCGAAGGGTTACGATCGTTGTTACTCGTTTTGACAAAGGATACACGGATACTCGCGAAAATCGAACGGTCGTAACTCGCTCGGGTTGAATACGCGAGTGTACGACGTTGTATCGAGGTAGAGATCCGTCGTTGTATCGAGGGGCATTGGCGTCGCAACGTTTCCCGTGATTACTCGGCGTATTCGGAATATCGTTCTCGGTAGGCAACTTCCGTGCGAGACAATCGACCCTTTCTCGTAATTCCTCGTAGAGAGACCCAGGTGGTGGAAGGGCCCTCGAGGGCCCTCTCCGTCGGTTTCGCGGTGTCGCCGGGCTGGCAGCTATTTTTCTTCGTTCCCCGGTCGGGTCTTTGCATCTTAGTTACGTGTCACTGCCCCCGCGACGGCTACGTGTCGCCTGACAGCCGACGACCCTCTTCAGCTTTTCAGCCCGGTCGGACACCCCCGCCCCGGGTCCCTTTGCACGCTTTGTGGCCGACGAGAGTTCCCGAAATTGCGAGATCAAGACGGTAGTTATGCACGTAGAAGGGTCCCGTGGAATTCCCCGAACAACCTCGTCGCCAGGCCCCGGAGCTCTCCGACGAAATTCCGTGACCGACGAGTCGGATCTTTTTCAACCCCTCGGCGCACTCTATGCCTGGAGAATCCTCTCCCGACGACATTTTTCGGCGGAAGTTTCGTGGATATTGAACGCGCCGGGTCTTCCGGGTTACCCGTCTGCCGACCGCTTTCACCGAGTAGGCGAGTCTATTGTAGAGAAGATTCGAAGAAAGATTTCTCTCTGACGGTGTTGACATTCCTTCTGTGTGTGGAGAACGATTTTTTTTTACATCGAGGAATCTTTTTTTTGGGGGGGTTTCCTGAATATTGAACACACCAGAGATCACGCGTATCTTTCGTAGCGTTTATCCGGTGAATGCTCTTAGCGAATAGATACGTGTATTGTAGAGACTTGGAGAAATGTTGTTTCTCGAACGATGTTAACGTTCGTTCGTGAACCAGACGATTACGTTCTACGTTTGGAGAATACTTTTCCATCGAAGAATCATTTCTAGGGTGTTTCCTGAATTTTAAATATATACCATTAGCGTATCAATAGCGTTAAAATTGACTCGCGTATCTCCAACGGATCCACATTTGACGAGGAACGAGAGAGCATTTTTAACGCGTTCGCGGCATTAGAGTATCGCGCGATTCTATTAATAAGGCCAAGGTTGGAACCTCGGTGTTTGCGATACACCGCGACAATGTTCAGGAGAAGATAAGTCGAATGAAAATTGGACACCGAGTATCGAATATCGTCAACCGCTGACGATGAATCGCACTTGAATAAATTAAAAGTTGGTTTATTCATTGGCAGACCGGTGTTCCCGATCGGATGATATCGTATTATGTACGAGCTGTGAAGGTCGTGTCTCTGCGAATCTTCTTATCCTCGCTCGATAGAAAAATCCACGAGTTTCGAAGACATCGGAGACTTTGTTTGTAAATGAATCGACGAACCGGGGACACGGTGGTATCCTGCCCCCATGGGGGCCACGGAGATCGAAACGAACGATCGAAAGTCGATCGTTGGATCGTGAAATTGGGCGTTGTAACGCGGACTAAACGATGTTACGCTGGTAGACACGGTAAACACGTGTTGCGCGCAGACTGTACGGGATAGGCGACAAAGTTGCGAGGACGTGTTCCAGATGTGAGCGCGCGCGTCTGAATTAGCACTTTTATTGCCGGAACATTTTTCTTCGGGCACGTAAGCTGTCATCGGAAACCTCGCGGTTATGGCCGCCCTCGTAATCCTCGAGGCACTCGACGAATTGCCAGATTCCCTCTCCGCGTTATTTATCACTTGTTAACTTATTAATACCGCCCGTTAACCGTTGCCTACACGCGCCCGCCGGGTTCCTCTTTTCAGTAGCGTTTCGTGTCTAATTTGTCGCGAAACGTTGTTTGTCTTTTATTAACTCCTCGCCGTATGGCGCGTCGTGCGCAGCACGTACTAATTCTTTCGGGTCTCTTTGACCTTCGTATCGTAGAAAATATTGTGCACGGACAATATTATTATTATTGTTACCCACTCGAGGAAAGACGCGACATTGGTCGCAGATTTCTTCTAAATTCGATCTTGGTGCACTCCTTGGGTCCCTTTCGACCCATCGTGTCTAGATCGCTCCATTCACGTTCTGGAATATTGTACTCGCGAAGGATTCATTGTTATTCAAACGAAGAAAAGGTACAAGTCGGATACTTGTCGCAGATCGCTTACAATTTTAATAATCTCGGTCCGGGTGCATTCCTCGGTTAATGGTTTTTCTGATGGTATATATTAAAGTTACTATTGGGTCGTTCGGAAAGTGATTTCGTTCTCCAAACTGAAGAATATATAATTTAATAAAACATTTCGCTCTGAAAAAATCGTGTTACATTTTCACCAAAAAAAAAACAAAATGACTGCAAATAACTCGATGCAATAGACACGATGCTAAATACTTCCGTATTTTCTCAATTTTCATCTTGTTCGATAACGTGGAGGCGAGCTACGGTTCAGGATATTTTTTAACCGAAAACTTGCCACGAAAGTTAAGCACGCTTTGAAGTTGAACGATCGAGTATCGAAGAAAAACAAAACGATCGAGTCGTAACGAAGAGAGGAGCCATTATACGGGTTCTGGTATTGTTCTTCGAGTTGTCTATAATTTTCAGCGCGTTTCACCGGCGGTGGTCTTTGGCGCGATTCTTAGCATGGAGGACGAGTTACGCGGAGCTCGTTTGTTCGAGTTTCGTTTCGTCGTCTCCCTCTCCACGTTCCTCCACGGAAACTTTGGTCCCCGCGAGGAGAAACGTCATGAAAATTGAATCGACATCCCCGGCACGACCGCGTTTCGCCATTTCCGACGTTCGCTCGTGTCCAGGCGAATTAATGCCTCGGAAAACAAGATCCACCGTCATCTCTCGAGGCTCTCGCATCGTTCCCTTCACAGACGGGCCGAGTTTCCGGGACCAATAGGCGATTTCCGGTCTTCAATTTTTCCTACTCCGGCGCTCACGCGCGACAGCTCCGTCTAGTCTCGTTTCTTCTTCTTACACTTTTCACGTACGAAGAAACGCTGGAACGCGAATACTGTATCACTTTTTCTTTTTTTTTTCTTTTCTCTCCTCTTGCCCCTCGAATCGATGGAATTGTAAAAAATGGAGGCCACCGAGACCGAACGTGTTCTCTAAACCGACGCGTGTCTCGGATAAATTAATATCTCGACGAGAGAAATGTGTACCGTTTCTCGAAACACGCGCGAACGGACACCCATCGTTCGAAAACGTTCACGACGTTTCGTGGTCGAAAATTTTTAGTAAGTTGTTTCTTTACTCGAGTTCCAACCAAGCGAATTGTTACCCAATAGTCGTATCCGTTCGGGCGGTTCGGATCGAACGATAATTTTTTTAAACGTGTTCGAGATTCGCGTATCGATGAAAAATAAACGAGAACTCGTCGCGTGGAAATAATAATATTCGAGATTGTTGAACGAGTCTTGCTCGGTTGAATTCAACGTGATTGGGAGAAGTACGTTCAACGCGGGTCGCCGGGGTCAAGTTCGCAGAGATGCTCGGGGACGAATTAACATTGAGATTGATGCTGTTCTACCGATGATGGAGGTAAAGTTCGTAAATAGGAATCTTGGTCGGTGTACGCGCCAGCGTGGGTAGAATTACGAAATGTCTGAACTCTTCTACGACGATTCCCTGTAGAAACACTTGGGTTCGAAAGTATCGGGATCCAACGAAAACGAAGGAGGCTCGATAATTGTGTATCTCGAGGAAAGGTCGAAAATGGTCGTCTCGATTCGTTCGGTCTTATCGAGGAAGAGGAATCCACTCGACGGGGAAGGAAAACGTTAGCGGGACCGTAAGGGGGGATTTTAATGCGATCCGCAGCCGGTTGAATCGACAACACGTCGATGGAATCGATCACTCGAGCGACGCGTGCATCGGCGATGCATGTAGCTCGCGGACCCGCAGCGCGAGGCATTCGCAGAATTTGGCAACAGCAATCTGCGATTCCGTGTGCCAAACTCTCGACCTATTTAGCCGGTCACGAGAGGCACTCGGTCACTCTCGATATCGGAACGAATCAATTCGATCGATTTTAATCGCGCCGCGTTCGAGAGCTCGCGCCGCCGATATATTGATTTCGAAAGATCCGCCATCTCGTAACGAACCCTCGTCTCTCGATCTTGGAACATTTCTCGTCAACGGAAGGTGTTGTAAAGTTCAGATTATAATATCTCGTTTATCGTAATATGCAAGGATCTCGTGTATCCAGTAGTATAATTATTGTATATATAAGAATATAAAGTTGGAAGAAATGAGTATACAGTGATACGTCTCGATGTGAACGACAGTGTCGCGTGGTCTTTCTGACTCTGGACTTGGAACTCGACTAAAATTAAAAACCAAAACCTTCCGCGCCGATACGGAGACAGTTCTTAAAACTGACATCGACATCTGGCACCCTTAAGATCTTTGTTGCATTCGTTCCAACAGAAGGGACGAAGGGAAAATTGTACCGCTCGACGAATTATAAAACATCCTTACGGTGAGAGAATCGTTCCTACGACGACACGATGCCGATTATCGCGATCCTTTTACAATCTCGCTCCCTTTGAAACGTTAAACGGACACCTACGCGACTCGTCGCCTCGATTCATCCCCACCGCGCTCAGACCAGCCCCTCGGGGATCTTTTCTCTTCTCGTCGAGCTATACAAACACAAGCTACGCGGAATACTTCCTCTTCGTCGGTACAAACGAGACACGGTTTAAATTCGAATCTTTCGCGATCCTTGCTGCAAGGATCACACTCACGACCAGAGGCATCGAACATCTTCCTTAAAAGCGAGTCGCGTCGAAAACCGAGCAAGTGTGTACCACCGCGTAATAATTCGCAAACAAGGTTCTCGAAACACGATAATTCGAATACGCCTCGATCCGTGCCACTGATCCGTGACATCGATATCGTTTCTTCCGAATCGTCCCCGTGCGTAACTCCACGCCCGATGATGCAACCGAGAAGCCACGCGCGGAACGTTACAAACAGGTCGTACAATGTACAGTCGGTGTTTCAATTATTCTCAAATATTCCGAGCCGAATCCGTTACTCCTCGTACCATAAAAAAAAACGCGAGATAACACGCGCGCGAACTGTACCGAAAAATTCTTTATCGTTCTCGTTTCGAGCAACGTTTGCCCAATGTAGCGGTCCAAGATCCGAGATATCCGACTACATCGAGCATACTGGTTTCACAACTAATGGCGATATTACCGATCAATTTCACGTAGGACGCATCGAAACCTTACCAGTCGAGTGCACCACTCGGATTCGAATGGGTTCGTCCGGTTCCCGTGGCTCGCGAGCTATCCAGGTAGCCCCTCGAAACGAGTTTCGGATGTGTCTCCTTCCATGCGTCGACCGGTGTGAAACAAAAAAATGCTACGATCCATTTGTCGATAGTTTGGAACAATGATTCCCGATCCATCGTCGGGGCATCGGTGTTGTTCGATCGTTCACGGTGCTCGATCATCGTGGATCGGTGAAGTGGTCTTGTCATACGGTTCTGACGGAATGGTCGACTAAGCCGCGGATGCAGCGGTTCTTCATCCTGCAACGCTGTCTTCCGACATCGATCGATATGTTCGCGCCAGCGTACTGAAACACACCCCATCCGTCTTTCTCTCTCTCTTTCTCTCTCTCTCTCTCTCTCTCTCTCTCTCTCTCTCTCTCTCTCTCTCTCTCTCTTCTCTTTCTATCCCTCTCTGGCCTTTAGCTACCCCTCTTTCGGTACTTTTTCCACCGTTGGTTTTCCCTCCAGCTTAAGCTCGCGTCGCACGGTCACCGCTCGGGATGCACGTTACATGCACCGGATGCACTCACGGGATCGATTCGAATCTTGCCCGTGAATTTATTCCACCCACGGATCCACGGAATGAATCATTGACGAGGGACGTATGCCTGCCGAACGGATCATTCCCGGATTAACCCTACGCGGACAGATGCGCGGATACAACGAAGAACGTACTTGGAGAGATTTGGACGCGAGTCGGGAGATTCGCGACAAATCTCGACCGGAACGAATCGACGAGTATCGATCGATACCTGCCACTGTCTTTCGAAATCCTTATCCGAGTTACTTGTTTCGATGGATCGAAATATATTGGGTTGTTCGGGAGGTCATTTCGCTTTTTTTTTTGTGAAAATGGAACACAATTTTTTTTAGAGCGTAGAAATATTTTATTGAATTGTACATTCTCCATTTCGGAAGACGAAATTACTTTGTTTGGAAAGTGATTTCGTTTTTTTCGGTGAAAACGATACACGATTTTTTTTAGAGCGTAGAAATATTTTATTAAATTATATATTCTTCATTTTGGAAAACGATATCACTTTTCGAACGACCTGATACTTTTTCCAGCGTTCCTTGGAAAAAGAACAACTTCCCCGAATGGAACGTTCCTCGAGAATCTAAGGAAGAAATAACGCTGGACGAATTTATTCAATTTTTCGTTGAAAATTGATAAACGGATACATTGTAGATTACGTTAAAATATTACCAGAATTGTACACATATCGGACAATACGGCCAACAAATTAAATTCCGCTCGTACGTGCTCTCGCGGGCAACGTTGCACTGTTTGCCATGATTCGGCTGCCTGCAATAGCTCGATGCGAAAATGGATGGAATTTTATCGAGTTTCATCGTATTGACTATTACCTGCGGGTATAAAGGAACGTTATAACCTGTCGAGGGCAGTCGATTTTTAAATTGCGAAAAAATTGACAAAGTGAAATTTTCGATGAAAATTTGTACCTTTATTAGCGAACACGGCGCTGGAAATATCGAAAAACCGGGGGTAGGGAAAAACTAGCACGAGTTAATCGTATCGGGTGTGCGTACACCGAATTGGGCAAAAAAAAAAGAAGAAAATATTGAAAATTGATAGAGTTATCAATTTCATTACTCTATTACTCGCGAGGGTAGGCAACCCCCTTTTGGATCTCTAATATTGACTCATGGTGGAGTTTATTTTCGTTTGTGTAATTTCTCGTTTTGTCCGTTCTTCGAAAAAAAAATACAAAAAATCGTTGCTCAAATTTTTCCATCGTTCTCTACCTCGTCTCCAGGCACATCGTAGGCACCAATTTAAAATTGAAATTCTCCGATCGGGGACGCGTTAGCAGAATTATTCGACGCAGTTTTTAAAATCGGATCTCGTTCCTCTGTTTCCGAAAGCTCGGGATAGTAAAGAGTGGATCGAGATCTCGATGCTGGACGAATAAATGTTCTCTTACCGGGAACACCTGTCGACGATCGTTGTTAATCAACGACAAAGTTGGCGCTGGCCGATGAACGCTCGGTCGTTCTTAAATTCGGTGCAACACAGAATGCAACCGGTGGAACGTAATTTTGTTTCGTTGTGCCCCCTCTCGGTTGTTTCCCTGGCGGCGGTCGTTTATGAAACGTTTATTTGGCCGACGGGAGATTTTCGTTTGGATTTCGTTACAGTCACCCTCATGGCGCCCGTTTGATGTTTACTTAGCCGCGGTTCGTCCCGTTGAAAAATTCTCGGTCTCGCGCAAACATCGATGAAATATCGAACGATACTCCGGTATAGACGCCGGGGCGATAAATTTCATAGTTTCTCGCGATAACGAGCGTTACCGTCGTTCGTTGACGAATAAATAATAATCGTGCTCTTGGACGAGTTTCGTTTCACCTGTTCCTTTCAACGATCGGTCGCTAACGAGAGGGAGAAAGATGGACGACGAGTTTGCACCTCGACGCGACCAGCCTCGTCGCGTTTTATTTTTTCGTCGACTGGTTTTTCTTTTTTTTTGTATTATTATTCGCAAGGCGCGTTCTTCACCAGTCACCGATGCGTCTACAAACGGGTTATTTCGTTTTTAATATCGACCACCCCCGTAACCACCCCCTCGTTCCTTTGCTCTCCCCGTTCCATTGAACCGTCTCCTTTTCGTTGTTTTTTCACGGTTTTCTTTTTAAAGTTATTTCGTTCCGCTTGCAGTCGATGCACCGGATATGCCCGATCGAGCGCGCTAGCGGTGCTTTTGTCGAGACGAGTCGAGGCTGGTATGCTTTTGACGCGTGTCGCCGGATACCAATGAGAATTCGTCCTTCGACGAGAGAGAGACAAATCGTGGTCCAGGATAAAGGATCCGGTTGAAAAGCTCGGTTATCGAATCGGCGATCTTCGATTCGAAATAGTTCCCTTTGTGAGATTTAATATCGTTCCCACCTGCTTCTGTGTACGAACGTAGTATTATTTACGAGGGTATCGTCGTTCTTCGGGCCTTTTTCGGCGAAATTGATTACGTATTTACGAAGAGGGATTCTAGAATAATTAATACCAAACGGAATTAGGTTGCCAGGTAATGAAAATGAACGGTAATAAATTTAAAACGATCGATCGGTAACGAAAGGTTTAAGATACTGGACGAGCGAAGAATCGATCGATGCAGTCGATGTTGAAGAACAATCCAGGCAACGTTCGAATCCGTTAAAGAATCTCTCGTTAGGAAAGATCTCGAAAAATTGTATTCGCTCCAACGAGTTTATTTATCCTAACGTTGCGAGTGCAGTTACTTCGCACACGAACGCAACTCGCTAATCGTTCTAACTGTACGTCGCTTATCAGCCGGAAAAGCACGACGCGGTGCCCGAATTGATAAGAAAATATGTACGCCGGTGTGACACGGTGTGTGTCACGTATCCCGTCGAGAATACACGCATTAACCTACGCGAAACTTGTTTCTGTTACAGGTAAGTGTCTTCCGCAAACGCGAGTTTCGAAGCCGACGCAACGACCATGGAATTGGGTGAGAATATTCGAAACGATTATTGTCGCTGACCCATCGATTTTCGTACAAATTGATATCTCGTCGAATCGGGATACCCGAATCTGTATCGTACGATATCGCAGAATCGCACGACGACGAGAATCGTATCCACCTTAACGTTGTAAATTAATTTCGCGAGCTGAGCCGAGTCACCGTGTTTTATCAACAATCGTACGGGAACGCAGTATCAATATCGATAACGCGGTATCGAGAACACGTACTTCCTGTGCGATCGAATCGTCGCTATCCGACGATAATCAGATTTCCGTGGGTGGTTACACGTATCTGGAACTATTCGCGTTAAATAATTAAAAAGAAAGAAAAAAAAGAACCGTTGAATATCAATGACATCGCTCGAGGAGCGAGTTTCGTATTTTATTTACGCACGTTAATTCCAACGATAAAGACTCGGTTGAGAACCGCTGCGCGGGCTGACCGCTTTCCTCCTGTTATTCTAGATGGAATATCGCAAAACCTGTTCGATCGATGGAAATTTTCTCGGGACCAGTGGCGTGTCATCTCCGCACGGGGCCCGTGGCGTGCGAACCGTTACGAAAGATTTGCCCCGACGGTTCGGGAGAACGATTCTTGGTAACCTGCCAGAATACCTCGGTCCACCGCTGAAACTCCCCTCGCTTAATAGAAAATATGCTTAATTTCCGCGGCTCGTTACCTACGTAATTAGAGCGCAACCCGAACCGTCACTGATCAACGCGAGGACGCGTCACGTGAACCGGTTGAAGTTACATTGGAACGTTCGTTCACACGATACACTCCGCGGTGTAACATGTCGATAACGAACGCGAAACGGGACGATCGAACCGTGTTACGTGAATCCCCGTTGTCAAGACACGGGACTATTTCACGCGTTACCCCGCTTTCAAGATACGAAACGAATCGAACAATTACGGGTGATCTTTGCCCTTGAGAATCAGTGGTACGGTTCGATCGATCACGAAAGTCCTCGCTTGCAAGAAACCGAACGATTCGATCCGTTACGATAATTCTCGCTTTCAAGATACAGAACGAAGAATCGAACCATTACGGGTGATCTTTGCTCTTGAGAATCAGTTGTACGGTTCGATCGATCACGAAAGTCCTCGCTTGCAAGAAACCGGATAATTCGATCCGTTACGATAATCCTCGCTTTCAAGAAACCGGGTGAATTAAATTATACCGTAGCCCCGCCGTCGAGCAACAATACGAGTTAAACCGTTACGAGTAATCTTTATCCTCGTGAATCGGTCGAAATCTATTACAGAAGTCCCCGCTTGCAAGAAACAAGGTGATTAAATCTCTTACGGTAGTCCTCGCTTTCAAGAAACAGGACGATTTAACCTATTACAGTAATCTCCGCTTTCAAGAGTCAGGACGATTTAACCTATTACAGAGGTCCCTACTTTCGAGAAGCAAGACGATTTCATCCATTACGTTACTCCTCGCTTTCAAGCATCGGGACGACTCAAGCTATTACGGTAATCTCCGCTCGCGAGAATCGGCTCGATTTAACCGATCACGGAACTTCTTCTTCTCGAAGAGAAAAGCAGACCGATTTCAGTCACCGAAGCTACCGATCCCCGCTTCGAAGAAACAAGAAACCGATTCGCTCGAAAGCGGGGTTCGTGGCGATTCTTGACCTGAGTGGCATCTTTCGTGAAACTTAAACCAAAAAACAAGGGCGAAGAACCGTTTAGACGAGAGAGTTCACGCCTGGGTCCAAACAGACCCTTAGCTTCACCTCGCACGAATATTCCAAATAAAATTACTTTGCCCTTTTTCGATCTCCAAGGTTCGCGTTGATCTTTCATAAACGAGTTATGGGGAAAATTCCCCCGGGTCCGAAATGACCCGTGAGACAAAACCAAACCGATACCTCGCCGCGAGGGAAAATCGTGGCGTTTCGACGATCGTCGTTCAACGATCGAGATTCGACGGTAGGGTTCTCAGGTCCGACGATCTCGCACTGATCTCGGTCCCGGAGGTTCGTTGTTTCGTCGTAGGGACAAAGATAGATCGGTATCGCGTACGTCACGAGATCGACACGCGATACGGAGCAGTGCCCTTTCGCGTTGCGGCGCGGAAGAGGTGTCAAAAGGGGGTGGCGTGTCAAGAGGGTGGGGGAGTAACATTCCCAAACAAGCTCTCCTCGGGTTCTAAATTTAACCGTGGCCGGTTATGAATGGACCGGGACGCCCCGATACGCGCGGCACGATGATCCGCCGGCGTCTATTTAAGCCGAAAGCCCCCACGGTACGAGCCGGCGCGCGAATTAATCGACACGAGCGATTAGCGCGCGACCGTACGAAAACGGTAACACGCGTACAGATCGGCCGAGAACCGAGACCACGGTTCACGAGGAACGAACCACGCCCGGTTTGTATCCTCGCGAACGTTAACGGTTGCGAGTTTCTGGCGCGATTCCTCGCCAAACGAATCGTTTTGTCCGTGTCGGTTAGTCTACGAGAGCTGGCTGGCTGGCTGGCTCGCTCGCCGCTTGGAAATTGAATAAGAAAATTCTCATTGCATCGCCCTAGGTATTTTTAGGCAATTCGAGGTTAATAGAGTGTCGATCGTTACCAGATACCGATTTTCGAATTTCTGTACGGCCGGACGAAAGATCCGGGCTATCCGAACGTCTCCGTAGCGAGTATTCGAACAATTTTATCGACGAACGAACCGAGTGTCTTAAACGAACCGAGTGTCTTGACCTCGAGTAAGATTTTCCAAACTTTCGGCTTGATATTCTCTCATTGTCAGTATTTTTAACGTCTTCTCTCTTATCGTCGTCGTTTCGCAGTTTTCGGGTGAGACGAAGTTTACTTTCGATTAATAATTTCCGCTCGCATTTTGCGTAAGTAGCATTCTCTTGTTACCTTTACCGTGGAAACGACGCGTTCGTTCTCGGCCCTTTTGATGAAAAAATAAGCAATCTGCAGACAGCCGGCTACGTGTACACGTACTCCGGTGTGTACCAGTCCGCTCGAACCCCACGCGCGTACTTAAGGGTTAAGTGCAATGCATATTAAATACGGGAACAATGGAGCAACCGTGAATAAGGGAGTACTCTTTTTATATTCACGTTGCGGAACACCCCGGTTCTTGGCTAGCTGGGAAACTTTCCTGGAAACTGATCCTCGTCGTCGACCGGCCACCCTCGAGGACTCTCGCGCACGAGAGACGTTCTGGACCCCCTCTTGCGCGAACCACCGACCAACTCCCGCGTTTCTCGCCGCGAAATAATTAATGTGCCCGCAAATTCGTGCTTAATCACTCGGAAGCGCGCGATCGATCAAAACAGGGACGCGTACTGGCTTCACCGTGCGCGCGGAGCGAGCACCGTGCGCGCGAGCGAGATTCTCTCCCCGTAAATAGAGCGTAAGAAGCGGATTCGAGATCCCACGTTCGCGTTAAACGATCGATCAATCGTTTCCTGGTACACTTTGGTACGGTTCCAGCCGTTCTTGGACGATTTTCAGATCTTCATCGAGTTATTTCACCGTTCTCCCGAACACCTACAATTCGCGTTCGACGCCATTAACGCCTCGCCGACCGTAATCGCTCTTCCACGTTACTCGCGAACCGAGGGTGGATTCGAAGCGTTTCGTCAATTTCGGACGAAGCTCTCAACTCGTTTCTTTTTCTCGTTGTAAGATCGATATAAGAATTTTTGTACGTTGGAGTTACAATCGAGACACGAATCGGTTGTATCGAGCACACGGTGTCACGAAATTGGGGAATTCGTTAAAAATGAAACGAAACGCAGATCGTCGAATCAACGATTCTCTTTTAATGAAAATCTCTCGTGGTATCGATATCTCCGCTCCCCTGTCGATTGCTTACAGGTGCACGTAAACGATAAAAGGGGTTTCGTTGCGTGTGAAGTTTGAGAAAAAAGAGCGAGTTCTTGTCGGTGAACAGGGATATTTCCCGGTAAATATTTTATTTCAATAAATGGAACGAACGAGAAATTGGATAATGCAAATTCGCGACCCGGATCTTTCACCGGGCACGGACTAATTATCATTTTTAGGTGTCCTGTATCGCGTTAACGATCGGCTATTGCTTTGCATATATTTCTTTCGTCGACCGCTATGACCAGTCCTCGAGAATAAAAGAGAAACAAAGATTTCTCAAGTATTTCTCTACGTATTTCTTTCTTGTCTCTGAATCGAGAAGACACAGCGAAGACTATGGTTGCACGATCAGTGTAATTTCCGTCACCGTATTTGCTCAATCGATAACCAAAAGAGTCGTTGAAAAAGTTCTTACATCCCGCTCGAAAGTGTAGGAAATTTGTTCGGTAAACGGTCACTCTCGACCCAGCGAACGCTCTGATACGTACACTCGGTTCCAAAAATAGCTGGCCAAACTTTGTTACACGGTTCTCTTCCCATAGACGAGAAAAGGTCGTATAAATGTTAATCACCGATGTCCCGGAGCTACCGAAACGCGTGAAATCCAAAGGAATGAAATCGATCGGGAAATCCTACAATTTGCGCAGTCGTTGTTCGGATGTTAGGGATCATCCGATCGATGATCCCTGGATCTTAGAGAGAGTCTTCGAATCGGTGTTCACGTCAGGTTTCCTCGTCCGTAGAAACAGTGGAACGCGATAGGAAAGTTCGTCGATCGGTTTCCGTGTCCAGTGAAAAGCAAACGATGAGAAACCCTTTGGTCTCTCGTTCGGTAGAAGGCACTCGATCTGTGCTGGCAGCCCCTTTGTATTTTGTCGTGTTTCCTTGTTTCGCGAGGTACCGTTAAATATATTACGCTACATTGTCACGAGTCGCGTCTACACTGGTCTTTTGCCGGTGTTCCAAGAGCGCGTGTCGTTCTCGTAAGTCTTCGAACCAGCTGCACGCGTGTCGTTCTCGGTTCGACGCGGTGTACGCCGGTACGCGATATCTAATTCGCGCGACACGCAGAAGGCAGTTTGAAAAGCCGTCAGTCTCCGTGCAAATCGGGTTCTCGCGAAGCTCGTCGTGAACGTCTAGCCGAGCTGCTCGTAATCTAGCGAATTTACTGTCGGCAAGGTGCATCCACACTCGCGAGCACGGAGTTTTCGCGAGCTCGTCGCCGTGGTGGGGGATGGCTACGGATCCCGACGAAGGGAGGGAAGGAGGAGGGGTGGTTCGAGGGGCAACGTCTGCGCAGGGTTTGCGGAACGTTGCATAAACTTGGCCTACCGACGACACGCCGTGAATACGAACAACCGGCAGATAATTTATGCGAGCGTGAAAACGTTTTGCACTCCAAGTTACCCGCCAACTGCACATTTGTTTCTTGGAAAACGAGCGAACCCGCGGTAAATTACGTACTATCGCGAACAATGCGTGTTGCACAATGTAAATTATAACGCGAACGATAAACATCAAACGTTTCGAATACACCGATGTTTACGTCCCGCGTAATCTCCACCACCTCCGCTACCGACTCTTTCCTTTCGGTAGAAATTCACACGGATTGTTCCATCTCCCCCTTCTCTGGTCAAGGACTAGGTGGTTAGTTTTCCGAGCGATATTTCTCGCGATGGTTGCGATACGAACCGAACGGTACAATATATACGAAGAAACGAAACGATGCGCGAAAGGGTGGGACGTAACGAGTCTACGCAGTGGGAACGAAGTGCAGACTATGCACAGGTTCTGTACGCGTCCTATTATTTGTGATAAATCGATGCGTTCTTTGCAGTTCGAAAGAAATAGTTTCTTTTGTCAGAGATCGAAGCGTTGACGAGATTATCTTGGAAAGATTCCGACTGTGTTCCAAAAAGTAGCATTGTACAACGTTGAACTTAACGATACGCGTCGAAATTGAAAAAAAGGTATTGTTAGGTACAGGTCGCAAGATATAGAACGCAAGGTATAAATCTACCAACTTTCATTCCGATTGAATTAACGGTGTCACGAATAAATCACCCTGAAAAGATTCCGCATACCATTGAGGGTAATTAAGGAAAAGAACTGTATCGCGCCTAGGGTAGATCCGAACTATTTTCATTCAAATTTAATTGTTTCTTCCTAATTGGAAAATGATAATTCTCGGTGCTGGTCCAATAATACCGGACCGTTCGATTAAAACGAGTTGCAAAATGCGATAGAAATATTTTCGTGTTCCAGGTCGATAAATTTGGCGACGCTTCGTTTATTTTTTTGTTTTTTTTTTTCTCGTTGACGTCGTCGCAGCGCTATCAGGTATTCCGGTCAATTAAAAGTCAATAAAATCAGGCCAGCGTTGTTCGAGCGTGGCACCGGAAACGCGACAACTCGCACAATGAAGCCATTACGCACGCACGCACGCACAACGTGACGCGGACCGTTCTCGCGACAACGCTCGAAGTCGAACGTATCGATGAATCGTCGCGGGATGAACTTGAAACGTTCGTCGACCCAATTTTTCCAGCTACGCCTTCGACAACCATCGCTCCAAGGGGTGAATAAATCCACCGACTCGACGCAGAAAGAATTTCTCTTAACTTCCGTTATTTCTCTCTCTTTTTCTCTTCTTTCTCGATCGCCGGAAGTTATCCGTGTAATGGGGAAAGTTCGTTTCGCTTCTGTAACGTTTGTTCGATTTACGACGAGGGATTTCGTACGCTTCTTCGATTCCTGTCGAGCAATGCTTCATTCTTGAATTTTATCTCCGTCGATGGACGGAGATTTTATTTTTGAATAAAATCGTACCGAGCGTTCCAATCGAGATTGTCATAGTACTATTACATTCGGTAGTAATGTAGAATAGTTGCGTTCTGAGGTACAGAGCAGAGACAATTTTTCAGCGAAGAAATCAATCTCGATGGTCGAAATCTCCGCGCCGAATACCACTCGCCACTCTCTATGGATAAAATTCTAGTCGAAACGAAATCAATTGGCCGCTCGAGGTCTTTCTCCGTGCCAAGTGCTGCTCCCCACTCTCGAGCAACAAAATTCTACTCGAAATCAATTGGTCGCTCGAGGCCTCTCTCCGCCCCCACTCTCGGTGCTCAGCGATTGGACCGATCGAACGAAGGGGAGGGGACGACACCTAACCGACCTTGAACGACCGATTCCTTTCGCGACAACTTCACACGTCGCGCTCGTCCCGCGATTAATTCACACGTTGATTACCACCGAACGACTCGACCAACCTGTTCGACGTTATACACTATTTTCAACGAGCAGTATATTTCGAGTAAACATTTAACAAACTTCCCGACCGCGTTGAACGTTTCCGAATTAACCGCTCGAACTTGTGTAATTACAATCGAACTGGCTGTGACATTATTCACCGTTTTGCGGTGAATGCTCGTTGCGTACACGGACGGTAAAACGAGTCGGTGGATCGGATGGTTCGCGACCTCGAGAATCGTTGAAAAATTCTCGAACGATCTTGCAAAATATACTGGGAAAATCTCGAGGTAATAACCGTAGAATTTTTCGCCGAGGTAGAATTCCTCGCCGAGTACATATTTAAAGAAGAATAAAAGGAAAGAAAGTGCCTTTTACATTTTTCAACGTTATCCCTGTACTTGAGGGAGGTGGGGGGAAGCGAAACGAAGAAAAAGAAATAATTCGCCGCGAGATAAATTTCGAGCGAGTCACGAGGAACGTTGGATCGGAAAATCTCGGAAAATTACGAATACGCACCGTGGAATTCAACGGTCCGATGGGAGAACGTTGCCGCAAAAACGAAAATGAAAACGGAGATAACAATTTAATCAGCGGCAGGCGCCGCAAGATAAACGGCCATTAACCAGCGACAGCATCGAATTGTTCCCCGTAATTACTTTCGTCCGCCCGTGTCACCGGTGAGCTCGGATTACGCGAAAAGCAGCAGCTGCAACATTCTACGCCGAGCGTACGCGCGTGCACACCGGGTGTGTAACTTCGAACGCGTACACGTAAAGCCGCGCCAATTTTTCACCTCGCTGTCTTCGCGTACACTCTTGGTTTTCTGCGTTCGATTCTCTCTTTTTCTAAGCCCACCCACCTCCTCTCTGTTGTCCTATCCACCGTTGGAGACTTTTCATCTCGACGAACCTGCGTTTATCCCGGTCTCACGTCGGTCGAAGCGTAGTTTTTTTGCACACTGTCTGTCTCTCGAAGCAATTATTATTACGTTTCTTTTTCTTCTTTTTGTTTTTTTATAGACACGGTTGTAGATTCTCTTATCTCCCAGTCAACATTCTTTCTTCTCTGCTACGTGTTCTGTATTATTCCGTATTGTTATATAACGAGGATTCCTTTTTTCTGTTTTCTTTTCGTTCGATACTTCACCGGCGCGATACCTAATCTACGCCTATATTTATCCCGGTCGCGCCTCGATCGATCTCCGAAGAGCATATTTTTTTTCTTCAGCTTTTGTCTCTCGAGGAATTATCGTTTCTTATTATTATTGTATTTTCTTATTTTTCTCTCCTCATTTTCCCGCATTACGTTCCCATTTGTCGTATCTTCGGTCAGGTAAATACCAACAGACTCGCGTCTCGCTTCGCTACGATTAATTCTTTTTCTTTAACTTTATGCATACTTCTTTTTGGCTACGTATAGTCATCGTCGCTCGCGATAGGGAACATTACGCGAACGCAGTGCGTCGACCCGATTCGTTCGTTCGAATTTCACTCGGTAACGATGTAAAGCCTCGTGCACACCGATCGCGTTAACGGATCGATCGAGGTTTACGCGTTTATTCGAACGCGGTGTTAGGTTAGGTTGCTTACAGGTTGCTCGACAAGTTTCGTCGTTCGATAAGAAATATCAGTATCAGTTTCCTCGTTTTATTTTTGTAAAGAAGGAACTACTCTTTCACTGTGTATTGACTGTATATTTACAGTCGTCAAAGTCGAAGCGTCGTAGTATTTTTATTATTAGGTTGTTCGATAAGTCTTCCAAAATGGAGGATATATAATTTAATAAAATGTCTGTACACTCTTCATTTTCACCAAAAATGAAACGACTTTCCGATCAACCGATGTAAAAATTTCCAACACGATGAAAGAAACGACGAAACTTATCGAAGAAGCTACTATACGCTGCGTTGGAATCATAGGCGCGTGTAATGCGAGTCTCGTCGGCGGTTGGTCCCTCTCTCTCGCACTCACGCGCGAGCCCGTGGCGCGAGCGCTCGGCTCGCTCGGAACGGAGAAAAAATGCGAGGTCACGATTTGATCACTCGAAAGCGAGAATTACCGGTGCCTCGAACCCCAGGCGGGTCACGTCGGTAAGTAACTACGAATTAAGCAAACGAGCCGAGGAATATCGAGGCGTACGCGCTAAAAGCACGAAGCAGTGTTCCGCGGCGCGGCGACGACGAGCGCGGAAAAGCTCTTTGAAGCCGTACGCCGCAGTCGGCTTTGACTCCTGAACTTTAGAAGCTTTCAAGCTCGAAGGGAGGAGGGAGTGCGTGTATACGATCTAGGGCGAGGGAGAGAGGAAGAGAAATAGAGAGGGAGAGAGAGAAGAGAGAGAAGAGAGAGAAAAGGAACGGAAGACGAGAGCGATAAAACGCGACCGGGGTCTATGAAGTATTTTGCAGTACGTTTCGTTGCGCTTGCGGCTTGTTCCGCGAACGGGATAGACGAATTAAATTGCTGGATACGCGGAGCTTTTCTTTCGCGCTGGGAAATTAAGGTTGCTGGGACGCTCGCTGCGTTTTCCAAGTAATTTTTATATTTTCTCTTTTCTCTTTCAAACACACCGAACGGTTTCCCGCTACCCTCGACACGGTCGAGGATGATTCTTCTCCGAAAGAAAATTTCAAAGTTCGATTACAAAAAAGAAAGTAAGAAAAGAAAAAGAAAACAATTCGCGAAACGAAATTTTCACGTTCCTAGAGCGCTAGGCGATAATTCGCGATTATTAACTCGTTATCCGTTATTCCGGCACGCGGTTCACGGGCGGCCCGTAAGAGGATTATTCGAAATGTAATTAGAAAGCATTCATTTCCGATCTGGTGGGATTCGAGAACCTTGGGGAAAGAGGAACGTCTACTAGGGAGAATGTCCGGGAAAGTTTTCGTAACGACAAGCGGGTCGCGTTCCGTCTCCTGTATTATTGTTTCATTGTATTCGTGCATCACGGAACTCGGGATGTAATTACGTTAATTTTTTTTTTATTCTTTTTTTGCGCGCGCCCGCAATCGTAACCTCCGGAGGCCATCGAGCAAAGTTTCTCGTTAGCGGGAGACCTCGTTTCCCAAGGAGGAACGGAACCGTCCCAGACCACGCCACGTCGATAAATGTTTCCAATTCGTCTTATAACCGGAAAACACGATCCGTTGGACACAAACGGACCAACAATGGTAACGCGACGCGTTTCTGAATTTCGATAACCCGTTCACTCGACTCGTTCTGCACGTTCGATGACCGTGAGCGACCATTCGTACCGAAAACTGAATACACATCTCTCTTCGAATTTCAATCTTTTATTCCTAGATTTTTTCCAAAGCTCGAGAACAAAGCGATACCATTGTTCTTTATTTTCCCGGTTTCGTCTCGCAGAATCTCCCTGACCCGGTTTCCACCACGAATTTTGGCCCACGATGCACGCAAGATGAACCGTTTAAATCGAAACACGTTTAAAAGACGCAAATACGAGCAACTAATACACCAATACCGTTCCGCTCGAGAAAATTTCTCGCAATTAAATACTAATTAAATTTACGAAAATATCTCGTAAATCTCGTAATAAATTCCCGTGAATTACGAACCTTTTACGAACCTCCTACCGTTGAGAAACTTCGCGATAATAATTCTACCATTTCTCTTCAAAAGGTGCAACATTGAAAGACTATTGAACACCTGTGAACGATACTTGTTCACAATTCGAGCGGTCCAGGTTGTAGCTAAAAATCATTGTATACCGATTTAAGTTGTATTCGAGGTCACTCGCGTTGTCTCGCGGTAACCGTGTTCCAATTTCGAGGATGACCGCTAGCAAAGGGTCAGAGAGGTCGTTGCGTTCGTAGACCGCCATTAACGATCCTCGTGTACGTCGATGTTAGCCACGGACGCGTTTGGATCGTTGCCGTGAAGATCGAAGTAAATCAGAAGTGGAAGCTAATAAATCAACCGACACGTGATTGTTGATAGAATGGAAATAAATGGCCGCCGGTCGGGTGATTATTTGCTTTGCTCGCGTAACTCGATTGGTTCCGGTCGTCGCGGATTACAAGCCGCGAAGTTCATTTCTTCTCGACCCCTGGCACCTCCTGTGAATGAATACGGACACGATCGGGAGGGCACGGAGGGGGTACTGGGCGTCATCGTTTGACGTCGAACGATGACACTGCAATTATACGCGCTGAATTACGCAGCTCGATCTCGGCTTATCTAATTACGCGCGTCGCGTCGCGTCGACTCGCGTCGACTCGCGTCGACTCGCGCGAACCGGTCGAATTAACCGCGATTTTCGTCAACCAGCGTCCTCGTACGAGCAAATTCACGCGCGTTAAGGCGTCGCGGTGTCCGTTGATCGTTCGTTGTAAACACGATTCGATGGAGCGTCGAAAGTCCGCGAGATTATCACTGTCGAGCGTCGTTTCGGATAACGGGTTGTAAGACCGTCCCGACACTCCGTAGAGTACAGTGAATCGAGCTGGTTATTTTTGTTGCGAATTAACGCGATAGAGCGGTGCTCGAAAGTCGAGGTTACGCTCGAGAGAAAATATCGCGGTGGCGCGATTCCTTGAAAAATTAGGTTTACGATTTTAGACTCGGTGGGATTGGTGAGGGAATGATGGAGAGGTCGAGAAATTGGGAATGGAAAATTGTGGGTCGAGAAATTGGAAATTGAAAATTGTATGTCGAGGAATTGGGAATGGAAAATTGTAGGTCGAGAAATTGGTAATGGAAGATTGTAGGTCGAGAAATTGGAAATGGAAAATTGTAGGTCGAGAAATTGGAAATGGAAAATTGTAGGTCGAGAAATTGGAAGTGGAAAATTGTAGGTCCAAAAATTGGAAATGGAAAATTGTAGGTTGAGGAACTGGAAATGGAAAATTGTAGGTCGAGAAATTGGAAATGGAAAATTGTAGGTCGAGAAATTGGGAATAGAAAATTGTAGGTTCAAAAATTGGAAATGGAAAATTGTAGGTTGAGGAACTGGAAATGGAAAATTGTAGGTCGGGGAACTGGGAATGGAAAATTATAGGTCGAGGAACTGGAAGTGGAAAATTGTAGGTCGAGAAATTGGAAATGGAAAATTGTAGGTCGAGAAATTGGAAATGGAAAATTGTAGGTTGAGGAACTGGAAATGGAAAATTGTAGGTCGAGAAATTGGAAATGGAAAATTATATGTCGAGAAATTGGAAATGGAAAATTGTAGGTCGATGAACTGAAAATGGAAAATTATAGGTCGAAGAACTGAAAGTGGAAAATTGTAGGTCGAAAAATTGGTAATGGAAAATTCCGAGCATCGAATGCATCTGGCGATGGTGTGAGAGCGATGATTTATGGTTTCTCCCAATCGCGCGATACTAAGTTCTGGGAACGTTCTCGTCAAATTCAAGATACGTAGAATACGAGTGGAGAATCCCGTTAACAAATTCACGAGACTCTTTGAAAATCAAAATACACGTCTGAACACGATACGTTGCACATCGTTCCTGTTCCTTCGGAAAACTTACCACCGTGTCGACTTCGTTTCGAAGCACTCTGTATTTTTCCCGGAACGAGATTCCCTCTCTAGGGACACTCCCGCCAAAATTCGAGACGAAGTCCTCTTGGACGAATAACAGAGCGTCGAGAAAATTGGCGCGCGAGGTTCTTTAAAGATCGAAATACATTTATTTATCGAGTCGCCTCTTAGAAAATGAAAATCCTTGTCTCGACGCGATAGATTGTACCAGACCGGTCCTGTTACCTCCGGAAAAGTTACCGCCGTCTCGACTTCGTTACGAAGCGCTTTGTATTTTCTCTGAAACGTGATTCCCTCTCCAGAGGGCACTCCCGCCAAAATTCGAGACGAGCGAAGTCCTCCCGAGCGAATAACAGGGCGTCGAGAAAATTGGCGCGCGCGAGGCTCTTCAAAGATCGAAATATTATACATTTATTAACCGGATACATCGTGTTGTCGGTTTCGTTTCCCCGGAAGAGTTACTTCCGTGTAACGGTTAACTTTGTTTCGAAGCACCCTGTCGTTCCCACGGTGCTTGAACGTCGCCTTGAGTGGAAATCGCGCGTTAAACGTCCTTCGAGACTCGAAAGCTTCGAAGCGTTCTCGAGAGCCGTGTGTCGCGTCGTTACGAGTTTCCCGGACTCGTCCCAAGTCGAAGAATCGTTCGGATACAAGCTACGAGGCCTAGTTTTCCTTGGATAAATAATTATTCTATTTTCGCCAATTGTTTACCGGTCCCGCACGTTTCGCCCGAGAACCGTCCGCGCGAGTTCCTCGGCTGCGAGCGTACCCGGCGTTTCGCTTATCAATTTAGGTCGCGGTCCGCCTTTGTTTTCAACGAGTTACGTTTCCACGGTGAGGCGTGCTCCTGTCGCAATAAAACACGTTGTCGATAAACATTTGCGAGCACGCGCGGGAAAACCGATGGCGATCTCGGACCTCGCGAACCGCACCATCGAATCGATCGCTTCGTCGATCTCTCGGACTCGACGCGTGCAGAGAAACGTAGGTTCGTTCGATGAAAAATTATAGGTTTCGTACGCGTTGCACGAGGTCCGTGGGGAACTAACGTCCTTTGTAACCTTCACGGAGGAAATTAAAAAATCGAAAAATTGTTTCGAACCGTGCAGTTCCACTGTGTCGCGCTTGGGCGTTTCTGCGAGCAGTCCACAAGTCGCATCGAAGTCGACGATGAATTGAGAAGGTTCCACAAAGTGTGTAGAAAATCAAACCACTCCGTACCTTCTATGAAAATACGAACGAAGATCGACAATCCTCGAGAAATAATTTTTCCTAAATTCCGAAGTACTTTTGTACATTTTCGAGTTCCACGAGCTACACAGAGAAGTTAATGCTCGGAGAAGGTCTTCTACGAAGTCTACGGAAAATTCAAATCCTTGGAAAGTAATTCAAAAAAATTGACGATTCAACGGAAGTAGTTACGATAACAATTTCTCTTAAATTTTGTATTTCTACGAGCATTCCACGAGGCGCGTAAAAGTCGAGTCCCAGAGAAGGTCCTTCCGGTCCGAGTAACTAGAATTTTTCGTCTCCGAAATTCCCGACTTGTTTCTAATCGGTTCGATGCGTCCGGGAGTCTCTCGGTGACCGAGAACCTTTTCTCCCCGATCGATTATCGGAGACCTTTATCGGTCTCGTACGCTGATAAGGCAGCCGCGGTTCGTCGAACCTTGATTGGACGCGTCGGAAGCACGACGAACTTGGCCAGTCCGCGCAACGAGGCCCCGTCATCGCTCTAGAATCGTTCCTTTGAACTTTTCGGCTTTGACGGGCACCGGTCCAACTTCTGATCGTACAAAGCCCGCTGCTCGTAACTCACGGTACGCCGTTCGTCCGCGGCTGGGCTCGTTCCACGGACACGGAAGCGTTCGAAATTTTGGTAAATTCGAGCCCAGCCGTCCGTAGAGAGCTCCGAGACCCTCGAAACGCACGGTCGACGATTCCCCGTGGAAAAGTGAATCGAAAACGCGAAACAACATTTCCCCGTACCGGTCGTCGTTCTCGAGGAAACGAACCCCAAAGATCCCGGTGCGCGACGATGCAACGCGTCCGACCACTGCTCACCCTTTCCACTTATGGAGCGTGCAGTATACCCTATTCCAGATTTCGACTCGGTCCAATCTACTCGTACCCACAAAAAAAACAGAGACGATGGAAATTTCCTATGGTAAACAGTCGGGACCACCTCTCGAGAAAATATACAAGACGATCGAAACTTCCCGCAGAAAATACACAAGACGATGGGAACTTTCTCCAGAAACTAGACAAAACGATAGAAATTCTCCACAGGAAATACACGGTAGAAAATTTCTATAGAGAACACGGGAGGTATGTAAATAAAAGTCCAAGTAGACGCAGCGAGCAATAAACAGACCGAATTGTATTCGATCGCACGCGTCCCGGGTAAATATTCCGAGTGGATTTCCACGAAAACGGTGTCTACCGGAGAAACTTTTATTCCATATTTTCCATTCAATTTTACACGCGGAATATCCCCGTGAGACAGAGGAACCGGTTCCAGGTGACACGTGGACCGGATCGCATCGAAATCGTGGAACGTCACCGCGCACGTCTTGCGAGAACTCTTCCGCGCAATTATTACGCGCACGAGCCCTCTCGATGCTCGAGTGCATTACATCGCGCGATTATAGTCACGTGGAGTTGAATGCAGCACAGTTCGCGCCGCAGGGGCGTAGTTGCGAAACACTGAAATCAATACGGTGCATTCTCTCTCCCATTCATGACTTGTACGCGGTGTAACACACGGAACTCATTCACGGTGACCGAATGCGGAGGCGCGCGCCGAGACGGGGAGGAACGGAGGGGGTAGAACGTTGGAGGAGGGATCTTCGAGCGTCTCGATGCAAGGAGAGAAAAATTCGCAGGAAACGAAGATTCATAAATCTTGGCCGGGTTTCTTCGTCGCGCGAACGGATAAGAAACCGTGCATGCACGCGGAGCCTTCCGAGGGAAAATGGGCCACCTGAGTCCGAGCTGTTTTAAATAATGGGAAACGTTCGCTACGCGTATCTCTACGGCTTCGAGCGCGATATCGCGACCCCGCGAGTAACGGAGAACAGACGTAACAAATTGTCAATCATCGAATCGCGCAAACGTTGATGCTGGGAATGTAACAACGGTAACGATCGTAACGAGTGCAATGGGTTCGCGGATAAAGAATCGTCAATTATCGAACCGTGGAAGCGTCGAATGGAAAATATAATAACAGTGGACGGAGAGATAGAAAATGATAGGTAGAAAGGGAACCATGAGGTTACTCAGTATCGTTATTCTTACTCGAAGATACTCGAAACACTTTTACGTTGGAATTTTAACCATTAAATGGCGAGTTTGGACATAAATTTTGTCGCGTGTACGGTACGATGTAAAACCTTGTTCGATTATCGAAACATTCGTAGACGTTTCTACGACGAAAGGAGATCCAATGGGAATCTCTCCGAGTAATCGATCGAAAGACCGAATAAATTGAATGTTCGACGATAAGAAAATTCGCTGGCACCGGTCACGGTTTAACGAATGATCCGGAACGAATATCGAAACTCTCCGGAGGGGATTCCGGGACACCGTCCCGGCGAAGCGAACAAATCGCGAGCATGGTGTTCCCGAGCACCGTGGGAGGTACCACGAGGAAAGGAGACGCGAAACGGACCGATTTATATATTTATCGGACGGACAGGGACGTCGAAAGAACGGTGGGAAGGACACGCGGAATAAAAGACGACGTCGGTGTGGGGAGAGGGGGAGTATATGTAGGTCAGGGAATGAAAAGTAACGAGTCGCTCGTGACTGGATGGACGTGAATGAATGAACCCCCGAACGTTCCCCGGCAGTCTCCGAGGGAGAAAGCGCGAGGAGAGGTAAGAAACGCCGGACAAAAGCGAAGACAACCGGTCGTGGAACGAACGGGTAGAAAAAGGAGGGGACGAGGGAAAAAAGGAAACGAGGAGAGAGGAGGAAACACACCGAACAAGAGACCGAGCGAGCGGAGAAATGGGTCAGACGAGGGAGGAATAAAAAGGCACGCGTTAAGAGCGGAGCAACCGTTATTCTCTCGCGAAACACCGCGGCGCGGTATCGAGCGCGGGCGTCAGAGGAGAGAGGGGGGGGGCAGGGAGGAAGGGAAGGAAAAAAAACCCTGGAATCTCCCTTGGAGTTCTTCCCGCGGGAAAATCCTGCTAACGAACGGGGTTACGACGAGAAAGACCAACGGCCGCGATTAAACCCTCCCTGTTTGTAAACGCGTCGGGAACGTTGACTCTGCCCCGTTATAGGGAGAATTCCGCGAACGTTGCCGGTTTCGAAACGCTCGGCGCCGCTCGGTGTCGTCGGGGATGAAAAATTCGAGACGAACAACCCTACCGAAATTTCACCGGGAAATTAAAACCGAGCCCGGTCTGTAATCCCGCGACTCTGGCGAACCCTCTCCACTCGCGGCGCTTAAACCAGCCGCGTGCTATCGACTTTCTGTCGCGCGACAGTTCGGTCGATCCGCTCGAAACGCACCGGGACGTCGCCGAACGCTACTCGAGTACTCGAGACTTCTATACGGGGTGAGTCCAGAAAGAACATGTCGATCGAGACACTTCTCGCGCGAAATTTGGGTATTTGGTATGGAGGAGGATCCTTTGTGGAGAAAATTTAGAAAAATTGTGGGTAGTGTCGACCGTTTCTCGAAGCGAGTATGCCGGACTTCTATGCGGGGTGAGTCCAGGAGGAACGCATCGATCGAGACACTTCTCGCGCGAAATTTGGGCATTTGGTATGGAGGAGGACTCTTTGTGGAGAAAATTTAGAAAAATTGTGGGTAGTGTCGACCGTTTCTCGATGCGAGTATGCCGGACTTCTATGCGGGGTGAGTCTAGGAGAAACACTTCGATCGAGACACTTCTCGCGCGAAATTTGGATATTTGGTAAGGAGAAGGACTCTTTGTGGAGAAAATTTACAAAAATTATGGCAAGTATCGACAGCTTTTCGAATCGAGTATGCGCGACTTCTATGCGGGGTGAGTCCAGGAGAAACACTTCGATCGAAACATCTCGATCGAAACATCTCGATCGAAACACTTCACACGAAATTTGGGCTTTTAGAAACACGAAGAACCCTTTACCGGAGAGAAAATTAACAAAAGTCTCTACGTACGTTATCTCCTTTCTAACATTTTCTTCTCTACACCGCGCAATGTATTATTCTTCAAAGCCCTCGTTGCATCGTTGAGTCGAAACAGTAAATTCCACGTATTCGGAGTATCTTTTCCCGGAATTTCACCGATAAATTTTAATAACCTCAGCTTCGCGGGGCAACTGTGTACTCTCCGTCGACGATTCGATAATAAACATGGCGGTCGCTCGTACCGTAGAACCTTGTACTTTCGACGTTCGTAGTCCGTGGTCGTCGCGCGGCTCGTGGATCCTGTTAGCGTTCGAGAAACCGGGGAACTTGCGAGAAACTCGACGATCGAACGAATTCCACGACGGTTCGGAAACACACGGAAACGGTGAAAGACAACAGGGTAGTTGCGTGGCCCGAGGTCGGGGTAGCGGGGAACGAACGATAAGGGAGGAAGGTGAACGGAGAGGGAGAGACGGGGAACAGGTAAGTAAGAGCGAAAGAGAGATATGGGTCAGAGGATGGACCGGACGGAATATTGATCCGGCCACCTCGCGATAGTTGGCCGTGTTGCGCTATGCTCTGCCATGTTTCCTCTCTCGCTCTCGCCTACCGTATCTCCTCCCCGTGGAACGCGGATACACGGCCCCGAAGACCTCACGGTTTACCTTACATCGACGTGCTCGTGCAGTTTTTAAATCGAGCACTCCTGACGGACGAACGCCCCGCAACCGAGAACAACACCGAGAACGCGCCGACGGAACTTCCACCGAACCTCCCGCGGGGATCGGTTAATTCGATAATGGCTCTCGATAATAGCCACCGCGAACGTGACGATTTATCGCGCGGGTCGACCCGACGATCCGCCACGGTAATCGACTCGTCGTTTCTCGACACTCGAACGCTCCTTCGTCTTCCTCCTACGGGTCTTCTCGGACCCTGGAAGATATTCACGCATACGTTATTCTCAAAAATTCGGAAAAGTATCAGTTATCAATATTATCCTCGGTGTAGCTCTTCTTAGAAACTCGGAAAATTAATATCGCTCGATATCGTCGTTCGTACATCTCTTCTTAGAAATTAACAAATGTACGATTGCTCAATTATACCGTTGGTACAGTTTTCCTGGTATAGTTGAGACAATTTTCCTTGGAAATTAAAAGAAGTACGATAGTTTAATTACACGGTTGGTGCAACTTAACTTGGAAGTTGAGCTCGATGGGAGAATATTCATCGATCGAGATATTTGTGTCGGGTCAAGTCACGGGTCGGTTTAGACCCAGGCGTGGTCCCTTTCTCGATCGCCCAAACCATTCTTACAGCGAGGGTTGACAAATCGAAGGTAATGGAGATTCGTGAGCATTTGAGGATAGTAGCTCCGGGTGTATCGACTCGGATCGTAGAGAACCTCGATGAATTTTTATCGATACCGTGCGCAACGAGTTTCGATAAAGAGTGGGCGATGAAACATCGACGAAAAACAAAACGGGGGATAAGAGTATTCGCGCGCGATACAACGACGCCCGTTATGCTAAGCAGGGTGATCCTGTTGCCGGTTTGCATATTTCTGTGCTAAGTTTCCATTCCGCTGCGACAGCTCCTAACATTTGTCTCGGGACGAAACGATGATTCCCGCGAGTCGCGGACACTTCTTACGAGTTCTGATTTTAATCGCGGATTCGCGTACAATCGTAAACGCGGTGAATTCGAGTTTCGATTAAAACGCGCTCTCGGACGTGGCTCGACGTTGTAAGCGTGGTGGTTCTCCATTTTTGAAGCAACGTCTTCGAATACTCTCTCCCCGAAGGCTTTTCTTTGACAAGAGAAACGGAGTGGCTAAATAAAGCTGGTATTATCCCTCGAGCACTGATTGGATCCGTTCGCGATAAAAGCAGCCGGCTTCGAAAAGGGATGAAAATCTACCCCCTCGACCTTCGATTTCGATTATCCCTGCGAACGAAGAAATCCCGTTTAACCCTTTGGTCGCTGTCCAAGCTCGCGATCGGTCGATCGATCGAAGCTAGACCTATACGTTCGATAAACGACACGTGTCGCGAGACTCGAATCTTCGACTCCAAGTGTCTCTCAATTCCGTAAAGAATACACCGCGATTCGAACGATCGCCGAGAAGAACTATCGAGATTTCGAAGGAAAACTTCTTCAACTTTTTTGCAATCTTTCCAATTTTTTGTCAAGATTGTTAATTCGTTCGATCAAAGATACGTATGTCTCGGTTGAGACGGTACATTTGAATCGTTCTCTCTAGGCCGCGTAGTTTCAAGGTCAAGCCCCTCCCAGTTTGTCGCGCGTGGGGGTAGGCGGACCGCGATACGAGGAGACGCTGGGACTCGGGCCCAGTTTCGACCAATCACCGACCAGTATCGCGTAGTGGGTTCGCGTTCGATCGTGGACGATCAAAGACGAAGCATCGAGACGCTGAAAGTGACATAGTCGTCGCGTCGACAATCGACACTCTCTCGACGGTATCGTTACTCGTCCCGCAGTTTTTGGCAGGTTCGCGTGAACGTGTTCGCGGATGATTCGTATTTTAAGTTACACGGCATTGATTTGCGACGGTGATACCGAGCGTACGGAGGAATTTACAACTCGCCACTCGAGACGACGGTTCGCAAACATCGCGTTGCGTACAACCGCGCTAAATGTCGCGAAATGCAACGCGACTGGTTATCGTTCCGTGGATAGAACCAGAGGCCACGTCTCGACAGAGATACCACGGTGTGTCGTTTCGTAGATACACGCCTCTGTGTATCCGTGTTGACACGTAATTATCTCTGCGTGTCGGGTACACGTGTCTTTCCGCCAGCGGCGGCGGCGGCAGTGGCGGCGGCGTCGTCGTCGTTGGCTTGTTTGAATTTCGTGCGTTCGACACGACGACCAAACGATCGGTTTAACGCGGATTGAGAAACTCCTTCCCGCCGATAATGCGAATCCCGTCACGTTGGTAGCGAAGAGATCTTCGAAACGAAACTTACGGACGATCGAAGTGACGTTCAATTTCACTTCGATGGAGCTGCTCGATTCTAGGAACGAGTTCTACGAAACTGGACGATCGCTCGTTTCATTTTTGGATATTTCAAAGTTTCGGTGAACGTAAATGTAGTTCCTGAAATTTATTTTTATTTGGGAAATAGCGGCGGAGATCTCTTCCGATGGGAGGAGATCTTCTAGGGAGGTCTTCTATAATAGATCTTCTATGGTAAGAAGAGATGTAGAGTAGGTTTTCTATAAGAGATCTTCCATAGTAAGAAGAGATCTTCTATAATAGATCTTCCACGCTAGGAAGAGATCTTCTATAGTAGATTTTCTATAAGAGATATTCCATAGTAAGAAGAGATCTTCTAGAGTAGGTTTTCTACAAGAGATCTTCCATAGTAAGAAGAGATCTTCTAGAGTAGATTTTCTATAAGAGATATTCCATAATAAGAAGAGATCTTCTATAATAGATCTTCCACACTAAGAAGAAATCTTCTATAGTCTAAATCTTAATATCTTCCATACTTATAAATCTTCCATAATAGATCCTGCATAGTAAGAAAAGATCTTCTAGAGTAGCTTTCCTATAAGAGATCTTCCCTACTAAGAAGATCCCCCGATACTCTACTCAATAATCCCGCAGCTCGAACTTTATTTTCGTTTAAGATATTAACAAAGATCTCTTTGTTATCCCTTCGGAAGAAGCGATACCCAAATATTCCAAAAAGCATTTCCATCTTTAATGAGATAATTATCATCGCTGCTCTCCGTACACTTCTAAATTCCAATTCCTTATTTATAGTTTCGCAACGTTCGTTAGTTTGCGCGGAAAATTAGATTCGCCAGAGAACTTTTAACCCGATGCTCGAAGAGACGCTCGAGCGTGCTGCGACAACATTCTTAATTATTGAACATTCGTGGCCGGAGTGCAATTTCATCCGTTCGGCTCCAAGTAGGTCGCCGGGACTGGTTTTGGCGCTCTTTGTTATTTATCGCGTCACCATCGACCACGCACGCTCGAAGGACTCCGCGAAAATGTCAACCGGAATACAGACTCGAAGGAGGAGAAGGCCTTACCTCGCGATTGAAGTTCCCTCGTTTCTTTGCACGCGTCGTCAATGACGCAAACAAATCGCACGCGTGGTTCTCCGCGTTCACCAGTTTACGCTCGTCGTTACCGCGCTCCCGTCAATGATAAACGCAATCGACGCGGGAATCTTCTTTCTTTTTTTTTTCTTTTTTTTTTCTTTTTTTTTTCTCCCGCGCGCGATATGTGGGCCACGCGAGTAATGTCTATACACCGTTCTCGCCTTGTAAATTAAAATCGGTCGCCCCTCCCTACACGGCCCTGAATACTTTTTTTCCGTCGAGTTGAGAGAACAAGAAAAAATAAAAGAGTTCACGGTACGGTGAATGCGATCGAACGTTAACAATTACGCGCGAGTGACGTTTACCGAGTTCTCCCGCGAATCTGGAGAATACAAATATGATTTTTCGTACGACTCGACGAGCCTCAGTTACTGTTCGAAACGGTCGATTAAAAGTATAGTATTTTTCACAAACACGAGGTCTTCTATTGGACGATCTTTCGTCTCTTTGACGTTTTTCTTTCCGTAGTCGAACGTGATCGTAATCACGGTCGGTCGGTAATACGAGAGTTTTGCGTTACACGAGCGATTTATCGCAACTGTGTAGATTTCGTCACGAATGCAATATCGTTGCGAGAAATAATACATACGATTCCGTTTGAAATAAAACAAGAGTCGTGATTCAATTTTCGCGGCGTCTCCGTTTTGAAAAGATTTCGCGGAGTGGTCCCTTGCGTCCGTTTTGCAATTGTGTAACATTTCTATGATCGATTTCCATCGGGAGACAACGATACCACGAAGTAGCAATTTCGAGCAACGATTTCGCCGAGAACTCGTTCGAGAGCCATTTGTTCGATCGTACGATATGGCCAATAATCGATCAATAACGTCGAATCTCGAGAGTGTTTCTCCGCTCGTGGTAATTCGTTTGAAGCTTCGGCGGAAAAATTTATTCAGGAACGTGACGGGTAATTTAGCGTGTTTATGCACACGTACGCGTCTATTTCGGATTCGTTACAATATTTCGGTCAAAGGTTCAGGCTCGTTGAGTATCGTTTCCTCGAGCGACGGACATCGCGATAGTTTTTAAACGGTTAAACCACTGATTAATGGATCTACGCGACGATCGTTACTTATACGTAGATCGTGCGCATATTATTACGAATGCAAATACGAAGAAAAACATACGAGACGTATTTCATAAATAAATACAATATTATTAATATTTCACTTTGCGCCGTCGGTGCATATCTTGTGCATACGTTTTGCATACGTTCTTCGTACACGCGTACCATGCGAGTGCATAAAATACGCAATCTAATTATTACGATTCGTTTTCACGCGATTAGCGCGTAATTACGTGTTGCGTAATAGTTTTCCACGAGGGTTCGAAACGTTCAGGCTACAAGTACAGTGTTCTGGTTCAAAATGGTATTACAGTGTATCCACTATTCGAGCATATTGTTTCGGTGTTCTCGAATATACAAATATACCGTTTTGCAAGGTCGAAAAGGTTCGGTCTCTGCGTTCAACTGAAAAAATTACATTTCAATATTTTTCTACGAGTGAAATTAGTATTTTGGTATCACCCAAAATTATACTATCTTTTCACTTTGAGGTATACTATTTTAATCACAAAAAGTATACTATTTAATCTAAAAAGTGTATTTATAGTATTTTAATCTAAAAAGTATACTATGTATATTATTTTAATCTAAGAAGTATACTATTTATCCTATTTTAATCTAAAAAGTGTACTATGTATATTATTTTAATCTAAAAAGTATACTATTGATACTATTTTAATCTGAAAAGTATACTAATTATACTATTTTAATCTAAAAAGTGTACTATTGATACTATTTTAATCTGAAAAGTATACTAATTATACTATTTTAATCTAAAAAGTATACTACGTATATTATTTAAATGTGAAAAGTATACTATGTATTATATTTTAATCTAAAAAGTATACTATATATATTATTTTAATCTAAAAAGTGTACTATTTATACTATTTAAATCTAAAAAGCATACTACGTATATTATTTAAATCTAAAAAGTATACAATCGTTACTAATTCTAATCGCTTCAAAGTACACAATTTTAGAAAGTATTGGAACACTATTTTCCTTACGTTGGTGCCGCGGATGCAGCCCCGCGGAAAATGCAATATTATTTCCCGCGTCTTATCTTTTCAAGCTCGTCGGGAAGTCGAGTTTTCCATTAAGATTCGTGGAAACGCAAACGACGCGCGGCTCGATCGACTTGTCCCCGACCGTAAAGCGTAGAAATTCTTGACACTTTTCGGTGTCTGTCTGCCACCTGTCGGGCTGTCTGTCAAACGAGCGACAATCCACTCGAGTCGATTTACTGCGCGATCTTACATACCGTGGAACAGTAACAATGCTTTCGCGTCTGGCCTGTCGCCAATTCCGTCCAGGCGTTCATGCGTGTTCTCTCTCTCTCACACACATACACACACACACACACACACACACACACAAGCCACGTTTCCCTTTAAATTCTGTTCGTCTGTTTCGAGAAAAAGCGACGTCTCGCGAATCTCGTTCCGTAACGTCTCGACGAAGTTTCCAGGTTCCCAGGTTCTCCGAGCACCGCACAATTCACACAGTTTCGTGGAAACGAGACCTCGAGCTTAACGAACCCTCGAATCTCGAACGATTATTTATCCGTGGACGATTTCGAGACTCTTCTCGATCGAAAACCCGTTTCGAACGCGATTCCAAGGAAAACGGTTTCGTTTCGAGCATCGAGTATCTCCGATCGGATAACACCGAAGGAAAAGTCGTTGTAATTTGTTTCTTTCTCGAGAAGTTTTAGAACGAAGAAAAGGAGAGAAAAAAAAGAACGATCACCGAGGAAACTGAAAACGTTGTTATCCGACTTTGAACGTTGCTAATTGGTCGCCGTGTTTTTCGAGCCCTTCGAGCCGCGCGATTCCGCGCGAAGCGGTGAAGATTTGATGGTTATTGCGTTCTATTTCGCGCGAACGAGCATGTTCCCTATCCGGTGAGTTCAACTTGAAAAATTGAAATACAAATCGCCCGGAATGCATAATACGATACTTTGCATCGAGTCTGGTGAAATTTACCGCGAACAGCTTCTCGCGGAAACGGGGAAACGAAAGAATATATATCTGCAGTTTAAAGCGAGACGAGAAACAACCGGACGATTCGTTTTCCCAACAACAACAAGAACAACAATCGTGGAACTGTTGCGCGAATCAAATGGCCGCTCAAGGCCGCCAAGAAGCCATCCACGGTTGTTTGTCTTTCCCATCGCTGGAATCTCTCGACACTTGGAGCAAATCCGCGAGCACACGCTTCCCTGTTTCCCGGACAAAGTTTCCCCAACGGTTTTCCGAGATACGTGAAGCGTGACGAACTTGGACGGACCCTCGAACCTAAAGCCACGTTTCCACCGTCCGTTTTTACATTTTGTACTCGATAGCACGCTGGAGAAACAATTAAAACGTCCCGACAACCTTCTCGTGTTGAGAAGCGAGAGCACAAGTGGGAGTGTGGCTTCAGGCGAGACTTTAAGAGACAAAGACACCGCTCGAGGAATTTATTACGAAAGAATCACTGGGTAGATCTTTTGGAAATTTTTCTAGCGTGTTCACTAATCGTTGAAGACTATCCAGAAATTTTCTCGCGCGCATACGGTCGATAGTTTCTTACCGAACAGTTGTCGAACAATTCCATTCGCAAAAATGAAAATTTGTCTCTATCTTCTCCAGAATGGTATCAATGTATCCTCAGCTAAGTAATTGAAGAAGAACGATGCAAATAGGTCCTTAAGTAGGACAATTCTACCGAAACTCGAGCAATCGCGTACATAGAATAACGAATATACTTTTTCGTCGATCATCACCGATTCGAGCTGAAATCGATATTTTTTCTTTCAACAAACGTCGAACGTAATTCTCGATGTTGCTCCTACCGGTTCTCAAGTACACTCCAGTGACGTCGTACGAGGAGTAAACTGCGAGTGAAGATCCAACGAAAGAAAGAAAGAAAGAAGAAAAAAAAGAAATTGTCCAGATTATCGTGAAGGGAGAAAAACGCGAGGTCGTGGTGCACCAAAGTGCACGGGATGCAACGGTGTGCATCGAAACCGGTGCAGCGTATCGGTGAAATATCGCCACGCGGGTCCACCGACCGTGGACGACGATTCGTAGATTTCAATCTACGAAGATTGTCTGCCGTAATTGGTAGATTTCTCGTTTCCGTCTGGCGCGTTTACAACGCGTCGCGCAGACGACGAGACGGTGTACGAACACGACGAACACGGTTTAACGCTGCACGTTTCCTGTTGTCGTAGACCGGAACCAGTCCTTGTTGATTGCCCCGATCAAAACGAAACCGGATTACACACGGTCCTGGAACACCGGTCCAATTCGTCTTCCTCTCTCTAGATCGTTGAACCGATCCGACGACCAACAACGCAACCGATTAATTATTTACTTCTTGCGCGAAGAATGCACCTCGAATCGAGATATTTCGAAAGAAGTCGATTTCCACGGAAATGAATCGAGCAATTAACAGAGACTATTGTACAGTTTTTCGATTCAAATTTATTCGTTCCTCAATTGGGGAAAATCGAGATCGAAGTTTCGATTTTTTTTGGTTCATGTGGAATTATCTTTGAAATTCGAGGTACTTTTTAAGAAAGAAAGGGTGTAAGTGCAAGAAAAAATTAGGAGAAATTACGTCGTTGATTTCGGGAGGAATGATTACATTTCGGTGAGAACGTTACAATCGGTTTGAATATTTTTCCTTATTTCGTCGGTCGAAAAGTCGAAGACGAAAGTTGAGATACGATATAATGGATCAGAAATTGAGCCATTAAGATGTCATTACCGTTTGACGAACGTTTGTAAATTTTCACAGAGATCTGTCGATTCGTTCGTATACTTGCTGTTCGAAGTTGAAGCGTCGTTTTTTTTTTACAATGGAAGAAACGAGAAAACTTATTAAACAAGCTGGTATCAATCGAGACGATTCCCACGATGATTGGAATTTCCCAGTGGGAGTTTAATCGCGGAAATGAAATTATTGCATCGTAGTTTTCAACTCGGTATCATTTTTACGGATTTCCATCGGAGCGCGATCCCATTGGCGAACGATACGCGAGTCCATTCGCGGATTCGTCGCTCGTGGACGGCATAATTGAAACGTATAAACAACATTTCCAAACGGGCTTGTAACGGACAAACGAACGAATATCGACAATAGGGGAAACACCGTAATTGCTCGCCAATCGCGTCATAACGGAGTTTAGAACGATCGGGAGTTCTACTTTGGTCCGGATCATAAATTACTTTCGACGGTTGCGTTATATTTGACGAGTTTCAACGATTCGGTTGCACTGGAATCGACGTTGAAGTGTTTTCGGTGCACTTTGATTGCACCGCGGGGCCAACTCATGGATCGAATGTTCGATAACGTCGATTAATTGCCCGAATCGAGAGAAAGTCACTTTTCGAAAGCATTCGTGTTGTTTCTCGCGCAAGACGATTGCCAATTTCATTAATTTTCATAAACGATCCCCCGACTCGAAGTCGAACAATTAAATCTCTTTCGCACGATTCGTTCGGCGGTTCTTCATAAACGTGTTTCGAATTATTATTCTAATCGGAGTATCTGCAGAGGAGAAATACATTTTGTCGTGTCACGAATGTGAACAAATTGAAAATAAAATATAGAAACTCATAAGAGACGATAATCGTCGAAAATGATCGTTCGATTTCGTCCAAAATTTTAGATACTCTTCTTTCCGTTATTTCCCAGAATGTCGTCGATGTTAGTTCAATTTCGTCTTAAGTTTTCACCCCTCTTCGATTTTTATTCTACCCTGAAATATGGAAGTATTCGTAAACGAGTTTGAACGCGCGGAGAGTAAATTATAGAAACTCTGAACGAGACACGATAATCGTCGTTAACCTAGCGAAACGATGCGTTCGTAAATTGTTTGAAAATATTCGTTCCAGTGAACGAGCAACGTAACGAATATCTACGGTCTTGCGTTTTAATAGCAACTCTCGGAAGTGGCTGGAGGATTCTTTTCATCGTTGTTTTGTTACAAAAGTTCCGGCCCGTTGTTCAGAGGAGTTGCGAAATTAAGCGATTCGAAGTTTCCGCGTTGCGAAATCGTCGCGCAAACGCCATCTGGAGAAATCGGCGCGAGTCTGTCGGGACGATCGGCTTCCGTTTAAGACCTAATGCGAACAGCGTGGCGTGAACACGTGTCGGTAGAGTAATCGCGCGAGTGATGTTCGATCCGTGAACAACCATCGACGATTTCGCGATCCACTCGAGCGTTGTTCCAACTCGATCAACGCCGATCGATCATTTTTGGCGAACGCCGATCGCGTTCGCGGAAAATCGACCAACTCGAAGCCAGTCGAATCGTTGGAGAACCATGGTGAGAATATTTCATCCTGTACGATTATATTCACAATATTTCTATCCGCGGTATATTTATATTCCGTAGAATTTCGTATGATAGAATTTACTTAATTTTTCACTTATTTAATTTTTCATTTACTCAATTTTTCACTTACCAAACGATGATAATTTCGTAGTCACTTGTGCTCGGCGATCGTCAATCGTTTGTTAAGTTTCGAGACAATTTTCGACGCGAAAGTAACACTCTTGTTTCGAAAATTGTATCATCGATATAGCAATCGTGCAATTCCGTGTCTACGCGATTCTGACCGAATTTACTTATTCAATTTTTCACTTACCAAACGATGATAATTTCGTAGTCATCGGTGCTCGTCGATCGCCAATCGTTTGTTAAGTTTCGAGACAATTTTCGACGCGAAAGTAACACTCGTGTTTCGAAAATTGTATCACGAATATAGCAATCGCGCGATTCCATCTGATTTTCGTTGATTGTAATTTTGCAGGCACGCAAAGGAAAAAGTACTGTTCGAAGATCCTTCGGGATGCTCGTGAGAACTTTACCGGCTTTTCTATTCAAAACTCGCGATTTTCTGACAGCTTCGGAGAACTACGAGGAATCGCAAGAAACATTATCGTTGCGCGAAATATTGTTGCGTTTGTTGCTGAAAATAAAACTCTAGCTCAGATTCATCGAACGGTACGACAGGTAAGAGACCATTTTATCCCGGTTTCGTTCCGCGTTGTCCACATTTATCACCCACGGTGGTTAACAATTTCGAAACTGTCGCCAGAATACGCGATACCAGCGACTTTCGAGACAACGGTAATTTATATTCGTTCGCGTCCGCTAATGAGTACAAACGATTCAGAGTCTGGTTACAACGTTGCTACGTTGCTCACTGTGACGCACTTTTACCACTTTTCGTTCGCAGAGTGTCAACGTTTCGAACATTTCCCGACCGCGTTTCGAAAATATCGAAGCGTTCGATCGAGATCGGTCGCGTCGCGTCGCCATTTTCCACGAAATCGTTACCGGAAACCTGGGGCGTAAATCTCGAGTCGAATCTCGCGAAACTTATTATTTCCAATTTTTAATTTACGCGCGACGTGTCGTGAGAATTCTTCCAATACTTCAACGCAATCCTTTATCCATCCGTTCAAGGTAGAAGACGTTAAAAAAAGTTGTAGCTCGTCGACCGTGATAATCGACAACCTTCGTAATTGTATACAATTTTTTTAGCTACCCGAGTGATCGAAACGTTGAAATAAGTAAGAAAGATCGTAGCTGGTGAGAAAAGTATAGTCGAACTCGGTTACGATCGATAAAAATTCCTCCTCGATCCTGCTCTCCGTCTCGTTTAATTTTCAGTAACACGATAAAAGGAGAATAATAAAAGAAGAAATTATAATAGTGTCCACGGTTTCGTAATATCGTGAATTTCGATCTGTCTGGAAAGACACGACCTTCGAACTGTACTCGAGGTCACGGAACTGGCTGGTCTGTAACGTTCAGCGATGTTACTTCTCGTGGAGGATGTCGTCCTGGGACGTCGAGGAACTTTGGTTACCGTTCTCGCACATTTCGCGTCATTTGCTCATAAGACTTTGAAATCTCTCCTCGAGAGACAGCTCGACCGACTTCTTCGCCGTGTGCTTCTTCCCCTCGTCCTCGTTACCCTTCGAGTGACTTCGAACTTGGCTCTCGTCTACGTTCTTCTCCGAATCCTCTGTCCAGCTCGCACCTAGATCGCTCAGACACTCTACGGAGTCTTCCTCCTCGACCTCGAAAGATTCAACCTCGCTCGGAGTACCTTGGTCGTTCGGTGTTCGTCTACGTAGAATATACACCGTCTCTCGAAAATTTCGAGCACACTTCGATCTTTAAAATAAACGTACGATTTCACGCGCATACGCGAACAGTTTAGCGAAAATATACTTTAACATTGTTCGCCGTTTCGCGACTATCATTCGGGATGAAAATTGTAACTCTGTTTGGAGTTTACACGTGGAGGTACACTGTTCGTTCGAGGTTACTCGAGTCTTTAAAAATAATAGAAGAAAAAAAATGTTGAAGAAGTATTCTTCACGCGAATACAAAGCTTATGAATGAGAACTGTATTTTTCTCGAAGGTGTTTTAATTTTTTCGTTTAAAAGTACAGGATGTCTTAATATTTGCGGACGATAGTGTTCGAGGTTACTTGAACACTGTAATCGGACACTGTTCGCTTGAAATTACTCGAATCTTTAAAAATAATAGAAGAAGAAAAACGTTGAAGAAGTATTCTTGACGCGAATACGAAGCCTATCGATTAAAACTGTATTTTTCTCAAAGGTGTTTTTATTTTTCGTTTAAAAATACAAGCGGTCCCGATACAATTGCGGATGGTAGCGTGGATGTACGAAAAAGCTTTGTCTTCGTAAACATCGAGGAGGAGTGCTCGGAAGATCGGAGCGGCGTTGTACGTACCAGTTGTAGGCAACTCGACGACCATGGTCTGCATAGAGCTCTCGAGTATCGTGTCCTTCCGCTTGGACGTCACGAGGTCCTCGAAGCTGACGTCTATGTCCTCCCTTGAAGATCTCGCTCGTCGTCCAGCTCTTCGGAACGTTTCGACGTTCCTTGGTACGGTCCTTCGGCCTGTTCGCCTTGTTCAAACACAAGGAATACCTAGGATACCTCGCAGAGGCTGCAGTCGAGAGACTTCGTTCTCGCCAGCTCCTTACGTTCCTGCAAATTGTCCATGTACAGAGAACGGAGATGGCTTGCTGCGAACAGTCCCTGCCAAATGCTGCTCGCTTTGTTCGAACGAAAAATGATCTTCTACTCGTCGAGTGGCTCGAACTTTTGTGTCTCTCGCGAGCTTCTTAATCAGTATCGATACTGAACATCCCGTGAACCACTGTTTAGTTACTTCTAGACGAAGAGACGAGTATTGTACCATCTCGACTCTCCACTGACCCCTATCCTCGTCGAAGTACCACTGCTCTCGTCTCTCCGCAGGTGTTGCTAGCTCTACTCGGGAAGAAATCGATAATTGGCCATCTCTTGGGCCACTGTCGCTAACCCTCGTGTCTCTCGACCTTGAACTTGGTCCGTCCCGAGTCACCGTGGCTACCACTCCTCCCGTGAACCACTGTTTAGTTACTTCTAGACGAAGAGACGAGTGTTGTACCACCTCGACTCTCCACTGACCCCTATCCTCGTCAAAGTACCACTGCTCTCGTCTCTCCGCAGGTGTTGCTAGCTCTACTCGGGAAGAAATCGATAATTGGCCATCTCTTGGGCCACTGTCGCTAACCCTCGTGTCTCTCGGCCTTGAACTTGGTCCGTCCCGAGTCACCGTGGATACCACTCCTCCTGTGAACCACTGTTTCGTTACTCCTGACCAACAAAGCCACCTTCGAAGCCTATCTCTAGCCACTGTTCAAACCTCCTCGATTCTCTACAAATCTCCATCCTCCTCTAGCTCACATTCGTCCAGAGACACCTTAATCGGCTCACGGTTCCTCAAAATCGAAGTGTCTTCTGTAACGCGTTCAGCGACGAGAAGTGTTGAATTAAAGTGTCTCGTCGTCCGCGCTTCTCGACAACCTTTTACGGGTATCGAGATCGTTGGAAATTTAAAAGACGAATCTTCTCGATGGTGTTTAACAATGGTGTATTTATCGTAGCGTTGGCGAGAGTTGGCAAGTTGAATGTTTCGCGAAGACTGGCCACGGAACTCTTAGCCACCGAACTCTGTTTCATGTAGTCTTGTTTGTCGAACTCTTGTATTTTGTGTCGAGCTCTTGTGTCTTGTGTCTTCTAGTTTGTTTCTTTTTGGCTTGTGTCTTCCTCGGCGTGTCAACCTTTCGTTTTATATGTTCGGTTTGAAGTGTTATTGATCGAGGAATCTGGTAGGTGGACAGCTGTGTCGGAGGAAAGGGAAACCTGGAGTGGGAAAGGTTAGTTAGGAACCGAGGGTTCTTGAAAGTCAAAATTGTTAAAAATCGTAAAGATGAGAAAATTGCCTTAATAGCTATTCAGCAGACCTCCAAGAACCCAGGTACGGTTGTTAACTCGATGGTGGATTGCACGCGTGTCGAGTACGTGCTCGGTACCCGCGCTGATCCAACCATAAACGATACGGACCGCGTGGATGTTTACGTGCCGCGACATCTTCGATATCCATCGAACGTTCCCTCCGAAACGCTCTATCCTCGAATCGCGCTCGTCGATTCGATCCAGTGAGTTCGCAATTGACTCGAAATCGTTACAGTTATCGAATCTCATCTTTCGTCCTCGTTAGAGGCGAGTTTCTCTCGGTTCTCTCGCTCGAGGATAGTTCTTCGCGCGAACGGTTTCCACGCAGGAAAAATCGTTCGCCGAAGCCACGGTACAGCGTACGCCGTAAAACCGTGGTTCTCGAGGCGATTAAAAACTTTACGTTCGTGCAACACGAGCCGGCCGAGTTGTTTTTGTCAGCCCCGGCCTATTTATACGCGTCTTTTGGCAGCCACGCGGGTAACCGTCACGTGGATCCGCGCGCGTCCCGTTCGCGTTCTCCTCGCGACTCGTATTTGTGAAAAATCGTCTCTCGGAATTTCTCGACCACCCTGGCCACCCTCCGTCCACGGTGTAAAAATTGTTCACGCGGAGATACGGTGACGATTGACAAGAACGCGTCTCTCGTAACGTAAACAGTGGCCGGTTTCGTTCGTTTCCGCGTTGTCGAGGTTATAATTACGGCGACGGTGCTTAACATTCGTCATCGGTGTACGCGGAAATATCGTAAGAGCGCTTTATTTACCTCGTTGTCGAGGCTTCTCGGAACTAGCGTGATTTCGTACGGAAAATAAACGAACGTGACATTGAAATCGACGGTTGCGCGACGCTTTGGAATTCGGTGTTATACGGGGTGATCGGAGCGATACGGTCGTTCGAGAACATTGGAACGGACCAGAGGTACCGATGGAGGGAATTATTTGTTTAATCGAACGGGTAATAATTCATAGTCTCGTTACGAAGATTGTACGTTGAAGAGTTGCGTACCACCGATTCGAAGTTCGAGACTACGAGCGAGAGATATCGAGAGAGAATCGTTATTTTATTACAGAGTCGCGAAAGTATTCGAACGTCATCGAATGAAAAGTTTGACGCACGAAAAGCGAAAAGTCTTCTTAGGAATTACAAAATTATTTTATTCCCGGTAGTAACCGATGGTTTGAAACGTCTCGTGTAGACGATACTTACAAGAGAAACTTGTGACAAGATTCTTTCGATTTCGTAGTCATTGTCTTCGGTTCACGTTGGATAAGGATTGGAAAGATTAACGGTTGGATAAGGTTATTCGCTATATGTTGAAAGAAATTGCTATAAAATAACTCTGCACCTATATTTCCTCGTTATCTTTTCGTCCAAGTGTCTTACACTGAACAATCCTACGCATCCTTTGAATAAATTTTTCGATCGTATCTCGAGCGACAGTTTTCAAATGCATTCAACAGCTGCAGCGTTGCAACGCACATTGCAACGCACATTAATTGCACGCGTTTAATGCAAAGAGTGCACGGACAGTTAAAGCGATCCGTGTATTTCCAAAGGAACTTTTGCCTTACAATTGGTTAAAAAAAACAATGTGAACATTTCCACAGTGAAGACGAAATCTGCTCGGACACGCAAAATGGTCGATCGAGGATATCGGGCGCCAATCGATCCACGTGCGGTCGATCTAAGCGACATCATCATCACCACGTTGCTGCGAACAGACCGAAGAACGTTTCCTGCGAGCTGGAAATCGCAGGAGTCGCGATCCAGCGCGAAGAACACCGATCGTTTCCACGATCGAGCGACGAGATCACCGGATTGGCGCCAAATATTGAACTTCGAATCGATTTACCAAGACCGGGAGCTTTCGTTTGCGAACAAAAGCAACGGAGATCGATCCACGATCGTGGAAAATACCGCGAAGCCCTTAGAAACTGACCAATTTTATCAAGGACTTCCGTTTTCGCGATCGGTCGATGATCTTGTTCGATCTCGGGATCGATTCTCGTTTCGAGGCACTTGGATTCCTCGTAGAGCCCTCGAACGATCGATGCAACGGCGTTTCGAGCCGTGTTTTCAATATTCAACGAACGTTTAATCGTTGCGGAAATTTTTTGGAGAGTTTCGCGCGATCGATACGTATTTTTATTCCTCGCGACGAAAATAGATCTTCCTCCGCGTTTTTCAACGAGATCGCGCATCGAAGGAGAGCGTACAGTTTGCGTCTGTATGTATATATATGTATTTACACGTGTTTATATTAGACGTAATTGTCATTGGACGCGGAACGATCTCCTTGGATGTCGAATTACGATTTCGAAAGTCACCGCGACGAGTTTACGATTCCGACTGGAAGTTTTCGAGCGCTAAGAATTTCTAGCCGCACTCGTAAACCTGTCTTTTATCAAAGTGGGAGGGAGATGCCCGCTTAAATAATGTCGGGCCTAGTACGTATACGCAAGTGTTCGCGTTCGAGTTCCTTTAACTCGTAAGTTTATCCGTGAGAATTATATTTAAACGGGACAGATAAATATATAATTCGATCGAGTCTGCTAACCACACTGCGTTCGAATATTTTCCAATCGTAATGTCGAGCGAAAATGCGAATTAAGGTGTCCCTTCGACGAATATAGCTCGGATTCGCTCCGGGAAGCAGCGAGAAACGGTGAACGTAATTTTAGACAACGGATTCAATTCACTTTTAGACGTTTTATCGGATTCGAAGTTTTCAATTCCTACGACGAAATTCGTTAATTTTATCGAACAACCGCTCCGCTTTCGCTGGCCGAGCTGCTCGATTTTTATTTTACTCGATAACTCGCGAATCGAATCGTTTTTCGCTCCTTTCCTGAACTTTCATCGTTACTTGTCACGCACACGGAAGTATCGTACGTATTTTAAGTAGCGTTGGTTCAAGTTGCTTCAAAGATCGGCGAAACGTTGTCGAAAAGAAGACACAAATGTCTCTTCAAGTTTCTCGAATCGTATTCTTTGTATCGTAAAATGATTGCAGATCCAGAGTCGAGTAAAATTCGTGGCAGACGCGTTCATTGAATAAATTTAATCACTGATAAATCTTAGATACTCGGTTAAGGGCGTTCTTTTCGACGATGTTTCGCTGATCTTTCGAACAACTTCGATTAACGCTATTAAAGTATGTACAACCCTTTCATGCGCGTAACACGTTCTTTCGCATTCATAAACAATTGGATGGTATTCTGGTCCAAATACTTAACGATTATTTGTAACGAGCGTAGCGTAAGTTTGTAATCAATTATCACGACTCCATTTTTTCCCTTAAAAGACCAATTATTGACCATTTATAGCCCAATGATTCAACCGCGTGTTTATAGAAGCGATGCACATTTTCTTTCTATTTATATTGTAATATATTGATAATCTACTTCGTACTGTATTATTTCAAAGTAACTAAGGATTCAAGCGCACATATTGTAAAGAGTCCGAAAAATCAGGAACATTGTAAAGAAAATATACTTATACACGATACGGGTTTGTACGATCAGGGCCGACCCATTCCCCTGAAAGGGCACAATTTTCCATTTTCCAAAGTCTCGAACCTCTTCGATCGAGACGATTTCGTTCACGCGCGGAACGACACTTCTCCCCGAAGTTTCGAACATCACTCGCGCGAAATCATCTCGAAGCGGAGGATATTCCGCGCGTCGAACCTAACGGAGACGTTCGCTCCTCAACGCGTGTATTTTAAACCTTCGAGCAGCGATTCCAATTTCACGTAATCGCGTTGCAGTCGACGCATCCAACAACACGCGTTTCCCAATTCGAAAGTTCCGATTTAGATACCAGCGTGTAAACGAACACGGAGCGGGTAACAATTCTCCATCGTCCGTTTCGCAAGAAACGGTCACCGAGCTCATTGTTTCCAATTTAACGCGCGATATGATCCAGGTGTCAAGCTACGAGCAAAAGTACGGTACAGGTGGATGTGACTCTTTTTAAACGTAAACTTTCTAAAATATTGCAGTGTGCTAAAATTTTGCGATCGTTCGAAATAGTTTACTTGGAGAAGTATTCGATATTCAGGAAAGATTCACTCGAATAGAATTCTTCTTAAATATAGTTTTCTGAAAAATTCTGTAACAACTGACACAGTGCAATCCTTTGAAATAGTCTACCTAGAGAAGTATTCGATATTCAGGAAAGATTTACTCGAATAGAACTCTTCTTAAACATAGTATTCTGAATAATTCTATAACAGCTGATACAATCGTTCGAAATAGTCTACCTAGACAAGTATTCGATATTCAGGAAAGATCCACTCGAATAGAACTTCTCAAACACAGTTCTCTAAAAGATTCTCCAGCAACTGACCCACTGCAATCGTTCGAAACGGTATACCTAAAAAAGTATTCGATATTCAGAAAAGGGTTACACGTCCACTCGTACACTGTAAGTGTGACTCTTCTCAAACATAATTTTCCCAAACAATTACACAGTAAAATGCAATCGTCCGAAATAGTCTACAAAAGAAAATATTCCACGCCTGGAACTTCTCCGATCGTCGTTAAAAATTTCGAAAAAAGAAACGAAACGGTTCGAGATTCTCCTCGAAAGAAGAACCACGCCCGGAGTATTCACCGTTAGGATAGTTCGATTAATTCTCGCGCACAGATATCCGAAAAACTTCGCATTCCCCGTGACACGGTTCTCTCGTTATCCAATAGAGGAATTCCACGGTACCACGGTACAACGAATCAGAAACGGTTCCGCGGTCTCGCGGAGGACTCCATTCGCTGAAACTCGCACGAGATAATCGCCAAAGAGTCGTACTGTTCGGCGATCTCGACGATTGGTCGCGTTGCGAGCTGCTAGGTGCGAGCGGCGGGGTTTTCTCGCGTCTCGACGATGATGCGCGAGCGTTTCGTGGCATCGTCGAGTGACATGTCGTCCAACGCGAAACAACGATCGTCCAGTGTGGAATCGGAGAAAAAGTTGAACGAGGGGGTGGAAATCGAGGAGGAGGGGTCGAGGATGGATCGAAAGTTGTGCAAAACTTTGGACGTTCTGCTGGCAGACGTCGATAGCAACGACAACCTGTACATCGCGGTCCGTCAGGGTCTGCACAAGGTTAATCGAGTTTCTCGAAGTTCCTTGCCCCAACAGAAGAGTCCACATTCCCTGTCGAACCACGGTGTGTCGCGTGAATCGTCGATCGGCCGATTCTCCGCCATCAAGGCGTTCTTCGACTTGAACACGAGCAACGCGAACAGAAAATCCAACTCTGGTTGCAAGATGACCGCCATGGATAGACTGACCAAGACGCTGGGCCTGACGAAGAACGGCTCGTTCATCGAGAAGTCGGCCCCGAAGGGTTGTTCTTGACGTTTACTTTCCTAGTGATAATTAATTAACAAGTGTAAATAGAAAATACGGTACACAGAAATGGTTACGATTTTCGACCACGATCGTGGAATCTTCAGTTTCGATCAACGAGTAACGAGGACACATTTTTCAATCCTCCGGAGCGAATACAACGAAAGATCGTTCAACGTCTATTCCACGAACGGTGGTGAATCGAAACACGATTGGAAATCGGTGTACTTACGATCGATACTGTTTTTCACGATCGAGACGTTCGAGCATCTCGTGAGAAGGGTTCCGGAAACGCAAAAATCGGGCGATTAGGGGAGGGTTACGGAGAAGCTTTTAGGTTACGATTGTAAACGGAACGTAACCTATACGTAACGTGTGCGTAGATGAAAAATAATTTTCTCACGTAGCGTTTTTCCAACTCTCTGACGATTGATGAAATTTCTTGTCGCGCGCCCGATACAAATTCAGATTCCGAGGACCCTCGTCGGAATCGGATCTCGAAAATCGTGATTAATTCTGCCCGCGAATTTCGAGCTGCGTGTCGTTTTATTCTCTTTACGACTCTTCGAGGCACAGTCGTTGGCGCGAAACGATACAAAATGAAACGAAAGTGTGGATCGATCGAACATTTAATTACGAGACGTTGTGCCAACGATCTCTATAATTGTTCACAGTGGGTTGAAAAATGTCTCACCGTGCACACCTGGAGGGCGAAGCTGGAAAGTTTCTCGACCGTGCCCCGAAGAGTCGAAATTACGTTCGAATTAACGATCGTGACACCGAAATCTGAACCGAACGAAACATTCAATTTTACCCACTCGTTGAACAAAGCACGTTTAAAGCATTCCGGATGGAAAACCGGGCGAAGGTTCGATACACTCCTCGGTGTCTTACCCGACGCTACTCGATAACCGTTATTCATCCTACTTGTACGCTCAAAGGAGAAAAAATGGCCCCGATGGCATTTTCTATTCTCGCGTCGAGCCATTCCCGGTACAATCTCGCGCCGATTCCGATCCTCTCTCGATCCCGGCGAACGAGTCGGCCGCGACGCCCGTAAATTACAATATCCACGAATGCATTTCTCAGAAACACGAGAGCCCCGACCATAAATTTCTATCTCTTCCAGAGGAATCCACGGAGAACGATCTCGACGTCAACGACAACGCGATATCGAAGTAGCGAACTAACCGGAGCCGGAAATCCACTCACGAATCGCGAATCGGCGACCAAGAGGGGAAGTCAACGCAAAACGGGGGAACAGGACCATCAGTTTAAATTCATTTTTCTTTTTTCGTTCGTTCTTTCTTTCTTTCTTTCTTTTTTTCTTTTACGAAACGATTCCATTTTGATACTTTTATTTCTTTTTACGCAACGACGTAGCGGAACCGGTGTCGAGCGGACGGACCTCTAATCGAGAGAATTCTACTCGAGAGTGTCGCTATCGAGAGTTTTACTCTCGAATGGACACCTAACGTTATTTACACGGACTATGCGCGACCAGTTTGTCAGCTCTCCGCGCGCAATTATCGAGGCAGCAATTGTTGTCGGTCTCGATTCACGGTTCGTCGTTAACGAAGCGACAGAGAACCTCGGTCGCTCGAACAAAGGAGACAGGACACGCGAAAATCGAGTATTCGGTGTTGTTTTCGCCTCGATGTTTCCACGTTTCGCGCGAAACGCGATCGACGTGCACGATAGGAAGAAAGAATTGTACCTTCTATTTTTTTTCTTTTTTTTTCTTTCATTATTTAAGTCACGCGTTCCGTATCTTCCGGGTCGAACGATATTTCTTCCCGCGTACGACCGCCTGGCGTTACGTTCGTTTTTATTCCGTGTATAAATTTGCACCAGATTCACGGCACACTCGCCCGTTTTTTAATTCCGTATTACTCCGTGCTTTTGTTTCCGTAGTTAGCATACGTTTCTACTCGGGGTCGCGGTAGTCAAGTTTCGCGTCAAGAGGGAACGTTTCGCGTTGGTGTGTTACCTTTTTACAATGGAACGTTTCGATAACGAAGAAAGAAGATCACGTTGCGTGTTATTCTCGCGCGATAATTTCGAATGTACAGCTCATGCGCGATGGAACGGTCTCTGTTAGCATTGTTCGCGGATAATGTTCCGATTCTCGAACGCACAGAAATATTTACCGAACGGTGCCAAAACCGATGTAGCGATTGAGAATAAATACGTGTGATCCAAAGTTCGATATTTTAACGACACGCCAACAATGTTCTTACAATTCCGGTAGTTTGTATACTTCGAGACTTCGACGTCCACGAAGCAACGTTTGGATCATCGATCATCGAACTCGACACAGATCGGGTCACCGTACGATCGAACACAACCGTCAATTCATCGCGGAGTATCCACATTTCTAGATGGTCCAACTCGCGTCGATCGTCATCGATATTTATCCCGGAATAAACGAAAAATCACCAGATGGACCGATTCGCTCGAATCGGGTCGCTGGTCGACCGAACGCTACGAATTTATCACGGGGTGATAGAAAAGTCTCTAGATCCCCCTACCGCGGCGCGAATTAGGTCACTGGACGACCGGACACGGCTGGAAATTTGTCCCGGGATCGAAAGAAAAATCTCTAGATGGTCGAAGCGGCGTGGATCGGGTCGTTGTGCGCGACGATGGTCGAAAATTCGCGAGAAATCGATCTCGAAACGAATCGGGCTCGTGTATCGTTCGAAATGTCCACGACGGTTCGAAGATCTCCAAGGGAAAGAACATCGAGCCGAGGCCGGTGACTCGGTGATCTCGACGCGAGATCGTTAACGCGATTGGTCGAATCGACGACGAGTACGAGCACACCGTTGCGTAGCAGCCTTCATCCGGCACGAAGTTAACGAAGCGTTCGACGATCGATTCGAATCGACCGTTGCTAATCGCCTCATTGTCCGTTTCGTCCTCGTCGAGTTTACATCGTTCGTCGCGTACTTAAACTCGTTCGACGACGAATACATCGCAGCGTAGCGCGGTTCTTCGATCGTGCTTCTCGTGGAATATCAACGTGGAACGAACATTCCGATCGCCGGAAAACAATCAAAGAAACGATTCACGAGCGGGCGTCTTGTTAGTGCACGTGTTCGCGAACCAGACGAAGAAATCTCCAGATCGTTAACGGTTCCTTCGAATCCTAAATACTCGTGTAATTCGTTCCTCGAGCTCGATATCGCCGAAACGATACGCATCTCGAGTATTCGCAAGGAACAGGTCAACGTTGCGGACCGAAGAATGTCGAGCCACGATTACAGAACAACAAAGACCGGCAGTAGTTCGTCCGACTCGTTCGAGCAAAGGTTGTCCTTGGACTTTCAGACCCCGGATCGCTCGAGACTGTTGAAATCGAAGAGGATAGTCAGCCCAGCCGTGGAGAAGCTGATACAAAGGCTCAAGTATCTCTGTCTGGAGACTCCTCAACATTCCAAAGCACCGGTCTCCACACCGGTCGATATGTCTCCGTTGACCAGGGACAACCGATCGGACTTGGACGAGGATCTGGTCAAGTCCTGCGACTCGATCAGCAAACTGAGAGACGCTCTAGAGTCGCGTTACAACACTTGCCTCGCTCCTCGGAAGCAACGGAACACCCTGACCAACAGATGGACCATCGATCACGACGTTCTCGCGACGATGCTGGCCAAGGAGCACCAGCGTCGAGAGACCATGGACTCGCAGGACCAGGAGGAGGACGCATCCGTGAAAAGAACCTTTTTCGATTTTTCACCCGACGCATCGAATATACGGGAGTTTTCGTCGCCGTCCTACACGGTTTCACCGGACCAAACGGACAGTCCGTTGGAAAGCAACGACGACGAGATCTCCCAGCTGGAACGCAGCCTGTACGAGGTGTCCCAAGTGTTCGTAGTCTTCAAACGCGTGAACGAAACGAACGACCGTACGAGGAGACCCGAGAACGCTACGGAGAGGCAGGAGCTTCTCGGCGAGGAGATATTCAGAGAGGCCATAGACGTCAGCTTCGAGAACCTTCTGACCAACGAGCAGAAGGACATGATCCTCGAGAGCTACGTACAGAACATACTGGTCGAGTCGCCGCGAACCGATCCTCGCGACTCGAAGGAGGACGAACACTCGGAGAAGGAGACGGAAGTAGCTGTGGGGAGCTTCGGGTGTTCGGGCAGCGAGGAAAACGCGGACCGGTCGCCGAATAGTTTCTTCTCGTTGAACGTTTCGACCGCTAACGTCGACCTTGAGAACGACACCGTGGACAAGGACGATACTTCGGGAAACATCGATCTCGCGTCCAACGAGGTTACCCGGATCGATAACCCGAACGATCTCGAAGACTCGATCGTCTCCAATCCGAACTCGACCATTGGCTATCTCTGCGACTTCATCGATGCTCTTCGAAGCGACTCGTCCGAGAGCAAGTGCTCCAAGACGTCCATCTGCGAGCCAACGAACAAGATGTCCGAAGAGTCTTGCTACAGTACGTCCCGAATGTCCAATTACCATTCCATCGACAATTCGAGCATGGACAATTCGTTTCGCATCGAGGAACAGGGGGAGAAGGAGGAGAAGGAGGAGGAGGTGGAGGACGACGTTTTTATGGAGGAGAAGGAGAACACGCATCGGAAGCAGATGAACGAGTTTCGAGAGTTCCTGAGGAGGTTGAACTCCAAGGAGGAGAGGATCTCGCACGGTTTCAAGAAGGAGAAGCTCGAGAACGAATCGAGAAACGGGCGCGCATCAGGTAATCGGGCTGGAGAGCGAGACACAGGGACGAAATTTGAGAATCGCGTTGAAAGCGGAGCGAGTGGCGATCTCGATCCTCGAGCGAGGGCGTAGCCTCGCGTGCACTCGTGTACGGTGTTCGATGAAAAGGCACACCTCGTATTTTCCTTATTTTGTGGAATAACACGGAGCTTTGTAGGATTTTAGCGATTGTTCCGAGACAGTGGGATGAAAAATGTAAGAAAATAGTTCTTCGGATGTTTCTCAGCGCCGATGTCTCGCCGATACTCGCGTTTACTTGTCGCATATTTACGGTAGCACGTTGCAAAGTGGATCTCGTCTTTCGATCATTTCCATTCAACGCGCAGTTCGGTCATTGTGTGCGAGTCGGAGTCACTCCCCTCTTTCTTCCGCGGGGAAATCTTCTCAAGACCCTCCGACCCCTTGGGAGAGGTCAGGATTCGCGTGGAATTTCCCATCACGGATCCTGGCCACTAAAACCCCCATGGTGGCCCGTCTCTCGCTCCGGGGGAGGGCTTTGGGAACACCAGAAGCGCAACCTCCCCTTGAAAACTTCCCTGTGATTCTACCGCAATGTACGGAAGGTTCGTTAAAAATTGATCACGGTCCGTGAATGTTAACCGAACGATTGCTTAAAGAAAATTTACAATACTTATCGTACCGAAGGATACTCGGGAGGATGGAATACCAATTTCGTCGAATTGGAATTGGCGAAAGTTTCGTCGAATTTTTATCGACATCCAGTGATCCGTTACTGGATGATTCAACGGAGGATACGGAAGATTGGAAGTTTTTCCGGAAGCGTTGGTGTCTTCGTTGGAAATCCCGGTCAGAGAGCGCGGTGTCTCGAATGAGATAGAACAGCATCGCGCGATCTCGCGAACAAACGTTTGCACGGATTAGGAGCGAGTGTCTCGGCTCGATCGCGCGTCGCGGACAAATTCGCTTATTTCGTTTCGAGTTGCCGCTGCAATTAAAATCGGGTTCGGTAAATATTGATCTAGCCGGTCCGCGAGCAACGACAATGTTATCGCGGCTCGCTCGTCCCGTCGTATCTCACCAATTAATGCTTCGCATACATTTGCGAGCCGGCGCGAAAGTTCGCCGCGCGGTCTCTCTTTCTTCGTGGATGATTTATGGCGCGGTGCTTTATCGCGGGCCATTCTAAATGGCTGTTTGCGTGCCGCCGGTGGAGTAGTCGGGGAAGAAAGACACACCGCGGTGAGAACATTGGATCAGCCGCACCCGCGCCCGCGATCCCGCTTTTCTATCGTAGCTGGATGATAAATCGCGGGAAATCGCGGCTAACTATACTCCGTGAATTTATTATTCCTTGGAAAGTTCGCGTCGCGGGACCCGGGGGATGGATCTCTTTCCCGTGGTGTTCGCGAATATTAAATCGAAAAGATGCGCACGGTACTCGCGGACGTCTTAGGGAAACCGACGGATACTCTGGAGGGGGAATAAAATGCTATTGAATTTAATTTTACGAAGCGTATGTAATCGTTACGGAATCGTATCTCTGTAATATTGCAATGCGTGGACCTCGAGCGACGGTGAGCTCGATGGAAAATCGTTCACGATACGTAAATGGTACACTAATCGTGTACTTGATGGTAAGGTTGATGGAAGATCGTTCACGAAACGTAAATGATACACTAATCGTGTACTTGATGGTAAGGTTGATGGAAGATCGTTCACGAAACGTAAATGATACACTAATCGTGTATCCGATGGTAAGGTTGATGGAAGATCGTTCACGAAACGTAAATGGTACTTTAATCGTGTACCTGATGGTAAGGTCGATGGAAGATCGTTCGTTGAATAAAAATGGTACTTTAATCGTGTACCTGATAGCAAAGTCGATGAAACGATTCGCGAAACGAAAATTGTACTTTAATCGTGTACCCGATGGTAAGATCGTGAGTTTGGAAAACGAAAATGATACGTCGGTCGACGAATGTTGAAAATAAAAAGTATTGCGAGCGAATACGCGGAAGGTATACTCGACTAGAAACGATTGTCGTCGAGTCTTCGATATCGGTCGCTCGGTAGCTTGATCACTGACGAGTCTGTTCTGTTTTCAGGTGTCCTCTTCCCACCATCGCACAAATTGACAGTGGCAGGGGTTTTCGACGCGCGAACGGACCGGCCACGGCCGGAAGTCCTCAAACAACACTTTCTCGTCGAAGGTAGGATCGACGAGGCGGCGGCCCTTCGTATAGTCAACGATGGGGCCGCCCTGCTGCGCTCGGAGAAGACCATGATCGATATCGAGGCTCCAGTCACCGGTGAGTCGAATCTCTTCTTTCTCTCGCCTCGTCCGCGAGAGTTAACAGCTTACGGGTCTAACGTACGGGTACGCCGAGAAAGTCACTCTTCCAAATCCCGATGACACCGTAAAAACGAAAAGAAAATCTCGTACCATCGTCGCTCGCGATTCTAACGTACGGTTACTCCAAAACCGTGACTCTCTCGAACCTCGGTGACGCTAAAAAAAGAAAAGAAACTTTCGTACGAGCGTCACTCTCAACTTTAACCTACAGTTATCCCGAGACCTTGACTTTTCCAAACCCTAATGACCCCAAGAAAAGAAAAGAAAATCTCGTACGGTCGTTACTTTCGATTCGTGAGTCCCCTTACCCGACACCGTAACTTTTCCAAACCCTGTTGACGCCCAAAAAAGAAAATTACATTTCGTACGATCGTCGCTCGCAACGTTTAACCCACGGTTACCTCGAGACCTTGACTCTTCCAAGCCCCGGTGACTCCAGGAAAAGAGAAGAAAATCTCGTACCGTGATCACTTTCGATTCCAAAGTACGCTTCTTACCCCGAGACCGTGACTTTCCCAAAAAGCAAACAAAATTTCGTACGACGGTCACTCTCTACTTCGACCCACACCCAGCCCAAGATCGTGACTCCCGAGCTATAGCTAGCGACGCCGAGAAGAGAAAAGAAAATCTCGCGTCGAGTCTCGAGTTCGATCGGAGTCGGGGCTTCCGAGTTGCGGTGCATCGTCGAATCAATTTTCCGCGTCAGAAACGCGGAAGAACGTTCGTTTCTGAAAAGCGACTCGCGGCCCGCTCGAGTGGACACATTATATCGAGGCACATTAGAGCGAAAAATGTATGAAAGCTCTTGACACAGTTTCCACGTATAGCGCGCGCGCCGCGGCGAAAGAGCGATTCGTCACCTTCAGTGTGCGTTTACATGAACGATCGCACCAAGCTGGAAAGTAGTATCGACATCGCGTCGTTCGGTATCCGTGAACGAACACCACTGGGGCACGGTTGACGGACGCACGGTTGAGCGGTTCGTTTCGCCTCATCCAATAAGGGACGCGAGGATCGATTCCGCTCGTGTGGACCGGCCTTAAACTCTCGGCCAGGTAGAAACGCGGGAGGCCTCGAGCGCTTCGAAACACACCGCACGACCTACGTACCTCCTACCTTTTCTGTGTTTCGCGCGACACGGCCCACACACACACTCTCTCTTTCTCTCTCTCTCTTATTTTCCATCGCATTGTTGTTCTCCGGAGCGCGTTCCGTATTTTGGATAAACGCTCTTGGAGAACCTACCGGTGCACACGGTGCGCTCCTCTCGATCTTTCCAACCGGTGCTAGATTTTTTCCATTACAAATGGAAAATAATTTCCCGAAATTTACGCTCCCTGCGCACCTGAGTCATTTTTACAGTGTATATTTCTCGATCTTTCTACGTAGAGAGATTGTTTTCTTTTTTGGAAAATATGACAAAATAATTTCCCTAAATTTTCACCCTTTAGAACTTTTTCTTTCGAGTGCTCCGAGAAAACGTTCCAGAGTATTCTTCTCGATCTTTCTACGTAGAGAGAGAGATTGTTTTCTTTTTTGGAAAGTATGACAAAATAATTTCCCTAAATTTTCACCCTTTAGAACTTTTTCTTTTGAGTGCTCCGAGAGAACGTTACAGAGTATTCTTCTCGATCTTTCTACGTAGAGAGAGATTGTTTTCTTTTTCGGAAAGTATGACAAAATAATTTCCCTAAATTTTTACCCTCTATCACTTTTTATTTTAAGCAAGTGCTCCTAGGGGACGTCTTCTGAGAATGCAGTACACTCGATCTTCCTTTCCACGGGGTGATGGAATCTTTTCGCGTAGATAGTAAAATAATTTACCTAAAGTTTCGCTCTCTGACACTTTCTTTTTGGATAAATGGTCCTTCGGAAAGTCCCGGTTGCGTGCACTACAGATACATCGATCTTTCGCAAGACGATGATAATAGAATCTTTCCTTTCGGAAAGTAAAATAATTTACTCGATTCCTGCTCTCCGATACTTTGTATTTTAGATAAATGTTCCTATAGACAGTCCAGGTGTACTACAAATAGTAATCTTTTCTCTCGAAAAGTGAAACAATTTACCTAAATTTGCACTCTTTGAACCAGCTCTTTCCACGAGACTATTACAGAACCTTGGTTACTATTACAGAATCTTTTCTTTCCGCAAAGTATAATAAAATGCTCGCCTCGAACTTGCACCCTTCGAAGCAGTTTCTCGTCCATTTTTTCGAGCAACTAGTCACCGAGTTTCGATTCCTCGAATCGGTTGGCACTCGTTCGACGAAACGAACGCAACAACCACCGACACACGCGCCGACACACCACACCGCACCACACCACTCCCCGTTTCACCCCGAATCCTCAATTACGGGCATCAATTAGTTCCATCACGGTCGTCTTCGCGGTGTCTGCGATTGTTCTCCCGTGCACAATACCCACCAGAACACAATAACTCGGATCGATTCGATTCCGTCCTTCATCCCCACCTTTTCGCGCCGCCCTCAACCAGACGACCGGCGTCGCTTTCGAGCGGCGTAGTTATTACCTTCCGTCGACAGGCGGACGCAACTTTTATCGGGGAGGATTAATCCCCTTTTATCGCGTCGAGATCCGCTTCGTTTCATCCTCGAACCTCGCGCTCGACCGTTCGTTATTTCCACGATCGCGCTATTTTTCAACCTCGGTGTTCTTCCCCGAATCTTCGCGTCAAAGACCTCGAAGCAACGACGATCGAGAATCGAACAGTGTCGATGCATCCGCGACGGAAACACCCTTTGCGCTCGAGGGTCGATTGATTTTTCCAGAGATCGAAATAAAACGGATCCAGAGTCTCGGTAAAACGTGAAAAGACGTTCGAAAGTAACTCTACGGTTTATTTTTAATTTTATTTCCAATTTCTCGTGGTGAAGTTTCGAGGGCAAAGGATCGAGGCAATAACGTTCGAAGACACTGGAGAATCGATCCAGGGAAACGGTATTAATTGTAATAAAATATTCCTACCTTTTCCGAAAGTTTGAACGCTAGTGTTCGTAGACACTGGACACACGAAAACGGACGTTTCGATCGAATTAATCTTCCCCTCGATTCAAAGAAATATATTCCCTCCGGTCGCAAGACTCGATGATAAAATATTCCTCCGTTTCCACGAGGTTCTAATCCGAGCGACGACACAGGACTTACAGTCGGTTCGAAGATACTGGAAAGTCGACACAGGGGAACAGATGTCTCGAGGAACTAAATTTCCTCGGGTTTCGAATAAATACACTCCCCCGCCGTAATACTCGACGATAAAATATTCCACCCCCTTCCCTCGACGTCCTAATCCTAGACGCGACAGACGACTCAAAGCCGCTAGCGTTCGGAGATATTAGACATAGGAAAACAGATGTTACGAAGAATTAATCCGTTCCCTCGATTCAAAGAAATATATTCCCCCCGGTGCGAGACTCAACGGTAAAATATACCTCCCTTTTCTCGACGTCCTAATCCTAGACGCGACAGAAGACTTAAAGCCGCTAGCTCACGGAGATATTGGACAAACGAAAACGGATGTTTCGGTGAATTAATTTTCCCACGCGTTCCAAACGAATCTATTCCCTCTCCGTGGAACTCGATAACGATAAAAATACTTCTTTTCTCGAGAATCTGATCCACGAAAAAAAAAAAAAAAAGAAAAAAGAATAGAAGAGAAACCGCTAGCCGATACCAGAAACGCTAGGGAGTCGATATAGGAAAACAGACTGTCCGGAATCTCGTAGAAGAATACCGGATCGATTATCCGTACGATTTCGAAAGCTCCAATTAGCACGGATAATGGAGGTTCTATTGTAGTTATTCGGGTGGCCTGTTCGAAAGCACTCCTCCTGCCTCCCCCGTTACTCCGGTGTCGTTAAAAACTCGAACAGTCACGACGGATGGTTTCTTCCGCGATCGAAGTTAAAACGATTACGCTTCTTTGCTCGGTGGAAAACCCTCCGGGGAATCTTGGCGAAAAATCGACACGAGGGATTCGCCTGATCGCGAATCACTCATTCTCCCAGGCTCTCGTCTCCTCCTCTGACCCGGTTTTTCTCCTACGACCTCGCTCGCTACCGCCTGCTGCCGCCGCCTCGTCCATCGCGCTCGTAATTCATCTCGCCCAACCCCCTCGCTTCCCTTTCTTCGCCGGTTTCGTTGCAGATCCGCATTCGACGTCGAGACGCCTCCGTCGAGCGCAATTTCTCTCCTCCGTTGTCCCCCTTTTTCTTTTTCTTTTTTTTTTCTCCACTCGTTGCTCTCCCCCAATCTCGCGACCGCGACACGTGTGCGCCAAAAACCCTCGCGGGCGTAACGCGCGATCACGTGGCGATGCGACACGTATCACAGGAGGACGTCCGCAAACGAAACACGAATTTAGCCACTGTTTGGAGATACGAACCGGCACGGTTTGTTTGAACGAACGTCTCCCGTTCCGGGACACGGTGTATTCGTAAATAAAATTCCAAACCTAACGTCGATCCGTATACAGGACGTTCCGTGGGGGATCCACCGAAGCGATGGACAGCGAATGTAAATATTAATCCGTTATTGGTAAGGTGGTGTCGGATAGATCCCTGCTGGAATTTTACATAGGTTTTCGTCGCGGAATGAATTCAATTTACCAATTCGATTCTTTTCCTCGCACGTGACTCCAAGTATTTAAATTATTCGGGGTCCTGCAGACCTCGTCGCATACACGTTTAAACGATTCGTCGCTAAGAACGATCGAGTAGAAATGAAACTACTCCGAACGAGGAAACGAGGTCGAATACTTTATACGATTCTTTTTCATAGTTTCACGTTTACGAAACATCCTCCGCGTATGTGTTACGTTCAACCGTGTGTGTTTCTCGGTTTACGATCTACGGTGGATCCGAATCACGATCCGGAGGTTTTCGTTCCTGCTCGCGGTTCGTTCTCTCGATTTGGCATACTCTTCGAGAGACGACTCGGCCGCGAAAAATCCGCTCGATCGTTCGGGAATTATTTCACGGTGCACGCAATACGGTAATTTCGTTTTCCAGGCTGTCGCTCTGACCGTTTCAATATCGCGCTCGCGATTCGTTCGCGGACGGAGAGTCTCTAATCAAAAAGGGGCGACGGGGGGAGGATACGGGGGAGTACAAGAGGGGTACGCCCGAGGCGCCGTTAAAATTTTCCAAGCAATTCCACGGAATTGCGAAACATAACGTTCCGTCGTCGACAGTTTCGCCGTCGAGTCTCTTTATTATCCTATTTCCTTTCTATCATGAAAATTGTTATCGAGCGACCGTCGCGCGGACCTCCGTAAAGCCACTCGACCGTGGCGGACGTAAACCGGCGGCCATAAAATTATCCTTCGAATCGCTTCTTTCGAAAACGGAGAATAAAAATTTCGTTGCTCGACGGACCGATTTTCCAGCGGCGCGTCTCGAATCGAACGAGTTACGGATCTTCCCGATGAAAAGTCACCACTGTCCGTGCGTCTGAACTTGGACAATGGTATATTTATCTAGGTAATTTTCACGATGAACATCCAAAAATGGAAATTTCTAGCGCACGGTGCAATTATTTCAATTTTTACCAACGATCTACCAATTGAAAAATTACTCGCGCTACTGTATCTGAACCACGAAAATAGTTTAGTATTTATCTAGGTAACTTTTACGATGAACATCCAAAAATTTCCATTTTTGGCGCACGGTACAATTATTTCAATTTTTCCATTTTTCGTGCACAGTGTAATTATACAAATACTTTCTTTACGATTTTCCACGCGATTAATGATTCACGTTGACCCGTTCATCGAGATAACTTCCACACCGCAACCATTAGAATTTTATATTTTTCATGCGCGCTTCAAATTTTCTCTTCTGTGCGAATTTCAAATTTTCGCGTTACCTCAAATTACAGCCACGAGTCGTGCGTTGAATGTATCACGAGCAAACGGTTCGATGAACCTCCTCGTGGTAACATTTGCAATCGTGAACGCTAATTAACGTCAGGAATTTATCGAGATCAATGAAATACAATTACCGGGGTTGGCAACGCGGAAAGAAATTTAAAATAGAAACGATATCTCGGGGACAGGGGATGGGAAATCTCGATCCCAGGTTCTTCCTTAACGATCTCCCCGCGATACGTTCTTTCCTCCCTCCTCAATTTCGCGACTCCTCCTGTCGGTGTGTTATCTTAATGCACTTCCTGGAAAATGGAGAATCCCCCCCGAAGCCCCTCGGTCCGCGCAGAACGGCTCGTGGAGCAGGACCACGGGTACAATGTGGTCGCGGTGTGGACGTTGAATTATTCAGAAAATTCCCAATGGGGTAGCAGGGATGAAAGTTTCGGCGTAACTCTCGTCGAACATTAATTGAGCCTGGCCGCGGGCCGCATAAACGCGACCGTTTAATGCATAACGATCCTGTTTAAGTCATCGTCGGTGATTCGAACCTGCGTAATTCATACCCACCGTAACGCACTTATTACGCCTTCCCATAATTTCAATCAACGCTCGACGAGAAACGCACGCGTGTCACTCGAATTTCATCCACGTTGGTAACTTCGAACCTAACTAGTCGTTTCTGTTAGCTAGTAGTCCGAAGTATCCACGCTCCGAATTGTGATCGCAGAAATTTGAAACATTCACGATCGAGAAATTACTTGGAACCGAAGTGGCCTTTGCGACACCTACGACACTTTCGAATGTTACATCGTATCCTGTACGAGTGCAAATAAACCGAATCGTTTGAACGAAAGTACGACACCTGTTTAGATGCAGGATTAAGTGCTCGGAATTGCACGGTGAACTTTCTCGGAGGAAATAAACGCGTTCTCGAAAATAACGATCAGGTAATATTTATACTCGAAGAGGAAGAAACGATACCGTAGACACTCGAGATCAGAGTTTACCTACCTCCAAATAATCAAGGCGAACGAGCAGATCCGCGAACTAATTGTGATTAGAGAGATGTTTGAAGATATTCCATTCCGGATGCAAACCAGATTCTCTAACAGAATTGCCACTTCGTGTTCGCACCAGCTCGAACCGCGGAGTTGTTAATTGTCTTATTAGACGATAACGAGACAAAGTCGACGCTCGGTTAATACGCTCGGCGACTCGAGTCGCATTAACAACACGGCTACCAACCTGTCCCGGTGAAATTACACCGCGTTTTCGCGGGAAAATAGGTGTATCGGTTACCGAAACTCCTGGCAAGACGAGATCACTGTTAGAGTTTACTTTCGGAGCAGTCGGACCAGCGTTCGATGAGAACACTGTTAACAATTTCGGAAATTTTCTTCGAATTACAGTGCACGCACATCGACTTACGTTTATCGTTATTAATATTTTCTAATGTCCTCTCTGTTGAAAAATTATCACTCTCGCAAATTTTTCTCGTAACTTGGATCGGATAATCCAATGGAAAGTAGTCTAGACACACGTGAGTACTTTAAGTAAGATTTTTCATTCGTCTACTTTAAGAAATTGAAAAGATGTCTTTCCAAGTCTCTATAGTATCTACATCTTACTCTTTCCCCGAAAAAATATTCCAAGGAAGAAAATCATTTTCATCGAATCGATCACAGCGTGGCACTTGGTCCACCGAGTAAAAATGGCTCCACCCTCCTCTCGAACATGGTACTACACTCGATCCAGCTGCCATCTTTCCAGCTACTCGTGGTAGCCACATCTTACTGTTTCCCCTCTAGAAAGTATTCCGAGAAGAGAAATCATTTTCAGATCGATCACGACGCGAATGAATTTCGAGTAATTTTCCCTCGTTGTCGATCTCGAGGTTGATCGAAACGTCTGATCCAACACGATCCGCGTCTACCTCTTGGAGCAATTTTTCCCTATTGCAGTTGACGCGCGGTGCACGGAGCCACGCAACGTCACTAGTAAATCCAGGAGCTAGTGATCGGTGTAATGTCCCGAGGAAAGTGTTCTGCTCGATTATTCCTCGATACGGAACCAGCTTCTATATAGGAGGTAGCCATAAGGAAGCCCTGGAAAATGGAGGATGTTATAGGAACGATTCCCCGGTCGGTGCTACCGCGAATACAAATTTTCTTTCTTATCGCGATATATGAAACAATGTGCTCCCGCGGACCATCCCTAGGGGACTTGGAAGCTCAAAGAGAACTCGATATCGTTCCGATGGTGGGCTCGAGGATCCGAGGAGGGGGTTGAGAAGAAGCTGTCGACAAGCCTCAAAGGTTTATCGTTCCTTTCCGCTGTCATTCCAGGGTAATACGCGATACTTGATACGGAATACGTAGCTTCGTTTATTGGATTTTTCAAAGAGTCTCGACGCGGTAGGGGAATCGAGGCTTCTCCGTCGGTCGGAGCGTAGAAACTGTTTGCTCGCCGTTACGTGCGCTATCGAGAGGACCTCTCGATTAATCGGTGAGTAAATTTTTATTTTATTATTTCGATCGATCAGGAGTCGGTCGACGAACGTCCTCGGTCGAACGGAACATTGTGGTCTGGTCGTGGAACTCGTTAAGCTTCCGATCAAAATTTCAAGACTCGTCCATTTGAAATCAATCCGTAAAAGAATAATGTAATCGTCTACGAGAACCCTGACAGTTCTCGCACCGTTTTCGAAAATCCTTCGCATCTCGAGCGTTCGTTGCACTAATCGTTCTCTTCGCGAATCCAGAGATTCCAAACGCACAAGACCTTAATAATCACCGCGTTGTTTCGAAAGATTCTCCATTGTACAACCCGAGGTATTGTTACCGAGTTCCTTGTATCTGCGTTCGAGCTACGCACGCGATACATCTCGAATCGTATTTTTCCGTTTGTCTTGGCCTCGTCGCTCGTCCCGATGTTTTCCTTGGATGATTTTAATCGGTCTGCCAGGGATTTTTTGTAATATTGCCACGTCGAAATTAACGTCTCGGTTTACCCTCGAGAGAACCGGGCCGCGACGACCGTCGAAGCAATCGGTGGCTCGATGCTCGTTCCTCCAAGTTCTACGAAATAATACAATTTCCCTCGATAGTTATTTATTTATTTAATTCGAAGCACCGATCGCGTTTTCTCGTGTTCCGCCATTTGTCTCGCGAGACACGGTCCGGTACCCGATCTATTTGTCTTGGCTCCTTGTCCCCCGTTTCGACACTCTCACAATGCGTCTCCCGCTCTCGAGGACGATTATTTCGACGTCACTTGCACTGGCAAGTGTTCGAACCAGCGATCCAATATTTCATTCTCGCGAAGATTCCACCGGTGATGCAACAATCGCGTGTCTCGCGTCGACACGGTTTCCAAATTCGTGTCGAGAATTCGGTGAAAAATTCTTTGAAATTTTTATCGCGGCAATGCCCACGAACGACGAAAGATCCATTTTGAATTTTTAACGAGACTCTTTGGCCTTCTACCGCGCGATCACGAGCAATTCGATGCATCGATGATACGTATAATACAACGGATTAACATATTTTTAATCTTAACAGCGAATACATAATCGACGAGTCGCGCGTGATTTTCCTAAACGCGCAGTCTTGGACACTGTGTTCGTTATCCAATCGCGTGTTCGACTGTTTGCTTTGCGTTACTGCGCAACGATTATCCCGACGAATCGAAAGCAGGGGTATCTTCGAGAAAACCGAGTCCCATGGAAAATTAAATCTAACGCTGAGTAGAACTCGGTGGAAGAAAAAATAAGAGCACGATGTACATACGAGATTTTCTAACGACCAGCGATCAACGGATAATTTAACAATCGCCGAGAACTACCTCGTTAATGTACACTTGGTGTGAAATCACGAGCACGTGTGTACGGTTAATTTATATTTCACGAGGGATCGATCCGAAATTGTGTTTCGAAGCGAGATTGAATTCTTCTTCAAGGATTTTTGAGTATAAGATGGAAGTTGAAATATTTTCGGCGAATTAATCGTGCATCGAATCGATGTTGCGCAATTATGTTCCAAACGTGACGAAACTACCATCAATTTATGGCAACCGTAAGTTAATGTATCGTCGGAGCTGACGAATAAACGACTGACAGTTATCGGCGGTGGTGCGGACAGCTATAAACATTTTGACAGCGAGTTGCTCCCGAGTCAATAAAGAGTTCGGACGCGTTCCATAATAAATTGTGATATTTATTAAACCGTTTATTCTCGTCAGGACACGCCGCGGCGATGACAATATTTAACTAGGCGATGGGTCAAGCATTCGTTAACCTTCTCATCCGTTCAGAACCGATCCGTCAAGATTCGCTGGCTCCATTGAGGAAAAGTGTTTCGCAGGTGGCGATCGTAAATTTCTTAGATCGGTCAAACTTGACGAAACAATTTCCAATTATTCCTCGTGTCCAAAAATATCACCGACACTGATAATAGTAGCAAATATCGTGTCGGTATAATTCAATAATAGTAACCAAATTTCTCGAATTCTATATTCACGCGTAAAAAATATTTCAACCCCCGTCTACTCGAAAATCGTTAAAGAAGAATCGAATCTCGTTCGAGGATCGGTCGTAATTTCAAATCCGTTGCAAGTTTTGTACCAATTTGTTCTTAGATCGTTCAACTTCGAATTAGGAACTGTTCGAAGGGTTCGAGCGCAAGTGAAACGCGTAAACGAACCATTCGTCGTTCGAGTAGCTCGTGAAATGCACGTGTTGCTCGTCCCGGCGCACGTGTACGATACGATAATTAAATAACCACGCGTCGAGCTCCCCGAGTCTACTCGAGACGCGAAGAGACGACCGTGAACGTTAGCACGGGTTGTTGAATCGTTCGGGCAGCTCGCCTTGAAATTCGTTCACGGGGATTAATATTCCCGATCGTTTGGTCGGGCAAGGATTGGTGGCGGTCGATCTCGAAGAAAAACGTTAATTATTGGCCGGTTGCCAGCCCTCGACACGCCCGGACGCCGCGACGGCAACATTCAACGATCGATTGTTTATTTAACGTTTTAGAACGCATCACGGGATACAACCTACCGGATAATTCCCGGCGGAATAATGAGTTTCCCCAAACCGAGCCGATAAAACACGATGAGCCGAGAGATCCGCGTTACGGGCGCGGAGAACCTCGCGTCTCATTGGACACGGGACTCTGCCCTGTTTTACGTTCGGTACCGTAACTAACCGTTCGTTCTCTGTCGTTAATATTTAACGGTCGTGCAGTAAAATCTAACGCCGGCTACGAATAAAAGCGCGCCACGTTTTTCGTCGATTTCACGGTACCGGCCCGACGCGATTCCGCGCGTACTTTTCACGTCTTCGCGCCACCCGATGCTTGAAATTTTCGCGACACGTCGCTGAAATATTTCTCGACGATAAGACGAGCTCCGTTCGAGCTTTTACGTATTTTACGAGCAACGATCTCGAACTCGTCCCCGCGTACCGAGAATCCAATCGTCCGAGTTCGAATCTTTCCGCTCCGCTAAATTTCCAGCCTCCTTTTCTCGCGTACCTGGTCCACGTGGATTCCGTAAAATTTTCCAACGGTCTCCGTAACACGCGATACTCGTCCTTTAACCTTGCGGAATTTTTTCAAGTCAAGACCGACTCGATGGATACTATCGGGTCCGAACGGACCCAAGTTATTTTGTCTAGCTCGTAGACGAACGTCTTGCGTAAAAGCTCGATCGCTTTGTGAATAACTTTCTCAGTTGTCAATGAAAGCTGTACAGATGGTAGAAACGAGCATTGCGGAAATCTCTATGGGTCTAAAGAGACCCAAACGTGGCAAAGATAGGATAAAAGCGTATTTCCTGAAACAATTTCCAATCATTTCTTTCCTCTCCTCTTCCCAGAATTTTTCGCAACGAAATGATCCTTCCACATCGTTGAATAAACATCGCGTGAATTAACACTTTAAACCGGGAGTGTGTATTCTTCGCGTGGGTGATAGGTTTCTTCGAATTATGGTAACGTGGATCGATGGTAACGCGAGGGAATAAACTCGATTCTTCCGTGCGATTTAACCGGGCGGTTTCCTGCTCCAGAGTAAACGGAAAATCCTCCGGGCAACGGTACGCTCGACTTTGAACGTGGAAACTTGGAAAGCCATGACATCGCGAGATCGCGAAACAGAGATCGGAAAATCGAAGCTTTTCGCGTAGCGATAACGTCTACTCGGTGAACGCGTAATCGCGCGACGGAATCAACGAGAAAGGAACTTAATACGAGCGTTTCCGTGCCACGGGTTTAAACAGGGTGATGGAGAGGAGGGGTTAGGGTAGGGGAGGAGAAAAAAGAACCCCGTGCAATCCACGCGGTGGTCGTTAAATCGGTAATCGTGGTCGCGATCTACCGGTATTTAAAGTTTCTGCGCCATCGGCGTTAACGCGGTCCCGATTATCTGGAATTATCCCGTTGGATAATAAAGTCCGATCCGTACGTAGCGGGCACTCTCTCGCTCCCGCTCGCCGCCCTTGCACGAGACTAATTAAACGTAACCGATTAAGCGATCGGACGTAACGAGCGATACAATCGGCCGGGTCTGGTTTCTCGGTTCGTGACTCGAGGCTGAGCTCCCACCGTCACGTGGCCTAACTCTATCCTCCGACCTTGTCGATCCAAGAGGATCAAGGACACCACGGGGGTGCTGCGCAGATTCTCCAAGAAATTTTACTATCGATTCCACGGACTGGATACAACTGACAGCTTCGGATCGCCTACGGGAGCGTGTTCGCGCGAAGCGTTGCAATTTATTACTTCGGACTTGGAACTTGAAACTTGTTTATTCTTTTTTTTTTTTAATATTGCGCGGAGTCATCTTAAGGTCGCGAACATTTCTCGTCGATTGTCAAAGAAATTCTAATATCTATTCCGGAGGTCCCCTCAAAGTGTTACAAGTTTCCTGATGAGTATTACAAGGGGTTGTTCCAAGACACTGGAATCTTTTTTACGATAGTATATTTTTTCATTGGGTTTTTTCCCATGGTAGAATTTTTTAGAATTTTCCAAACTCGTAAGCCTCGAGGGAAATACTCTACGATGGCTCTTCGTTGATTCCCAACCTTGTAAAATATGCGTAAAAAAGATTCTGGAATCTATCAGAAACGAAGCTTTCGATATTGCCGGAGAAACCTAATCGAATTTCTACGTCGAAGAACAGAGGCGGAAGAGTCCCGAAGAGTAGAAGTTGAAACTCGATCCGTTTCCGAGGCAGCGAGATTTTCCCGCCGTGAAATTTTCAAATTTCCTCGTGTTTCCAGGAATTTCGTGTCCGGTCGTACCGGGGCATGAATCGCCACGAAGAGATTTCGAATTTTCGATCTCGTTTGCGATAGTTTGTGCATCCACCGCGACCGGAACGTTCGTCGGTGAATATAAAATGGTGGACGAATCCGTGGAAAAATTCTTATCGAAGGGACCGATCATTTTTTTCTATTTTTTCCCTTTCTTTCTCCTCGATGAAAGGAAAGTCTCGCGAATCGCGCGGAAATTTTCGGCCGCGTATCGATTTTGGCCCGGTTTCTCGGTCGCGGATGTACATGGAACCGTATCCCGGAAGTCGAAGCGCCTGGCAATCCGCCACGGAGTTCCAGCACGGGGTCCCTTCCGTGCCAATCCAATTCGAGGACCTTATCGCGATTCCCTTTCGATTTTCCATCCGCGTTTCGATCACTCGTGCGAACGACCGCCGCGAAACGGCTGTGCAGATACGATTCCCGCGAGAGTGCACCTCGAAAGGTTCTGTTTGCCTAACCGATTCGCCTAACAACAGTTCCGTATTAAAACGACGATCGTACGGAGCTCGAGGAGCCGAGTTTCCTTTTAATTGAAATATCGAGACGCTCGAGGAAATATTCCGAGGGTAGGAAAACATTTCTTTGTCGTATACTTGGTAGCCAATAATCGTATATTGATAACTCGAGGATCGTTGGAGTAAGTTCTATGAAAAAATTCGTGTATCGTCCTTACACATGTATTAATAAACGCGAAAAGTTTCGATCCGGTAGGTCGAGGATTTTTCATTGAAAAAAATCGAGAGAAGAGGACTAGTGGGCCAATAGGATAAAGTTTATCGGAAACAGATTTTTTACCAGTGAACAACGAACACGAACGATGATCGATAATGGAATATCTCGCTCGGTACGGTGTCCAGTGAACGCAAGATCGATTCTCGAAATTTCGAGTTACAAAGGGCCAGGTAACTCTGTCCCTTCGTATCTCGGTTTCTCGTCGCGCGAAGGGTCGCGGAGACTGCGCGCGGGAGGAATTAACGCTCCCGTTTCTCTCGTCGATTGCGCGATAAATCGCGCGATGATCCGCCGAGGACACCGTGGTCGAACTTCATTTCCTGCGCGTATCCTTATTTACGAGCGTCGGTTCCCGGCTTAAGGACGCGATAAATCTCGACTCACGGCGGCGAACTTCTCTCGGACAACTTGGTCCTACGGATTCATTCTTCAACCGCCGTTACTTCAACCCTTTGTCACAATTTTATATCGTCCACGCAATTATAGACAGTTCGGCGTAACTTTTCTTTATTTCTAATTGAATTATTTTCTTAAATTGTACACTCGATATTTATCGATACTAATGAACCGTTAAATGGACACAAAATGGACCATTCTTACTCTTCAAATGTCACCTGGTGGTCGAGTTCGAATATCGTTGAAGATATATTCAAATTTAGACTGTTACTCCAAAAAATAATTCTTTACCTTTCAACCTCGAACAAGGCCTCTACAAGAATATTTATGTACACGAATATAATCGTGAATTCTTATCCACTAACATCCATTAACTTTGGTATCGTCGATACAATTATAAACAGTTTGACGAAACTATTTTATTTCAATTAAATTGTACATTTGACATTTAACGATAGTGTAAAATTGACAATTCTTACTCTTCAAATGTCACCTGGTGAACGAGTTCAAATATCGTTAAAGATACACTCAAATCCAGAACGTTACTCCAAAAAAGATTCTTTACCTTTCAACCTTGAACAGAAACTTCCTTTCCAAGAATATTCCTGTAAATACGACGACATTGAAATTTGTCAAAAGTTAGCTCTTAGAAAAGTTCAAATATCGCCAACGACAAATTCAAATCCAGAATATTGCTCCAAAAAGAAAAAAAGATTCTTTATCTTTCAACCTCGAACAAGACCTCTCTGTGCAATACTATTCGCGTACACGAGTATAATCTCAAATTCCCATCCATTTCCACGAATTCATGTAACTTGAATAACTCTGAAATTCGTCGAAAGTCACGCAGGAAAATTGAAACGTCGTCAAGGATGAAATTCTGTCCAACTCCGGTTGACTTTCGACCGGTGATAAAAATACAAGAGTACGCGAAACGCAAATTCGTCGTTAAGTTTCCTTTTCCCCGCCCTCGCATCGGGGAGGTCGCGGAAACGTCGAAGAAAAATCCTCAGGTTGTGTTCCGTGTCGGTGTTTCGTTCTGCGCGATGTTGCGCGAGCCGGCGCACCGTGCTGTTATTAAATCACGCGTTCAATTGCAGCCGCACGATTTCCGGTACGCGATAGCGGAGTACGCGCGGCGTGCATTCGGAGCAACGATTAAGAATAATTGCCGCGAGCCGCCGTTCCATTATGCCAGCCGCGATCATTTCGCTCGATTACCATTAAACTCGTTAGTTTTAATTTCGCCCGGTCGCTCGTTCGCTCGCTCGCTCTCTCGGTCGTTCTCTCGCTAGCTCGAAGGACGAGGCGTCCAAGGTTCGGGAACGCGCGGCCACCGTTTAGAGACACTTCGCGTTTCACTGCGTCGCGCGACATTGACATTTCCCTCGGGGAATTTTTTTTCCCCTCTTTCGCTCATTTTTTTTCTCCTCTCCTTTTATTCATTTTTTTTCCCTTCTTTTTTATCCGACCTCTGCCGTTTAAAACGTAGTACCCGTTCCGAGAGCCGAAATTATTTCCACCGGAGGTTTCAGCGCCGAATATTACCACGCCCGCGATTATAATTATCGCTCGAGATACGAGCCAGTTCGCGAGATGAACGCGAACTCGGGGTTTCCTTCGGTGTTTTGAGAAGGTACGGAATTTACGCGCGAACGATCGCGATTCGTTTTCGGGAATGCAGATTCCAATTGGAACTTGGAAACCCGGAAGTGCCTTTCTTCGCGCTGTAATTGGAGCGTCGACGAAGACGCGATCCGATCGAAAAATCGAACGGAGAGACGAAGCTGCGCGAAGTGTATCTTCGGTCGCGGGTATTGTCCGCTTCTGTGTCGATTGAGCCGATAATTGAACGTTGGTTTGTACGAGTGTAACGTAATTAGAGACGTTAAATAGAGATCCAGAGAACGGTCGTTAATATTCCGTGATATCTCGAGAACGAAGATTTGGGCACAGATTTGATAATTTCAACGGTCGAGAGAAAAATACGCAATGCGATCAATGACGTGATCTCCAGGGGAGAAGACCAAAGAGGAAGTTTCTTTACTGCACGTTTGCAGGTGACGTTTCACTGGAGACTGTCGTTCACGTGCTGTGTAACCTAGAACAGAAGAATCACCGAAATCTCCGCTGGACAAATTGCAAACTGACTCTTAACTAAAAGAAAAGAAACTCCTCGTGACTTCCTAAAAAAATCAGTCCTCCAACGGAAGATTACCCAACATGGAATCTTTTCTTTTTCGTCTTTGGATTAATCGGAGAAGCGTCTTAAATACAAAAATCTTCCAAATCTTCGATAGACGAATTGGAACGCAGACTCGTTCTTAACGAAAATAATAAAAGGAAACTACATTCGATTCGAAAGAGTAGTCTTCCAAAAGAGGATCGTCTCTGCATAGAAAGTCCTCCGTTTCGATCGTTGGGTCGATCAAGAGGGTGTCTTATTAATTAGGTACAACTCGTTCTTAACCAAAATAAAAAGGAAACTACATTCGATTCGAAAGAGTAGTCTTCCAAAGGAGGATCGTCTCCGCACAGAAAGTCTTCCTTTTCGATCGTTGGATCGATCAGGAGGGGGTGTCTTATTAATTAGGTACAACGAGGAGCGGGTCGGACCATCGTCGGCGATAACTCGCTCCCTTGGGAGGAATAAATTCCTTCCGGCCTCGACGGGAAACGGTTCTCGGTAGTCCAAGAAGTTCTCGTTGCCGCGATAAATGTATATCACCGTTACCAAGCCCCTCCCTCTCCTCTCCATCGCGGTGTCGGCCCTTTTTAACCGGGCCGCAACCAGCGGAGAGGTTTTACGTAGTACGCGGTAACGCGACACGCGAGGGTGCATGTATTCCATCGTTCGCCGCGATACGCTCAACGGAGATAAGGTTTCGCGAGGGGCCGGCCAAAAGAAAGAAAGAAAGAAAGAAAGAAAGGAAGGAAGAAAGGAAGAAAGGAAGAAAGAAAAGCACGAAGAGGGCCGGGCGTGCTCTTCTCGCCTGTTCTCGCGACGTTACGTGCGCTGGAAATTAAAGGCCAGCTATCGCGCTATGCAGATATCCGCGGGGCCATCGGCTCGAGCCGCCGCGAAACGAGATTCGGGGAAAAATTGACCGGAACAAATAAATATCTCCTAACGAACGAACGTGCCTTCCCTCGTCGACCACTTGCTCGTGCATTCGCGCCCTCGTTTCCGACTCGCTCGAGAAACCAGCAGTTTAATACGAACCGGTGCAACACGAGCCACACTCGATTATCCGGAAATAATAGAGGGACCATTTTTGATCACCAGCCGGGAAACTTGGACGGTTCTTTGTCAATTTTTACTCCAGTTCTCCTCGTCGATTCAACTTACTCCAATTTCTCCCGTCGATTCCCTTACTCGAATTTCTCTCGTCGATTTTCATACTCCATTTTTCTCGTCGATTTCGAGACACCAGAATCACGGACGGAAGTATAGGAAGAAAAGTAAAGACGCGACGAATGGGGAGTACAAAATGGGAGAAGAATGGGTTTGTAAATTTATAAGAGATCGAATTCTCCAGCCGCGTTTGTTCTTCGTTTAGTTTCGAATTTCAAAGGGTCCACGGTCGGAGACGGTGAATCGTGAATCCGGTTTTTGAAAAAGTAAAGAGTCCACGGTGAAATGAATAAAAAACGTGTCGGAGGTAGGGACTTGTCTGAGGAAATAAATGACAGGAGTACGAAGTGGATTTAGTTTCGCGTTTTAAAGATTCTTCGAGATCTTTGGTTCTTTTTTTTTTGGAAAAATCAAGATTCGACTATGAGACGAACAAATAATACATCTAGGTTAGAAATCTCCCGATTGGGTAAATAACGTCGAGAATACTGAACGAAAGCAGAGTTGGATCTTGGATTTAGAGAGTATCGAATATTCGCGCTGTTTTTGTTCCGCGTTTAGTTTCAAATTTCAAAGAGTCCTCTGGTTTGTTCATCGGTGAATCGTGAATCCGGTTTTGCGAAGAGTAAAGATCCAACGATAGGATGAATAAAATATATGACACGGTCAGAAGAACCTGCCGGGGCTGAATAAAATACCACGGATACGAAGCGGGACAAGAATTAGATTTTAAATTTAAAAGACCACGGTACCGTACGCGGTGCTGTCTTCGTCCTCGGTTTTTCGTTTCAAATTTCAAATTCGAGGCGACAGCTTGCGGAAAGGGGGCGATGGGGGAGGGGGTGTCGCGTTGGCGCTCGAGCTGGATCAATTTTTGATAAACGAAAAATGAAATCGGAGCCAGCGAAGAAAATGAAGTAGAAACGAATCGCAGCTCGTGAAAAATGCAGACGAAGCGCGCTCTCGAACGCGACGGAACGAATACCGTGGAAAATTGCGACGCACGGGAAACCCGAGACAATAAAACCGACAAAGTTCTCCGCGAAACAGCCGGCGAACATCGATAACAAATGTACAAGCGACGATCCGTCTCGCTCGCCGAAGAAAAGGAAACTAGTTTCTCTTTCGAAAGTTCGATTCTCTCTCGAATTCGTAATACTCGCGAGGGTGGCTCTGGAAACCTCGTGGCAATAATTCGAGCCACGTTTCGAGAACTCGGATTACCGATCGAGGAGGGAAACTCACGGGAGGGGGGAAAATTGAAAACGGTGGAGGAAAATATTTATTTATTTACACGTGTGTACCGAACAAGTCCCAATTGTGTACACGGTAAACGCACGTGGATAACGTGGAGGTGCCTACGTGTGAAAGTTAACACCTCGCCAAGTTTCGTTTGTAATATATTGGTAATCGAATACGTTTAACACTTTGCGTAGGGTTGACGCGACTCTCGATCGGCACTTGGTTCAATTTTTATTCAAACTTGATTTCTTTGCGAGAAAAAAAAAAATTCAAATACGAATTCACGGTACGATCTACGAGCTATTTAGCAATGGAAGGAGAAATTTATTGCACGAGAGAATACGTATTTTCACCCTCGATTTCTGATTTTCCTTCATCGTTTAGGGCTAGGGACCGAGTTCCCCGACGATGATGAAACCCCGCTAAAGCTCATCGTTCGTCGACGATAATTAGAAGGATCGTTCATCCACGCGAACACCGGGCATACAGGAACGCGGAACGAAGGAACTCTTGTTTTAATTAACGAGCCAAGGAAGATACTTTGCTCGTTACCAACGCGACGATGAACTAATCGATGTTTGCCAACCGCCCCCCTCTCACCCCCGAACTCTCTGCAGAATTATAAACTAAACTCGATACACGCGCCGGTTACCGAAACGGCGTTAATGCACGATAAAATGTACACGCTCGATGGCTGTTCGATGTCCTTCGTTCGACCGGGTGCTCGATCAGCGGAAATAAATCGGTGCGCGGCCGGGAAAATCGGGAAATAAATGGAGAAATAATTTCGAGAACGGTGAGTCGTTTACGAGCGTGCTCCCTCGACGGTTTTCGAATTTCGCGAATCAATGGACAGTTGGAATCAACGACAACTCGTCGACGAAGAAATAAATAACGAGTACCCGCGACGAAATTGGTGGCGATAGTTTCGGTGATTTCGATGCCGGCAGGGCGAGGAATTCGTGTTCGACGGTCGTGATGACTTGCGAGATACGCGAACGAACTCGAGAAATTAATATTATCGACGGTTTATCGATGTCAATGGGAAGAACTCTCTGTTCGAGAAAAAACTTGTACCTTAATGCGAGGAAAGAGTAGAGAATAAAATAAACAGAGGTTCGTAGAGTTACGTGGAACGTTTAGAGAAAGTGGATGATTTATTTAAAAAATGGATAACATTGTGTATAAATAAAAGATCGAAAACGGTACGACGTCGTTCGAGGGTCGTTAACCCGAGACGAGGGTTACTCAGAGTAAGGGTTACAAAGGGGTGAGGGAGACGAGCAAAGGGTCGAGGCGAAGGAATCTATGCCGAACGCTTTCAATTAACGATGCTCATGGTAAGGAGACCTGATAACCGAACCATATTCAACCGTGGACCTAAAGAATTGTAACGAGCGCGCTTGGAAGAGTGCTTGGAGCTGCGATAAAGACGAGTGTTTCAAATGCTGGGGTTTTACATCGAAACAACAGTGTGTTTTGTTAAACTCTGGTAAGAAAGATCACTGGAGTCTAGTGTCCTCCGATCCTCCAGATTCGATGGAAAGACGAGGAGTCAATTTGTAGGTGGGGATAAGTTGAGTAAAGATAAGAAGTCAACTTGTAGGTGGATAAGTTAAGTAAAGATGAGAAGTCAACTTGTAGTTAGATACTAGAAGGTAGTGGACAATAGGATGTAGATACTTTTATAGTTGGTGATTTCCAATCAACGATGTTAAAGACACCTAGTACAAAAATAACTAGACTCTAGAGTCCTCCGATCCACCAGATTCGATAGAAAAACGAGGAGTCACCTTTTAGGTGGATAAGTTGAATAAAGATGAAAAGTTAAATAAAGACGAGAAGTCAACTTGTAGGTAGATACTAGAAGGTAGTGGATACCAAGATGTAGATACTTTTACAGTTGGCGATTTCCAATCAACGGTGTTAAAGGCAGCCAGTCCAGGTAGCTGTGAACACTGTGCACAAAACGCTCGAAAGTCACGTACGGTGTTGGCAGGGAATAAATAGCTCCGGCTTCTTTGATCTCGTACTTGGTCGGTATTTTCATCGACTTTCGTTCGCTGCGGGGAACGGTCGTGTTTTATTCGTCGCTGGCGAACAATTTCGCGCGAAACTCCGAATTGTTTGATTACGTTCTGCAGACGGTTGACTGTGGACCCGAATAAAGACGAAACGAAAGGGCGTCGGTGTGTAAAGTTCGCGAACGAAGGGGTGAGTTCGAGCCATTTCCACCAAAACCTGCCCCCAGGGTATCCCGTGGACTTTGCAGTTCGGTTCTCATCACCTGGAACCAACTCGACGAGAGATTTTCCAAAAAAGTATTGACGCGCAGTGCGCTGAAAATATCACGGGATCGTTTTTAACGGGCGAAACGAAAATATAATAATTGTACGCCTCGAGAGATTCGTTACCACAGTCGTTGAACAAATTAAACAATTTGGAGCAACCCTCGGTCTTCGAAACGAGCGAATTTTTCTTTTCAAAGAAACATTCGCACCGAAAACTATCGATCCACCATCGCTCGACTATTATTTCGAGCGAGATCGGTTCCTAAACCGTTCGTGTTTCTCCACGGAATATTTACAATCTGCAATTCTCTGTACGAGCCGATCTTCCATTACGCGCGAGCAATATTCAACACGTTGGAATTAAATTTTCACCGAACCGATAAGCGTACACGAACAAAAAAAAAACAGCTTCGTTTCTGTAAAGGTCAAGGGGTGGTGCTCGAAACTTTCGAGCTGCCGTGTACATCGCAAAATTAGTTAACTCGGGGAAAAGTAAAGCGTGCACATACAGAAATAGATAAATTTCATTTAAAATGGAGATTGAAAATCTCGTGGAGGGCATTAAGCAAATTGAACAAAAATCTGGTGCATTGAATTAGAGCAGGTTCGCGGCCCGGTGGCGTTTACGCGGCCGGTGTTTGTAAATCGAGGCGCAATCGCGGAAATCGCAACGCGTCCAATAGTTCCTCAGGTTCGCGGCCAGGTAGCCACAGGACAAAGAACACAAAGTCCACGCGCGGCCATTTAATTAAAAGCCTGCCGCCCGGTCCGCTCCAATTTCATTACCGCGGATGCTCGATTTTCGAACGACCCCCTCCTGAACTTTGGTAAGCCAACTATATACGTTTCGGGTACGGGGGAAATTTGCTCTCGAGCGCCACGATTTGTTATTAAGTGGACCGGGCTGTACTGTTTCAAACTGTGTCCCGGTAACTCGATTTTCCACCGATTTCGAAGAAAAATCGCTCCCCCGAAATCGTGACCACGTTCGAACGAATCCGATCGGAAAAATATCTCGTGGAATCCGTTCGAAATTTTCCGATCGCTCGAAAGGGAATCTAAAGATATCGTATCTTCGCGATCGTTCCTGGAGAAGAAAAAAAAAGGAAAACGGTATTTCATTCTCTCGATTCGCGTTGAATCTCGACGATCGTACTCGAAACGAAACGTTTCGATTGCGTCTCGACAATGGAAACGAATATTTCGTTCTCGCGATTGGCGATTTGTAAGTATCGGTGGATCCGTGTTGTGCGTCGACAATTTGTCCGTTCGCGATCGATAAATGATTACAGAAACAAAGCAGACCGAGGAAAAGTGAAACGGTAGACCGTGAGATTGTAAAGTAATTATTTATAGGCGCCCGGGGGACGTATCGTCCGCGGAGCCATTTGTATTCGTATCCCGAAGACGTTTCTCAGCCCGAGAAACCATCGGGTTTCAGCCCTCGCAGCGCCGTGAAATCTCGGCCGAAAGATAAATCACCGTATTCCTCGGTCCAACCCCCGACAACATAACAGCCGTATAATGATCCATAATAAGAAACGCATTTCGTCCTCGAAGGGTTTTTGATGGCGCGGTAAAATGAAGACGCGAAACGTTCTCCTCCGGGCGGCCATTACGGCCCGGTCTCGTTTAAAAATGAATGTCTTTGGGAAACGGTAAAGCGGTAATGGCTGCAAATAGTGGATCGATTTCTCTGGAAAGATCTCCATACCGGAGGGAACGTTATCCTCTTGAAAAATACTCGATATTTCAACGTAGAGTCTATAATCTTGAAACGCACAATTTCGAGAATTTCCTTCTCAACGGAACGTACCGTAAAGCTATTATAAATATTCGTACGTTTCGGGACGATATCTCCATCCATTCCAAATTATACTTCGAGAACTATGAACAAACAGTGATCCGAGCGATTCTGTCTTCTGGTCGTTCCTACATTCGACTCTGTTTTGTCTCGTCGTTCGAACGTCTCTTGTCGACTTTCCTCAATGTATGCTCTTTGTTTTCATACATTTTGCACACCTTGAATATTGATTTTGCATCGAAGTTGGGTCGTTGAGAAGTAACTCGTTGTTATTGCATCGTGTCGCGACGAAATTATACAGAGGAAACGGCATCGTGTTCCAAGAAACTGGGATATTCGGTCAGCTCGTTCGATCCTCCTTCGCGATAAACGCGGACGTAATCAGCTACCATCGCGAAGATCGCAGAATCAGCCGCGGATGCACCATGTCTCTCCAGTCATCCTGCGTTCCTCCAGCTGCAAGAAAAACCCTCGATAATCGCCCTCGGAGGACCGTCAACGAAGCCGATAGATGACCCTCGCGTGTACGTCGATTAACCGAAAGAGCCCGGGCGCGTATGCGAGCGGACGATAACACGGTATTTCGAGACCTAGGAGTAGGGACGCGGGAAAAAATACGTAAAAGGGTTTGCAGACGGCCCCGAGGGCCACGTTGACTCGCTACGAAATGGCAGCACGGTCGTTCCGAGTTTCCGCTCGATGGGGGAACAAGGTTTTTTTTTTCTCTTCGGTGGAAAATACGTCGCCGATTTCGAGAGCAATGTCACGCATCGCGGGAGGGGAATCCCCGGTGAAGACGTATATCCGAGTTCCCGTGGAGTTTCATAACGGAGTTCGCCGAACACGTGGCAATTCCATCCTCGATCGTTCGTTTCGAAATTGTCACGCGGACGCCCGAATTGGTTCCCGTTCGTACACCACGTGATTTCCTTAGTCCCCGGGGTTCGGTTCGCGTGGAAAATGTAACAGAATTCTTGGACGAAGGAAGTAATGGGGCGCAATTTGTTACCGGGGTGGTAATAAACCGTGGCAATTTCATTTTGCGTGGTTAGCTGAGAAGCTCGCGATTGAAAATTGCTCTCGGGGTCACGGAACAAAGAGTATCGGTTGCTCGGGGTCACGGAAGGGAATCTATCGGTTGCTGGAAGTCACAGAACCGAATGTATTGATCGATGGAGGTCATAGAAAGGAATGTATTGATTGCTCGAGATCGTGGAAAGGAAAGTATTGGTTGCTCGAGGTCACAGAACCGAATGTATTGATTGCTAGAGGTCATGGAAAGGAAAGTATTGATTGCTGGAGGTCATAGAAAGGAAAGTATTGATTGCTCGAGGTCACGAGATGGAAAGTATTGGTTACTCGAGGTCACAGAAGGGAATGTATTGGTTGCTCGAGGTCATAGAAAGGAAAGTATCGATTGCTCGAGGTCACAGAAAGGAAAGCATTGATTGCTCGAGGTCACAGAAAAGAAAGTATTGATTGCTCGAGGTCACAGAAAGGAAAGTATTGATTGCTCGAGGTCACAGGAAGAAAACTATTGGTTACTCGAGGTTACGGAACGAAAAATAGCGTTTGCTCGAATACGTATCGAACTGCTCGAAAGCAGTGATCGCGTTAAATGTTCCACTGCAACTGCAAACCGGTCGACCTTCGAAGGTAAAAAATGAATCCACTCGATGGAGTAATTAGAAATTCGTGAAATTTAATTCCAGGACCATTTTCAAGCGCGATTGATCGTTTCCAGCGAACGGATCAACGACGTCCCGGCTTGACAGCTAAAAATTGAGTCTCACGCCACGTGGAGGAGACGTCCACGTGCACACGAACAGCTGACGTCCGAGCGGAACCCGGGCTCGACGCGATTTTCAGCCGCTACTCGTGAATTCGTAACGTCGCACGATCGACGACCCGTCAACACGCGTTACGTTACACTCTCGATCGATCTATTTATATCGCAGACAATCGTGCTCCACCTCTTCGATGTTCCACTAACGATGCCCACGCGTTTCTATCCAATTCGCGTAACGTATCGACAAGACGGGCGCAAAGACGTTCGAGACTCTTGGAAATCGTGTCCGGATGTCACTCGAGCCTCGCTAATTCCACATATCCGGGTATCGATTGTACTTTCACGTGGTGCGTCCATCGATCGTAACATCCTTCGAAAATCAAATCGAAGGACCACCCATTCTTGGGGAACCGATTACGAAACGTTGACTGTGTTCGAACTACGATTGAAATAGTTTTATTTATTGCAATTTCTAGTACGTTCGACTACACACTTTGAACTTTGCACTGGCCTAGCGCGGTAAGAAATACGTGAACACGAAATACGAGCATACGAAATTCGAGACTCAAGAGAAGAGAATCAGTCGATACCGAGAAACAATATTTGGGAATTTCGATCGATTCTCGGTAATCCCCGTGTTTCGAGGAATCGACTACTCCGCAGCGGTTAATAATTCTTAACAATCGGGCCGCAACAGGCTAATCTTTGGATAATAGTCCGACCTTCCGAACTTCGTACAACTCTGGTAACTGGTTAACGGGCGGAGTACAAAGTTATTACGCCCTTCATAAATCGCGTGAGTTGTAAAACTTTTCACGGCTTACCGGCGTACGCGTAGAATTGCAGCCAGCTTGAGGGGGTTCGGGATTTCGAGCCTGGATCCGATCGAGAAATCGTGGCCACTTCTCAATATTCTATTATTCTCGAGATGGACGATACTTTCCGAAGAAGAATATTTTCCCAGGTAAACAGTTCGATTTACAATACCGACTACCTTTGAGATTCACGGTTACTATTATTTTTTTAATACCAAAGTAATCCATCAGAATACAGGAAAGAAGCGTGTTTTAAAAGTCACAGTGTACACACTCGTACACTCTCGCGAACACCTGGAACGCATTCACAGCTTTCGATTTCGAGATTACGGAAAATTTGGTCAGGTCCGTAGTACGAATCGGATCGTTATTTATTCGTGGACGCGCGAAGTAAAAATTCAGTTCAATCAGCGGTTACACCGAGATTGTTGTACACGAAGATTATCCCATCAGAGACGGACGCTCGCATAATCTGCGCTAAACCAGCTGCAGCTCCCGTTCCCACAAGCCTGCAGTTACATCCCTTAATCTTCTCATCCAGCGAGCGCGCGCGTTTGGTGCACGCTTGAATGTGTTTCCATGGGATTGTTCGATTTGGTTCAGAAACTTCGCTGATGCTGCATCGTTCTGTAATCCGTCTGCTCTCTTTGGGCAGAATTGTATTCCGAAAGAAAGATCGGCCGAGAGTTAAGTCGAACGGTAAGTAGGACGAATTTCCGTACAAAGGAGATTTGTAATCTGTCATTGGTCCTACTTAAGAAGCAGCACTCGTAACCAAAGTACAAAAGATACCGGAACGTGTACTTTCGTTCTACAAGGGATCCACTTGCAACGTCTCTGCAATTCTTCGGATCCTGTGAATTGGTAGTTTCTGCATACTTTTCTAACAATTTCGCTTAATCGAAGACTGACCGACGTGTCCGATCCAGTACGGGTTGAGACTACTTCCAGGGTGTTGGTTTTCCACTGTCAAGTGTAGAACTATTTCTAAGATGTTAGTTTTCCACTGTTAAGTGGAGAATTATTTTCAAGATATTAGTTTTCTTCTGTTAAGTGGGGGACTATTTCCAAGATATTTGTTTCCCCCTGTTAAGTGGGAGACTATTTCCAAGATGTTAATTTTGCACTGTTAAATTGAGGACTATATCCAAGACGTTAGTTTTCCACTGTATAAGTGTAGGATCTCCGTACTTGCGATCGTTTCATCAGAAATTGTTTTCCGTGATCTACCTTAGATTTCGTAGTCGTTGAGAAAGAGGTCAGGACTACTTCCAAGGTGTTGACTTTCCCCTGTTAAGTGTAGGACTATTTCCAAGATATTAGTTTTCCACTGTATAAGTGTAGAATCTCCATAGTTGCGATCGTTCGATCGGAAATTGTTCTCCGCGATGAACGTTAGATTTGGTAGTCGGCGGGTTACGCGCGTATAATCCGTTCGATCGTTTCCCTGTGAATACGTACGGCGAACAGTGCGTGCGTTGGAGCGCATTCAGCCGGCTTGACACGCATGCCGATGACGTGAAGACGAGGAGGCGCTGGCCGGCCGTGATCCGCGCGGACCCGCTTCCTGCTTTATCCTCCGGCGCGTAATATCAGGGACGAACGCGCGCACGAGGCGGCAATATCAATCACACGTCCGTCCATTTGTCATCCGTTAACAATGCCGAAGCGCCCGAGCAAAGGGCACTTCGCGGTGTCCACGTCGGCGGGCACTCGAAACCCCTACGGGGAAAAGTGCATGCTCGAAGATCGCGGATAGTGTGCTTTTTCTGGGTACGAACAAACGGGGGACACCCTCGCTCGGAAGCCCACGGTGTTTGTAATGGCCGAACAATAGGTTTTCGAGTGGACAACGCGCGAGCCGAGGGGAACGGGGAAACGTATATATTTTTAGACCGCGGTGGATTCTTCGAGTGGTCGCGATCGGAGTGCTCGAGCCCCGGCCCCTGCGATCGGACCCTATTATCGTGGAAATCGAAGCGTTCGGGATCGAGCTCCGCTCCCTGCACTCGAATTCCACGATCAACGGTACCGAGTACTGGAACTTTGCGTTTCAGGGTGCACTCGAATTTTGCGATACGACGTTCGAAAGTTTGCGCGCTCGTGTACGCGCGATTCGAGAGCCGTTGGATTGGGAACTCGACGCGCTCGAATTCTATCCAGAGATTGTTGCGCTGGAATTTCACGACACGGAGATCGTCGAATTTAATTTCTACGATTCGAGAACCGTCGGATTCGGAACTTAGCGCGCTCGAATCACACGATTCGATGCACTCGAATCCCGTGACTCAGATTTCCGTGCACTCGGCTCGCGCGACTCGAATATTATTACATTCGGAACTCGACGCACTCGACCAACACGGTTCGTAGACCGTTGAGTTCCGAACTCGACGCACTCGAATCGCACGATTTGGCTCTCGACGTACACGGCTCTTGCGATTTCACGTCGGTATCGAAAACGAGAGCCATTCCAATCGCACGGTTTATAAATCCCCGCACTACGATCTCGAATTTCGTCAACGTTTGTCCGAGTGCTCGCGACGGGGCTTGTTGGAACGAATCGCGCGCTATCTCTGTTCCAGGTTTCCATCAACCGGAAACTATTGCCCCGGTCGAGGGAAACCCGCGCGGACGATACTCGCGAGGAAACGCGCGAGTTACGGTCCGCTCCGTGCCCGTGGAAGTTACGTCCGACTTTTATTCCCGTTCCCCGGGGAGAAGCCCATTTTACGGGGGACAAATGTTGCTCGTTGCGCGGAATGCATCTCGGGCCGCATTATTACGCACGCAGATCCGACGGAGCCATATCCCGGCGAGAATAGAACGCGCGGGAACCACGGCTAGGAGGGAAGAACTCGGAATCGGCGCGAGCTGCATAGCTCTTACGTGGCAGTTCGCGTTTAATCCGAAAAAGCAATCCGTGCCCGCTCTAGCTCCGGCTTTTATGGGCAATTTTAACGAGCGCGATAAATCTGGATGGCGCTCCGTGTCGTTCGGGCGGACCGTAAATTACGCGGGATATTTTCCTATCGTATCATATTCGTGTACGTAGACATTTTCCTCCCGCAGTGCGAGGGATTGGAATTCCGAAACGTTCTGCGCGCACTGATACGCGTACGCTATCCCATCTTTTCTATTATCTGTTTGTTTAGTTTTTCGAAAAAATCGGAGGGGGACTCCATTCGAGATAGGTGTACCACCTATTTATTTATTTTTTCTGTAAAACCTAATCGGAAGGAACTCTGTTCGAGATGCGTGTACACTATCCTTTTTTGTATCGTCCATTTATTTATTTTTTCTAAGAAACCTAATCAGAGGGAACTTTGTTCGAGATACGTGTACACTATCCTTCTTTGTATAATCTACTTATTTATTTTTTCGAAGAAACCAAATCGGAAGGAACTCGTTCAAGACCACTTCACCCACCACGAATCGAGTAAAACTTATACTTTCGCACCGTGCCAATTAGTCTCCCTGTTTGCACGACGAGACACGGTGGGGGAAGGGGGAGGGGGTGGGGGCTAGCCAAAGTGGTATTTCCCCTTTGAATGTTTAACGCGTCTGTTCTCGCCTCGAGGGGTTTGCAGACACGGTCTCTGTGTGTATGGAATTGGAATACACCCAATCAACGCCGAGCACGAGCCGTCTGAAGGGATACTCGCAAACTTTGTGTATCCCACGGTGGAGCATCTCGACCGTTGACGCACCACGGTGTCTGAGTTGTTAAACCGCAGCTCGCGTTGCCACTGGTGGCACCGTGCCGCAATGTGACGCTGTCAGCTGCTATCGCGATCGTCTTATCTCGAACGAAGGATCGGGTGATTTGGAACCGAGCACCTTATCGACCTCGCGACATTGGGGGAAACTTAGGGCGGTAGTCAACCCCCGTCAATTGCTTCCAGCAGCTCCCCGGGTGTCGTTTTACGCGCGGAGAGTACACAGTCTGAATATTCCAAATTCGAGCATCGGATTAGCGAGCTCCCTCGCGATCCTCGATACCGATATATTTCAAACGGGATGGGGAGCACACCGTCGGAGAGAACGGTAAATTATCTTCTACCCGTAATTCCTACAATTCCAGTTAAACGGCGTGTGCAGCGACTGAACAGCAGAGCTTTTTCAAACTTTCTTTGGGTGTTTCGTCGATTGGAAAATCGAGAATATCGCGCGTTTCGTTCTCGTAGATTAAAAGAGATTAATCTTCCCGGTGCTTTTTGAAATTCCACGGTATCCGAACGTGATCGAACAGGGGGTTGCCTGAGAGCCAGAAGACGAAAGATCGAGCACGCTTAGGCCACAGATGATTCAACGAGTAGATACTTAAGGTATAAGGGTTGCGAGTAAAGGATTGAAGATACTTTTTTCAGATAATATCGATTAATTTTCCCCGGATTCTTCCGGAACCACTTTTGGTAGACCACGATCCCCGAACGCGATCGAAACAAGGGTGTTCGTGAACGCCACGGGCGAAAAGATCATCGAACAGCGTTTACGTAGCCTCCGCGAAGCGTCGCAATCTCCCCGTAACGAGCGTAAAACACGACCACGGTTGGAAAAATCTCGCAGCGAGATACGGAGGCCGTGCGCAATCTCGCGTTTCGCCCGCGAATCGTAAATCGTCGGGATCGAGTGGCGTGAGAAACAGCGGGACGATAAAAACGGGGAAACACGCGTGCTTACACGCCCGTGAGCCCCGTTACCTCGCTGTCGTTCGCTTTTTAACGACTGACATTATTAATATTTCGTGCCCGCGAGTCGGCCATCGAAACATAAATACCTGCCTCGAACCATTACCGTTATTTCTAGCGGTATTCAATATCGGCCAATACGAACATATTCGCCGTATTTTTCAATCTTTGCAAATTCTACCCGGGACAGTGACACTAGTATACTACAATATAGGTGCAGATTGGCTAATTTATACGAGCGTAACATTTTTTTCTGGGCGTACCAGTTTCTCTTCGTTACGAAATTTTATACGTAACTTTGCTCACGTTGCCTAAATATTACAGTTAACTTCCAATAGAAAGTCACGCGATGTTTTGTCGCGGTCACGGCTGACTCGTCGCAGTCACGGCTGACTCGTTGCGGTCACGGCTGACTCTTTCGTCGTACTCACGGCTGACCCTTTCGTCGTGGTCACAGCTGACTCGTCGCGGTCACAGCTGACTCTTTGGTCGAGCTCGCAGCTGGAAAGTCGGTTCTCACGACTTCCTGACGGCGACTCGTGACGACACGACCGACTTACGAGGAACTCGTTTTATCGAGGGTCGGTGATTTCTTTTCTTCACCGGCGCGCCGATAATCGTCACCGATATCGGAGAACGAGTTTCTCCTTTCCCTCGTCCGAGCAGCGACATCAAGATTCCGGTGGAAATATTCGTTCGAGGAAGCTCGTAAAAAAAAACGTATTTTAAGAATGTTTAGGGTCGTCTGGAAACCCCCTCTCTGGCAAAGATTCCAGGATTTCGCCCTCGAGGATGATCGATGGTCCGGAGAATTAAGTGTACGAGGGTAATTGGGGTGGTGCTGGTTGACCTCGTTGGACTAAAATCGCTTGTCTCGCGCAGCTGTACGGGACACGTGATACTTGCCAGGTTCTCCTTTCTTCGTTTCGAGTGCCGCGATTTTCGTAGGCTACCCTGGACATTCGATAACGAAGTTTTCCCCCGGTATCGCGAACTCGACGAAGACGCTCGATCCAGAAATATTCCAAATCGAATACGTACGATCAAAGCTCCGAATTTAATCCAGAGCAGCTCTCGTTGGAAGTTTCTAAGTATTTTCCGTAGCCTCGTGACCCGAAAGTGAATTTTCACTCTCTCGTAACTGTTCGAGACTCTCGGAAAATTATTTCAAGAACGATTCTTCTTCGATCGAATCGTCTCGCTCGAGAAAACGCGAGCACAAAGCGCGAGAACAGTTTACGAGTACTTGGCGATCGTTCCACGGAAATATTAGATTGTTCCTTTCATTTTTTTTTTCGTGAAAATGAAACACGATTTTTTTAGAGTGTACAAACGTTTTATTAAATTACACATTCTCCATTTTGGAATGACTCTCCGAACGATCGAATAGATTCCTAGGAAATTATTTCGAGAATCTTCTCTCGTTCTCCCAGATGCGATCGTAAGGGATCGAAAGCTTAGGACGTCGAAGACATCGTAGAAAATAGCCGGTCTTCGAAGCGCTCGCGAGAACACGCGACAACTCGCGAGAACTCGCGACAACGTGATCGCTATTTCGGTAACGTATCGCTGCCGAGTTCCGCGTTATTCCCGTAACGTGTTAGAGAAGTTTGCCGCATCGTGGTCGTCCGCGCGCGCGAATCGTCCGTATACGGGCGATATTAAAATCAGCGGGCGCCGTCTCGCGCGAACGAGACCGCCCGTTTCGTCGTCACAAGGGGTCACGATGAGGTCACGGTACCGAATCCGCCCTTCGGCGCGTGACTCGCTTTTCCAGTTCGTCGCCGCGTACGCCACTCCTTCGGGACCCGCTATCGCTGTAATCAACTTTGTCGCTCCGCTGTCGGGAAACAAAAACGCGACGATGAATTTAATCGCGTTGTCCCGCTGCTCTCGCGGCAACTTAACGACGAGAGGGCCAGTTTGTACGTTGACGGGGGGAAAATTGAACGATGGTAATGAAATTTTCAATTTCACCGACGTCGCTGATGTTTACTACGTCCTCCGCGACCAAACCCGACTAAACATCCCGCACGGGTTACAATTTTTATCAACACCTCGGCACACTGGTTTCTTAACGGAGTTTTTAATCGTACTCGATACTGCAACCGTGTCGACTTGTACACGGTGCAGAAGCATCCTTGTTCATTTCTCGAAAGATCAAAGTACCCTTGATTTTAATTCTCTGAAAAAAATCCCTTTGGAATCAGTTCCTCCTGTACTTCAGCGCCTGATCGACGAGTTCGTTCGTCTCGTGAGAAGTGTGTACATGTAATAAAAAGAATACGCGTTTGTAGAACACAGACGCGATTCAGATGGTCCGGAAACAATTGTCGAGACGTTGATCCTTGTTTTCATTCCCGTAGAACTATCGAAATATTCCTAAGGTGCGAAACACAAACGATGGAATCGTTCGATGAAGAAATCGATCCTTTTTTTGATTCTGGTGTTCACCATGGTAACGAATCTCATCTTCGATACTCGCGTTCAATGCTCGCGTTGATTCTTCGAAAACTCGCGTTAATTCCTACCTGTTCGGGAAAAAAACTACGCTTTTTTTTTCTCCCACCTCGACGCGACCTTTGCGCGCCAGAGAAGGAGAAAAAAGGGAAGAATATCGCAAACATCGAGGTCTCTATCTCGTTAGGTCCGAACACTCGCGTTGTCGCAATCAGGCCTCGTTCCGGGTCGTCGGGAGCCTAGTTGAGAGGGAAAAGAGCCGAAAACAGTGACGGAGAACCCCTTTAACGGTAAGGTTCGTTACCCGAGTCGCGACCCCGTTTTAATTAAATGTACACCGTAGCGCGCGCGCTCGATCGCGTGCGAAAGTGTTACACGATGTCTCTCCGCGGTATGCGTGCACGCACGCACGCACGCGATCCTTGGGGGTGGTTTTCGCGGGGGGTGTAACGGAACGGCGAGCACTGATTCCCAGTCGTGACTTTGCTAATAAATAAAACGAGAAACGGACGCCAGGGTGCGTTGAAGTTGTCCAGAGCGGAACGTTGCCTTGGAAAATCGCGAATCGTAGGCTGCGAATTAGACGAGAATTTTGATCCACCGATTTCAAGTTTCTCGTAAGATAATAATAATTATCGCACCATTGTACGAGTAATAAGTAATCTTACTCAACTTTGATACAAAAATCGTAACGCAAATCAAGGAATAAAGTAATTAGACTCTTTTCGATCGCGACACTTCTCCGGTGAGTAACGCACGTTTCGTTATTGCTTCGTTACTTTTTCAACGATCAACAAAGTTACTTTCTCCCCGGTTACTCGTCATTGTACTTTCCCAACCCTCTCCGCGGATCTCCGCATCTCTCCTCTTATTCCCAACCGAATTTCTCGTCCACTCTCCTCGACGAGAACTATCGCGATCAACGTAGACGCAAATTTTTTTCACGGTGATTCCCCCGTAGAATTCCTCGGGGTGTACTCCCGTACGGAAACACCGTACAGAGTCGCGGGGGGTCGGAGCAACCCCCGTCCAAGTCGGTACGTGAGGGAAATACGCGAGCACGTCCGTGAAACTCCTGGGCACGGTTCTCCCGGCAACAGTCATTGTGCTTAGAAGTTGCTTAAGCTAATTGTGAGAGCCGCCAAGGGAATTTCTCTTGCACGGCTAATAGCGGAGCGGAGTGGCTCTTCAGGATGCTACCGTGCTCGAGCTGATTAAGTGCGCCGTGGACCGATGTTAGGAGACGATAATTTGCATCTGGATTATGTCCTCCCTGCCCCCAAGCCCCTCGCTCGGTGCCCGTTAAACCATCGCGATGCCGATATTGTGTCTCGACCTCTCGATGACGATAAACTCGGCCGAACGATGCATCGTCGAGCCAACCGTGGAAGAATATCCACGTTGGAAGTTTCGTAGCGAGCGATACTGAGCGAATTTTACAACGGAAACGAGAAACAATTAATTGAAACGCTATATTTTCTGGAACTGGAACGGTTTTTTTTATATTTTCGGAACGTTCCTAGGCGGTAGTCGGAGGTATCGGTCCCTTTCGAATAACGTAGGAATTTTATTTAAGTAAGTTATCGATGGTTATACAACAAAGGTGAATACAGTTCTAGGATAGAAATCTATTGAATGATGTAGTTGTGGGAACAAAATATTAACGAAACGCACCATTAACCCTTTGAACTCGAGAGGAGATCATCGGTCCCCACTTAATTCGGTGTACTATTTTCCATCCGGGAAAACTTCGTGATTTGGAATTCAAATTGGAATTGAAATATTACGTTCTCGTAGAGTGTAAACGCATGTATGCGAAGTATAGAAAAATGTTCCATTCCGGATGAATTTTACCACTTAAAGAATTTTCTCGAGGTGTCGTTTTCTGGTAGCAAAGAAGCTTCGAGTGCAAAGGGTTAGTAACTATGCTAACTACGCTCGCTACGCTGACTCCGCTGACTACGTTGACTGCGCTGACCACGCTGACCGCGGTGACCACGCTGACCACGCTGACCACACTGACTACACTGTTTCTTCGCGACACGACGCGCTTCGACGATTTTCCAACGACTTGATTGCCAATAACTGCCAATGACTCCCCTAAACGCTCTTCTTTCGCACCTTGTATCCTCACACGCGTTCTAACCCTTAATCTCTGTCACTCAATGCGTCTGGTCACGTACGCCGAAAATTTTCTAGTACAGTTTTCTAGTACAGCAATAGTAAAGTTTAATTCTACGCGAAACGAAAACGAGGAATAATCAAACGATTGGGAATAATATTCCAAGTACCGTATTTGATAAATAAATCTCAATTTCGATCGAAATTGTATACGTTCGAGAACCGGGAATAATTTAATAATCCAAGTTTCTATACTCGGTAAACGATTGATTGAAATTATACACAATTGAAAGTAATCGCTGGAAATGATATTTGAATTTTCTGTGCGCGACGAAGTCACCGTATCGCGGAACGGAAACGTAGATTCCACTTGGAACGAAAATAGTGCAACTTACGGAACGATTTCAGTCTCCCGCGGTATATTTAGCGACATTGTTCAAAGGTGCCCGTGGTATCGATATACTTGAAGCGTTCAATTCGGAGTAATGATATTACCGGGTTAATTTCGCACCGAGAATAAGTAATAACGGAAATAATATTTCGGTTTTCTCGACTCGACGGTATCGTTCGGTGGCAAAGTGTCGGTCTGCTCGATATTATACGCATTTCGAGTAACAAAGTTACCGCGTCGCGGGCAACGGAAGTCCGTTTCGTTCGAAATGGAAATAAGGAATAAATAATACTCGGATGGTTCGTCACAGGGGTGGTTCGGTGGGTAGCCGACGTATCGATTGATTTCAAATCGTACGTATTTCGATGGAACGGAGTTACACGAACCGTTTGAATTTTATTCGAAAGTAAAATAAGGAAGAAACGACGGAAATAATATTTCGCTCGGTCTGCGGTGTGCGTGGTTGTACGAGGCGGTAACCACCGTATCGATTGGTTCGAAATTATACATATTTCGAATAATGAAGTTAGCGTATCGCGGAACGGACACGACGGATATACGGGTTAACTGCGCCACCGTGACCTGGATGTTTAGAGCGTCGCGATGCACCGTTACGGCGGAACGTGTCCGGAATGCGTTCGCACGGGCAGTGTTTCGAAACGCGTCGGAGGGAGCTGATCCCGATGAGCGCATCGAAGAGAAAACGAGAGAGGACCGGGGCTTACCGATTCTACTCTTTTTAAGGGTACGTGGTGTTCACCTAACCCATCGAACTACGTTGTACAACCGTTCGTTTAAAATTCCGCGCTCGTACCGTACGCCGGAACAAAAACTTCTTACCCGCGACTCGTTTCGCGTAAAAACGTTCGTTTAATTACAATTTTTCCGCTCGCGTTACGGTCTTTCTCGGCGTCGAATTTCACCGTTACCAAGAATACACGCAACGTTGCCCGATGATTTAATTCCGTTTCCATTACCCCCCCGCTAATTGAAGATTCTTTAACAGTCGCGTACGCGAACGTTGAAAGAAACTTGAAAAATAACGAACCTACGGTTACGGAGAGCGTGCCGCTAATTTTCATTCTCGCGCAATTATTCCGTCGCAGACCGGGGACAAAAAACAATCGCGAAGAGTACTCGATTTTTTTCCAACGGAAGCTCCAACCTTCTCTTTCCTCGTCTGGGTGATTTCATCGGGGAAAAGAACCGGGATAGATCCGAAGCTATCGTTTCCTGCGTATTCGTTTAGAATTTTTACATTTGCGTTTCGCGTATCGTGCGCCCGCTGATTTTCAAACGCGTGTAATTAGTTCTTCTCGGGGAGAAAGGATCGTGAAGAACTCGAGGAATTTTTTATCCGAAGCTCGATTCGTGGACCGGCCACGGTGGAAACGCGATTTTATCGGGGAACGGACCGGGGGAAACGCGAGGTCGTTTTGGACAGATTCTAGCGTGTCCTCCGGCCCCGTTTCGGTATTTGTTTAGAAGTTTTCGCTGCAATGTTTGCGACGAACGCGGGCACTCGCGCCACGGTAAACACTGGACCGTACTCGAGCGAATCCTTCCGAGCTGCTGCCTCCCGGATGATGTACAATTCGATCGTTGCGGATCTCGATCATCCGGGATAGCTCGACGCTGGGTACTACAGCGGGAATTTTGCGTTTAGTCGCGTTTCAATCATTCGGATAATCGCGTCCCGGGAAGCTCCGATTCGTCGCAGTTTCCGGGCACACGGATCGTCGGAGGGGAGAATATATATCCTCTCGTGTTCGTTTCTAAACTTTAACGTAGACCACGAAGGGAAATCATTCGTCCGGACGTAACTTATCCGTCATCTGCCCCTCGAGACCGTCCATCTTTGGACGCACGTGTCGTAATTAACGATTAGGTACGGAGCATATCGAAAAATAAATCGGATACTTTCCTCGGTCGATATTCGCAGGTTGACCCACTTGAATCTTTTTAAGAACCTTCGGTGTCTATTTTCCACACGAGTGTATCAATTTTTAAAAATCTGTCGCAATTAAGGGCGAGCCCCGGGAAATAAGTGACATTTTTTATCGGAGTATGCGCGCAGGGTGACCTATCCGAATCTTTCGGGTGAATTTTCAGTGTCCATTTTCGTCGCGATTCACCTTTCAACCATGTGTTGTAATTAGGATATCGAGAACAGGGCGAGCCGGGAAATAAGTTAGACACTTTCTTTTTAGGGCGACCTATTTGAATCTTCGAACGCAATTACCTCTCGACGGGAGGGATCTTAAAATAAAAATGTTTCGAGTAGAACTAACTTTCTTTCGAGGAGGAAATTTCTTCAAAGTGGCTTTCGGTTTTCGAGCTGACCTTCTTTACCCTCGAACTCTACCAGAAATTATTCAGTTCGAGACTTACCCCCGTTAAACGTCCAAACATCGTTCCTCGTCCTGTATTCGACGTGACGACTCTGGTCATCGATACAACCAGTTTACTCTGTCTCTGGCTTAGAATGATTTTCGAGCCAATGAACTGCAAGCCCTTTTGGGAGAAGTTCCACTCACCGCCAGAATGCGGATGTGGTTCAAGCAAGACGGTGCTCCCGTCCATTATGGTCGTCGAGTTCGACAAACACCGAAGAACGTGTTTCCTGGTCGGTGGATAGGAAAGGGAAATGGAACACCCTTCTCGTTTAGGTCTCGGTTAGGATTTACGACCTCTAGACTTCTTCCAAGAATTTACAAAAAATGAACTATACCGGAAAGAGACCACCACCTTTGATGATACTGGTATTAGTTGGGCGAAGAGAGAAACTATTATTTAGCAGTAGAATAAACCAGTGTATCGATATTCGAGATCACCTTTTCCGACGCAGGAGATAGAAAACAATTTTTCAACGTTCGACAAATATCAATTTTAAACTACGATAAATAACCTTGAACGACTAATATAGATCGATGAATCTACTATAAAATTCTATTCACTTAATTGAAACGTAGTTCCTTTTAAAAAAAGAAGTTCCACCTTCGAATCTTGGTGTCACATCCAATGGAAAAGATACGAATTCTTGAAACAATTTTTCCCAATAATTATTCGGAATAAAAATAGTTCGGTTGGCAAATAAATCGATCGAATGTTCGTTATCGAAATGGATCCGATTCGTAGGAAATTTACGAGCTGTCACGCGCGGACTATCGTTACACTTTCACTTTGCTCTCTCCAGCGACGTGCTTCGAATTTTCATTACTTCTCCTCTGGTATTAAGAAAGGATAGAAAAATATTTAAGAAGACCGTCGAAATGTGCGTTCTTCGGTAAAATTTATTTTTCGTTAGGGGACGGTCGTTAATTTTTCGTGGAAAATCGGGAATTGAAAAAAAAGGAAAAGAAGAGACGCTTCGACGAAGAGTAAACAATCGACGCGTCGTTTCGGGCGTCGATTCGCGATAAATCGCGAACGAAACGCGATCGTTTCCCGCGGCGCTCGGCGTCCTCGTTCGATGCTACGGCGTCGACCGTTTAAAGCGGGGCCATTCGTATTAATTATTCCCACGTTGGTCTGATTAACGAGCTCGGTCGCGCAATTTGTAGTCACGCTCGCGACCGCCCTAATGATAATAAAGCAGAAAAAAGGGCGAACGCGATGACTCGGTCGGCGCCCAGACGCTATCGATCTCACGAACTCGCGGGGCTGGGCGCGATGTTTCGACGACGGGCGTCGGGACGCTTCGAAAGCTCGGGCGCGTGTTCCGTTTCGTTTTCATAATCGTCGAAACGAACACGAGAATCGATGGTACCGCCATTTCTCATTATTAAGCGCCGTTTGCAAATTGCGGGCAATTTTTTCCCCGCTCGTTTCTCGCACTCGTGCCGGGATCGTATAACGTGGAAATTATTATCTTTCGTCGGTTCGTAAAGTAGATACGAATTTTTTTTTTTTTTTGTTGCTGCGGAGAAGCACGTTCGAGAGAAATTGACGCGACGATCGCAATTTTTGGAAAATTAACATTGCCAGGCGATGCAGGAAGGTGCATCGATTTGCCGGCCAGTTCGCCCGTGTTCGAATCCCAGATCGGGTTCTGAAAATATTGCTCCCTCATTTTTTCGGCGAATTTTCACCGCTGGTAGCGCTGAATACCGAATTGCAGCGAGTTCCACTGGAACGGAACAATTCCACGGTCGAAATATTTGCCTAAAACGGTCGAAAAAAAAAAAAATATATATTACCGGGTGTGTCGATCCGATGATGTAATTAACGTTTCGTTGCTTCTCCCGCGCGGTCGTAAGTATAGAAAAAACCGGTGTCGAAACTGCCGAAAAATAATTTCCAATCCCGGTTGAAATTTTACAATGTTGTACGGTTCGCACTGTCCTCTGTACGCGTGTAAATTTTTCTCTCCCTCGTTAAAAGTACGATTTATATTAAAAATTCGCGCGGTACGGAAAACTTGATCAATTTCATTTCCAACAGTGTTCGTCGTAGAAATGTTCACTCCGAAATAAACCTCGAAGAATATCTCTCGACGCGTAGACTTTTCGATGAGACATCTCGTAGGAATTTTACTATCTCGTGTAAACTGTAATTCAACGTTAGGCTGGCTGGTGGATACGCAGCACCGTTACGCGCGAACTTTATTTATACAAGTACGGGGAGGATCGGGTCTCGTCTAGAAAATTTGTCGCGCGTGTGCACGTGCTTTCCTAGCACGGGAACATTGCACGAGATCGCGATTGTGGCTGGGTTTATTTAGAAACGATCGTTTAAACTACGACGACGAGTTTCCTTCCAGAAAATCTGTCACGTCTGCCGCTGTGTATACGGCGTCGTATTTTCCATCTAGGGACATCGGTTACCGTCGTCGTCGTCGACGTCGTCGTCGGAGGGGGGCCACGGGACGAGCGAGGGGGGTCTCGAACGGGGCGGGTTTATATACCGCTATGTAGCGGCGTAAACATACCGGAGCGGATCGATTTATGCGGCTAAGTAAGTGCATTTTTATGCACCGTTTCACAGCCGAGCCGAGCAGCCTTGCAACGAGCCACTTCGTTTAACGAACGACCCATATAGACGACGCGCGCACCTGCTCTACCCCTGAAACACCCTGTAACAGGGGGCCGGCTCCACGCGTTGTCGATTCATTTACGCATAGCCCCCTCGAATAAGGTAACTTTCGGTTCTCGAGTCGCACAACCGTCCACAAAGATGGGAAATTTTGAATTTTTTCGACTGCTTTCGAATCGTGGAAAACTCTTCTCGAACGACCTATATAAACAACGCTGCTCTACCCCTGAAAAGCACCTTATAACAGGGGGCATGCGTTGTCGATTTATTTACGCATAGCCCCCTCGAATAAGGTAACTTCCGGTTCTCGAGTCGCACGACCGTCCACGAAGATGGGAAATTTTGAATTTTTCCAACTGCTTCCGAATCATCGAAGACTCTTCTCGAACGACTGTATAAACAACACTGCTCTACCTCTGAAACACCTTGTAACAGGGGACACGCATTGTCGATTTATTTACGCGTACCCCCTTCGAATAAGGTAATTTCCGGTTCTCGAGTCGCACAGTCATACACGAAGATGGGAAATTTGGAATTTTTCCACCGACTGCTATCGAATCGTCGAAAAATTCTCCTCGAATCGAGGAACGAGTTCGGCTTTCGTCGCACGACATCGCGCGATTTGTAACAGTCCCAACAGATGTCCCGGATTAAACTGATTTCGGTGGCACCGAGCGGTCCTCGCGCGCCTAATTCGCAACGGGACGATTAATCCTCGGCCGACGACCGTACGTACCCCATTTCTGATTATTCTACAATGTCCGACAACATCGATCTCGTATTGCGACGTACACTCGGTCGTGCGAAAAGTACTTTTCTTTTTTTTTTCTTTTTTTTTTGAGAGAGAATGAGAGTTTATTGCTCGTAATTTCTCGCGTGTACTCTTAACCTAATTGTCGGCATTTAACGCCCGACAAAGAGTGCCAATATTGCGCAACAGTGGAAGTGGCTGTATCGCGTACGATTGCGTTCAAGGAGAAGGGTCGTTCCTTGAAGGGATGATTTCAAAGTGTTCAAGTATCTTTGGAAAATTCCCTCCGTAACTAATTGTACTCAATGAAAAATTTATATTACGTTCCTCGAAACGGTTCCCTTGGGAAGTACACCGTCAGAGGTGTCATTAGCTCGTTACACCGGGGTACTTTTTACACTTATCGTAATTTTCTCATCCGAGTGACGTGTACGTCTACTTTTACACTTATTAGGAGTCATTATGCGATCTATCTACGATCTATAAAATAGATTGTATCGATTTCCTTCAAGCATCCCCCACTCGCGGTAATCTAGACTGAAATATATTCTATACCCTTGTGAAATTTTAATACGGAACAGTAAGTTTCTCGGCCCTTTGTGAAAGAAAGACTGTCCACGGTTCACTGTCCGAATCGTCCGCGAACTTATGCCATATGTGATAACTTACCGTGATAACAGCGATCGCAGTGTGTCTTAGAGCCGAGGGAAGCGATCGAGTAGCAAAGCGAGACCGGACGAGTGTCGTACGCGGTTCTCGGTTTCGAAATTGGCGGAAATTCCGCGCGAGGAACGAGTATCCACCCCTGCATCGGCCTAGATGAGATTACAGGTTGACTAATTGCAGCAGGGTTGCGGGCTCCACGGTGCGCAGCAGCCACCGGCTGCATATTTCAAACGATCCCCGAGTATTCTGAATACACGGAGGCCTGTGTTCCGCGTCGCGTTAATTATGCGTACTGCCGATCCCAGGAGAGCGACGTAAAGCAAGAAGGTAGTAATTACACGCGCGTGCACGTAACAGACCGCGATCCGCGTTGTATTCTCGCCCTTTGTTCCGTTCGACGTCCATTTACCCTGGAAATATACCTCTTCGTCTCCCCACCCTCCTTTCTCCGGAGCAAGGGCGAATTTCTTCGTTCCGTGTGCCCCCCCCCCCCCCCCCCTCCCCCGATACCCGCGGGATTTATTGTTCGTGGTTAGCGAAACGTTCGAATTGACTCGCAGGAACAGTGAAACAGTTACCTCTCACCGATCGAGAAAGTTATTCCGTGTTAAATTTCCACAAAGGTACTGTGCGCGACTGAGAAGAACTCCTGCGGAAGGAACGGGGGTATATAGTAAGTGGTCGGAGAACAAGTGCCCGAGCCAATCTACGTTAACTGGGTCGAGCGACGAAGAAAGTAAACAAGACGTATAGACACAGAGTGAAAGAGTTCCTCTGTATCGTTTCGCAGGACTTCTTACGAACCGTGCACAGTACGTTACAAAGTATAGAATATTTATATCGTTCGAATCAAACGAAAAGGGCACGCAGACAGTGCCCTTACATCGACCGAGAAACTTACTTCGTGTTTACTTTTTACAAAGCTACTGTGCACGACCGAGAAGAAGTCCTGCGGAAAGAATACTCGATCGATCGTGCGGTAAACGCCTATGGGCGTTCGTAAGTGCGTGTGCGCGCAATACGCGAGACGATCCTCCGCAAGGGGTAGTCGAAGAATTAATCTTGGCGCTTACGAGCCACGTAATTGGAATCTTTTTAAAGGTTCAGCGACGCGACGTATAATTTCTCGTCGCGTTGTACGTCGAACGTTCCTCTTCTCGAATCGCTTCCCGTAATTAAATCGAATGCGCGCAATCGGAAAGGGGCGTTACCGTCGCGATAACGCGTAAACGGAAGTTACGAGCTCGTGAAATTTTTCAATCGGCGTACACGGGGACCCCCATTCGGTTTCAAAGCGTTGAAATCCGTGCACCCGTGAACGCTGAAACGTACAGCCCGGTATATTCGATTACGTCTAGAATGGAAGAAAAAATCTGTTAGGCGGTCCCGGGGACACTTCAAAGTCCGAGTGGCTCTGTTCAGTCGGTCGACTAATTCCAATTACAAAATCGATTCTAATTACTTCCTCCGTAGCGCTTCCGAAAGGTACCTTCTACGTCTTTCCTCCCGCCCCACCCGCCCCCTTGATTCGCGTCGGCACGTACCATGGGGAACCAGATTGAGACTTCTGGAATAGTTTCAGGTCGCGCGTGTAATGCACCGTCGTCTAATTAAATACAGTCGAACTTCCGAGGAGACGAGCACGAAAGCTTACGATGATTTTAATTCGTGCGTATACGGGGCTCGCGAGTTTCGAGGAAATTCGAGAAACGTCGAAGCGAGATCTCGTCGAAGCGCGCAACAATTTTCCGATTCGCGATAATAAACACACTCTTTCGAATTATCAATTAATATCGCTTGTAAATGCACGGTTTCGAATTAACGGTCGAACGAATTGCGTTTAACGTATAATCGAATAATTGTATTGTTTCTCTCTCCTTCTCTCTCTCTTTCTCGAATATTTCTTCCGTTCTTTGAACGTATATTTCCATCGAGTTGTTACGAATTAAATAAAATAAGAGACGAGATTAACACCTTGTCGAAGTATCGAGTAAACAGTTCCACCGAGGAAATTCTAATTAATAGAGACGTACATCTCTGGCGTACTGCTACATGTTACTCGGTCTTTGGCGAATGGATTTCGACGAAATCCCGTATTATTACATTTAGCGTGCCTCGATCTCTAAGCAGTAGCTTTCAGCCAAACACGATCGACAATTCTGACGAAACGCGGGCGCATCGTCGAATTTTTGTAAGCCGATTGAACGAGAGTTAATATTTCGCCGCGCATACGGTCGTTAATTGATTTTCGGGATCCGGTATTACCGAGGCACTCGCGAATTATACAAAATCGGATTTTATCGTTAGTCCTCCGCTCTAGGATTTCGACCAGGTAGAACTCGAACCAAAGTAGAAATGGAATTGAGTCAGACGTAACTACGATTGATTCGAGTTGGTCACGAGTTGATTCGATGAAAAAAAAACTCTTCCAAAGTAAGTCAAATAGACGGAAATTCGAAACGAGTCGAATCGAGTTTAATCAAGTGGAACTCGAGTCGAGTCGAGTCGAGTCGAGTCAAGTGGAACTCGAGTCGGGTCGAATCAAGTGGAACTCGAGTCGAATCGAATCAAGTGGAACTCGAGTCGAGTCGGATCAAGTGGAACTCGAGTCGAGTCACTCGCAACTTGTACCGACTCGAGAATTCGAATAAAAAGAAATAGACTCGAGAAGTGCGACTCGAGTCGCTCCAGAGTTCGAATCGAATCGAGTGAAACTTGAATAGACTCACCTACGAGCGTGCATCGATGCAAATTCGGTGCGGCGTGTTCCACAATGTACGTCCCTCCACTGTTTCTTTCACTCGCTCGAAACAGGGGCGACTCGACGTAGGGACGAATACGATCGATTCGATCGAATCGGTACGGCTCGATGGGTCGCGATTAACCGTACCTACGCGAGATCGACGAAGCAATCACGTCTCACGTGCCGGATCCGTTCCCGAAGTATTCGAGTCTGCAAATTAACCGACCCTCGAAGCTCCTCCGTTCCGGTTTCCGCTACAAATTACATCGACGAATTCCCCCTTACGCGAGGAACGTACCGAGAATAACTATTCTTCCAGTCACGGAGGAGCCCGGTTTTTCCGTAACGGGACAAATCGGCCCCCGTGGCTGGAGATATTCGGCAAGCACGACACGTGCAAGCACCGACATCCGATCAGGCGCGATTTCCGCCACGGTCGACGAGAGAATTTCGTGGCCCCCCACGGAAGCAATTCGAAGGACAACGAATTCGGGACCAAACTGGACCCGGAAGAATCTCTCTGACGTAGCTCCGCGTCTCTTTATTGTCGAGGAAATCGAATATTCGGAGTTCCAAGCAACCCGACGACAGCCAATCGGTTTATTCCGCGTCGAGAAACGGCCATCGTCGTTCGACGAATCGTTCATAGAGTGGACCATCTTTAGATCTGCTCCGTTCTTACACGAATCGAACAACTATTTTCACACGGATATTTATGTTCGCGTATCGGCTCACTGCGAGTAGATTTCTCTTTCTTTACGATGCTTTGTTTCTTTTTTTTTTTTGTATACTTTTTTCTTTGTTAATCTTTCGATCCACTGCGCAGCAAATTATTGGGTTGTTAAGAGAGTGATTTCGTTTTCCAAAATGGAGAATATATAATTGATTAAAATGTTTATACGCTCTAAAGAAATTGTGTTTCATTTTCATCGAAGAAAACGAAACTTCTTTCCGAACAACTCCAAATATTTCAATTCTGACGAGAAGAATTCTCTCGAGCAGTTTACCAAGGTTTTTCTATTTCTCGATTCCCCTCCAACGAAATGGAAATTATTTTCCAAGTTTAACAAGCTCCCGAATGTACGATCGTTTTTCAGGAACCTCCGAAGAACGAACTTCCAACAATTCGTCTTCTCGGTATTGAGAGAGCTGTACACTCGCAGGTGTACAATTATTGTACACAAGTTGTGAATTATTACGAGTCGCACAAGCGATCGGAAACGACTCGATGCGTCCGGATTCCCGCGATGTATCCGCGAAAAATTTTCGAGGCACAATTCTGTAACAAGTATCGCGAAATACAATTTCGCTCGACGTGTCGGAGCAGCTTTGAAAGTTGGTTCGATTCTTCGAAACGATATTCGATTTCGCTCGAGCGTACGCTCGTGGAAAGCTTACCGGGCGATACAATTTTCTCGCGAGCTTGATTTTCACGTAGAAACGGAACCGATTTATCAATTTTCTCGCGGGGAGAGCTGACCGGCTGGAAAGTCAGCGGGCGAGGGACGATATCGATCCGGTGTTGAGCGAAACGGTATTTATTCGTGGACGTAGCGCCAATTTCGTCGAATCGTTTCTCAATAATAAGAAACTATCGATACGTCGAAGCGAGCATAATCGGGCAATTAATAAGAATTTCAGGTCGGTTGAAAACATCGAATTGAAATCTGGTAAAAAATCAAACATCTATTTCTTATCTTGGAAACATTTTATTCAATTTTACCATACGTAATAGTTTCTTCTTCGTACGTACTGAAAGAACTCACAATTCTAAACCAATAATTTATTCGCGCGCTTAAGAATATATTTTTACAAATACACCCGAAAGAAAAATATACAAAGGAAATATGTTACGCATAAAAACAATAAGAAAGAAATTAACGATGGTTATTACGAGCACTGGTAGTCCGATAAATAAACCGTTCCGAGTTTCTCGTACTCCCGCGTCAGGTTTTCAGCCGATGTATCGTAGCTCGTGCTATAAGAAGTCCCCGAGGAACACTTGGGACGCTCTCGGAAGGATAAAAGTTGCTTCGAGATACGAAAAAGTGAACGTATCGATCAACCGGCCGGTCTGTTACGTACGCGTAGGATCGTTGAACGCGCGAGTGGTAGTGGCGCGCGTATGGTCAGACACCGCGTTAGGAAAGAGCCGCGTTCCCTTCGATAGAATCCGATCGTGAGAGCCGCGTGAAACGAAACTTGCCACTTGTTGCTGAATTATGCAGAGCGTTCGGGCCGCGATGGAAACCGATACGGGCTACGATACTTAAGTCGCGGAGCATTTCACGGCATAAACAGAATTGTCGCGGCACGTAATGTCGGTCGCGAGACCCGCGAAAACAGAAGACAGCTTGCCACTTTTTACCGTGAGATTTATCAGCCCTGGTGTTTAGCTGAATCTGAACAGAACGTTATTCTCTGCAGAGAAACGGAGCTTACGAACTTTTCACGAGGAACAAATATTACCTCAAGAATGGACAAATTTCGAAACAATTCTTTTCTGAATATAAATACTCGTTTTACCTTTACGCAGAGAAGGGTTGACTCGAGTGTAAGTAACGTTCAATCGTCACTGACGAAAATTCAAATTTCTATATATTTGTATCAAGTTAACGATTGGGAGAAATATTTTCTATCGAGACTCGTTGATAATGGAGGACTCCGAATCTGTTAACGTCTGTCCGTTTCTCTTCGATGGTGTTCGTAACGTATAACTAAAAAAAAAAAAGAAAAAATAATAACTATTCGTAGCATCATCCTGCTGTGACACACTCGCAAAGTCCGGGCGCGAAACGTCGTCTGGTGGAAGTATTTCAACGGGCAGATTGGCAACGCGACACCGTCAGAAAAGCGTAGAATATCGATGACAATCGCGGGGCGAGCGTTAGCCGCCGCGGCGCCCAATTAACGCCGCATCGGCATCCGATATATCTGCGTTCCGTGGCGTTCACCAGGGCTGACCAGTCACGGACATTTTTCCCTTCGTTTATCGTCTTTCGTGCCCGATCGTTCCCAGCTACCAGCGCGTTATGTGTGCACACCCTCTATTTAATTATCGTCCCGTTCGTTTACCTCTTTCGCCTCGAATCTGGTTTATTGTTTTCCACTCGGGCCGTGTACGCGTATTTTTCCTTGTTTTTCTTTGTCTCTTTTTTTCTTTTCTATCTTCTTTTATTTTTTCTTCTTTTCGTTTCATCTTTGTAATTCCGTGCGAGACGGTGTCGATAACCACGCTGGAATCCCGAGCGGAATGGCGCGTTATTTAATTATAGTTCGCGTCGCGTGCACGGGGTTGCTGTCCGTCCCTTTTTTTCCCCGATAATTTTCCCAACACAGCAACCAGCCCAATCGTTAGTTTCCGGTCTACCAGCTTCCGTTGGAATTCGATACCGGTTAACGTTACGGTTTATCGCTTTTACGCGCGCAACGTTTTAACCTGCTCGTTGCGGATCGTATTAGCGGATACGGAGCTCTTCGTTTGGGTACGCTCTAGAATATTCAAAACAGCGAAGAGTCCGAAACTTTATGGGAAGAAGCGTGCACGAGTGCGAACTCTAATGGTGTACCGGTGGTTCGGAAAGTGGAAAGTTGCGAAAGTTCGCGAGCTCTTTGCAGTTTAAACGCCGGGATCGGATTAAATTTAACAAACGCGACTACGTTGCTCCCGTCGAAAGGGTCGAGAAGGGTCGCGCGAATTTTTTAATTCGATTCATTTCAGGGAAACTCGGATAATTTCACAATGACGGGAACCTTCTCGTTCTCGTCTTCGAAATATTGTAACAAGTGTCGATAAACGTGTAGACAATGGTATTCCGTCTGTAAACAATCTTCTTCGCGAAAAGAAAATTTCACCCTCCGTTTACTCAACGCCCGAAAACACAAACAATAACTCTCTCCATCCCCCAAAATTATGCCCGAAACTACGCCAATATTAGACAGTGTATCGACGTATTTCGAATTACCACGGAATCGTAGATTCGAGTTTCGTTTCGGACACGGGAAGCCGGATAAAATGATCGAACGTTCCGAATTTCAGTTTTGCAATCTAACCGGAGATTTGCGATCCAAGCTGTACGGGTAAAATCGACGAATCTTTGGAAAACCAACATCGGTCTCGTTACAATCGTAATGCGAGACACGACCACGGTGTGTCTCGATCGCTGATTCACCGCGGCTTCGTTTCTCATCGACGAAATTGCATCGGTGTTTGTCGACCACCACCGCCGAACGTGTCGAATTTCCGATGATTTTCCCGGCTGGAAACTCGGGGAAAGTTACCCGAGTGCGGGTGTTTCGTTTTTATTTACCTACCTCACGCGCTCGTTTAGTCGAGAAAATTCTCCCAGCGATATTTCGGACGAACCGAAGTCGAGTCGAGTCGACCTTGAGTGCTCCAAATGAAATCAAGCGGGACTTGAATCGAATCGAGTCAAATGGAACTCAAATTGAATCAAGTGGAACTTGAACCGAGTGGAGTGAAGTCAACTCTGGATACTCTAAATAAAATCAAGTGGAACTTGAATCGAATCGAGTCAAATGGAACTTAAATTGAATCAAGTGGAACTTGAACCCAGTCGAGTTGAGTTAACCCTGAATACTCCAAATAAAATCAAGTAGAACTTGAACCGAGTCGAGTGGAGTTAACCCTAAATACTCCAGATAAAATCGAGCGGAACTTGAATCGAATCGAGTCAAATAAAATTCAAATTGAATCAAGTGAAACTTGAACCGAGCCGAGTCAAACGAAACCAAAGTCGAGTGAAGCTGGTCTCGAGTAAATTCAAGTACATTTGAAAAAGTATTCCGAAGCAAGTCAAACGAATCAAGTTAAACCAAGTCGAATGGAACTCGGATCAACTTGAGTCAAATTAAATGGAATTCGCGTCACTGGCAACTCGCACTAATTCGACGAGAACTCGAACAAAAACGACGACTCGCTTCGGAGTTCCTCGTCGAATCGAGTCACACTCGAATCGGGTCGGCCTTCGAGTCGATTTTCCAGCTGGAAACTCGAAGAAAGTTCCTCGAGCGGGTACGTTTCGTTTTTATTTGTCGTTCCACGCGCTCGTTTAGTCGAGGCAATTCTCCCGACGATATTCCGGATGACGCGGATTATTCTCGTCGCGGTGAAAACGCAACTTCGTCTCTCCCCCTCCAGCTCGAGCCACCCCCGGTGAATGGATAACACAGGGCGGAGATCAAAGCGGGCAGTCCCCTGAACCCCACCGCCACCGGTTTGATTATATGGATTCGCGCATCGTTATTTCTCGCGGGGCGGGCTGTAGCCGCGCCTTCGGCTTTATTATCGCTCGCTCGCCACGCTGAATACTCCGGAACGGGTGAATAGAAATTATACGCGATACCAGCCGGGGATTAACGCGATCATGCGACCGTGAAGCGAGCTTTTGGCACGACCGCGTCGAAACGCGAGCTTTCCGCGAATTTCCTTTGATCTTGCCCCTCCCACCACGCGCGAGTGTGTGCTTCTTTTTCTCTTTCCTCGTACACTCGCGCCCGAGATTTTCCTCTCGTTTCGAGATACTTTTCTTCTTCTCGGTTTAAGGGCGGATTGCCGTTAGAAACGTCGCAGGAATCAATGTCACCCGACAACGTGGGTGCACGATACCTTTTTTTTTTTCTTCTTCTTCTTCGTGATTCGGATACGCGAACTTTCCGCGAATTCTCTTCGATTTTGTATCTCCGCGGACGAGATTTCTTTTCGTTTCACAATTTTTCTTCCTTTCAATTCGAGGTTGTATTGCCGTTGGAAATGTTCAAAAAATCAATGTCGCGCGCGAACGTATTTCTACGATGTATTTTTTTCCTTAGCAGTTCGGAATGTTCCGTTACTTTCGATTTTGCGTTCTTCTCTCTTCTTTTTTCTTAATCGAAAAGTGGGTGGAACGTTAGGAAAAGTCAATGTTACGCGAGAAAATCGATCTACAGCGTTGCGTTTTCTTTGTGTTTCAGTATGCGGCGACATCCACGGACAGTTCTACGACCTGATGAAGTTGTTCGAGGTGGGCGGCCCACCCTCCTCGACAAAGTATCTCTTCCTCGGCGATTACGTAGACAGGGGTTATTTCAGTATCGAGGTAAGTTCGAAATTTCGTTCTCGCGTCGCGATAAACGCGTTACAAATTCACCAATCTGCGCATCAATGGAACACGACCGCGTGTAATTTTCTTCTTCGACCCACTTCGTCGAACGAAACGCCAAGTAGACTGGTTTCCTCGTAAATATCCACTTCAGTCCTTGTAACGTACAACCGAACGTTCGTTCCCTACTTTAGGAAAATATTTCCATCCCTTGAACGCAAACATAAAACAAGAGTACTAACGTGTCTCGATACTCCGTCGTAAAACATTCGATCGTGCAAATACTTCGCTCCAACCTTAGGGATGGTTTCTGTCTCGTGAATACGAATATAAGAAGAACAAAAAAGAAAAAGAAAATTTTCTCAATGCCCCGTCCACTTGACGAACGACGAGTATCTGTTCCCTATTTTAACAATAGTTTCCGTCCTATCGTGAAACATTCGACCGAGCACGTCATTTCCTCCTCAGGGATAGTTTCTATCTCGCGAATACAAATATAAAAAAAAGAAAATTTCCTCGATGCTACTTGACGAGTGACTTTGAAATCGAGCACCATCATCGATCACTGGTTAGTCCTTAGTCTTTTCTTTTTTCACCGTGAACAATTATCCAACGACTCCTCCCAAGAAGTCAAAAGTCTCGTGAGATTCTCCCCAGTCCTAAATACACCGGATACGGTATCGAGGGTATACACTAGGAACGCCAAGGAACACGATTTCCGCTGCATACCCTCCAAGCTGACCGAAACGTCCCTCTCGATGAGAATCACGATTTCTTGAACCACGAGCGACGAGACATCACCATCTCCGTGGCTCAGCACACGAGAATCTTCGCTCTACAATTCACTGAGAACCTTCCCAGCAAAATTCAACGTCGAGCGAATCCCTCAGCTCTCCACGAATTCGCGAAAACGCGCGCAAATTCGCATCGACGCGGAGTCAGCGTAAATTCGAACGCTCGTGGTTCTCGCGCGCTCGCTCTCCGAATTATCGGACCCGTTAATTAGCGATTCGCTCGGTTAATTACCAATTAATGTGCTCCTCGTTTGTCTTCCGTGGCTGTAGCCGCGAATATCCCGTGGAAAGTTCAACGTCTCGAAGTTTTCCAACTGCCGCGTTTGATGTTCGATTCGTTGAAGTAGCTCACGGAACACGCTTGCGGATTCCGAGCGTTCGAGCGCGACGAAGAACTCGACGAGTGGAAAATCGCATCGTCGATCGCGTAACAACGACTTCTCGACAGCCTGTCCCCGATCGCAGGACTTTGTTACACGTTCGAACCGTTTACTGGCAAGAAACATCCACCATCTTTGTATTCGGAGGGAAGTTGGAAAGTTTCGCGCGTCCTACATTTACAATCTCGAGATTTTACATCGCGACGATCTTAAGGGTGGATCCAAGTCGAGAGTAACGAAGCTTCGAATATTCTCGTTCGTTGATTCTTTTTTTAATTTAGAATTAAAGGTTACTAGAATCAAGGATTTGGAAAGTTTTGTATTTTTCTTGAGAGGTAATCTTTGTACGATTTTCTCGTAGACTTTTTGGGAGGGAAATTTTCTTCGTGCAAGGTAGAAACCTCTCTCTCTCTCGAGTTTAAAAAACGTCTTAAACGACACCTGAATCTATCGTCTTGCGTTTCCTCCAAAGCAGATGCTCGGAGGCGATGGAATTTTTCCAATCAATGTGGTCGAGATCTTTCAGTCGCTGCAAAGAGAAAACGAGTCTCAGTGGAAACCTTCTCCCGGGCCTGGAAAACGTTTTAAATCACACCTATACCGATACCACCGTCTAGTGTTTTCTCCGAGACAAATGTCCAGGGACGTTACAATTTTCCCGATCGGTGTGATCTTCAGTATCAAGAATTCGTATTGTTATTAGTCGAGATCTACAGTCTAGGTATATCGAATCGTTCCACGCGAAGTGAATAATTTCGATAGTAAATGGCAGATCGGTGATTCGAGGTAAAATTTCCTAACGAGTCACGAGTAAACGGATGAAATACAAATATCTTCTGTGAACGCGTAAATACGTTTACTTCGTACCGGTGAAAGTATTTTAATTCTAGCGGAGTGTACTTCTGTACGGAAATAATAATATCCACGAGACTATGATCGATGAAAGTGTCGTTAAAGACTCGATCGTTACCGTCGTCAACGACCGAATAAAAAACCTTCTCGCACGACTCTGGAGAACATCCCAACTCTTTACGGAGACAATTGTCACGTGTCTCCACGAAAAGAGATCTCGAAACGTTGGAAGACATTCGACGATCCCGACTCGTGTAATCCCCGTGTCGAATCGCGCTCTAACGGTTGAAATGTGAGCAAGACCCACCGAACGAATCGTCGAAACGGTTATGGTACGCGAAAATATAATAAATTGGATGGGGTCAGTCGGTTTATCGTCGCTCGAGGAAAGCGTGTGGGTCCTCGGAAGCGTTATTTCCGGGACACCCGGGGCGAAACCGAACCCTTGGCGAAACACATTGTTTCCGGCTCGGTTTTAGAGATACTTGATCGCGGAATTATCTCGATGAAACGATGATGCGATTATCATCGAAAACCACCGGGGAACGATTTTATCTTCTTCTCGGTTACGGCCAACGATTCAGGGGAGATTACCACCGTGCTCTTCTGATCCCACCGTGAAGAAGATTGGGAAAACGCAAACGGGGGAATGGGAACGGGGACGGAGGTTTATGGGAATCGGTCTCTCGGTACGTGTCCCGTAGATATCCGCGGAAGAACTATGGCCGCGATCGATTACGAGCCACGTTTTTCATTATCTTGCTCTCGTTCCGGTCCTGTTTGTTCCACCGCGAGTCGTTTCTTTAAATTCGAGGCTTTCGTTATCGATCGGTCGTACGACTCGTGACGAAGCGATAAAAATATATACAGTGTACCGCGAATCGTGTTACAACCCGAAGGATAATTCTACGGGCAGAAGTAAGTCGAAAGAAGGATTCGATTTTTTTCGTAGCGACCACCTCATTTCTATCGGTATTAAATTACACAGATATAATAGTATGTCCAAAATCTAGGCACGATTGAGCAGCAGACGGTGATTCTGTGTGTAAAAATATTGAAAAAAAAATAGTTCTCCCTTTGGAAATTTAATTTTCGAGAATATAAAACTTTCTTCCCTCGTGTATACGTGTACTCGAGAGGTTACGAACGGACTTCTTCGCACCGAACAGCTCTACTCGTATTCGTAAACAATGTCACGACTTAGCAGCGTCGATCGTGTGCCTTTCGTCCCTATCACCTTAACCGGCTTCAGTTTTCGTGTAACCACCGAGACGTAACGTCGCGAGCTCCGTGGTCGACCCTCTCGAAAACGAAGCCTCGCGAAGGAGATGGATTCTTCTTTAAATCGTCGCGTATACATCCCACCCTCGAGCCACGCCCTCCGGGGATCGTTTGTAAATCGTCGGACGGTACATTCGATACGCGTTCTCCAGTACCGCGCACCGATTTAACTCCGTTGGGCGACGATTATCGACTCCGTTATCGCGAACTCGCTCGATCGAGTCAGGAACGAGCCAAGAGGGTTCGAGCGAGCATCGTCGAGCAGGATTTATTGGCGTTCTTGCGCGTCGAAATAACGAACGGGACGTGCAGCGTGAAAACAATGGCCGTTGCGAATGATTTCGTTGCGACACGGAGCAGAAGTTCGCGCGTAATTATAGGACGACACCGCCGAAGGGAGCGACGCTTCGTTGGCTGCACAAAGGGCCAACTCGAAGGACCACGGCGCAGAAAGGAGCTCAGGAACGCGGAGCAAACGACGAATGGATCAACAAAGTGGAATTAATCGACTTCGAAGCTCCACGGTCGCCGAGAAGACTTACGATTTTAAATATATATTTTTATTTCGAACATCCGCTTCCGACCGGCCGGATAATTGCCACGTGTCTCCTCGAGGTGAAACGCTCGCAACTTTAATCGAATCGGATTTAATTACGGTGCGTCCGTGAAAGAAATTTCCCCCCATGGAAGTAATTACTGGAAAAGTCAGGTGTTCGACGGGATGGTAGTTTGTACTTCGGGAAGCGTTTGAAAAAAAAAGAAATCTCGCCTCGCGTTTAACTCGTCTAAACGCGAGCGTTTCCAAGCTAAGTTTCTCGTGCACCGAATCCGAGCGAGACGAAATTGTCGCGAGGAGCCGTCGAATGTGCCCGAAAGTTGCAAACGTTCGTCAACGAAGGGATTCAAAGATACAGAAACATCGTCATTGTGGTCCAATTGATGGAGCAAACATTGCGAGGTGATCGCAACGGTGATTGGACCGTTTACGCAAGAACGTCACAGTAAGTGGAATACGTACAACTTGTATCTCGTTATGTAAACGCGAATAGTTCTTGAATTAATATCAAACCGACCGCGCGAAGACAAGAAGCTTCGCAACGATTTCAACGGTGCGGAAAAAGCTCCTAACGATCTCTCTTTTTCTCCTCTTCAATATTTTTCAAATATTTCAATTTCCAACGTTCACATCTCTCTCTCTCTCTCTCTCTCTCTCTCTCGTTCTTGTACTGTTCTCCGATGTCGCAGCTTGGCACGTATGCAAAATGGAATCGATATTACGGGTGAAAAAATTGTAGATCGATCGTTCGGTTAACCGGGAACTTTTCCACGGGTGATTTAACCGGGATTAAACGTTCGGGTGGCGGTAATTGGCCACGCCCGTTTCGAAGAACGCGAAACGACAAACGTTTCCCGTGTAGTCGTACCAGACCGTGGTGGTTGGTGAATTTTCCAGTAAAACGAAACGAAAGCCTCGTTGCAGCCAGCGACGCGAAAATCTGGCACGATGACTAACCGCCGCCCACGATGATCACGGCCGACGTTGTCCGGATGAGTGACACGCCGCACGACCGTTTGCCAAGCCAATGAATCAGGCGCGCCATTAAGTGGTATTATGCCTCTTGCACCCGAGAAACGTCCGTACCGCTGCTCCGAAATTCCTCGCTGATCCTAGACCTCTTGTTGCGGCCGAGAACAACGTGTCTAGCACAGGTTCGTTATGCCCGACGAGCCGTTTTCCACGCGGAATCCACGGTTGTTTATTGGACCGGGCTCGCCAACAACATCCCCGTACCTTACGAGCCCGGTGGCTTCTCCTAGTCGAAACCGCTCGGAAGCCTCCTGTTGCGAGTTCGTTTGAGATAGGATCACCTGGCCAATTACGAGTCGCGGTTGAACGAGGCGAGATACATCGAGGATGATTTAAATCGTACCCGCTCGCAAAGCTTCGACGACGATTCCGTAGCAAACCAACAGAATTTTCGAATCAGACCGGACCTACGAGAAAATGGAAACAAACATTTCCTTCGAGGGAAGACGGAGTACTGGGATCAACGTGTATGGGGGGGACTTTTCAAGAGTATGGAATATTTTGAATTTCGGATATCTTAAGGATTCGTGTACGGCACGTTCGAGTACACGGTTTCGAGTACGGCACATTGGAATACTTGGTCTGTGTAAATTCGAATACTTTTAGATACGAAGAAATCTTAGGTACGGAGAGACACACGAATTCCTGTAAGATTTCAAGTACCGTTATCGCTTCCATTGCGTTTCTAATTATTTCTCATCGGCTCGTCGCTTATTAAATAAACGTTGTTCACTCGCGAACGAAACTCTCTCGTGCCTTGGCATTAATTGCAAACACGGTAGCTCGAAAATGGACTTCCCGAGAACTAAAAAGAGTCGGTATCCGCACCGACGGGTGAAGAAACGCGCGCACCTTGGTTTTTCCTTCTTTGGAAACACCCAAAGTGCATCAGAATCGGTAGCCAGACACTCGAGAACGTTCCTCGCGGGCGCGTTCGCGCGAAAAGGAATCGCGAGCGGGTTCTTCCATAGGAAACCACGCCCCGATGGAGAAATCCTCGTCGTCGCGTATATTTCCTCGATTTTCTGAACCTCTCCTCCCCCTCCTCCTCCCCACGTGCCACGCCTAATTACGCGGGCCGCGCGAGGCGTGACGAAGTAACCGGGTCGACGTTGTACGCGCATTAATGGTGTTCTTATTTCCGTGTTTTACGGCCGCTTCGCTTCGGTGCAGGTGCACGTTCGCGAGCAAAACGTAGCGGCCAATAAAACGAGAACGAACGCGTTTTCACAGAAGGCGCGACGAGACCGCCAACGACGATAACGCGTAATAGAGCACGACCGCGAGCGTAATCCCGAAACGGGAACAAAAGCGAGGGTGTCGCGTCGACCGGGTCTCGAATTTCTATTAATCAACGCCCCGTGACGATCGAGCGACGAGTAATTAGCCGATACACACCTCTTTGCAACCGCGAACGAATAAACGACACGCGCGGGGCTAAACGATTCCGGGAGTTGTTTATCGTTGCCGTTGTTCCGCCCACGGGGCGTTAATTATCCTTTACGGATCTCGCGTGCAATCGCTGAAAAGATTCCCGGTATCCTTGCTATGGAAAATTATCTAAATCGAGGGAGCGCGAGATCTCGTTGAACCGTGGACGTTGAATTTTTATATTAAACCAGGGAGAAGAAACGTTAAATTTCTTTGTCGATAGATATATGTAATTAAGAATCAACGATCGGATGGGTTTATTAAGGAGAAGTGTGTATTGTCTAGTGTAGAACAATCGTTGCATAGGGTAATCGATGATTCTATTCCCGATCAAGTAAGTCAAGTGCGTTGCGTCGGGGTGCGGACTGAGATGGGTTACCCCGCAGTTTTTATATAATAAAATTTCTCTTCTTCATTCCTCCGTACCTTCGGCATTATCGACATTTTTCTGGAGTTATAGCAATAATGTAACCACACCGCATTTTCCTTGTAAAAGAGGTCAGGCTTTTCAAAATCTTAAGGTGATATAATAGAAATCGAAAAAGAGTGTGTGTGGGGGGGGGAGGGAGATTGATGATGGTGTTGGGGTGTTGGGACACCTATGTTGAGAGTTTTACGCACAAAAAAAGTATATCATAGTAGAAGTTTTTAGGGTTCTTCTATGTTATTATTTACGACTCTCTTGAATAGAAGTGTGCAAACTTTTCGCATTGTTGGAAATCTCGGAGAATAAGTAGAACCCCATAAAGGGTTCTTTCTAAGCAAATTTGAGTTCTACGACACTGGAAAAGTGTGTCGTGGAAAATTGAGTTTCTCTGCGATCCCCCCCCCCCCCCCCCCCCACACTTTTCGAGCAATTGAAGCGAGTTTCTTGTACTGGTCGTCGCGGTAAAAATCGAATTACGACATCAGGGTGTTGTGTGGTTGTTGTGCACGTCGTGTGGTAAAATTGAGTTCTTCCGTTTACCTTTAGTGTAGTGTTGTAGAATTGTTGTACCGGAATTTCTCCCTCCTCCTCTTCCTCCTCCAGTTTCTCTCCGGTTTTTATGGCGGAAGGGGGAAAACACTTCGTGAATTCTCTTGTATCGTTCCACGCCCCTGTGAAAGTCATCGAAACGTCGCATTACGATATATACCGCACCGCGGCAAGTAGTTCACTGCGGTGATTTCGAGCATCATCCGCCGGCGTCTCGTACAATAAAACGAAAATGCGTTTTCACACAAGCCTCATTATCGGGTCTGTGACGGGGAACAATAGCCAAACGACACGTGCTCTCACACGTATGTATATCGCATTCGTAGCCACCTATACTGCTGATTGTTCGCTGGGGATACGCGCGCGTACACCGCGCATTTAATACCCGTGATACCCGTATTCGAAACAAACCGTTAATGTATACGCAATGAATAAAAGATGGGGCTCCCCTCCCCGCGTTCGATATCGATTTCACGAGCGCGGCCAAGTTTTCACGATTGTTTACTGCCGCAACGCGTACACCGTGCTTGCGCTTTTTTCGCTCGACTTCGAGCGAGACGACAATCTATATATATATACACTGTGTACATTTACAATTAAGTTACCTTACTAAGAATCGAACAACAGAGTAAAATACTTAAGCCTTTACGGTCCATGCTCTACTCGTAGTTTCGTACCAGCCGTTGATCCGCTCGGTATACTTCGCGAAATATTTATAGACATCGACTTCTAAAATTTGCATCAAAGTTAACGTTAAGAATTATCTCTTCGATTCTTACCCGCGAGTTTCGCGCGTACAAACACTCTGTAATTTTGTATTTCGAGAGAAAATAATATCGACCAACGAGAGATCTATTCGTGTGCCAAGAAGGTTTTGCAACCGGCACCTGCTTTTTTCTAAACCCACGACCGAGTTGAAATTACTTAGCAACTTGCGCAAAGTGTACACAAAGTGTGTACAACCACCGCCATACGGGAAATATTATTACAATTAGATGTATTGCGTTCCAAACAGGACGTCGAACCGCACTCGACGTGGAACCTCAAAGGGCTCGATAGATGATATTAGCTCGTCGAACGTTATAAAGGGGGAGACTTTGATCGTCGTAGCGAGGAATTCTGTCCAACAAAGATAGACACGGCGCGCGTCTTCTCGGAATCGCGTTTTCTTAATCACGAGACCGGGAATGCGGACAGAACGAAGATGTCTGCCGTTGCTCTGCCAAAACGCTCACCTTTATCGCTGGCGGGTCAAACTCGAGCTGCGGACGCTTCTCGCGCGTTAAACGTACGTTTCGAGGACCGTGGCGATTAATTGCGCGGCGACCGATCGCGTTGAAACCCGAACGACGGTTTCGCGTAGGCGCTTTTGTTCCTCGTTGTACACGCCAGTTAATTCCGTCGCCTCGCGTCCGCCTGACCGCGACGATTAATTAACCGTGATCCCGAAATAACGCGAATAATGCTTCTTTTCAACGCCGTGGGACGCTCGCGCGGTTTTTGGCGTCGAAAGTCACACAGACCAACCCGACGAGGGATTTCGCGCCCAATTTTGCACGGTGGCTCCGTAACACTGGACCGAGCGAACTCCTCGCGTCCACTTTTGACTAATTTCCTTGGACGAGCGCGAAGATTCATCGCTCGGTACCCAGTCGAGTGTACGAGTTTGAAAACACGTTGACGAGTCGTCAACGAGAACCCCTCGACAATCGAATTATTAATGTTCGGGAACCGATAGGGAGAGATACAACGATCGGGGTTGGTTGGATAATAATCGAGCAGGGCTCTCGATAAAATAGTCGACGAACGATATAAATATTAAGTTACCACGAGAGAAGTTGTAAAGCGGAAAAGAAGAGGGAACATTTTTTTAAAAACGAAATAGAAGTCTTTTCCAATTAGTATCTACGAATAGAGAAGCGTTTCAAAATAATCGTTTCATCGAATATATTTCTATTTGAAAATATTGAGCCTGGTTTCTCCGAAAAGGTATTCGATCGGGCTGTTAAAATTTGAGCCTCGAACGAGTTTCGATCGTCTTATCGTTTCGCGCGATCGATGATATTTTTCGTACGACGATATCGGGTGGAATTTACAACCGGCTCGTGTGTCCGCGCTTAAAATTAGATCTACGTACGGCTTGGAAAGTTAAAGCGGGCCCCGGTTGTGGTATTCGGAGTTTTAAATCCGTCCGCGTGGATCCCAAAGAGAGCGAAATGTGTCGCTTTAAGCGGGATCACGAGCACGACACGTCGCATTTAGATCGTAATACGAGTCACGAGCGTGGCTGTTCCGCGCGCGGTGAATTTAATTCACGAGATGTTATAAATTATTAGACGGAGCGCTCGCGGCCGCGTTCGCCGCTGGAAGAATCGAGAGGAGCGGTGCTGGAAGGGGGAGAGAGAGAGAGAGAGAGAGAGAGACACGGAGATAAATAACGTGGATGTTAGTACTTCAACGAAACGGTAACTTACGCGTTCGGTTTCGCGCACGGATCGCCACGCCTCGGCGTACATCTATAAAAAGCGGGTTTCCAGGGAAAAGCGGTGAGCGATCGGTTCGGTTGTCCTCGCGGCGTTCCGCGTTTACGAAAGTCGTAAAAATTTCAAACCCGAGTCTCGCAAATGTTATTACGCGCCGCGCGTTGCCGCAGGCTGCACGGCTTCGGGCTTTCCACATAAATCGAAACACTCGGCCACGGGAAAGTGACTCCCCCCTATATTTAGACACGTGAAATGAATTATCTCCGACCCGAGTTTGCATCATTTTTCTATATTTCACTTTGTGTACACATCGCGCGGACGCCAAGTCCATGGGAGAGGGATATTATTACGAGTGTCGTTTCTCCGTATTTTACCCTGCTCGCGTATATTTTATAATACAAAGTTCCGGCGAGGTGTAACACCGTTACGAGGCGTCATTTTTATATATTTTACTTCGCCGCGCGTATATACTTTATAATACAAAGTTCGGCGAGGAGAACGCCGCATTACGAGCGTCATTTTTATATATTTTACTCTCCGCGCCCGTGTACTTCGTAATACGAAGTTCCTGGCGAGGAGAGCACCATTGCGAGTGTCGTTTTTATACATTGGGTTGTTCGGAAAGTCATTTCATTTTCCAAAATGGAGAATGTACAATTTGATAAAATATTTATACACTCTGACAAAAATCGTATTTCGTTTTCACAAAAAAAAAAATGAAATGACTTTCCCAAGAACCTATTTCACTTCTCGTGACGCGAAGGGAGGTGATTATTAGCAATTAAGGAACAGTTACGTGCACGTAGTCGCAAAGGGATCGATATGCGTCGATAAAGGAATCGAAGCTCGCGATTCTCTACGAAAATCAACGATCTACTATTTTTTTTCCTTTCATTCGCGTGCAACTGTCTACGGACAACAATCGACCTCGATCGCGTGGAATCGAATCGTTTCCACGCGAGATTCGCTCGATGGTGGTTTACGCGCGTTTTATACCTACCAGATGTAAATATAATGTTATGTTTCTGTTGCAGTGCGTATTGTACCTGTGGGCACTGAAACTGTGCCATCCAACCACACTCTTCCTCCTCAGAGGTAACCACGAGTGCCGTCATCTCACGGAATACTTCACATTTAAGCAAGAATGTAAGTACTTTTACCCTCCCTTAGGAGAAGGGGGGAAATGGTGAAAATGTTCCGCGAGATTTTTGAAAATGCACAAAAGCGATAGCTCCGCAGAGGAGAGATTTCCTTCGGTGAAAATTTAAGAACCTCGCGGCCCATTGTTCGCCCTCGTGCGTCCTGATTTTTTCAAACCGAAACCCAACTCCCGCCACGACCCCCTCCGTCCAACCTTTTCCGACCTTTTAAAACTTTTCCGGGCAAACAATGAACCAACGATCGATTTTCGATACCACGGTGCTCACCGGGACACCGTTTCGCCTAGAATTTCCCCCTCCCCCTCAAAAAAAGAAAAAAAAAATCGCTCGTCGCGATGAAACACCGCCGCGTACACTACACGCGGAAATTTCCGTGGAAAATTTGATTCGAGTTTTCGTTCTTCCCCCGGAATAATACCTGTACGGGCTTTGTTTTCATTTTCTATTGCCGCGTCGGTAATACGCGCGCTTGTCCCCCCGTTTTCACGCGACCGTGAAAAACGGCAATATTCTACCAGCGAACGTGTTCCCATTGTGGCCTATTTTTTTTACACCGTGAACAAATAACGTAATCCTCTTTGTTTTCCTCCCATTAGAGTCTCCGCGGGGTTTTTTTTACTTCCTTTTTTTATTTTTTTTTTATTTTTCCACCCGTCCACCTTTGCGCGCGGCCACGATCTTCCATTCGCGGGGAAATTTGATTTTTACCCTTTCTTCCGCCGCGAAAGGGACCAATTTCGCGCAACAATGTTCCGTTTGATAATATACACGCACGCGTTCGTTCGCTTCGTTAACCTTCTACCGGTGAAAGAAAGAAAAACGAAAAAAAAAAAAAGAATACAATAATGCGTAGCCGGTGGACGTTGTTACCCGTGCGTAGTGTATTATTTTTCAAATCGAATTGTTCCACCGTAATCGCGGCGTTCCGTTTGTAAATAAATACTACCGAGTTCCGCCTACCGTTTCCAACCGAGATTTACCCGTATATTCTGGAAAACCGTGTATAAATAATTATTATCCCCCGCACCGTTACCGACCGTTACAGTCGGCTAAAGAAAAACGAAACACACAAATTGATTACGCGAAAGGAGGTCACGGAGAAGTATTTTTGCATAAATTTACAAAGCACGAACGCTCCACCGTGAAGACAGTTCGTACGAAGTTTAAATATTCCACGAGAGGGTGCGCAACAGAGAGAGAGGAGAATTAATTTTTCATTCAACGAAACGATTTCGTCCCCCTCGGGTCGAAAATTTCCCGAAATCCCCCGAATCGTCGAAGAAGCCAACGAATCATCCGGGCGTAACGCTCGACGGCCAACGACGAAATAATTTGTTCGTGAGCGTAATAACGCGGAGTAAATTCGGCGCACGGGCTTCCTCGTTAAACAATATTCGCAACAAGCGGCCGTAATTAGCCAACGGACCGTGGGTTGGCTTCGCTCTCGACGCGACGGCCAGAGCAATTTTCATGATTCATTCCGTCTGAGAATTTATTCGTCTATTTATTTACTCGCGAACCCTTGTCTCGACGTTGAATCAACCCGCACGGGGTTGAATTTTCATCTCGGCCCGATGTCGCGCGTCCACGAATCCGTTCCCTACCTATTTCCCTGACCCGTGTTCGCGTACGTTTTTCGTCGTTCGATTCGTCGCGAAATATTTTTTCTTCCCGCACGTTCGGCGCGTAAATATTTCCAATACGCTCGAGAAAGTTTAACTCTATCGCGGCGACGCACTCGCGTGCGCGTTTCATCCAACCGACTGAATTCAAGGTAACGTAACATATAATTATAATCCGTTTCAGCGTGGTGGTCGATACCGAATAAACGTGAAATATTCTCGGGAGTAGAAATCAAAGGTTTACTCGCGTAATCGGCGCCTGAGTATCCGCTACACTCTGCACACCGAAGCAACCGAATCGTTCTTTCGTTCCTTCTCCAAAGTAGCTATTACGTGTACTTCTCGTACACTTCTCACCGAACGTTTCGCGTTTCTCCAGGTTCTGGAAGCGCTGAGCTTCTTTCCGCCTCGCGTTCGTCCTTGTTTATAAATATTTTTTAATACACTCCGGAAGGTTGAGTCTCGTTACGGTGACACACTCACGTGCGAGTTAAGTCTCCAGTCACCGTGTTCCTTCAAGGTGAACTTATAATTATAATCCGGTTTACCGTGGTGTTCGATACCGAATAAAAATTGTGGAGTATTCTCGAGAGTAGGGGTCGAAACTCTACTCGGATGGAAGCGCCTACATTATCGCTACACTGTGCACACCGGTGTAATCAGTGACCGAAACACTTGTCCATTCCCCAATCTGGTCATTTCATTGCGTATATGTTTCTCTAAACGTGTGGTAACATAATTACCGTCTGCTGTACCTTCGTAGTAGGCTCCAATCGAACATAGAGTACCCTTTGGAGTAAAACTCAGAGTTCTGCTCCGATATAAGCGCCTAAATTATCACTACACTTCTTACACAGATGTAAGCAGTGACCGAAACACTTGTCCATTCCCCAAAATGTTTCCACACGTGTTTCTCTAAACGTGAGGTGACATAATTACCATCTGTCGGTGTACCTTCGTCGTAAACGCTAAGGTATATTATAGTGTCACAAGAACGTAAAGTATCCTTCGAAGTAAAAATCAGGGTTCTGCTCGAATATCAGCGCCCGAATTGCCTCTACGCTTCGCGCACCGAAGCAACCGGTGACCATTTGGTCGATTCCCCGAAGTGAGCATTTCGTCCGTAGATTTTTCTCTAAATTGGTATAGGTTTCACCGGGCTCCGAAGTGGTTTTCGAAAGAAGTTTAAAAAGTGCCGGACGAGAACCGAACGCGAGCATCCCACGGGACGTCGGTTCGAGATTGAACGATGACCGCGTTAAAATCGTAAACGTAACGCGGCGCGGGTTTACGCGAGCCTCGTAAATACACGCGGCTTGACCCAGTATCGGACAATTTTCCAGGATCGATACGGTTTTTCCGCCGCGGACAAGCCTCGACCGCGCCACGCGGAGCCACCGAGATATCGACCAAGGACTCTCCGCGATCCCGGAACCGGATGGAATTTGTATTTGAATGGTGGCGTCTGTCTATTCGCTCGCTGCACACGGAAGAGCACGTTCCCCGTGCCGAGATTTCTTATCGGGGAAACGGATTGGATACATCGATCCCTGGAAAACGACGCACCCGGGAAAATTTCCAGAGTATTCGTAACTCGAACGCGAAAGGAGAATGTTTTTTTTTTTTTTCTTTCTTTATCCAATTATGCGACATTTCGCATCTCGAGTAGACCGACAATTTGTCTCGGAACCCCGTACCCGGCAATTTATATTTCTCGAGTCACGGGACGTTAAGAGTAATGGAAAATAACCGCGGGTATGAATATTTACAATATTTGAATATCTCCGTCTCGTTAACGCGATCGAGTAGTAATTTACCCGCGTGAATTATTTACCAGTGTGCATTGCACGTTACCGAGTAATTTATATTTAAATTCTACTCGAGTGGACGTCGTACATTTGAGAATTAGCGGGCTCGAAGAAAAGCGGGCGTTTGAAAACGTAAGACCTCGCGTTTTATTTAAACGATTCCTTAGCTCGGAGATAAACGTGACGTAAAATAAAGAGAGGGGGTCGTTTTCAGGGTAGAAATATTCAATTATCGTCCGGGATTGTAAAACACTTTTTAAAGCCTCGATAAAGAGTCCGTTGGTTGATGCACCGTTGCACCGTTGCACCGTTGCACCGTTGCACCGTCTGGTCCCGTAAGGTTAGAGACGGAGCCCCCGGGCGCTTCGTAACACCCTTAAAAACTCGATTTTCGAGCGCGAGTCGAAAGAAGTGGAGGTAGGGAATTCTCTTCTCCCATTTGCACGATTGCTTTTCGAACACTGCGTTCGCACATCCCATTACGCGAGCCCCGGTCCAATGGAATCCCATTTCCCAGAAGCTTAAAAACCGTAGATCGAGCCTTTTATCGGTACAATCTTGCGAGCCGCGCTCGGTCCAATTTCTCCGAACCCGTACCGCGGATCTCGTTATCCCGGCGTCGATTCGCGAACAAAGCGGCCCGGTGCCAGCGAACGAAACGACCCCGTCACACAGAGAACGACGCGCATAATAATCAAGACGCGCGTTTCGAGCGTCGTTAATTGCACGTGGCGACGTATTCCCCGCGGCGTCTAAAAGGAAAAATATATTTCGCGCGGCTTTCACGGATCGATCTCGAAATTCGAGGTCAAGTTTCCATTTAACGCCCGACGACCAAACGAGAAACTTCCAAACGAATCGTCTTCCCGTTAAAATTTACCGATATTCCGATTAATTGGAGAGAACGTCCCAAACACTTTGGAAAGCTACTGCGAGAAGCTGTGAAAAATACTCTTGAATATTCCGATACAATAATAGTGGAGAAATTATCTTTTGAAACAACTCTAAACGAAACGAGAAAGTTCTAAACGAATCGTCTTCGCGCTAAAATTTACCGATATTCCGATTAATTAAGAATATCCCAGACTCTTCCAAAGCTACTACGAGGAAGTGGAAAAAATACTCTCGAATATTCCGATAAAATAATGGTAGGAAAATAATAATTTTGAAAAAGACTCGTTCGAGGTTTCGATTTCTACTTGTATTACGAGATCCAGATTCTTCTCAACTCTGAAGTGCACGTGTACGTGATCGGAGGCAGTATCTCTGCTAACGACGAACAGAGCGGGGAACCGTGTCGCCCCGAGTATCTCGTGCGATCTAATTGATCGAAACTTTAACAATCTTTCGCGAGAAAACTACGAACGATACACGGTTCGTTTCGCAACTCTCTCTGGTCTCTCGTCGATCGGAACGTGCCCGGACAAATAAAAACCGAGAACGGGTTCCCTTTCCTCTCCATAAATATCTGTATCTGTTTCGATAGCTGCACTCCAGCTATCCAGGGTTACTTTCTTTACACCCTGTACGGTCTCCTCCTCTTCCACGTACTCGTCCCCCTTTTTCTCCACCGGGTTCTCGTTGTATTAACGAGGATCGAGTTCCGCAACCCTCTTGACTTTCTTTCGATAGCAGCGCGCTCCCGCCCGTCCGCCCGCCCGCGCGAATCAGACATCGCGGAGACACTCCAGAAAGCTCATTTGCGAGCTTTCGACCCGAATAAATAAGTCAAGAACGAAACGGTCGCGAGTTGCGTCGCGACGCGACCGAACGAACCGCTCCTTTTTGTCACGGGACCGAAGAGACGAGAGAAACGAAACGTTTACCGAGATGGTGGATTAAAATGAATAGGCACAGGGATTGCCCGGGATACTTGCTTACCGTTTCGCTTTTCTTTCTCTAACCTCCAACGAGACGAATTTTCCGAGTAAACATCTTCCAGAGTCGGTCCTCCGGCGAATTCGTTTCTTTGATTCGCGAGAGGGATGGTCGGTTAAAATTGTAGGTAACTCGAGATCGTGTCGCGGAATAAAAATACAACGATGCTTAATACGGTGAGGAGTCATCTTGCGAGAAGGTTGAGTAAATCGTTGCATCGATATTGTTAAATACTATCGGGACACTTTGTCGCTTCGATTTTTCAATTCCATGATACAACAATGCACGAAACAGTGAGGAGTCATCTTGCGAGAAGGTTAAGTGAATCGTTGCATCGATATTGTTAAATATTATCGGTACACTTTGTCGCTTCGATTTTTCAATTCCAATTCTTCCTCGGTACACGAAGGCACTTCAATTTAGTTAAAAATACAAACCTGGTTCGTCGATGTGAAAATCAAACCGACGAGCGTTCCAAACAACCAAATTTTCGCAACGTTGCTCGATCGTGTTCTAATAAATAATTTATAACGACAATATTACCATCGACATTGTTCTCCTTCGAAAACCTTGACAAGAATCAGTTGGTAATTTTTGTTCCTTGTGCGCGAAGCGCGTTAATTAATTTGAAAATATAACAACCCTCGTCAAAATCGAGTATTTAATTAATATAGGTTCTCGGGCGAAACTTCTCTCCCCGTAGCTGCCATATTGTTTATTAATCGTTGTACACGGGTTGAAAAACTGCCCACGGTAGCCGGCGGCGAATTAATCGATCGACTTTCCCGTCTATCGCGCAACGGCGATTAAAAGGCGACCAAAGGGCGCCAATTCGTTGAATAAACTAATAACTGATAATAAAAGTCGCGCACGGAGCAACGAACGAAAACTTTGAACTTTGCGCGTAATTCGTGACGAGGTGGTCAACTATTTAACACCAATTGGGCTCAATTTGACTTGTTTGAAACTTTTGTTTAAAATTACTCCGTTATCAACTGTGTTTTTCCTTACGATATTCGTCGACAATTTTAAAATGAACAACTAACGCTACTCGTGAATCAATTTGCCCTTTCCTTGTCTATTAGATTGTTTGGAAAGTCATATCGTTTTCTTTTTTTTTTTTGGTGAAAATGAAACACGATTTTTTTAGAGCGTATAAGCATTTTATTAAATTCCATATTCTCCATCTTGGAAAACGAAATCACTTTCCGAACAATCGAATAATTTCGAAGGTACGTACACCGTCCTGTACGCATAATTTTAACACGTACGAATATTAGTAACACGTGCGCTGGTTGGTAGGTTCCGGTGTTAAAGTAATCAAATAAACCGCGCAGAAACGATCGCGTCGAGCCGTAATAAACGATCACCGATTGATATCGTTTAACTAATTAACGGGAATTACGAGTCACCGAGTGCGCGCGTGTCGTAGCAGCTAGCGGGTGATTTCAATGCCGTCTATTGGCCGCGATTTGTATCGTTTCCGCCATTTTTTCTTCTGGTTCGTTCTCTGGGCGCTCTCACCGATCATTGTGCTCTTCGTTTTCGAAATTGTGTCGATTTCAACCGGTTGGTCGTTGTCCCGCGTTTCGGGATGGAATCAGCGTAAAATTGCTACCAGTTGCGACGAGTGTTTCTTTGAACGGTGATTTGCGTTCAACGAAAGGTTTCACGTTTCGTTGGTGTTGAACCGTCGCGGTATCAAAAGGGACGCGGAGAAATCGATCGACCTAGAAAATGAACGTGTTCGTTTCATCGATAAAAGTGACAATCGAAGGTAACCCAACGACCCGTGAACAAGAGCAACTCGCGAACCCCTGTTATTCGGTGAACACAATTTTTTTTTTTCTAGCTTTCGTTTCGTACTCCGCCATTTTATTTCCCGGTCCGTGAATCTTGAAATCTTCAACGTCGTTGTCTTTATTTTTCACAACGCGAAACTCGAGGGGAGAAATAAAAAATAAATACGCACAGGAGATCGGGAAAATGAATCGGGGGAAACAGGTTTGCTTGGAAATCCTTGGAATTATTCATTTGTATTTTTTGTTTTTTTGTTTTTTTTTTTTGTTTTGTGTATTTAAAATCTTTATTGCACCGTTACGAAGCGAGGAACTCGAGAAGAAAGAAGAAATTAAAGTAATGGACACAGGGGATCGGGAATATGGGCTAGATTTGCTTCAAAATCCTTGGAATTATTTATTCCTCTTTTTCTTTTTTCTTCTGCGTATTTAACGTCTTTATTGCATCGCGACAAAACCAGGAGCTGGAAAACAGGGCACACAAAGGTAAAATATACGGATGGGCTCGTTTCAAAATCCTTGGAATTATTAATATTTTACTTACTCGCGTGTCGGGACAGGACCGTGTATAAACGAATACAGAATACGGTGGAACGATTTATTAAATTATGAATAATCGACACTAGGACAGTAGCCGGGTAACAGTGCATAAAGCGACTACGATGCAACACTCTGCAACGCTTCACGACTCTCGAGAAAGTTAAACTCACTTCTTCTTTTAATACTCTCTTCCAAACACGATCCTTGAGACTTCCCTTGAGATTCCCTTACAGCTACGTTCTCCTAAACCTACGCTAAAATGATCGATAACACAATAGACGAAAGAAGAATTTTATCACAAAAAGACTCACCGTGTACAATCTCGAGAGATCCTTCTTGGAATCTCGAGTCTCGAAGAACGGAGAACGAACGAGCAGAAAACGTGTAAAAGAAATTTCCACACGATTTTATCGCGTAGAATAACCGAGTTTCTTCTTAGAATTTAGAATCTTTCGCGAAGAGTCGGGCTTGCGATCTTCCGGTATTCGTTTTCTCGTGTACCACCGAGTGGAATCGTCACGGTTGCGGCGTGTTCGACGCGTGAAGCCCCGGTTACGCATTATTCGTGGGACTTGTCTCGCGTTGGCACGAGGAAAAAGCCGCTGGCCGATGGCCAGGGGGTCAGCGTGTCGTTTCGAAACGTACCTCGGCGCCAAAAACGATTGTTCGGCCGCGAACTGCTATCCGACTACCGGTGTGAAAACATCGGCCGCGAAACGACGATGGAATTGATCGAAAAATAACCATCGGCGAGCTGATGTCGCCGATTCCAGCGATCCGTCCACCAGAGAACCACTGAGAACAATTCGAGAACGTCGAACGAAAAGAACGAGACTCTTAGCCCCGAATTAACGCGAGCGTAGATGATATTGCGCATAGTTCACGAATGACGAGCTCCGGTCCCATGATCGACCGAGAATAATAAAATATATAACCGAGTGACCAAGAATAACAATGTGTATAACCGACTTACCGAGAATAATGAAATATATAACTCGACCGAGAATAATATCGAGTTTCAACGATCGACCATGATTAATAAAGTATCTTTCGTATCGAAGAAGCTACGAACACGCCTAGGAAACTTTGAATAATTGTTCCAACATAGGGAATCTTTTCGGTAACTTTCAACTGTTATATTGAACAGTAAGGAATTAGGAGTTGTAGGAAGGATACTGAACATTTAAAGAAACGAATTATAAGCGCATTGACAGCGATTTAATTACTCACTCGTCTCGCAGGCTCGTTGAAACACGCGGTTCGATGCAACCATATGCCTCTATGCAATTGCATCGCGTTAATAGTACGCGTTGAATATTTCACCCAAGTGTATTTAAACTCTGCGCTACGTTCCCGAAGTAGAATACGAATGTGGACGACAGACCGGTATGAAGAACCGAAGAAGAATCTTTCTGTGCCTTCCTCTCGCGATTAAAACGAAACGAGCTCTTAAAAGTTTGATCGTTCATGATCGTTCGAATAGAAAACGAGTCACTGAAATCAAAATCGAAGATCAGCCACGCTTGGTTCGCGAACGATCGAACGTTTACGAAAATTAAACACCGAGTGGTTCGTAACGATTGGAAAAAATTCCTGAGGTTTCCAACCGAGGTTCGTGAATGCACCGGGCTTGAAATTTTTCATCGAAACGGTGATACTGGTCTCTCGATTACCAAGACGAGCACATTTTCGCTACGCGACCACCCGGTGGGTCCTTATCGTGGAGGAACATCGGCAAAGAAGCCTGGTGAGCGCGAGTGATATGCAAATCCCGGAAGAGAGAAGGGAAATGCAGATTGGAGCCGGATAAAGGAAAATTAAACGGGGAAAAACTGTGCGTACTCGCGTGTCACCGGGAACGCGGTTAACCTTAATTGCCTCGCTCCGGTACGTGTTCCCTCGCTTTTCACTTAATTGTCAATTTACTTGTGTTTCCAAGATGGGGAGGGATTTCCACGTTCGGTCGCGTTGTTCTTGGAAAGAAAAAAAAAAATACAATAGAATTCTTTCTTTCTTTCCTCTAGAAAAAAAAGGAGGAGGTTTCTTCTTAAATTTGAAAAATTCTCGACGCGTAATTCTTTGTTGTTGTTTTTCTTTTTCTTCTTCTTCTTCTTGCGTTCGTCCTTTCGAAGGAAATTTCCAATCGATCGGGCAAACCGCGAGCGTACGAACCAACGAAACGTGAATTTCAGAACGCGGAATTTCCACGGGAAATCTCGAAATGTCGCAGCGCACGATTGAAATTCGAAACGCGTGTTTTAATTATTCGTTTAACCCGCGCCTAACTCTCTCCGCCGGGGCGTATTCAATCATTAATCCCAGCAGTCCATGGAACGCGGAGTCCCGAGCGCGTCAAAGGGGGTAGAGGATTTTAATTGCATCCCCACGGTGATCCCAATTTACAATCGAGTTTACACTTAGCCCGATTCCACGCTCGAGAGAGAACGAATTATGATACGCAGACACGCGCCTTGTTAACGGGCTTCCTCTTTATTGTCAATTAGCGTGCGCTGAAACGTTCTGTTTAGAGCGACTGGAAACGGGAAATTAATACGGAGAATGAAAATTGAATCTTTCCGGGATCTTTGCGCGGCATACCGCGACACGTGACCCTACTTTAAAAAAAAAAAGAAAAAGAGAAGCGTGCGTTAGCGTTTTTCACGAATCTTCGTGGAAACGGACCAAAAGGGATTGGAAATTCGTTTCATTTTTTTTTTTTTGTGAAAATGAACACGATTTTTTTTAGAGTGTATAAACATTTGTCAAGAAAATTATTGGGTTGTACGGAAAGTCATTTCGTTTTTTTTGGTGAAAATGAAACACTATTTTTTTATAGTGCATATACATTTATACACTCTAAAAAAAATCGTGTTCCATTCTGACCAAAAAAAAAACGAAACGACTTTCCGAACAACCCAATAATTGTCTTGATCTTCTTCTCTCGATAAAATCGTATTTCATTTTTACAAAAAAAAAAAAAACGAAATGATTGTACCGGAAACATTCGACACCCTCGAACAGAAGGTATGGGGGGTGGAGGCTCTCAACCGAAAAGATGCAGGTGCATCGCGAAGACCGTCGAGTGGACAGGTGGAATGACGAAGTGCTGTTGTCGAGGCGGAAACGGGCCGTTGAGTTTTTCCTCTTGGGCTTGTCTGTTGACGAACAAGAAGTATTCCCTGTCAATAAAACGAGGTCCGCGGTTCTCCGTGAACGGACAGCTTGAAGATTTGTCGACGGTGAAAGCGGACAGATTGCTGGTCGAAGCTGTCACTCGAGGGCCCCATCGAGACCTCGCGAATGAACATCTTCGACCGAGGCCGACTGAAAGTTCCCCCGATAGGCGCGTATCGAGCTTTTCGGCCGCGAATTATTTTCTACGTGGAAGAAACAAATCCAAACGGAAGAGTACTCTGCACAAGACACGGGGTCCCTTGAAACTTTCGAACACGGTACTCGAGATCGAAGATCCAGATCTGGTCTACGAGATCCCGAAGAAGATCGAGTACCCTCTCGTCGACTTCCATCTCGTCTTCGATTCGAGAGCTCGATGTTACGAATTTTTCCAAAAAGTATCGCGGAGATCTGAACCACGCCCAAAAGAGACCCAATTGACCGTATTATCGCTAAAATGTGCAAGCTGGATAAAAAGGAATCAAGCTGCGAGAATATTCAACGTTCTTCCGTTCGTTTCTGTAAATTTCAGTTTCCATTCGCCGAGTAAAAGAAACATATCCTCCCTATAGATTCCCGACAATTTCATCGCCGAGCTTATCGTTCTCCGTTAAACTCTCCCCGGTACAATCTTCGTCGAAATTTTCCCGTTCGGCGCAGTTCGATTAAACGATATATCCGTACGATAAAAGGCTCCGGGAAGGCTCCTCCGCGTTCCAGATATTTCTCAATTTTCCTGTTTCGTTCTCCGCGGCGATGTTTCCACCGTTTGCGAGAAAAAGAATCGAAGATTCTCGAGGCGAAATCACCAAACACGGAGAACTCGTTGGTTTCTTCGGTGTTCCGATTCACCCGTACCGCGAAGACAAGAAGCAACAAGACCCGTAGCAGTTATCGATCTCTCGCTTCGAAGGTTTCCTCGGTTCTTTCGAAGCTTCCGTCCACGGATCCACCGATCCATTTTTACCGAACGTCGTCCGCAAGACGCCATCGTTCTATCCGTTCGTGAAATCTCGCTGGACGTATTCTCGATCGTCGTTCCGGCTGTATCTCTATCCAGCCCCTTCGAAGGATCGATCGAACGGATCCAGACGTCGGACAACGTATCCGGACGTCCGTGAGAAAGACTCGAATCGATTTTTATTCCAGTCAGACGGCAATACGTAGCCTACGTCGAGAAGAAATTCCCGAGTTTCTATTTCGCCGCGACGACGAGCACGACATCCTGTTTGCGCGGAGAGTCAATACAAGGAGTCGTTCTATTTACACGATACGAGCCTGTATCGCATCGGTACGACGAAATGTTCACTTCGATGCGACTCTTTGACCCTTTGTAACACAAATTGGTCCCGGAGCTACGAAAATCCTGCATAACGAGGCGTCGATGAATATTAAAACCGGTACGAGTTCGTTGGCTATCGAAAGGATTCCTTCCGCGGCTATATTGTCGGTTCGAAGTTATAATTATACTCTACGGAGAGGTGAAACTGGAGCTTCGAAATATACGAGGGGTCGTCGAGGGTTGTGAACTCTCGAACGTTTGTTACAATTGATAATTATTAATCGTAACGTCGATTCGAACGAAAGATCGATCCTTTTCGGTAAGAGAACGAATATTTCTTTCGAATTTTAACCGAAGATGAAAATTAAATACTCTTCTCGTTGGTCTTGATCGGGTACATTTTCTCGATACTTGTAGGTCCTCGATGTTTCATACTCTTCGAATTATTTAACCGTTCGACTCCCAGGAGTGACGAAAACGTACGATAAAAGCGTCCACGCGAGCCACCGTGTGAAATGCTAACGACTGGAAGCCCGGTTAATCCTTCGGTTGCGTGAAAGATGGAGAATAAATTAAACCACGCGACCGTGTCGCGTGAGCTATCCTCGAGGGTTGAGTAACGATTGTACAACAATGTCGAATCATGGTACGGCTGAACGGAGCAGCGATAGAATCCTCCGATATGAAAAATGGGGAGCCGCGATAATACCGGACATTTTTCATACGTAGAACATCGTTGCTCGAACAGTGGACACGGTACTGGTTAGATTTTGGAACCTTTTACGCGCGTGCTCATATTTTTCCCCAAAAAAAATCTACATACTGGAAAAATATCTGTACAAAGATTCCAAATTGAATTTATAGAAAAACATCGACGATCCCCGAGTATGTAAAATACATTTTTTAAACTTTTTACTTATCGAACTACGTCGACCTTGAATCTCCTACGCGTTAAGAAGCCCTCATCTGTGAAACTATTATCGAAATATATCCACCGACTCATTCTTTCCGCTCTTTCAATACACGAGCATCAATTTTGAATCTTGTACGCGTTAAGAAGCCCTCCACAGATCCTGTACCGTAAAACTAACATCGAATTACATCTACGAACTCATTCTTTCGTTCCAATTCACGAGTATCGATTCTCGATCTCCTACGCGTTAAGAAGCCCTAACTGATCAGTGGAACTATTATCGAAATACATCCACCGACTCATTCTTTCCGCTCTTTCAACACACCAGCATCAATTTTGAATCTCCTACGCGTTAAGAAGCCCTCGACGGACCCTGTACCGAGAAACTATCCTCAGGACCCACATCAACAAGTGGTTCGCGACTGTAAACACAGACAATGTCTTCGAACAGTCTTCGCGTCGATAGAATTAATAGAAGCTCCGAATGGGGGGCTCGGGAAAGGGTCGAGCGACGATAATTCGGATTCTTATTTTTCATAAAAGGAGGATCGCACAAGGTTATTCTTTTTCCTTTCTTTCCCTTTTTTTTCGTAGCTCCGAGGAGCGCACAGAGTTCCTCGATAGAAGAATTTATTATTCTCAGTGGACACGGGCCGCGCGCTCGAAATGATCTCGGGTATTCGTCGTTTCTTTTTTCTCTTTTCTTTTTTCTTTTTTTACGAGGTTCACACACACCGAGAAAGTAGCCGGGTGCTCGCGCGTGTACACACATCGCACGCACACCGGGCCATCCCCGGTCCCGTCTACCTCCCAGCCCTTCTTCATCGCTCTCCAGAGCCCTTTTCCCCATTATCCACTTTCTACCGTTCCTTCCGGCTCCTGGAAAGGACCGAGGCCGTTCTCCGAGCTTTTGTACGCCAACAAGAGTCTACGTATGGTCATTAAAAAGTGTCAGGCTGCAGCGGAAAAATCTGGGCCGACGTTCGATGCGCCGTGAACGCGTGACTTTTTCTCTCTCGAAATAATTGACGCTCCCGAGTATTCTCTTTGAGCTGCTCCTACAGTCTTTCGAGGCTCCTCTCTCTCTCTCTCCCGTCCCTTCTCTTTCTTTTTTATTTTTTTTCGAAAGACGTTCCACGGCGAAACCGCGTCCCCACCTGCGCGACGAGCAGGGAGAATCCGGCTCGCGAAAAAAAAAAAAAACAGAAAAAGAAAAATGGAGAGCGACGTTTCGCGAAACGACGAAAGAAAGAGAGAGAAAGAGAGCCAACCGCGCGAATCTTTGACCCAAATCCGCGTCGGGGATTGCGCGTCGCGAGATTAACCGTCGCGGGCACCGGTTTCACTCCGTGAATCACTCCACGCGTTAACAATTCAAATTAATACGGCGAATTTACCGACCGTCCCCCCGGGCCGAATATTTTGCTGACTCGAGGCCGTTAAGTGGTCCGCGGGATGTGCACAGAACCCAGAATTCGGTAATATTTGAAATCTTTTATCGCGGCTGACAACCAGCGGAAGCATCGCTTTCGAATTTTACACGTACGTTCCTTCCAGGCTGGAAGTATTTTTATTTTTTAAATTAGCAAAGGAAAATTGACTGCTAAATGTCGACGGTCTGTGGAATCTTTCTCCAAGGAAACTAGTAGACTTCGAATATTGTACTTGTGTTTGTATTATTTATCTTTTGCCAGATTGTAAGAATTTTTCTAAACGATGTAGTTCCAAGTGCACGATGAAAGTGCACCAGGAGTATTATTTGGGGTGTAATATCGTTTTAACTATCTTTGACCGAACGAAAAATATGGAGAACGATTCTTCGTGAAAAAATGAACGGAAAATGTGCAATAGATGTTTTTCATCCGAGGCTTCGTTGTCGAGATATTCAATTTCGAAGAAAAGGGTACGAGTTGGAGACGACGTCTGACCATTGCTCGTCAATTCCACTTGCAGCGGTGTTCGCGAACTTGCAGCGTCGTTGCAATTGTTTTCGGCTAATCGAGAGTCACCATTAACGATTCTTGGTGGAAATACGAATAAAAAACGCGCTATGAAAATTGTTCATCCGAGGCTTCGTTGTCCAGACAATCGATTTCGAACATCGAGCAAACATTCGTCCGCGCGTCTGACTACCGACCGCCGTTTCTACTCGCGGGAGGGTTTGTAAACGCTGTCGGGTGTTTGGTGCCGTTTCAATTGGCTCTACCTAGTTGAAAGACAGTCCACGATAGTACAGTATTGAGTAACTAGACGTAAACGCGCCAGAAAGGAGACACGAGAGCGTTTTCCCTCGATTAGAGTGACTTTTGGTAGCTTTCGACGCACCGGTGGAAATTCTGTCGTCGAATTATGCAATTTGGCAGACATTTATTTGGCAATGTAAAATTCCTTGGTGACTCTTATTTCGTCCCGATCCAAAATTCCTAGACCAACGACTATTGTTCACGGCTCGCAAACACGTACACCCGTGCGTCTCCTTAGAATAATTGGAACAAGGGATAAGCGAAATAAACACGAGAAATTATCATCGCAAGTGGCACGATCCGTTCGAATTATTGGCAAGGGTAACCTTCCGAGAACTCGTCACGCTGGATTATGATAAAAATTGAATTTACATCCCAACGTACAAGTTTCGTCGATAAGACACCGTGGTACACGGTGGAAATTAATTCAAATGAACGTTTCGCGCGAAACGAGCGAGTGTCCCGATACTTATAAATGGGAATTATCCTGCCGGTGAACGAAACCAGGCGAGATCCGTGTCCCAAATCCCATCAGGTTCGGACAAGACGAAGAGAGATCGCGTTTGAGAAACAGTCGCGTCCAGCTGGCTGCCTCGTAGCGACTTTGAAACGAAATTGGCTCGCGAACAGTCGTGAACCTGGCGAACACACCGAACAGTACCCGGAAAGATGCATTGTTCTAAGGAACAACAACGTCCACGGACGTACAGCCAACTGGACACGATAAACGAGACAAAGGAAGAGAACGCGAGTAAGTCGTTGGCCAACTTTTCCGATCGAACGTTGGTTCGCGTTATTATTTTTTCTCCATTTTCCTCGCGATCCCTCGTACGTTTCTCGTCGATACGAACAACGAACTGTCCCCGTAGCGCGGAACTCGTAGAAATGGAACGACGAGAGTGGAACTCGAGAGAGAGAGGAAAAAAAAAATGATCGCGAAACAATCGAGCACGGCGGATCGCGTTTTTTTTTTCGCGAGCAAGCGAGTCTCGTAAATCGCCACGGCGGTCTCGCGTAACTTGACGTTTCACCGATAGAGAGTATACCCTCGTTGCTCTTTCTCACTGTGGCTTGCTTTCAGGTAAAATAAAATACTCGGAGAGGGTGTACGACGCGTGCATGGACGCCTTCGACTGTCTGCCGCTCGCAGCCCTCATGAACCAACAGTTCCTCTGCGTGCACGGTGGACTCTCGCCGGAAATTCACACTTTAGAAGACATACGCAAAGTAAGTGGCAACGTTCGGTTCGAGAAAACTGGCTTCGGTTTATCGATAACGGTGATGTGGTGGGTCTTCCATAACGATGGTTCTATATACACCAGCAGTTGTCGCTAAATTTAAAGAGAGACGACCACTGTACAGAATCGCGAAGATCGATATCGAAAAGTTATTTCAAAGTTCGGGGGAATGTTCGTAGCCATAGGAGAAAAACTTGCATAAATCACCGTTTCACCGGTGCAACGAAACGATGGATACACGGACACTCTCGCGTGTAACGCGTGGTTCGAACTCTTCGACGAGTCGAAATCATCGATGGTCGTTAATCGATTTTTCGATGGATTCCGCGGTAGAAATTTTTTACGAGAAACGTTGGAAGAAACTCGAGTAAAATACGTTCGTACGCGGGAACTTTTCTCATCTTTGAGGACACGGGGTTAGGTGAGCCGGAATTCAGCAATTTCCACAGTTTCGAAAGGAGGAAGCCCCACGCGTCTCGAAATTCGTCTCTCGGCTTCGCTCGAAAGCAACTACTTTCCTATCCGGGAGGCGGGAGTGATAGTTGGCTTCCGGAACCGGGCGAGGTAAGGAAACGCGGGAACCGGCATCTTTCGTACGTACTCACGGGTTCACTCGGCATTCCGTGCCCGAATTCCGGGCATTTTTATTTCCGTGATACTCGCGAAAATACGCCCGCCCTCCCCGAGACCCGATAAGAGATTCCATTCGGAACGACGAAACGTTCTCGCGGTGTCTGCGCCCGGAACATCCGGGAATCCTGTTCCCGGTGTTGCGAATACGATGCGAGAGAGCTCGATTCGCATACGCGAAAACAATCAAAGGGGTGACGAATTTTTGAACGGATGTTCGATGAATATTTCTCGTTTCGCGAATATTCGTAATCGCAACTTTCGAATGAAACGGGATCAATCTACTGGATAGAAAGGGACCTCAGGTATTTGTACGTCACAGCAGCGGAAACTATGATCCTTTAGCTTTGCAACGAGCGCAGAAAGTCTAGCAGAGGATCATTTTTTCCGGGGTTACAGCCATTTTACGACGCCCTTGTATTTTGAGACCCTCGGACTCGAATACCATTTCAATGTTAAAATTCAGAGTCGTAACTTTGTTACTACTTGACACAGACTAATGTTATAGGGCTCAAATTAAAGCTCGAACCCTCTACTTTTGCATACGATCAGTAGATTTTACTTTCGTCGACGAACAGTGACCCAAATCCACTCTTGAACAGCGGACAGTCCAATTATAAAAATTCTGAATCTTTGAGGTCCATTCTGCCCTATAAAAAGGAATCCTAGGTATTCGTACCTCACGATATCGGAAACTATGATCCTTTAGCTTTACAACGAGCACACAAACTTTGGTAGAGGATCATTTTTTCCGAAGTTACAGCCATTTTACGAAACCCTTGTATTTTGAGGCCCTCGGACTCGAATACCATTTCAATGTTAAAATTCAGAGAGTCATAACTTTGTTACTACTTAACCCAGACTATTGTTATGGGACTCAAATTAAAGCTCGAATCTTCTACTTTTGCATACAATTAGTAGATTTCACTTTCGTCGACGAGCAGTGAACGAAATCCACCCTTGACCAGGGTAGTGTCCAATTACAAAAGTTGCGATCGTTCGAGACCGGTTTCGAGACCTAGTTTATTGCTCAGCCTATCGAAAAGTACGATCGTTTCTCTTTATAGTAAGTGCATCACCGCTGAATAGAAATAATTTTGAACAACGTTACGATCACTGTACCGCTATTGCGCGCGATTAATTCCGTATACGCGACCGATCCACTGGAACTGGCTGCTGGAGTCACACCGGTCGGTTTACCGGCTGGTGCGTCTCAAAGGATCGCCAATATCGTTCTGGCGCGACTATGAAATTTCCATATCAAACGTCTCGAAATGCCGTCGATAAAATCTCGGGGAAATAAAGCACCGGATTTCGGAATCGCGCGATTCTGGCGCAGAGCTCGAACGGACGCCACCGGAATCCCTTATCCGAGGTTGTAATTCCTCGCCGATAAATATGAAAAGCACGGAGGTTCTCCATCGGTGCATTTCGCTCCTTTGTGAACCCGGTTAACGAAGAAACGCGTTAATTAATTAGACTATCGATTACGACTGTAGACCGTTCGCCGAACGAATCTCTCGGATTTAGCTCTCCCGGATCGGTTCGTCGAGGCAAGTATTTATTCCTGTCGAATGCTTTCGCTGGCAAATCTTTTCTAATATGTGAAAGTTCTTTCTATATTGGAAAATATAGAATGAACTGCGCATTAATTTTCCAATATGTAGAATCAAATAGGTTTCGTAGGATAGATAGAAATTCCGATGGTTGGAATAAGTTTGCTTCCAAAGTGACTGTGCTAGAAAATTTATGAAAAGTTTAAGCGTACACCTTTTGCATCTTCGAGGATGTAAAATGTACCTTTCGTTCTCCCGTTTGACCGATTCGTTCCTCGCGATCGAACAACCAGTTGCGTCCCTCGAACGAGTCGGAGTTGCACTTTTCACCGTGTGGCTGTTCCATTGCGCGTTATCTGCGATCGGGATAACGCCAGAGGCGGCGTAGAGCCGAGTCGCGGAGCGATAATGAATTTCCCGGGCGAATTCAAGTTCAAGCGGTTCCGTGAACGCGGAAGCTACGGTGTTGGAAAGCTTCCCCTCGGGACAAGTTTTAAACGACGCTTATAAAACGTGCGCCTCGGTGCACCTGACTCACGGCTAGGGGAACGGAACGAAACGGAACGGAACGGATGCGGGGATTTTATTTGCTTCTCGTCGGGCACGTGACCGGGCCAACTCGAGGGGAACTTCCGTTCGATCGACCGTTCCCCGAGATCGTCTTTTTCGTCTCTTCTTATTTTTCGTCCCGTCGTACCTCGACCGCCCGTTCACCACCGCGAGTCGTAAATTCGTCCGACGCTTCCACGAGCCCGAGCCACGCTCGTAGGAAATTTCTGGAACGATTGTTAAGCCGAACCGGCGGAAATTACTATCGGAACGAGGGATGGAACTTATCGAGAAGTTAATTAAAATGCGGTACCGGGAGAAAATATTAAAGAGGCGGATCCTCGAACCTCGGAAAGGAAAAGAAAAAACCGGACGAGATATTTCTCGGCGATTTCTCCGAGCTCGAGATCAAAAGGAAAGAAGAGAAGTTCCTTAACGCCTCGAAAGATGGAGGATTCACACGGTAGCTACCAATGCCGTTGGATAATCGTCCGATCTGGTACGAGACAAGGGAGACGAGCTCGTTTTCGATTTCCAGTTTGTTCGTCGACGACCGAACCGAAAACCGGATGAAAAGCGCACGAGACAATGAGGGAGGAGAGAGAAATACGCTCCGAGGCGAAAAAATGGTGCGCGCCAGAAACGAAGGAGTCCCAGCCAAGTGGGAGAAGGAAGAGAGAATCTCTGCGCGGGGGTGGAGTGTGGAGTGTGGGGAGAAAAAAGCGCTCGGGGACGGGGGAAAAAGAAAACGAAACGACGGGAGAGCTGCATCTGTTCTGGCAGATTACAAGGTATTTCTCGTGGGAGAACGGAGGAGTGGTTAACCCTCTTCTTCCAGCTTGGTTCCCGTTCACCGAGTTCCTCTTTTCAGCTGCAACAATCGCGGAAAATAAGGCAGCCGGGGGAAGAAAGGGAGAGCAAAGAGAGCCAGAGGAAAACGGGGAGGGCTGGAGTAACGGAGAGCTGTACGCGGAAAATCCATAGAAGGGAGTAAAAGGCTGCTGAAACTGGGTGAAGTTCGACGAGTTGGAAATATTCAGCGGGTATTCGCGATAATTTGCATCGAACGTTGTCGGTCGTTCCTCTTCTTCGATTCAATCGCTGCATCCACGATATTTTAATGGCCGAGTGGAAAAAGGGCTGGAATCGCTGCAGTCGATCGACGAAAATCCATCCCTTGCAGTCTGGACCAAAGGGTGCCCTAAAGTGTGCTCCAAAGTATGTCCCAAGGTGTGCCCTAAAGTGTGCCCGAAAGTGTGCTCTAAAGTGTATCCTAAAGTGTGCCCTAAAGTCTGCCCTCCCTTGGCCCTCGACTGCCCAAAACCCCTTCCCGAAATACGATTATTCTTTGTATATGACAATATTTTTCAATAAAGATACGATTACTCAAAATTATATACGCGAGGAGGAAACCGTTCGCCTTTGCAGATTTCTCAATATCTTGATGTTTATTTATCATAATTATTAACAACCATCGTAGGACCATAGTTTAAACAATTATTAACAATGTCCTAGTATAAATAATAGCTCGAAAGCCATCAATTTCTTGAAATATCCGCTTAAATCGTAGCAATCGGTAGTATACAATCGAAGTAACGGTAAGTCACCTTCTCGAGGGTATAAATAGAACCACCGGCTGCCGAAAAGTTCATTCGCCCGGGAGCCTCCGCGGCGGACGGAGCTCCTCCTCTGGGGGACCTGGACCCTCAGGGGCAGGGTGGCCCGACGCGGAGAAGGGCGGAAACGCCGCGGACCCGCGGTGGGCTCGCGGAGGACGGAGCTCCTCCTCGGGGGAACTTGGACCCACCGGGTCAGGGTGGCCCGACGAGGAGAAGGGCCGAACCGCCGCGTACCCGCGTAGGTCCCGCGCGCAATCTGCGCCGACCAGCGCGAAGGAAGTCTGTGTGAATGTACATCCATGTAACTCCAATACATTTAAATAAATTCATTAAGTAACAAATAATTAGCGGTTTTTTTCTTTTCCCACTTTATTTCCATTCCCTCTACTCCAAGAATTTCTAACTTTTACTAAAATTTTTCCGAAAATTCTCAGAAATGACGTCATTTTCGCGAAACTCCGAAAATTCTCAGAAATGACGTCATTTCCAAGAAGTGGCACGATAGGAATACCTCCTCGCACATCATGTTCTCCTGATACCAAAGTTCGAAAATCGGTTAAAAGTTTCAGCAAAAGTCCAGAAATATGTTTAAAATTCTCGCCTAGCGGAAATTCTTGGAAATGACGTCATTTCCAAGAAGTGGCACGATAGGAATACCTCCTCGCATATCATGTTCTCCTGATACCAAGGTTCGAAAATCGGAGAAAAGTTTCAGCGAAAGTCCAGAAATTCGTTTATAATTCCCGCCTCGCAGAAATTCTTGGAAATGACGTCATTTCCAAGAATCGATGGAATCGTGCCACCTCCTCGCACATCATGTTCTCCTGATACCAAAGTTCGAAAATCGGCCAAAAATTTTTGCCAAAGTTCAGAAATTTTCTAAAAGGTTTGTTCGAACTTCAGACTTTGGTATCAGGAGAACATGATGTGCGAGGAGGTATTCCTGCGTGCCACTTCTTGGAAATGACGTCATTTCTGAGAATTTTCGAAATTCGCGGAAATGACGTCATTTCTGAGAATTTTCGGAAAAATTTTAGTAAAAGTTAGAAATTCTTGGAGTAGAGGGAGTGGAAATAAAGTGGGAAAAGAAAAAAACCGCTATTTATTTGTTACTTAATGAATTTATTTCAATGTATTGTAGTTACATCGATGTACATTCACACAGACTTCCTTCGCGCTGGTCAGCGCAGATTCCGCGCGGGTCCTACGCGAGTACGCGGCGGTTCGGCCCTTCTCCTCGTGGGGCCACCCGGACCCGGTGGGTCCAAGTCCCCCCCGAGGAGGAGCTCCGTCCGCCGCGGGTCCTCCGCGAGTACCCGGCGGTTACGCCCTTTTCCGCGTCGGGCCACGCTGACCCGGAGGGTACAGGTCCCTCGCGGGTCCTCCGCGAGCCCACCGCGGGTCCGCGGCGTTTCCGCCCTTCTCCGCGTCGGGCCACCCTGCCCCTGAGGGTCCAGGTCCCCCAGAGGAGGAGCTCCGTCCGCCGCGGAGGCTCCCGGGCGAATGAACTTTTCGGCAGCCGGTGGTTCTATTTATACCCTCGAGAAGGTGACTTACCGTTACTTCGATTGTATACTACCGATTGCTACGATTTAAGCGAATATTTCAAGAAATTGATGGCTTTCGAGCTATTATTTATACTAGGACATTGTTAATAATTGTTTAAACTATGGTCCTACGATGGTTGTTAATAATTATGATAAATAAACATCAAGATATTGAGAAATCTGCAAAGGCGAACGGTTTCCTCCTCGTATATCATGTTCTTCTGATACCAAAGTTTGAAAATTTGTAGGATATTCGAATGAAACTTTGTTAAATCCTGTTCCTTTTTCGCAGATTCTTCAAAATGACATCATTTCCAAGAATTTCTGCATATTGAATTTTAATTTTAGGACGGAATCGAAGGAATGGAGAGGAAATGTGTAATTGAATGTAATTATCAACCAATATAATTTGGTAATTAATAAATATATTTTACTAATATTTGTACAGTAATAGGGGGGTGTTATACAGATGTGTTTGACAAACATTTGTACAGTAATAGAGGGGTATTAGGGGGTATATTAGGTTGGTATTTGGTGGGCTGACAGTCCAACGCCATATCTCTTCTCAAAGTGTACGCCAGGGGGATTGAATGGGGGGAGGGGGTTGAATGGGGTCCTTAGGGTAAGCCATGCATTCTCCTGTGACGAGAGCTGAATGATGACTGACGACTTGCAGCAACGTAATCATCGTGTGTTGCGCGATACTGTCCAGAAGTATAGAAACGCTCGCAGCAACAATTCGGTGTGTGCTCGATCCGCGAGCTTCGTCTCTCCACAGAAACTGCAATCTTGCATCTTTCGACCACCCTGCAGCTGCGTGATCCAAGAAATAGCTGTCTTTGATCCCAACCCTGGAATCGCAGAATAATTCAAGTATTAGTAGACACGAAAATGAAGCGTTGTAGAAAATGGGGAAAGAATTGTCAAAATTCCAAGGGACGTCCCAGAGTATAGATTCGAAATGGTAGTAAAATATATATAAAAAAAAGAAATTTAAAATTTCACCAGACCGCGTAATTGATACGGGGAAGATCCATCGAATGATCCGATGGTAGGTGTAAGATGATTCGTCTTGAAATAAATTTGTCGAGCGACTATATTGGCAATCGTGGTTCCATCGTGTACACCCAGTACCATATTCTCGGGAAATACTCGCGTTTCGGGTTCCTTTTTCAGTATCCCCTGACGCTGAAAACGGGTCGAATTTGTCTCGATTACGAAATAACGAGGATCGTTTATTTTCCATCTCGGTTCGATGGTCTCCACTTCCGACGAAACGAAAGGTACACGCGTGGCGATGTACGGGCTGCCACGTGCGAAATATGCTGAAAATTGCGACGACGGAGGGACACCGACGAGTATGCAATATTTATCGGAACCTCCCCTCTGGTAGATACGTTCCCTCTGTTATGTATTATTCCGCGTGCTTCTATGTAAAAGACGGGGTTTTGCAACCGCGAGTAAGCGATATGAATACCAAATGTCGACCGGGAGGATACAACGGCACCCCTCTGCTTCCGCATTTGCACGACGACCTTCGAAAACTGGCCCACTGGGCTCTCGATCTATTTTTTTCACCCTTTCGTCGATTTCGTGACAGGGAGACGGCACACGATTGGTTCGGTAACTCCGACGATTCGTCCTCGTTAACCGAAAATCTATATCGATTTCAATCGAAAAGAAACTTTACGTCCAAAGTGCATGCTTCTAAACAGCTGTGAAATCTGCTGCGAAAATTAACGATATTGATTCTTCGTCATCCTGTACCCAATGTAGCTACACTTCCATGAAATGCAACGAAAGATACTACAATCGTAACCCACATTCGTTTCACACCTTCAATCGTTCGCTCAATTTCTCTCCTGGTTCGATCGATCGTGCCCTCGAGTAACAAAAAGTCCGTTTCCGAAATAATCTCGGTCTTAATTCCGTGCCGATCGAGAAGAAATTAATCGATTTGTTTCGCTCGCGCGAAAAATAATTTTACGTTCAACATCGTCTACCGCATTAACAGGCCGAAAGTTTTCGCCGGAACGGGCCACGGTGGCACCGGTGAAAATTAAACGGGTTAATTAGCTGAACGAATCCGCGTAACAAGTACGCGGGATGGCTCTGAACTTCCGAATTGAGTCAATTTGCTCGTTCCTTGGACCCCCAGGTCCAAGTTGTGTTTGTTTCTCTATTTCGCGGAGAAACTTTCTCTCGATTTTTTCGTTCTCGCGACGACGAGAACAACGTTGAAACGCGGCTCCGTTTCAACGTGGATTCGCGTTAAAGGGTTCAAGGGGCCGTTCAACGAGCAGAACGCGAACGTTGAACAGTGTAATCCGGTCTCGTAATAATTCCATTCGCAGAGACACAAAGTCCTGTCCCGTCGTATTGGAACATCTTGCGAGACCGGGTCCAAGTATTATTCAATGGGAGAACCTCCGTCCGGTTGCAAAGGAAATTAGTCGCGAGCGGGCCACGTTGTTAGAGACCCGTGGATCTTTCGGTTATCCATAGAGCTGTATCATTAAAGGAACAAAAGCTCCTTCTAAAAGAAAGGGGAAAGAATTTCTTCGTTCCGTTAATCCCATCGAGAGCTACTTTTAATCTCTCGGTTGCCTCGCGCAACGCGCAAGACGTTTCCTACCTTCTGCCGATGGGAATTGCAAAACAATGTAATAACAATAATACGTTTTTCCCCCGTCGTTTCAAAGAAAACGAATACCCCGTGGAGAACGGTGTAACGTTTCCAATTAGCCTCTACAATTGAGAACGAAAATCGAAAACGAATGGACGAGCGTAAGATCAAGGAGTGTAGGAAGGATTCTTTCGTCGATAACGAGGAATACGATGTAACAGTTGACTCTTAAATAGATTCGTTTAATGAAGAAGTCACTCGGTAACAATGACGTACGGCTGTGTCTCGTCAGAGGACTAAGAAAAATACCGAAGCACTCGATTGCACCCGTCACGGTATCTATAATTATAGAACAATATTATACCTACGTCTTAGTTGAAGAGCTCGTCGAGATCTACTCGAGGTAGGTCCGATCAAAGGAGTCCGTTTCCACTTCCAGATCACCGGTAGACAACGAGTGAACGTAACGCTTGCGGTTCACGTTCGAGAACACCGCGAAACGATGATGGTTCTCGGGTAACGATTTACGCGAATTCCGCGTGAAAATCACGTGGATTGATACCAGCCGTGGTTCGCGCCGAAGTGTTTCGTCGATCGTCCCGAACTCGATGCGGATTTCGGGCCGAAAACGACGCGGCCACTTTGGCCCGGGCCAATAACGCCGATGATATTACGTCTGGCGTTATTAGGTGCAAACTGCTCGTTACAGTGCAAACTGCATTCCACCTGTTCAGGGTGTGTATACGTCTGCGTGCGTGTACGTACACGTGTACGCGCGAGAGCAAATTAGGTACCACGATCCGAGTAACTAATGCCATTCAACATAATTACCGTTACCCATTACGATCAAAACTTGCGGGCCACGAGGAGCGTGGGTGGTCTCCTCCGTCGCGCGACAGAGACAATATCGATACGTCGATGTTAAGTCAGCCTCGTCGCAGTTGGCTAATTACGCCGTGGTAATTATTGGAAACGTTTCAGCGACGCGGGCAACACCGACTTCGCTTTTTATTTTTAATTACCCGTTGCTCCGCGTCGCTGGTACTGTTTTCTTTTTTTCTTTTTCTTCTTCTTTTTTTTCCCCCCTTTTATCGTTCCTACTTTCGCGTCACTCGTGGCGGATTACAGGTCGATTATCGAAGCCGTTTTCGTTCCCAACCGAGAACCAACCGAGGCGAGAACCGCTCGATATCGAGATCGTTGAACGTTCCTGGCCAAATTAACGCTTCTCCGATTAAATGAATCGTCGTTTCGCGTACCTGTCCCACGAAACCTCGCACACGGTCCTGATTAAACATTCCACGCGATTGGACGCGTCTCTTATCCGACTTCTCTCCGTTCAGTTTTCATTTTACCGCCACAAGTTCTCACCGATCATCGCTCCGATGATTTTCCATTTACTTCGCGAATCGTTGGCGAATTTCGCGCGTAACTATCCTCCGATGCGAAAGTCGCTTGGAACTTGTCGCTCGTGACTCGTACTCGCGAGTCGCATCCGCGATCTCCGACGCAGTGGATGCGTTCGAGTCGTTATTCACCGTGATGCACGTGACTCTGGACGAAAGACGTTCTTGCAATAATTAACGAATTCAAAGTACGAATTTAAAGTTCGCGTACCACCGAAGTACGCGTGTACGCGAGAGTTGAACACGTGAAATTCCATTTCGCGAAAATAGTTGCACCGAAATTCGGTTGTACGGAGTTAGTCGCGGCGCCGGTTTCGCGGCAAAGGGTGGGCCGCGTTTTGAATAAATTTCTTCCAAGGATCGCAGTTACGAACCGCTCGTCGAACACCCGCGAAATTGAACCACTCCGATCGGGCTTCGGGGCTCAAATATTTAAAAGTTTTCCACCGCCCCGATCGCGCACCGTTATTCGTCGAGCATGGAAACACGGGGTCGGAAGTTTCATCTCAGACTCCTCTGATTTTCCTTTAATTCCGTCGAGCGGTTCGACAGAGCCCAGGAATAAATCTAGGACAGAGTTCGCGAGTGCTTTATGCCGCGGAGACACACCACTCCGGCAGCGAACCCGGTTTGTGTGTCTTTCGAGTAAATAAGTAGCTTGGCTACCTAGTTTCATCATCGGAAAAACCTGAATTCACCGTGCAGTGGCTCTCATAGGACCGCGAATCGCTGTTTACGAACGTTGGACGAAAACTCGAGCACAAAGAGTCGTTTCTCGTGGAAAATCGACGTAGCCTCCTGGACGAATCGAGAACCACTGAGGTGGATGCGTATCGCGTGAAATCACCGAGAATATTAACCGATTCGAAACCGTGAACCGCGAGTAATGAAAACGTGGCGGTGAGCTTTCCTCGAAGAGTGAATTCACCGAGCCAGTGGTTCTCGATTCGTGTTGCTCGATTCTACAGCGAGCGTTCCACCGAGTTACATTCTGACCAATGAAAATTCACGAAAATGTACAGAACCGATCGAAAGTTTCGCGAACGATTCGAGAACCACCGAATTGGACGCGTATCGCGCGGAATGATCGAGAATATTACCGATTCGAGTCGTTGGATCGCGAGTAATGGAAACGCGAAGGTAAACTTTCGTTGGAAAGTGAATTCTTCCAGTGGTTCTCAAATTCCGCTCCTCGAAGCTGCGAGGGGAAAAAATTGTGTCGCGAAAAAAAAAGAAAAATTGAGAACCCGTGCCCGGAGCTACGAGTCGACAAGATCGATGAATTTTCGACGTTGTCGGAGGAGCGAGTTTGCTCTTACGCTTTAAATAAATTTTACCTCTCGGTGGCGTTACCGCGAGGACAAGCGAACCGATAACCGATCGAGCTAGATCGATACGTAGCCTACAATATATACACGAGTACATAAACGTATATATACAATCAGTTAGGATATTAGTTCGCGGAGTGACCTCGACGTCTCGAAACAAGCTTCGATAATTGGAAACTGGCGATCCTGTACAGAGGACTCGGTTAAGGCAGCTGCCGTTTAGATAATTACGCACCACCGCGTTCGCCTAACGTCCTCCGTTGCGGTGGACAATTCCTTGGGTTAATTCGATCGATGTTAACTTTGCTGTTGCAGTTGGACAGATTCAAAGAGCCACCGGCGTACGGTCCCATGTGCGACCTCCTATGGTCCGATCCTCTGGAAGACTTCGGGAACGAGAAGAACGCGGAGCACTTCTCCCACAATAGTGTCAGGGGTTGTTCCTACTTTTACAGGTGAGACCCTATCTCTCGACAATCGCGAATCGAGCCAACCGAACGAAACTCACCCGTGACGTTCGTCGTGGAAATTTTCCACGACTCGAAAACTTAGCCTCCAGCTTAACAATTAATTCTAATTCTCCAGCTGTACCGAGCGCACGATGCGCGTGCTATTTACCTTGTGATTCGTTCGAAGCAACTTTACAAAGCCTCTTCAAAAGTATCGGAACACTTGTCGAAAGCGAATCGTTCTAAAATTGTCGAAAGAGTCGAGAGAATATCCCATACGATCAAGATTCACGCACTTTGCAAAGAGTTTCTTTCCCATGAAAAATACAGTCCTGGTACTCGTAAACGGGAACGTGGCGAACAAAACGAGAACTATAGATAATTAAACGCTCGGGATACTCGATCGGAGTATTGAAATTTCTCCAGCGGTGTGTTTACGCGCGTGAAACGATTCGCGGGAAAAAAATGAAAAAATTCAACGCTCACCGAGCGATTCGCGAGTCGCTCGACGCGTCGAGGCGTTGCTGGTTGTCGAGCAACACCAAGGGCGTAAGATCCTCCATTGTTCCTCGGGTAGGGGGGATGTGAAAAAAAGCCCATTTTCGAGGGTTTCTCGGTGGGCTCTGCTCGCGTTCCAGCGTGAAATTTCCAGGCTGTCCGCGTTTTCGTTTCACTTTCAGCCTCCGTCCGCTTCGCGGCGTCTCTCCCGTCTCTGTTCTAGTGCTCGTTATCCCATTCACCGAGTAATTACCCGGTCGTTTGTCCCGGCGAACGTTTGAAAAACAAGTGGCCTCGATCGCGCGACGCGAAAACGAAACGACGCCAACTTCGAGACAAGTTTCGTCGGAAGTCCCCCCTCCGGCCGCGCGTCCCCTACGGCGTACACCCCCGCGCTTCCGTTATCGCGGCGAAATTTTAATAACAATCGTCGCGGAACGAGTCCCACGGCTTTGAATTACCATCGGCCGCGACACGCTCGCGCGGAACCGGCTCGATAAAAAAGTTTCAAACGCCTAACCACCCTGTCGCGCGTCCGTTCTTTCGTTCGAAAGCTCACGGACGAAGGCCGAAGGGAGCTAGAGAGAGAAAAAAAAAGAAATCTCGACGACGTGATTTCACGAGAGACAAAGGAACATCCGACTCGGCCGCCTCGAATCGAATTTTCCCCGTTAAAGCTACAAAAGGAGAACCATGGCGAACCGGTCCCGTTTTATCCGCTGCGAGTGCTTCGGGCTAGGCCTCGAGATGTTACAGGGAAGTATTATTATTAAAATGAAAATATTTTCCACATCGACGACAGAGACTCGCGAGTCTCTAGACCTTCTCCGAGGTCGCTGTTCTGATGTTACTTGATCACTTGCGCAAAAGGGTGCCCTTTTATCAAAATTGAAACACTCCGCGCAGCGAGAGCGTAACGAAAATATAATTTTTACACGAAAACGTTACATTAAAACGCACCGTTGTACGAGCATATATTTAAAGTTCACAAAAGAATTGCGAACTTACGCGTTATCTGTCACTGATTTTTCAAAGGAAATTAATTCCGACCGGTACGACACTCGTGTCCAAATTTAACACGACCGCGAAGGGTTAATTGTCGAAGTATTCTTATCTGCGAAGTTCCGGAAAATCCGCCGGAAGTATCGTCGTCCAAGAGGTGTGAAATTCCAATCAGTGGCTCCGAGGGATGAAAAACAACGCGTACCTGAAATTTACAACGCGTCCGTCGATGAAACAATTTCTCGCGTGTCCCCCGTCCCGTGTGGCGTTCGCAACGATTTCGGTGATTGGAACATCACGGCGTTGAAAGCGTTCCGTTCGTTTCGCTCGGAGCGGCGAAAAAAATTCCCAGGCTTGTTTTTCGCGTAACGATCCGGAAAACTTCGACACCCCGCCGGAACGATGAAAAAAAAAACGTGGAAAAGGGAGATCGAACCGCGCGAGACGGAAACATTCAATTCCCCCTGTTATCGAATTTATTCTTGAGCTTCGCGTTTGCTTCGAGGCAGTTCGAAAGATTATCAACATCGCGCGTTATTCGGCTTCTCTCGATGGAAAGTCTCCAATCCCTTGGTTGAAAAAACCTCCAACCCCTTGGATGGAAAATTTCCACCTTGGGTGCAACGTCTCCACCTCCCCGAGTGGAAAGTCTCCAGTCCCTTGAATGGAAAGGAACAGCTTCGCGTGGAAAATTCGCGAAGCGAAATTAATTATTATTCGAGGCACGAGAAGGGGGAGGGGAGGGTCCTCGAAAAATAAACGAACGATAACCGGGCGAAATAAAGAAATAAATTGCGGAAGAATTCGGCGAACTCGACGAAAGGAGAAAGTACTGTAATAATAAATGGTACTCTCGATTTTCTTTAATTTCTCCGTCAAGGGGTTGAGAAAAGATCCATCGAACGAGTATTGCCAACGTCGTTGACCGATCGAACGATTGTTCTCTTTTTTTTTTTTTTTGTTATTTATTTCACCTCTCGCGAATTCGAGAGCGTAAAGGAAATTTACGAGTGGTCCTCGGTGCGATTCTTACGCGGCAAAATAATGAAATAATGAAATAATCGGGAACGTGGAAATTCCCTGATCGGGGATCGCGATCGATCGCGTTAAACTTTCCGTCTCGAATCGAACGATCGTTCGTACGAGTAACTTCGAATTATATATTATACCGCGGCCCCGTTGTGTTAAATTATCGATCGGGACGCGTTACTCGGTCGCCGGAAGGAGTTGTCCACTCTGCTTAATTGCAATTGAACGTTCCACGTTATCCGTAAATAATTGTTCGTCAACTCTCGTTGGAACAAAAGAACGCAGAGTCGGTCAAACGAGGGACGCAAGTAGTTCAAGCACGGATTTGCGCGGACGGTCTGACCGTACACGTGACCACGCTACTAAAATCCAACAATTGCACGGTCGCTGATCAGCGTTGTTTACGGGCTACGATTCCGCGGTCCCGGTTGACAATTCGTCCAGGCTAATGAAGAGGAATTGTGTTTTCCGCGAATTCGTTAGAAAATTAATTTTCATTAACAAATCACCGCTGGCTGGCCGGTCGTTGTCCTGTACTACCGAAACCCCGGGCGCCCACCTTGCCGCGCGCACTCGATGATGTTAATTAACGCGTCCCCGTTCGCTCTTACCGAGGATAATTCAACGAATTAATTATTTATCTTAGAACACCGCGCAGGGAACTCGTCACGCGAGTACTCTAAACGCCCCGAAATTCCCACTGTGACCTCGAGCCGCTCCGAATTCTACACGATACACGTTTTTAATTATAAATTGCAACGGACCCTGAGCAAACACAGAATTAATCGCACCTGTTACGAGAGCTTCGGTTACGGAATAATTCAAAGGGTTCCACGTATAAGGTTCGGGTAATTATTGGATAAGAATACGCGTTACTCGGAGCCGATGATAATTCGTTAGACTTTAAAGCATTCTTTCGAATATTCACTCTAAGGGATCCGAGTCGAGAGTGTCTTCGATGGAACTGTTTATTTTCTATTCTACCTTCGAAAGATGAAACGAAGAAACGATTTCGAGATATTAATTACCGAAAGAATGACGCGTTGCGAGGAACTCGGCCCAGTGGATCGAGCTTAATCATCCCGAGATAATTGGACGGACAAACACGGCTCGTGGTGTTTTGCTTACAATATATTCTAAATAACGTAAGATCCTAAAAATATCCCCGTGATAAATTCAGCGTCAATCAGCTGTCGCGACCTGTTGGCCGTAGCCGAGAGAGTTTATTCGGTTCTGTGTACGATCGCGGTCCAAGATGGCGAATCTCGTCGGCGCGTGTCTGGCCAGCGTTTCGAGCACTGGCTCGTCCATCGACCGGCTCGTTAATCATTGTCTCGGTGTGAACGGCGCCTAATGGTCGTTAACGACCTTGCCTTTACCTTGGCGCGAGCGTTTCTCACGGTCCTTGGCCGGGTCAGTTATAGGCGCGCGAAAAAGGTCGGTCGTCTGACGTCTGCCGCTTAATTTGTTTACACGAACTCGACATCGACGCGAACGCCTTAGACGCCCCAGCGTCGCGACAGCCTTCGAAGCACGATTGACCCTCGCTGAAAACAACCACGGCGCAAAATCAAGGGAGAAGGAAGAAAAGAAAAACTTTCTCGGACACGAAACCGTGTCCGCGGACCTCGTGGATACGAAACTCGAGGAGAGTAGAGGGCAACATCGATTTATTTAAAAATTAACCACCGTTTTTTTCATTTTTACCGAACATTCGAAACGAAAGAGTCCTCTCGTTGCTCCGAGCGCGGAGATACTTCGAACGAGACACGAAACGACGGTGTTACCGCGATTTTGGATATTCAAACATTTATTCCCCGTCCGCGAGCGAAAAGACGGTAAATTTTTAACGGACGTGAAATTCCGCGCGGCGATTCGCAGTGTGGACGATCACCGTGCTTTCCAGTCGTTGTAAAACTTTCGACGGACGATATTCAACTTCAACGAAGCGGAGACAACTCGCGACACGATCTCCCGAAAGATTTCGGTAACGCCTGTTTCCACGAGTCTCGCGTTAATTAAATACAAAATTATTATTTCGTAAACAAGGTAACCGTGATGCGCGATAACATTTCATATCGAATAATATTTCCCGTTATTTCGAATGTGCTCCCCTTGCGCAAGATTCTCGTATTATTCGGGTCGGATAAATCCGTGTTTAACCCTTTCTCTCTCCCATCTAGATACCCAGTATTGAAATTCAACCGACACTGGTAACCGAACGATTTATCGTCGTCCCGCTTCATCTTGGATTCTGTAATTCGCGATGAATTATGCGCCTCTGCGAATTGATTTATCGCGGCCGGCTTATTGTTCGCTGTCCGAAGTGGCGGGATTAAAAGTTCAAATATTTAAACGCTCACGCAGCGCGAGAGCACGCTGATTCCCATAAACTCGAGCCCATCCCATTCCAGAAACGGAGGCAATCGGTTCTGCGGAATCATTCGCGCCAAAAGCCACCGTTACGCGAGATTTATTTTAATATCGAAATTATTAATTGCTCCCAGCCGCGACCGATCGTTTATTCGACATTTTTAACCGTTCCGGGATGAAGAAATACCAGAAAAAAATATAATATTCGCTCCGAGTGCGAAATAAAATTTCCGTTCAAGGTAAAAAGTAATTTTACCAAATTTACGCGCCCGCCGAATTTCTATTTATTTAACGAGACTTTATACGTGCTTGGATAGATCGAAGGGTAAAGTAAAAGTTACGTACAAAATTGCGTAGAAACTTTCAGTGGTATAACTTCTCCAATTTAACAAACTAAGTTCCATACAATGTAAAATAATCTTCGAAAATGTGAAAATAGGCTGCACAATTTAAATAGGAAAAAGTATCTCCGAAATGTTACCTCGATTGAAATTCTCGTTGTCTACGAATGATCGTCACGGCACCGTTCGCGTAATTCGTTTCAACTGGAATTACTCGCAGCTCCGTTCAACCGATTCGCGAATCGGTTATGCTGTTCAACGTTCGCGTGAAATTTCTGCTGGAACGTCGTCGATAATAATTATAAATTCGCTCCACGCTCGAGGGAAGTTATCGCGCGTCGATCGAAGAACAAGGTTCCTCCGCGCGTGCGATCGTTCGAGCGAGGCGGAATCGATTCCGCGAGCTCGTCCCGCGGCCGCGGGATGACGATGATTCATCGGTCGCATTATAATTTCTAAATGCTCGGCCCGTGGGCTCGGTTATCGCGTTTCGATCGCCCGGATAAAATTACTACGCCGGAGAGAGTTATCACGAGTTTTCGCGTGCAAGCTCGCGTGCCGTGGCCCCGCGGCGGCGGCGGCGGCGGCGGTGGCGGCAGTGGTGGCGGTGGCGGTGGAGGCAACGCGAGCAAAATTGTCGAGAGCGTTTTAAGCCCCTCGCGAACGGGCTTCCGGCCAACCTTCTAACAAATTTCACGTACGGTGGTTCTCTCGGCACGGTTCAACACGAGCGGCCCGTTATCTTTCCGCGAGAAACGTGTACGCCGAATTCTTTTACATACGTTCTCACCGCGCACGGTGAGCTCTCTCTCACTCTCTCTCTCTCTTTCTCTCTCTCTCCGCCCCTCGACCCGAACCTGGCGTCGACGAGTAATTTTTATTTCCCTACCGTTACTTTCGCGCTCTTCCCTCGTCCCTGCCCACTTTTTCACCTTTTCTATCTATTCTTTTTCACAATACGTAACTATTTCTCATTCCACCGCTGGACAATACCGTATGCTTCTTTCTACCGTACGACGCGTACTGCACGTATCGAGGGGAATCTTTTCTATGCATTTTTCTGCAATTTATAATCGTTTGTAATTCCACCCTGACAGTGTTACTTTCGTCTACGATATCTACGAGACTCTCGACAAGGAACACGAGAACGATGGGTGAATCTTCTTCATGAGAATGTATTTTCTCGAAAATATCAGAAAGAAACCCTTGTGACAGCGCTACCCACGCTTGTCACCATAGGAAAACTAACCACCTACCGTTTCCCCCAAGTGTCCCGTATCTGCTCCGATCGGTACACATACAGTCCCTTACCGATCTCCCAATGTCCCAGCGTATAACACAGAGTCTGTAGAATGCCCTATCGACGAATCTCCACTAACAGTCTCAAGAGAAAACACCTTCCCTTCATCTTTCCTCGCTTTCCTTTCCGTTACCTCCACGCACCCTCGACTTAAGCGCCCCAAACCCTTGTACAGTATCTTTAAAAGGAAAATTTAGCGTTCACGGGGAGAGCGAGAATTACAACTCGAAACTGAAGTCGCAGAGCAAGTGGTTAAAGTAATTTATAACTCCAAAGGTGTACGCAAGGATTCGTCGATTCTCCTGTATACACTTCGAAAGTACATCTCGTCAGAATTATACGAAAAAGTGTAGGGTAAATTTCGAATGGTACTCACCTCGTACGCCAGCGGAGGGTTAATACGCTCGACGCCGCGTCGCTTCCATCTGGAATTAAACGCGTGTCCAGCGTCCAATGGATCGAACGATAAATCATCGGCTTTGGTACGAACGCGATAAAACGCGCGCAATATTTCGCGATCGGTCTGTATTGAATTCGACGGCCGACAGATAGTTTCTGTTGGCCGCGATCGAAAGCAAACGAGTTATCTTCCTCGACAAAGCCGCTCTCGCGTTCCACGTCGGATTTCATGAACCAACGAAACGACGCGCCCTCCCCCTAACCCCCCATTCTACCGAAAATCCCCCGTCGTACCGACGCCGATGCGTCGCGGTGCCTTATTAACCCATTTGCATCAAAGCGCGGAATAATCCGCGAGTCGCGACTGTACACTATCACCGAGCGCGGAATAGTCCGCGAGCCTACGACTCCCATTTTACCAGTTGCAACTGATACGTTTAACCATTTCTGAGAACTTTTCGGTTCCATTGGTTTGATACACATCAGTGTATTCTAAATAAGTTCTACTCTTTTGTGAAAATCTTTCAAACTGCCACTACGAGTGTTGCGGCACGCAAAAATCCACGCGGCACGCAAAAAAGCCTGTAAAAAAATATTTTGCTATACAATATTGTGTATTAATCGTTTCAAACGGTATATTGTTAATCAACTCCATAAATAATTTTGATGCTCGTTACTGCACGTACGATCAACCGCTCGCGGTGGTACGGGTCGGTCGTCGGTTGAACGTCGTTGATGTTTGAACGCGGCAGCCTAAGCAGACCGATGATGCAAATGGGTTAAACGAAAAGGTACAACGCGAACGGTTCGATAGCCGCGTAACCGGCCGCCGTGAGTCGTTAAAGCCGAAATTCAGCCGCGGAGAACGACGAGGATCGTTCGCGCGACGAAATTATCCTAATAAATGAAGAAGGGACACGCACCGATGGCTACCCACCTGAATCCGCGTGTAACGTTTAATGGATAATAACGAGGGACGGTAACTGGGTCACATTCCGAACCGTGACGGAGATACGAGACATTCGACGGAGCCATTAACGCGGAGGAGACTCGAAATTGTTACACTACGAATCGGTGGATAATTTCGGAGTTACTCGCTTACGAATTTAAAAGCACGAGGTTTCTTCGTCTTCTTTTTTTTTTTTATCGCGCGAGAGAATTCCAAAAGGACGATATCGTAGGGAGGAGGGGGCATGGATCGATGATCGGAGCGTAATTTTTTTTTCTCGCGAGAGACACTTTTACCGAGGTGTCATCGCGACGTTTTCTCTTTTGCGCTGTCTCGCGAGTAACGCGAAGAGATACGACCTTGAACTTACGTATTCACAGCTGGAACGTATAGAGATTCTTCGGTGCAAGGCTGCGTGGACACGGTAGAAGTTGATGGTCGATACTGTCAGAACCGTGGATTGCGTAAAATTATATACATCGAGCTCGAGAATACGCGAATCGTGTAGAGTCGGAGGTTATAATCCGAAGACCCGTGAACGGGCAAACGTTGCTCGAACTTGTCCACGTTCATCTTACACGCGGTAGAGCGGTACTTAAATTTAAATAAATGATTATTTCGCAGGATCGGATCACTCTCAGCTGCGGACGATAGGTAATGGGAGAACGGTAGGGGATAGATAGCTAAAATTCAAACGATACCACTGTGCTGCACTCTTCTTAACGCAGATGCCATCTTTCCAGCTACCGACAGTAGATATTCAACTTTGACGTTCCGTTATCTCGTGCGATACTGGAACCCCTCACTGGTCTCGATACGATTTAAAAATAAGTTTAAAAATTATACGAACGTAAATAATTCCTCGATGTAACCAAAAGAGACCGGTTTCGCGTAAATCGCGAGAGGTATCGGGCTGCAACGAAAGCACCGAGACTCGTAAAAGCGTCGAGACGAGACAAACGGGCACGGAACGAAGTAACATTAAAATGTAAGAATCGATACGAGACACTCGAACGTTCAGACGTTCCCACGCGGGGGGTGATCGCAACCCTTGGCTCCCCGGGGGATGGAAGAGGTCACCGCGTTTACGAGGACGAAATAAAACAGTGGAGAACCGTGGCACGTAGACGGTTCTCTTGCGAGACTTTTACGAGTCCGTCTGTCAGGGTGTCGGTACGACCGAAAGAAGGGAGGGAGAAGGGGGGCAAGGCATCACGGACGGTTTCTTTATAGCACCGCGGCCATTACGGAATTGCTACTACACCGGCGAGCCGCATTGGTAAAAGATCTCCTGGATATTATGAGCGTGTACCCGCAATTTCGCGACTGCACTTTCCTGGTCCTGGCCACGGAATTTTTCCTCGGTATTCGCGACGTTTCAACATTTTCCCAAGAACCGTTCCGATCCCCCAATGAAACGGGGGGCCGGGTTCTCGCGCCCCCCGTAATCTTCTCGGAAAACTTAATCGTTCGTAAATTATAACGTCACCTGAGAATTTCTTTTATTATGGATCCTTTTAAGCTCGTGTTTCACGAGTGTCCAGAAGAGGGTACGCGATGTTTTGTGCAATTTACTGGAATATTATTAAACAATTCGTTGCTTTCGCTTTGGAAAACCCTTTGGGAAATAAACGACGAGAAAATTGTGTCTTCAACTGCAATTGTAGAATTGGAATACCGAAACGTATCGATTTTTCAGAAGGCGACGATTTTCTAGATACTTATATTTATATATTGTTTCTATACTGTTAAAGTTATCACGATACACGCTCCTGTGTTTCTTTAGAGTTAATTTTGCGGTGGATAGTTAACAATTAGGCGTTCTCGCGCAGCACTTTGGCCGCATCTCGTCTCTCTCGTATTTTACTCGCTTATCCTGCGTATCTTTCAAGTCGACGAATAAAAGATAGATAATAATTACGCGTAGACAAAGACGCACGGTGAATAGGAACAGAAAACTAAGGAAGAAAATGAAGCAATATTAAATTGCCGTTCTACTTCGTGTCGACTGTCTCGTGGCTAATTAACGATGTTAGAACCGCGATGACTCCCACTGTCGAAACCTTGAATGTTGCGCGAAATGGTGCCGTCTATTAATGTTCGAAGGACCAGCCCGAAGTAACGAGTATCGAGTTGCTTACAACGGAGTCGGTTGAACAACAATATAGCAAAGGTGTCTATATTCTAACGAAAAATTATGTTTCACGATTACAATCGAGATTTCTTTAAAAAAAAAGAAAGGAATACAAGTTCAAAACATTGGTCACCGATTCGATATTTTCCTAGACTTTCCATCACGTACGAGTCTTCCTCTTGAGGAAGTTCTTCGAAGTTCGCGAAGATCTCGATGGAAGATCCAGCGTTGTTTTCGCGCATTGAGATCGAGAAAAGAACTAATTCCTGTCCCGACGGTTGTTTTTCACAGTTACGCGGCGTGCTGCGACTTTCTGCAGAACAACAACCTCCTCAGCATCATAAGGGCACACGAGGCGCAGGACGCAGGGTATCGTATGTACCGGAAATCTCAGACGACGGGCTTCCCATCGCTAATTACCATCTTCAGCGCGCCCAACTACCTCGACGTGTACAATAACAAGGTAAGCGGCGGACCGACGACGCTCGAACGATGTATTCGTGAGTTTAGGTCTGCTTCGTACGCCGAGCGATTTTTTCATTGAACCTATCGAGGTGAGAACGTTTAGGTAAACGAATGATGACACTTTCGGAGTAACTTGACCAGGATCGATCTGTCGCTACAAAAATTGGGAATCGATGTAAACGGGGCCAGGGAGATTCCGTAGCTCGATATAAGACGAGAAGGCTTTCTTTTTTCAGAAGAATGCATTCGAAGATAAATTCGATACGTGTGTTATACAATTGTCTGTGTACACACCGTGGGTACGAATTGGTGATACTAATAGGGCCAGGGAGATTGTATAGATCGAAACGAAAGAAAAATATGGTATAAGAAAATTGCATCGAAGCTTTCGTTTTCTGAGAAAAATGCATTCGAAGATACATCGGGTGCATCTAATTGTATATCTACCACTCTGTGGACCCAAATTCGTAATAGAAATGGGTCAGGGTGATTTTGTCGCGCACTTGTAGGTATTTAAAGATTTTCTTTAAAGGGAAACTTGAATTTCACTGTCCACGTAGCTACAGTATTCGTCTCCTCCGAAAGTGCATTCTTCGATCGTTCCGAATCCGTCACAGTTCCAAATCGATCGTGACGCGATAATTAGGTGCACCTTGCTTTCTTGTGATTGTTTGAATCGTAGGCGGCCGTACTGAAATACGAGAACAACGTGATGAACATCAGGCAGTTCAACTGTTCGCCGCATCCCTATTGGCTACCCAACTTCATGGACGTTTTCACGTGGTCTCTACCGTTTGTAGGTGAAAAAGGTGAGCACGTCACGGTTTACCGAAGTCTCAAACATTCTACCCTCTTGCAAATATTTCATCGTACAAGATTTCTGTTTTATCTCGAACCGGTGAAATATCTCGCGTACTGGTGGTACCGGAAGAATGTTCTTACGAAGATTATTCAATACCAAAAAGAATGGAAAAATGATTTATACCGTGTAATATCCCCCGCCGTAACAATTCTTTGAAGACTTGTTTTTCCGCGTAAAAATCAATTCTTCTCTCGTCAACTCCGCGATCCAGTTGTAGCGTAATTTATTTAAAATATTGCGTAACCGTTAGAATTACGAACCGATACTCGCTATTAAATATCACCGATGATGTAACCTAACCCAGACCAGATATCGCAGTTTGCGTCGGTACTTGAATTTCTCTTCATTTGGAACAATACAATTCGTGGTCGAGTTGACGTTACAAATTCGTTTCTCGATATTCCACGATTAACCGAACGATACTTTTGTTTGGTTTCGCAGTCACAGAGATGTTGGTGAACGTGCTGAACATCTGCTCGGACGACGAGCTTATGAGCGACGGAGACGAGGGGCTCGAAGAAGGTAATGTCCACCGTCACCACACTCTCGTCCGTTTTTCTTTAATACGATCACATTTCTTGCAGAGATTCTACTCTCTTTCTTTCAATTTTTTTTTCTATCTTCCCCCTCTCGAATCGACATCCACTGGTCCCTCTTACATCGTGATCAGAGTGTTCTTTTCTGTGTACCTCGTTTGATGCTTGAACGATTAACAGGGCCGTAAGGGAACGACGATCCTCCCTAAACGTCCGTAGTACTTCTTACGACGTCGCGATACTGGAAAGCGATGACAATTTTTTCGTCCCGAATTTCGTCCAACTTTTTTCTCAACACGATACGAATTTTTGAACCGTGCTCGTATCGGTTCCGCGAGTGAAAATATTTTCAATCGTTACGCGAGACGGAAGAGTCCGTCGTTTGTTTTTTCACCGAAAAATGTCGTACCCGCTCTAAACACGATTTAAGAGAGACCATTGTAAGTTCGGCGAACGCGAGGATTCGTTTCTCCGCGGGTGCTTCGAGAGAAGAGACGATTGAACGATTTAACGACGAGAAAGTTTCTCAGCCCCGCACCAACCCCGAGAACGTTTTTCGAATTGTCGCGTTCGCCTCGGAAGTAAGGATCGATCGCGAGGCTGCAAACGTACGAAAACTATCGAGACAACCGACCACGTTCGTGGACGTTTCTTTTTCGTTTCAACTTCGATCCGTGTTTCGTCTCCACGGCCAGAAAACGGAGAGCCTTTTTCTTCGGAAATCGAATTACGTTCACCCGCGGAGCAAACAAATTACGCGAGCGCTCGAGGAACGAAGATCGTCGACCGTACTCGATCCTCGAGTGAAAAGTCGATATCCGAGGGACTCGAATTTAAATTCTTTTTCGAGCGAGAAATCCCAAGTAACTTTTCACAAGTTACTCGCCAAAGTATCCTACCCCTCGTATCTACAACATATTTTACCTGCCCGATCGATTTTCAAATTGGAATTATCGATTCTAAAATTGCACAGAATTTACGTTGAAAAAGTACTCTTACCTACTCAAAGCGAGAAAAAGATTGCCAGTAAAAATATCTATCGAATGAGAGTCGATCCAGACATACTTTATACTTCGATGCATCCGAACGTAAAGTACGGTACTATACGTAACTGGAAATCCTGCCATCTGCCATCTTTCCAACCGCTCGTAGTACATCGATCGCGGTTTACACCCAAGTGAATTAAAATCGGTAAAGTATGTTACTTGTACCAGAGTGGGATACTTCCAGTGGAATATATCGTTTGAAATTTTTGAATCCACGATCTCTCCGATCTCTCGCGGCCACGTTTGCAGCCACGCCTCGATCCGATCGGCACCACCGAGCAGACGATAATGAAAAAGCTGCTGCACCCGCGAGTATCCGAATTTCTCTCGAGTCGCGCACCTATTCGCTGCGAGTACCACCTGCTACGGCCGCACACCTCTTTCAAAATTCTGTCACCAGTCTCGGGGTAAAACGAGGTCGCGTAAAAAATCGACAGAGTCCTGCCACGCGAGCGCAAATACGTTCGACGAAGCATTCGTCGCGACCGGTTTACGCGTTACTCGAAACCCCGGCCGAAACAACACCTCACTCCCCCACCCCTTTCGCCCCCCCCAAACCCCCATCTCGTGCCCATGAAAACGAAATAGAGAAAAAAAACTGGTCAAAAAAGAACGTCCCGAATGCCCCCATCCGCGCGGTCTCGACTCTCGCAGGCAGATTTTTGAATTCTATTTCTGTTTACATTTTCACCCGCTGCACGGACAGATGGTAAGAAGCGCCACTCGACTCTTCTAATCGTCACATTATTAAGAGCTTCATTAATTATCATTGATTTTTATTTAGCTGTTTCCATAGATAGTGTCAGTGTGTCGAGTTTCTCTCTTTGCATTGGACATTTTTTACTTTCTTTTCCTCACGTACACACACCCGTTTCCGTTTTACACGCGTGTCGAGAGATTGAAAAAACGCACGCGTTGATTTTTCGCCCTTTGCGCGTGCGCGGGAGCGGGGATTGATATATATATATATATATAAAAAAAAAAAAGGAAAAAGGAGAATAATTTCTTTTTCTTTTACACCCGTCCTACCGAACTCTCATACACTCTTTCTTTTTTTATCACACACAACGATCGAATCATATCGCGCGCTCGCGTTCTGTACGTACGATTTCACCATTTTTTCTCTCGCATCTCACTCTCTATCTCTCTTTCTCTCTCTCTCTCTCTCACTGTCTCTGTCTGTGTTTTCTTGTTTCGTACGTCTCGCATCAAGGTACGAGCGGATTTTTTCTAATTTTTTTCCCCTATATATGTCTCTCTTTCTCTCTCTCTCTCTGTGTCTATCTGTGTCTTACTCTGACTCTTTATTTCTCCCTCCGTACTGTATTTATATCTATCTTTGTTTCCTCTCCACGACTATAAATCTACATATATATATATATATATATACATAAATATATATATATTATATATATTATATATATATTTATAATATACGATTTATAAATATACGTATACTTTGCTGTACTTCGATATGGCACCTTGCCTGAATTCTTGACGTTGTCACCGGTAGACTCTCATTTTCTGCATCGTTGCGATCATAGTACCATAGAAGATATATATATATATATATATATATATATATTTCTATTTTTTTTTGTCTATTCACCTTCGTTCGGCGCGTTCAAGATGGCGGCGTCCAGTCTTCCGCGCTTTCGCGGAACAACCCCGTCCGGGAACGAAAAGGATGCAAAGTAGGGGAGAGGGGTGTCGTTCCCCGCGACGCCATCTTGAATACCGCGAAACACGTGAATCACGCATGCGACGACCGAGCGGACGTCGATTTTTTCACGAACGATTCGACGTCCACTCGGTCACCAACATACTTTCGGTGTTACTCGAGAAGGTTACATACCACTTCTCTGTATTATACTACCTTTCGTTTCTCTGATTTATTCCGCTCGACTGTGTGTGTCTCTGTGTGTGTGTACCATTGTCCGAGTCTCCGAAGTCAATTTTACTTTCACTCGTGTCACGTCCATCCCAGCCCCACTTGGCCCACTTGTACTCTCTCTGCACCGTACTTCTTTTTATTCCGTTTCTTCGGTACGTGTAGCGGCCCCATCCCCCCACCCCCAACCCCCCACGGTACACGTTTCCGCGAAGAGAAATTCCTGGACCCCGAGCGGGACGATGTTCTCCGATCGATCGCGAGAATCCAGGATCCACTCGGGTTCCAACGTATTTTTCCTCGGAAAAGGACGATCTCGAGTCCAGAATCGAGACATCGTTCTAATTATCTTTCCATCCCCTCTGCGAAGGAGCAGTTCAATCGTAATGAAAATTAGCGGACGAGTATCCAATGCTTGTCGAAATACACTCGAGTCCTGTAACACGTGTGTAAAGTATAGGTGGGAACTGGAAAGATGACTTCCACACGATGAGGAACAACTTCGATCGAGCATTGCATCGTGTTGCAAGGGGAATGGCTGACAGTCTGACCCAACACGGTCCGAGATTTTTGCCGTAGGTCATCTTCTCAGTTGCGCACAGTACATTGTTACACGAGAACCGTCCAAGTGGATCGAGATCGTATAGAAATTTGTGTTAATGACTCCGTTGCAACGTTTGCACCGTGTTGGTGGAGGGTTGCGCGTGTACGATACATTTTTCGAGAACGACTTACCGTTGTTACTTCGATCGAAACGATCGCTCGAGGAACAGCCAATCCTCGTGGGTCCACGGATACAGAGCCCCGTTGAAAAATTGCAAGTCGTGCCATTCCTAAATACGAGGGTGGTCGCGTAACGGCCGTGAATCGCGTATGCTCGATCGATCGATCCCGCGAATCGACGAGAGACGAAACGCTCAAACCCCTTAGCCCCCCCCCCAACTAGGTACCCCCGAAAAAAAAAAAAAGAAAACCACCCCCTCAAGCCCACAGAAGTTGCACTGACTGTCTTTTATCGTACTCCTTCTCTATTATATTTGTATCAATCACACTGGCCTTGGACTCCTCCTATCTCGGCACGACACTATGCTACTACTACCTCTACTACTTCTACTACTACTACTTCTACTACTACTACTACTACTACCACTCAAAACTCCGTTGCTCGGCATACGCAACTACCCCGTAAAGTCGCAGCCAAAGTCGTTGTCCAAAAAAAGAATGGTAAGTCCCCTGAGAGAGAGCCGACGACCTAACTCGACGCAAAAAGTTTTTTTGAACAAGCCACACGTTAACCCAATCGGAGTTTACGAACCGCAATAGACACGAATACGAATTATAATTAATATTATCTCTGTATTCTGCTAGTTTTTTTCGCGCCTGCTATATGTATATATGACGCAGTGCATGTATACATATACGTACGAAAGTATAACTCGACTCGTTCTTTTTTCTCAGTGTTTTCGTTCGCGCGCGCGAACACGTCTACACGTGGCCGGTTCTGCTGGTGGTAACGGAAACGCGTGTCGTTTCTTACGCAGGATATCCGGACCGAGTAGTAATTAACGACGACCGACCTCGACGCGTTATCCGGACGTTATCGCATCGCTCGATTCGCGTCGCGCGTTTCTTCTACACGCGTTCGAAAGCGGAAGAATCGATCTTCGATCGAAGAGAAAACAAAATAAGGAACTACGCGAAATTACGGAAAACGTGGATGATCGAGACGGAAGTTCTCGATCGATGGCCACGAACCGCGACAAAAATCCTTCAACGATTGTTACACGAATTTTTAGTATTTCTAAAATCGCAATCTCCACGGACGGAGAGTCACGGGGGTAGCTAAATCTCGATAGATCAAGGGGTTCTTCCTACCCCCCATCCCTCGAGAATAGAAAATTTCAAAAAAAAAAAGAAAAGAAACCAGCAGAACCGCCTCGCGACGAGCGTTCCGCGCAGGCCATAGTTTTCTCACTTGTTTTTGTCTCTTTGTTCCTGTATAACTACTTACATGATTCCATGTATGCGTGTATACAGGGTGTTCCCGAAACAGAACCGCTTGATCGGTTCCCCGGATCTCGACGCGTGCGAACAACGCGCGCAACGATCGAAAAGGTTTCGAAGGGGTGTACGTACTGCGAAGAAATTTAATTCAGTGCTTTCAAGGTCACCGATGTGACCCTTGCGAACCTCTCGAGTCGGTGAACCTACCGCGTAAACGGATCTCCAAAATTTTTAACGAAAAGTTCAAAATTCAAATTAAAAAGAAATATTCAAATTTGTTCGTTCACCCTCTTCGAAAAGGGAAAGAGACCCTATTAGTGCCGCGCTCGCCTCGTCGCGTCCTGTTTCGCGAGCTTCGATTTTGAATCGCGAAGTTGCGCGTCGTTTCACGCTCGCCTCGTGGCGAGTACGCGCGATAGAAAGAAACACGCACCGGTGCTCGAAGAAGAAAAAAAAAGTACACTGACTCGTTCCGACGACCCACGCCCCCTTTGAGACCCGTTCGAGTTACACGCGAGACGTTTTTCTCGCGTGGTCGGTACTAAAGGGGATAATTAAGTGGGCCTGCTTCGAAGCGGGACACCCTGTGTATATATAATCTCTGTCTACTTGTTCATCTACTTCTTGTTCCTTTTGCGCGTGCTCTGTAACCGTTGAGTCTTTGAATTTGAGATCACGATTAATCCAGTGAACATACTTCTCTTCCCGTGCGGTGTTTTCTTCTTCCGTTTCTACGTTCTTGTAACCTTGTCGTTTTTTTGTGTTTCACGTTTCTTTTTTTTTTTTTCTTTATCTACCTGATTGTTTCTCGTCCCCTTTGTGTTTCTCGTTCCGTTTCGTTCGACCATGCCGCCTATTTTCATTTTCTACCACCTCTGGTTTAAACAACCCCCCGCCCGCCCCCCACCTCGCCCACCCCTCTCGCCCGTATCTATTGACACGCTGCGTTTAACACGATCGCTCACCAAATTCACTCCTCGTCAAACAATACGCCATGTTCTCCTCTCCTCGTTACGCGCCTCCGATCTCCCGCCTGGTTTTCGCTGCCGATTTTTTACCAAACTCTGAGACGCAGATTGAGCGACTAACCGTAAACGCACCCCCGTGGATGGAACCCCCGCTACCCCGTAAGAATATATTTCTATATTTCTACGAAGCGTCCTGTGATCTGCAACGAGATACGACGATCGGTCGGCCGGGTTGAAAAGAATCGTTCGATTACGATTTTTCGATTCGTGGGAACTGTATTTTTTTTTATACAGTGTACCGATTCATAGTTTCTCGACAACTTGCAAAGGTCTCGCGTGAATCGACCGAGATCGATAATGTTCTCCGTTTAAATTTTTCCACGTGTTTCTCAATGCAATCGACCCGGTAGCGTATCGTTATCGGAAGATTGTATCTTCGTTTAAATAGTTGTCAACCGCGTCGAATCGAGTGCTGTAAATTCTATGGTCCCCAAGGGATCGGAATACCACATCCCACGATAGATTCTGGAGATTCGAGATTCACGAATAATTTCTAATCGAACGACCAAAGAACTTGTTCTCGAAACTGATGATGATGATGATGATCCACGCGAGCGAAATCTCGGAGAGCAAGACGAGCCGCGAGCTTGACGATGGATCGAGCCGTTAAAATATCGGTGAAGTTGTTTGCACTGAAAAAATACAGAGCAAAATTCGATTCCAAACATTCGCGATTAAATACGCGAGAAGGTATATACCTGCATTTTTTCGTTCCATTTGTACGTGAAATACTTTGCGCGAGATTAAGAATTGAATGTAGGTCGACGCATTCTTCGACGGAGATCACCGCGAGATCGTAATGTTGATAAAATTTTTTTTCTTCTTCTAGAGACTCGAAAGAACGTCGAGCCTTCGCAAAAAATAATTTTGCTGGTTTTTCAATGGCAAATATTCCACCGTGCTTTGAAAATAGTAACTCTGCGATTACGTTCGTGTTCCATCAACCTCGTGTCGTGAATTTCTGATGAAAATCGAGGCAATCGGTGAAGAGAAGGTTAACGTAAATTGCAAAATACTAACCCCACCGGTGGGTCAACCGACGACGGTTAATTTCTCTTTCTAATCGACCCTGTGTCTGTGTCTCTCTCTCTCTCTCTCTCTCTTTGTCTGTCCTCGTGCATCGCAATTATAATCGGTACCGGTAGTCTCGGTGCGCGATGGCCAATGAAAATTTAACGTCCCGCGCGTAAAACGAACCCGTTACACGGCGACTGCAGCAGGGATAACCCCTCGAATTGCCCCGTGGCCGAGTTATCTCCGAAATTCCACAGGGTGAATCGCGTGGAAATTTTGCAGCTCGACCGCGGATTACGTGGAAACGTTTAACGTATTCACGGGGATACGAGCATCGAGGGTTAATATTCTCGAGAAGCTCGGTAAAACGAGCGCCCCGACGCCCGGTGAACGTTCGACGTCGTCCTCTCGGTATCGTAGCAGAATCTCAGACCCACTCGAGGGAAACGAGACTCGTTCGTTAATTTCTTCGTCCGTCCGGGACCGTGCAAATCCACTTACGCTTGGAGTTAAAAAATTGTCTTCACCGTGCTTTACGTCGCTGCTTCCGTGCCACGGATTAACCCTTTCGCCGCGACGAACGAGTACAGTCCACGAGACACCGCTTACTATGGGTAGCCGAGAAGACGTCGGCTGGATTAAGGTGAATTGTATAACAGTGTTATCGGATTACGCGCGAGGGAAACGTGGACAGCTACTTTTTGCGTAGTTCGCCGAGCGGTACGTCTGACCCAATACGGTTCACTGTTACTGCCGGATGTCATCTTTCCAACCTCTCACAGTAGATACGACACGATTATTTTATTCTCGCGGTAAATTCGATCTCTAGAACGTTTCTATGTAGCAATTGTTAAAGTTCGCGAAGAGATTGTAAATATCTTGCTTCGAAGAATTCTTCCTTTTTTTTCAAAAATCACTGTACAAGCAAGTTTTACAAAAGACGCAAAAGCTGACGATTTCCAGCGCTGAATGTGTAGTAGACTTTTCCGGCCACGTTTAACGAGAGTACTCTAACGGAGAGGATCGTTGCAACGAAAGGGTTAAACGGGGTTACAGGTTCTCCAGAGGGACGGTTTCCAAGCGACTCGATCAGTTTCGACCACTGGGCTTGTTTCACTCGCGCGTTTTACGACCCCCTTCGAGGATATCCCCCGGTTACAACCGGGCACGGTCGTTCGACACCCACTTCCAGGTTTACGACTTCGCTCGCGAACGTTGACGCGGTTTCGAAATTCCAAATTCGTTTCGCAAGGTACGAACAATCGGGAGTCCTCCCTGTGGGCTCGTTTCGAAATTCCATCGGCGCGACTTGGCCGTTAAACGTGCAGAGGGTACCGCTCGATAGGGGTCGCTGATTTATTTCGAAATTCGATGCACCGTGGTCGTTGAGTACACCGGGGTCGATAGGGTGTTGCGGATAAAGTAAAATATAAAAGGTAAAATATTCGGTTGTTCGGAAAGTAATTTCGTTTTCCAAAATGGAGAATATATCATTTAATAAAATGTTTATACACTCTGAGAAAATCATGTTTCATTTTCACCAAAAATACGAAGTGTCTTTCCGAACAACCCAATTGTATTTGCTCTCTTCTAAAAAAATCTTTCCGAAGAGAGTTTCTTTGGTACTCTTCTCTCGTTAAGAGAACTCTTCGTTGAGAATCGCGATACGATAATCGAATTTGTACAAGACTGTCAACGGAACCTTGAAAAAGTATAAGAACGCAAAAGTGTATAGTTAAATTCAAAAACACGCTTGGTGTTCCTAAAGAATCGTTTCCAAGAGAGTGGACTTTTCCTTCTCTTCTTTCTTCGTTGAGAGTCACGCTAGGACGATCGATCGAATTCATACAGAATTGACGACCCTTTCCAGGGTTTCGCGATCGCGGCTAAGGAAGTATCTCGAACGTACAGGGTACAGGGGGGGTCACGTGTTTCCACGATCGATGGCCGACCAACGACAATACGTTTCTCTACGAACAATCCTCGGATCGGGCGTTGACGGATGTACGGGTAATCCGGACGAAACATGGTTAATCTTCCACCGCGAACACACCAGGGTAACTGGTCGATTGTTTTCCACTCCCTCCACTCGCTATGCCCCCTCTCGACTCTGTCTTCGTCGTGGTGTGCTCCCCCACGGGGGTTAAAACGTGTACGGATCGATCGAACGCATCGAGTTTCGTGAGATAAGGAGAGGAAGGCCACGGTGCATCGATCAACCCCTTTCGAACAGGGTGCCACGAGCATTCTTCCAACCCCGTTTGTCGACCGAAACGACACTCTTACGCCTCTTGGTTTTGCGCTGCTGACGATCGCGCGAACAGGGGGTGTTTTTGATTCGGCAACCCCCGTAACACATTTGTGAGCAATTTTTTAGTCCATCTTAGCGACAATCCCTCGATTCATCCGCATTATATTGGATTGTTTGGAAAGTCGTTTCGTTATTCTTTCGGTGAAAATGAAACACGATTTCTTTAGAGTGTATAAACGTTTTATTAAATTATATATTCTCCATTTTGGAAAATGAAATTACTTTCCGAACAACTCAATATATACATCGATAGAGAATTTTACTAGAGAACTATTTATTCCCCCGCGTAGAAAATGAATATTTCGCGTAACTGAGGAAAGCAATGGCGTAGAATCGTATTTTCTTCGATTAAGAATCTTCGAATTTATGTTCGATGGTTTTGTAACTCTTGCGAGCTGTGTTATTTGTTAAGAGCAGGTTCGATGAAAGAAAGTATAAATTCTAATCAAAAAAGATAAGAGAATTGTGAAAATATTGGCTCCGTGGTACTTCTACTCTCCGAGATTCGTAATTGCGCGTCGAGTGGTTTTTCGCGCGATCGAAGAAATCGAAGAGATTCGTACCCATTTCCTAAAATAGATCGACAAAAATTGAAAGAGACTCGAACTTGGGTTCTAGCCTCGTTCTCGATCAAGGCCAACGAAGTACCAGTCGACCGGAGTCTAATTACTAAATTCCAAGAGATCCTTCATCGGAAGATATCACTCACCCGATAAGTGCCATCTTCCTCGGGTGGTTGGTCGCTCGAAATTAGAAGTACGACTCGTCAATTCTAATTGAAACGTTATTAATTCCAAGGAATCGTTCGTTAACCTTCTCGTCCGAAAGACGCGATCGTTTCCGCGAAATGGAATCGCGGAGTCGCACGGAATTAAAAGATACGAACCGTTGATCGAGATCGAGCCATCGAATTCGAAAGGATCGTAAAAACTTGGCGAACGAAAGACGCTACCCTCCTCCGTGGAAATAAATTGCAAAGTGGTTCTCGAAATTAGAAATACGACTCGTCGATTGAAATCGAGTCGATAAATTCCACGCGGGTTGTTCGTTAACCTTGTCGTTCGACTTCTCGAGTGATTCGAAGCGGAGTATACGACCGGTCGATTGAAATAGAAGCATTAAATTCCGTAGAACCGTTCGTCGGTCCGTATCGTCGAAGTTTGTCGCGCTGTAAATCGTAAACGTCTTTCGAAAGCCAAGATACGAACTCGTGGCTCGAAATCGCACCATTCGTTAACCTTGTCCTGCGAAGGACTACCCGAAGGAATTACGAAGCCTCGAATCGAGCCACTATATTCCAAGGAACAGCCGTGTTGACCTTGCCGTTCGAGACACACTACCTCTCTCGCAATAATAAATTCTAAAGTCGTTCGAAACTGAAAATACTCGTCGCTGAACATCCAAGAATACGTTAACCGTGTCTTCGAAGAACTACCTCAAGAAATTGCAAATCCCTGAATTGAACTAAATTCCAAGGAATCGTCGATCTCGTCTACCTTTGCTCGTGAAAATCGACAAAGTCGTTCGAAATAAAAAACCAACAATCGGTGAAAGTCGAAACCACAGGATTCCAAAGAATCCTTGGCGATCCTTGGTTAATACCTCGCTAGTTGACTCTCCCGTTCGTAAGTGCAGCCAGGAGCAAAGAAAGAAAAAAATAAATAAACAGCGAATGGCGTCGGGCCAGTTTCCTCCCTTTCAGCCTTCTAGTACTTCACACTTCCCTATTCTATGTATATTTTTATTATTTCGATTTATACCTTTTTCGTTCCCGCCGTTCAACTAAACTGCGACGACGTCACAGGGACGTGTAACCCTAATCGTCGATCGAAGCTCTCTTCGTCGTCGTTCCGCTCGAAAGCTCCTTCCACGGTTCCGCCTCGGTTCGCGAGGCCACGCGACAGAAGCATCTCCGGACAGAACGACGTTTCGACTAGCGATTCGACCACCGATCCTCTCCCCACTTCGATCCACGGCCATCTCGGCGCCCTCTCGTCCCATTGGTCCTAGCACGCTTCTCCCCCACCACTACCCGTGGCTGCGGTCGCGTGATAGGAGACGAGGTGACGTCGTTGACTATCGATCGGAGATCCCTCTCTCGTGTGTACTGCCCGTACTTTGATCGATACAATTTTTAGAACACGATTATTAATTCGCGAATGAAAAATTGCAAATTTTCCGTAGATCCGAGAAAAGAAATTCGAAAAACAATTCAAATTATCAGAATTCACTCGATTCGGTACAATCGAACGCGGTTACAGTTTTCGATGAGAAACGATCACTCCCAGTATTTGAAATATAACACTTGGGAGCGATACAATCGTACAGAGTTCCGAATTTCCCGTAGAATAGTCGTGTTTTACAAATAACGAGGATCGAGAATGTATCGGTACACGTGTATTTGAATACACGCGAAAGGAATCTTTCGACGATGCGTCGTTTATATAAAAAATTTCTCACCGTCCCGATGAACAAAATTTCCCACGTTCAACGAAACGATCCCTCGTTCTCCGGTCAACGCGAACGCCACCCGGACGCAACCGCGTCTTCCTCGAGAGATTGCATCCAACAACAGCAGGCACCCTGCATCGGGGAAAGCATACGGCGAAACATACCACACAACCGCCTGTTCGTGAAAACGTCGAAACACCACCCTTACACGTCGCTCGACATCTGACATATTTATATATAAATCGTGTCTTCGTCGTTTCTTTCATCGAACAACCACCACCAAAACCATCACGCCTCTCCCCTCAGTGTTTCGTTACCTCTGTTTCCGACTGTCTTCCCTGGTTTGCTCGTTTCTTAATCGTTTTTACGTTCCCCTTACTACCAGTTCTTTTCGTTCGCGTTCTTATTTACAAACTCGCCTATTTTTCCCAGCGCGTCGCGGTACCGTGAAACCATCCCTTCGGGACCGCGACGCGTTATTTTGTTCGCGCATGCTAGTGTCAAGTAGATCTTAGAATCGAAGATCAATCGAAATCGATCGATCGGCATTCGACACGAAGATCGTCGGGGAAATCGCCGGTTCGCGTGCTGGGGTAAATGGAGAAAAATAATTCGTACGCGAGACAATCGCAAGCGTGAGCGATAAATCGGTGCGCGAAAGAAGAAGAAAATTCGAACCGATCGCGCTCGAATACGTGAATCGTGCTCGATTCGTCGTGAAATGGGGAAAAAATAATCGAGGCGATCCCCGCACGATCGACGGGACGATTTATTAATCAAGAGATTTGTTTTCTTCATCAGTTTTTGCAGGTAGCTTCTTCTGCGTAGCGGTGCGTTAATTAACCGCCGCGGAGAATATGTTTCGAATTGTACGACGATATATATATCGATATATCACACACTATCGAGATTACTTTCACTCGACGATCATTTCACACACCACGTTCGCCCGGCGCGATACACGTAGTTGAAAAAGCGGCGACGAAAAGAGAGAAACGTTAAACCATTTACCGCGTGGAAAGTAATCACGAAGTTGCAGGGGCGGTCTGCGTCCCTCCCGTAGATCGAAACGATCTTCCATGGATCTAGACACCGGGCAAACGCAAATCTAATCTGGCACGCTGCGGCACATTAATCGCGAGAGATTTGGGAAATAAAAATCCGAAAGATTGTAAATAATAAACGATACGTGCGCTATTTGAAACTCTTTGCGACTTTTTTGAACGCCTGAGAATTTATTCCAAAAATTGACCGACTTTCGTAGTTAACAATTGAACACGTTCAGAGGATACGATTCTGAATTTCCCCTCCCGAGAAGAAGTCAAGAAAATCTCAGTTTTGTCGAGATGGAAAATAAATCACGCAGACCGCCCATGGTTCCCCCACTAACGAATCACCTTTTCTTATGCTTTCAGTGCTCACCGTTTAATATTGACTAATGAAAATCTATCGTACGTTTTACACACCGAGTCGAGGATCTCCGACCTGTACTATATATCGAATAATTCTCTTTCCAGGATCGAAAATTTCTCGCGTCGAATTTCCCTCCAGTGGAAATCTTTTCACGTCGAATATTTCCCGCATTGAAACTTCTTTTTACGTCGAAAATTTCCCTCGTTCAATACTTTTTATCCGAAAATTTCCGGCATTGAACATTTTCTGCGTGGAATATTTCCCGCATTCAACATTTTTCGCGTCAAAGATCTCCCACGTGAAAATTTCCCTCGTTGATTATTTCTCACCTGAAAATTTCCGGCATTGAACATTTTCTGCGTGGAATATTTCCCGCGTGAAATTTTCCAACGTCGAAAATTCCATCGAAGCTCGTCTAGTTTCCCTCTAGTTTGTGTTTTCCGCGCGAAATCGTGAAATCCGGAAACTCCGTGTCCGCGTTTACCATTATTATGCCGACGATCCGAATATTTCTGTGTCAGCGACCACTTGTGCGTCGACCGGTGTTCTCGATGAAACAACGGCCCATCCCGCGGTGGAAATAATTCGCTCGACATCCTGAAAGAATGTTTCTCGGCCATCGAACAATTTCTATGTTCACGGTTCCCGGAGGAATTTTCGCGCCACGATTTTAAAACGTTTTTTTTTTTATTTTTTTATTTTTTTGGAGCGAAACGTGATCCACAGGGCCACGAAGGACGAAAAGAACCTCTCGTGTCAGATATCCTCGACTATGGCCGAGAATTGTGCAAGAGAAGCTCCATTGCTCGAAATAATGCGATCGAAGAACCGGTGGAATTAGATTCTCGCCGTTCGAGTCACTTTTGGGAATTATTAAAAATATTATTAAAAATATCTTCGTTGCTCGAATAAGTTGAATACAAGATTACAAGTGATCATCGCGTCGAGCACGATACAGAGAGAATTAGTTTCGATAAGAGAGTGTTCCAATGGAAGAAAGAATATCTTACAAGTACCTCTGCGCTGTTTGAATAGTAGAGCACTCGGGTAATGGAGGTTCTACTATGTACAGAGTTCTTAACTGCCTTCCAATACCTCGAGAGGAGAATCTAGAGGAAAAATGAAGAAAAAAATGTTACACGAACCCCGGTTGTACGGGCTCTAGTTTTCGAATTACGACGCCTTGAAAGTGTTGAGTTTCTGATCTCGCTCTATCGACATTACAACTTGTTTCTAATATTAGAGAAGTAAAATGACGTAGGAATTAGACGTTTTAAAACACACTGAACGTATCGTTTCCATTTGTACCAGATAAAGTAACAAAGTCTCCAAGTGTACTGTCATGGCGGACGAGTAATCGTTCGAGCTTTTTTTTTGTTCTTCGTTTCGTTGTAAGTCGATAAATAGAACCCGTAGAACTTTTCCACGTTTAACACTTTCTTCGTATTTTATACCGTGGATTCAACCCCCGAGGTACCGATGTGCAATTAAATTTCACCTCCTTGCGTACAGGATAGGCCAAACAGAGGTGGTTCTGCGTCTCGACGCGAATTGAAGTGAAAGAAAGGAATTTTGCGACGTAAACTGTTCACTTAAATTGTTCTGGAAAATGGAAGCTTACACGTTGAGTCGATTTACTTCCAGACACGGAATCTCAATCTCTTATCCTTCGCGACCTCGCGAGTTCTTGGCCCAGACTGTACGAAAAAGAAAGAAATACAAGGTGTTCCTTAAAACTTGAGCAATATTACAAGAATCCTCTTATCAGAAACCGTTTCCAGTCACGAGACATTTTTATATTGTAACGATTGCTCGAGTAACTTAGCAATACAAAATTTTCTAGAAAAAATCACACGTAACTCAAGCACATTATTAAATAGAGTCGATCGTAGATTGCTCAGAGAATTGAATGGTTCGAACGATGAAAATTTTCTTAAATATCCAGAGTCCCGAATTTCGCACTAAGGAACACCTTGATGAAAAATTTTTCAAAAAATTCTAACGCACACGCTTCTGACTTGAACGCCACTTACGCTGTGCACTGTTTTTCTTGTCTGTTCTATGTGTTCTTTTCTTTGCGCCACATTCTACAACCACCTTCGCCAACCACCAACCAACCAACCATCACCAACCACCACTATATATCAACCATCCGAAACTAAAAAAAAAAAAAAACTGCCAACCAAACAAACAAATATCTGCATAACGTACGATTCGAATCTCCTACGTCGGACTGTCCGTACGATCGAAACAAAAAAAAAAAAAAAACGAAACGAAAAAAATAATTGAAAACCAAAAAAAAAAAAAAAATGTACATACATCTCCGCCTCTTTCTATCTCTTCTACTTCGGCCGCATTGACGCTGCTCTCACATTGTTGGTTACTTCTGTCCTTTTACTTACGTCCACGCTCACCATCGGTAAACCGACCATGGGCACCATGGCCGCCATGGTAACCCGATGGTAACCCGACGGTCTGGTCCGAATACGACCCCACCTACCATCGCGTACGGTGAGTTCTTTTCTGTTGAAAGTGCGCCATAGATCTCGACCGCGGAGGATCTAAATGCTCGAGGAGACCCAAACCTGTGGAATCGTATTCGATAAGAGTTCACGATCGCTAGTTTCTCAATTAAAACGAATCCATCCTAAAGAATCTTAAAAATTCGTGATAATAGGCCCCTCTCCCAAATCACTCGAGAATGGAAGCAAACTGTCCAACAAAATGGTTGAAAAATAATAAAATAAGAATATTCGTTTCCACGAGGTGTCCAAGGTCTTCTCGATCGGATCCTTCGCGAATCGGTCACGCAAAACGAAATAGGAACACGTCTAGCACCCAATGGTAACCGTCCCGTGAAACGGCACCTGGAGAATTCTATTTTGTATACTTTTTTTTCAAAGTGCAAAGGCGGAGGCGCCATTGGGTACGCGAAGCTTCCTATCGTCGACAAGCGAAACCGCCGCGAGAGGGCATCGAAGTAACCGAACCGCCATAGGCGCCGCCTCGAGGGGCTCCTGTAGTTCGTTCTGCGGCGTCTATGGATCGAAAGACACGGAGATCCATCCGCGTTCAAAAACGATCTTTCCACTCGCTCCGAATTCGACGCTTCGAGCCGACTCTCCCCGAAGATTCTCGATTCGACTGGCATGGTTCGAGTTCTCTGCGCCATTGTCTCTTTTTCTTTCTCTTTTTTTTTTCTTTACTCTCTCTCTCTCTAGCTTCGCATCGGCTCGAAGAGGCGAACTGCGCCTCGTAGAAACGCTTCTGAAACAACGATAGAGCACCAGTAGCCCTGTGCGACAACGTTCTCTGCACAGATCTTGCGACGAAAGCTGCGAGTCGGAGGGTTCTCTAGTCGCTTTTCTCTATCTCTCTATCTCTCTCTTTCTCTCGTTTTGATCCCACTCGGAGTGTGTCGTCGCCTCTGGCGATCCTCGGGACGATGGATCTCCGTTTCTGGAACTCGGTGCTCGACCACCTTACGATAAATGTTAGCTCGGTAGAAGGCTGTCGCAATGGCGACCGAGTTCGTCCTACGATCCGCGTTCTCGAACAGAATTCTTTTCATCGAGGGTAGTATCTTTTTCGTTTCGAGCGTAATCACAGATCGCTGTTTATTTTTCTTATCTTTTTGTTTTTTTTCTCTCTCTCTCTCTCTCTTTTTCGATCGACCTTCGTTCGCGTTGAAATTCCCGCGGAATGCCATTGCGACAGACGACGAGCGCGTAATCATGCGCTGACACGTAAATGTCTAGAGAGCAAAGGCTTGATCTGTTGTACAAATTAGTAGTGACGTACGTCGTTGTATGTGCCGCATCGTCCTTCTCGTGAGAACCGCAGGATGCAAAGGATGATCGATGATAAGTGTTTGTACACCCGCTCGGCCGAAAATCTTGAATCCTTGTCTTCCACCACCTCCTCGCCAGAACACCCAACGGGAATCTTCTTCGTCATTCATGTTTCACGTGTATCGTCCGGTAATTGTCGACGACGATCGTTACGATACGAATTCAGTGGAACGTGTGAGAAAAAAAAACAAAAAACAAAAAAAAGACATTATCGAAAATATTGCACTTCTACCGTGCGGTGAGCGAAACGTACACGCGCGCGTGTGCGTGTTTCCTCGAAGGTTTCGAATATTTCGAGAACACCAGCATCGTCGGAAAATTTCACGAGAGAACGGACATATATATATATATATATGTATATGTGTATGTGCTCGGTAATGTACGTTCTCGCGCGAAACGCGAGAATTCCGCTGAATTCCCTCGCACCGAATCGGGAACACGGAATTCGTCGATTCGCGCGGAGAAAACCGGCACGTCGCAGGATATTCCAGAAATGTTTTTCTTCGTGCCGTATCAGCGGAAGTTTTACCGTGCCGCGTGGCAGCCGTACGACCGCGGATCGCGAGAAATTGAAACGCAGCGGACACTCGCGGAATCGAGAAAACCTCCCTTGCCCCTGTCTCGCGCGACGGGATAATTACGATCGAGAAGAATTTATCGGTATTCGTCGATTAAACTCCATCCGTTTTAATACCAACCGGTAACACACACCGCGCGTAGCGATGGGAACGATACCGAATCTAGCCACCGGTAAAAAAAGAACATGTACTGCGCGTGATTGCGAAGAATGCATCTGAGCATGTTTCAAGGTTCGAGAGAAATCACTCGTAACGTTTTCGTAATTGTAACGCAGTCGTTGTTTCGTGCGGTATCAGAGCTTTGTAAATCTTTGTATCGACTAACTTTCAAAAATTACTGATCGTTAAATTTACGCACATTCTTCGAGCTTTCCGGTATACGGGTACATTGTTACGTAATTTGATTGCACATTAGAGTTTCTTTCTTATTTTTCGTACATTGAGAATAACGAGAAAAAAACGAGTATCGTCGTTTCCTAATCGCATCACTCCCATCGCTACTCCGTGCTGGTATTTACGCAAGAATCGGTTTGACCGGTAGGAGAAGTTCCCAATATCGAAAGTATTTTAGAATTTCGTTAACGATGCTCCGTTATCGCTGTTATTGTATACTTGAAAATTTTGCGAATTCAGTACTTGTACGAGTGAACGCGAGACGCTCGATCCCATCGCTACTTGCGTTCCACGGGGCAACCGATCCCTACTCCAGGTCGATTCTTTCGTTAACTCCTGCACGTAGATTTCTAAACAAAACCACGCGAGAACGAGCGTGGCCCTTTTCTGAAAGTGACGGATTGCCCAATTTGCTGTAGCGTCGCAACCCCCGACGTCCGCAAATTTATCTCGCGAACGGTTAGGGAAGCAGAAACCCGGCGACACCGGAACGATATTTTCACGTACGTCGACCCGTGTGCTGATATTGTACCTTAGAGCGAGCAAATTGTTAGATTCCCGATTAGTATGACTAATACACGTTTACGTCGAATGATATTGAAAAATCCTTGAAACGGCGCAGAAACTCCATACAATTCGACGACGAAACGATACGCAGCATGTACCGGTAAATTTCTTACCCCCCACCTTACTCTCCCCCATCCATCTCGGTTTAAAGAGCAACACAATCGAAAAAGAAAAAGGTACCCACAAGGATCTACTTTATCGCGATCGAGTACCACGATCAATTTCCAACAAATGAAAACCTACGAGCAAATTGTCTCTAACATCCCCACCCCTCTTCGAAAAAAGAAAAAAAAAAAGAAAAACGAATACTAATAAACTCTACAAGTAACCGTTCGGTAAATATGCCACTATGATACGGTATTCGAAAGGCTTCCACTTTCTAACCCCGCAATGTCAAGACGTCGTCCCTCAGGCTGTCAATATGTCGCATCTGGTCGACTGTCAACTAGTATCCGCTTCTTGACCCGTGGCCGTGCGTCTAGAATGTCCAGAGACACCACCGATTGAACGTGTTAACGATTCGTCGATCATTTTTTCAATAGATTTTTTTAGTAAATTACTCTTTAATCGATTTTTTAATACGGAGTACGTCTCGTGTGCATCTTTCACGGATCGAAATGGACGTGACCAGGGGTTCTCAGCAGGGGTTACCGAAAAATTTCGAGTGCTCCGTTTCAATCGATCTGCATCGGTAACGCGAAACTTATCCAACGTACGAAACACCCTTCGCGTTTTTTTTTTCAAGGTTAAAACGACCTACTCTAGATCGTAGACTTCCAACCGACCAGTCCCGAGGCTACACCTTCTCAAAAGAAAAACGATTCTCGCGTTTCTTTTCTTCCATAAGAAAAAAAAAAATAAAATTGTAACGTAGACTTGTCGGGGATTAAACAGCTCCTGGGCGGATGTTGAGAACCACTGGCGCGAACGAAGATCGCAAAATCGAGTGTATCCCATCCACCAGTTCCTCACCCCGTGTCGCGAGGAATTCTGGCGCGCGGGTACGGGTTAGAGGGTAGAACGAAACGCATAAAGAAAATACGAAAGAGATATACAGTATATGTATAAAAAAAAAGAAAAAAGAAAAGAAAAGAAAGAAAAGAAAAGAAAAAAAAATGCGAACGAGAAAGTAGGCAAGTAGCGGTGAATTTACCAACGGCGAGCGGTAAAGCGCCGTAGTGACCGATGGTGCGTACGTATCTCGCGCTCAGCCCTTGCATGTGCATGCACGACCTCTTTCTACTTGCATCTCTCGTGTTTTTTTTGCATAACAAAACACCCCTGGATATGCAGCCCGGCGGCCCCGCACGTAGGACACGCATATTACACGTACGCACGTACGCCAACACCAGGCTTCCGTTCACACGTGCACGCGCAACGTAGCTGCGTGCATTTGTATGCAATGAGCTTGTGCTATTATCCTCGTGCACATTCTCTCTCTCTCTGTATATATATATGTATACATATATATTTAAATATACGATCTATACGTATACACGGGGTGCACCGAAACGTGTACCCGATGCGAGTTCACACGCTTCGAACGCAGAGTTGCCATTCCGCTCGACGAAGTATTCCGAACAGATATTCGCAACTGAAGAAACGTAATTGATCTCGAAATTTTTTTGACACGAGTAGAAACGATACGAAACTACGTAACGGAGTAATTGGTTCAAAGGAATTTGAAAACAAAAGAAAATAGCGAGAGGAATGATGATATCTCGATCGAGAGGGAAAGTCACGGGGGCGAAGTTATCGCCATTCTCCCGATACGGTGTGTAAATTCGACTCGTGTGCTTCTCGGTCACCCTGTATATAGACGAGGTGTATCCTTGCCGGTGTACGCCTCCTCGTGACGGGAGTTGATTTCACCGGAACCCGGAACAAAACTAGACGCGATTCTTTTCGAGTAGTCCGGCGCGAAATCTCGGTAGAGAGAGGATTTCGTTCGTCGAGACGGGCGATTCGCTCGAGAAACGCGTTTTTCGACCCACGGTCGCGTGCCCCGTCGCGGTGAAATACGCGAGCCAACGGGGCGTGTTTTGTCGCGACGCGCGGGCGCGCGCGCCACCGGATGTATTTTTAGTCCCTTTTCCGGTTTCGCCTCGTTGCCGCGAAACTCTCTCCCGTTCGAGGAACGGCGGAACGTTGATTGAAAAAAAAAGAAAAGAAAAGAAAAAAGAGAAAGAACAAACGAAAAAAAAAAGAAGAAGAAAAATAAAATGCGAAAAAGGAAATAACGATTGTAAAATAAAAGAGATACACGCGGAGTATAATAATTGCGACGATTCGACGGAAAAGAAAAAAAAAACGTCGACGGTATCCTTTTGCCGTATCGCGCGAGTATTTTCCACGCTCTGGCCCGAGCGAGTCTGAAAACACTTTTTCTTTGGACACGGGCGAGATACCATCCGCCCGAGCGGAAATAAAAGGAAACCGCGAACCAAAGAAAAAGTAATCGAGACTCTCTGTACATCGAGACTAATACGCACACGCTCGTCGCGTGCACCGAGTTACTTTTTTTTTCTTTTGGCTGTAGTTTGCCGTTGTTGTTTGCCGTGAGACCCGACCAATAACGAGTGATGATTATTATTATTATTTTTTTTTTCTATTATTTTTTGTCTCTTTCTTAATAACACAATCATCGGGTAAGCTGTGATATGAATAACGTAGTTACCGCCCGAAGATCGATTCGTTCCACGGATCCGTGGGACGAGTCCGTGATCTCGATCTCGCGAAGGCTGATCGTAGATCCCTCGATCTCACGATGTTCCAGTTTCCTCGAGAAGCATCGATTTTTGTGCATTCCTTTTTTTGCAAATACTTTCCAGAGTGTTTTTCTGGACAGATAGTTGTCTGTCGCTCCGATTAATGGGATTCGATCTTCATTGTTTGGAAAGACACCTATGCCTTCGCGATTTCGTCGATCACCGGAAGTGGCTGGCGCAGTGTTCCACGAGACTGATCGTTCTAACTCGACGCTCTCACTTTTCTAGGTGCAGCAGCCAATCTACGCAAGGAGGTAATCAGAAACAAGATCAGAGCCATTGGCAAGATGGCGCGCGTCTTCTCCGTCCTGAGGTCAGTAAACATGGCGACATTTCACCGCTGGAGAACTCTTCCCTTGTTATTTCTTCGCGCATGAATTCTCGTATGGTATTTTGTCTGAAAACAGGGCAGAAATTTAGATCGGTTAGAGTGTATCTGTTCTTACAAAAGCTTAGAGTGTAGAAACTTGAACTTGAATATTCACCAATTTTTAAAACTGCTTAATGTACAAATGTAATCACCTCTTAGAAAGTTTAGAGTACAGAATATTGAACTTAGAGGTTAGGTTCACCCCTAAATGAGGTTAGAATCCTCCTGTATTCGAATTTTTGAAACTGCTTAGTGTATAAAAGTAATCACCAGTTCTTAGAAAGATTAGGATGCAGAAGATTAAACTTAGAGGTTAGGTTCACCCCTAAATGAGGTTAGAATACTCGTGTACTCGAACGCTTCGACATCTTATACATACAATACGCATTAAGACTCGTCGTACAAGCAATCGTGTACACTCCCTGTTACACACGGAATGTTGTTTAAAATTTAAACGAAATTTCAACGACGAATTCAACGCGTACTAAAAAAAAGAAGTCCGCGATAGCGATACGCGCAATTTTTCCCATTCTAGCCGTATTTAAGGGTCGTGAGCGTTTTTACCGTTTCAATAATTCTAGTTCCAGCCCGAGGTAGTATAATTAATTCTGTCCACGGTTACTGCTCGCAGCTTCCGGCTATAAACCGTGTCCTTTCGGTAAAGCGTCTCAACGTTTCCCGGGGCAGTCGGATGACACACGGTATCGGTGTGTTATCCGACCTCCTGCATCAGTGTGTCATCTGACCTTCCGATGAAATTAGCTGTAATGCCGGATTAGGGATACGTCGAGATGCTTTTCGAAAAGGACACGGCTTACAACACCGAGAGCTTCGAGCAGCGTCAGTTGTAAGATCCCTGACGGCGATAGTGTTGCCGTTATTATACCGTTTGACCAATCCCGCCCCTGTGGTCGAGAAAATAGCCTTGGGCGGCCAATGGTATCAATCGCGACCTGGTAGTAATTTTTTCTTTCACCCTGTGATACACCAGTGGGGGGATACCATCGAAAAATAGAAACTATTTGTAAATGTTTTCCAACGCTACTGACCTACCACCAAAAAGTACATACCTTGAACGATATTTCGGCAAATTTTCGTAACGAAACGTTCACGTCTGTAGAAAATACACGCGTTGCTTGTGCACGCTGCGCGGTTACGGATTTTTGAAAAATATTTGTTCGAGGCAAGCTTTCTTTAACATGGAAAAATTCCACTCACCGTTCCCCGACAACCGTTTCTTTTCAGGGAGGAGAGCGAGAGCGTGTTGCAGCTAAAAGGTCTGACACCCACCGGAGCTCTACCACTTGGCGCGTTATCTGGTGGCAAGACGTCCCTAAAAAACGGTAAATGTTTACCCGGTTCCCGCACCCGGGCTCGTCAACGCGAAACGCGATAGAATGGGATATTTGTCCAATTGCAAAGTAATATTTTAGCAAGATACCAAAGTTACTTTTTCTTTCCGAAGAGGACCAAAGTTCGAATATTGTTTCAAACGCGAATAAAGTCGTTCGATCGGTGTCGCGTTTGGATACGTTTTATCGATTCGTTGATATCGTTGTTGCAAAGATAATTCCACGAATGGTCGGGTACTCGATTCGGAACGGTAAGTTTTGGATCGATCGGGATATCGGGTTTCGGTAGAGGCGATAAATAAAACCTCGAAACGCGTACGCTGATCGTTGATCGTTCTTTCCAGCTCTCCAAGGCTTCTCGCCGAACCACAAAATCACCTCGTTCGCCGAGGCAAAGGGTCTGGACGCCATAAACGAAAGGATGCCACCGAGAAAGGACGCCCCGCCCACGCCGGTAAACGAGGAGAAGCTCGTGATAAAGCCGCCGACTCCCGCGGGAGACAAGCGGGACAACACACCGCAACCGCAATCGTGAGCCTCACACTCGTCCAATCAAGGTACACATCACACCCACGTGGATGATCCTGACTCGGGGAGATTATTCCTCTCGTAGATCGATCTCTCTCCGTATCCGCCATGGATCAGGATCCACGGTCATCCCGTCAACGGGAACCACGATTGGCGAACGATCGTCGTTCGTTTGAACGAGGATCGTTCGCCAACGCGGGCCGTGATCACGAAGGGACACCAGCTGAAGGTGTTTTCCAGATGAAAGAGTTTCGAAGTATCGTACGATGTGCGCAAGAGAGGATTGCGAAAGTCGATGCAAAACAGTAGAGAAAGTTTCCACGAGTGATCGTGTATCGAAACAAACCGCTGCGAAATAATAGAACTGCTCGATCGACACCGATTTTCGCTTCGTGCGGGAACTATACGCACGGAGACCTCGGTCTCGACGAGGTTCACGACCGATCTCTAAAGAGACGCGTGGACACGCCGGCCTCGTGTCGCAATTCACGTCGATCGAGACACTTTGTCGACCGGACGCGTCGCCCCGGTTAGAAGTCGACCGTTCATCTTTGGCGATAGTACCGCGCGGAAATCGAAACGGATTCATCGAACGCGTTGCTCGAAGGCGATACCTCGCTCGAGGATCAAATTCGTGTCATCGTCTCCCTGGGAGCTCGAAAGTTTTCTACATCGGTATCTTTTACTCGCGCAGAGAACAGTTAGATCGTTAACGTCGCGACGCAATGCGAGTCTCCTCCCCATGCGGAGACCACACCCCCCGGGGGATCGCTAGTGTATCGTTCAGTTGTGTAGATTCTCCGCCCATCGTGGACCACGCCCCCCGGGGGATCGCTAGTGTATCGTCCAGTTGTGTATATACTCCGCCCATCGTGGACCACGCCCCCGGCGGGTATCGTTTTCACATCGCGTAAGTACATTCGTCGCGCGGGAGGACGTGATCGCGTTCGGTCGACAAAGTGTCATCGATGGAAGACGAGCCCTCCGTTGAACGTTTCTTTCAGGTGGCAAGGATGGGTCGTAAGATCCCAGCGCTGTCGCCGCCGCCACCACCGAAAGATCCAAACCATTGCTCGTCTCTCCCCCCCGGTTGTTATCACTAGTGCACTGTTCGTCGAGCCAGCAGGGAGGAATCGTCGCGGCCGCGAGGAGGATCGGGAACGCAGAGAGGATGACGAGGATAACGGGCACGGTCGTCGACGCGGGAACAGCCACGGGGACGGGTGTCGTCGCGGATACGGGCATCATCGGTCGCCGCGTCCCCGTGCAGCCAGCTGGTGCTGCGAGGGACGTCCACGGCGACGATGGATACGGTTCATGGACGGCAGCCTGGTCCCGTTTTGCGCGCGGTACGCGCGTCGTGGCGCCTCGCGTCCGAAACGGGGATTGTTCGCCTCGCGGGAGGAGCTGCGCGACCGGCGCGCGCTCGTCTCTTTTGTCCTGTTTCTCCCGTCGGGCGACGACGACCACGACAACGACGAGGACGACCCGCGCGACCTCGTTCCACCGCTGCGACCAGCGGACCACCGTCGCCCGCGTTGGATCGCGACTTAGAGATACCGCCTAGCCAGGGAACAATGACGACGTATAGAGGAGGGGAATCCCGGTCCGTCGATAAGGGAGCGCGCGAATCCATCCGTGTACACGCGCGCCAGACCGGACCGAAGCTACCTAGACGACGACGACGACGACGACGACGAAGAAGAAGAAGACGAAGAAGAGGAGGAGGAAGTTTCTAGATAAACGATCCTCGCGGCGAGGAGTTGGATCGCACCGATCGCGTAGACACGGAAGCGAACAACGAAAGTCGACGCGAGTCGAGCGCGTTCCACGGGTCACGTCGCTTTGTCAACGAGGACCAGAGACGCCTAGGTACCGGGTGATCGTCGCTGTTCGTCGTCGCACATCGGTCAGGAACGACGCGCGAAACCGACGATCGTCGAGCGTTTCCTTCGAGCGCCGCGCGGATACGTCCCGGGGCGCGGGAACGCCTTCCCCCCACCACAGCCACGTACACACACACACACACACACACACGCGCGCGCGCGCGCGCGCAAACAAACAAACAAACAAACAAACATACTTGCACACGCACACACACACGGACACACGTAACCAACGCCCTCAATTCCCCCCCTCCCTCTCTCACCTCCGCAACGCGAGGCGAACACGTAAAAAAAAAAGAAATGGAAAAGTCGGGACTAGCGAGAACAAAGATTTAACGAAACGCGAGAAGACGAAGAGGAGGAGGTGGAAGATGAACGAAGAAGATAAATGAAACAAAACAAAACGAAACGAAGAGAGAACGAATGGAACAAAAGGTGAAACGAAAAAATAAAAAATGAGGTAAATAAAATAAAAAAAAGGCAGCTGGCCTGTCGGTACGGCGGAGCTTCCGGTTTTAGGATTTACTAGGTTCTTAAGGAGTCCGCCCTGGGTGGTGCAAGGGCATCCCCGCGACAGGGTGGGGTTACTTAAATCTTAAGTCGAGCTAAGCATTAGGGTTAAGCCGTAAGTTATATCGGAGAATTTATTTAATATACGCATATACGATAAATATATTATTAATTCATTAATATTATTATTACTATTATTATTATTATTATTGTTATTATTATTATTGTTATTATTATTATTATTATTGTTATTATTACTGTTACACGATAACACAGTGTTTCTCACAACGCGCGCACGTGTCCGCGTGTATCGTGCACGTCGAGCGCGTCGTATTTCGCGATGGCCGCCCCGGTCGCGTTGTTTCTACGTTTCGCCAGGTGGGAACAAATTTTTTTCGGCGAAAACGCGCGCGTCGTCTCGTTCTATTGTTTCTTTGTTTTATTTTTTTTTTTATTTTGTTTTATTTTTTTTTCTTCAACGTCGCTGCGTTCTCGCGAGTACCGTTCTCCGGAACCGATCGGTGTGATTCTGATCGCGCGGGAACAACCGGAGGAAAAATACACGAATCCTGGATGGCGAAGGATCGGTGGGGGGGGGGGGGGGATTTCGCAAAGGATTCTAGTTCGATGTGGACGACCAAGGTGGCAAAATTCTAACGGAGATCGATCCGTGAAACGAATCCTTCAACTCCAGGACCGACCGATCTCCGATCACGATCAACCGACGTGGGAAATAATCGTGAACAGGGCTCGGTTGGTTCGTCGACCAACTTGTTTCGAAGGGATACATCCTACCCTCCCCCCACTACGTGTCGGGGCCCGGGCGAGGCCCGATTTCCACTTTAACTTTCTCGCCATTACCCCCCCTCTCCTGGTTTAGATCAATTCGGAACGCACGATCGTCGATTTTCGACTTCCTTCGCGCTCGCCCCATCCAGCCCCCCGCCAACAAGAGGGTTACGTATTTTAAACTCGTCGAAAGGACCCGCCTCTTCCCCCCTCTCCGCGACAACGCGGCCGGTCGCGATTGGACGGAAAAGAAAAGAAATCTGCGCGCTCGACGCGGCACCATGGGAATCTCGCGAAGGCTTCGCGAGCCTCGATCGCGTGTAAACGAAGGATCTATAACGAATATTGTACGTATAATCGGTAAACGAAAAGAAAACAAAGAAAAAAAAGAACCATGACATGTGTGCTCCTTTTCGGACGTGTGTGATGCGTTGAACCCTTGCTCCAGCCGGAAGAGAAAGATGTGTGTTAACAGAGGGGGGAGAGAGACGAGAAAATTCGAGCCTCGAGGAAGAGGGTACCGACCTCTGAAGACCAGGAGAAAAATATCTAAGGGGGGCATGCCGACCAACGGAAGGGAACGAACGTTTTTGGGTGCAAAAAAAAGTGGAGGGGTTATTTTGTTCAAGGTCCGAATTCCTCGGGGTACCAAAAGAGGGCAAACGAACGCGATCCGCCAGACTCGCTCGCGTGAACGCGTCTAACAACTTTAAACACGATCTATGATTTTTAATAAGCGTTCTTGTTAATATCCGACGTGCAATGTCCGGGGTTCACAACCGCGAGCGCTCTGCTCGCGCCTGGCGCCGGAAGTGGAGCCTTTGCGGCATCCCCCCCCCCCAACGCCATCATCCTCCTAACCTCCAAGAAAGCGAGACGACGACGCGAACGTGTCGCAGCGTCGCGCGTGATTCTTTCTTCTTTCTTCCTTTCCGTTATTTTCTTTCTTTTCTTTCTTTCCTTTCGTTTGTTTTCTTCCGTTTTACAACGCCTCGCGAATTAAACGCGAGATTCGGCGAGTCTCGAAGGGGAATCGAAGCATTTTGAAAGTGATCTTACACTCGACCAGTGCCATAAAGACAATTTACTCGCGCTCGCCAGCGGGGACCCGTGACACGTGACTTCTCAATGCCGCTTCCCCCCACCCCTAACCTCACACCCTCCCGGTCCCGTGGACATTGATCGGTTTCGAGTTGACGGGTGCCAGTGCCAAACTACGATTCCTTTTTTCGGTTCGAATCGTGTTTCTTATCCGGTTAGACGCGCGTGATGGATTCTCGGATCTCGTGGACACTCTCTTGGGACTGCGTCATCGGTTTCTGGTCGATCAATCTTCAGCCCGCGAGTTGAGCACCTCTTTTTCCAATTCTACGTTTTCGATGCACGAACACCCCTTCTTCGAGTTTACTTCAGCGTACAAGTTGAGCACCTCTTTGCTGCGATCGAAGCCCCCCCCCCCCCCCCCGCCGAGAATTGAAATACATTTTTCCCGCGCTTTTTTCATCGTCGAGTCGAAAAATCTTCAAAGTCTACTTGCAACCCCTCCGCAACTATCAGGGTAACCCGAATTTTTTTTTTTTTGTTTAAGAAAGGAGCGAAAATCGTTTCGAGAAAAATACAATTCAAACTATCGTTACGTACAACAAAGTTTCCATTCTCTTCCCATCGCGAAGACAACCTAACCTCTTTACTTACATTTCGTTCTAACAGGTCCACGCCTAAGTCATCCGCTTCCTTTGTAATGTAAAATATTAATTGGGGAAATATTCCTCACGAGTCGTTCGACAAAGTTGTAACAATTTTATATCCACGTTTCGATAAATGTCTCAATACTTCTGGACGGGGGTTTACATCACTACCGCCATCTTCGATATTTATATTTTCCCGCGTTTCGGCGCGGCGTTCTATATTTACACACACACACATACACACATATATTTATTTTGCCATCACAGCGTTTATATTTATTCTCAATTATTCGTAGCGATCGATCGATTGAAAAAGAAAAAAGAAAAATAATTCCCCACCCCCCTCGGCTGCGTTTTATCTCCGCGTTCATCGTCGCCGGTTCTCGTCGCGTCGATTTCCTCGGCGACGGCGCGTCTCGATGGACGATCGTGAAACCGTGAGTCCGCCGCGCTGCTTATCGTGTAATATTTCTAGTAATAAAAATGGCGCCGCGGTTGCGTCGCGGGCCTTTCTCGTCGTTTTCGCTGTTCTTTCTACCTCCTCTCTCTTAAGAATCGATGAACAGCGGAAGTGGACGCGCGCGAGCGATCGCGACGATGAACGCGCCGATCGGTACGCGTGGAAGTCGGAATTGGGATAGTCACGGACGTGCGAAGTAAAAACCGGAACGTGATTAAACGGAGGGTAAACCGTATCTAGATGAAGAAGAAAAAGAGGAGAGAAAAAATAAAAGAGAAACGGGAAAAGTTGGTAGTCAAAGGCCACTTCCGTCAGCCAATCATCGGCGGCAGTGTAAGAATTACGGTCTGAAACATAATAAAGATAATGAAAGAATATTATTATAAAATGAAATGAATTAAATAAGATATATATATATATATTATATATATACACAAAAAAAAATATTATATATATATATCTCTCTCTTCTCACTATGATAAAGATATACAGTGAATAATAATTCTGTCTCTCTTTGCTACCAAGTTGTACTTATTCTTAATTGATTTACTTGTACAAAAGAATGTGTTAAATAATAATGAAATACATAATATAATATACATCTATAAATAATACATATTATAAATATATAAATATATTATATATAATATAGTGTTAATTAAATATTATTATTATTATTATTATTATTATCATCATTATTATTATTAGTATTATTAGTACGGTCATCGTGAGACACGGTTATTCTTATTTCGTTATTGATTATCATTATTATTATTATTCCTATTAATTATTATCGTTACCATTAACGACGTTACCGATGCTACTTACTATTGTCACATCGTCACTATCGAACGCGAGAGATAAAAGAAAAAAAAACAAACAGTACGTAAGTGCGTGAATGAATTTTCGAAGCGCGACAAGAGCCGCTGGTAAAGATAATATACGTACGTTATATTGTCCGTTACCACTGTTCACTATTGTGATGATCGTTTCAACAGCTACACGGCGAGGGTGACACGATAATGGTGATTCAGGACGTAAATCGGTATATTTCGGCGCGTCTTCTGGTGTACTGACTCGAGTACGATCTTTTGTTTCGTTGAACACACCCATCTGCTTTACCCAGGCTGTACGACGAACGAAAAATAAATTCGCATAACCCGATCGAGAAGCGTTAACGCGAACACGATGAATAACGTCGCGTCGCAAGTTTTAATTTCCTCGTCCTTTCGCGGAAGATTTTCAATCCTAGATTACGCGCGACCAGCTTATACTTGTTCCGCGCGAAAGTCCGTCTACAATTTCCGGTGTTCAATTTTGAAGTGCAATTTACTTCGATACGAAGTTACCCTGTACATCGTCTCGAAACATCGAAGCGTGAGATTTCCCGTCGATAAAATCGGCCTCCGCTTCGCGTTGCAACGTTGCTCGTACTGTAACTCGCGAGACGATATATCGGTTATCGACGCGTAAGATCGTAGATACGCGATATAGGATGTACAGGTCAACTGAAACGTATTGGAATTACCGTTGTTCCAGAAACGAGAAAACCACTCGATCGTGATCGATAAGTTATCATCGCGAGTCTTTAGTTTTCGTTCGCGAAACGATTTTTTCTATTTTTTTTTCTTCCTTTTTACGCGCATCGAGTGACAAGAAGAAGGTAATCAAAAAGCAACCACGAGGAGAACAATAACGTGATCGAAACAGAAGGACAGAAGTTGATACGATTCCTGAACGCGAACCCGTGTCCCAGCGTACGTTTTTATGCAGTCGCCTCTTTAATATTGTACATAATTGTGCGCGTGTCTTGATCCTAACATGTATCGTGTCGTAGAATCTCTTTAGATAGGTGAAAAATCATGATCGATCGTCGGTAAGTCGTCGGGAACGTTATCGACTCGGCTCGGATCACCGTGTGATCGTTAACGTATCCGTTCGCGTGTGGATCGTTATCGATTCGTAACGGAAGGATCGATCCTGTGACGAAATATCATTGCTGGTCGTTTGTTTCGATCTTTCTGGGGCGAAGTGCAATTGTTGCCTTCATTACGATAGGAACGAATGACAATTATAAATTGTAGAATTTTGTCGAAACGAACAACGCGCGAGTCGCCGATCATTTCTTTTGTTATCGACAGAGAGAGAGAGAAACGTCTCGTTAAATCATAACAGGATCGACCTCGACGTTCGTGTCCTTTTACCAACGAAGCTGTACCGAGAATCCGGCTGTTTCGTGGAAAGAACACGGACGTCTCGAGTTACATCCGAACCGTTCTCCCGTTTTCGTAACGGCAGATCCACGTGTTCTTTGCTGACGCGATCGATGCATCGAATAATCTATAAAACTCCATCGACGAAACGAACACGCGAAAATCCAACGAACAAACTACTTTTCAATTCTTGCTGCACCACCACTTGCCGAGCGTAATTCGATGGTATCGAACCATGTCTCGAAGCGTTGCATCAGATTGACGTCGCAAAGTCCGAACCGGAGGAAACGAGAACTGTATTATAATGTAGAAGCGTGTATATCGTTAAGCTTACGATTGGGGTGAACCCAAAGCCTTTCTCTTAGACTTACGTGCGCGTCCACCGAAACGTCCTCTCGAATCCCAGATCGATTCCTTTTACGTGCATTTCGAGTCTCGTCGTGTACGAGAGGAAGACAGAGTACGGGTATAATAACGTAACGTGCGTTAACATGTAACTTTGATACGCGACCGAACGTCCACGATTATGTTACACGGTCGGGTTACGTGCACCGTGGTTACGAAAATTTAAGAATCTCGTCTTCTGCTACCGATCTTGAAAACAATTACATTTTTGCCTCTTCCGTGAAGCTTCCGTGATTTATTCTCGAACAAATACGATCGTCGAAGGATTTCGTTTCTACAACGTGAAAAATATAAACGATGCGAAATGGTTTATTTTTTCTTCTCCCACGAGAAGGGAATACATACCCGGTTTTCAATTGTACACAATTTCCGATCGCGGTGCACGTAACCACGAGACCACCGTGCAAAGTAATTCTGCACGTTTCCAGACACACACACACACACACATACACGTGTTATATTTACGATTAAAACTCGATCGATCGGGAAATCGAGCAGCCGGTGGTGGACTAGCGATTTCTTAGATTGTTACGAACTCGTTCGAGATACTTTGTCCCTCCGTGATGCGAGCAAGAACGGCTAATGAGGATTTTACCATTTTATCTACATTTTTCAGACACGCACTCTTTTTCTCTATCTCTCTTTGTATCTCTTTATATTTCTGTCTGATGTTGTCCCGCGATTTGTAGCGCCATCGACAATCGTACGCGTCCATACTGCAGTGCCTAGATTTTCGATCAGGGTGAAATCGAACGAAGGACTCGGGGACTCGAATCGGAAGGAACTTCGATTGTGTTATCGATTCTCAACCAATTATATGTAACCGTTCCAAATATAACCTCGCGCGAGAATAGTTCGTAGTTGTTGTGTAACTTACGGCGAAAAAGCATTGTGGAAAAGTTGCCGAATCGATCGATACCCCAGTGACACCGAAAGGAAAAAAAAAATGGATCGTGTTCGAATTTGTAAAATTTTCGTATATTTGTATGTTTCAATACCTTTTTTAACTCCGTGGTCCCCATCTACTGAAACTCCGACGACTAAGACACCGGAAGGAAATTATTTGAACGCCCATCGAACCTCTTTCGATTAATCGATAAGCAATACGACAGCCTCGTAGGCGCGTACGACTCGATAAGATGGCGCACGTTCACGGAACAGAATTTTTGCGATGACTTATAGGCGGTTATATACATGTATATACGCATATATAGTAGGTACACGTACCAAATTAAGTTGCGTGCATTCTCATCTTTTTATATACGTATATACACACACAGAGGGAAGGATAGATACACGATAAGGTACACACGAGACCATAAACTAAATATACATACGATATACGGTATTATATATATATGTATGTATGTATGTATGTATGTATATACATATATACGAATAACCGGATGTCTGTACAGCGGAAGCTTCTCCCGTGCGAAACGAGTCCGCGAAATTTTGAAAGTACCTTTTGTCGAAAGGAAGAAGCTCCTGTCGTTAAACGAATCCGATCGATTTTACGATGTACTACACGAAAGGGTAAAAAGGGTTGATTCTTCGTGGCTTTTGCACGATGCGTCGTACTCGTACCGAAAATTTCAAGGGAAAGGTTTTGCTGGATGAATGCATTGGATGCGTTCGTTGCGATTCGCCGAAGAATTCGATCGTTCGCCATTAAAATTTCCCCTCTCTTCCTCGTTGATTAAAATAAACACGGCTCAGCGTACGACTATACTTGGGCCGGAAAGTATTGTTCAAGGTCACTGAACGACTACTACCATTCAAAGAGACAACATTTTATCGGAACTATAAATGATTTATCCGATTCAAAATATAATTTTTGTTCATCGAGTAACAGATACAAAGTTGTTCGTCGTTTTATTCGTTGATCGAAACGTTTACCCAAAAATGGAGGTTGCGCTCGAATCTCTGATATCTACTGTCTGGAATATAATTCTTGTACATATTATACACTCGGTTGAAATTGGAGCTTCATTGATACTTTCGATCTAACAATTGACTAAAAATCGTTGCCCGATAATTTAGCATCAATGTGACAATTCCATTGATCGCACAAAATTAAAAAGAAAACGAGAAATTCTTTTAAAGTCGGAACACGATCGATCGAATTCACCGGCCAATCACTTTTATGTACCTGTTGCGATTGATTATTTGTCTGCTATCGCCGCGAGCATATGTATATATGCGTATGTGTGTGTATATATCTATATGTCATACCGTCACCATTATTTTGTAATTATCGTTAAATGTCATTGACTGCTTGCTATCCGCGATTTCTGATCCGTCATACATTTATATCGGTAATCGTATGTACATATCGAATTAAAAACAAACCCAAAAATGAAAAAAAACGAGAAGGAGAAACGGACAAAATATCAGCGAGACGACGTGAGAGCGAGCATTTTGATTCGTCATTCGGCCGACGCATCGTAGGCTCTTTCGTTTCTCCGTGTGTGCAACGAAAATCGCCTTTTATGGTGTGACCAGATTCCTGAAACATCGGTCGGGCACAACGCGAATACGGAAACATCCGTAAACTCCCCTTTCTCCTCGACGGAGGAAAAGTAATCAAAAATGGAAAAAAAGTAATCAGTCGCTGGTATTTCGGAAAAATATTTTCGTTCCTTTCTTTCTTTCGCGCGTTATATCTGTCTGACTGCCAAATATATAAGAACCAGGATATTGTCTGGGACTAGGTTAGGTTAGGTCGTATCTGGTCACATTAACCTTAACGCGAACAAAAGGCGTGGATTGAACGAACACAACGGAAGCGAAAGAAACAACGAAGCTGGGGTGAATCGATCGCGAGGAATGTATCGTGGTGAAACACGGGCGAGCAAGGAGGACGCGCGGAGTCGCGATTTTAACCAATTTTTCCATGGAAATCGTAGCCTTAGACTTCGTTTCTCTTGTCAGTTTTATGCGTCGATCGCTCGACGGATCCATCGGTTCCGCGATGCCTCGATGAAAATGCAAACGATGGCGATAGGTAGGCGGGCGCAACGATCGTTGAGAGCGACACTTTCTCGAACGTCGGAGAGAGAAAAGGAACGCGTCGCTGCTAAAGGTTTCGACCGTTCAAGGCCACTCGACGATTCTCCCCACCACCGTACCGTTTCACTACTTCTCCACTCTGCCTTTGATACTTTCGCTCCGCTACCCAATCCCGTCTCATAAATAGAAAACGCAAACTTGTAAATCACGGCCGAAATCTTTTACATCGAATATTTGTGAGTGCGTTTTGAAGTTACCATATTCGGGGATGCTTTCTGATTTTCGAAAGGGCACGGAACATTGTGTGTCCTTGGTTTCGAAAACGGTTTGCAAGAGAATTCTTATCGCGACCTCTTTCATTTAGAGTGGCAAATTGATCAAAATTGAAACGTCGTTCTTGTAAAACATGATTCTGTCTTCGCGCCTTATCTAATTTCCGTGTTCATTGTACATCGTCCACCGACTATAAATTGAAAGCCTGTACGACGTAATATGACTCGAAATAGGTAGCGCACAACTCGCGGTTATTAAAATTAACGTTCGCTATAAAAATCGTGAAACATTGATTCCCATAATGGATCGTTGCTTGTGAGTTCCCGCCCACTCGTCGAGGTTTCTTTTCGAAGAGTCACGTTTGCAAGGTGTATCCGTCGGGCATGCACAAAACACTGCATGAATCGTAATCGAACTTATATTTGCGGCATTCGAAGAATGGCATTCAACGATAAAACTGTACATACGCACGTTTACTATTATCTATTTACTATTACGAGAAATCTTACTCCTAAGATCTTCGACTGTACGACTTTATCGAAATGAATAATTCTGGTGAAGGAAACGACGACAACCAGAAAAAGAAAGCGAACTGCATTGCATACATTGTTTAGCGCCATTGTGAACTCTATCCCTTCTTACGAGATAAGCATAATTATATTTGTTTATATATACATATACATGACAAACATACGTATAGAAACATTACGACTATTATTATTATTATTACTATCATTATTATTATTATTATCATTATTATTATTATTATTATTATTATTATTATTATTATTATTATCATTAAGATTATTATAATTATTATTAAATATGGCCACCACTATTATTATTATGATTACTATCAGTAAAACGATGAAGGTACGGTGGATAATTGCTAAAATTAAATAAAAGATCTTACTTATACATAATTATAAATACGTCATGATGACATATTCATAACAATTAATTATTACGATAACGTAATGAACATTATTATTATTACTATTATAAATAACACCCTATTCCCATTTGATGTGAATGTTTACGTTGTTTTATGATATTCAGAATATTCTAAAAATAAAGTCTATAATTTCCACGAATTATCGCGTTTCTTTTCTTTTTGCCCCTTTGTCAACATAGGTCGAATTAATTATGTAAAAGGTAGAATTTAAAATTTTTTAAATCTTCTTTTTCAACACCGTCTATGTATGTTTATCAACTTTGATAAATTGTCCTTCCTGAACGATAACGTGTCACGTCTAAATTTATACTATAGATTTATACTTCATACGCAAGAATTATCTAAAAATCGTGTATTACGTCTTGTTGATAATGCACAATTTATTTACGGAAGCTTGCTTTATGTAATCGACAATGGTATTAATTTCCTGTGGTTATCACTCTATCTCCCTCTCTACGTGTATATACTGTCTGCATTTAGTATCCGTAATTGGATCTTGCAGATCAAGCGAAACCCAACATTCATCGAATAACTTGATCGTACTTGAGTAATTATGTTTCCGTGAGTACCATCATGTCGTTTCACATTAATTCCTGCAACCTCTAGAACACTGCTCTGTCTGTATGTGATCACCATCTCAAAGGTAATGAACTTCGATTAACATATTGTTAATTTCAGTATATTTAACTTTACTTTCATTAAATTCACATATTTAATTTAATCTTAATGATTTTATATAATATTGTCAAAAGCAGTCACAGTAATTTCTACAAATAACGAAGTTCATAAATTCATACAGGAGCTTATGTACGAAGTCATCTTAGTGAAAACATTAGGTTTGTAGTCAACCATTTTTTTACCGAATCCAGAAACAACAATAAAGGGACATGTATTCGTACAGAAAATTATTCATTTACAAACTAGAAAATTAAATATCTCAAAAATGTTTAATTCGCGAACTGTTTATTGAAATTTGTATTACTTCTTTTCATAAGCTCCGGTAATTAATCAAATTTGATTTATGTATGTAATTCTGAAACACCTTGTAGAAAAATATTTCTTGTTTAGAATAATCAAGGTGCGTTTATAGCTCGTTAAATTAAAAATCATAGTTCGCAAAACGCTCGTACATATCCCTTTATTTTCACTCTAGATTCTCGAAGATCTTGCTCGATTTATTGGCTTTACTGCTATCGTATCTCTTACTCTCGTGAATGATTTAATACGAAAGATGAATAGATAAATGATCAAAATTGTACGCTTAATAACGTCTTGTTGACTGACAAAAACATCTTTAACCCATTTAGGAAATTCTGGAAATATCACGCCAGACAGGTCTGCATGTATTTACGAACAAACTTCAAGAGGCCGAACTGACCTATGCGCGCGCGCGCGCATGCGATAAGCGCGGCCACTTTCACGTTATTTTTTGCGCGATCGTATACCGCTGCTCCTATTAGGCCACGTCAAAATTAACTTTGTCGTCGTTACGTCGAGCAACGTATTCCTTTTCGAATAGTGAGGGTGCCTTGGAGAAAAATGTGAAGAATGCACAGCGATTGGCTACGTCGGTGCATCGAGGCCGTCTGACAAGGCGATAGCACTCAGCTCGAGTACTATTTTTATTCCAGTTTTTAACCTCGACCGACCCGCTCCCAAAAATGTCATTTGAGGGGAAATACAACGCGAAAAGCCCCGGTAAGTTTTCTCAGAAAATGAATTTCCATACTTTCGTTCCTGGTCACGATTCTGCCAACGACGCACGGACCAATCTGCTTTATTTTTTTTCCTGTTTGTTTCTTTTTCATTTACAGAAGAGTGTTATCTTTAGAAATTAAGCTCACGTTATCTTGCAATACGTGTTGCTGAACATTTTCTTACAATATGTAACTTTATCAACTAAAGTAGTTGAACTTAGTGAACTGCATGCAGTTAACATAAAATATTAATTTTAATTTGACATTTCATAATTATAATTGGAAGTTGTTGTAAATAATATTATATTATATTGTATGTTGATAACTTAATGTAATTTGAACAATTTCAGCTGTGAAAAGATTAATGAGAGAAGCTCAAGAGCTTCACGAAGCAACCGAAGAATATTGTGCATCCCCTCTGGAGGACAATCTTTTTGAATGGCACTTTACGGTACAAGGACCACCATCCACAGATTTTGAAGGTGGCATTTATCATGGCAGAATTTTACTGCCACCAGAATATCCTATGAAACCCCCAAATATTATATTGTTAACAGTAAGTCTCCTTAATATCAAGCAACCATTTCGTGTTCGAATTAAAAAGACAATGTATATATCATTTTTCTAGCCAAATGGCCGATTTGAAATTAACAAAAAGATATGTCTCAGTATTTCTGGACATCATCCTGAAACATGGCAGCCTTCTTGGAGTATTAGAACAGCTTTATTGGCTTTGATCGCTTTTATGCCAACACCAGGAAATGGGACAATTGGTTCTTTAGATTATACTAAGGAAGAAAGACAGAAACTTGCGAAAAAGTAATTGATACAACTTTTTAGATATGCAAATATTGAGCTGTTTTTCTGTACTGTGATAATTATACGCTATAATAATACTTTGTACATTATATTGTACAAAGTGTTTATAAAAATTCTTTTATTATAGATCTTTGAATTGGCAATGTGACACTTGTGGAAAAGTTATCGATTTGTTATCCAAAACTACAGTTAAAAAACCTATTACAGAAGAAGAACGAACTATGTTGAATACAATTGCCTTGAAGGTAATTTTATAATGGTATTATGTAAATTTTTATAATCTATCAGGCTTTTCAAGAAACAATATTTTCAGGCTGATGATTCGCCTACGTCAGACACATCTTTTATGGTCAACACAGACAGTATTTCAGAAAATGAACTGAGACAACGTAACGTTGACACGACTGCTACCGAAAATCAAGATCGACAACAATCGGATGTCACAGTTAACCAACAAGTAGAGACAATGTCATCTTCTAATGATTTATTTTGGAGCATACTTATTGCCTCCTTGGTGTCAGCGATAATTCTACTTGTTTTGCGGCGACTGTTTCTTGTTTAAATTACTCTAAATGTAACAAACGTTATAATTGTAAGTATGTTAACAAGACGAAGTAAATTTTGTACACATTTTAAGGATAGCATTTTTAAACTTAGAAAAAAATGGCAGATTTATACACACTATACGAATCTGGTTTCTATAAAAACATAATTTATGGCAGAAACATGACTGCACTGATATATCCACTTTAGTACATATCTACCTTGCTCCTATAGACAAGTTCATCTTATTGTAAAAATTGCAGTTTTTGTTAGCCATAAAAACAATTTAAATTCTAAATCTTTTAATTGTATCATTGTGTTCATGTATTGGCTGTATTTACTAGTCCAGATTTCTTTTTGACTTTTTATGTATACTCACATTATTAATCTTTAATATTAAAAAAGTTAGTATTTGCATTTACCACACACACACACACACACACACACACACACACACACACACACACACACACACACACACACACACACACACACACACACACACACACACACACACACACACACACACATTTAACAACTTTAATAGTCCCGATTTTATAGTTCCATATAAATTAGTCCAAAATAATAAATAATTATACTGTTTTCACGAAAATCAACCATATTCATAAAAACTGCCAAATATGAAGCTAAATCTTTTTCATAATGTAACTACAAGCTTTTGTCAAAATATATTTTAATTCCATGTTATAATGGTCTTAAATTACAATCATGTATTTTGCTCTTATTGTTTATGTGAATGTAGATAATTCATACGGTATAAAAATTGTATATAAATTATAAAAATTTAATATAAGTTACACAAAGTATTCATTGTGTTGTATTTCACAAAGCTGTGCACATGAAAAGTAAAAAATACATCAGTTTAAAAAACTATGTGTAATTGCAGTACAAATATAATATCAATAATTCCATTAATATAAATTAATCAATTCTTTTTGCATCAGCACATCTTCTAAACGTATAGTACACATTAAATTAAAACAATATTTACGAAATATCCAAATCTTGTACAGTTAATTAATTAAAAATACATTGATAAATGCATGTATGCTTAGATTAAAGCACTGTACTTATAGTACTGTGATCTGTATTAAGTTTCAATTTGTAATTAGGGCTGAATTAGATTTAAGAAGAAATGATTACACTGTGGACATAAGAATATAATGCTACCAAAAGTTAAACAAAATTTCATCATTACCATGGGATCACATGGGGCATAATTTTGTTATACCTGCACGCAATGTTTTACCAACCTAATACATTCATAATTCATATGTAGTCAATTAAACATACAAGGATATTTGTGTACAAATTAAAATTCTCTTTTTTATTGGTTCTTGCATGCGCATAGTAGTATAACAAAGCAACTGTTCATTAAAACAAACATACTGACTTTTAACATCTATTATTACATTTATAATCATGTTTTTTACTTTCACGTTCAACTTTATATTCATTAAGAACCGATTTCACTCTAAACATCAGAATAACATATATATTTGAAATGCCCATTCACTGAACTTATCACGAATATAAATGTATATGTCACCGGATGTGTAATATTTCGTGGATTTAGATATAATTTTTCATTTATCAGCAACGGTAAAAAAAATTCACGAAATTTATTACGATGATCATATACAATATTGTACCTGAATAAAGGAAATATTGGTACAATGATAATAATTGTATTTAGTACGTAAGCAAATAACGCAATTGATTTTTACATATCGCAAATTCACAATGACAGTAAATGATTATACATAAAATATAAACAATGTCATTTAGATCATTAATGCTAGGCGCAGATAAAGATATTTTTAAAGCCAACAATGATAAATTTTGTTTACAATTTCAAGATTGATACAATAATTTTAAATTGTTCTTACAATTTAATTATCTATATAATGCCATTAATATATCGAATCGTATATAAAAATCAGCGCTATAATTAATTCAAAGTAGCCAGTTAATCAAGCAAAATTAGATACACAAATGTAACCTATATAAAATAATTATTTTGGTACAGAGTAGTAGCCATGAGGAGACTTAATACTGAAAACACTTTTTGGTCCCTATTATTTTAGAGCACTTAAAATTTTGGAATAAACGCTTTTAGTATAAATATATACTAAATAAATATTTAACAGTTAATTTAATTGCTTTGTGGACATTTATATACCATTAATTTGGAAAAAAATATGAAAAAGTATTTTTATTTTTTTATCAATCCATTTTAAAGTAAGTTTCTGACTAAGAAAATCAAATGCATAATGACAAAGTTAATAAACAGATTTTACAAAAAAAGGCATTTTGAATTGAAATTCGATAAATTTCCAGCCAAAACTCTTCATGATATTAGAATCATTCAAATGTCAACATTTGACTCTTATATAAATATCGTATTCACCATTTTATCTTTAATATAGAGTGACAGATTGTAAGCGTTTTAAGATATATTTATAATCTTTTTGATGTTGTTGGTTCAAGCACCTTTTCATTCTTTCAGAAACTAAACAATACATATGAAGCTATTTATATGCATATAGGACACATTACATATTTAAGATTAGTAACATAGGTATTAATATTAAGCCACACATGTTTTGCACAACTAATATTTCTGTGCGTATTTCATGCAATTTAATATAAAGTTTCACCATTCAGTATTTCTGACAAATGTGACTAAAGTTTTGGAGTGTGAAATAAATTATGACAAGAGACGGATTCTATGAAGTGCATACATAGCTATGGCACTGTGTTATTAATATGCTGCACCATTATTATTATCTTCATTATCATTTACATTATTACTATCTGTGCTATTGCTGCATATATTTTGATTTGCTCAAAAATTATTCATAAGCTAATGATCTTAAATTTAATTATACAATTATAATGGAGCATACCTGCAAATGCAATACAATCAAAGTTTAAAGTAGCATGTTAGTAGTTATGAATTTTATATTCTTTTTTATCTATTGTAAGGCAGCCTACTTCAGTTTTAAAATTTATTTATCTCAATAATCGACAGTCTATCTAAAATTGTAACCTAATTATCTCGTAATAATTTAACCATAGTAGAAACATGTTTTGTACACTCAAATATGTATCAACATTAACATTACACCAGCATCACCTTGTGTTCTGTTTTTCTTGTTTCAATCTTCCAGAGACTCGCGAAATTTCACTGTGACTAGATTTACAAATAGACTATGTGTGATAATCCTTTCTTTATAAAATACAGTTAATTTTAAATATACTAAGCTCTGAAAGAAATTTTTCTGAAAAAAAGCCATCCTTAATTCCGTTTGCAAAAAATATATTGCATTGATAGCACCTGATGCATTTTAATTTTAATTTCTGTTTTTAACTTCTTTTTCCTATCTAAGTTAAATCATAGTAGACTTTACGAACATAAGAATTTTACTATTGCATACACGATGCATTGTTTAACCATTTGAAGCACAATTGACCATTTATATAAAAATTCTTTATACTATTTTGTAGGAGAAAAAGAATCGGTCGAGCGGATTCGCTGAACGGGGATATAAATCGAACAGCTTGTTAGGATTATCGGTTTCTCTGGGCTAACTGCTACTTCCGGGCTTACAGGCAGTTTTATCAGATTATCTTGTTTGTAAGCCAAAAAGCTAGTCTAGGGGGGTCCTTTTAGGAAAAGGTGTATTCGCTTTTGTATGATCGCTCTTAGGAACTTGATCGGCCCTAATGTAACAGCATAAGATAGCAAGACACTAATTGTAAACCATAGTAGCTGCAACCTCGCGCTTGACTCAGATACGAATATGAAGTTTAAACACGAGGTCGAAGTTCAAAGTGAATCAGACAAGACCTCAGGAATGTACCGAGTGACTATCCGAAGAGTTACCAGACGCCCAACTTCTACAATGGGCAAACAAGGAGATATTGAACGTAACCACAGAGACGCGGAGTCTTTTTTTCATAAGAATAGACCCAGACACGAAAGCATTCGTCTTTTTTTACGAAGGTATTTCCGCATATGAAACTAAACTGTGGGCTCAAGGATGACCGAAAACGAAGGACAATGACTAGAAAATGCTGAATGCTTACATTCATGTGGTCAACGTTGGTAGCCGTTCAGTTTTCAGTCTCGTCCATGATTAATCGCAGATTAAACAACAGGTGCGCGGATTCAATGGTAAATTGTGAACCCTGTAAAGGTGATGATTCAGTCAGATACAGAGAGTCCCCAAGGTCCGACAACAAGAACAAGAAACACACCCTCCTAAAAAGAGTGGAGGCTCTAGCCCGCAATATTCACTCTAAAGTCATATTGTGTCTTAGGCCTGCTCGAACAAGGGGGACATTCCCGCTAGTGGGTGGTGGCAATAGCACACACTCGTGAAATTGGGAGTAGGTTAAGGCACCATTCGATTCTGGATCGAATCATTCCAAAGCCAGTAGAGTTTACATCGAGACAATGCAGGTAAGTACATCCAGAGACTCTGGAACTTACTGACCCATCATGGTCACGTGATGCGTATTCTCAGGATGTGGACTAACAGAAAGATGGAGAAGGCTCTATTCAATATGAGTGGAGAGAGGACGATGGGGAGAATCATGAATCAGAGACGATATGCGTGTAATCAAATAGTAGTATAGCAGGAAATACCCGCCATCCGTCTCTGATCATGTTTGTTCCATTTGCCTATACCGACTATACCTTTAATGTAGCCGCAAATGGTGAGTTTAACACGAGAGCCTGTATTTGTACAATCTCTGCAAGCAATCAGTGAAGGAATCCCAAGATCCCAGAGGTTTTTCTACCCAAGTAGAAACTACCACTGTGCCTTTAGAGCTGGAAAGTGAGAAGCAATGCATTTCAGTGACCGAGACTGCATTGACAGTGAAGATCGCGGAGTTAAAAAAAACAGTTAGCCCTTCTGGAATCGCTCCGATAGACGGGGACTACGGTGAGTCAACTATGAGGACACTTCCCTCAGATCCGAGTTGGGAATCCGGATCTTCTGTATGTCGGACGGTTGCTTCAACCACTAAGTTATCCAGGTCTTCGACGATTCCTTCTCTCCGTACGCCTTATCAGACACAATATCTGTTTGTTAAGAAAAAATAAAAAAATGTGCGAAAGAAACGGCCTTCAAAAACAATGAAATCCCCCTCTCCCCAACAAATTTGCTTTAAATTTTACGCATTTGTAAATGTGTGTATATGGTCGTCATCACTTCTCGTTGTATAAATTTTCCTCTACGTCTATAGAGGGTGGATCCGTAGGGCTAGGGAAAAAATTTCGTTGTTTTTAATTAAGGCCTTTTATTCTATAGGTATTATTTAATTGTGCTTCAAAAGGTTAAAGTAATATGTTACAATACCATATGATGATGTTTGTACAAAAAAAAAGATGAGATCATTGTTGTTCAAAATACATAAATTTTAAATATAAAACTTGTATTCTTAGAGGAAAATATAAACAACTTTGGAAATTAAATATGAAATTAAGATTTATAAAGTAGGACATAATAATTGTTAATAGGAAGAAAGTTATTGTCCTGTTGAAGTTATATAAAATAAGAATAGAAATTGTAACATTTTTTGTAAAATCCTTTGAAAATACACAATTAGTGTAAAATAAGAAATATATTAACAGAATAAAAAAGTTAAAAAATGTGTAACATTTCAATTGCTTTGTTCAAAATTGATTAACAAAAGCATATCCCTTTGATTACTCGTGTAAGACTTATGTACATATGTAATAAAAAGTTCTCCATTTGAATCATTGGCATTTTCTTCTATAATAAACTGGTATAAGGTATTCCCAATAATATACCTTCCAATTAAAACTCTGCTTTAATTATGCTAAGTTATACATGTATGTATATATTCCTTGAAACAATATAAATATATTTTCATATTGTTTCAACAATACAAATATTGAAACAGTAGAATCTTCTCTTTGTCTTCTAAAAGTATTTCATACTCTCTTAATTCCGTTGTATACCCTTTCTTTATAATACAAAAATACAAACAATCCTGTTAATTATAAATACATTATTTATCAGCTAGTACTAGTCCATTCGCCTGTCTCTTGTAATGCTCTATCTGTTAATCTTTCTATCTCAGTCAAAAGCTGTTCAGTCTCTAAATCAACACATACCATATCCGCTTCAACCGGATCCCATTCTAAACTATTTGGTGTAGACACCCTAGACCAAGGAGATGCTGTCAAACTAGAGGGTTGACTATTATTAACTGATGTTTGGGTAATAGAACCGTCGTTACTTTCAACGTTTTCATTGTCCATAACTGGTAGAGGCATTCCTAAATCAACAATACTTTTATGTTACATACATTATGTACAAATCCAAATGTCTAGAATGTATTTTTAGAAAAATTCTTTACCTTCATGTTCCCACTCTAAATCTAATGAAGACCCAGGAGTGGAGGAGACACATGCTTGTTGTTTCATTAATGTCCTTGCATCAAGGATTTGGAGTGGAGTATCCAATCCAGAACTAATAAATTGTTTTAAAGCGTTGTGTTTATTAATGTATATTTAATTATATGGCATTGATTCAGGCAAAAATTATACCTTGTAGAAGCATTGTTTCTAGAATTTAATCTGGCATATTTATTAGTACCCTTTGACCATGCCCCATCTTCTAACAATTCCAATGTTACAGGAACTCCATGTTTCTTCTACAAATACATTACGGGTACAATTGTTGAATATAATTATCACAAAGTTTATATAAACTAAATGCAGTATTCTTAACTGTACCAATAAAAAATCTTGAATAATGCTATTGCAATAGATAATAATTTACGTTAAGCAGTAAGACTTACTATTCAGAGTAAAATATACAAAAATCCTGATAGTCTAATCCAATTACCTTGAATCGATTTAAGGAGAGAAACGATAACAGGCTATCCAGGAAGCATAACAATGAAGCGTATAATTAATACAATAAAAAAATGAAACATTGCCCTAAAATTCAACTCAATTCCTTACGTTTTTGATCCTCTAGATTGGTCTGCATCTCCATTGTCATCCATAAACTACAAAAAATCAATATACTTGAATTATCCTTTATTGCAATTACAAAGAATTATGTAGGGTGATTCTTAAAAAAGCTAAACCAATGCTATTATTTTTGTATTTTGTTTATACAGTTGATTTTTTAATATATTCTCAAACTTTATAAATAACTGCACAGGGTGTTCTCTCAGAATCACCCTCTATACATTGTTACTACAAGCCATAAGACATTTTATTTCTTAATGATGTCACTGTTTGTATCATGAATTTTTATATACCTCAACTTGTTCGTCTCCTTGGAAAGACATACTGGTGTGCCTTTGGTAAAACCTTAAATTCAAACGTGTTTTGCATCAGAAAACAAGGGATGTACATATAACGTAAAGAAAACATAAACATCTACAAGAAATTTCTACGAAAGGCAAAAGTACAGTGCACGAATTACGAGTACAGCATTTCTCAAGAAATTTTTATTTGAAAACAATTGACTTGTCTAACCTGTACGACAAGGAGTCTGTAACTTTGGAAATGCAGCGGCCGAAACAGGCCCCCATGACCTGTTAACACGCGGCGTACCGCCGTCATCTAACTGATATAGGCGTTCAAATATCAGTATTTAGTTCCACGTGATACGTGAAGGATAATAGGAAAGAAGGCGGCCTTCCGCATACAGCTGCAGAAATATCAAACGCGTCTCATCGTCGTCGAACACGAGCATCTGTCATAGTCTGTCAGTTGCATACTAGCATGCACTCCTATTCACTGCAGTTTTTCTTAGCACGCTTGCGTCGGAACTGACGATCGGAAGCAAGCTCGCCAACATAGAAATACAGAGGAAGAGGATACTAAAGAAATTCTATAGAAATTGTTCTTTAATTGTGCGAAGTAGACCTGATTATCATTTCAAGTACAACTGTGTACACGTTATACTGACACGTAATCAATGACGTTTAGTGAAAGTTTAGATTAATTTAGTTTACCGACTTTTTCTAACTGATTTTGCAATATCATTTAACGGATATGCAGTGGTGATATTACGCGTGCGTTAGTAAAGATAGTTTCTTTTTAGTTTCATGGTTCATGAAAAACAAGGCAACGGTGAACCTTTAGGCAAATAGTGTTCGGGGAAAGATTAATAATTGTTTCTAATTTCTATCGTGCTAGATAACATTAAAAAATTTGCAGTTTTTGCAATTTGTTGAAGTTTTTAAAGAATGACAAAATTTAAAACAACGTGTTTACGTGTGTGATTCAAAAAACTGGTTTGACAAGAGCCTGTTAGTAGAAAGAAAGTAAATTGTATTTGTTAAACTTATTACTCACACAGGCACTTTTATTTCTAAATTTAGACCAAATAATACTCACTTTTAAGATAACCTTAAAGCTTTTAAAAAAATAATGCAATAATTGCCAATTAAATGGAATGATTCCATTCTATCAAAGAACAAGTTTATCACGCAAGATACAATCATCATGAATTTTGTAATCATGTTTGTTTTAATGTTTATTATGTTACTTAATGTCAAAGATGGATTGTTAATATCACAACATCCAAAGTTATTGGTGGTGTCTTACGATGCATTCAGGTATATAATTATATTGTTCTCTAACTTCAAAATGTATGTAGAAACATCCTATATTATTTTATTTTGTGCTTTCCAGATATGATTATTTTAACAGAAATCTAACACCTTTCATGAATAGATTAAAATATGAAAGCACACACACTGATTACATAATGAACATATTTGTTACAAAAACATTTCCTAATCATCATACTATGGCAACAGGATTATATGCAGAAACACATGGTGTTGTGGATAATGAAATTTATGATCCTGTTTCAGACAATACATCAAAGTCTTTATACAATCTATTTCACAATAATAATAGGGTTGTCCCTATTTGGGTATGTAGAATATGATAATCAATATAATATATAAATGTATTCATTTTTATTTTTTATAAAAATTTATTTATTTTTGAATGCTATAGACTCTCAATGAGAAAGGTGGTGCCCAAAGAAGGAGTGGCTCAATGATGTGGCCTGGTGGAATATACGAATATCAAGGAATTTCTCCTACGTTTTCACAGGTATACTTTTATTACTAAATTTTAGACTTTTTAATGGGCATGTCTAAGTTTATGCTCTAATGGTTGAAAATTAGTATATCTGTTTTTGTTTCATGAAAAATGGGAACATGTGATTCCATTGATTTCTTTGTTTTTTAAGCTGTGTATGAGATTTCACCTATACCTTTGTTAAATGAAATCTGTAATGTTTTTAATATAAATAATATATTATAATTTTTCGTAGAATTTTAATGGAACTGTACCTTGGGAAGAGAGAATAGATACATTACTATCATGGTTTGTTCATCCTATACATCCAATAAACTTTGGAGTACTATACATTGAAGAACCAGATAATAGTGGTCATGTAATTGGAATAAATAGCCCTGAATTTGACGATATTCTTCGAAAATTAGATAATATAACTAAGTATTTGCACTATAAAATAGACCAACATGGTTTACATGATCTCAATGTTGTTCATTTAAGTGACCATGGAATGACAACTGTTAAGTTAGACAGAATAATAGATTTAACAAAATATACTAACAGTTCTGATTACAAATTTGTGGGTACTTCACCAGGTTTACATATTTTCCCTAATCCAGGTATGTTGACTCGGTAATTTTTATGTGCAACATTCACAAGCTTGAAAAAAGTAATTAATATTGATTTATTCTTTAGGTAAAGAAGAAGAAGTTTATCAAGCATTGAAACAAGCAGCTGAACAAACAATGACATTCAAAGTTTATAAAAGACAGGAAATTCCTCAGAAGTATCATTATGGAAATAATACACGTGTTGGTCCTATTTTTGTCATTGCTGAACTTGGATATGCATTTCAAAATCTTTTTGACAATATAGAATTTTACAAAAAGAAATTCAATATTACAGGTAATTGTAGATAAAATACAATATCAGACTACCAATTCAAATGTTCAAAATATCAAAGTGTATTTATTTTACATATACAATATTTACTTTTAGTAAATAGTGACTCAGAGTTTGGTCTGCATGGTTATGATAATGCAGCAATAGAAATGCATCCATTTTTTTTTGCAAAAGGGCCTGCATTTATTTCCAAGTGTAAATTGGAACCTTTCAACAACACAGACTTATTCCCCTTATTTTGTAAGATACTTGATTTAGAGTGCCCAGCAGTAAATGGTACTTTATCACATGTAACAAAGTGCCTTATGAAACATCAACAAGATATTACAGTTATTGCTAATAGAATGATATGTAAGTAAAAAATATAATATTAACTATTATTATTCAACGTGTCTACAGTTTTTATGTAACATCTATTTTCAATTAAGTTGTAGCCACCACTATCTCTATGACAATGGTAGGGATTATAGGAGCAATTGTAATGTTTTATATGAGGAAAAGACAACTAGGAGCGAAAAGTTACAGGTAATTAAAAATATACTTTAAATTACTTTTTCGTTTAACTATACAAAAAAAAAAAAAAATAAGAATGGAGTATAATAAATGAAAACTAATTTAGAATTATGTTTAACGAATGAACTTTTGGATTTTAAACATTGAGTTTTGGAGAGCATTATAATAAAGTAATACTAATATTTTAATTTTTCAGGAAATATTATCCAGTGGATGGATAATATGTATAAAATAAGCAATAGATGAACTATATACATTTTCATATTATACATAATTAAACGAATTGGGTTAAGAATAATGATTTTAAAAAAACATGGCAAATACAAAATAGCATCACTACACAGAATAAATAAAGATAACATTAATTTCATTCCCAATAATTGAAGTCTTATTTTTTCAGGCTTTAAAGAGTAGTATAATATTAATATAGAACTTTCCTTTTTAAACAATTAATGGTCTTATATACTAATGGTCTTATATCTTATGTACTTAATCGTACAAATAATCATAATAATTATATTATGAATAAAAAGCTTTTAAATTCGTACAGAAGATTTAGACTTTTGTACTAGTTTTTATTAGAAAATGATTAATGGTACTTTAGAAAAACATGCGCAAATAATTGTAATCTTTCAACTGCACATTAAAGCACAAAAAAATTAATAATAAATTCTTTGACACGGAAGGAAATATATTCTCATTTATATGGCTATAAATAAATGATTTGAATAAAAAATAATATGTCATTTAATACTTTCCTGTGACATTTTGTTAAAAATGTTGTTTCTTCCTAACATTACAGCTAAACAAATAACAAAGCCTTTTATTTTTAGAAGAATACTGGAAGATTTGGAAGCAGAGTACCATTGGGAAGAAAAACACGATATTCAAAATGCTACTTGCAAGTAAATTTACAAAGATTTGTTTCCAAATTTTTACTTTCTGCTTCCTGTTTAAGAAGGGTTGACTTTTTCCATATACAGAAAACAAAACTTTGGAATTCTGTATATTAATAATTTGTTTATTTTTCTTTCCAGATTAAACCATTTTCCCGATTTATTCATAATTTTATGCCACACGAATAGCAGATATTCGTACGAAAATAGAGGGAGTATTAAATATAGGAAACCCCTTTTTTATTGTAGGTGACATGTTTCAGACATTGTACGGTTAAACATATTACTTTTAATATACATATAAATGAGAAAATACTTCTGTGAAAATGGAAATTGATATCTTTGGACGAATTTCTAAAGAGTATACTCAAATGTGCAAACAGTCGTATTAGTTATTGTATTAGGATTACTAATTTTAACGAGTTTTCACTAAGAACTTCCTATTACTTTTTTAGTCTTTGAATTGTACAACCATTATTCATTGCAAAAATGGTTTTTTTGTGATAAAAACGTAAAACTAAGGATTAGTTAGAAAATATCAATTTATCTATTCACTTGTGTGCATTTACTACCATTGGTAGCATAATGTAAAATTTTAAAAATGCTATACTACGAATACTACGTATACTAGTATACGAATAGCATTTGGTAAATCTATTTAAATGAAATCAGAACGGAAAAAATTGACGTACACAGTATTAATTTATAATATAGAGTGTAAGATAACTCCACGTGTAAATATATTGCTAGCAGTATATTTTATGAAATTAGAGTTTTAGACCAAATAAATTTATTATAATTATGTATCAATTGTATAATGCTTACATGTACATATATTACGTGTAAATAAATGTTATTACAGCAAAACTACCAAGCATTCTTCAATAAAATGTATCTAAAAATTGACAGCCGAATTATACCTCTAATAAATTTCGTTATCATCTATTCTTTTCATTTGAAATTTGAACATACATCGAAATTAAAATAAAAATTAGATTGGCTATAAAGTGTATGCTTGCGACAAGTACCAATTAAATCAAAGACAGTAAAAACAAAATAAAAGAAAAGTATATATATATATATGTATGTGTCATCAATATATAATAGTTGATAGAAATAAATAAATATTATCGTTTGTCTTATTACTTACAAAAGTTTGCCCATAATTCGTGAAATTCCATTTGAACTGATCGGTAAGTGTCATGGAGCTGGTAGTGCGACATTAGCGCTACAATTTCAATCGGTCATCTCTAACGAAGGAAACAACAAATTTAAAATACATTTATTGAAATAAATGCAGTCACAAAATTGTAATTTAATTCAAGGATACAAACCGATTTGTGCTTTGGATAAAAAATGGAAAAATATTTTTTCCACTATATTGATTACATTTATACGCGAAGATATATCGATAAAGTTTTAATAAAAAGTAAACAAGCAATAGTAATTAAAAGCGATTATGTATACGTCACTAGGTTAATCTTACCCACCTCGATACTGTCGCATCTTACGATAAGTATTTTCCTTCTTTTAGTGTTCCACTTATAAATACGATATCTGCTTTTCTGTAATATCCAATTCACATCAAAGTATTATCCGCCACCATTTATTTGATTACGACTTAAAAATCTGTTTTTCCTTCCTAAGGTCATAGAAATAATATCTTGTTCCATCTGGTCTATCCAATTTAAAACGTTTCTCGTCGGTAAAAATAACTTCCTGCTATTTCCGTCACCAATGGATATGATTTTTCTCTGTGTTCGTTAGTTAACGAAGGTGTTTTAACTAATGTCTCGCGATAGAATTCCAAAGTGCTATCAGAGTTGCACGTCCTTCGGCGCACAATAGAACAAATTTTTGAGATTAAATGATTTTCTTGTTTCGCTGTTTTAATTGCTCGTATTATTCCGTTATCACTTAATGTTTTATTACGGTTCATTGTGTTTAATGTATTATTAGGTAAATGTAATACGCACAGACTAAAATTGAACGCAAGGTAACGTAACCAGTTTTACGTCTTACGGTCGACTGAGGTAGGTCTCTTTCGACCGCTATCATTATACCCGGAGTGGTGGCCACTTGTGTTTAGGTTTTTCAATTGCGACTTGGAACCTTGGAGTTTACTGCCTACGATACGAAAAAAACAATTTCTTTCAGCACGTATACACAGCTGGTGTTACGCTACGTCGGGAATAATATTTATCGACTGCGTCGTTCATAATATTCACCGTTATTACGGAGTGTGCTATTTCTTTATCGTATAGTGTAAATAGAATCAAAGTTCTACCGATTTCTCTCTACGTGCGTTACACTCGAGATTAATAAATCAAGAAGATAGAAGGAATCTTCTATATCTCAGTACAGAAACATAGTCTACCATGTTTACCACTATTACCGACTAATTACTCTTACTACTATTACCGACTAATTACCCTTACAATTATTACCGACTAACTACCTTTACCGCCTGAATTTTGCGGATAAATACAGTTCCGAGAGATAACGTTCTTAAACGAAGATGTCACTAAAATCCAACGATATTGTACCAGTTGGTAATTCAGATTGGATGAAACTCCTGTAAGACGAAACGTCTCTTCTATATCTAGTCTGTGCTTTCTGTATGCACTTGAAAGGAAGAATTGTATAAGAGTAATATATGTTCAATACGCGACGATGACGACCTGCATTTGAACGAGGTTGAGGTCGCATGCATTTTGTATTCATGATGTTAAACCACGCCGTGATTTATTATCTTCTATTATATTAGTATCCACAAAGTACCAATAGGCTCCACTTTCTAGTTAATAAAACGTATCGATTGAATAATAATAATCGCGTAATTAAAAAAAAAAAACTCAATTGATCACCAAAAAAACAGATAATAAACGGGTCTTAAAGATTTGTGCAATCTCGATGTTGTAAATTATTTTCAACTTTGTTCACGATTTGTTCTATTGATGTCGTTTGTTTCTTTACAGAATAGTCCGGAAGTTTGGCCAATCGAGCTCCAATTACCGTGCTACATTTTGCAACTTCCACAATTGTATACATAATAAACGGGAAGTGTTTTAATAACTTATTCGACCTTGCGGCGGAATTAGGGAAATACCTATTTATCTTGATAAAATGAATCGTCGGGTGATTCGTTGGTTATTAGAATTTTTATCCATTTCTCTAACCCATCGGGAGATACGAACTGAAATTATAATAAAATCACATTTGTCGTAAATATTCTAATAAGAAAAAAAAAGAAGAAAAAACAGAATAGAGAAAATATTTTGTCAATTCCAAAATCGAACTTACATTATTCTAAATTTGTTCTCAATTTCCAAAAATATATTTCAATATGTACTACTTACTTGGAAACATTGAATTAAATAAATACAACGATTACCCGCTTCCTGAGAAGCACACTTCGAAACCGAGGAATCGACAATTCAACTCTACATTGTTCGTTTCGCGAATAATTCTCATTTCGTACGAATAATGCAACGGTTGTGAAACACGTCACTGGTGCATAATAACGTCCATGTGGACGAAAAATACATATATTGCAGTTCTGCAACCATACGAGTTTCGAAGGTTTCAACTGTTCCGTATAGAGGAGATCGGGTCTCGTACTTACGTGCCAGATGGTCTCCTAGGCATTGAACTCTCCACGAATTTCGACGCGCGTACGTGCCCGTGTTGGTAAAAGCGCATCCCGCGTGTAATGAAAGTAATTATTTTCAATACTGGAAGACCTTGGGAGGCCATCTACATCGAGTATCCAAGGTTCGTGGATTTTTCTTGTAATTCGAGTTCTTCAAGGAAACTTGTAAATACAGTCGGGGCAGAAAGTCGGTAATTTCAACAATCGCGAATGACCAAAATTTTGCCACGAATTCGAAACTTGAAATTGTTCTCGGCTCGAGAGAACATTTTTTAACTCGAAAACGAGAATCACTGTTTACATCGATGATCGATGCGTCGACGATCGTTTCGGAAACGACCGTAAAGTAAATACTGAAAATTGACATATTCATTAGCCTTTTCTGGAAATAATCAATGCAAATGCGTTGCATATCACGAATCGTGATCGAGTGTTTCGCATTCCCGTATGCTAATCACGGATATGATGTTTTGACAAACGATGGGGCAATCGCTAAATTTATCGTAAATAGTGCGCGTTGCAATTGAACGCGACAATTCGTAGAAAAATGTAAACGATTTTGTTCAGCATACAGGCCGGACGGAAATATCAATATTAATATCGAGTGTACCGTATAAATTTTTTTAACCAACCGTAATCAATATTTCGAGCGTTCTTACGCACACGTTTTACGACGAATTCACGACGAACTTTCGAGCGTACCTTCAGAAAAATCGAACGAAAAGAGATCTTCGATTTCTGTAACGTTCTTAGCGGGAATCCCCCTCTCTGGATCGTGATTACTAATTTCTCTGGTTTTGTTACAATCTGTCCATCGGGCGGCATGTGGTACCGTCGTGCGATTAGCGTTGCGCGTGCGTCGAACATCGCTCTCGAGGATTTGTGGTGTTTTCTTACATGTTAGTAGACTCTCACTGTTAGTCGATCGCCAAACGTGTCGGAAGAAGGTTCGTGAAAGTTAGCTTTGCGTACACGCTCGAGTTTTACGCGCGAAAATCAACCATCGTTCGAACGAATCGAATCGACGGAAGTGAATTTAATTTATCGAGAACATTTGTGCGACAACTCGCGTGTTCGGGTGTCGTGTTATTCTCTCGACGGTGTTGGAGCAAGTCTATTGTCCATTGAATTAGCAGTCGCGTTATTTTGTCTCTCTGTCGATTAAAAATAAAATATGGCACACCAGTATTTGCTCTTCGATCGTTTCGTTCGATTATTTTTCCATTGAATTAGACACTGTCCATTGAAGCTTTCGGTGCAGGTTGCACACGGTTGTGTTAACTCGTCGGTTTTCGTTTTGTTCCAGGACAGTATCGAGAATCGAATATGTGGTTCAAGTGTTTGGCTCTAATCACCCTACTCTATCCACTGGTGCACGTGGTGTCCGCTCAAGGTTTGCGTTACAAATTGCCTTTTTGCCGGTTGCGTGCAACTTAGATTCCATTATGGTCTCGTCACTTAACCTTCGTGCACTTTTCAGTTGGAAAACACGGATACTCTGTAATTGGCTGTAACTATGAAACGATAATGATACTCAAGGAACACATTGTTTCTTTTTTTCTTTTCTTTCGCAGCCAAAGTGACGAGAAACTAACCGACTCAACGTTAATAGTTAAAGGCTTCTCGTTTACTGCTCCGTCGAGGTCCTGAGCGTTTTCACACGTCAGACAATGTTCGCGTAAAGTCAGTTTCCACGGTTCTTTAAGCGGATCGTTTCACGTCAGGAGGTACGCTATAAACGAGCTGCACGATCGAGTACCATTACGTAATGTCAACAGAAAAATGTTAATACGGTGAACATTGCCGCGAAGAAAGCTACTGACCAGATGGAGAAGTTCAGAGTCGCGTTTTTCTACCAAGCAGAAATCGATGTCACCATTTGCTCAATATTTTTTAGAGGGACACCTTTCGAACAAAATATCGCTGTTTCAAATGTGGTCTCTATTTATGAATTCTCAAATAGTTGTTTCACCTAACAATGTGTTCAATACATTGAGTCTCTACTTCTGAATTCTCAAATAGTTACTCCACCTAACAATGAGCTCAATACATTTAGTCTCTACTTCTGAATTCTCAAATAGTTGTTCCACCTAACAAGGTGGTTAATACATTGGGTCTTTATTTCTGAATTATCAAATAATTGCTCCACCTAACAATGTGCTTATTACATTTAGTCTCTACTTATGAATTCTCAAATAATTGCTCCACCTAACAATATGCTCAATACATTTGGTCTCTACTTATGAATTCTCAAATAATTGCTCCACCTAACAATGTGCTCGATACATTTGGTCTCTACTTCTAAATTCTCAAATAATTGTTCCACCTAACAATATGCTCGATACAATATGCTCAATACACAAGTTTTAATGTGCCAGACAAGGCTGATACTGTACAGAAACTTTTCACACATCGCAGACTATTCGATGAAAATATTGTTACTCAAAACTTGGTCTCTATTCCTACATTGTCCAGAAACATGACTCCACCTGCTCAAATAATTGTTTCGTCTAACAAAGTGTCCAACATTTTGCAAGCTTTAATACGCTTCACGAGGCTGATATTGTATACAAGTATTGTTATTTCAGATTTGGCCCCTACTAAACGCGTGCACGATACTCGAGACTAGTTATTTTGAGCAAACTGTCGGGTAAGCAAGAATTTCGCGCTCAAGAACGAGCGGTTTTTACGCTGGAAACGAGAAGGGACGCGATTTGGGATTCCCTCGCTATATGGTCATTTTTTTACTCCGAAAGTTGAGCAATCGGTGACGTACGATTGTCCGAACACGATCAAGGCCCGAGCCTTCGAACCGGGAAAGCGACACACGGAATCTGGCCAATGACGGAGGTCAAGCGTCAGTGTTACGAGAGACGCGATAACGTGTACACAATGAAATTAGGTGAATCGATTTTACAGTAATGGAAATTTTCGATTCGGACGAGGTGCACAATTGCGAATTAATTATGACGTGTACACGTGTGAGACTGTCATTGAGCAAATGCAGATGTTTAATTGTAGACGAACCAGTTGTCCATTATCTTTTTTGAATATATATGGCTGTACATTTTTTACAAAGGGTACCATCGAAACTGTCGACATAAATTACTCGCAACGTGGCCTTTTCGAAACAATCGAATAAATTTACCGTTATTTCTTCCGATCCCCGAAAAATAAATTTACGATTATGTCAATTAAAGCACTGGTTCACAGAGAACGCGAGCAAAGTATATAGTATCTCGAAAGGCAATCAGTTTGCGAGAAAAGAATTTTCTTTCCTCAATTTCGAGTACGTTTCGTGTTCGATCGTTCACGATTCGTATAAATATAGTATTCGTTGCTCAAGATCGCTCGAAGATCGCGCTACCACAAATCGTTGAATCTCGATTTATAATTATAGCGTTTGCGATGGTAACGATACGTAGTCTCGTCGAAAAAAAAATTGACCTTGGGAACGATCCTTTCGCAATTGCAATTTTTTCTCCAGGAACATTTTCCTCAGAAATGTTTTTCATAGAATTGTAATTCGCGGTTAGTTCAATATGGATCATTGTGAACTGACTATTAACTTTACGTCATCGCGAAGGAAACGTTTCCTACGTGCAATTCTACGATCGGTTTCTTCTCTCTCGTTGTGCATAGTTCCTCCGCGAAGATTAGACGCGATTTTACGCCTAACGCCTCTGCGTAGATGTTCGATCCATCAGTTATAAATCTCGACTTCGTCGAAAGTTCAAAGATTCGATATTCGTCGAACTAGATTCGTCGACGTATCGTTTCGCGATAAAATTATTGCCACGAATCGTTTATTCGGCACGGTTTCGGACGAAAAAATTTACTTTCTCGCTTCGAAACTAGTTCGTCAATAATTTTATCAGCCTCCGCTTCGTCAGTTTCTATGCCAAGGCGTTCTCAGATAAGAGAATCGCATTTATTAATTCGTCGTTTCGGTCGAGCATCGTTTGCTCTCGTACTCGCGTCTCGATTAACGCGCACGATAATTAAGAGATCTCGCGCAACATGGTAAATAGTTTTTAAGAATATTCCGACAGATTCGTGTACGCGTCTATACACATCGTTTGATATTTTCTCGTCAGGGACATATCATCGATTAGCGCACGAAGTGTTACGTGTTCCGTTCTCTGAAATCCTGCGTTCAAATAACAGGTCTCGAATACTAATTTCAAATTTGATCCGCTAATCGACAATCTAGCCTGCATCTTACGCATAAAATTGCGCAACCCGGCTGCGAAAAGAGGAATCATTGGAACGATTGCACGTCTTCGTTTAAAATCGAAGCGATCCTCGTAACGAATGGAATTGAATGACGTTGCTAGCGAATTAATACTCGTGGGAAGAACATCGAATTATCGAATGCATTCTATTCCTTCGAATCGCATTCCATTCCTTCGAATCGCGATACAACGCGAGTATATTTTGTTTGCGTCGGTGATGTTGATTACCGTTCGTGGACTACGTTTGCGAAATAGATCATTCGACGTAACGAGCACGTTTGGGAAAAGAGAAGAAATCGATCGTTAAAAATGATATACGAGTGTTTGGTCACGTCTCGTGTTTCCAAGTTTCAATATTTGCACCTTACCCGCGGGTCGCTAATTCAATTACGCGCGAGTATTACGCGGACGTGGGTAATTGTTGGAAAATGATCGTGCTACGTGAACCTCGTTAGGTGTTTTCCAGCCTTTGGATTATTCGAAAGTAATAATTATTCGCGCTCAATGACAAATTTCACGTCGAAGTTTAGATACGCGACCGATTGTCACGATAGTTGCTTGTTAACGTCGGTAAGGATAGTTCTGAAATAATTTTACTCGGCGGAGATACTTATGCCAGATACGAGCGAAGCGTGACGCGTTTTCGCGCGCATACGTAGCATACTCGTTTTGTAAATTTATGGAAGCGAATAGCCGTCTACGAGTAAATAAGATTCCGTTGCCATTTAAGCTAATTCGATCGACAAACGTCGAGAAATGCTTCTAACGATATTATCTCCGCGCTCTGGGGTGTTTGGAACGTTTCTAATCGATTAGAAAAAAATTTGATTCCCGAACGTATCGATTCTACGGTACGTGAGGTCGTGGCAAGTGGTCCTGGGTTGCAAACTCGATTTGTGAAAGTACGTGTATATTCCACCGTACACTCCCGACCGTACCGACTCGAAATCGCGCTGTCATCCTTCTTGGAAATCGACGATCGTCATCGATTTATTCGTTTATGCAGTTTCGACAAACACGATCCCCGACAGATTCCGATAAAAAGAACCGAAAAATTCAACGAATTCTCGAAACGATCGAAAACTTCCTCGTAGAGTCCGATTACCGATCGAATGATTCAGGGACACGTGAACCATTGGTCTGGTATTCTCGTAATTTAATTTTTATAACCGAAGCTATTGCAATAGACGTATCTGGATGCTCCAGCATTCCCTCGGTTCTTTTATCGTATTATAAATTTAAAAGGTTCCTCGAGTCTCTTTCATCGCTACCTCGCGATACATTAATCTTTTCGAATTAAAACTATTTACATCGGTGCTCTCGTTGCGTTACAAATTGAAAAATGCCTCCATTCGAGATCACTCGAATGGAATTCCATTTCATCGAGTTTCATTTTTCGCCCAACGAGCGCATACTGGAACATAAGAACGCGTTAAGAGTAATTTGTCACGTTGGGTAGTTATCCAGGGGCCTCGCGGGTCACCAATTGTAAACATATATTTTCGCCTCGTAGATTTTGTAATGCTCAACCAACGATTCCAACCGAAGCGTATTTAAATCGTGTCTCCTGCACGATAAACGGAACAAATCTCGTCTTTCTAAAAAAAAGAACAAAAAAGAAAAGAATACCGAACCGTGCGGTGTGTTCGATAGATGTTACAGGTCAGGTCTGCACCACGCCGAATTCCGCACCGGGTGTGTGCGTCCCCTTCAGAAGCTGTCAACCCCTGTTGAATCTGCTTCAAAACGAGGGTCTCGCGGTCGGTGATTATCTGAGACGATCGCTCTGTTCGAACGTGAACGGGAACGCGATTATCTGTTGTCCCAACGTGGATCCACTGAGGGAGCCCAAGGTGGTGGAGACTTCGTACGCGCCCTTGGAGCCGCCACATTGCGGTTTCAACAACGTCACCCACACCAGGGTGGTCGGTGGCGAGCCAGCGCAGTTGGGTAGGTGCGGCCACCGTATCTCGCTTCGCGTCGTATTCGTTTCCTCGCGAGGCAATCTGCCACGAGCGGTGAACTTGGACACTGATAAACAACGTGTCCAATTGCCAACGCGAAACCAATTGCGCGGCGTATCTCATTCTCTTCCGAATCGTTCGATCGTCTATCGAAGTCGATCGGAGTTGGTAACGTTCACGTTCCGCCGGAGAGAACTCGATTGGAAGTATACCGGAACTCTCTTGTAACAAGGTGATTCGAAAAGACGGTTGATGCGACACGGTGCAAAAATTGCGAATCTTGTAACACGGTTTTGGATTTGGTAACATTGACGTTCTACCGGAGAGAACTTGATTGGAAATACACTGGAACTCTCTTGTAACAAGGTGATTCGAAAAGACGGTTGATGCGACACGGTGCAAAATTTGCGAATCTTGTAACACGGTTTTGGATTTGGTAACATTGACGTTCCACCGGAGAGATCCCTTCGATTGGAAATACACTGGAACTCTCTTGTAACAAGGTGATTCGAAAAGACGGTTGATACGACACGGTGCAAAAATTGCGAATCCTGTAACACGATTTGATAAACTTTCCATTGCATCGTCTAGGGTTCGTGCAAGGTACTACGAAAGACACATCGCGTTCGAGGAAGCTAACATCTACTAAATTAGAAGTACATTCGACCATCTTGTAACGCGATACTTCAATAACGCAAAGCTTCGAAAATACGATTTACGTGACACGGTGCACGAATTTCGAGAGTTCTCTAACACGGTTTACACGTGGAACGTTACCATCCGAAGACACGGTTTTAATGTAATATAGAAACAATTGAAAAAAGGGAAAAAAGCAAAAGCTAACGTTCTTTGAGTCCACTCAACATCTTGGATCGCGATTTTCACGGAGAATTACAATAATTTGGCGTAAATCAATATTGCGACGAAATTATTGTTGAATTATTACAATAATTTCTAACGACTCTAGGCGCCTGGCCCTGGATCGTCGCGTTAGGGTACCACGGCAAGGAAAATCCATTGAAACCGCGATGGCTGTGCGGGGGTTCCCTGATATCAGCGAAACACGTTCTGACGGCCGCTCATTGCGCGTCGCGAGCCGATTTGTTCATGGTTCGCGTCGGTGATTTGAATTTGTTGCGGGACGACGACGGGGCCAGCCCTGTAGAAATCGAGATCGACCAGAAGATCGTCCACCCTCAATACAGTACGTCCAAGATGGAGAACGATATCGCTGTCCTTAGACTGAAGGAGGAAGTGCAATTTACGGGTAAGTGACAACTCTTTTGTCGAACGCGTGGGTTTTCTATTTTAGCCAATTATCGCGAAACTTACCACTTTGTCGGACACTTATCACGAACCTTGTCTATCTTCGTTGATCAATTTGTCTCGTGACACTCCACTGGTTCGATAAATTTCAATTAACGTCGATCGAGCCATTTGCACCATAAAATGGAATTAGTCACCAACGCATTTGGTTACCGATACTATCGTAACATCGACGTTCGTTTGACAATCGGTCGTTGTCTTCGACTGTAAAAAATTCTACAAACTCGGCGCACGCGGAATATTAAACCAAATGTCTTCTTCTAGGTGCAAATGGGTTTTATTGCAAACCAAGGCGTAATTAATTAAACCAATAATTAATTTAAATCGCACCTCGTTATTTTAATTTTCAGATCTAATTTATCCGATTTGTCTCCCGATAAAGGAGCCTCTTCGAAGCAAAAATTTCTACCGATTCTTCCCGTTCATTGCCGGATGGGGCGCAGTCGAATCCAGTGAGTGATTTTACAAACTCGTATCGATCGTTTACCATTTGATCGTCGATCGTTGTGTTTTCGTAGGAGGACCGGCTAGCGCGGATCTATTGGAGGCCCAGGTGCCCGTAGTGAGTAACGACGATTGCAAAAAGGCTTACTCCAGATTCAAGAACGCGGTGATCGACCAACGCGTGTTATGCGCTGGATACGCGCAGGGGGGAAAGGATGCTTGTCAGGTGAGTGGTCGATCTGTGGCGAACGAAACTTGAACGGAACGAACAGTGTTCAAATGTATTCCAACTTCAAAAACGATCCAGGGAACATCTTCTCGCGGAAGACTTTGCAGAGAACTATCCACGAGCTTCGATCGAATCTCTAATTATCCTACGATCTTCTTTACGACTCTATCGACCTTTGAACGCATAATTTTTATCGAAAGTTGCGAATAAAATTGAAAACAATTCGCCAGAAGATATCGCGAAACGCGTCGCTGGTAATAACATCTCTGCGAACGAAAATCAAACAAATTGCAATTCCGCAACCGTATGCGTTCAAAGGTTACGCGGTTGGTAGAATCGTCGATTCTCTTGGCACGATATTTATCGTTTCTTTTCTCGCAGGGCGACAGTGGCGGACCTTTGATGTTACTTCAGAAGAAAACCGTGTATCAGATCGGTGTGGTCTCTTACGGTTACAAATGCGCCGTACCCGGTTTCCCCGGTGTCTACGCCAGAGTCACCGAGTACCTCGACTTCGTTGTGTCGTCGATGCAGTAACGACATCTACCGGAGATCGCACCAAGTATATGGGGATCGTTTCGATCCTCGATACCCGAAAGTATTCCGATACACCGCGAGATATAACTTCAGGATGTTTGTACGAACTACGCCCGTAACAAGAATGACTTTTTTTCTACATCGGTCGTTGCATAATTATTCCAACAGGCTCCGACTGTCTCCATCGTGGTAATTTCTTACTTTCCTCCACTATCACCAGAGATTCGTCCAATCGGTTCTTGAAAGCGACCATACTCGAAGCAGAATACACATCACGGAACACACGTCTTCGCACTGGATAGAAAGAAAGTATAGTTTCTCAGAGGAGCGAGGCTTGGTGCATAGATAATCGCCACAATTTATTTACACAATAGAAAAACGTATCGGATGTGCACGTATATATGTGTATATATATATATATATATATATATATATATATATATGTATATAATATACAAGTATACAGTCCCAGCCGAGTTAGATCCTAGCTCGCGAGACGCTCGTCTATTCGTCTAGTTAATAAAACACCGCGCGTCCCCCGCAGCCCGTTCACCCCGTATAACGATCAAATGCCAGAACTAATCCTTAATAAACGTGCACTTATCTAATAAAGCTTTTAAACGATACATAATGTAACGATGCAATGCAAGAACACTCGTAGTAACTTATACGTACATACGTAAAACGCAGCAAATTGAACCGTCCCAGATATAAATTTCCAACGGTCGAGTTTGCTGCCTCTTTCGAAACACCCACCCCCGTTTTCCCCCGGTAAACCGGCGTTCACCACGGGCGAAAAAAAAAAAAAAAAATACCCCCTTCTAGAGTCTAACACCGATCTCGATAATATATTACATGATCGATCGCGACGATTACAAATTCGCGACCGAATCGCTGCCGAAAACTTCGAAATGCGTGCGAAACGAAACCGCAACGCGCGGTTCCGTCCCGCGTTGAAACGAAACACCGCGTACGCTATTGGCTAATCGAGTAATCGCTACTTTGGGGAAACCGACCAACGATGGATCGTGGCAACGTGCACGATCGTTTCGCGTTCGTCGTTTGCGCGATCGCCTCTGAACGATCGGTCCCGTTTCGACTCCGTTCTACTTCTCGTTCGATGGCTGACAGAAGCGTTTCCGCGCCCACCATATCGCGGCGAGAGCAGCGGCCAAGAAACCGATTCCAGCCACTATACCCATGGAAATCGCACGGTTTCGACGGTAGGCCGGTACCTCGAGGCTGATACGCTCGCTGGTCGCCACGTCGTCCGCGATCGACATCGCGGCCACCTCGAACGTGTAGTAACTTTCCTCTTCTAGGGCTTTCACTGGAAACGGAGACGGTAAATGTGACGGTGATTTTTCGGGCTTCTTGGACTCGAGATCGCAGAGATGGAGATAATTTTGTTCGATTAACGATCGAAGAGAGGGCAAGGTTGCTCGAATTGAAATATTTGAAATTAGTACGGTGTACTGTACAGTGCTAGAGAATATACAGTTGGTGGAAATATTTTTCGAAATGGTGTAATTGTAATTAGTACAGAATTTATGGTCGGTAGAAATATTTTTTAAAAGGGTGTAATTGAAATTAGTATAGAGTACTATCTAAGTGTAGAATGTATAGTCGGTGAAAATCTTTTTTAAAAGGATGTAATTGAAATTAGTAGTGTACTATCTAAGTATAGAACGTATAGTTGGTGGAAATATTTTTCGAAAGGGTCTAATTGAAATTAGCACAGAATGTATAGTCGGTGGAAATATTTTTCGAAAGAGTCTGATTGAAATTAGTATAGAATGTATAGTCGGTGGAAATCTTTTTTAAAAGGATGTCATTGGAATTAGTAGTGTACTATCTAAGTATAGAACGTATAGTTGGTGGAAATATTTTTTGAAAGGGTCTAATTGAAATTAGCGCAGAATGTATAGTCAATGGAAATACTTTTCGAAAAGGTCTAATTGAAATTAGTCCAGTCGTAGAATATACAGTGGATGGAAATAATTTTCTCAGGTGTCCAATTTAAGCAACCTTATCCTACAGAGTCCACTCGCGATGTTCATTCAACGAAACGATGAAATTTTTATGTACTCATCGCGAACAGTTAGTTCCGCGACAAGATACGATTCAATTTTTAGATACTTAAATTTTGATCCAAAGTAAAACGTATAATACGTTCTACTCCTTCGAAATTTTGTATCTACTTAAAGATCGTGGCTAGTCTCTGATTAATGGAATCGACTCGCGCGTTGCCAGAATTCTGATCGCGTGTACGGAAATTACCTAGGTAGTAAGTGTCGGTCGTTTCCGCTCTGCCGTACAATCGCTCCGAGGGTCCCCTGAACCATCTGACAGCGTAGAGTCTCACTTGATCCTTTCCGTAAGCTGGAGGCTGCCAGGTGACCAAGTAACCTTCCACGGTGGCCTGCACCCGGACGTTCTGCGGGGGTCCCATTCTCTCGTCCTCTGGGGATCGAAATATGCGGTTACACGAATTCCAAAATGGTGTCCACGTCTGTATAATAAACGATCACGTTCCTACCTGGTGGACTGCGGTACTCCGACGCCGAGTTCTCGTCGATCATATCTGAAATTTCGGTCCGTGTCGTTCGAACTGATTCCGATTTATTTTCGGTAAATACTGGGTCGTTCGGAAAGTGATTTCGTTTTCCAAAATGAAGAATATACGATTTAATAAAATGTTTATATACTCTAACAAAAATAGGTGTCTCATTTTCACCGAAAAGAAACGAAATGACTCTCCGAGCAACTAGATATGTTATAAACGTAACGTAACGTACGAGGCTGCGTGAATATCCGAAGTGTTTTACTAAACATCCCGTCACCGTGTTTGTCCTGGCTGAGCACCATGAACTCGTACTCCCGTCCAGCGTTCAGATTGTTCACGGTCGCCTCGGTGATCTTTCTCGACAGGATCTTCATGGTTCGCCATTCCGTGGTGTCGGTTGGCCTGTACCTAATTGCAAGCAGACACATCGTTATACCATTCGGTAATTCGCAACGTGGGAGGATCCATTCTTCTGTAAGTACACTCTTTCTAATTCTAAGGTCTTCGATGTCTGGAAATAACAATTTCAGTTACTCGGGATGGACATTACACGAATTGGATAATTTTTCACCTGCCTACGCGCCGAACATTCGTGTAAACTGTTTCTCGATGCCGTAAGATACTGCACCGTGTCGAGATAAAAAGAAACTCTATATCTTTTATAATCTAGAGCGACGAACTCGATAATCGTTCCGAAAGATCGTAACTTTCCAATTATTTTCCAAGTTTAACTTCAGTGTCGCAAATACAACTTCTGCAAGTGTTTAAATATTTTCAAAACCAAATGTACGTATTTCTAACAGACACCACGAGCGATAAATACCAAATGCTCGAAAAATAACGCGCTTCGAAGTTCGATTTTTCGATGATTGCCGAGGAGGGTCGCGGTGAACTGTTCGAAAACGCTTGGAACGTCGTTCTCTCGATTTTGTTGTTCCTGGCCGACAATATCATTTACCAGACGGAGTATTCCGTTTTCGGTCTGACGAATCCCGGCACCCAAGTGAGAGTGACGGCGTTGTTGCTACTGTTGGCGCTCAAGTTGTACGGTGCCCTGGGTGGAACGTTCACGACCATCAATTCCGTGTCAGCGACCACCGTAGCTGCCTCGTTGCTGGCGGCGCACTGGTAGAGCCCTCTGTCCTGCTCTTGGATTCTGTCGATCGTTAAATTGCCACCGATTATGATCGTCCTGTCTGGCGGCACCGGTGAACCATCCTTTGCGAAAGCACCAGGTAAACGAGACGTTAGTCGCGTCACACTTTTTTTTTTCTTTTCTTTTTTTCTCCAATAACGGTACGCCTAAAACGTAGATACCTTGTACCACACGATCGACGGTCGATGAGCCTGATCGCCATCGCGGGCATCGCAGGGGATCTCCAATGTCTCGCCGAGCTTTCTTATGTACAAATGCTGGGGCGTCACCGTGAACACCGGCGGCCTCTGAACGATCTGACAATGAGGAAAAAAAGGTTCTCGAATTAGAACACGAAGCAACAGAGGTGCACAGACCGAGGAGAAAACAAGTCACTCTGGAACTTTGCAATTGGAAAATAAAGGAGCGGTTAACACCCTGACTGGTGGCCGGTCAATGGTCTTAACGATCATCGCGTCTCGGTCTTTGTAGTCTCGTACCGCTTTCGACCGGTGAAGGATTCAAGGGCTGGGTTAGGTTGGATCGTCTCGCGTTTCTTTGGATCGTCTCTTGTTTAGCGACTGACGGAGGACACCTTCGAGCATCGACACTCCTCGAATCGTGATCCGTGCAAGACTGAACAAACGTAGTCTCGAGACTCTGTAACCATTTTTTTTGTACGATGCTCGAGCCTTGATCAATTCTATCGGGTTGTTCGGAAAGTCATTTCGTTTCTTTTGGTGAAAATGGAACACGATTTTCTTAGATTGTATAAACATTTTGTTAAATTATACATTCTCCATTTTGGAAAACAAAATCACTTTCCGGACAACATAATAGGTTTGATATCCGTTGATGAACGAGACGAGGGACACCTTGGTGCATCGACGACTCTACGAACCATCTTCCAATGGTAGAAGGACGAGGATAAATTCGTGACTCTGTACTCAATTTACTGTACGGTGTTCAGGTCTTAGATTCCGAAGGATCGGAGGATTCGAGACGCACTTTGGAACACTTTGAAACATTGACTCGTTCAACTGTGATCGCGAGACTCGATGTCTCTGTGTCATTGTCCAGTACGAGGATCTGACTACCGAAAGTTCACTCGACGTACGACGAAACATTGTACTCGAAGCAAGAATGATTCACTTACCACCGTGATCGTGGGACTCGGTCCCTCCGTACCCAGATCGTTGTACGGTGTACAGGTGTAGGTACCGGAATGGGTCTCGTCCACTTTGGTGAACGACAGAGAACCGTTCCTCCTGTAGAACACTCCTTGAACGTTGTACGGGTCGAAAAGAAATCCGTCCTTCTCCCAACGTAGGTTCGTCAGGGGTGGATTCGCCCTGAAGTGACAGTCCAAGAGAGCTGGTTTACCGTACGGAAGGTAGACTTCCCGGGGAGTGTAGATAACCTTCGCCTTGACTGAAAAGTGGCCGTGGTTTAGCCTAATTTACAATCGGAGAGAGAGAGAGAGGACGAGATTCTGGCCCGCGTCCGTGTTAGTTAAACATTTCGGTGCGGTTTCGATCGTCGCCTCGTTATCGTCGATTATGCTTGCCAGTGATTCCCATTATTACGCGTTATCATTCTATTTCCTGATCGAAACTGTGCGATCGCCGGACCGAGTGGTGTTCCACCCTCTGACACTGTTGCGCCCGCTTACGGATATGCACGCTGGCTCTCCTAACTCGATTGACTCAATTTTTTTCCTAACTGGTTAATCGACGCTTCTTTTTATTACGAATACAATTTTCAGCTTGACTCCCAGTTGGCCGATTGGTAAAATAAATTGTAGAGTTACGCGTAAAATAGTTAAGAGGGATCTTGAAAATTTACACAAAATCAAATACCCTTCGAAATAGCAGCATTCGCGATGAGAGAAAGTTTGATTCCTCTACAGATCACGGAACAAATTTAGCCAATCGAGTTAGACTCGCGCAAGATACTCTCTGTTCCAAGATTATAGTTCATTCTTTGCGAATTCAGGACGAATTCTTTTTACAAGTCAACGTTAACGAAAGAAAGTTACTGTCGACCAACGAAGCAACGATCGACGAAAATTTGTATCGTCGTTTGCGTACCACTTGTCGATATTTCATAACACTTTCCACGGAGTACTCACACTGTACGTTGAGAAAGGCCGAGGCACTCTGTTGGTCCCCAGTTTCACCGGTCACCACGCACGTGTACTCCCCGAGGTCACCCATGGCGGCCGAGTTGATGATCAACTGTCCATCGTCGGCGATGGACGCTCTCCGTTTGAAGTCCTGTCGCGATTGATTAATTTCTGAGCAACCGAGGGCGCGAATGTTATAGACAGGTGTTGAGGATCGATCTCGCTCACCTCGATCTTCGAGATCTCCGTGCCCTCGCGGAACCAGTTAACAACGGACTTCTCACCTTTGGAGACGCAATCGAAACTGACCGTTTCGCCCTCCATGACGGTCTTGTTCACGGGCGGTACCGCCAGCAACGTCTCACCTGGAACAGACGTCGGGAACGGCGACGCACCTGGGTTGAACGATTTAACGAGTCTGTCCAGTTTCAGGTTAGTAAGCATCAGCGGGATTACATCCATTTTAGAATCATTTCAGCCGAATTTATTGAAATTTAGAAAGTGTGGCGCGGTCGCGACGAGCCGTTTATCGTTATCGAACCTTTTCGATCGTGATAACATCCGACAGTCTAACAATAGTGAAAAATATCAATCGAAGCTAATCAGATTCTATCACTTTCTTTCATCGTCCTTTCTGTATATTTTTATATTCTATCTCTTCTCCTGTTCCTTTACTCCAACTGTATCGTTAATCGACCGTTAAGTTAACGATAGTTAAGCTTGCTCCAAACCCGATTTCTCTTCGGTCAATATTATCGTTTCTCCGTCAATTTATCCCGCTTTAAGTAAATGTACATTATTATTATTATTATTGTTACTAACATCTATATAAGGGTAAAGTAACGTTTAATCGAAGACGTCCGACAGAAACGGTGACGTCGCGACCTCAAGAGCGTTTATTCGAGTTCGCCGGGCGATAGGAAAGATTAATTCGTTGAGTTCTCGTTAATTTTGTTTAGTAAGAGCGATAGTTGCAACGCGTTAATCGATCGAGACGGATTAGTGCCGGTTAATCGGGGCCGGCGTTGGCGTGAAATTAAGCGCGCGGAACGCAAATGTTATTCCGAATCGGTGCGTGACAGAGGCATTATGTCGAATCGGGGTAACGACAAAAGTTTGTTTCGTTTCGTTCTACGAGCGGACACGGGGCCCCATTTTTAGACGATTTTCCGGGAAAGGGAGCGGCCCTTCCCCCCTCTCCACACCTTTGTGTACGTGGTATCGTCATTGTTCGACGAACCTCCAGGGAATTCGTGTTACCGGGAGGTCATTACTTGTACGATTGATATCACCTACGGTCAACTGCGCCGTCGGTGTCCCCCGCGGGTGACTCAATCCTCCATTAACGCTCCGCAGAATTCCTACCGGCAAAAACTAGAATTCCGTCTGGTTTAACGAGTGATTCATCGACTCTAATCTCGCGCCGTGAAAGGGGTCAATTTAAAAAGAAACTCACGGTACAGCTCGACCGACTCGGTTCCAACTCGGGTGGGTCGACGTTCATGGGGATTTTTCGAACGTGACGATTCGATGGTCTATGGATAGATTTTTTGTTTCCTTTTGTTTTAAAGCTTCTCACTGAAACTTTCCAACCCGAGGGGATTGTTCGCGTAGCTTCTTTTTCGGAAGCTAACGCGGAGACTTATCGAGTCGAATGATTCGAACGAGATTCGATATTCGCGAATGGTCGACTTCCTGCTCGTTGAAAAGTTTTCAACACAGGGTGTGTTCGCGAAGGTATTTTTTTCTTTGGAAAGTTAACGAAAAGTTTCCAACACGTGAGAGTCGAAATTCGCGGTGACTTCTTTAATCGTTACGTCCGAGTTTTCTTTTCGTTCTTCGAAGCTTCCTCCTCGATGAAAAGTTTCCGTCTCGAGGTGGTCGTCGATCCTCGAAGATCTAAGATTAGAATTGTTTTTCTTTTTTTTTTTCTACTTTTCGTTAAAGCTTACTTCCTCCTCGCCGAAAATCTCGCAGGATTTCACGGCATAAGCCTCTGCTTCGTCCAGCGTTAGCGGCCGCGCGCACCAGCATGACCCATTTCAGTGCTCAGGGTTAGTCAGTCGGCGCTTAACTACGTTAATTCCCTTCGCCACTTGCTGTTATCGAATTAGCTGATCAAACGGGATACGAGAAAGTGAGCGACCTTACCATCTATACCGAGGTGGAACCAGGTTCCATTGTTCCTGGAATTCGGCGTCCTGTTCGGGAAGATCACCCTGCACTCGTACCATCCTTGGTCGCTCTCGCGGATGTTGGTCAGATTGATGCTTCCCTGGCCGTAGCCTCGGGATGCAGCGTCCTCCAAAAGGTGCACGCGACCCTCGAACCCGAGACCCACCGACGGGTGTCCGTTGTACCATGAGAAGATCGTACGACCCTGAAAAGAATCCACCCTTGTTTCATTAAGATTCTCTTCCCGGTAGCGGTGGATGACTTACGTTCGTGACGCGTCGCTGACGAGTTCGTTCGATAAACGACCTATTTATCTATTAAATAGATTTATTACAGTGGAACGAATCTGTTGGAAACTTTAGTCACGCTTCCACGGAAAGTGTGCGACTCTCCCTCTGTATCGAATGTGGTTGGAAACGAGAACTGTTCTTGGAAAAGGTCTCTGTACGTCCTAACGGTGAAGAAAAATTAATTTGCTATTCCCAAATTACTTCCCTGTAGCTATCGGCTCACTAACGGAGACTCCAATACTATTGCTAGCGAGAACTGAACAAATTTGTACGATATTCCGATAAAAACTCTGTATTGTAATGTTAATGAAAACATTTATTCATCCCTGATACTTCCCTTTGTCCATCCATCGAGTTGCTACGACCCTCTAATGCTAAACGGTTGCTATTCGGAACTGAACAAATTTCCACGGCACTTCGTTAAAACACCGAGGGGTCCCTTCGCGGAAAGGTCTCTCCCTCTATCCTAAAGGTAATAAAAAAAAAAAAAATCATACATCCCCGATACTTCTCCAGAGAATCTCAATACTTGGAACAGCAACGCTTCAGGTAGGGGGACGCATGTGTAGCTAGGGTTAACACGGTCACGGAACAGTCGTCGGGGAATTCATCGATCCAGCTTCTGACATCCGATTAGATCCACGAGGCCACCTGGAGACAATTTCGTAACCGTCGATCGCGATCGTGCGAAACTCCGCGAGTAGGTTGGTGGTAGAGGGAGCACCGCACGGATCGCGAACAGTGACGAACCTCGACGTCTAGATCTCCTCGTAGGAGATCGGAGAGGCGACGCCACGCGACACGCGCGTCCTCCAGGGAAAATGGAAAACGTTGGAACCCACGGGAGCCCTCGCGGTCAAAACGAGGCTGGCGAAAAGGCCGCTAATCGTCCCTAATCGTCTGACAATGCGTTAGCAGTGACCCACTGGTTGGGACCCCTCGTGTCGCGGACTCGCCGTGGCTAGATATAATACAGCCTTGCGTCCCGTACTCCAATTACCCGCGTTCGATGGACGGAGAGGGAACCAGGCACCTGTTTTGCATACGCATCAGGGACCAATCAGGTTAAGTTCCACTTGATTTTATGCGGTAGCCATGTGCTGGACAACGCTCAATCTGTTTCCGGCGTGCGGCTGCACGCGCGTCGAATGCAACATCCGCGAAAGAACGTCGCCTCGTCGGCCGCGAACAGGAAATCAAACGCGATGGACAGACGCGACACGACGTTCCCCCCAACGTTGCGGGCTTAACGCGTCGCGGACGCGGGAGACGTGCTACTGCGTCTTTCGCGCTTCCGGGGATACGCTGGTAACCAGCTTCCACCGTTCGGAAGTTCGTCCCCACTTGTAGTCTCCTACACGGTGGTTCAAAATGGGCGACGTGTTGCTTCGAAATGATCCAAACGTACCGTGAGTATAGAGTGTACGTGTAATGTCTGTTTCGTAAGTCTCCGTCTTTCACTACAAAAACATTGTGTAGTACGTTAGGTCGATGTTTTGTTGTCCCTCTTGTAGTCTTCTACGGAGTGGTCGAAAATGCGCGGTGAGTTGCTTCAAAGAGGCCCAAACGTACCGTGAGTATAGAGTGTACGTGTAATGTCTGTTTGCAAGTCTGTCTTTCGCTACAAACATTGTGTAGTACGTTAGGTAAATGTTTTGTTGTCCCCCTTGTAGTCTTCTACGGAGTGGTCGAAAATGCGCAGTGAGTTCCTTCGAAGTGACCTAAACGTACCGTGAGTATAGAGTGTACGTATAACGGTTGTTTCCTAAACCTCTGTCTTCTTCGCTTTAAAAGTATTATATTATATATTGTACCGTTACTAAAAGATCTCAACTTAAGTACGTTCTACCGATTAATGGTGGAAAATAATTAATGTAACGTTGCAAATACACAACGGATTCCCTAAAGAAGATCGAAACGTATCGAGAGTACAGAGTGTACATCTATCGTTCGTGAAAGATCTCAACTTGGATATGTTCTACCGGCTGACAGTGAAAAAGTGCCTCTGTTGTCGCGTTGAAGTCTCTCAAAGTTCCTCATTAGGTAATCGATCGGAATAGCAAGCACGTTAACGTTGTTTAATCACTTTGGAATACGATAGCACGAAACTATCGCAGGAAGGTGTCGAATGACAAAAACAGATCTTCTTTTAAGAAAATTTAAAAGTATCCTTAACAGAAATCTATACTTCCAAGGTTGTCTTAACAACAGTACCGACCCCTGAGACAAAGTATTTAAACATTTCTTAAACACCTACTATCGTTATTTAAACGTTATAAAAGTACGTTGCACAACAAAGTGTTGTTCACAGCCGATGCCTCGGTGCTACTAGGGTCATGGGGTTCTGCGTACCCATACGTTGACCTTAAAACATGCTTCCATTCAACTATACGCTCCGGGTCTATTATAACAGCTAATTATAGAGTAATGTTAAGAAGGCCTTGTATAGCGATTTGATCGCTAATTTGGCTTGCCAGCATTTTCTACGGAGGGTCATAGGTTCCCGTTAAGACTCTTTTTTAATTTTCTCGAAAGAAAATGGTCCAGAAGCTTTGTATGGAATTGCGAACGTTCGAAAAGGATTCTGGCGAGGGGGGGCCGAAATTGTGCAATCGTAACCGCATCACCGATCGTCGATGATATTGCGCGGCGCGTCGAAATCGAGACCAGGAGTCACGGAAATCTAGATCGGTACACGCGTACTTCCCACGCGGATCGAAACGGATACACTCCCCCGAGGAAATCGAATCGCCTACCCTGCCTTGAGCGAGCACTTTTCTGCGCGGCTGCACGTGCGACCGCTCCTGTTCTTAGGCAACCGCAACCTCGAGCGCGAATTAGCCAACCACCGCGCTTCGTTCGAGCAACTAATGCTTTTTAATCGCTAATCGATCGCGCCTCGTCTTTGCTCCTCTCTGGAACTCGTGATCTTCGAACCTTCTCGCGTTACAAACGTGTCACTGGATCCTTCGTTCACCGACCGACTTTGTTGTCAACTTCATCCTTCCTGGATGTCACCCGTTTCCTCAAACTTACTCGAAATCAATTTTTCTTACCCCCAATCGTCGAGGTCAGCCTCGAGAGCAACCAGCCATTGTAGAAATTATTCTTCCTCGGATTCAACGTCGACAATTCGTACTTGTCTTCAACTATTTTCATTTGTTAAAATTTCTCAACCACGTGGAAGTTATACTTTAGAGAAACATCGATGGTATGCACCGTGCAAAGATGTCCGATCGGCAAGAATTGTAAATGTTACCGTGTTCTGTTCGATCCACGTGACGTCCTTTCAGTTTCGCGTAGTAACGAGAGGTGGACAGAACTTGTTGCAGCAACTTGACAACAACAGATGGACGTTTCTCGACGTTCAAGGTCGAACAGTCGAGAACAACAAGCCAGAAGCCCGATCTTCCTCACTTGACCGCAAACCGCGTTTGGTAAACCAACGCGACCCACGAGACTTCGGCGTCCCCGGATAGGAGCAATATTATTTACCTCTGTTGCGTAACAACACGAGAAACGATTAAACAAAACAATAACGACTCTCGTTAGCTTCTTCGTTTCCGAGATACTCTCTGGAATGTTTGAGTTTTAGTTTTTGTCACGATCAACTTGAACTACTTTTCTCGCGAGACTCTCGGCGACGCGTTTCTTCGGTCGGTCCAACGAGACGAGACGAAATGAATACAGGTGTTCCACAGCTTGTGGAAACCACCGGAATATACTAAGTGTAAAAGTATAACCTATTTGAGCTTGTTCTCGAGTTACAGCGACTTTCTCGTTGCGTTAATTCTTTCGATGGACGAAAGTAGGTGATTGATTTCAAAGAATGCTCATCGACGGTATCGAAATACTTTGCGAGAGAATCGAAGGATGGTTCCAGCAAATCTTCTCTATGGATAACTTTACGGATTTAGTGTCGTCAAAATAACAACAAACAACCGCGTCTGTCCAATACTGTGGACGATAATGTGCGATAAAGAACAAACTCGAAATCGAACTTTTTCTTGTCGTTTTCAAGCGTAGAATCTACCCCTAAAGAGGATTACACACGAGATGTATAAACGAAAATTACAACCACAGTTACTGTCAATCGACCGACAGTCGATCGTTATTACTCCGGGACGAATTTCTAACGGACTCCCGCCAAGGGCACAAATTCATTTATCGAATAACTTTATCAGACTTTGGAACTTTGCTATCGAGAGAACACGATATCAGAGGAGGTGGCACTATTTTGCAGATTCCTGGAATTGTAACGTTGCTTCCAAGAAACTTCTCCAATCGAATCTATCGGAATCTTTCGAGTAACTTTGGAACTTTGCTATGGAAAGAACACGATACTAGAGGAGGTGGCACTATTTTGCAGATTCCTGGAATTGTAACGTCGCTTCCAAGAAACTTTGCCAATCGAATCTATCGGAATCTTTCGAGTAAGTTTGCCAGACTCTGTAACTTTGGTATCGAGAGAACACGATATTAGAGGAGGTGGCACTATTTCGCAGATTCCTGGAATTGTAACGTCGCTTCCAAGAAACTTTGCCAATCGAATCTATCGGAATCTCTTCGAGTAACTTTGTCAGACTCTGTAACTTCGGTATCGAGAGAACACGATAACCGAGGAGGTCGAACGGAGATACAAGCAAGCGGGCCCTCGTCGAGGGTGTATTTGTTTAGATTCACCGACTCGTCTCGTCGTAACCGACAATAGAACGACCGTTGGCTGCACTTACGTCACGATTCCACTGAAGAATGTACGGGATCGGGGTCTCGTGCGGGAAGTCCAAATCGCAATTGAACACCGCGTACTCTCCCACCCCCGCGCTCAGATAATTCGGCTCCTTCTCTTCCTCCAGTATCAAGCTCTGGCTGAAAGCTGAAAAATGTTTCGAGAAATGATCGACACGCCGCGGCCGTGTACCCGTTCTGAAAGAGGAAACGTAACACGCGTTCCGGCGAGAAAAAAAAAAGAAGGCGAGAAAGATGTCCGCGCGACGATGACGAGCAACGACGAACGGACCCCGCGAGTCCATAGATTCGACTCAATTCCCGCAAATTGGCTAATTTTCCGCCGTATTACGCGCGACCGTCAAGCGAGATCGCTCTAAACGCTCTAAAGTTCAATATCAAGCAGCCACGGTACCGAGCGAGCGGCGAATCCCTCGCTGGGAAAAAAATAAGGGTCGACCGGAAGAATACCGATGCTCGATGGAACTCACCTTGATAGTAGAAGAAGATCACCAGCAACTGATGGACGAACCTCCTCGCGGTTGACATATTTCCCTCGGTTCTGTCTCGCACTCTCTGTTCCCTGTTTGTTATCCGAACTCGTTTCTTGTTCCCTTTACGGATGTATTATCGCGTGTTTATTCACCGATCTCCTCGTGGCTCTCTGGTGGAGGAGGCGCGAGAACGCGATGTCAGAGGCAAGTCACGCCTCGCGACCGACGACGACGACGACGGCGAACGTAACACGGGAGCAAAACACATCTGTCATCACCCACACTCATCCGAGCATCGGCCACCACCTGCGACGAATTAAATCGGGGCACCACGGACTGGCTCTCTTCCGATCGAGAGTCTGTTGCGCCTCGATCAGCGCTGGTGCATCCTCAGCTTCGCCACCTCCTTGGTAGTCTCTCCTATCCCTTCTCTCCGAGTTTGTATTTTTCTTCTCCGTTAACCTGTAACGTTCGAGATTCCACCGTTCGGCTCAACGTTCCATCCTCCGCGCGAGGACGTACCGTGTCATCCGATATTTTCGGATCGCGATCGCGGTCTGTTCTTCTCTCGGTGGATCCGATCCTGCGACGGAGTTTGGGGGAGGGGGGGATTCCTCGATCACTGGACGATGTCTCGTGCGTGTTGTACGAGAAGCCGCGAAATCGTGACGAGCACAGGGATCGAGCAGCAGCGCGGTTCAGCGTAGCCTGGCTCCACCGTGGAACGTTCGCTTACCGAGTGCTCCGGTGGTTGCGGTGATAACCGAGTAATCGCTCCGCCTCGCTCAATCCGAGCGGATACGACGCCGAACAGCAGCGGTAACGAGCTAAGCAAACCGTGGAAGGGGTAACAAGACTCGACGAAACGAACCGAGGGGGGATACGCTGGAGAGAGACTCGCAGGGGGTACCAGACGATTCGCCACGCTCGCGATCTAACCGATGGAACGCTATTCTCCGCGGAACCTCCGTAGCGCCGTGCCCCGATCACCGACACACCCACTGAACAGGGTTCGGGCCTGGCGAACACCTACCGCTCGAATTCCAAAATAATTTACGCCGTGGCACGATTTTTCCCGAGAGTGCTCGTCCGAGTTACTTTTCCCGAGAAAGTCGACGAACTTGAAATATAAAAATGTGTACGTAGCTGGAGAAAATCTTGTCGCGGATCGAAGGTACCGGGAGTATGGAAACGCAGAGTTCTATGGACGAACTAGAGCCATGAATTTTTGGTATCGTTCGAGTTTCGAAATAATTGGCGTGGAGCGATTTTTCTCGAGATAGTCGACGAATTGATCCTCGAACGAAGGAAAAGTTCCAGCCGGGACTTCGTCGTGATCGTTGAATATTCTTCGACCTGAAGTGTAAAAGTATGCGTGAGCATTTTTCGAATTTTTTCTTATAAATGTAACAAAAGTAGAGAACTGTTGGCAGCGTCGATTGGAAAGGTTTGAAAAACAAAATTTGGTACGATGGATTCTGTCGAAAAGACGCGAACACTTTGTGATTAGAAACGCTCGAGTTTCCGTAAATCAAATTTTTAGTGCATCAATTTTCTCTACTCGCTATTTTTACGAATATTTTTGTCATGGTTGCCTTTTGCCGTAAACTTGATCAACTTCCTTAAAGAGAACTTAGTTTTCCACGTGCTTGAGGAAATGTCAGGCAACACGTTTTTCAGCTCGCGGACCTAGGTTACGTTTTTATTCGAGCACCGTCTCCTCCACCGCGAACGGAAGAATTACCCTTGCATTCAACCGGTCGAATCGGCGTCCTTTCAACGACGCTGTTTCGTGGTCAAAGCCGATCCGACGGAATTAACGAGCCCCAAGCGGGGATTAAACGTTCGCTAAACCGTAGATAGAAACGGACCAGCGAAGAGACACACGGCCCTGCTCTCGAATGGATTTAAATTTAGAGACGCTTTAGTTTCCATCGACTCGATCGCAGACATTGACCTCTCCTATTCCTATTCGGATCTTTTCTTTTCTGCAGCACGGATCGTTCGACCTTAAACGTTTCGAAAAGTGTTTACAATTTACCATCAAGAGGATTAATACACAGGAATCTTGGAAAGGAGAAACCTTGCGTACGCGAGGTCGAGCTGAACGTTAACGCTTACGTGGCACGTTTTAGAAGAGGGTCTGGAATTTATATATACAACTCTCGGAAAAGAGATACCTATGCTCGAGATCGACGCAGGTATTACGTTTACGTAGAAACGTTTCAGTCACCGTGTTCTAAATTGTTCTTTTCTACGAATTGGATAACTCGAGCTCAAAAATTCCGAAGGAGGGGGCGTCTGGAATTGAAATACGTTGTATATTTATACAATAGTCGTAAAGGGGAGAGCTTCTGTGCTCGAGATCGACGTAAGTGAACCCGAAGCGACGGTATGTATCAATTAACGAACGATCCACGACGCGAGGCTCGTTAAGAGGAAAAGATTCGCGCGATAGGTGTAGCTCGTTGCTCCAGCCACTGGGTTCATCCTTTTATTTATCCGCCCACGTAGCGTAATTGTCGCTGGCGGCGCTCTAGTAACGAAGACGCCGACTTCCGGTCGTTGGTATTTACCATCGCGTTCGGCGACGTTCGCCGCGACGTTTTTCGCCCTAAAAAACTAAACACTGGCCCCCACCGCCGCGCTTTCGGGAACTCTTTCGGCAATTAGCGCGCGAAGGAAGTTAAGGAGAACGCTCGTTGACGTCAATTTAACCCTTTCTGTGCCAATGATTCCCATACGGCATCGCTGACTTCGAGCCTCATAATTTCACGTACGAACTTCTCAATGATTCCATTCAACGTCATTAACGTTTAAAGGTACGATAAATGTACGCGACGTTCCGCAAGTTACTTCTGCTTACAGCGAGCGAAGACGTTAACGAAACAATACGCGAGTAATTTTATTTCACCTTTCGAAGCTGGTACACGCCAAGATCGATCTATTCTTTCGTTCTATCAAGGGGTAAATATTTTCCATTTCCATCGTACAAGATTATTTGAAACTTTCCAATTAGCTTTCGATGCATTCTTTCGCATCGATGTACCTCGGACATACTGCTGCGTTAATATTTCAACCATTACTGCGACGCGTTCTTTCGTTCGACGGTCGATACTTTTTATTTACATCGTTTCAAAACATTTGCACCTTTCGCGAACCTGTCGCAGCGATACCTTCCAGTGAAATATTTTCACTTAGAATACATTCTATTCTGAAATATTTTCAAATCGTGATACTTTCCAGATAAGTATTCTTTCCCCTCGATAGAATCGATTCTCGGTATAAAGCACCCTCGTTGGGTAGTTTGCGCGCCGTGGTCAAGAGGAGGTTCTCGATATTATTAAGTTGTTCGGAAAGTGATTTCGTTTTTCAAAATGGAGCATGTATAATTTCATGAAATGTTTACTTCTAAAAAAAATCGTTATTCGTTATCACCGAGAAAAAACCAAATGACTTTCCGAATAACTCGTTGTAATTAGCGATTTTTGGAAACTGTTATCGGAGAAGGCGTACGGTACGGTCGTGCCTCGAATCGAAAATCGATCGGTGGTACGAGCTGGTTTATCTTTTGCAACGATGGCTGTAGGGGTGCGGCGGGGGGTTATTGAATCTCGATCAGCGGTTGTTGCGGAGTAAGCGACGACGACGACGACGACGAAACTGCACACACCGCCGGCACAGCCGCGCGCCATTTGCGTGGGTGACCTCAGATTACGTTACATCCGTCCCTTGCCGCATTAGCAGACTGCCCACAGCCTTGTCACGCTGTTGAGATAATGAATCCATTCGCATGGATCACGATCTAGGATTGGACGTGCCCGGGACACTGGAAATAAATGCGTGCATAATGATACCGACCGTATTATTTCATCGACGAGTCATACAAGGGAACGAAACGAGTTGTTCCTGGTCCACCTGTCATGCGAACCAATGAATCCCCGGGAAATCAAAAACGGGCTACCACCGACCGATGTGTCCCGTTTCACCATTGTTGCGAAGGTAACGCGGCATCCATCTTCGTTCTCTCGGTTCTACGGGGTGTACCGAATATTACCTATCCGCATTCCGTGACGTGTTCCATCACTCTGTACGAGAGTGATTTTATTGTTGCTCGATAGACGTTCGTGCCTTTTTTTTTGTTTCTTAATCGTTTGTCACAATCTGATTTGTTTATCGTTTTTTATATATATTGTGTCTTCCGTTTTCAGCAACCATTTCCACCATTGTCAGCGTCGTTAGGATCTTTGTAGACACGAGGTTTAGTGGCGGTGGAAGGGAGCTTCGTCTTGCGCATCACTCTGTATATAGATATAGATATGTATATTTGTTATTACGTGAAACAATAATATGTATCCGTCTCGAGTTCGCGTTATTGTCTGCAAGACAACACGTTTCGATGAGAATCAAGTTACTTGAAATGGAACAAACATCGAGCGATTTATATTTCCCGCCTTTCCCCCTCCCTAAGCGACTTTCAAAATGTCGCGGATTCCTGGTATTGTGACGCCGTTTCTAAGGAATCCCGCGAATCGAAATTATCTGTTTCTTTCGAATAATTTCGTCGAGTTTCGAGACTTTGGTATCAGGAGAACACGATAAACGAGAAGGTATTCCGCTTTCGTGGATTCCTGGAATCGCGAGGCTATTTCGTTTTCCAAAGGCGTAGGACTTGGTCAGGTGCTGAGTTGGCCTTGGCAGAAGCCATGTGTCCCCATAAACGATAGTGGAAAGATGACCGGTGACATCCACCTACGTTGTTATCGAATATCCGACGATGTTGTTCGGGAGAATTGTTTAGGGGTATGGACAACTTTTGTAGGTGTTCAATCTCGAACAGTAAACGTTGTGGTTAAAAAAAAAACGTCGAACCTGCACGTGCAGCGAATAGCAGCTATGTACACTTTGCGAGGGAAGATTCACGATCGCCCAACTTTACCCATTTCGGAGATTGGGTCGAACATGGTTCCCAGAGTCACCGCTCTCGAACATAGGTGCGCTACAATAGCAGTGATTTTTCCCGAGGCTTGTACCACAGGCCACACGAACCCCCAAAAGTGTCCATCGCATCGAACTATAATTAAACAACATATCGCAACAGCTGCTCTCCACGAAGATATTCAAGAGCTTGTTGATCTAGTACAAAATCTCTCTAAAAATAACAACGATCTTATTCGAAAAACAAAGTACAACATTTCGTTAATAATATAACGTGTCTAAAGAAAAGTGTTTATTACAATTGTACGCTTACCAAGTTGTCCACGAATCAAATTACACGAATTAATAAATACACCGATACACACGCGTAAAATTGCAAGTTCTAATTTTCCGCGTTGGCAAGTTTCGCGAGTGGAACTCGCGAGGGAGACTCGTCACGGATCTACGGGTGATCCCAAAGGGCTCACAGGGAGCGGTGGGTTTGAGAACCGCTGGCACGGAGCGTTTAAACCACGTTTTCAACTTATGTTTACGCAAAGAATTTTATCCCTCCTGGGATCTATCGTCGTTTCAACGTTGTCGCAAGCGGAGCGGAGCGTTGCTCTAATTTTTCGCCGCGCGTACTCGCGACGCTTCGCATCGAGGGAAATCATGGAAATTGCAGTAATTCCCGGTAATCAGTGCCGTAGACGCGTTGCGCAAATGTCCCTTCTTCGCGCGTTTAATAGCGGGTCGCACGCAGCCATCTCCGCGAATTACGAGCAGACCGAGATTCCGCGTTTCTCGTCTCAGCCAACGAAAATACATACCGAACGATTGGACGTTGGCCTGGTTACACGGAATTGGCAATGATTCCGGATTGATCCGCGCCACCTTGGCCGACAATTCCGTTTCAACGGTCCACTGGAAACCCGGCAGTTTCCAACGAAAAGAACAGTTTAACGGTGTTCGTTTTCATCAAGTCGAGGTCTTTGGATGAAAAATATCACGAATTCACGGGACTTGTATTTTTAAGTTTGGAATACAACGGGCTACAATTTTTTGGAATAGTTTTGATCGTAGAAAAATAATGTGTGTGGAGCCGACGGGTCGAGGAAGACCCAAAGAACGCGCTAGGGTTAAGGGGCTTAGTTACCAGACTGCCCGAGTGGAATTATGGAATTATGTTCGTTTTAGAATGGAATGTTGTTTGTTTTAATTATTTTTGTAGGAAAATTATACGTTGTGGGAATGAAACGGGTCGAAGAAAGCACTGAGGTCGAGAGAAGATTTACTTTATCGCGAAATTGCCTAATCAGACTGCCCAAGTGGACACACGGTACCACGTGTAAGTAGAATGAGGAGTCTGATCGAAACGTCTGACCCTGTACGGACGCGTTTTACCTTCAAGAAGTAATCTTTCCATCTCCGTGGGATACATTCCAAGATATACTTACGCCTCGGTGTTTCTCGAAGCTGAAATCGTGCAAAGAATATTTTCTAGAACTATTTCTAATTTTGTCGTCCATCGGTGTAAAGTACGATGGCTTGTCGCGTACGTTTCTCTAATATTCAATAAATGGGTATTTTAAAAGGTGTCACTCTGACACCGGAAGAAAGTGATAAGAGAGGAAAAAGAAATTGAAAATATTCTTTACGATAAATTGGGTCACGTCGCCTCTAGACAAGACCGTAAGTCTGGCTTACTTGATGCAATGAAAATATCACTTCTAAAAAAGTTTTCATATTTATTAAATTCGAACCGTAATAAACTACGGTATTGTATATATATTATGTATATTTACATACAATATATACGATGTTAACGTAATATATCGTATTAAAACACGATAATATAATATATCCCATACGCTGGGCTCTCTTCCTTTTAAAAAAGCCGGAACGACTCGCGTATCGGTTTTCGTTTCCACGAACGGTGAATCGAACATCGCTCGATACCAGACGAGCGTGATAAACTTTAATACACGTTTCGCGTATATAGTTCGCGATCGAGTCGGTGTTTGCGAGCCTGTGATACATCTAGAGGGGGATTTGGAGTATTGAACGTTGATGTGATATATATATATATATATATCCCATACACAGACACCCTCACATTGCTTCCTTTCAAATGTCGCTTTATTTTTCATTTTATTTGATAATAAATTGTCTACAATTTGTCCTAGGTTAGTTACGTCTTGGAGTTGTTCTCGTGGGGAGAGGTTCGCGAGAAAAAGCATAGGTCGATCAATAAAACGGTGAAAAATGGTGGGATGGGGCGGTGTGTTCGTATGCATGTGTGCGCGTGTGTCTCTGTGTGTGCGTGTGTACGTATGTGAACAGCGAGCACTCGCGAAGTTGACGAACGGGGTAACCAAAGGAAAAAAAGAGAGAAAAAAAAGAAAAAGAAAAATACGAAAACGCGTCTCTCTTGTGTAATCTCAATTAGTAGTGGTAGTTCCATGTTTTTTTGTTTTTTTTTTTTCATTTATTTATTTATTTCTCTGTTTCGTGTCGCGCGTACAGGACGAAAAGGGACGACAAGAGAAAGTAGCGAGGACAGACGGTACAGAAGAACGTTGCTGCGTGTGTGTTCATGTCGGTGTGTGCGCGTTTGGTGACGGTGTGTGTGTGTGTACGTGCAATCGAAGCAATTTCAACGGACGAACCGTAAGGAAAAAAATGATTAACCGAGTCCGTTGCGCGCGTGAACGAGTGTCCCGCGATCGAACCGAGAAAATGCTGGCGAAAACGAAAACTCGAAGGTCGCTCTGTCGACAAAACGCCGCGGGCACGTTTGTTTGTTTGTTTGTTTTGTTTTTTTTTTTTTCTCTTTTCGAACGATTCTCTCGGAGAATTATTCTCAGTGTCTGAAACTGCGACGTTCGTTTCCTTTTTTGTGTGCTTTTTATTCGAACATCTTCGTCGCTGGCGCGCGGTCGCTTCTACGTTCGCTTGTTCATTCTTTTTTTTTTCTCTCTCTCTTTCTTGTTTTCTCTCTCGGTACGTTCGAATTTTCCATTTTCACGGATTCGCGGTCTTTTCACGCGATCGATACCCCGGCTACCGAATCGACCGAAACGCCGTCGTATACTCGCTCTCGAAGGTACAACGTAACGGAAATCGGATTGCCATTTTTTCGGCTCGAGACTAGCGACGGTACTCGTTAATCGCGACACTCCCCTTAACGTTACATCCTCTCGAACTGGTCTCGAAACAAGTTGTAATCGATACGTAAGTGACATCGACGCGAATGTCAACACTTGGACACCTGTGCGAAACCTCGAACCAGAATCTTCGATTATTTTTCCGTCACCGATCGAAGCTGGGAAATCTAGCCTGGAAAATAATTTCTTCGAACGATTAATACAACAATTGAAATATGCGTATCAAAATCTCGAGATCGTTCTCGTGCACCGCGATCGTTACTTCGGTGAAATGATTAATTCCTTCGATCGAGAATCGATCGGACTCTGACCTCGAGAAGCGATCGATTTGGACGATTAGGCGTATCCGTGGAAAATCACGCGTCACCGCGGAAAAACACGAGTCCCGTCGCTAGTCGTGAGTTACCTCGTGGGAGCAAGATCGATGGGTCTCGATTGTCCGGAAGGTTTCTCGCGAGTTGTTCACGCGATCGCAACTCTAACCGACGAGACGAACATTTTCACGAAATTAGCGACGAACGTTTCGTAACGTAAATCGTATTGGGAACGTAACGGGGGCGAACCGGTCGATCCACTCTCGCGCGATCCCTACCGATCCTCGAATAAATTTTCCTTGGGCGCCCTTCGTGTGAGAGCGCACGTGTGATTCGCGGAACGTTCTGGCTACGATGGATGAGAATTTCACTCGCGACTCTGAAAAATACGCTATGCCAGATGGCTTTCAGGTACGTAAAGAGCGAATACCTAAATTAATGTTCATCCATGTCCGGCGGGTAAGTTCATACTCGCTCGGAATTCTAAATAAATAACGCGACGCAAAGGTGTAATCGCGAACGCAAAGTAAGCCGTGACGATGATACGAGGTAGACAGAGAAGAAACGAGAAACGTGGAAGAGATGCGTGTTAAATCGGGAAAATAAGAAATAGAAGCAGACGGAAGAGTTAGAAGTGGGGGGATGAACGGTGGTGATGAACGCTGATGATGGCCGAAGAAATAGGTTTTGTTTCGGGAACGAAAGGAATAGACGTAAAACGAAGTTATCGATAATGATTGTTGATGACGAACGTTACACGAACGAATTCACGATTCAACCATATTATTCACTTAACACGCGATCGCGCGAAACCATTGTCCATACTTCTCCTTTCTATAACGTATTCTCCTTCGTTCTCGGTCTCTATGTACACACACATTTTATATTATACGTGTATACGGAGATTCAGCGTGGAACGTATGTATGTATATACATATATATATGTGTGTGTATATATATATATAAATATACGGGTGCATACGTACACACGTACATCCCTCGTTAAATCTCTCTTCTCTCTCTCTCTGTACGCCGTTTCGAGCGAGACTTTCGAGTCATTCGTGTCGACGCAACAAAACGCTCGAGGCTTCGATCCGCGGCACCCGCGATCGTTTCGAAGATCATTTCTCGTTTTCGTTTTATTTATTTATTTTTTTCCTTTTTTTCTTTTTTTTTCCATTTTACCGCCTCTCTTCGATCCAGCGATCGTCCACTCTCTCGGGCGCGTCCTCTTGAGATCGTTGTATCTAACTATGATATATCTACACGTTACTTATATGCCTATATCGATTGGTTGTTCTTTTATTTCATTTTTCATTCACCGCTCTCGCCCGTTTCTCCTTGTCTTTGTACGACGTTTGGACTCGGCGAGAGGGTGGTGAGGGGTGGTGGTGGTGGCGGGGTGGGGGGTCGAGGTGGTGGGCGGGGCCAGAGGAAAATCGGGAAAACACGCCCACTTCCGCTGACAAGGGGAGGCGCCCGATTCCCGATCTTCTTCGTTTCTTCGTTTCCCCCTCTCTCGATCGGTCCACGTGGTAACGTTTTATACAGCTCGGCGTATGGGAGCTTGCGCGCAGCTCGCGGGGGTGGGGGAACAGTTTACGTTTGTGCGATCTCGACTCGATCTGCGGCCGTTCGACGTACAAAAAGATTTTTACCGATCGAGTTCGTTCGCCTGTTCCCATTTTATCGTTTAGATCGCGTACGATCAATCGTGAACCGTGTTTCGACGACCGTGAAATCGTCACCACGTGGATCGTACAATACGACACGATCGAGGGGCGTTTCTGGGGTCGGGTGGGGGGTGAGGGGGCGGGGCTCGATCGATGCGCGTGCCTCTAAACACGAATTATTATTATGATACAACCAGCGACGCGATCGATCGCGCGATCGTATTCGGGCGATGTCGAGTATAATTAATTTTAAATTGTTGAAACAATCGTTCGCCGCGTTTCTGTTTTTTTTTTTCTGTTTTTGCCCTTCCTTCGTCTCGTTCTCGTTGATTAATACGCTACACGCTACGAGTCGTTTACGATTTACAATATCAATTAATTATCAAATTATTAAGTCAATCGTTAGAATTACTTTAGAATATTGGTACTCTTTCCCGTCGCCTCCGCTTCTTTTTTTTTTATTTATTTCTTTATTTCTTTATTTACTCATTTATTTACTTATTCCCTTCCGTATCCATTGCTCTCTCTTTTTCTCTGTCTTTCTCTCTCTCTCTTTCTCTCTCGCGCTCGTTCACTCTCTCTGTCTCTCTCTCTTTCTTTCTCTCTCCCCAAGTATATGTTCCCGAGTATTTTTTATCTTTGCGCGTTTTAAAAACGATATTCTTCGTCGCGTACAATTTTCTTTTTATTCAACAACCGTTTCGTTTTTCTTTCGCGTCTTATTCCATCTCTTCGATTCTATCGTATCTCTCTCTCTCTCTCTTTCTCTCTCTATTTCTCTTTCGGTCTCAGTCTCTCGGGTCCTCTCTCGCACACGCGCACACACTCTCGCGGCCCTTCCACGCGCGCACATACACACATCACGTACACGCGCATATGTCTCTCTCTCTCGCACACATACACACACACTCGCGCGCGCGCACGCATTCTCGGGATACATGTTAACCGAAAAATTGTACACGCAGCCGCGTCGGTTCGCACTGTCGGTTCGTTAACGGTGCGTCGAAGTTATAGTTGAATCGTGAGTAGGGCCCTTGCTAATATTTATATATAATATAAGTATGTATAATATCGTACGTATAAATAAGTGTTTGTACTATAAGACAAATAAAAAAAAAAAAAGAGAAAAGAAGAACGCAGTAATAAAGGAGAAGAAAAACATTTTGCGAAACGCCCGTTTTAGACGCCGAGGGGTTGTGGGGGGCGGTGGGGCGGCGGTTGGGGGTTTGGAGGGGATCGTTGCGCGTTCGCCGGGGCCCGCGTGCGTTCGATGGTCTACTTCAAGTGTCGAGAGGAGGCGAGAAAAATGGAAGTTCGAGCGTGTCCACGGAACGTTCGATAATAGGTTAATGGGAACGATCTCTCTATTTTTCTCCCTCTCTCTCTCTCTCGTCTCGTTTTAGGTCGCGTTTCGTTCTACTATACGTCGATCGTGTGTTTAAGTTAGCCCGTAATTCGTCATCGAACGCCCCGCGGGCCGTGGCGCGCGCGCGCTCACGACCTCGACTCGACGATGATTTTTTTCTTCGTTTTTAAATTACAATGCGCTCGGGTGAGAATCGGGTGCGGGGTGGTCACGAAGAACACTTTTCGTGTTCGTGCGCGTGTATGCGCGTGTTTTCTTCTTCGTTTTCTTGTATTCACTCCGTATATAATATCTCTCTCTCTCACAATCTCTCTTTCGCTCGCTCTCTTTCTCTCTCTCTCTTTCTTTCGTACTCTCCGTAATTGTGTGTGCGTGTCGTGTCGATTCATCGTGTCCCGTGTGCAACAACGTTGGGCCACCGGGGAGGGGCGATCCGATCCGATTCGTCGAATGTTCGATCGTAATCGTTAATCGGGGTGGAGTGGGGAGCTAATCGCGGCGCTTCCGTGCTCGCGATCCACGATCGTCGATAATCGGTAATCGCCGGTTTGGATCTCAGTGGAATCAATAAACGCAAAGCAACAACGTTGCTCGAAACACCCATTTCCGATAAGGTGTTATTTCCGGCTTTGGAAACTAATAATTCGTAGCGTACTCGAGACAACGAATTGTTTAAACAATGAGAAAATTAATGTAAACGAGCTAATATATATATATATATACACATATATATTTTTCTATATTTTATATATCAATGTATCGTAGTAAATATCGAGTACAATCCCAATAAGAAATTGTAATTGTTTCGCGATTACCGATCAACGAACTCGTGCGTTCTCCTCGATTGTTCGTATCGATCGTTAATACCGATTACCGATCACTCGGTGATCGCGATCGATCGATCACTGGCTCGATTACACGGTAATCATAATCGTTGATCGTACACACGTCGGATCGCGTTTTCCCGGCCCAACGTTCTGCGCGTGATAACGCGTGCGTGTGTGTGTGTGTGTGTGGGTGTACGCGCGTGTAACTTCGTTTTGTTTTTTTTTGTTTTTCATTTTTCCTCCTAAATTTGCACGAATTCAGGGCCGATCGGCGATGCTCCCGACGCGAGTGCACGATTCGCGGTCAAATCTCCGATTCGCGAGGAGTAGAAGGGCGGACACCTCCTTCTTCGTTTGCCGCGTTGATTCGTCCTCTTCGATTCGCGAACGAAGCGGGGGGTTGTGTGTGCGCGTGTGCGTGTGTGTGCGCGTGGGCGTCCCCTCTTCTCGTTCGTTGAAGCGTGGTGAAAACGCCCGACGCGTACGCGTCGCGCGAGCGAAAAAACTCGCGACGACGGCGAAGCAGAGGCCCGGATTGGCGCGATGTATATGTACACGAGGTATGTACACGTAGAAAAGACGGGCGAGCGGATTCGAGATGTTCGAGTGGTGGGGGTCATGGGGGCGTGGTACGTTGGGACGCGGGGGCGTGCACGCGCGTGTACGCGAGCCTCGTGGCCGGCCGAGAGAGCGCGCGCGCGTAGATTTAAAGAACATTACATTAGTTTTATTTCACGTTTACGTTGCTTAAGAAAAATTATTGTGCCGATAATATGTTGGGTCGCTAGCGAAACCCTAAACAGGCAGTGCAGTACGAGTGAGTCCTTAAGCAATCTCGAGGCAAGCTTCGGCCTAATATCACGTTTCACGAGTCCATGTTGCTCATCGATATAATTACTGGTTTTTTTTTTTTTCGTTTTTCTTTTCTCTCGTGTTAATGTACGCGTGTATACGTTTGTGTGTGGATGTGCGTGTTCGTTTCTCCCGTGTTCGTATGCGCATATGTGTAATGTGTGTGTGAGTGTATGTACGTTTAGTAATTTCTCGATTATCTTACGTGTTTCGTTTATTTTTTTCTTGCTTCGCGTTCAATTATTTTTTTTTTCTTCTTTTTTTTCGTTAATTATCACTTACAAGTGTACGATTACGGTTAATCTTACGTGTCGTTTGTTTGTTTGTTTTTATTTTTTTTTTTTCCTTCAATCTCTCTCGATTTTATCCCCCTTTACTCCATCGATACGGGTATACGGAGCACGGTACAGTTTCTTTGGAGTAGCAATGCCGTCTTACCGTTTCTGCCCCCGAAGAATCTTCCTCGCACTTTTCCGTTTGGTTTCGTCACCCCATTCCCCTCCGATCTGTCGGTCGGTGGGGATGTTATCGTCCCCTTAGCGGCTTCGTAGACGGACAAGTTCCGGCGCGAGGTTCTCGAACGAACTTCCCCCGTTCCCTTCTCCGTCGTTCGAGCTCTCTTCCGGCGCGGTTCTCTCTCCTTCTCTTCCGGCCCTTCGCTCTATCATTGTTATCGTTATAATACAGTATCGCTAAAAATCGTTAGTCGTTGGTGCGCGCGAGTATTACGGACCGACGATGATCCGAGTCGACCCCCGAGCTTCGTCGTTGGAATCCTTCGCGAATCCCCTCGATGTTCCGGTGACGTACCCTTCCTTCCGGAGGAAGTTCCGTCTCGAGAGTCGGCAAACGATCGGACCTACGACGATCGCGTCCGCTTAACGTAACATACTTTTCTATACGCGTTAGTTCCTCGACTCCCGCGTCGACGGGAGCGTTCGTGTGTGTACGTGTGTGTTTTGCGTGTGTGTATGTGTGTATATATATCCTGAGCTCGGAGGCTCGTGCGCGCGCGTGTGTACGTGTATCTCTTATGTTCGTTTGGCGAGCATTTAACGCAGAGACGATTCGCCCGGCCGATGTAGAATTGACTTGAAGTGTTCGCGCGTACGTTGGGATCGATGACACGGTCACGATCCTCGTTGTGCTTCAACGGTTGGTCTCCGATCGACGATCACGTGGCGACGATCCGCTCGTGGATTACGCGGAGTGGTCACAGCCGGTGGGTCGATTCGTTGGTTCCCATTCCGGACCGTGTTCTCCAGGCCCGCGAATTTACCGATCGGTCCGGCTGTTTGGCTGCTTCGTCGCTGGGATATCCGCGAGAGGTAGCAAAAGGACTATACCGGGGAACCTGCTCGTTTCTAGAAGCGTCTCTCGTCTATGGTGTGGGATCCAAGGATAGCGCTACGGATCGGTCAGCGATGATCCCACAGGGGTCAACAGGCGCTCTCCAGGTGGGCGCTCTGACGTCTCCTCGCTTGACGTTGTCGGAACTGATGGAACTCGGCCTTCATCGCCTGCACCCTGGCTTCGATGTTGTCCCTGGTGTACCTGGACGGTTGATGATGAACCGTGTGTACCTGATGTATATGGGGCACGTGGATCGCGTGGATCTGATGAACCGGTGGTCTCTCCTCCCTGGTCGGTGTGGAAGCAGAGGTCGGTGTCGGGGTACAGGAGACGGGATCGAACTCGTAGTGGCCGTCGACGCTGCCGGCGTCCACCGCCGTCTGTATGTGCGTATGCCCGACCTTTCCCTGCTCCTGGAGTTCCAACCATCTGCCCACCAACGGCGGTGGTGGTGGTCTGTAAGGCGGTGGTCTCCACTCGGCGACGGTGCTACCGCTTCGCGAGCTTTGATTCTGTTGTGATGTGTTCTTGCTACCGAAGCCCGAGCTGCTCGATCTGCTCTCCGGGGAGGTCTCCAGGTCGGGTGATGCCGCCAACTCGGGTGCTGACCTCGCGTGTCTCGCGTGTCTCGGTGGTAGCCTGGCTCTCGGTCTACCGGCCGGTTGGGGCGGCGACGATGTTGCCAGAGGTTGGACGGGTACGAACCGTCTGGACTCGGCGTGGATCGCCTTCAGCGAGGGCAGCTCCTGGCTGTAACGCTGGTGCATGGTGCGTAGCTGAAGATAATCGGGCGGCGTCGGGAAGGAACGTTCACCGGAGGACGGCTGCCTGACGGAGCTGAGATCGCTGAAGTACAACGGGGTCCAGGGCACCTGGGGACCGGTGGGCGAGCTGGCCAGGAACCTGGGCGACGAGATCGTGCAGATCGTCGGCGCGATCCTCGCCAGCGAGTTCACCGTCGCCAGATGATGGATGGAGGTCAGGCCACCGTTGATGGACACACCGCTGCCGTCCGATCTGAGGCTCAGCTGACTGGTGCCGACCAGCGGCCGCCGCGAGGTCGACTTCAGTCGTTGCTTCGGTAGAAAGCCACCGTCGTCGCTGCTAGACGCGTCCAGGATGCTGTTGTTCGCCGAGCTGACCACCGAGTCCGCCACGACGAACCGGCCGTCGGCCGCGCGCGAGATCTTACCCAGCGGCCGACCGCGACACGAGTCCGGCGTGTCCGGGGTCAGGATCTCCCGCAGGAGATTTAGACCTGGTACTCGGCTTTTTCTAGGTCTACGGGTAGGACAGATAGAGCGTTAGAGAGATCGCAGCGGTGGCGGTTCGAGGCGGCGGCGGCCACGCGATCAACATCCTCGGAGGAAATTAGACACGATTTACCAACACGGTTTCACGATTTTACAGCGGGACGATACGGCCGCTGGAACAGACGCTGATACTTTTTATTTGCTTTTCGAGAGAATGGACTCGAAATCGAGAGATCGATACTGGAAATCGTACGAGGTTTTGGATACGATTCAAGAGTAACGGGTTCTCGAAAGTCGAGAACTTTTGGCGAGTATCTTTTTCAATCGATACGTGAAACTTTGGCGAGCGAAATCTTTGCAAAATATAGATTGTTCGATTTATATTGACGCGAGAACCAAGCGAATATTTTTGCAAGTTTTACTCGTGTATCCTGTTCGAAATGAAACTAGTGTCCCCGAAGACGTAGACTCGAAAGTAGCTGTTCTTTTTTTTGTTAGATTCTTTTTCTTTGTTCGATTACGCGACTTGGTAGCGTCTCTTCCGTCGACCGTAGCTCCGCATCGTGAGTGGTATCTACGGTTCTGTCGACTGTCCGAATAAAAAATCGTTTCTCGTGCTTCTTCCGTCGGTGGGTTAAAAGAGATCTCTCGTTAAAGAAATCACCTCCGACGATGTTGATCGGTAGCCGTACACAGCGAGAACGTGCAACAACAACGTCGTAAAAAACACGCAACGTTAACACGAACAAAAAGGAAACACAAGGAGCTAGTAAAAACAAAACAACGAAAGGCAGACGTACAAAGTGAAACGTACAAGATAATCATCTTGTTCGAGAATCAATTACGTGTACGTATACATATATATATATATATATATATATATATGTATATATATATATAAATAACGAATAACGGATGCAGGCAGGGAAGGCATGCGCATGCGCATTCCGGTGCACGAGTGGTCGGGCGTGACGTGGGTTGTGGGTGGGTGGGCGTTGCCAGTGACTGGATCTTTCTCTCGTATATATATATATGTGTATATTATTATTTTTTCTTTTCGAATAATTTTTTTTTTATCCTGTTCTGTTTTAAGTCACGTGAATATTTTTTTGTTTTTTGTTTTCGTAAGCTCAGATCTTTTTGCCCAATGTTCAATACTGTATTTTTTTTTTTTTTGTTTAATCATTTGTTTTTCTTTTCTTTTTTTTTCGGTATTTTTTTTCAAAAGTGATAGCAATCGTGGATTTAGGTGCTCCGAAACTCGTCACCTTTTCTCCTCCTTCGGGTCCGGCAGCAAGGAAAGATGGGGGAGAGAGAATGTTGTAACACAACGATTACATTCACAAAAAACAATATCGTGGCGATAATGATAAGAAATATAACGCTAAATAACCGAACGTTACTTCTAGGCGGTGGTATTTAGGGAGCAAATAGATATGTGAACACGTGTTCCCATCATCCGGTCTGCGTCTCGTGTTTCCGGTTCCACGAGGGGATGGGGGACGGGCGAGACGAGCTCGTCTCTCTCGCGCGAGAAAACACGTTCGCAAAAAAACGGAAACATACTCAAAGAAGCCCCGTAAACGAAACGTTAAAACCCGCGTTAGAGCGGACGGATCGACTTTTTTTTTTCTTCTTCTTTTTCTTTTCTTTTTTCTCTCGAAAAAAAAGGGGGGAAAAACGAAAGAGATCGGCCCGACGGTCGTGATCGAACAAGTAAACTAGAATTTACACGAGAAATCGATGCAACGATACAAATACTGTCGATAAATGACGATGAGGGGGTGTGGGGGGTTGGTTCGAGGGATTTAAGCACAGTCAAACGAGAATGTTTATCGGTGGGATCAGGGCGGTAGGTTGGATTCGGTGGATGGAGGTTCGGGATCGAACAACTTGTACAACGACGACTGTCGCGTCAAAAAACGATCAAACAATGAATATTACAATGAATATAAATCGTGTTTCTGGGATGCAGTTCGGGGGTAGAGCCGCAGTGAGAGCGGCTTACCTATGTTCGTGTCCGAGTGTTCGAGTAGTGAACGCGTCTTTTTACGGCTCGTCTAAAATCGATAGACTGGAAACAGTAAAAGGATACAAGAAGTTTCGGTTAAAATATCGATCGTATTGATTTCTTTGTTTTTGTTTTACTTTCTTTTTTTTTTTTTTATCTCATTCAAAGCGTTTCTTCACGGAATTGTTCACTATCGCAGGACAGCACGATTGCGTTTCTCTTTTGTCATGCTCAGTCAAGTGTGACATGCTACGTGAGAGATAGACAGAGATAGAGAGAAAGAGAAAGAGAAAAATAATGGTTGGAAAAGCGAACGGGCCGAACCTGCGAAGGTTCCCGTTTTTTCTTTCGTTTCTTTTCTTTTCTTTTCTTTTTCTTCGATCGAGATCGCAACTCGGAGAGAAAAAAAGGGTTTCTCCTTCGAAAGGGTGAGAAAGAAAATGGCCACGGCCCGATACCGGTAGCGTTCGAACCGTGTCGTTGGTGGAAAAATCGGTATCTCTTAGCTACCAGGATCGGTCCGAATTACTCGTCTAAAGAAACGAAGCAAGCTGTATCGATCGAACCTTCGGTAAGAAGAATTTCGGTTACGGTGCATCTACGTAAATATATAGAGAAACTTTTGCGCGAGATTCGTGGAAAACACTTGAATGTACGAGCAAAGAGAGATATCCGAGCGAGCTCGATGGTTCCTCGCCCCGATGATGGGGGTGGAACCGGAGGTTTCGACGATCGTCGTTGTCGTCGTCGTTAGCGCGAAAAAAAATCTCGCTTCGTTAAATGGGGTGAACTAGGGGGGTTTGGGAACCATCGACTCGCTCGGACGTCGAGTATCGTCTGTCGATCGAGCGAATGGGCGCAACGAGAGACGATAAAAACTGCTAAAGTAGAGAAAAGTCGAGTGAAGATGAGAGCGAGAGAGAGATAGACAGACAGATAGATAGATAGATAGATAGATAGAAAGATAGATAGATAGATAGTTAGATAGAGAGAGTGAGAGAGTGACGGTGAATTTAGGTGAGCGTGGTTGGACGGGCGAATGGAATAAAGAAAAAAAAGAAGAAGAGAAATGAAAACGAGCTGAGTGACAAGTCGTGAAAATAGAGGATCGAGAAAGAAGCCCGTTACGGACGTTGTAATGCGCAGAATTGTTATGCGACTGGCTAAGATAGAAAGAAAAGTGGGGGGTAGGGTGGGCGGGCGGGGCTGTGGAGAAAAGAATGTAAAAGAATACGAAAAAACGAACGAAAGGTGAGCGAACAAGTTCAACTATGGTTACGACATTGCGTTAAGAGGGGTTGGTGTCGAGGCGAGATCGAGAGAATGAGCAACTCGACGAGTACGATCGGAGGAGGTTATTTTGTTCACCTCGTTGGCAACGAGTCAACCGCGGGCTTTCAATCGTATCTCGAAAAGGAAATGCTATTCGTTGGACGAATTCGTTGAACTCGGTACACATCTACCGTCTTGCCTCGAGTCTCTTATCTATGTACTCCCTAAGTCCGCCGAACGAAGGTATTAGGGTACTGACTGGATGTTACTAGTGTGACTCCTAGCTGTATTTGCCTGTTACTGCCGATCTCATCTACAGTCATGACAATCATCCTAAGTAGTAGATAGTAGTAGATGGTAGTGGTAGATTAGTAGGTCCTAGCAGGTAACATTGCAGAGCCGTAGTCTCGCACAGTAGGTAGTAGTGGTAGTAATAGTAGCAGTAGTGGTAGTAGTAGTAGCGGTGGTAGTAGTACAGTAGGTAAAAAGTAGGTAGTAGTGATACTGGTAACGGACAAGTCCCAGCGGCAAGTTGCAGCGCATATTAATTGCGGCTCGTTCGATCGATCAACGACGAACCAGACGACAGTGTCGATCGGCTCGTTTGACCGATCGACGGGTTGTTCGGCCGGTTATTGTTACTTTTTGTTAAGGTCTTTCAGACGCTCACAGAATCACATACGTGTTATGACAATACCGTCGGCGAGATCTTTAGATTCGTGGTCTCGGGAGCAACCGTTGGTCTCGGGTACGTAGTAGTAGTAGTGGTAGTAGGTAGTAGTAGTGATGGTAGTAGCAGTAATAAGTAGTAGCAGTAGTAGTACTTGGTTGGTATTAATTATTTTTTTTTTTGTTGTTTTTTTTTCAGTGTGGCTAGCGGAGGTTAGGCTTACTGTTCCGCCTCTCTATGATAAATACGCTCTCGTAATCTCGATTATCGAGGTGGAGCGCGTGATGGTCACGATCACGGTTCGGGGGGGCCTGCTCGTGGACCGGCTCCGAGGTGGCAGTGGCGGGGGTGGTTACTTGCGTAGGAAGTGGTGGTTGATGAAGAGGTTGTGGTGGTGGTGGTGGTAGTTGCGGATTCAACGGGCTGCAACGGGTCAGCGTCGAGACTGACTCGCCGCACGCGTTTAGATTTGTCGACCTACAGAAAACACAGAGAGAGAGGAGGACAAGAGACGCCCACGTTTTTCTTTTTCTTTCTTTTGGTTATCTAGTTTTCTTTCATTCATTATTACTTTTTTTTTTTTGGTATATTTTTTTTTCGTCATTTCTCTAAACTCTTCTTTCGTCTATATATTTATTTCTATGTACGTATATATTTATATATATATGTATTCTTTAACTTTTATCGCTTCCATTGTTAAACACGCCTCGACACGCGTTCCATTCTTCGCGACGGTTCCTCTCCGTTTTCTATCGCGATTGCCGTACGAGAAACGGCACCGGGGGCGGAGAGGCAGCGGGAGAGAAAGAAGACCGACGGAGGCGTCTTTGTCCCGGAGCGACGCTCGGTTCGACTCTTTTCTTATTTCAGCCTTTTTTATTTCCTTTTTCCAAACGCCCCCACCCCTCCCGGTCAAGCGTCAAGATTTTCGCTCCTCCCCGTCTCAAAGATCGTTTCCTCCAATGGTCCCTTTCTCTCCGAAGCTTCTCGATCCCTCTTTGCTGGAAATTGTCTAGCTCGCGGTTGGCTCTCTTCTGATCCTTGCTCTGACCGCGATCCTCGAGCGTCGTTCGTCGAGGTTCGATATTCCAGCTCCGTATTCGTCGTCCGCGCACGCTTCTCTGGCTCGTGAAATATTTTCTTTTCTCTTCTTCTTCTTCTTCTTCTTCGTCTTCTTCTCCGCAAAAAGCAAAACAAAAAAAATGGAAAAACGAACGACGGTTTCGCGAGTGCGTCGGAGAAACGTGCGCCGCGACGACGAATCCGGGCCCCGCGAGTGAAAAAATCTTGGCAGTGGCTGAACCGTCCAGCCCGTTCTGGATATATACGTGTAGGTATAAACGTGCATTATCGGCTCGTTTCGTGAAAACCCCTCCGGGTGAAACGCGCGACAAGTATATATATATATATATATATATATATATATATATATATATATATATATGTATATATACACCCGTATACATGTTTGCGCGAGGGTTGTGCATCTCGGGGAAAAAAGAACGGGGCTTATCGCGAGGGTGGCGATAGGTTGTTCGTAGGGAGGGCCAATTTCAACGGAACGGGAGCGGGGAGGGGAAAACGTTTTGGCAATCGCTCGGGGACGCTCGGCTTTTCTTATTTCCAGGGACAATAAAATTTGTATCGATCGTGGGGGGACGCGAGGACACGAAAACCCGGCACGAAACGCGCACCGATCGAGAATTCGCGTGCAACCGAGGGAGACCCGCCCGAGCGGAATCTCTTAAGGGGTTGCGGCCATCTTCCAGGTATTTTTACGAATTTCTCGCGACGAGTATTTTTTTTTCTTCCCGAGCGTGAACGTTATCACGAACTTCGAAATCAAATTTGCGAGTTACACCAACGTGCAGAAACCTGACGTTCCTTTTCACGAAACGTTAGCGAGTCTTAAGTCGAATTTTTCTTTGTCCAACGTTAGTACGTCACAAATGTTATTTTCGTTACGAAACGAATGTTTTACGAATAGAATCGACCAAAATTGTTACACTCCAGGTAAATGAAAATCGACGTAAATTATTGCACTCGTTACTGCTTGGGAAAGAAAATTAACATTGACGATATTACGGAAATGCAACAGTAGGTGACACATCGGTACCTAGTAACGTCCCTAGATGCATAGCAGTAGTGCAATTGTACGCGATCGAAGATCGAACAAATACGTTTTCCCATTCGGACGAGCCGCCTTGTAGAGAGGGAGAGTAACGATTGTACCCGTGGAATTTCATCTGGTCGGAACGATTCGAATTAATTTCGATTAATCGCGAGACAATATATTCACATAGGTGGCGTTAGAGGGGGGACTCGCTCGCAAATCCATACATCTCGCGTACGCGGCGCGGCCGGTTTAATACCGTCGTCGGCGTAAATATGAAACGGGCATTAATTACGTTAATACAAACATTTATGGCCGCGGGACGGGCAAGCTGGTGTCCGACGATGGAAATTCGCGGGCCGCCGTAATAATAACGCGATTAACCGAACATCGAGTAGTCCTTCCCGTTCGATTTCGAACCGTAAACGCGACAATGGCGCGGCCACGGTGCACGGATGCGTCTTTCGATGGTAGAGGGGGGATTTGTAGGGGTTTACCCTCGCGATAAGCCCAGCCGGGAACTCGAATCCGGGGTTATGATTCGACGTGTCGGCGATCACGAGCGAAATGTTCGATAAAATAACGTATAAACTCGAGAAGGGTCGGGCGAGAGGTGGTTAGAGGAGGTTAGGGGATGGAGAAACGGCGTCGGTGAAAATGAAGGACGGTGATTGAATTATTCGCAAAAATTTCCCACGGCGTTGTACGACGAGGGGAGGGGGGTGACTGGCCGGGGCGGGGGTGAACGAACGAAAACAAAAACATGGGGTTGTGACGGAGTGGGGGTCGGGGAAGGTGCGGACGGGCGAAAACAAAGAGAAAGGTAGGATGGAAACGGGCGTCGAACGACAAACGAAATGGCTCGTCGCGGGAAACAAAGGCGACATACGATCCAGAATAGGCATCACTGCAGTCGTATTGTGGACTTTTGGATGCCACGATGGAAATCATAATAGTCGGCTGAGTACACCCGCTACTACACGTGCAGTCCGCTTGGCGTGATTTCAAAAGCTGAACACCTCGGTGTTATCGAGGGCTGATATTTTATTTAGTTATTTATCATTACTTTTTTTTTTTTTTTGTCGTTCCGTTCGTTTTAATTTTTTTTTTTTTTTTATTATACGTACGGTTCGTCGGGAAAATGCGATGACGTCGGCGAGCGTGCTCCCTCACGACCGTTTTCTCTTTCTCGACTATAGCGTTTTTTATTTCTCCCGTTCTTATCGTTCGGTTGACTCTGTTCTCTCTGTTTCTATTTTTTTTTTTTTTTTTCTCTTCCCGCTTGCGTCGACGGACGCTACACGCTAACGCGACGGGAAGACGAGCGCGAGGTTCGAGCGGATCCGCGCTCGGTCTGGTCACTGGGAGATTTCGATTTCTATCGCGGTGTATCGATTATCCTTGAGAGCCTGCCATCATCCCCCAATCGTGGAGCTGTGTTCCCGAAAGATGCTCTATTCGCGTAACCGTTTTACCAATCGATGGACACGCTCTCATCGGGACCCTGGCGTGCTCTATCTCAAGAAATTAACACACGTGTTGCATTTACGCCCACAACCCTTTCGGACCTGAAATTTAAACGCTCCGCGCATTGGACGAGTTGCAAATTATAAATTTATAGCCACGAGAAAATTTATAAACGCGTCTCATCTGACCATCTTATATATCTCGTAGAAAAATGATATTCCACGCGATTGCATTATTCGTTCGAAAGTGGCAAATATTACGAACTACAATATGCAGCAAACACTCTACTGTCGTTACATTGTTTCTACTCAACACCACGCAAACTTACCACGATGTTGAAATATATATTGGATTGTTCTAAGTAACTTCGTTCTCCAAAACGGAGAATACATAATTTAATAAAGTGTTTACACACTCTAAAAGAACAACCGTGTTTCATTTTCACCGAAAGAAACGAATTCCGAACAACCAAACAGTTACATCGAGAAAGGATACCAATGACCGTGAAATTTCGAAAATGTGACCGAATTTCGTATCGTAATATTGCTCCTTTGCCGAACAGATACATCCGATATATTTTCCCGTCGTTGGAATCGAACCAGAGGCACAAAATTCTCAAATTACCTTCCGTAGATTACCCGTGTATTATACTTGGAAAGTGTTCTCGGTTAAGGGGACTGGAACGTCTGAGCAAGCACGATCCGAGTGGATGGTCTGACCAAGCACGATCCGCTACCCCTTCGACCCTGAGCGTGTCGTGTCCGAAAGGGTCGGTTGTAAAAGAGTGGTACGTTTGCTCGCGAAAGCGAGGAAATTTTGTATCTCTCCGCAAGCAGGCTCCTAGATTGATACGTGTTACTTAAAAAGGTCGAAGATCGCGGCTCGAAACGCGGACCAGGCCGAGCGCGAAGTTATCGCTCAGATCGTTCGCCGGTACCCTCGGAACTCGCAACATTGTGCACGCGCGGAGACGGACGCGACCAATAAGCGGCGTGGGGGTTCGTTTTTGTTCCACGAACATCGAAACGGATCGTTCTCCAACCTCGTCCAAAATACCTCTGCTGCTGCGGTTTAGTCTGCCGTTTTGCGTTCGCTACGCGACACAAAACAATTTTTTTTTCTTTTTTTTTTCTACGCGTTGCTCTCGCGTTGTGTCATTCACGGCGCAAGATCAAAAGAGATCTTCTGTCTCGTTTCAATATCTTTTTAGGTGTTTTTTTTTTGTTCTCGTACGCGTATCCTCGCTTCGTTCGTCCTTTACTCTTCTACTATAGTTTCTCGATCGAAATCGACCGCTGTTCGCCCCGGATGAAACGAGTGAACCGAAGAGCCAGCGGGGAGAGAGCCGCGCGGACTCACGCCCGCGTCCTCTCCTCGTCTCTTGGTCGCGTTACGCGCGTTTCGTTCGAAGATTAGTAACGATTGGTAAACGGTATCGTTCGTTCCATAAACCGTATACTTACGACGTTACCACGACGGTACAAAGGATCACGTACGGTGGCATCGTCTCGATCGGCGGCCGGGGTTCCTTCGTTAGACCCGAGACAGTTAGGCAGGGCGCTACGTGGTAGATGGATCATCGAACGAACGATACTCGCCGATCATCGTGTGAACAATACTTATACGCTCGTATCGATATACCGTGACAATAGAAATGTACGAACAACTCGAGAATAGTATAGATACGACGAATCTTTTTGTCAGCTATTGATTACTCGTGAGAGGTATCGTAAATGCTTGCGGTGCTTCGGTCGCCTAATGCTCGTAAGAGGGGGTGGAGTGGACTTAATTGCTAGCTCTGGCTAAACCTAAGTGATGTACTTGTATCTCTTCGAGGTCGCATCTGCCCCTTACGCGCTCTCCAATAACGTTTCTGTATTTTTTTCGACGAGAAATAAAAATATTTGAAACCAAAAAAAGAAAAGAGAGAAAAATACGTATCGAAACGTCTCGCGTGGCGCAGCTGCGACCTCCTCGGTCTACGTCCTCGATTCTTTTTTTTTATTATTAATCTTCGACGGATCCCCGTTAGGTGGATCAACAAAATTAGGCGATTCGAAACCTGTATGAGGTATACGAGCCAGCCGGGAGATTGACACTCACTTTTTCAAAGGCACTGTTCCCTGGGGCCCCTGCCCTGCGCCGTTCCTGGCCTCGGTGACCCGGCAGGCCACCATACTATACGCTGAAAGCAGTTCTACAATGTTACAAAATTGTGTTAACTGGTTATTCGTACACGTTCACAGGTGCTCGCACGGCAACTGCGTTATCGGGACGTCGTCGCCTTCCTGTACTTTCTTTCGAATTGAAAACAAATAACCGACCACTCGAGGGGAACACCGGCTCTCCGACGTTAACAATCGTACACTCTGCGAACAATCCCGATGAATACCACGCGAGCCTCTCCCTCGTAATCGGAGAAATTCGCTCCTCGTCGTGCGACCGGAGAACTCGCTATAGCGCGTCGCGCGATCCCTCGTATATTCTACACGCGGCGCAATATTTCTACGAGAATTGACAAAAATATTGTTCAAAGTACGCACTTTTAACACACGTGCGAAACATTTGTATCGGACGGAAAAGATTCCCAAACATCTACATTCTGTTCCCCATCCGGTAAGATGGTGTTCCAAAGCTTGGTAAAGAATTAGTCGCATTTTTTGAACGTAACGCGATAATTAAATTAAATTTTATACGCGATGAATAATCGAAACAACGATAGAAAACAACGAAATTTCTCTCGTTCTCCGAATGTACCGCGGGAATATTCAAATAACCGATACGCGAGAAATGAATCGAGTCGCTTTCTGGAAATGTTTCTCTATGGAAAAATATGTTTTTTTTTTGTAATTGTCAGCTCGATCGAAAGCAACGGAAGACGTCGACGCGGCCGAGAGCCCAGGTGCTGGCCAGACTCGAAGAAATTAGCGACGAACGGACGCTTCACGGCGATTCCAGCGCAGCTCCTACCTTTCTCCTGTTTTCGTCTCTTCCGCTTATTGCATATCTTCACCGCGCATATGCTGAGGATGATCGCGACGATGAAGAACAGTATACCACCGACGACGCCCGCGGTGATCGCCTTGTGCTTCACGCGTGCAGGCACCGGGAATTTCACCTGCTCGCTGGCACCGTAATTCGTCGCCGAGTTGGCGAACACTTGGAAATAGTAGGTCCTACCGCCGACCAGATTCTTCACTGTACTCGTCGCGTGACGTCACATGAAACAGAGAATCGTGAAACGGTCGCTTCGTTTAACATCCAATCGCTCGTCAACCAAACACCGCTCCGTCTATTCAACAATCGCGCGAATTATAACGTTCGAACGAAGAGGTTGAAACTCAACGCGCTCGCAGTTCAACCACCGGTACCACGTTGGGTGTAGTTGCGAGACGACTGTACGATTCAATTGGAATCTTATCCAAAGGTGACAAATATTAAGTGAATTGTAACGCGTAACTTTTGGAAAAAATGGCGGAGTGTCCTCGCGATTAGATTCTCCGCGAGTTCGACCGAAGAGGCTCAACGCGTTCGCCAGTTCAACCACCGGTACCACGTTTGGCGTAGTTGCGAGACGACTGTACGATTCAATTGGAATCTTATCCAAATATGACAAATATTAAGTGAATCGTAACGCGCAATTTTTGGAAAAAATGGCGGAGTGTCCTCGTGATAAGATTCTCCGCGAGTTCGACCGAAGAGGCTCAACGCGTTCGCCAGTTCAACCACCGGTACCACGTCCGGTGTAGTTGCGAGACGACTGTACGATTCAATTGGAATCTTATCCAAATGTGACAAATATTAAGTGAATCGTAACGCGTAACTTTTGGAAAAGATGGCGGAGTGTCCTCGCGATTAGATTCTCCGTATGTTCGATCCTAGAGGAGAGTTAGAAGCACGGACTGCGATCGAAGTTAATTTTTATCGCCCCGATAAGATTCCCTGCGTGTTTGATCGCGGAAGAGAGAAACGCAGACTGTCGTCAAAGTTCGTTTACTTATATTTTCTCTTGCAATGTCGCGAGATTTTTGGAACACGATTCACCGGGTTTTCGCAACACGGGAAATTTGGAATATATCGCGAAACAATTAAACGGATTAAAGCGATCGTTACCTTGGCGCGAGGCTGACATCGAACGCGCGTCTATAGCCCTATTAGGTAACACAAGTAGATCGAAATTGGTAATGTATGCTAATTACTAAAGCTCGGTTAAAAGCAGAGGGTATTCTAAGGTGGTGGTATTCGCGTTTACGGAGGTGGTCTGCGAACGTGTTAATTACCTTGAATATTTAATTTGTTTACGTTGGGGATACGTGTATTAATAAAGAAAATTTGCGAAACGAGAATACGTTATTTATACATTCCACTCCTTGGAATGTGATTCGTATCGAAATTTTACATATATTTTTCATTTTTCGCTATACAGACCGTTACACGCGAGTGTTACCATATCGTGTACAGTTCTCGAAGTGTGCATCGAATGAGAATCAACGCTTACCCAAATAGCTGGTTTCGTCGGGTCGGATTTGTCCCTTGTTGAGCGTTTTCCAGGGTCCGTCCGTTTTGTATTTGATGGTGTAGTACTTGATGAGGTGTTCGAACTTCAGGGGAGCTTGCCAGGTGATCAGGAACCCGTTGCTGATCTCCGTCACCGTGAGATTCCTCGGCGGACCTGGCTTCGGGCCTGACAATTTAAAACGAATTAGCATCGTTCATCGGAGGCGAGCGTTTATCGAGACGGTCGGACCGGATAAGATTTACAACGCGAAGTAAAAATAATTTTATCCCTTAGACCCTAAAGAATTCCTCCCCCAACCCTCTGTCGCCTAATGTCTCGCTGAGAACTCGACGTACAAAATTTCCTTAAAATTCATTGGAACGAACCGATGCAAAAGATACCAAACAAATAATACTTTGGACGATCCATTGAATCCACGATCGATGCAAGAAATTTCTACGACGAGCGAAACCTTGAGAAATATAATTCTTGATACTTCGAACGTTTCGTGGAAGCAACCGACGCAAAAAAAAAAAAAGAAAAAATATATTACAAGAAACTACCGTAGAGCGAAAGAAACCTCGCGGAACGCGAAATAAATATCGAGGGAAAATTGTTGCGACTAGGTACTCCCATTGTACTATTCATCGCATCGGCCATTTATCGCGTTGAATTTCTATTCGTGAAATGGCCGAAAACAAAGGCACGAAAGAAATTGTTCGCGTCGAGTATTAATTACTCGGAGAAGAAAGAATAATTCGCGGCGATAGAGGGTGAACGCTACCCCAAACGAGACGTGGTATTGCGCCGGGGGTGGTTTCGAGTATCCTCGATTTTACAACGACCATCGCTTTTCTCTGTTTCGCGAGCACTTGGAGCGGAGCGGTTTGCATAGGCGCTGCACGTACCAACGCGCGATTCTACGGTTACGGGGCGAAGCATCGTCGCTCGGAATTGGGATTACGGGCGCTAATAAGGCTAACGAATGTATGCCGGAAGTAATTAGGTCGTAACATTATATATGCGAGCGGTGACGAAAGAAGCTGACCTCACGCGTCTCCGATTCCATCAAGACGTTGCATCAATATCGTTCCACGGTAGGTTGTCATCGCGACGATAAGCGCGTGGATAACGTTACCGTTTACCGTGATTTCTCCTACGTAGTTTCGTTCGACTTCCATTTTTCCCGACCATTTTTCCATATCCTCGATGTTCGATCGAATTACGGAAACGAGAGATAGAAAAGAATTCAAAGAAACAACGACAGACATTCGATCGCGAAGAACCCCTTTGAACGTTCACGCTGCTGTTCTTCTCGTGAAGTTACCTTTTTCGAGCGAATTGCAACGGTAACTCGGAAACATTCCTGTTGATTTTCACAAATATTCCTCTGAATGTTTTCCATACTCGAGAGAAACATGCGCTAACAAAGAATTTTTATGGACAATAATCCTTTCCATTTAACGTTCTCTCCTCGTTGGAAGGATAGTAGTGTGTTATTGAATACCGATATTCTGTGTTTCGTTTTTTTATTACGACCAACGAAGTTAATCTTCGATTAAAAACAAATTAATCGTCGAACGTGTAATACGTTTCAAAGGTTCTGAACGGAATTGAAGAGAATCAGTTTACCAGATGTAGTAGATATTGGCTGGGAAGAATGAAAATTGACGATAACGCGTGGGAGTGGAACAGAAAGATGTCGCAGAGACGGTCCGTCCGCAACTGGAGGGCAAACGAGTGTTTCTGTTCCCACTATGGTTCACCAGTTCCCCCACCACTGCACGCGTCGTTGTTATTGGACGTTGTCGACCTTGCTCATCGTTCTCCACCAATAGCGAAGCGCGCGCGATGCTAGGGGAACCGAACTGCGTACCAGAGTGGGATGCAAGCATGCATTTGCTTTTTTGTCACGGACAGACAGTACCTAATAACACATGCGTAGATGAATAATAAATATAAAACAGTTCTGCAGTCGTAGGTGTCTTAAGGCTAAAACGAAACAAAACATCAACGATATTTATCCGTATACAGTAGTCTCTCGATTGACTTGCGAGTTTGAACTATTTGTTAACTTGCTTCATGTTCCTAAATCGAGAGTCTTAACCTGTCAGAGTATATTGTTATTAAATTACGTTAGTAAATTCCATCGTCGTCATTTTCCTATTCATACTTCCACGTAAAATTCAGCTCGATGAATATTCGTGAGATGTTTCATTTAAATGTACATTAGACAAGACACGTGCTATACTCTAAAAATAGTGGCTATAGCGTTAATCCGTGTATTCACACTTATCGAATACCTTAAAGAAAAAGCCCCCGATTTTCCAACCGATCTACTACCCCTATTACCTCGGCTGATCTAGAAACTACTGCTACAACCACAAGATAGAACTTCTTTGAACGTCTCGATACTTCTAACCTTCTAACCATAATTAGCCACCCCGTGGAACATCGTGGGTACACCTTATCGAACGTCTCCATCCGAGAACGCACCCAAACACGGAAACTCGTCAGCGTGGTTAATTGAAAGTGTCCAAAAAAGAAAAAAAAAAAGCGAACACACGAGACAGAGACACGTGCAACGAACGAAAAGCGACAGGCAGGACGAGAAGCCGTTGTTCCCCGTCACGATGAAATTCCCCGGGCATTATTCGCGATTATTTGCCAACGTTAAACAATACCGGGTTTCGGTGATAGCGGAGGGGAGGGGTTGGGGGGCGCAGAACGCGATAAATTTTCGCGATGGAAAAACACGGCTCGTCGACCAAGCGGAGGGGGTTTCAGGTCGATATTTCTGCGATCGTTTCTGCGGTATTTACAATGTCCGTATTTGTCAACCTCATTTCCGCGGACGTTGCACGCCGCGGCGAATAAATCGTCGACCGCTCGCCGCGTACGGTCTGGCGACGCGTGCATTAGGAAACGCGAAAACTGGGGGTTCGGTGATGGCGGTGACGGTTACGGTGATGATGGTGCTGGTAGTGGTGGTGGTGGTGGTGGTGGTGGTGATGGTGATGGTGATGGTGATGGTGGTAGTGGAAAATGCAGGAGAACGCGCGTCCCTTTCAGCGGGCGCGGGCGTAAAAATATAAATGGGTTCTCGATGGAGGGCGCCGCGGCACCTGGGAATAACGCGAATAACCGAAACGCGGTTATTGTATTCGCCCCGAAAAGCTTTTTACCCCCCCTAGCTCCACCCCTGCGCCCCCTCCGTGGCCCGGTGCAACGCAACGGGGCCACGAGTGGTTGCAATTAATTCGCGCCGGGGCTAGCGGAAATTTTTCCCCGCCACCGGCCGGAAGCTCCGTTTTTGTCCTCGCGTTCTCGTTTCTCTCTCGGTCCGACGTGGAACAGGACGGTGGGGGAGCAGGGGGCCGAAACTCGCGTCGAGATAATTTCGAACCGAAGGGGAGGAGGGCCGCTACGAAATATCCATAATTATTCGTCCCGACATCGAGGAATATTTAATCGCGGCGAACGTCGATCCGTGTGCGCGGCACACACGCTCGTCCCCGTCGTCCCGCGTTCCACTTTAACGAACCGAATCCGTGAATCTACACCCCCCACCCCACACCCACGTCTCCCTAACCCGCCATTTGCGCGTATTACCCCCGGGAGGGTAAATTTCAAAACCGCGCGGAAACGGAGCATCCCCCGACCGAACCCCACCTACCCCCTTTGTGCGGAGCGAGTTCGAAGCGAGAGAAATCGGCAGAATTTGCTTGTAAGCGGGCTCGCTCTCCGAGAGACTTCCGTGGAGGGACATACGTGTCTCGAAATACCGAAGCTGACGGTTCACCGTTAGCGATCTTTGCGGAAAAACGAACGATCGAGGAGATGAAGAATGCTCGGATACGAGTAAACTGAGATCCGAGTAACGATTTACCAACGAACAAAATATTTCGTGTCTATTTTTCAGTCTTCTTTTCGCAACGAGGATGACTCGAGTTCGCACAGTTAAAGGGGTTACCGAAAAATATTTACCGACTACCGAAACGCAATTTATAGACCCAAAGACGGGGAACGCGACACAGGGGCATTCTTTGCGGTCGGCTGGTGGTAAATAGTACTTCGCCCAAGGGGGTGGCGCGGAATGGGGTTGAATTTTTCCATCGGACAGGGGGGATGGTGGGGGACAAAAGAATTTCCCCGGTACAGGGACAGAGGGGAACGAACTACGGTTTCGAAAACTTCCGGTGCTCGCACGGTGACAATGGAGTCGTTCTAAAAAAAAAAAAAAAAAGTCTACCCGGCAGAAACAACACCGACAAACAGCGGGGAAAACCAATCGTGCAACGTGAAAAGCCAACCTCGCGCGCGCTCCTCGCTAACGAGATTCGGTGTTTCGCGCTAGACTGATTTTTCCGCGAAACAGAAGGAACGCTGCTCGCTCGTTGATTTCGCGAATCACAGATGGAGCCGTCCGAAAAATACTATCGTTCTCCACGGGGCGGTGGGGGCCGGTTTTGTGAATATTTTCGTTCACTTTGTTAGTCGCTCGCTCCATCGATACGCGTTCCGTGAACCCCGGAATGTTCAACGACTCATCCCCGGTACAGGAAGGGAGCTTAAACACGGGCACAAAAGAGGGACGATCGCGACCTTTCCTCTTCACCGTGCTTCACGGCTGCAATATTGCAACGTTCGATCGTGGCCGCGTATATACTCGACTAAGAAATCGTCGGAGGTAAACCTCCGTCACAAAGGAGGGGTTGGTTAAATTAAATCTTCCATTGAACGCCAGATCTGAAAAGACGGAGAGGTTGCAATGAAAAAGGAATTACAATAACCCTGGCCGAACAACGTCGAGAGCGTGGAAACGGAAAGACGGTAGGCCGAGAAATAAAAAAATACGCTGAATTGTACGTGGAATGATACCAGGATCGTTGTAACCCGAGATGTTTGAATAAAAAAGGTATTACGATGCCCCGTTACGGAGAACGTCCAGTGAACGGAAACGGAAAGAGAGAGGGTTAGAAATAAAAATTTTGCGAAATAAAAATACCTTTCGGACGGATGATCGGTGGATACGCTGGATTGCCCGTGGAATCGGTCGGTAATACGAGAGTGTTATAATCTAAGATGTCTGAAACGAGAGAAAACAAAACAAACGGTATGACGTGAGAAATCAGGGGTGAGAGTGGAAGCTGCGGGGACAAGAGAAGTCGGTGGTGGTGGTGGTGGTGGTCGTCGTCGTCGTAGTCGTCGGTATCCGGTAATAACGGGTCGTCGACGAAGAACCGGGGAACCGGGAGAGATCCTCGCGAATCCGATCCACCGGAATTCTCGTTAAGCTGGCTGTAATCGCGTTACTCGAGGCAGGCTAACGAGTTTCGAGACCGTTGATGCGTGGACAGCGCGGTACGACGGACGGGGAAGGAAAAAGGCAGAGATTGAAGCGCGGGGTGAAGAAAGGTAGCCGTAACATGTGTACGCGGTAAAGCAGACGAGGACGGTACGCCGGGAGGGAATCTCACCGCCAGGGAAAAGGAACTCGGAATTATTAACCGGGAATCCCCACCCTTTGACTCCGGTTATTAATATGGAAATGTTTGAAAAAACGCGGACCGAAACGAGGACCGAATCTCTCCGACTGCTCGCTGACGAGCTGGGGATGAAAATCTGTGCTTGAAATCGTGGCAGCGTGTGTAGAAAAATGGGAGGCAATGAACCGACCACGGATCCGAGGGAAGGAAATAAAAGCGGAAACAGAATGAACGGCTCGATGGGTTTTCCGATACGATAAGTCGCGACGGAAGTCTTCTTCGTTCCCTCTCCTCCGCTTGTCTCTTACTCCCGGGGGCCACTCTGGCTCATCGGTATCGTTCCTCTCGGTGTTTCCCTCTGTTTCTACCACGAGCGGCCCCCTCCACACCCCACGCACCCCCACCCTCCTCCAGGAGGGAGTCGCGGGGCGTAACTTTGGAATTCTCGCGCGGAATCGGTATTTTCAGGGAGTGCTTCTTCCTCGAGAACAGGGGAGAGACGCTCCTTCCGCGCGAGACGTCTTTACGAAATCGTTCAACCGAGATTCTTTGTCAACGAAACGAGCCAGCTTTTAGGGGGAGTCCTCCCCTCTCCTTTCTCGCGGACGGTTTTATGGTCGATCGCGCTCGAATACCGTTGAATCGTCCCTTTGATTCCTACGGCTTTGTATACCCCTCTTTCGGCGTCTGGTTGTTTCGCGGATCGACTACCCCGTACCACGATCCCCGCCGAGTTTACGAAACAAAGTTAACCACCGCGTTCGATTAATCGGTATCCGCGACGGTATCGAGGATTCGACGATTCTTACCGCTTTGATCCGTGGCTGCTGCTTGACCGGCGCTCGATGACGGAGTCGCTGAGTGTGTCAGTGCCACGTCTTCGGCGAAGCGATGGAAACAAGAAAGGAGAGAAGTTTTGCACAGAGGGAGATTCGGTTAGTCGATTGTTAATACGATTTTGGGCTGTTAGTGGCGCGATTAGCGACAGGTGGTTTTTAGCGGCGGTGCTCTATCCGGGAGGACGCGGGATTTTAGTCGTTGTCGTTAACGTGCGAAACAATCTAGGGGACTCGAATCGGTTTCGAAGGGGAACGCTCGGTTTCTGGAAACCGACGAGAACGTACCCCGGTTGGCGAAACCGGATTCGAGGCGACAATTTCGCGACACCGCAGCCTCGTTCCGGTTACACAAAAAATAAGGAGTAAAGAAGTGGTCGTTACCAAGCGTCCTGACGGTAATGGTTTTGCTCAGCATCCCATCGCCCAAGGCATTCTTCCCGATTACTTGGAACTCGTACAGCGTACCTGGCCTCAGTCTGTTGATCGTCACCGTGGTGCTGCCCGAAGGGGTCACTGGAATCAGATCCCACTCCGACGTACCCGATTCCCTGTGCCTGCGGGGAACGAAACGAACGTCTTTTATTACTTCCGAGACCACTTTGGTGCAGGTGGTGCAACTACGAGGGCGTCGATCCTACGACTATGGCTGTCGAGATATCTGGAGGCATTCCAGCCACGCTGCGTTAGTCAGGGGTTAATTATTTCATTCGCTTTGATACACGTGGCATAAATCTTGCTCCTAACGCTGGATCGGTTGAGGGCATTAGGTGTTTCTTTCGATTTACTTTCACACAAATAATATACGGCAAATATTCGATAAACTACCAATTCTGCGATTAAAGCTTCGATAAGTAAATTTGCAAACATTCTAAGTACATTGGATCAATCGGGGACAGAAATTGTTTCCGTTGGTTCACGTTGATGTAAAAGATACGCGTTACAAATGCTAGACGAGTCCTACGACTATGGTTCCAGCGAATCTGCAGCACTCTAGACGCACAGGTTCTGGGATCGCGAGTACTCGTTTCGATTCACTTTGGCGTACACGGTACGTCGTAAAAATGACAAACGAGACGCTAATCTTGTAATTATGCATCCTCTGGTCGGACTTGCGCGTGTCTGTGCACTTTGGATCACCCATGGGTAGCAATCCCCCTGTGAGAGGAATCTTAATTAAGCATTCCCCGAGGCTAGCGCTCACCAAATAGTGTAGTCTTGCTTGTAGTCGGGCCCACCGGAATACCCAGGCAACCAAGTCAACGTGACCGAGAACTCGGTCGCAGTTCCTGTGACGTTGTACGGGGCGTGGGGTTGAGTGCCCTCGACGATCAGCTGAGTGGAGGCCGATATGGTAGCCACCTCGTTGGACGCGACGCATTGGTAGAAGCCAAAGTCCGAGCGTCGCAGGCTCTCGATCGTTAAATTCCCGCCGAGGATCTTCGCCCGATTGCGCTGTATGGACACGCCGTTCCTCTGCGCAATTGAAATCACGATACAAACGCGAGTCGAACGAAGACGCGCCAGTTTAGCCAAACGAGAGTTGGTAAACTTCTTCGCCGTAAGGTTCCATCCATCGACATCTTCCAGCGGAAAAAGTTCCACATTGACGAGAAGATTACAATATCGTATCGACTCAGACTTATCGTTGAAGAGTATCTTGCTAGAGATTCGTAAATAAATTTGAACAAGATACGATAAAATTCCTGGGAGCGATCTCTTACTGATAATTTACTTGGAATATCGGTAATCTTTTGTACCTAATCGAGAATTCAGAACCTACAGTCACGGTAAACCACCTCGAGGAAGTAAACGCGTTCTCGAGGATACAGTACACCCGGATAACCCCGACGCTAATAACCACGAAGTTGACGCGACGTAAAACTCGCGCGAGAAGATTATGTACACAGAGTGATTGCCTACAGACTGTGTACAGTAACCGGTGTCGTTTCACGAGACAATGGGATGAAAATAATTCCATACGTAATAACATCGCGACCTAATTCTATACGATACTCGATGTAACTACTCTGCGAGTGTTTCAGACAGTCGATGCCAATGAACCGAACCTCCTTTTTCCTTCTTTGTAGCAAGGTGATGACAATGACCATTAGACGCACAGTTCTTTTCGAAACTTGCGAACAAGATTGCAAAAATTGTCCTGGTTACTATGAACAACTATCGACCAGGAAATAAATTAAAATTCTTACTAATATCCGTGCGAAGAAAAATAAATTCTCCAATCGTACGCGTTCAAAGGTCAAGATCGAACTCTTTCTAACAGATTCTACGATTCGAATATCGTTGGATGGAATGACGTTGAGAATCGGTAACTTTCGAAACGAAGTCGACCGTACCCTGTGCCACTGTAGGGTTGGTTTCTGCGTGCCCTCTGCCTCCTGTGCGTCGCAGTGCATCTCGACGGTTTCCCCGACCTTCTTCTGATAGATTGGTTCCGGCTCGAGGGTGAACACAGGTGGATTCCGCACGAGGACCTCCATAGGCCCGGAACTGCCTTGCGTGCCCTGGGCGTTGTAAGGTGTGCACGTGTATCTGCCCTGATGGTTCTCGTTGACCCGTGTGAACAGCAGGGAGCCATTGTTCATGACTACGATATCTTTCGTCTGATAAGGCTCGAGCAACCGTTTGTCCTTCGTCCAGGTCACGTACTGGAGGGGAGGGTTCGCTTTTATGTAACACTGGACCACACCGGCCAATCGGAACGGTAGATACTGGACAGTGGGGGTGAACGTGACCTTCGCTGGATCTGAAATGTGAAACATCCCGGTGAACGTCTCGCGTTTGAAATTTTTCATTTCGCGTTACAACGTTGTGTATCGAGTCTCGCGTACAAAGAGTAGAAATTGTTTTAACGAACGTGGAACTCTGCGATACATTCATCTTCAATTAATATACATAACCATGAGAACGAATATATTCCATAGTTATCTTTCTGTACATTATGATCGCGCGTCGGGTTCAAACCGTAGGAAATAAATATTCGATGTATTAAAAAAAGGAGGCCGGTTCGTATCTCAAACCCTCGTTGAAAACGTTCAGGGCGATTTAACCGGCGGAATCACCGATACCGAAATAATTTCGGCAACGAGTCTCGGTGTATATAATCGACAACCTGTAATAACTCTCGTAGTCGTGTGGTTTATCGGAGCCGACTCGCTGGGTCAAACTCGACAGCTTTTGTTTGCCAAATAGCCGCTGTCCAGATCGATACGCAACTCGCGGGAACTCACATTCCACGTTGAGATAAGCGCTGGCGCTTTGCGGGTCACCGATACCGTTCGTTACTTCGCAAAGGTATTGGCCGGAGTCGTCCGCGCTCACGGGATTGATCACGAGACTCCCGTCGGTCTTGATGGACACCCTGGTGTCCAGGGCGGAGACCTCCGTGACCGGTGCACCCTCGCGGAACCAACGCACGGTCACGTTGCCCGGAAGAGCCTTCGCCTCGCAGGAGAACTGCACCTTCTCGCCCTCCAGCTTCGTCTGGTTCGTCGGCGGCACTGTGATCACTGCTCCGCCTGTTGACAAAGCGGGAAATTTCATTACTCGAGAACAGATACGGGGAATTGCGATTCCTTCGTCGATCGAAGGGGTGAGAATACACCGAACGAGAAAACTAAGGATGGACCTTCTAACTAGAGTTTCTTTCGACAGCTAGTGGACCACTGGCTGGAGTAGTCGAAATATTTTCAACGCTGACGTTTCGAGAGTAGACGCAGGGGAAATTATGATTTCTTTAAGAGAGAATGTAACCAGTTTGATATAGTTTTTTTCTTAATGAATGAGTAACCTTCGAAGGACCTTTAAGGACCTTTTACTGAACGCGACGATCTTGTATGAGTTTCCAAGGTCACCTCTGACTTTTCCCAATCCTATCGATACGTGAAAAGATGCTTGTTAGTCGGCTTATCGATAAGCTCATCCCGAATATATAGCACAGTGGAATCTCTGTCACCGAAGTAGGTGTCACGTGTTATGGAACATCTTGAACTTACGCGCTGATATCGAGTCGTGGGGTACAGTGACCGAACGAAGACCCAATTAGGGAAATATTGCTCCCGGAGTTTGAATTGTCGTTCGGTGGTGACGAAAAACGTTCACGAGGGAGAAAAAAAAAGGTAACGAAACAACGTTAAAACGCGGGCAGTCATCAAGCAGTGTCTATCGCGACAGCAGCCTGTCGACGTCAGTCGTCCCGGATATACGTCGGCCAACCAATATCCTGACCGAAACGATGGGCCCCCGTTCCCCAGAAGCTTTTAACTTCAGCCCCCACGCGGACGCGAAACGAGATTTCATCGTCCGGCGTGAAAACCGACTCGCGTAGACGACGTCGATAAATAAACAAACGGGAATCGAGATAGATATTCTCCATTTAGCGGGGAATGAATAGCGAACGGATCGATGCCGGGAACGTTCGGTATCTATCACTGGATCCAGGCTCCAGGGAGACCGATTACGAATTTAACACGTCCGATAAGTGTCTGAGCTCGGCTCTCGTGAAAGAGTAAAATATCAAAATTGTAAAACGGAATAAATCGATTTACGGCTCGAAACTGGACCACCTGGAGCTCTGTCGACGGACAGGTCGAAAATTTTGCAAACATTGTCTCGCGTGTGCAATAAAAAAAAAGAAAAAAGAAAAATGAAAACGAAAAGGAACATTCGAATCGTTCGCCGCGAAAGTCTTTCGTTTCGTTGAATTTTCGCACGCGGACCACCGGTAGGAGACGGTTTGAAGAAGTTTAAATCGGCTCGCAGGAGTTTGACGGAAAGAAAAGAACAGTGACGAGGGGGGGAGGTGAGGAGGAGGATGAGGAGGAGAAGGAAGGACTGCATTTGCAGCAGGACGCCTCCGCACTCGAGGCACCGTCTTTTACTCGGACGACTCTTCGCTTCCAAGTCTTCGTAAAAAGGATCAACAGGGTGCATTATATTCTCGTCGATATCCAAGAGGTCTACCCTCTCCTCTCAGCCTCCCTCTACCCTCTCCTGCTCAAAGAATTTTAAAACTTGCGGCTTTCGAGAGGGCACGCCGGAGACCGAGGGAACGAGTTCGTCGTCGCAGAGGCGAAGATCTTGACGTATAATGGGAGGGAATCGATCACGCCCGACAAAGGACTGGAACTTCTTCTCGGAATTCAGCAGTATTTTCTTCGATTCGATCTATCGTCGCTCGTAGGGAATTAAGGTGGCTCCCGTGTGTCCTTGGAAACAGTCGCCATCTTCCAGGAGTCTCTACGAAACGTTCACCCCTACGTTCGAACGATAACAACGTTCTTTCTTCGTCCCGGGGAATTGTTTTCGTTGTTGGAACGCTGAAATTTTGTCGCTGAACGAACTCGCGGGAACACGCTTTATCGATAACCGAGGCTGGTCGGATTTAGGTTCAAATATAAGGAAGAGTGATCAGAAACGAGTGTACGATTGAAAATTTTACAGTGCCTCGCAAAAATAAATTCTGACTGGCAATTATCAATATGCGAGGGTCGACTAAACGATTCTTGTTTTTTCTTACCGGTCGACGTGCAAATGTGGTTCTCGAGGAGAGCAATGAACGATAGAAAGAGAAAAGTCGATCGAGGTAGCTCCTGATCAAGAATCCGGGCAATAGAAACATCATTTACGCGAGACACCTCGGTTTGAAGTTCAAAAAGGTGGTAAAATCGTCGGAAGTAAGTAGAAATCGTTCCGTTGGTCGAATATTATCTATTCTCCTAGGAAGGAAGCTCGAACGGTCAAAACGATCCGCAGTTTGGTTTCGTTCCCCGGTTTGCTCGGTCGCGTCGCTCGTCCACGCTTCGAAACAATGGCGTAGCGCGGTTGAATGCGCGCGAATGTTCCCACGAGTCTGAAACCGCAGGCCGCGAGCGTCAAACGACAAACGCGAGCGTACCGTGGATTCCGCGACGCTGAAAACGCCAAGTTAACTTCGCGGACAAAGCAAGGATGGCCGTGCCGAGCCAATGAGATTCAACGGAATTCAGGCTGCGAGTTGGGCCGTGTTCGCGCGCGATCTCTGCAACGCGGAGAGGGGAGGGATCGAAGGGAGGGCGGGAGTGGGGGGATGGTCGGAGAATCGCGATGAATTCAGAAACGCAGACTCGGTAAATATTCACAAGCCGAATTAAAAAGTTTCGCACACCCGGTGTCCTTCGTTTGGGTCGCCCGGGAGCAATGAATTCGAATGTAACGGGTGTGCGTGTGGGTGCATGTGCATGTGCACGTGCATGTGCAATGTGGATTAAAATAATTCGCGAAATCGGTGAAATCGACCGTGAGCTTGTAAAGTTCGACAACTACGATATTTTCGAAACAATAATTGAAGTAATAGCCCTCGCCCCCACCTCCTATCTCCATCGGTACGAATTCGTAACGAGCTTTACGCGTTTAATATGCTTTCGACTGGAATTTCCACCCTCCTCACGGTAAATAAAGGTCTACGATGATAACGCGATTACGAGAATTAATGAACGGTATAAAAAACCGGTAAAATTTCTACGTAGCGCGGTCTATGTACACGGAAGAATGGATGCGACAGGAAATTCCGTATGTAGGACACGCGCACGATACCGGGGTATAATAAAATGTAAAAGCTCTTCATTTTGGTCAGCGGTAATGAAACTTCCATACCCAACTATTTGCGATAAATTTGTATTCATGGGAGGAAAATTCTCTCTCTTTCTCTCTCTTGTTCGCTCCCTCTGTGTGTACACGGTGCGTAATATCTTTCTACGAAATTCTCGGAAGGAAAGGAGAAGAGAAGAGGGGTAAAAATTCGAGCATCTTCGACGGTCGTTTCAGCGTGAAAACGTGTAGGTGAAGCGCGGGCGCGTTTAACGATTCGTTTTCGGCAATCTCTCAAAGAGGGAACGCGTCCCGCCACGATACACGCTCCAACGGACGGAAACGAGCGACTCGACGGGGATGAATTTCGGAGTAGGAAGCTCGGTAAATATTCAAAGAGCGGATTCAAAAGTTTCACGCCGAAGAGAGGAGCGAGTTCGGCACGGGCTCGGCCCGGTTCGAGGATCCTCCGCATTAGCGTGGTACTCCGTCGGCGGTGTTTTATACGCGGAGGATGAGAGCCCCGTCTACTTTGCACCCACGGTTCTCGCGACTGCAGTTTCGAGACTCGGCACGGGGACGCCAGTAGGGTTTATTAGTCCGAAACTTTCGCCAGACTTTCAGCCGCTCGTATAAATCTCGCATTCTCCACCACTTTGAAAACACGTTGCCAACGCGCGCCATGCCGAATTTTTCGAACGTTCCCGCTCCATGGAAAGCTACCCTACCTCCACGGTGGAAAAATACGCTCGTTCGAACGTCGAGCGATTTTCCTAACGATGGACCGGACGAGTAACGTACTCTTCCCGGGGTTGCTCGTTCGATGCGATTTTAACAGCTTCGGGGAATACGCAACGAGCACACTTTTAGAAAAATTGCTAGATCCGATCTCGAGTCGGAGAGAAACTTTATTCTTGATCGATTTCGAGGGTAGAGGATACGTTTTATCATACATGAAACTTACTGTCTTCCGATCGTACGTAATTAGGGTTCGTTGAATTCTTTGAGAAGTGACTAGGAGGGACCGAATATACCGAACTGTACCGTTTCGAAGATTTTTGTTTTTACTTTCGTCGAAGAAGATCTACAAATATATAATCTTTGTCAATGTTTCTCGATACGCGACATCTGAATTGCTAATTATATTTCGTATCGGTGATACACAACCGTAGTAACCGTTACTTGTGCGCGAACATCCTCCCGAATTTTTTCCACGAATAACGCGAATTCCCGGATAATTGGAAACACGAGCACCGCGAGCGAGCAACAACTTAAGAAACTCTCGCTCGGAGCGTCTATTTTTCGTTCTCTAATTGCTCACCGTGGTACTCGAGTGAGCTCGAAACACCGGGAGAACCAGTTTTCCCGCTCGTCGATCGAGAAAACGAGCGAATCGACCAGTCGTTAACCATGGAAAAGCGACGACACGAGAACGGGAGACAGGAGAGGGGAAAAGGAAGACGCGCTCGGGCTCGATGATGAAGACGAATGTTTCCGCGGTCTCGTAACGAAGCCTGCGAATCCGCGGCGCTCGTGGAAAACGACCACGGGGGAGAAAAACAGCCGCTCGGTGGACGCGGGGAGGGCCGAGGAGTCGAGACAAATCGCCTTTTAACTCGCCCCATTCGCGGAGGAACATCCTAATTGGCCCCGACCACGAGCACCGTCACGACCGCCTAACGCGCCGATCGTTTTGCCTAACGCGAATTTTATCGCGCGAGCTACCACCAACCCTCGCTTCGAGAGCGACATCGACTCGCGAGGCTTCGCGAGAGGGCAGTACCCTGAAAGGTAATCGATGCGATCGCTCGAGAAGATCCTGCATCCTAGGAACGTTACTCGGAATTGAAATCGTGGAACCTTCGAAGGAGAAGCGTACTAGGACGATTCTCTATTCCTTGTGGAATACTGTAATAGATTTTCTAGGAAATAGTGGCAATAAGTTCGATCTCGCCTTAATTGGTACACGCGCCTCTCGGTTGGAAGAAACATGGAAATAAAATCATGGAATCCTCGAGGGGTAGGTAATTGTCATAATTTTCTATTTCTTGGGAAACGTAACAGATTTTCTTAGAAATAGTGGTAATAAGTTCGATATAGTCTTAATTGGTACACGCGCCTCTCGGTTAGAAGAAACATGAAAATAAAATCATGGAAACCTCGAGGGGTAGGTAATTGTCATCATTTTCTATTTCTTGGGAAACGTAACAGATTTTCCAAGAAATAGTGGTAACAAGTTCGATCTCGCCTTAATTGGTACACACGGCTCTCGGTTAGGAGAAACATGGAAATAAAATCATGAAATCCTCGAGGGGTAGATAATTGTCATAATTTTGTAGTTCTTGGGGAACGTAACAGATTTTCCAAGAAACAGTGGTAACAATTTCGATCTCGCCTTAATTGGTATACGTATCTCGCTCTCGTTTCGAAGAAACATCTTTCCAAAATAAAATGGTGGACGCCTCGAGGGTACCTCGAGAGGTATTACGATGCTTTTGCATCCCTCGTGGAAGATGATAGATTTTTCAAGGGATAGTTCCTCGAGTGGCACCGATTATAACCCGCGTCGCGGCGGCAGTAAGCGTGATCCTTTCTTAATTAAAATATACGCGGCCCGTGGACGGGAGGAACGCGGAAAAGTTACATGGAAGTTGAAACGGCTCGACTGGTCAATTTCACGAGCGTCCTGAAGACGTTCGGAGATTAAAAGCGGCGTAAAAGTTATACCGTTACCGGGGACGTTTCAGCGGTCCCATCGGGGGCGATTCGGTTAAACGAGACTTTAAGAACTTCCATAAAATCGCCGGTTAAAAGCGTGGCCGGCGTTGAACGGAACCCCCGTCCGTTTCCTCTTTCCACGTCGATCCACGAGAATCGAGCTAGCGATCGATCGATGCCGCGATACAGACCCGTAGAGCCTCCATTGTTCGTACTAATAGAACGAGACTGTTACGCGAACGGTGCGCTTCTTCTGGACGTTCGTCGTGTCGGATTACGAGCGAACGGGCGTCAATAAGAGAAATTAAAAGATAATACGTAGAATGGAATTTCACGATCGGAGAATCCGAGGGTGGTTGCACTCGCGACAAAAAGTAAAAGTGTCGATGTTTGGAAAATAAACTTTGGAAACGCGCCCCGCTTTAGAGCGTATTAAACGTTAAAATACAGACTCTCTTTATTTTCCCGAGGAAAAACAATAATACCGTAAAGGGGGTAGTTGCTTGAAAGGTGACGGGTTAACGTTTTCTCGAACGTTTACGAGATGCATCAACTTTTACCGAGAATCGTCCGGCTGGATTTACGTTCTCGAAAAGAAACTCGAAAATATAACGATCGTTTCACCCTGAAATAGAAATTCATCTTCGATTGTTCCAATTACCAGGCCGCGTTCGTTTTCTCCTCTGGTTGCAGTCCGATGGCCCGAGCTCCGATTCGCATTATACCGATCACGATCGTTCACCCGTTGGACTCTCGATCGCGTCTCGTCTGGCGTCTTTCGGTGTATTTAATCGCGCGAAATTCATGCCCGGAATCATCTAATCGCCCCCTCTGTTTTCTCTAATCCCGGACTCGATTTCACGGTTTTCGATTCCAGCGTCACGAAAGGGAAAGAAACACCGTGGAGGTGATTCCGGTCGCGGGGCGAAAATTCTATCTTGAAGCGAGGGTATCGCGGTAATCGGTCGCGGGAATTCCCCGGCAGGGTCGTTGACGTGAATCCGAGCCGAACGAGGAACACAAAAACCGACGAGTCGCGACGTGGCATTTTCTGGCGTCGCGGTTATCGGAATTTCATTATCGGTGCTCGATCGATCCCCGTCTACCGAAAATACCCCGATAACTTCCAACGATAAAACCTCCCTGACCCCTCCACCACCCCTCCACTACCCCCCACTGTACCCCGCTTCGTCCCTCCTATGGCCGATAATTATCGTTGCGATCCGGCGCGCATTAATTACCGGCGCGCGGATAAATTCTTCTCACGGGTCTTGAAACCGACGCCGCCCGGTTCACTGGATGCTCCGCGAAACCGGAAGGCGACTTATTTCCGACGAACGCGCATACCCCGGACGTCCCGTCGCGCTAATCCATCCAAAGCGGATTTCGGCTCGCTCTCCGAGGGCTTTCCGTTTCAACTTCTCCCGCCGTTTCTGGAAAAAGCAGCCGGGAGCCGGGTTCGCGACTATTTCGTTATCATCGCGAACGGGATATCGTCAATTAACCAACGATATTTACATTCACGGGGTTGAAATTGATCCGGTTGCTGGGTACTTTGAAACGTGCTCGAACAATGTTTTCAAGTGTGTGTACTTTTCTTTCTTTGGATGATAATGTAAGTTATTATTATAGCCTTAAATAGTGAAGGTCAGGCGTGTCCTGGAAGAAAGAAGGGTTTAGCTGAAGACTCGAAAGCGGGGTTTCTGTATAAGAATAGGAGAACGGAGACCAAAGACCAGAACTGGAAAGAGAAGTTTTACGTCGATGTGTATATATATTGGGTTGTTCGGAAAGTCATTTCGTTCTTTTTGGTGGAAATGAATCACTTTCCGAACAACCCAATAGTCTGTGGTGTATTTAAGGTGTAATTATACTTGTAACGCAATTGCACTGTCCGAGGTTAACGAAGATAGAAAAATAACAAGAAGGGAAGTTCGCCTTTGACAAAGTATTCCAAAGCGTTGTAAATCGACGGTTAGGTTACGAAATTAATCGGTGTCTCCCCGATTGAAAGCCGCGTCGTCCGATTGTCTCGTCTGTCCCTCGAATTGTACAACGAGGGTGGCGCCATCTCGTGGTAACGATTCGATGGACTCGCTTCGGCGTAGTACTCACCAGCGATTATAACGCGCGCCGTGTGACTGATCTGGCCCTCTCCGTTACGCGCGATGCACGTGTAATCCCCGATGTCCTCGGTCTTGATCGTCGAGATCCTGAGCTCGGTGCCGTCGTTGAATATCCCGATGGTGCTCGACGGCTCGACCGGATTCGCGTCCTTGTACCAGAGGATTTCCGGTGTCGGCGTCCCCTCCGCCTGGCAGTTCAATATTATCGCGTCGCCCACGTTCACGTAGATCATCTCCTCCGGCGTGATGGTGAACTTTGGCGGTGCTGCGGAAACAAACCACGCGTTCTTATTCCTTCGTGGGGTATTCGACGCAACGAACGTGTCTAGTGAAATTGAAAGAGATCGATCCAAAGTGGCTAGACCAACGTGTCGCTCGATCGTCGCACATCGTACGAGCTCGTACGAGCTCGTAGGTTACGGGGCTCGACGTAATGGGGTAAACGCGACTACGGTACGACGATCGACTGGGTGGATACGCTTCCTTTTTTCAAAGGGGTGGACAGGGGGTCGTCGAACGTTCGAAGAGACCACCGCCGCTGTGAGACGGTGGGTGCATTACTACCGTGGAAACGGCATTAAGGGAACAATCAAGCCCTCGAATCCCGGCAACGCTTAGAGAACGCTTCCGCGGAGCTCTCTTCGAACGTTTTTATCTCCGATGAGTTTCCCCATTCGGTAGAAATCACGCCCTCCAACGACTTCGACGACCGCCGCCGCACAAAGGATTTCCGCGCGTCCATTTTCGACTCGCAAAGCGCGCTCTTCCGCGGTGCGTTCCAAGGGGGAAACAGGGAGGAACGAACAAGGTAAAGAAAGCAACCCCTCCACGAGGACGAGGAGGACGAGGAGGACGAGACGGATATATATATATGTATTCGATAACTCGGTCCGAGCACGGTCGAGCTTTTACCATCGCTCCGAAGAGGCCCGAGAACCGCGAATCGGAAACTTTCGAGACTTCTCGCGCCGAGTCACCGAACGTATACTCGGTGAGCGTTTCATCGCGACGGGATACCTCGCGAGCAACAGCGCGAGTGAAATATTCCGAGAATCTTCACCGATATTTACTCGAACGAATGCTTCGTTGGGAAAGAAAGGGTAATCGTTAACCCGAAGAGTGGATTTACTTTGCCTCCCTACTTTCTCTTGTATCGAATGCTTTTCTACGTCTCCGGTTGACGATCATTCAAAGCGAATCCAGTCGGAGATCATCGAACGTGTGTACTTCCTCGCGAGACAATCGCGAACAAAGCGAGTCTACGTACGTATTCGTTGCAACGAACGTTTCCATCGGTGTAGAAACCATCGCGTTCGTTCCCGTTTCGTCGCTTCGAAAACATTAGTCACCGAGGTGGAATTTTCCGCGCTTCCTCGTCAATGTTATCGCTCGCTCGGAGCGTTGACGTTCGCGTTGGAACGGACACGGGCGCAAAGAGGGTGGAAATTCGCGTCGTGTTTCGCGGCCCCGAGCTCGATCGTGCGAACCAACGGAATTAATAATTCGAGGCTCGCGTAGGAGGGGGACCGGGCGTTTCGTCGTCTCTTAGAGGGGGAGGGGAGGGGTCCACGGACGCGATACCAACGGAAGAAACCAAGCGGACAAAGCCGAGGGCGAAAACACGGGGGCGGAAGCAGGGGCAACAGTTTACGGGTGTAACGCGAGCAAACGACCGGGCAGAGACGACTTGAAAAGTACAAAGGGAGCCCTGAACGCTTTCCCTGGCCGAGTGGGTTCTCTCTTTGACGCCGCTGGCAAATCCTCAGTCGTTGCAATCGTCGTCGCTGACGTTCTCCCCCCCTCTATGTCTACGCCACCGTCCCCCACCCACGCGGTCGTACTCGTCGGTCGTCGACGAGCGTGGCCGTCGGCTCGACGAAGACCAACGACGACGAAGACGAGATAGAAACGGTGCTGTACACTCCGGAGAACACAGGAGGGGGGACAAGAGAGGAAAAAAGAGAACGCGAGCGAACGAACGAACGAACGAACGAACGAACGAACGCGGAATTTCCTAAGCCATCTAAATGTTTCTCTTCCCCGGGGCCGTTCGTCGTCGTTTATGGCCGAACAAAACGCGGCAATAAGTTTTCTCTTTCTCCCGCGCCATCCATTTTCCACCCTTCCACCCACCCACCCACTCTCGTGGCTCCGCGAACTGTTCTCATCGGTTCGGTGACCCCCCTCCCTCCGACGACACGAGTCTACGCGTACAACTTTATTCCCGTTAAACTCGAGACGAAAGAATCCAACACTCGGTTTGACTTTGCTATTATTTTTTTTACTGCGCGTGGAGAACCGAGGCGGGTTCGATTCTTTTTTTTTTTTTTTGATGATCTCGTTTACCGTCATGCATTTTTCGCGTTAAACTCGGATCCAACGCTCGATTTGACTTTGATATTTTTTTCCTGCGCGTAGGGGACCCGGGGGCTCAACTGTTTTTTTTTTTGACAGTTTCGTTTACTGTCAGTGGATTTTTCGCATTAAACTCGAGACGAAAGAATCCAACACTCGGTTTGACTTTGCTATTATTTTTTTTCTTGCGCGTGGGGGTCGAGGGGGGCTCGATTGTTTTTTTTTTTGACAGTTTCGTTTACCGTCAGTGGATTTTTCACGTTAAACTCGAGACGAAAGAATTTAACACTCGGTTCGACTTTGCTATTTTTTTTCCTACACGTAGAGGACCGAGAGGGGCTCGTTTCTTTCTTTTTCTGACAGTTTCGTTTACCGTCATTGCATTTTTCGCGTTAAACTCGAGACGAAAAACAGAACAGAATTCACCCTCGCGAACATTATTCTTTCTCAATTACGACAAAGTGTGGTTTCTCCTCACCATTTCGTTTCTCCCCTCTTATCGCCAACGGAAGCACAGAATTCAACGCGGACGGATTTGTTTATTTTTTCCCGCCAAGTACCACAGAGAGGTTAGGTTTTCCACTCTCCCTTCATTGTTCCGTGTCTCTCAACTTATCACCGGATTTTTCGTTTCCGTATCGTTCGCGACGAAAGGAAAACGCGAAATAGTCGTCGTCGCCCGTTTGCTGAAGAGGGTCGTAAAAAATTTACAGGTCCTTGTAAAACCAGGACGGTGGCCAGGGAGGTGGGGGTGGGGTGGTGGTGGTAGCGGTCTAAGGAGAAGTTTCTGCTCGCGTTACAGCCCGCCTGTAAAAGCGCGCTAGTCGTCGTGGCCGTAAAATCTTCTTAAGCTTTCGAGGTAATATTAATGAGACGCTCCGAGGTACAATCGACGTAACTTTACGAACTTCGGGGGCGCGAAACCGGATAGAACTTTCGACTCGAACTGCCGGTCGCGCGAGCTCGTTGGACAGAGGAGCGGTGAGAGGGGGTCGAGAGGGACGGGCTCGAGGGACCCTTATTACTGTAATTAAGTATTTTTTAATCGATACCGCGACACCGTGCAATCTCGTCCCCCGGTTCCCTTCCTCCTCCAACGTGGAATTCCTCGCGAACGGCAAGCGGGACAAGCTTCCGGGTACAAGACGCGGGATAATAGTATTTGGATACTATTAGCCTCGGCCGAGCAATTAAGGGTCGCACGATTAGACCGACCAGTCGTGCAGAACGTTCGCGCGAACCTACGGGGTGTCTCGTTAATCGTGCCACGACCACGTGGAGCTGACTGCTCCCGAAGAGATAACCGCGAAACGTGAAACCGTTCGGAAATTCAAAGGGTTGGCTACACCACACGAGCGATTATTTCACATTTTCCAAACGTTCGATTATACCGAAACGCGTGTACTCGGAAACGAGTGTTCGCGTTACGTGGAAAAAAAAAAACAATTCGTGTGTCACCTCCTCTCGTCCGTACCACGGATTCACTGGACACCCTTTGTACGCGAGACCCTCGCGCGGTTCACTCGACCCTTCGCACTCGAAATTTTCTCCGTTACAGGGAATTGTTCGTAAAATTTCCCTTTTCTACTGTATCGATGTTTCGCGTATTGCTACATTCTTTTCCATTTTTCAAAGAGGGAGTATTCTTCTTTATTTCGACGTATTTTACTTCGTTTATTTCTTCTTACACGGAGCCGTAAAATTTCTCCTTACCGTTGTTTCGATATTTTACGGAGTTCTATTAGCTTGTTCGGAAAGTCATTTCGGTTTCCAAAACGAAGAATGTATAATTTAATAAAATGTTTATACGCTCTAAAAAAATCGTGTTTCATTTTCACTAAAAAAAAACGAAACGACTTTCCGAGCAACCGATACATTTCGACGAGGTATTCGATCCCTCGGTGCATTCGTATTTTAGAATTGTTCGTTCGTCGAGTGCATAGAGTTCGAGTGGAGAGTTGCAACGAGAGACACGGGGGTCACGATCTCGCGACACGAGGTTCGATAAAAATGTAACGCCAATTGCACTCACCGTGGACATCCAGGTGGAACCAGGTACCGTTCTTTTGACTGCTCGGCGACCTGTTGAGGAAGACGACCTTGCACTCGTACCATCCTTGATCGCTCTCGCGGATGTCGGTCAGGTTGAGGCTCGCCATGCCGTACGGTGAATTCGGGTTCACCCTCGAGACTCGACCTTCGTAACCCTCGCCACTGTGGGTCGGATACGACTCGTACCATATGTATATCGGTATCTCCTGCCCCTTGCACCAACACCAACACGCAACATAAACGAGGGATCGCCATGAACGGGTACATACTGGTGCGAGACACGTTCATTCGAGATCGCGGTCTTCGATTTTCGACTCGTGTCGAACAGCCGGCGAACGCGCTTCGACGTTTCTCGGCTCGATGACCTCGAACTGATGCACGAACCCTTCGCAGGGGGCCAAAGAACACGGGAAACGTTCCAGGCGGCGCGAGAACTCGACGTTTCGAGGTATCTCGAAAATATCTCGTGGAATACATCGGGGTGCAAGTTTCAAGAATCCGTTCCTGATCAAAGTTTCATAAGATCGCGGTAAAAATTTCCAAATTTACGTGGCTAGAGCTACCTTAAAAATTTCCAAGCTTGCTATCTCTTTATATGCAAATTGTACAAAAGAAAAATTCATTCCCAGTGTCTCGATAATCTAAAATCACAATCTCTTGAATTGAGTCAAAATTACGGTAGATCGTATATCGAAAATTCTACTGTAAATAAAATAAAAAATACACCACATTTTACTTCTTTTGGAAGCAAAATCTTCGACTTTCGCACGTTACTTATACCGTTCTCGCTATTGACAAGTGTACCCGCGACGCGCGAGAACATTCGTCCCGAAATTCGGTTTCCAATCGAGATTGGCGGAGAAACGATCCCGCGGTATGGAAATTTCCAACTCCCCCGATATATAGTATTCGCCGAGAAGAATCACTTTCGAGATCTCGACTCGAGACACTCCAGTTCTCGCGGTGTCCCGTGAAACGCGTTCGCGTTGCGAGAAAAATCGACGCGGTTGTCTCTCGCGATCGAGGAGTAGACGGAAGAGAGAAGAAAATAAAAAAAAAACAAAACAAAAATGTAAAAAGAAATCCAAGACTCGCTCGCACCAGCTGCCGGGGATAATGAAATGACAAATGACCAGACAGGGGATGCAGCGTGTGTGAAGAGCGGGGAACGATCTACGTACGACACGTCGGTCGATGGTGGCCAGGTCGGCGATGTCTCTCGCGAACGAGGGAACGTAACGAGCGCAGCCAGAGGGGGGCCCCCCCTTTCTCCGACGCTCCGATCCAACGACGCCCGGAAGACAGGAGTCCTCTCAAACTTTCATGCTCGTTACGTTCGCCCCCGGCCGTTAGAGTACGCCGCGACAACTGTCATTTTCCATGCAAGACACTGCTACGAGCGAACAAAGGGGCCCCCGATGAAAAAGTAATCCCCGGGAATCGTGCGTGGACGAAGGGAGCCGCTGCCAGGGGATCGGGGAAGTATACACGAAAAAGTATCATGCGACGCGTGCGAAACGTGCCATGCAAAAGGGATCGTCGATCGCGGATTACGAGGATTGCCTTCCAAACGGTCCAACGATCGATCGTCACCATTTTCGTCAGTTCTTTTTAGAAACGTTTCTCGTGCCTGAAACACCCGTGAAACGTGGATAGAAAGATTATCGATCGGTAAAATCGAAGACTCCGATCTGGGTGTCTTGCGATCCAGAGCGACGAAAACGGAGCGGGTGTACGATTCTTAGTTTCAAATTCGGGGAGATACTTTTAACGCTCGAAATATCGTGAAAATGTAAAATAATAAAAATAGTTGATCGTTTCGAGGGGAAGATTTTGAAGTCTTCCAGGACTACGAAAAGAGGCGTTGCTAATTCGGAGAAATATTTCTGGTGTTGAAAGAATGAAAACTTGAAAAATACGGAATACCCCGAATTAGAAAGTTTTGTAATACAGAACGTGAACAAGTAGTTTCAACGCGAGTATTTTACGCTCGTATCGATTGTCAGAGGTTCCGGTGTTTCGATGCGATAACTGAGAAACGTATTTCGAGAAATGCAAAGGGAAAGAACCTAATCGATTCGTACGAGAGCAGAGTGGAAGACCCCTCGAGGGGTACGCGAGCGTAAACGGTGGTTCGATCGACGAAACAATTTCGTTGTCGGCGATCGATGATCGTCATCGTCGTGGTCGTATAGCGACGATAAGTCTGACACAGATACGGGGTGCTATTGGAGGCACGCGAGCAACGGATCGATGCGTTCGACGAAGTACGGAAAAGGAACGTTTCCTCGATCGGTCGTCGGGGTATTGTTCCCGCGCGTTTCCCGCGAAACGACGAATGAAACGGTTTACTTTCGCGCACGGTTTCTGAAGATTGCGATCGTTGAACGTGCGTCGAAGCGAGTTCGCGAAACGCGCGCATTGATTCCACCGGTGCGTAAACGCGTGTCGAAATTAGCGTTGGCAATTGTGCGTGTCAACGGTGTTAACCGGAACTCGTTTAACGAGGCAACGAGGCTACTATAACGATGGAAACTATCAAAATCGTCGATCGAAAATTCATGACTTCTAGAGTGTATCGTCGAGGAGTATGGGCGCAAGAAAATTGGTAAAATATTTCCCGGACGATTGTCTGTGTTATTTCTTCCATTTTCTTCGTATTATTGCTTGGTCGATCGATACTTATCGAAGACCTCGTAACAAAAAGAAAAGAAATCCTTAAAAAAAATCATCGGTTGAAAATTCGCGATATTCAAAGTCGATCGTCGAGGAGTAGGCGCGCAAGAACCAGGAGAATTGGCAGAATATTTCGCGGACGATTATTCATGTTTTTTCTCCCATTTTCTTCGCATTATTGCTTGGTCGACCGATACTTATCGGAGGACTCGTAACAAGAATAGAAGAAATGGTTCTTAAAAAAAATCATCCGTCGAAAATTCCGCGATATTCAAAGTCGATCGTCGAGAGGTAGGCGCGTAAGAACCGGGAAAATCGGTAAAATATATCCCGGCCGATCGTCCGTGTTTTTTCTTCCATTTTCTTCGCTCGGTCGAGCGATACTTATCGTAGTCTCGACTGGCTCTCGACGAGAGAAGAAATCGTTGGTGGAAAGGAGGATCTATCCGTGTCTGGCACGGAACGAGGCCATTCTACTGGCGCGCGTTTGGCAGCGACGGTGGCGCTCGCTCGGTCGCTCGTTCGCTCGTTCGCTCGCGCCGGAGACGAGAAAAAAGAAATATTTCTTTGGAAAGAAAACGAGCGACGGAGAAGGAAAACTCGAAGGAGCAAGGAAACTCCGTGAACGTGCCGTGACGATCGTACGTTGGCCATTGACTGCCCCAGTTGACGGTTTCTATTTCGAGCTGGCCTAGTTGCGGCGACGAACGGCGTCGTCGCCGACCGACCGGCGTCGCAGTCGTCCTGCTCGCGAGCACGAACCACAGCGATTTCAATATTATTCTCCCACGAGCCGCGGAGACTCGGTTCGATATCGCGATTCCGAGCTGTCGGCTCCGCTTCGTAACGTCCCCCGGGTAAACAATGAACGAACGCGTTCCCGTGCCCCGATGTCTCGAAACGAGGAGAAACAATTGCTTCTTCTTTCCACTCCAAAAACCCCATTTCCTCCTTCACTCGGCCGAACGGGGAAGAAATTAAACGCCAGCGAGAAACTTCCCGACGCTTCCGGTTTCCCGAGCCACCAGACGCCGGGGAACGCTCCAGGGACGACGTCGATCGCGACCGCCCCGTGAATCGAACGAGATTTACTCGATAATTAACAATCTACCGAAACATCCTCGGTGATTCTCGATTTAATAATTAAACCGTTGGCTTCGATCGCGCCGATAATTCTCCAACGGAGATATCTCGAGAGCGAGGGTTTCTTTGGATGAAACTTACCCAACGATTCCCTTCGTTGCACTTTTACTTATGGAATATTCCAAACGTCTGATCGACGCTTTGAGAAAAGTATTTAATAATATTAAGACTCTAGAAATAAATTTTCAAGAAACTGTTCGTATTTGTGCGCGTTATTTCAGGTAGAACTGGAAGAAGAAGTGTTCGTCGAAGAAATCTTCTTCGCGAAAGTTTGCTCTCTTAAAATATCTACGCTGCGGAGAAATTTTTGGAAAAAAAGCCTCGACGATTCTACGCGAGGGTGAACATTTCTTCGAAACGGGATCCAGAGGTGTTCATCGTCGTTCCGCGATCTCCGATCGAAACCACGGCCATGGAAACGCGATAACAATTTTAGGTTAATACAAAGCAACCGAAGGAGAGCGTCGAGGGCGTTGCGAGGGAGAATGCGCGAAACTGGGATAAATTACCGGGCTCAATGGCACTTTCGAGGAGAGTAGGCCGAGCTGCCTATTTTCTCGGCGTACCCTCGCGCGACTCCGCTCGGTTTTTCGATCTACGAACTCGGGGACGAAAGATGGGAACGTGGGAAAACAAGCTTCCCTCCGCTAGGATACGCTCCGTCGTTGGTCTCGAGCCGAGCGGAATAACTCGCGCTCTCTCGCGCGTTTACACCTACGCGCGGCGCGTTTATCTGGGTCAGGTGACTGTTTTATTTCCACCGGTCCACGAGTTCTTTTGTCGACCCTTGTTCCATTAGATTGGCGCCCGCGTGAAAACCTCGTTTTTATAACGGTCGAATCTAACGTCGATTTAACGACAATCGTCGATTGTTGCGCGTCGAAACGAGAAGGGAGGTTTCTCGACGCGTGTCCACGCTTGTTCGACTCTTCTTACGCGCGAAGCTGGGAATCGATTACAATTGTAACGGAATTTTAACACGTAAAGAAAGTTCGGAGCAAACCTTAAGAAAATTTTGAAAAGAGTAACAATTATCGTGCGGTCAAATTTTAGGAGTTTCTATTGGGTAGTTCGGGAAGTGATTTTGTTTTACAAAATGGAAAATATATAATTTAATCAAATGTTTATACGCTGTAAAAAAATCGTGTTTCGTTTTCACCAAAAGACTTTCCGAACAACCCAATACTTTCTCGTGCGATTCACAGCAAGAAATTATAGCGTAAGAGAAACCATTGAACGCGAGGAAATTTTGAAGAAACGTATCGTTCGTCGAGAAATTCAATTTTAGAAGATTCTACTTTCTATCGCCGTCAGAATTCTGTTTCAATTGCCTTTGGAGCAAATTTCTCAAATTTCATCCCCCTTTTGGTAACAGAACTCCTTCTTTGTTCAACTGGAATCTCCGTTTCGAGGGGGCTCTGGTTACCATCATCGGCGAAAGTGTCAACAGAGTTGATTATTCGTGGGTGCTCGACGACAAAAGAATAGGGGGGTGTTGGGTGTTTACGAACGGAGCGAGCACGGATGAACCCGTGACTGTTGATCGCGTCGACCATGCGCGATTCACCCCTCGAACACTCCAACCCTCCCCAGAGAACGTAGAAACCTTTCGTCGAGGAAACGTGTCAACGAGGGTCTCGTTTTCAGTGGTTCTCGTCGAAGAATGAATTTCGATAATTCATGTCTCGGTACCACCGGAAAGAGGGGGACCTACGGAAATAAAACGTCGTCCGAGAACACCAGAAGGGGGTAGGGGAGGGCATCCATGGGGTAACCAAGAGCTTTCCATACGCGGGAGCCGGTCCCCGGAGAACGTGGATAGAACGGACGCAGAATCGGAAGCCGCATGCGGCACGTGTTGCGGAAATTTTGATAATTCATCGCCCGGGGGGCGAGCTGACGTCCCTTCGTCTCGGTTCTTTCGTCGGGGATGAAGGTTCATATATTTAAAGGGGCTCCCGTGTCCTCCGGAGATCGAGCGGAACTCCGAGCTAACCGAAACCAGTGAAATGTTAACGAGGCGCGCGAACAGCGAGGGGAACGAGCCTCGCGCGAGTACGAACAAATATGGTCGACCTCGGTGTTTCACGGACCAGCGAACGCAGAGAACCATAAGGGTGTACACCGATTTGGAACGGTGTTCGCGAATCGTCGCGTTAAAAGTACGCGATAATCTTGTAATAATGGACGAGAATATTATCGAAAGCTTAATAGAACGAATATGCAAATGAATTCTTTTTAAGTGCACGAAAAAGAAATATATCGCGACAGATTTCGAAGGACCTTTTAAGAATACTTTCTTTTTCGAGTGAGTTTTCGAGGGTATTTCACCATTTATTTTTCCATCGAAAGAATTCTTCCTTCTCGCGTACAAAAATCGTTAGATTGTTCGATTGTGTTACGATCTCGAGGCAACTCGAGACGAGGGAAATTCCCCGTCCCTCCCTCCCTTCCACCGTCCCCGATTCGTTGGAAAATCGAGAACAGTTTTCGAGAAACGCGGTACCGCGTCTCAACTTTCGACGCCAGCTCGATATTTACCTCGACGCTTTGTTTCAATGTCCTGACATTCAAAAGTTTCGCTCCGTCCGTTCCCCTCCGGCCCCCTGGTTGGTTCGCGGCGGAGTACCAAGACTATGTTCCGCGTGGAAATTCATTAACGTGGTCTGGCTGGAAGGCGAGGGGTTCTTTCGAGAATCGGCCGGCCGAAAGTCGATAGAGTTGTCGCGAGTTCGCTCAGAAGCGAGAAGAAAAGGGGGGCAGGGAAATTGTTCCGGCGCTGGTATCGCGAAAAACTCTCTATTTACGCGGCAACTTCTGGACGAGCGTTTCGCAGTGGTAAATCGATACCATTCTTATCGAAGCCCGGGCTTGTACGATAAACAAAGGGACCGACGATTTAGCCGGTCCTCGCCAAGCTCTTTACCGTTGTACGTTTCCGATATTTTTTTTTACGACTCGTGTTCTCGTACGCGGTTGTCTATATTTCGATCGATCAACGAGCCTTCTGGTAATTTATTGCCAAAAGTTGGCTACCTTGAGCGTCCGTTACGTGTATTTCGAAAGTATAGAAAGTGCAAATTCCGTTCTTCGTTGATCGAGTTCTACTATTCGCTTTAAGTTCCCTACGAGTTCTCCGCGCGACTATTCGTTAAGTTCTACGAAAGAGATTCTCATTTCGCCCGATACTTTTCTTCTTTCCTTTAATTTTCGAATACGGCGATACAGCGACGAATAATTACATCGCTCTCTACTCTTTTACATTTTCAAACAAGTCGTTCCTTGCTAAATTCTTGATCTATCTATCGTCCGGACGTTAAGTTTCCTTCTCTGTTTCCTTCCTTGTATTCCGTTCTCCGAAGAGTTAGTATTTTTATAGTTTTTCCACGGAGATCGATATTAGAGCGATTCGCAGTACGGTGATATTTTCATTCCAGTCAGGGTCGAGGGGTGTTCGGTTTCTTTGACGCGTCGCGTTCAAATTATTCTCGCGAGCACTCTCTTCCGGGAAACGGGAAACCGTGAAAGGGGATCTGGGCGATGCAGTCTAATTAAACGCCGGAATTTCGCGAAACTCGCTCGGTTAATGCCGGCAACTTGGTCGATTCCGCGGGAACTTATTACAGAGGGGGACACAGCTCGCGCGGGAGAACAATTAACGCAACGACACGGGGAGGAACTAATACACCCCGAGTACCGCCGAAAGGGTTTTGCAATACAAGGCGGATCAGTGTCGCGAAGGAGAGACGACAACGGTTGCCCAAGTTTCTCCATCGATTTCATTGCACACCGCCACTCGATCGCGACAAACACGTCGCCTCGTTTCCGTGACACGTCTTCCTCGACGTAACACAAACCCGTTACTTCGGTTCTGGCATAATTAGAAACCCTGTGCCGTACTTGAACCGACAACGAATTTCCAACAAGTGCCACGAGTCCTTCGAACTCGAATCACGGTCCGAATACTCGTGTACTCGAGTGGAAACGTCGCATCGTACGTGTCACAATCGAAGAACTCGATCGACGCTGCGCTAAAAATACTCGAGTGTACGAACAGAAACTTTTCACGGTATGCAAACCGAAAGTAAATTCCGGAAAATTGCGACAAACTCGAAGAACTCTGTCCACTTGGAACACTCGAGTGTGCGAATAGTTCTCTCGTACTCGAACTGGAAATAAATTCCAGAAAAGTGCGAGGAACTCGAGGAACAAGTACAACTTGGAACGCTCGAGCGTACGAATAGTTCTCTCGTGCTCGAACTGGAAATAAATTCGAGAAAAGTGCGAGGAATTCGAAGAACTCTGTCCGACGAGTTCCATTTGGAACGCTCGAGCGCCCGAATAGTTCTCTCGTGCTCGAACTGGAAATAAATTCCAGAAAATTGAGAGGAACTCGAGGAACTCAATTACAAGTACACTCAAAATGCTGGAGCATCTTAACCTCAAAGAGATTCCAGAAAATTGCACCGAACTCGATCCAACGATCCAACTCGGAGTGCTCTGGATCGTTCGATTCGAATCCTTGGAGTATTCTTCGCACTCGAGTAGCCAAGATCTCGATTCAGTCCCGATTCAAACGCGACGAATTATTTTCACCGAGAATTCGCTAGTCCGGTCCGATTCTACTCGCGCGACCCCTAACAACGATCGAAAGCTCCTAGATCCGATCCACGAATCTCGAAAGGTCGATTCGGGAGGCGAGGGTCGTATCTCGTACGATTCTCGAACGAATGGTCGATGCGTTTCTCGAGCTCGGATCTCGATTTCGGGCGGACGCTCGGATGAAAGGGTTCTCGCGGACCCGGGTCCCGCTAATTATCTCGTTAGGCGGCCCCGTCTCGAGGGTGGCATTAATAACAACAATGCCGGGATAGGGGAGGACGCGGCCGCCAATTAGCGAACATAACGAGCCGCGAAGCCCTGAACTCGCGATGCAGGAGAAACAGAAACCGACCGGGTGGCGAGAGGGACGAGAACGAGGGACTCCAGCCTGGAATCCGCACGTGGAATCGTGGATCGAGGGAGGGGGTTTGGGTTGCTGCCGTGGGGGTGGGTTAACCCTGACACAGTTGAGCAGTTCAGCTCGGCCTCCGTGCGCTCTGCATTATGCATGTAGACCTCCTAACCCCGTACGGTAACACGCCCCTGCGTTGCTGGAACGATTTAGGGTCGCGGGAGCCAACCGTCACTCTGACACGCCGCGGATGAGTATTCTACGTTCGCCTAGAGAAGCGACAGGCCAGCTGTACGACCGAGAGACGTTCAACGATCGAGAGGAACCAACCTGGAAACCTCCGGAGCACCGTAAACCGTAACACGCTTCCTGAAATATTTTCCAAGCCTCGAGTAGGTAACAGAGTCGACGTTGCCTCCCTGGAGACGAAACTTCGCCACCGACGAAATTGTGCCTCGACACTTGCTACACCAATCTCCACGTGCCGCCGGCTCGATTCGGGACCACGGTTTAAAATCACGAAACGATTCGTGGTGTTACGGGAATAAATCTTCCAGTCTTTGGGCTCGATGCCGGACCCACTGTGCGAATGTTGGGTACTGGGTGAAGATTCGCGAGCGATCGAGTTTCATTTCAACTCGTTCGAGTACGCGTTGATTGGTAGGCGAAAGAGGGATTTTTTTAAGTATCTCTTCCATTGGTCTCGCGTTCACGGGGAAGCGAGAACGGTGAGTTTTTGGAAGTTGTTTGTTGTTCGATGTTCTAGGCATTGAGAAAGTTTCTTTCAGAAAGGTTATTAATCGTAGTAGATGCATTCTGTTAGGAACAGTTCTTTTGTAGAAGGTTTCTCGGAGGGGTAAGAGAATCTTTGGTTTCTCGTTTAAAAATAGAAACAGTCGAGATGATTGCACTCAATTGAGTAAAATTCCTTTTGAGAAGGTTCCTCGTACGGACGAGAAAATCTCGAGGGGTTGATTGTTGAATTTTTCCTATAAATAGAGTTGAGAGTAGGCTCTGAGAGAAGTTTCGTTTCGAAATATAAACAATCGTGATGGTTGCACTCAATTGAGTAAAATTCCATTTGGGGAGGTTCTTTATAGAGACGAGAAAAATCTGGAGGGTTCGATTGTCGAAATTTTCCGATAAATCGAAGCTCGGGAAGCCACCGGAATATATAAATCTCAGTTTCGAGGGTTGTCAACCCGTTTAAAATCTTTCGTTAACCCGGTTGGAAAAGCGAGCGATTCTTGCCAGAAACAAAAGAGTGTGACCCGGTCGTAAAAGCGCACGGTTCGGATATCGAGTTCCACGGATATCCGGGTAGGCGTTTTCGGGTCTCGGGGGTTGGAGGTGGGGAGGAGGGGTGGTGGGGGTGGTGTCCTGCAGCCCTACGTGCACGGAAGGAAAGAGATGACGAATAGCTTGGGCCAGCGACGCCGGGCGCCAAGCACATCCCCCTAACGTTGCAAGAACCTGGCCCGCGGGGTGGTTTATGTAATGTAAAGCTGACCGCGCGCGCGGGGGTGGTCTACTATTTTTAAGCTGTCCTATTTTTAAGCCAACTACGGGTTAACCGGCTAACGTTCAATCGATAACGCGAGGAGCAGCGTTTCTCAAAGCGCCGCATCGACAACCGCAAAGTTGTCCGGTTGTTTCGCCAGGACCGATCGGGAAGAATATATTTCGAGGAGGATCGATCGAAAGACAGCCCCTTCTTCGATGAAAAGACAACCCCTTACGTGTGTTCCTTTCAAACGATCCCTCGTGCGGGTCGTTCTCACCCTCTCGGTCATTTTTTTTCTTTCCATCTCGCTCTGTACTGTTCGACGCTCGAGTGTTTTCGGGGACGAGTTCGAATCGGTGTATTTATCATATTCGCGTTAAGTGTATTCCGTTCGAACACCAGAGCGATCGGAACGTGCTTAATTAACCGCTGACGTTTCGATCGTTTGCACCTACCCTACGAAAGTATTCGCGAATAATACGACAAATAAAGAACATCGTTTCGAACTCGTCGAGTGGACCGACGGAAGAACTTTCACGTTATTTTTATTTCCATCGCTCTCACGTTTCCCCACCTTACGCTTCTCTGTCATTTTTATTTATTCGCGAACAGAGGAATAAAACTAGTCGGCTGTGGTCTTTTCGAGGACGCGAGCGGAGCGATTTTCATTGGAATTTTTAAGAATTTTTAATCGTAGAATTCGTTCGGAGACACTCTCTCGTCGATTCGACCGAAGGAAAGTTTCGCCCTTTGAACTCGGATCGTAAAGAAACACGTATCCCTTGTTTTCGATCTCTCCGTGAAGTTTCGGAAAAAGTGGGGACCGTTCGCGGAGCTTTCTCCGAGGAAACATTAATCGGTCGGTAGTTTGGAAAGTTTCGATTATCCCGCATAACCGTCGGTCGCGTTCGAGCGAGAACCGTCGCGACGGTCGGCGATCTCGAAAGAGGTCCAGCGTCTCGAGACGTTTCGTACCGGATTATACCGGATTACCGGGGAAATTTAAATTGTACAACGCGCGTATAGCCCCGACGGAAGGTCCTCTCGCCGCTGTTGGACAAGTTTCGATAACTTTCTAGCAAAAACTTTACGACGTCGCTTTTGCCCGCGGACTTATCGCTCCGACGTCGAACTAAAATTAATTCCACCTTAAACTCCGCGTAACAAGATTTTCCCCTTATATCCGACGCGAAGGCTCCCCGCCCAGCCATCGACGAAATTTAAATTCGCGCCAGCGGGACGATCGAACCCGAACCGATCTGCATATTAACAAGAACCGTTCTTCTTTCGCGCGTACCGAACTTACCGCGAGCGCGGAAAGAACGTTTCCCCTCCCCGAATACCGTTCCCCTATTAATTGCAAATTATCCGGAGCTTCCGGCGCCGCGCAGACTGCGGTACATTCGAAGCGGAAAATTGCTTCCCCGTTGTACGAATCCGTGAACGCAACGCGAACACGACCGGGGAACTCGTTTTTCCACCGTCTGTGGCTGTCGTGGGTTAACACGGTTTTCGAGGGAGACTCGGTGATGAAAAAAATTGAACAAAACGACGACGGTTGATACAAAGGCCGCTACCGAGATGGCGGCACGGCTCGGCGCGGATCCACGTGGGGAAACTGAGTCGAAAACGAGGAGTCTACAGGGTGGTACCGGACTGAGTCAATTTCCGGTCGAATGTGGATGAATCTGCGTGGAAGAATAAGTGAAATATCAAGAGTCTACAGAGGGTTGTTAAAGTGAGTGAATTTCGAGTCGAAAGAGGATAAAACTTTGTGGAAAAATAAATAAAAATTGAAGAGTCTACAGGGTGTTATCGAACTGGGTGAATGTCGAGTCGAAAGAGGATGAATCTACGTAGAAAAATAAGTAAAAAATGAAGAGTGTATAAAATGTTATCCAACTGGGTGATTTTCGAATCGAAAGAGGATGAATCATCGTAAAACAATAAATAAAAATTGAAGAGTCTACAGGGTGTTATCAAACTGGGTGAATTTCGAATCGAAAGAGGATGAATCTGTGTAGAAGAATAAGTAAAATATCAAGAGTCTACAGAGTGTTGTTAAAGTGATTGAATTTCGAGTCGAAAGAGGATAAAACTTTGTGGAAAAATAAATAAAAATTGAAGAGTCTACAGGGTGTTATCGAACTGGGCGAATTTCGAATCGAAAGAGGATGAATCTTCGTAAAAGAATAAATAAAAAATCAAGAGTCTACAGGGCGTTACCAATTGGGTGGCACGAGTCGAAAGAGGGGTGGATCTACGCGGAGACCCGAGTCGAAAACGCAGAGTCTGCAAAGCGTTCACAAACGTAGTGTATTTCGATTGGAAATACATTTCATTGGAAAGGGGATGTATCCGCTCCCTTCACGATTACGCAAAGTCACCACCTCGAGAATCGTCCCCTTGAAACTCCACGATACGCAACATTCACCGAACGTTACTCGTTACGAATCGTTCGAAACGAGCGGTGAAAAAATTGATCGCGATGCTGGGAAAAACAATCGGTACCCCGTGCTCGGTGTCGAATAAAACTCCACCGGCCCACCCCGCACGTTGCTCGTTTCTCGGTCGGTTAGGTCGGAGAACCTAATTACTGGCTCGCACTCGAAACAACGGCTTCCATTTCCCAAGGAATGCCCCCGCGGTCCGGGATTTGCATTTCCTTCTTGTTTGCGCTCCCAGGGAAAATAATTAACCCCGTGGCGCCCGGGCGAAACACGAGGGGGTGCGTTTGGTGAGGACCCGTAGAAAAAAGGACGCCGGGAAGTCGGCGCGCGGTCGCCGGAGTTTTATTTCGCGGCGGTCGACGAGGACGACGTTCTCGAGCGTAGAAAAGAAAATATTCGCTCCGGACCACGGATGGGAAAACTGCCAGGTTGCGGCCACCAACCCCGCCACCAGGATCGAGGAGAGTTCCTCGAGAAGGAGGACTCCAGGAGTCAGGTTTACTCCTAGGGGGTGAATGTCTCCCCGAGCGGAAACGCCGAAAGAAATTGAATCGCAAGAGAGAGAGAGAGAGAGACAGGACTCCTGTTCCTCTTTTTCTACAGGGTGAACGCAGGTTGACCTTAAACATTCTCCGAGCATACAACCCCATCCCCGAGAAGAAAATTACTAGATCGTAGGATAAGTTTTCTCGTTTTTTCCATTGCACGACAACAATTATGACGCTTCGAGATCGAACAAGTGTAAACATACAAACGAGTTGACAGATCTACGCGAGACTTCGCACGCGTTCGTCAAACGGTAGTGTTGGAATACAACGACATTGAACCATGCAGTACTTGAGAAGTCAAGAATTGGTGGATGAGCTTAATACCGGCTTTCCTATTGTTTCCGTTGGTGTGCCGAAATGATCGTTACAATCCGTTCAGTTGTTCGTAACCATACTCCGCTGCACGACTGTATTATATTTATCTAAAAATAAACGTCCTATTTACATTTTCTCTTGTGCTAAACAATTCCATAATCCCACAAGTAGTACCGGTTTTGGAATAAATAAAACGACGAACCCAACAGCTCCGTTTCTCATCGAACGACGATACTTATCGAGCAAAGTATTATTCGGCGTACCTGTACAACTCCCACGAAACAACTGAAGTATTCTTTTCCGTTTCCAAATCTCCGTACCGAAAGAACCGAGCACAGGAGGATTCTCGACCCGCTAGACACTCGGTCTACGAGCGTTTTCGAGCTCCGTTTTTTCCAAGTTTCTCTGGTTCCTTTTTCGCTCGGGTCTCCGTTCGCGCAGTTGACTTCTGTCTCCATTTGTTTCGTTAAATTACGTTACACTCGGAGCCGTCCGGTCGGCGGTCCGTCAAGCGGGCCGCTGGTCAACCCCCGAGCCACCCCTTCGCGTTCCACGACCCTTTCGAAAATAGAGGAGCGCGAAGAACAGGAAGAAAAACTCGCCTCGTTACCCGCGCACCGCTGCGCCTCGCCCGCTCGAGCATTAACACATTTCTCCGCGAACGTTTATTTATTTTCTTCTTTTCCTTTTTTTCTTCTTTTTTTTCACCAGCCACCCTCCACTTCGACAACTGCAGCGCGCGTCTAGCCAAAATCGTCGACCGCGGGGACCGAATGGAACACGTTTCGCGACGACGATCGTTTTTTCCGCGCCTGCCTTAATTGTTCCCCCGTCGACCACGAATTTACGACGCGAGGATGCGCTAGGGCTTCGAGGGCTCGTCTCGTTCGATTCTCCAATCCCCCAAGGGAGGGGTGGAAGGGTTCGCGACGTGCCCCGCGTCAATATTGTTTCAGGCGTTGACTCCCGTATCGGAGATACGAGGCTCACGGGGTCGTCTAGCCGACGAGAAATATCGATCTCTTTGATTTTCGACGAAACTGTACCGATTTGTACAGCGTCTATAAATAAACGATCGTTTATTTCCAATTTTGTAATTTATCCACTCCTTGAAGCCTCGTATCTTTCAAGATTAAAAAGAAAAAAATACTTTACTATTCGTATGGAAAAAAATGTGTCAGTAAGAAAACTTACTAGAATAAGAAAATCCAAATTTTCTCGATGGTAAACTTTTCGAGTGAACGCTACAGTGACGCTACGGACTACATTTGTTTCGAAGCTACGATTAAAAACAAGGAGTGAATAATTGAAGAGATCGCGGGTAGATTTCTAATTTTTACGAGGAAATACTCTCGAGAACCTCGAAACTATTGTTACGTCGAAGTCGCGGGTAGAAACGTAGCGCTGGTAACGGTAGAAATTGTTCTCGGAAGGGCCACTTTTTGACTATTTTTTTTTTTCAATTTCGTACTATGCGCCGTGTTATTTACCGTCGCAAACCATACCGAAACCCCCTCGAGAACGCGGTTTCGCGTCGAGTAGAAAATCCGCGATTCCGGGGGATTCAGCGAAGCTAGCGGAGCGCCCGGATGCAAATCTCCCCAGCGGAAGTTCGTTTTTCGGATTGGCGCGTGGGGTGCGGTGGCGCGCGACCAACCCCCCCGAACGTGGCCCACTTTGTTCCTCTTTTGATTGCTCCCCGCTCGAACACGCTCGAACGGTGCAAACGGACACGCGGGCAAATTATCCGCGAATAAACGCTTGTTTGATCGCGCCAGGTACACGTAGAAGCGACGGAAGCGGGGCCACGGGAAGGAGTCTCCCGGTGACAATCGTGACAAAACTGAAACAAACGTTAAAACGTCACCAACGATCGTGGCAATTTTCACCTCTTTGTAGCCGCGAATTAAATTCATCGCGGTTCATTGTTTGTCCCGTGCGTTCGCTCGGGAAATTTCCAACCGACTTCTGGAACCACAAAAAGGATTCGCACGTTCGCTACGACCGTTTGGAGAATCTAACGGGAACGTTGCTTAGAGGGAATACAGTATCGTCGGTGGCTCGAGAACGATTAGAAGCAATCGTTTTGCGAAACTTTGGGAAGAACCGTTCCGTGGTTGTAATAAAATCGTTGAAGCTATACTGTAGACCACGGGGAACGATCGAGAGTAATTTTAGCGATAAATATTCGAAACTCCCTCGCGATTACCGAAACGATTCTGTATCGTACAACGGTTCTGTATTCTAGCCAGTTACCTCGATATCGCCGGCGAATGTTTCTCCCGATGAGAAAATTCGTGGGAATCGAGGGACGGTAGTTAAGGGGGTTAATATCGGCGGTTAATTAATCGAAAGGTTCGAAACGGTTCGAACGGCGTAGGTGTGTTTGCGGTGCAATTCGGAGGCGTCTTAACGCGGTTCGAGGGGTACGGAGACGTTGTACGGGAAAGGAGCTCGCCGCGAGATCGAGTAGCTACCTGTTCCTCCGATGTTCCATTAGTCGAAACGAGAATATCGTTTAGATAAACGCCGGAGCAATTAAGCGGGGTGACGTTGCACCGGGTTGTTGCGTTCCATCGACGCGAAATCCTCGATAATTGTTCTCGCGGGCGTGACTCGCTCGGTGTTTCGCGTTGGCTCGCCGTGCGCTCGAATGTCGCGGAAAATGGGGAAAATTCGTTCACGGTCCCACATCCCCGGCTTCGTGTTCGCGTCCAACGAGATCTTGACTGCAGGTATTTCGCGTACACGGTGGCGAGAACTTGTTTGCGCGACCCTAATGCGGGCGTTCTCTTTCGTCCGTTCACGCGGAATAGCGCGCCCGCCAAAGAGTAAATAAAATACGCTTTGGTGTTCCCCGTCTCTGCTGGTACACGCATGGTCCGTGGTTACGGAAAAAAGGAAACACCGCGCGAAACACGCCGCGTCGGCGGTCTGCACCGAATTCCAAGGTATACCTGTATACCCTGCGTTTGCACGGGAATGCTGGTCGGGGAACTATCGACTCTCATATTTTCGAAACACCGTCACGCTTCGAATTAACCGCCGTGTGCCGATACAGGGTTCGTCGCGCTATCCTTTGTCCGTATTTTTTCATCGAGAGGTTCATTTTTCCCGGGAACAAGTACAGAAACGAGCTGTAATTTCGAATTCGAAGCGCTATAATTTCAAATTCGAAGCGCGGTAATTTCGAATTCGAAGCGCGGTAATTTCGAATTCGAAGCGCGTCGAGATTTTGGAATTTCTTTCCCGTCGCGACACCGCCCCAGTGTTCTCTTCGGGAGTGAAACTTTCGAGATGTTACGCCAATTAGAGTTCCGTGGTCCTCGCTGGCCATTTTTCGATTCAGACGAAACTTTGTCTTTCGTTTCTACCCAAGTTCCATCGAGTAATAATTACACTCCGAAGAATACTGTTCTTTTCTTAAAGTGTCTTCCCTGATAAAATACTTTTACCAATCCCTCGATTTCGTGAAATATTCGTCCAACCTTCCAACGATCTCGATAATCCAAATCATGTACACGTTGGATAATAATCTCGAGTGTATTCTACTGACTGGAGATCAGAGAAATTGCCCTCTTTCGAGAAACTCGTTCGTTTCCGATACACTCGACAATCTCTCGATCGAACGAAAAGAAACATATTTCGGGAAGGTTTCGATCGTCCACGGTGTTCGGTGAACGTTTACAAAATTGCACACGGACGAGCAGAAACGAAACGAGGGGTCGAGACGATCGTAGGCGCGCGGAGGAGGAAAGAGGAGGCGGAAGAGGCGCGCGAAAAGTGTTCGCGCGCGTCGCGGCCGCGGTTGGGAAAAACTCGGACGGGAAGAGAAATTAGTTGTCAGCCGCAGTGGCACGGGGTGAATCGAGGGGCAAGGGAGAGAAGCGGTTCGTAAGCCCCGGGGCACCCCGCGTGATTTATGCGCGCATAAAAAAGAAAACAGGCTGCACCGAACCCGTACCCCGGCGACCTCTGCCGCGGAGCGTCGCGCGGATCGCTTGGAAATGGAAATGGCGCATCGTTCCGAGGCTCGAGATTTCCGCTTCGTTCTCGAGGGGAAAATCACGCGAGTAGTGGGGGGAAACGATCCACGGATCACGTCCCTCGAGTGGCTCGCCGCGACGTCGTAATTAATTTCGCGTCGACTTAGAACGGGGATCGCCATCTTTCATTGGAAACTAATTTTATCGCCGCGTTCCCCGGTCGAAAAATCGCGGCCCGACCGGTCTCGTAACGGTGATTTATACACGTAACGGACGGAATAACGATCGTCGAGTTTCTTCTGTAAAAAAGAGAGTGTTCGAGCGGTACGAGATTTCGAGCGGATGATTCTTCGATGGAACTCTTATCGAGGTGAGCTTTTTACCGTTCTCTGGTAATTTTTCAGCGAGCTGAATTTTCAGAAAGATACATAGAACGGATTATCGGTTCGGTGTAGCGCCGAGAAGAGATCGGTAAGATTTTGCAGGAGAAACTTGGAGAGAAAAGGTGTTCCTTGCAGTTCTACGCGGTGGACCGTTAGAGTCGCGGGAAAAGTTTCGGGCGACCGGTAACAAGATTAGGGAACAGTCTCGCGAGTAGTTTCCTCGTATTCGGAAGAAAAGATTCACCCGGTAGGTGAGCCAAGTGTTGCGAAAGTAGTTATTTCGGGGAATAAAATTCATTGTATCTGATCTCGAGCGTATATAGTAGTATTTCGAAGCTCGTATCGGGCTGCTCAAACCGCGACGGAACCTTTCTCTCGGTTTAGTAAATAATCGCGTGTAAACGAAGACGGTCGGTGGTTCCTTTTGCTTTCGATTCGCTCGACCGTTTCGTCCAGCTACGTCTTCCCTTTGCCGGAATCGTCGAACAAAGACGCCACTTCCGGTAGCAAGCGTCCCTATCGAGAAAAACGTCGCTCGTCCGATGGGTCGCTGCTAATGATAACCGAACAATGACGTCCATTATACTCGCGATCAATTTATATCGGCTCGGTCCTCGGAACGGAACTGCGATCGCGGGAGGAAGTCGGTTGATCGCGGTTGCGCGCGCAGCTCCCCCGATCGTTATAAGAGGAGAGCCGGCCGCGCGGAACCGGATGCGATTGTCATTGCGGCAATCACAGTATTGTCCCGCGGAATCGATTGATCGATTAATTAATTACACGACGATGGATACGCAGGTTTGCCGAGTCAATATTGAATTCACGGTTAATGCGTTCCTGCCGGTCGATGCGGAGCCGGTAATCGTCTCGAAATCCGGTACAGTTCGACGCGACGAACTCGCTTCGGCGTTCTGTTTACCGCTGGGAACTCGAATTACGCGCCAAATTCCACGGATAATCCTATCCCGGCCGCGACATTTTTCTCGCCCTTGCAATCAAAATCGATCTTGGTCGCGATTTCTTTCGTTTCTTTTCCTACGTGGACTGTATCCTCCAAGTTCGTCCGCTTTTCAGATATTTTTAGCAACACAATCGAATGGTATTTTTCATGGAGAATTATTCTCCGTTGGGTACAAAAAACTATCATTCAAGTTTGATAATTTCTCTACCGCTTCCCTCTATCTACCAAAGATTTCCTCCCGTCGAAAGCTAGCCTCCGTTAACTATCAAACACACCACCGAACGCACTACTCGAGGCTACTCTCACTTCGGTACCTTTGCCTCGTACGAAAAACATCCTTTTCGTTCGGATCGTTAAACGACCTTCTCGATCTCAAAGAACACACCCCAGTGTACGTTCGTCGCAATCGCGAAACACTGACTCGATCTGACGGTGCATCGAATTCCAAAGAAGCACAACAAACCCCTCTATATTCTCCTCTGTTGAGAGAAGTAAAGAATATCTCGTTGGTTGTTGCTGGAATCACGGTTACGCGATTCAAGGTATTACATCGCGAGTTAATTTCTTGGCTAATTGCGAAAGAGTTTCGAGAGCGTGTGTCTCACGTGGTTGGTCGGTCGGCTCGTTTTCCACGGTGCCGGCGGTGGGTGGGATTAAACGATACACGACGCCTCGGGCGTAGGTTCGCACGTGACACAGGGATTAGTCCGCCGGAATCCATCGGGGAGTGGCGAGGGGCATGCGGGGTGTAGCGACTGTCTCGTAACGACAACGAGATAACGCATCGCGGGCGCAGCTGTAATTTTTTAATGCTACACCGACGATACGAGAGACCATTCGTCTTGTGGCGTGTTAGGTGCGCGGTCGTGCTCGCGTGCGAGCTCTGGGATTGCCGGCAGGCTGGGATCGCCGCGCGCTCGCCTTGATTAAAAGTCTCGACGCCGCGCGATGGGACTTCGGAGGTGTTCCGATACCATCGACACACTACCGTCAGAAATTGATCCCCTTGTATCGATCCATTGAGCGGAACGATTACCAACGTTTCGAGACTTATCGAGACACGCGATTCTCGTATCGATACGTATCAATTGAATCGGTTAACGATACCTGGTTACGCGTCGCATCGGGAACGAAACAACCGATCGCGCAGGGAACCACGATAGAGATATCGTTCTCGTTCGCACGACTGTCCGAATAAGTTTACATTCTTCGTGAACGAACACCGGAGGAGGGCAGGTGCTAATTCTACGGGCGAATCGATCGGTGATAAGGACCATTCGTGAGAAATTTTAGCGCGACAAATTTCTGCAAACGGAATTCGAACGCGGAAACGTGCTAGCGTGAAAAATTCTAGCGCGAAAAATTGCAGCGATGCACTTCCATTGCGCAGAGACTCTAATGGGACGAGAATTTTGGCGCGAGAAGATTCCATTGCTCGAAAATTCTAAAAGTTGTCTTGGATGTATTGCTCACCGGTGTCTCGGTTAGCTCACTCGGTGTCTTTGGATCGGTCCCGTCGCGAAAAAAGTGCAACGATGCAATTCTATTGCATAGAAATTGTAACGGAACGAAAATTCTGGCGCGAGAAGATTCCATTGCGCGAAAATTCTAGCGCAGAGAGTAACATTTGCTCCGATTTGCGTCGATAATTCTCAATTGTGAAAATAGACTCGCGTCGTTGTTTTGGATGCATTGCTCACCGATGTCTCGATTAGGATACTTTGACTCGATATTTTGGAATTGATACATATCGATACCGATGAATGCGTCTTTGGATCGGTCCCGTCGCGAAGTCTACGCTGGACAGATTGTCCCCAAAGAAATACTTAAAGCTCGCGTGGCGAATCCCACGCGCCGAATCCGCGAGTCGCGCGCGCCCGCGGTTCATGCAAAAAGCACCAGAGGTTAGAGAGACAGAGACGTGATTTCCTGAGATTCCCCCTCCAAGAGGGAGGGAATGTGCACTAACCGGTCGTCTTCTCCCGATCGGTGAACTCCTCCGTGTACGAATTCGAAGTGAAAGAAATGTATATTTCGTAACGTAATTCGATCGAGAAATTAACAGCCATTTGAAATGGAGTTTACCGATCGGGAGACTCGTAACGCTTCTCGGAGAAAGAGAGAGAGAAAGAGAGAAAGAGAAAGAGAGAGACTTTGATAGACATTTGGAAACGTTCTTAGGCCGGCGTCCCATTGCTGGAGCACATTAACCCGTTTACTTCTTCACGATACGTTCTGTCTACAGTCCATCTTTAAAAAATATTTCCTCCTCCGATAACGAACAATTCCTATTCGAGGAAAAATCTATCGTATTTGTCTTATACGCGCGAGAGAATATTTTCGGATGGAACACGATCGATGGTTCCGGAGTAGTTTCGTTCGTAATTTTTTTTTGTTCAAATTTAACCATAAACGGGTTAAAGGCGTCGCGGGGAAGCGTCGCGCGCTCGTTCTCTCGCGAACTCGTGTAAAATGATGATTCGCGTGGGATAAGAGAGTGTGAAATGAGAGAGAAACCGTACGCGCGAGTGAATCGAGCTAATCGGAGGGAACGTTTGCTGGCTGAGAGAACGTGTGATCGGATGACTGTTGATCGACGTAGAAAAACGTGCTCTGCCCTCTCCAGTCCGGATCAGATATATACGTATGCAAAATATATAGAAGTATGTATATATATATATATATATATATATATATATATATAGAGAGAGAGATATCGTGGAGACAACTGTTGTACGTAATAGTTACTGCTACGCGAGCGGGAAGCCAACGAAATTGTTCCCGCTCCGGATGTGAACCAGAGGCGTGTCCCGTTCGCCCGACGATTCCAACCGTGAACGAGAATACACAAAAAAACGCGAACGAAAAAACGTAAGCACTGTAAGCGAACAAATCGCTGAATAAACAATACGTAAGCCAATTCACAGTACCGTCGACAATCATTGCAAATGCTTTAAGAACGTAATGTGTGCCCACGGAGCCCCGCTCGGTTCGTTTCTCCGTTCGACTCGCTTCTGGTATCGGTACGGCCTCTACGCGTCTCGCGAGAATCGTGTATCTTCCCGATAAATAATAAAATATAAAAATGGACGATGTTTCGGCGCGTACGCGTCCACGTCGAAGCGTAAACTGTACACATCGCGGTGTGGTTTAAACGCGTCGCTTCGAGGATCGAGTATCGCCTAGGGAGTCCGCTTCGACTCTTCGCTCTTGTTTGGAAATTTTCGCGCGGATTTCACCGAGTTGCTCGTCGCGAGAGAGAACACTCCCGAGCACATCGGTGAGTCGAAAAGAAACTCGTCAAATTCTCCAACGAGCTTCTACCCGAGGTGTCGGTGACTTTTAATTAATATTATCATCGCGGAAATTTGTGCAATATTACCTCGAGAGGTTACGAATATTCCGATATCCGAATTCGTGTCGAGTGGAAGGTTTCTCGGCGCGAGTAGAAGTAGTACACCATGATCGGGCACGGTGGTGTACCCTATCTTCGATAACGATTCTCTTGGAAACGAAAGCTCGCGTGGAAAGAAAAATTTACCGGATCTTCTTTAGCCATTTTCGCGCGAAGAATCGATATTGCGAGAATTTTTATTTTTTATACGTTTTTCTAACTGGAATATTGTTACGTAGTCGCGGCAAATAGTCAAACGGAAAGTTTGAACGCACTTTGCGAGTGATATACAATTCTCTCGTTAAAATCGAAGCGTTGGTATTGGCGCGCCCCAAAGAATCTTCGATATCCATTTCCCCGGAAACGAAGGCTCCCGTGAAAAAAAACACTATTCCGCATATTTTATTCACTTTTACGCGAAGAATCGATGCGCGACAATTTTAATTTTTTACGTACATTCGAAACTCTGCTACTACCGTCCAGCTTCGAAAAACAGTCAAACGGTACGTTTTCAACGCGTTCGGAGAACGATTTGCAATTACCTCTAGTTAAAATCGAATCGTTGGAATTGGCGCGTCCCAAAGAATCTTCGATATCGATCATCCCCGGAAACGAAGGCTCCCGTGAAAAATAAAAACGCTATTCCACGTATTTTATTCACTTTTACGCGAAGAATCGACGCGCGACAATTTTAATTTTTTACGTACATTCGAACCTCTGCCGCTACCGTTCGACGTAAAGAAAAAAAGGAAAAAAATATTCAAACAGAACGTTTTCAACGCTTCCAGAGAACGATTTGCGATTCTTTGGTTAAAATCGGAGCGGTCCCCCAGTACCGAGGAAAATCAATGAAACGGAAAAAGGGACCGGGTCGGAAGGCGGGCTAGCGTGGCGCGGTTTGAAAAATTGAAACGGTCCGCGAGTCTCTGGTAAATAGATACATCGGCGCGCAGGTCGGCCAGTGACCGTGTCTGTCGCTGGCAGAGGAAACGATAAAAAGAGCAACGACGCGGGAGGCGGAGGGCGGAAGATTCGATCGCGCGGCTCACACGAGAGTACCATTCATCCGTACGCTAGACTCTTTCTGTCGCCCTCTGCCCGCCGCGCCGGTTTCACGCTCCAGTTCTCGATTACGCAACGTTCGACCGGGAAAATTAAAAAGAAGCGACCTGGCCGCACGGCGGAACCGAGTCGACGGTTTTCGTCGGTTTCGAGTTCACCGTTCGAAATATCCGGTCCCCGATCCACGTGGGTCAGTCGCGATCCAATTGTCTCGTTCGAATCGAAACTTCGCCGAGCCCGAACCGAACGAATCGATCACGCACGCGGAACGATCTCGCGTATCGAGTTGTTCCCTACCCGATACCAGAACGCCGTGGCCACTTCGAGCGGGGCTCGCGTATTTAACTCACGGATATAGAGAGCAGAGGGTGTCGTCCGATATCGTACCGTGTCGCCTACCTTCTTCTCCCATTGGAGAACGTAGGGTACTGGGTCCTCACCGGGGAACTCTACGTGACAGTTGAAGACAACGTTCTCCCCCAGGATTGCCGTGATGTGCACCGCATCCTGGTGGCAGAGACCTGAAACACACCGTTGCAAAACAACTTTATTTCACCTGACAGCCTACCTGTCGCGTTCGTACGCGATTCGGTTATTGCGCGATCAAGTCTCGGAAAAGATCACCGTGGTCTCGCGTTATCGTAACTCGAATACGTACGAGGTACCGATCGATCGGTGCTGAAAACGATCGATATTAAATACCAAGATAGTTGCGATTCGTTTACACAGACACCGCCGCGAAACGAGATGCAATTCGAAGCGTCGAAGAGGACGCGAAACTTCGAAGCTCTCGATACTTTCTGTAAGATTTATTTCTTCGAAAAACGTATCCTTTTTGCGAACGAAGTAACGTTTAAGAAAGAATTTCGCTTCTAAGAATTTCGATCGTCACGATCGGAGATTCTATTCCCATCCCCCCGAGAGAAGCTCGAAACTTGTTCTTTCCGAAGAGAGTAACATTCGCGAAAAAATGTCGCTTCCAAGAATTTCGATCGTCACGATCGTAGATTCTACCATCGTCTTGCGAGAAAAATTCGCAGGCAGGACCGAGCTCGTGTTTTTCACGCGGGTTGATAAATCTCCGGTTAATATTCTCCGCGAAACTGAACGGAAACATTGCCGAAAGGCTGTGCTCTCTAGCTATCGAGGATTTCGTACACTCGGTATCGTCGAAGGGTAAAAAAATCTCCAAATACCGAGCGAGTGCTCCCGGTTCGGGAATATTCGGCTAGAAAATTCGTGAAAGTTCACCGGTCGAAACTTTACGAATTCCGAGTTCTCGGAGGCTCCGTGAACTCCCCGAACTCGTGGGACGACTCTCACGGTAACCAAGAGAGCGATGGACGAAGAGATGTAATTCAGAGAAAGAGAGAGAGAGAGAGAGAGAGAAGTTCGAACACGATAGATATTTTGTAAAACTGTTCCGGGGCTCGGTTTTCGCGCGCCCTTAACTTTTCCGCGAGCCACTCCAGCCCCGTGGCGAACTTCCTGATTTACCGAGGTAACTTCCGACCCCCCTCAAACACCCCATTCCCCGCCCCTGCTGTATTTTTCGGAATCCGAGCGCGAGTCTTCGGGAGACGGTTGCGCGAGCAAAACTCCGACTGCAAATTCGACGGAAGTAATCGAACCGACTGACATAAACGCGTACGGGGATGTTTTCGACGCGGTGGGGAGGGGGCGAGGTGGCGAACCAAGAGACGGTAAACGCCGAGCGTCGTTTAACGGGTCGCCAAACTTTAAGGACGCTTCGTACGCCCCCGGGGGAGTCGCGAGCAACGCGTCAAAAGCACCCCGAGAAACATCCGTGGCTCGAGGGGTAAAAAACGTGGATCGTCCCCCGACACGATGGGATCCATTCGAATAATGGATCCCGACTTTGATACCATTCTCTTTGACTCGCGTCGCGCCGCGGCGCGAACGCGACGCCCTCGTGACGTCGCGAGCGCGACAAAGCCCCTGTAATAAATCCAACCCCCACCCGGAACACAGGGCCGCGAGACGGTACGCGCGATCGAACTCGTGGAATTGTCAGTATTATTATTATTATTGTTGTTGTTGCGCGAAGACACCTTTGATAACGGCCCAGAGACAATTCCGGTGCACGGGTGCGAATTAATGGAACGTGTTGACGGGTAATCGATAGGGTAGATAAAGAGAAACGAAAGATCAAGAATGATTGTTTCAGATTTTTTTTGTTTCTTCAATTGGGAAGTTTAGTAGAGGAATTTCTAACGATTCAAATGTTTCTCGAGAAATAGGGATGATTTTTGGGCGGAGAGTCCGCGGTTGGATCATCCTCGCGATAAAGAAGGGTCTTGGGGTTGAAGAGAGGGTGAGGGGATGGTTCCTTTTCTGAGAATTTTTCATCATCTTCGAACGAAAGTAGAATATCGAGTACGAGGGATCGGTTGACCCGTTTGCATCGTAGAATATGATGCAACGAAGAATATGGATTTATCGTTAAGTTTGCGGTGAATTTAAATAGAATGTTTCCAAAGGTGTCGCAAACTCGACACTTTGGTGATTTTTGGACAACGATAACGAAGTTTCTACATACGTACTTTAAAAGGAAGTTTCACTCTTAAACCTAAGAGTGAAATAAATTTCAGCAACGAATCAAGGGAGTCCTCCGTGTACGAAACGGAAGATTTTAAAAACGCAATTCAACCGAGTTATTCTGTCCTCGGTCACCGACGTTCGCTCGCAGTGTGAACGTATACACTCTGGTATACGAGTGGATAATGGCCAGGAAAATTGCGCGTATATGCGCTAACGAGGCAAATGGTTTAACCCTTTGACTGCGGGCGACTTCCACGCAAAACCCACACTCCGTGCGGGAAATTTTCCCACGTATTTAACGTACGCGCAAATCGAACGCCCATAGGCGTTTACCGCACGCGATCGATCGACCGAACGCCTGTAGACGACAATCGAATTCAAAGGGTTAAAATAACTGGTAAAATCAACTCTGCTCCAGGGAACGCACTATGCCAATCGGTCACTGATTAGAGGGTTAGGTTCAACCGCTCTAAAACTTTTTCCATTCAACATTTTCCAGCCTCCTCGCTCCGATATCTCCAAACCTTTCTCTACGTCCACCTACCCCGTGCCTTCTTCTCACAGTTTCTATATTTTCTAAACACCCAAACACTCTACCACCCTCAATTTCGTCCCTACCGTTCTCAATTAGAACATAATCAGAAGTGACAAGAGCTCAACGAATCAAATTTAATCAAACCCTCGACAACCTTCCCTGTTTGCCTCTTCCAAAGTTTTTATCCTTCTCTCACAATTTCTATATTTTCTAAACACAAAAACACTCTACCACCCTTAATTTCGTCCCTACCGTTCTCAATTAGAATTTAATCAGAAGCGACAAGAGCTCAACGGACCAAATTTAATCAAACCCTCGACAACCTTCCCTGTTTGCCTCTTCCAAAGTTTTTATTCAAACGATTAGCTGCACATTTTCGCGCAATTATACCAGCTTTGAACATCCACCGCGCATGATTTTAACGCGTGTCGAGTATCAATCTCGACGATGTTACAAAAGGTTTAAACCAGACGCGAAATACATCCCCCGTATTCGAGTCCCGTGTCTTCGAGGGTGAAATCGATCCAGTCCTCGGCCTATGGCGGATCGCGCAATCTGACTTTCTCGCGATAAGGAGAAACGCGGTAGGGTCATTAGCATTGCTAACGACCCGCTGACCAAATTATCGACGTTGTAGGAAACGAGGGACGGACGCGTTCGTAGCTCGCATTTCTGCTCGCGGTGTAACCCTCTTACCGCAACCCCTGCACGCATCGCGCATAATAATTCGAGCCAGAGGAACGCCCAACGCGCGTATCCTGTCCCATTATCGCGATCGAGTCCCCAGCTGGGAGTGGCCCAGTCCCTGAAACAACTGTTTTTATTGTCAACCGTCGTTAAACTTTCAACGCGGCCACGAAGGGGTGGTTGCTGTGTCTATATGTGTGTGTTTACGCACCGCGGCCACCTCGTTATCGCGAGAAACAGGTTCGCGAACCTCTGGACGAAGGGGTCGGTGCACAATTAGCGAAACTGTTATCGCGATAAACCGTTAAGTACCTACGGCCAAGGGACCCACAATTTCGAAACGTTTCCTTGCGAATTTTCGCAAAAGAATCTAGAGCACCACCCTCCGACTCTCTTTGAAACTTTCGTCGCGGTGGTGTGGAACGCGAACGTAACTTTTCGTTAATTTAAGAAAAAGGCGTGTGCTGGTATGGTCGAAAGTGTCGGATGTGTGTTACTGTAAAATGGAAGTTGAAAAATAGAATAACCACGCTCCGAAAAGTAGAATAGCAATAATTCCCTCTGAAAGAGTTGAGAAGGTAGCATCGTGTTTATCTTGGATTTTCGATCGCGTACTTTTTATTATATTCGCTTCGATGTTTCCTTCCTCTTTCTTTCACAGCGTTAATCGAAATACGTACTTTTATTTTTCATCGTAGTCGCTATTACCGCGATCGGAATTTTTCTGGACGCACGAATGTTCCATCGCTCTCGCGATAAATATTTCTCTCATTCCCCTCACCTTGGCGACGGAATTTCAATCAACACCGTCAAAGGAAATTTTATCTCGTCGACGCGGGGGACTTCTTTACAGATAAAATCAACGTATTCCGTTTTTACTTCCGCTTTAAATCCGCTTACACCGCTTTCGTTCCTTGCGAAACGGCCGTGGAACGTTTTTTATCGACGCAAATAAAAAAAGGAAGAAAAAAAGAAAAGGAAAAAGATGAAATAAAATGGTAGAATTTCCAGGGTGAAATGGCAGTTCAATTTCGGAGCGGCCATTGACGATCGGATCGAAATTCGAATTTTCCCTGTCCGGTAAAAGACAAACAAAGAAGCAATAGAGACCAGTTTGCGTTCTCGAAACGAAGGCCGCGCCCCGATAGTGCTTCGGCAGCTTTTCATACAGTCCGTTTATCAACACGTCAAACGCTTCGTCGTTGGGGAGAAAAAAAAAAAAAAGAAGAAAGAAAAAAAAATCCCACTGGCGCACGCGCAACGGACACGACAGCCCCCGGGGGCGTCCGATGCGGGCGACCACCCAAAAAACTAAATGAGACTTTCCAAAGAGGGCTCCTCTAGCTGGAACGTAAAAGCGCCGTGGAAATTGTCTTCGTCCGCGGGAACAATGGCTCGCGGCCCTCCGAAATTCAGCTTGCACGCGTGCATCGGCGGAAGAAGACGCGAAATTACCAGAGAAGAGAAAAGACTGGTTCGATCCACCCCCGTGAAGATCAGGTTGGAGGTAAACCTTGTTAATATACAAAATCACAGCGATCGACGCCTTCTCGAACTCTTACCGGTACAATCTTTCCTAAATTGAAAGATTTTCCATTTCTTTCACGTTTCATTTGCGCCAGATACACCTCACCTACGAGCATGTAATTTTCTTTTGAAAATTCATTCGTTGTCGAACTGGAATCGGTCGCGTGTGAATTTTTTGACGATAAATCTACTCATTCTGGAATTTGTCGATTCTCTGTGTTCGAATATAATTTTCGGTAGCGATTCTCCGTCGATTCGCTCGCGCGATTCGCACCACCGAGCGTGCAAGGTACGCGCGGTACTTGGGGCTTATTATTCGCGCAGAACGAATAGGAGTTAAAGATTATTCGAGGAATCGAGGGACTCGAGCGTCTTCGTCGTCTAGTGCGCGACTTTGATCGTCGCTCGAGTCTTCGGTTCCATTGTCGGCGGCCATTGTTCGTATTATTGGCAGCTTGGGATCGAGGTGTGCGTTCGCCAAGAGCTGTGCATACGTATGCGGCGCGTCGGAGCGTCGATTCGCTTCCAGAGTGTGCATCGGTCCACGCGCTCCTTTTCCCGGTGTGTCACCTCTACCGTTCGTGTGACCAAGGCTTCTATTTGCCGCACAAAGAGCGCGCGCACGCTCGGACACACCGTTACCTGTGATCGGGACGAGCGAAAACGACCGACGACGGATCTCTGAATCGCGGGAAAGCGAGAACGGGGAACAGAGACCACGAGGGAGCAAACGAGATCGAATTAGAGCAAGTTCGAGCAAGATGGAGCAAGATAGAGCTAGATGGAGCAAGATAGAGCAAGATAGAGCTGGATGGAGCTGAATAGAGCTAGATGGAGCGCGATAGAGCGAAAGAGAAGAACAGGAGAGGGAAGCCAACACGTTTGTCGTTTCAACGACGACACTCCCTCTTCCTCTCCCCTCGATTGCACCTAATTGGACCCGACAAGATTTGTCGATTCTCGTTCACCCACCGATTCATCGTCCGAGCTTTGAATTTGAAAAACCAACAATCGACGCTTCTCCCGTTTAACGCGGTCTTCTTCAAATATTGAACTTGCAAGGAGCATCGGTCAATCACGGATTTCGACGGAACTTCGGCAAAGAAGAATAATAGAGCGTGCTTACTACCTTTTAGAGTTCCGAGTTTTCCAACGAAATCCATGGGCTTCGTAAGTACGAAAGTCTTGGAAATATTGTGCATCGATCCCCCCGTTTAGAATGTTGCTCTTTCATACGGAAAATCCATCGATATCGCCTGCTTAGAAAACACCCAAAGCCAGGTGCACAGACTTTGCTTATTTCAAACATATGCCACTCGGTTCTCGCGACACTAACGAGGACTGTCTCTCTCTCGGATTTTAACATGCACTCGTAGGATGCTAAAGTACGCTTATTAGAATGTCCCGAACATCAGATTGTAGACACAAATAATCGAAGTTTAACACAGTTTACGCGATACGTTTCGCGTAGACCCGGATGAAACACTTTCAGAAACTCGTGTGGAAACAAATGATATACAAATGAATACTCTTGCACGGTATTAAACAACGGTTGTCCCGGTCGCTCGTGGCAGTATCGGTAGTTTCGATACGAAAAGATTCCTCTTCACCGATTCCCCGCGTACCGTTACTCCGTGGCGGATCTTCGCTCTTATTACGACGATAATAATAATATCGCCGGTTGAATTTTTCTTCTCCCGATGGCACGGAGGACACACGATACGTCGGGCGAAGGCACGCGTAACAAGATACGGTTTCGTTGCCCCGACCGTGCACACGGGGGACGCAACGTCGAGACGCCGGGGACACAGGGGGCACCGCGGCGCAAGAAGATTCTCATCTTCTTCGTCGCCGAATTTTCAGGTAGCGACGAGCCGTGAAATTAAACGGGCACTCGATCGGCTCGTGAGTCTTGTATCGCGTGCAAGCTAAATAGTTAGACGCGCGAGCGGGAACGTTCGGCGAGTAGCGAACGCTTAAGCTCGCTACACACGCGACGAAGACGGCCGACAAACGAGACGACGCGGACGAAGCAATTAACCAGAGGTTAACGAGCATTCTACCGCCTTCGCTAACTTTCGCCTCGAGTGTAGGTTTTAATTATTTACCGTAATTGGATGCTCCTCGGGTAAATATATCCCGAAACCTGGCCGTCTCTCCACGACGAGCGTCCTCGTGGTTCGACCTTCGCGGTTAATCGGCCACAACCGAGTCGAGATTTCACCGAGACGCCTTCGAATTACGTAAAACAATTTTCCGAATTAGTTTTTCTAATTACCTCCGAACTCGCTTCTGGTGATTCTTCGTTGAAAATGGAAACGAAGAAGCTCTCGTTTCGGGCGCGAGAGGAGATCGACGGTTATCGGTAGGTTCGATATTTTTTAATAACGATGTTATCGAGCGATTGAAGAAGTAACGACGATAACTCGAATTTCTACGGTATTCTTTTCAGGTGTGCTCGATCGATCGTCGCGTCGCGTTCTCCCGTATGGAACGGGCTTTAGCAAGGGCAACGTACCCTCCGGGAAGGGACAACGTCATTTGCAACTCGTTTCATCGCCTGCCATCTGGGCCGCTTTGAAGGCAGCTACGAGGAAGAAACCATAATCGCTCGCCGCCAACACGCGCGAGCGGATGCCTCGTGTGTACGTAATTTATGGCTACCATGTGCCGTTCCACGGCCACGGGTCTCTGCAATCCGGAGAGGAATTTAATCGCGGCCGAATGCATTTACGGGCAAACAACGCTCCCCGCGAGATTGCCGCATTAGAGGGGGCCCTGTCACCGTGTCAAAGATATCAATTACTCGTCATTCGCAAATATTTGTCTACCCTCGCCGCACGAGAGAGCCGAGGAATCGCTCGAGACCGGGTTCGAGGCGCGAGCTTGCCCGAAATTCTTCGCACTGGCTTCGATGTTCGGTTCGAGTCTCGTTTGAGAATTAATCTCGCGGCACGAGCGCGAACGGTGGTTAAAAACGAGTCGAAATTGCGAAAGAAACTTTTCTCTTACGAGAACTTCCCTTCGTGCCGGGGAAAATCGACCTCGAAGAGTCGCGGGCCGCGCGATTCGACGCGTCCGTTCACTGCTTTCCGTTTCTACTTACGGAGATGTTTTTAAACACCGACGCGGTATTAATTTTTCTTTCTCTACCAATTGTCCACGTTCGATCGAGGCAGCGATACCAGGACTCTCATTGAATGTCGCGCGTGCTCCGAAAATTTCCACAATTAATTTCCCCGGGAACCAAGGGGAAAAGTGCATTCCACAATTTTCGTTCGTTTCTTCGCAAGGAATCCCCCCGGTTCTTGTCGAAAGCTTTCATCAAACGCGTATCGACGAGACTGGAAAATCTCGATCGATCGAATATCCATATTCCCAATCTAGATGAGACGATCGTTTCCGAAATGGCTGTCCGTCCACTGCTTTCTGTCTCTACTTACGGAGATGTTTTTAAACACCGACGCGGTATTAATTTTTCTTTCTGTACCAATTGTCCACGCTCAATCAGGACACTCGCCGAATATCGCGCGTGTCTCGAAAATTTCCAAAATTAATTTCCCCGGGAACGAAGAGGAAAAGTGCATTCCACAATTTTCGTTCGTTTCTTCGCAAGAAATCTCCCCGTTCGATTTCACCGCGACAAATCCCGAGACGGAGTAAATGAAACGCGTATCGACGAGACTGGAAAATCTCGATCGTTCGAATATCCATATTCCCAGTCGAGACGGGACAATCGTTTCCGAAATAGCGGGCGATTGGTCGCGAGCAGTCGGTTCGGCTTCGAACGCGCGAAACTAATTTCGTCCGGCGTGCATAACGCGGGGGCGGTATTCTTAAAGCGTCGGAGGCTGCCCTTTCCAAGGAAATTATACGCACCAGCGAGTCCATTCGTCCGACGGGATCAATTTAAAAATTCGCAAGCGGAAGAGAGGCCGAGTAGTACTTGGCGTGCGGCGAACTTGCACCATGCTGGAGGGTGGAGAACGCGAGGAAGGTCTGGCCGGAAAATAATTGGGAAATAAATAAATTACGGGCATTAACTGGGAAAGTTGCTCGCGAAACGAAGACGCCCGGACGACCCGCGCCGCCGTGCAAGTGGCGATCACAATGGCCGTCTTTCGCCCGTCATCTACCCCCCTCCTACCCCCGAGCTGCCCCTCGTGCGCACCCTCCGCGCCGAACTTTCTATATTAAACAACTTTTCCCGCTAATTTCGCTCACGATTCCATTTTTCCCTCCGTCTCCTACTTCTTCTCGCGACGCCCGTTCTTCTCGCCCCGTCCGCCTTCGTTTCCAACTTTCTACTTGTGTCCGGAGCCATTTTCGCGATAAATTCGTCCGTTCGCTTCCCGAAGCGGAATCTTGCCTCGACTCGATCGCTACTCACGGCGTCAACGCGCCAAACGAATATTGCTTTCGACGAAGAATAACGCACGTCGAAGACCGACGTCAAACTACGGAGCGACGGATTACCGAGATTCAACGGTTACGTACGACCTTGGAATTTTCCTTGCTTGGAAATCGCATCGGGAGAACGCGACTCGAGAGAGCCGAGAGTTCGACAGTGTTCGTTAAACACGATGATTTACCCAGTGCAAGCTGGTGTACGATTTTCAAAATTCTATTGTATCGACATTTTACTATTTAGACCGCAATTCGAACAGAGTAGACAAACTCCGGTAGATTCGATAATTTAGAGCGCGCGGAACCCTTGGTCGTAAACTTTCCATCGCGAGCGTTGTTATTTGCTCCGTGGAACGATGCTTTCGGTAACGTATGCAATATGCCGCGTCACGAGTCGCGCGTAACGGTTACGCTCGCTTTGGAAAATGTTCGTCGACGAAAATTCAGCGATCCGTCGAAACGATGCGTCGTTAACCGCGCGGTTACTTACGAGAAGAAGTAAGCGAGTTTCGAAGAGATCGTGGATGCCGAAACGACTATAATACGCGTATAATACGCGAAAGAATCCAAAAGGAGATTGTTCCCGTTTCTACATTTTTTTCTCTCTTTCACTTTTTTTTAATTCGTCGTCAATAGGACGCCCGAATGAGCCGGAGGAACGTCAATGTTTACCGCTGCGAGTTGGGCCACAATGCGAGTGTAAGTTGCATCGATTCGTAATTTTCCGCAGCCGCGAACGCGTCATTAGCGGGACACGGGAAACGCGCGGGAAACGAGCTCGCCCGCGGAACCAAGACGAACTTTTAATGAAATTGTTCCCGTTGATGAGGCTAACGAGCATCGTAAGGGCGCTCGCGTATTAAAAAGAGAATATTCATCCTTTGAACCGAGCACGCATTGACGTCAGTTTATTCATCCTGTTCCGGTAAATCGGTTAAGTGCGCCGCGAATTTTTACGCTTCGACGCAACAGTCGTAAATAAACGCGCGCCAGAAACACCGCGGAATGGTGAATCCCCCTCCTCCTCCCCCCCGTGCGGCCCACGGTTTTTCTCCGCGCGGAAATTATCCCGGTGCGTTCAACGACGACGAAACATTACCTTCGATTCGTCGGCCGGTTCTCGACCGTCGAGTACCCGTTTCGCAGTTTCCTATTTTCCACGAAAATACGAAGATTCTTTACAATTTTCTTCCACGACCGTGGTATAATCGAAACGGAATGAAAATTAGTAGACGCGCGTACGAATGGTCGGCCAATTCGTACGCGAATCGAGGTCGGGGAGATTTTATCGACGATCCTGGAAATTTTATTCGAAAATTCGTAGAATTCGCTACGGAGATATTCGAACGGAGCTGCCGCGGTAACGTCTCTGGTATCGTATACCTTTTGTCCAGTTGTTGTTCGCGTTTATTGTGCTCTTCTACCTACGAGGACAAAATTCGTATCCGATTCGTTGTTTATCGGGCTTTCGGAGCGAACCGATTCAATTCGAGCGGGATGAATTCCATTATCCACGTTTCGCGTATCAATCGGTGATCCCGAATGTCTAATCTATCTTACCCTATTCTACTAAATATTCTAAGGACGATCGAATAAAAATTTGCGAGACACCTTTGGCGATGATATCCTTCGAGAGAACGCAAAACAAAAATGTCTCCCATTACTTTCCGAGCGATTAAGTAAATATTTCCTCGAATCACTTACTAGGAATATTTGCAGCGTTCGATGACGAAAAACTCCTCTCGCGGAAAATAGAAAGACGTCTTCCATCTCGCGATGATTCTTCGAAATCTTTTTTTTCACTTTCTTCTCTCTTACTTGTACCGTTTGGAAAACGAGGTTGATTAGCAGCCGCGTCGAAGACGAGTCGATAGAATCGCGGCTAAAAAGCAGGAGGATTCGTCTCGAGGGTATAGATTCGATTTCTACGCGCGATTCGACGAAAGCGTTCCAACGACTCGTCGTTTCGACGAATCGGCATCGTGTTCGATGGCGGAACGCACGAGTGAACGACCGAGAGCTCGCGTAATTGTATACTCTGACGCGAACACGTATCAGCAATCGCGAGAGGTATCTTGACGGAAACCCCTCCGCTCGATCTCAATCGACGTCATTACGCCTCTGACCTACGCGCATCCAGCCACGCTCACGGCCGAATCCCGCCATCGATCGCTCGATCGTACTTGAGAGACGATGGAAAGCTATTACCGTGACCCGGTAGACTTGTTCCGATTAGCGAGCCTCGCTAATTGATGTACAACTCGGTATACCGGGAAACAGTAATGAAACAAACGCGTGTTCGGGCATTACGCGCGAACGCCCCGAAAAATAGCCGCTTCGTCGACGACCAATGGCGACCAATTTTCCAATCTTCCCTGTTCGACGGTTCCTTTGAACTTTCAACGTCGATCGTTGCGCGTTGAGAATCAATCGCGTTGCACCAATCGCGACGGACAAATAAGTTAAAGGAAATCTAAATTTCCGATGTCGATTCATCCGCTGAAACGACGCATCTGCGTTGATTTTTAAATAGAATAATTCTTTTCAGAAATTGGGTTTAAAAAAACAGAACACTTGTGGAAATATTCTGAGAAGCTTACCACTATCTTCTATCGTTGATCATTTTACGCGCGTAAATAGCAGTGGGGATAGAAATAGAATCCAGTGAGGATGTTTCGACCCTCCCACGAGTAATAATCTTTATCGCGGAGCATTAAAGATGAAATTTGCGTTAAACCTCTTAGCGTCGAATCGATTTCATTGAGTTTAGAATCAAATCTTAGCATTCAAGGTTAACTTGAACGTCTCTTCCAACTGGAAACAAGTTCGCTGCGTACTGTCGTATTCGATAAATTATTGAGCATATGTATCCTTGTATTTTTAAGGAACTCGGAACTTTTATCGTACTTAGGATTAAATCGACTTAATTGAGTTTAGGATCAAATCTTAGCATTAAAGGTTAACTCGAACGTCCCTTGCAACTGGAAACAAGTTCGCTGTGTACTGTTCTATTCGATAAATTATTGGGCACATTTATCCTTGTATTTTTAAGGAACGGGAACTTTTATGGAATTTTCTTTCTAATAGTAAACGCATGGAAGTGTCTTCGAAAGGGTCAAACCGAGACAATTTGTAGGAATAATCGAACTCACCTGGCGTGACGAAAAGCACGATACCGAGGAGCAGGGTCCTCGTCGCCACATCCGCGATCCACCGGAAGTCCCTGCGACACCATCGAAGTCGATGCCTCTTCCCCTTCCCACCTTCCTCCTCCTCGGCTTCATGGCTGAGGAATCTCCCGACGGATAGCCGCAGCTTTCCGTACAGCGAACCGAACAGGCCGGTTCCGCCTTTGGAACGCCTCACATATTTCTCGTTTGTATTCTCTTCGTCCTCCTGGCGTCTGCACGGCCGGGAACCTGTACACGTGGGTTGACCGGAAGCGAGGGTCGCCTGCAAGTCAACCCTGTCGAAAAAGCAACTGTAACATCCTCGAAACGATTCCCCGTTTGCGAACGATCTCAAATTTATCGCCCGTAGGTCAGCTGGAGATAACTCTGGACGAGCGAGTCGACGAATGACAAATTCGAAAAACGAAGAAAGAAATATTACAATCTCGAATTACCGAACTGTGCATCAACTATACGTTCAACGGGTCTGAATTTTTAAGAATCTACAGTATTCTTATCCGAGCAATCGTTCCAACTGTTATTCTTTAGAATTTTTATACTCTCTAATACTCTTACGCTAGAATCTTTCCATCCGAGAAACTGTTCGATTCGATAGAGGTCTCTACGTTGTTTTCTCTTTGAATTAAATTTTGTTCTTCAATATCACGGAGAACAGAATACCAAGAGGGAGTGTACTGTCCGATAAACGAAGAAATTCACACAGTAACGCGTTCTCCTGGATACTTCGCGCACGAAACAAACGACGATGCACCGATTTTCACCGAATGTGTTCGCATCGAGCATAAATCGTACAGAAGACGCGTAATCGTCTTTCTGGTGGCACTATAACTGGACAGGGCAGGGTATCTGAACTTTGCAGAGTGTACGGGCTCGTTTGACGGGAGATTTTTGAAAATAATTCGACACGAGTGGACACCTTCTCGCTCACCTTTCTTCCTGGTCGCGCGGATTCCTGTGGGGCGCGCAGGAGCCATCGTGCCTTAAGGAACGAGGGCTCTGGGGAAGAGTGCTTCCTGAACACCGGGACTCGAGCCTTCGCCGGAGGTCCGTGGCTTGTAGCCCTCCTCCGCCCCCCATACCCCCGCTCCCATAGTACCTGTAAATCATAAACGAACGTGTGAGCCAGCTTCGGTTGGGATTCGATCGGGGACCGAGTGCGAATAATCGAACGAGACACGGCCAATCGTCGCCTTAAGGAAATCGCTCTGTCTTCTCCACACGCGAATCTCCCATTGAAAAGTATGCCTAATGTCCTTGCATCTCTGATGAAACGATCAACGAATCTGTCAACCGTAGGACTTTGAAGTATGGCGACTGTTTTGTACACTTTTTGGAGAATGATAAAGCTTAGTAATCAATGACGAGTAACGAATATTTAGTAATCGCGACGAACGAATATTTATCGTCTTGGTGTTAACCTGGAAGGGTATGGATAACGCTGAGTTGTATTTAAGAAATTTAAATAATCGTAGACGAGTAATTACAATGGACGAACGTTTATCGTCTTTATGTTATCGAAAGGTATGGATAACGTTGCGTTCTTCGATGGAGTAAGAAATCCAAGTAATCGACCGCGAGTGATCGTTCGTGGAATAGATTCGATTACGATCGACGAATATTTATTATCATCTTTGCATTAACTTCGAAGCCACTTTCCTCCAACGGGGATAAGAAATGCTCGCGATCGATGGCGGGTAATTACACCCAGAATCGTTTCGGTTACGATCACTTTTCTAAATCACGCGTTCTTTTTCCAATTTCACGCGATCGAATCTCACCACACCTGGGGGGGTCATCGTCGTTAGATTCGTGCAACGATCGAGAGACACGCTAACGGCTGGTGCACGCGAGCGACGATTTATTAACAATTAGAAAAAGTGATATAACGAAGCGCTTCCGTTTCAATTGTAGCCGAATGATAAATCGCGGTGTTCCTCTAATCGCGTATTCGAATATAATTATACGTTTCCAGGGGCTGGTAATTAGTGCAGCCGATAAATACCAGAGGGGAGAGCGTTCCCCCTCGTTATCGGATCGCGGTATTTTCAATTTGCACCGAGCCAGCTACTTAATCCCGGTGCAAGCGTAATTCGAGCTCGCGATAACCGCGTGTCTCGGCGTTTTTTTTAATTTTTTTTTTTTTCGGTGTTCCCCCACTCCCCACCGGCGTTAATCGAGCCGATATAGTCACGAACGCGAATGAAATACCGCGAGATAATGCCTCAATCGATTCCCGAACGGTTTAATCCGACGATTCTTATCGCGACCCGATTACCAGCCCGAGAACCTTGCCTCGAATCGTTCCACGAGCGGTTCGATACCTCGGAGAACGAACACAGTTCCTGGAGATTCCGGAACGAGTGCTTCCCTCGCTAAAATAGCAGTTCCTGGAGATTCTGGGACGAGTGTTTCCCTTCGATTCAGAATCGTTCCTGGAGACTTTGGAACGAGTGCTTCCTTTCGATTCAGAATCGTTCAGAAGATTCCGGAACGAGTGCTTCCCTTGGATTCAGAATTGTTCCAAAGATTCCGGAACGAGTGCTTGCTTCGTAGTCATGATCGCAGTTCCTGGAACGAGTGCTTTCCTTTCGTACAGAATTGCATCTCGTGGAGATTTTTGAACGAGTGCATCTTTCACGTTCAGGATAATAGAGTTCCGGAGAGACTCTGGAACGAGTGCTTTCCTGATATCGGAGCTTCTGGAACGAGTGCAGGATCCTAGAGTTTCTGACGACTCTGGAACGAGTGCTCCTCTCGCGTTCGGAATCCCATTTTCCAAAGCTTTTGGAACGAGTGCAGTTTCCTAGAGTTCCCGACGACTCTGGAACGAGTGCTCCCCTCGCGTTCGGAATCCCATTTCCCGAAGATTTTGGAACGAGTGCAGTATCCTAGAGTTCCCAACGACTCTGGAACGAGTGCTCCCCTCGCGTTCGGAATCCCATTTCCCGAAGATTTTGGAACGAGTGCAGTATCCTAGAGTTCCCAACGACTCTGGAACGAGTGCTCCCCTCGCGTTCGGAATCCCATTTCCCGAAGATTTTTGAACAAGTGTGGTTCCGTTCCACGATCGGTGCACCGGTAACGATCGCTGAAGGTTCGCCCTCGAACTCGATCGATCTTCTCGCGACGATCGGTGTGACACGAACGATCGACTCACGGGGAAGCCTTTCAATTAACCTCTGCTGCGTTCGTATTCGTTCGACGGACGTCTACCAACGTCTGGTCGCGTCTATCCTCGATGGTTCAGGCTCAGCTTCTTCGTTGTTATACCCGGAGAGGCATATCGGGCTCTCCGATAGGCTAACCGATACCAACGATACTTTCAATCGAGACTCTCTGTCGGGTAACGCGAGCGAGCGTTCAAGGAAACCGATGAAAACAGTCCGCGCTAAGCTTGGGAAATTTTACAACAATCTTTCCTCGCGCGACTGGGGGAGGGGGAAGCCTAATTGGACCGGTCTCGACGCGATCTTCGATCGCGATGTTTCCACTAAGGTCGTCCGAACTTGTGTTTACGATACGGTCGTTCGCGGAACGCCTTCTTTTCACGACTGTTGTCGGTATTGTCAACGTTCCTGGAATTCGATGCTCGGTCGCGAACACTACGACGGCTGGATCGACAAACTACGACTGCGTGTTTGAAATATTACGAGCGATAGGGCAGCGTCCACGAAACTATGTGCGCGTAACTGTGTTTCTCCCTTACGGAACACGATGAGAGAGAGAGCACGCGTGTACACGCGAAGGATTTAGAACGAATACAGTGAACGAAGGACACTGAACTCTTCGAAATTTTGGTCTTTGGACCCCAATTCGTTTAAGAACACCGCGCGTGAACATCCCCATTGTAACTTTATTCGATAACGATCCTTCGTTGCGCCTTTGGCTCGAATTAGAAAATTATCGTTCTATAAATATCATTGTCTTCGCGGATCCATCGAAAATATTTTTACTCTACATATCTTTGTACGTCTTGTACTCTACATATACTCTATATCTTTGTATATATTTATCGATCGATAGAGAAGGAGAATTGTTGACACTCGTTTCGAAAAACTAAGAAACAGATCCAAGTCGAAGACTCGGTGGTTGTGTACGTATTGGAAGTTTCGGGATAACGATAAATAAACGAACCTACCCCTGCCGTTCCGCCACCACTACCGCTGCCCGGATCGTTCGCTCCCGGCGCCGATTTTCACCAAGTTCGCCACTTCTTCAGCCTCCTCGACAGCCACCTTAGCCTCCACAGCGTTGCGCTATCATCACCTGAAACACGAACACCTTACGTTTAACGAAAACAGACCGGAACAGATACGGACAATCGCGGGAATTCATCGCGACAAGTGTTAATAATTCCGATTCCGCTTCCGCGTTTCGCGATCGTGTATTACGCGTGCACGGTCGCGCGACGATTATCGAGCACGGCTGAATTCTTCCGGCGGCTAGTTGAAATTCCGCGCAGGGCGGAACATGAATCGCATCGATTAGCGAAATACGTGCTCAGATGCGAGAGACCGATCGGATCGATTCGGGCCAGGTTTCCTGGGGGAAGAGACGACCGTACCGTGGCAGAACTTCGGCCAGAAGGGGGATCATAATTACGTCGCTTCGAGACAGCGCGTGGTTCATCGATAGGGAACGAAGAAGTCGACCGAGAGAAACGGACGAAAACGCGCGGAAGAAATCAATACGCGCCCCCGACCACCGCTCTTTAATCTCTCTCTCTCTCTCTCCGCGGATCGTTAGGGTATTTCACGAATCTGCCCGAGAGTACGCGATTCTTGATCACTTTTACCATCGAGGACTTAGGGAAATTTTGCCCACGTTTGTTCACGTTTCGAGAACGTTGCGTCGGTGTAGATTGTACAAGGAGAGAATTATTTCGCATATTTTGAACCGATCGAAGCGGAGTCAAGTGCGTCAGGTGTTCTCTATTTGGAGGTAGTGTCCGTAATGAAACACGTGTCCAAAGTAGGTGATTATTCGTATCTTTGCTTTTCGAGGACGGAATATTGCGATGCCCGATTACCTTAATGCGTTTTATTTATCCTTAGTAAAGATTATATCGGAGAAAAGATACATTTAACAAAAGAGAATATCCTCTCGCACTACTGTAATATACTCTACATCAAAGGAGACTCAAAGTAGAGAGTCAAGAGTCGAAAGTAGATAATTCTCAGTATTTTCGATCTTCGAGAGAGCCTACGGAATACTCCAATACTTCGTCGCTACATTCGTTCATCTCGGAAGAATTCAAACCTCCCAAAAGTATTTCACATCGCAGAGAATACGGTCGAGAATATTTACAGAACCCTGTATTTCTACCCTCTCGAAGAATCTGTAGAAAAAAAATTCTTTCCTCCCCGAAACGAACGGAATATTACCCCCGGTCTCTTTAATCCGATTTTGATTAATTCCGGTGGTTTAATCCGCTGGTAAGTTCGGGACGCGAATCGATATTATAATACGATGCAAATCGTATCGAAATTCGGAGCTCGATTACTCCCGGCCGGGAAATAATACTCGAACTCGCGGGACCGTCGTTATTCACCGATGATAAGCGTCTCGTTAAGAGCAAAAGAGAGAGAGAGAGAGAGAGAGAGAGAGAGAGTTCTCCGCGCGTGGTTTCGATTCGATCGTGCGATCGGTGCCAATTCGAAATTGGAACGGTATTTTTACACCCTCGTGTTCCGGAAGTGTCGCGTTCGGGTCGATAACCAACGACACCGCGGCGGAAATATGCCCGTCGTGAAACCCGGTTGGTTTCCTTGGACGGAGCGCGTGGTCCCTCGTACGCGCTCCTCGTACGCTTCGCTTACATTCATAAAAGGGAGGACGGTTCGTTCGCCAACGTTTACGATTATTGGCTTTTAACGCCGATATTATACCGCAGGGTCGAGTCGCGTTTTACTGGCTACCACGGTGAACTGCACCCGGAACGGCGGTCCGTTCGCGGTGCTTCCGTCGCGGAATCGAGCCGAGTAAATCGGCAACGAAGAGTGCACCGTAACCCACGGGATTCCGAGACGTTATACGGACCGAGAGGACTACGCGGGACCCAACGAAATTGACAATTACCGACGAAATCGGCGATCGAGGCAGGAACGTTCTCGCGATCTCCTCGTTCGGGGACCTTCGGTGTTATTACGGAAATCTGGAAACGATCGCGCGAGAATTAACATCGGGATGGAATCGATGTAGAATTAACGGGGAAAAATGAGAATTTCCTCGATGAAAATATACGCGATCGAAGGAAGTATTTAATTTCTTTCGTTTTTTTTTTTTCTTTTTTACATCGGAAGCTGACTACGCGAGAAGAAAATTACAAGAGCCGATTATCGTAATCCACGAACCGATTCCGTACTGAACGAGTACCGAACATTGACACCTACGTTGGATAAAAATTCTTTAATAATCGAAGAAATGAAAATACCACCGATTGGGGTTCGACTCGCTTATGGAAATCGCAAAGTCGTAAGAAGCGAGAAAAGATCGACCATTTCTCTCGACTCCCTTACATTTGTTTTAATTTCTCCTCAAAGTAAAACAAGATGTGTAACTTTTAGCAATAATTTCCCCGATTGAACTCTCGGTACATTTACAATTCGTACAAAGATCTTCTTAAATGGAATCGAGAAGAGATACGCGATTTTTAACAACGATATCCCCGATCGAACTTTCGCCACATTTACAATTCGTACAAAAATCATCTTAAATAGAATCGAGAGCAGATACACGGCATTTACCAACGATTCCTCTCGACTCTCCTACATTAGTTTTAATTTCTTCTCAAAGTGAGACAAGACGCGCAATTTTTAGCAACGATTTCCCCTCCCGAAGTCTCGGGTGCATTTATCTTAATGCTCGACACATCCAAGGGGATATCGGGCGTCAGCACCTTCGAAAGGGTCGCGGGGGTGTACGGCGCTAATAGAAGACGCACACGGCTGGCGAGAGGGTGTAAGAGAGAAGGAGTGGGGGTTGCGGTGGTGGTGTTCTGCTTCGAACAATGGCACATGTCGTCCGTGCAATTCCACCCCGCCGAACGACCCGCGACACCACCTGTCATAACTCGTCTTCGTGTTCCACGGTTATTAGCGCCGAGCCGGTGGGATTGACCAATATCTCCTGCCCGTGTAATCCCTTGCTCCTTTCATCCCCGAGCGATCGTCACGGCCGACGCACGCAGCCGGATAAATCGAACGCGAAGAACGCCCGACCGAACCGGCCAAATGGGATCTCGTGGATTTATCGGGCACCGCCACTTTTATCGCTGGCCGCGATTTTCCTGCGGATTTCCTCGATGCTGTTCCTCCGTGACGGAATCGCAGGGAATTTAGCAGCCGTTATCCGACGCTTTGTTAACGTTGCGACGTCGAAGACCGATGCGTCGAGCGTTCATTCTAACGAGCGCGAGTAAACAGTTGTTAAAGTTACGCCGAAGAGTCTCGGGACATCTGTTTTCGACAGATGTCTAATGTTTGACACGGTTTATGAATTTTTATCCAGTCGCATTGCTTGGGATAATTGTCGCGCAATCTGTAGACCACCTTGTCAACGAAGTAGTCTTCATAGATGATTCGAGGATAAATAGTTGAGAAAGATTCGCATGTTTTCGAGAGATGTCTAGCATTTGACACGGTTTATGAATTTTTGTCCAGTCGCGTTGCTTGAGATAATTGTCGCGCAATCTGTAGACCACATTTCCAACGAAGTAGTCTTCGAAGGTGATTCGAGGATAAATAGTTGGTAAAGGTACACTGGTGCCGAAGAGTCTCGGGACATCTGTTTTCGAGAGATGTCCAGCGTTTGACACGGTTTACGAATTTTTACCCAGTCGCGTTGCTTGAGATAATTGTCGCGCAATTTGTAGACGAAAATAGTCACCTTTCCAACGAAGTAGTCTTCATAGATGATTCGAGGATAAATAGTTGAGAAAGATTCACACGGCCTCCGAAGAGTCCTAGTGTACTTAAGATAATTATATCAGAATCTTCGGACTACTTTCCCAGTGGAGTGTAGACCACATTCCCAAGAGCGATGTTCGAAGAGGTATTCAAGAACGACGTACGATCGTTACATTTACGCTCAGGACATCTGTTGTTCTCGAGCCGACTCGAGTGTTCTACATCGATCGCATCTGATCAAAGATAACCACGGTCCAGTCTCCGGACCATCGTTCCAATTTTTCCGGAGAGATCCAAAAACGACGAAGGTATCCAACGCGAACACTCGAGGAACCCTAGCACGTTGTTGCAGAGGCGTACGATCGCTCTCGGAAATCCCTGATCGTCGAAATGATGTTCTCTCGCGGTTATCGCTGATAAACTAACCTATCCGCAATGGTTGCCGGTCGGAACTCTAGCTCGATGCTTGGTGCGTATCTCCCGAGTAGATTCGAGGCGATCGTTCCCGGGCGAAGTCGATTCGAACGTACTCGTGAATACGGTGAATTACCGATTCCAGTTGGCCAACGATCGAAGCGATCGCTCGAGATCCGACGATCCGGGGAATTGCACGGATTAAACGGGCATCCACTTCCGGCCGATGTTTTCGCGGAACAACAACAACGACCGAAACTGGCTATTGGCCTCCTCTCTGTTTCTCGTCGCTCTCGAAACGAAACAACCGACTAATTGGCCCGTGTCGACTGCTCCCGCGCGACGATACTTGTTATACGCGAGCAAATCGAGAAAAACGATCGAGAAGACGAAGCGACGAGTTTACACGGGGCCCGGTGTGCAATTTTTGCTCGATCATCGCCGAGTCGAGGAATATTTATGGCCACGAACCGGTCGACGCCGTTCCAGACCCCTCGCCACACCCCCTCGATCAATTACCAGAGGACGCGAGTTTATTACTCGCGCGATTCGCCCGAATCGTCGAAAGTTTCTGGTCAATTTCGGCCACCAGCATCGCCGCTGTCTCCAGCCGCGTCCACGAAACTTCCTACCGGGAGCGCTTGCACGAGAGAATTAATTAACGCGTAAGCTGCAGGTCGTATGCAAATGGCGAGTTAATAACACGAAGTTCGCGGTAATCTGAGCGTCGAAACGATCGAATTCGTCGTCCGACAACGAAACTACGAACTCGAACGATCGTTCGCGTGTAACCGGTGCACCAGTACCGGTGGTCTTCGATCGATATTTCATAAATCACGGCTGATTTTCAACTAATACTAGATACACACTTTCGTCATTTACATTCTCGTTGTAATTTTAGTCATTTTACCATTGGAATAAATTGGAAGATATCGACGACTTGTTTCGTTCAACCCTTTGCACTCGATGCTTCTCTGCTACCAGGAACCGACGCCTCGAAAGAATCCTCTAAGTCGTAAAATTCATCCCGAATGGAACATTTTTATATATTTCGCACACATGCGTTCACACTTTAGAAGAACGTAATATTTCAATTCCAATTTGAATTCCAAACCACGATATTTTCCCTGATCAAAAATAGTACACTGAACTAGGTGGTCTCCTCTCGAGTCCAAAGGAACTAAAGGTTAAATACACCAGCTCTTTCGACTTGTCCATTCCACGAATCAACCCTTATCGAGCACCGATCCCGTACCGTGTACCGTGTTCACGAAAATATATTCTTACGATACGTGTACGTTCGCGAGGGTACGGAACAAGGTCGAAACCCGTGGAGCGTTCACGGGCAATTTCGCTGGGAACGCGCGATTCGATTCCAGCGGCGGTCGAAACCGTGATTCGATCAATTGTGAAAATTCGGCCGTGCTTTTTGTATTCCCGTATCACGTATTCGAGTGGCCGGTTACTATTCAAAATTGAAATTGCCGGGCGCGCGAAGCCGGGCCCGTAATATCGATCCAATTACGACTCGTTCGTTCGTTCGTTCGTTGGCGCGCATCGAACATTAAATTTACGCAGCGTCGAATTCTAACCCTGTTCGAGACGATCTCGTGACTGAAGATCGAAGGTCCTAGACTCTGGTCTACGGTGATCCTCTACCGAGGTTTAACCCTCTCGATCGAAGATCACGAACCATACAAGTCTCTAGCAACGGATCCTATTTGGATACTGTCTTCTGTCAATGTGGTTTCAAATTTTATTCGTCTCCGGAAGCTGCAAGGATGTTTACTCTTGGATTATTTTTTATCCTGGAGTCGAATACAATTCAATTACGTATACGTAGAATCTAAGGCTGTAACACTCAAAGAGTCGTATCATCGAACTATCGATTGGGAAATTACGATCACAAAGTATCCGCATTTTAACAGTCATAGCTATCAGGTAGCTTCGACTCGGAATAACTAGACCTCTCGTTGTATCGGAATAGTCATTGAGAATCAGTACAGAGAACTTTAGATTTCATCCTCCAACAGTTGCGAAGACTCTTGGGTGATTTTCGTTACCGCAGCTTAACTTCCATTAAGGATGAGGGTCACGCGTGTATTTGGGTCACACGTGAATCGTAGCAGGTACGAGTGTGCTAGCATTTATCGAGATACGATCAGAAAAGTATCTACACCTTGGTAATGGTCGCTACTAGGTGACTTCGACTCGGAGTAACTAGACCACTCGTATTTATATCGACCACGACCGGTACAGGAGACCACAGACTCCAATCTCCAGCGGTCCAAAAGACGTTTGCACTCCCAGGATGATTTGTCCTACTCCGAGTTCGAACTTCCGTCATAGACGCGAGGCTCGATCGTTGAGCATTCGGTTGCAGAAAGTGGCCCGTGAGATCGGTGTTACGGAGCCACGTACGAAAGGAAAACGCGTCATCCAACGTGTCTATGCGTCACCGAAATCCGTTGGACCTCGCGGCACGATGATGAGGGCGTTAATTATTAGCGTCGAGGCTGGCGCCTAACTGCGGAGCGACCCCGTTGGCGATAGAATTCCGTGTGTAAAAGAGAACGAACACGAGGTCGCTCGATGACGTTTGACCAACATCGGGGCAGAAACAAAACCCCGTGAAAAGGATCGTCGAATATAACTGGAGGACCCTCGGCGGGGGAAATGTTTACCCTCGCGCGACCACGGCCTCGAACGAGAAACGCGCGTCATTCACCGCCCTTTCTGCCCCCGCCGGTGATCCTTTTTTTCTCCTTTAATTGCGAACTTCCCGAGAAAAATGGGGGTCGCGAGCGGTTCGCGCAGGCTCCGGGGTTAATTGAAAGCAATCGCAGCGAGCGCTCGGCGCCCGATCGAGCAGCGGGTGCACGCGGCTCGCCGAGCCCGACCAGAGTAATTAAACGTTACGCGTGCCTCGTGAGATTGTTTAAAATTTCACGAGGCGGCCGCTTACCGCTGCTAGACTCCACTCGCGGCTCCGATATTGCGCGTCAGATTGTAACGGATGAATATTTCAATATTTCGCGGCGTCTCTCCCGGGGATCGATTATCGTTATTATTGTACACCTTCGAAGGAGGGGGTAGCTTGTACCTCGACCGAAAGAGATCTTTGAGTACGATTTACAACGGTTAAGATGCTTTCAATTTCTCTCCTTTTTCTTTTTGTAATCAATTTATTTTTGATTATTTACGCGCGGGCGAAAGCTACTCTCACAGAGTATCGTATATTTGCACTTTTCGTACTGCGTTGGGAAATAATTAATAACTCGAGTATCGTTACATTGAGTGGCGTGAAAAAATTCACGCAACATCCTCGAAAATACCTTAACAATCTCAGAATATTTCAGTTCGGTACGACGCGTGCATCGTCTCGAAAAAAATTCCAAGAGATCGCTCCGTTTCGAAGACACGAAGACAGCCACCCTCTAGGTAACGATAATTCGATAATTAACAACTCGACTATCGTTGCATAAAATACCGTGAAAAAATTCGCGCAACATCCTCGCGAGTAGCTCGACAAACGCGAAATATTTCGGTTCGACGCCACGCGTACTTCTCCCGTGCAAAAAAAAAAAAATTCTAGAACTCCCCGGACACAGTTTCGATCGCGGTAGTCAGGGAGAGAACCACCGTCGAAGTGGGGAATCGTCGACCGGATTCGAATGGATTCGATGTCATAATCCGGGCACGGTTTCGCGGCTTCGACGGCTACGTGTCGGCGGTTCGTTGATCGTTTTCACGTCGAATTATATCGGTGTCGTTTCCGTGCGCCCTGGTTTTCAACCCCTCGTATCTCACGCTCGCAGGCCGACTTCCGGCCGGCTCACCGGAGAGAATCGTTCCGGGTGCCATCGAGGCGGTTACGAGTCGCCGGGAGTTTCCGGGGACGCAAGACATCTAACGATCGTAACCGGCACGAGGAACGTCACGCGGGGGAGGGTTACTGCTGCCGGCAGACAGCTTAACACGGAGACTCGACTCGGTGATTACATCGAAGATAAGACCACGGAACAAAGGGTGGATGGATGAAGGCGAGATACGAGGGACTCGCCAGGGGAAATGAAGGAAAGGGTGAAGGGCGCAAAAGGAAAACGGGCCGTGCCACGGAGAACAGAGAGAAACCGTGGGGGAGAGGTCGCCGAGGACGAACGCGGAAGAGGATTCGGTGATGGACACTGGGTGATACGATGGAAATGGATTTTAAAGTGAGGGGGAGGTGGTTAAGGTGCAACGCCCCGAGGGAAATCTCGGAACATCGAGTCCGTAATGTCGAACATAGACCCTCGAAGATACCTAGGGACTCGAAGGCGTGACTGGGAACAGGAGGATCCAACGATTTCGCGAATACCGATGCGGGGTTAAATTCGAGAGCGAATGTACACGGTATCGTCTGCCTAGGCGTGAACGACGAGAGACGGAGATCACCGGGAAGAAGAACGAAATTTTTTCCGTGTAAGGGTTGCGTCGATTTTTCGGAACTGTCATCGTTTCTCCTGTGGTGAGAAATTTCTCCTTTGGATATTACAAGAGAGTTCTTGGCTGGCTGAGTTCTACCTTCCTTGTGAGTAATCTATGGGTTCTACCTTCGCTGTGAGTTCTCTGTGGGTTCTACCTTCGCTGTGAGTTCTCTATGGGTTCTACTTTCATTGTAAGTTCTCTATGGCTTCCACTTTCGCTGTGAGTTCTCTATGGCTTCCACTTTCGCTGTGAGTTCTCTATGAATTCCACCTTCGCTGTGAGTTCTATATGAATTCCACCTTCGCTGTGAGTTCTCTACGAGTTCTACGGTTCGGTATGAATTCTACGAGTTCCACTGTTCGGCGTGAGTTTTATACAAATTTTACTCTTAGGTATAATTTCTCTACGAGTTCTACTAACAGTAGAGTTGCGAGTTCTGTACGAGTACCGCTCGCTTTAACATCTCGACGAGTTCTACCGGTTCGCTGCTACTACCTTAGGAGTTCCACTACTCGTTTCGCGTTCTCTATGAGCTCTACCGTTCTTCGTAAGTTCCGTACGTGTGTTCCGCTTCGTCGTTCGCGAGCTCGTAAAAGCTCGACTCGCGAGTCTCCTCGAGGACCACGAGCGTCGAAATGTCCTCGAAGAAAATTCTCTTTCTCGTCTGGGCACCGTACACGGTACATTTCCACTCCATCGGTACTAATTCAATTATCCTCGGCATTGATTCGCAACCAGTCGGCGCGGAAAGGATCAAACGGTGTGTCCGTTCGAGACTCCGTGCCCCTGTTACGAACACCGCCGAGGCAACCGCGGGAAAGCACGGGATGAAAAGACAAATCGAAGAAAGAAAAAGGATCGCGCGCTCGCGGCCCAGAGCGGAGAGTTAGAATCCACTTTATGCAAACGGAGGTCCGAACTACCTCCCGTCGGAACTTTATGTATCGGAATTAAAGGCGAGCGCCACCCCCTCGATCTCGTTTTCCATCCACCCCCTCCGAACCACCCCTATTTCCACCCACAGCCCGTGTTGCCAAACGGTGCCACGGCAACTACGGGCAAACTACTCTCTTTCTTAGTAATCCCGGGGTTCTTTGTGCGCTCGTGGATCGGCGAACTCGCGTCCTAGCTTTTAAGGAACGAATGAAATTTCGCCTTCTTTCCGAACCGTTCTCTATCTCGGCACGAAGAATATTGTGGCGTTTGCTTCTCGGCCGTTGGACGAGTAAGTGGAAAAGGGGGAAAGTTTCGCCCGAACGGCGAGAAAAGCTCGGTCGTTCCGACGCAGCAAAGAAAACTTGGGTAATTGACTCCATTTGTTTACCGTACTACCCATCCCGTCCACCGGCTACCGTCTACCGACGTCTTACTTTTTATAATTGCTAGGAAACTCGAAGAGACGGGGCGCGAGTTCCCCCGTACCAAATTCGAATCGATGTCGGAACGAATTCGCTTTCCACGGTCCAAGACGCGCGCGATCGAGTCCACCGGGGGTGTGTAATTCGTCGAGAGCCACTCGACGGGATGGTACGGCTCGCCGAATCAACGAGACACAGGATTCTATGCAAATTCCTAACCACTCGGCTGAAAGTGACGTCGACGGAGCCGATAACTCTCGGGACACAGCGAAATCGACTCGACGGGCTCTCCTCCCGGCAAAATTGATTTTTTTCTGTTTTTTTCTTTCTTTTTCAATTTTGCGCTTTCGAAAGTACTCGAACACGGGGCGAGAAGAATCATCTTCCCGTTCGACGAGAATCCAACCGCTATAAACGAGTTTCTCGTTCAAATTCGAGGTTCGAAAGTACGATGTTGAAAAATTGCACAAGATAGTTTTCCTCCCAGTAAGAGCCAAGACATTCAAAATGATTTTCGTCGAGTTTGGATAGTCGTGAGTACAAGCTTGAAAATTCTTCGAGATCGTCCTCGTCGTAACGGAAGTCCAGGGACCGAGAATAATTAATTTTTCAAGTTTAACGTTTCGAAAGTACCATCTTAAGAATTTTAAGCGATCTTCCTTGAGGTAAGAGTCAAAGTAACGAAAATGATATCTTTTCGAGTTTAGCGTTACCGAAGCTACGAGCTTGAGAATCGCGAGCAAAAGTTCGAAGGATCGCGACCAGAGACACGAAAGTATTTCGGGGGTAAAATTAATTTTCTTTCAATTTTGGCTTTCGAGGGTACTTAAAAATCGCCAGAGAAGCGATCGTTCGGCGCGAGGAACGCCGAGGTACGCGGCGTAATTAACGCAGAGAGGATAGGAATCTACGGTACACGTATTCCCTGGTTATCGTATCGGCGGTGAAATATCGTGTACGCTTCCCAGCACGGCAGAATGCAATTTCTCGCCGTACGTGTGTCGAGGGCGTCGGTTTAGCTGGAGGAAAGTGGCAGGTTCCGCGGACCTTCGGAATAACTCGCATAGCTGGGACAAAAATGGCACCGAGCACGCGATCCGCTCGCCGGCTCGTTGAGCAGAACCTCGCGAAAAAAAGATCGCTTCTCGACCCCCAGGATCGCGACCGATAACGACACGAAACGGGGATTTCGCGACGAGCGACCAGAAATTGCTGCATCGTGCATTCTAACCGTGTTTCCATCGCAAATGTCCTTAAATTCTACTTCTTCGAACCCTTTTCCGATTCTAGCGCTCTACATTCAAAATCGGTGGAATTCCAAAACAAAAATACCAAACGAGTCGATCCAGAGATCAATGTTTCTCAAATTCTCGACAATTTTCTAGATCAACGATACAGTTACACACTATCGTTCAATGTACTTGTAGAAGAATACTACGTTCCAACTTTCTTCTGAAGAGTAACACAAGAATTTTACTGTCACCCAATGAGGCAGTTTCTTCGAAACGTAAGAGTATCGTTCGTTAACGCTCGAAACTCGATACAATCGCTCGAAGTGAATTCGTCGATAATTGGAGCGTTCGATTTAGCCGAAAGAAAGAGTTCAGCGGATAATTAACATTCGGGTGGGGTTAATAAGCCCGAGGAACGAGGTTTCCGTTCCCCGCGCAGGGTCGATTCGAACGCGAGCTTGTACGATGTTTCGGCGCGAAAGTTCATTGCGCGTGGTACAACGAGCCCGTATTATTTCCCGCCTTCGTTCTCGATAATTGGCCGCGCGGCATTTTAACTGGTGGACCACTGGCCATTCCCCGTGCAAATAGATTTCGATTCACGGATATTTTCGGGCTGGTACGGAACGCGAGCGCGATCCTCGCCGACGAGGCACGCTGCCGTGGATGCTTGCGGCGCACAGTTACACCGTAAACATCAAAGTATTTTCCAGGTCAGCGACGATTCGCACTACTCGCGCGACAACGCGCGTATCGTCGTCCCGACACGCTCCCGAAACTGTAATTCTTTTCGCCGCAGAGTTTTTAACCCTATCGCTGATAACCGAACGCGAGTGTTCCGCGACGGTGATTAAAGCTGGCACGAAACCGACGACACCCTCACTCGGTGCTCTCGATCTTGATATCGAACTTGGCTTTTATGGCAACCGTTCATTTTTTTACTTTCGTATTTTACGGAAGGAAAATTGCAACGCTCGAGAATTAGCGACGCGAGCAAATTATCGCTACGGTTCTCGCGATTGCGCTTTCTTCGACGCGAATCGAACCGCGGAACGAGCGATTTTAAACGGGGTAGTTTTCACAGGTGCTGTGTACGACAGAGACGTATGATAATTCTCGAGTCATGATTTCGGACGAGTACACCTTCGATGTTTGAAGATTCGAACCTGAATCTTCCTAGTGATATTTCTTTCCTACTCGAAACATCCCCTGTACTGTATTCGCGTACACTGCTCGCAAAAGTTTCACTCCTGAAAAGTACAATCGGTAGAGTACACGTATACACACGCGGTAACTAAATTATCGTTTAATGGAACTAATGCCTCGGTAACGCACATGACTGCGCGCGAGAGTAGAGTCGAAATCATTAACAGTTCGAAACTGGTGCTTGTACAGCCATTGCTCTATACATTTCCATATCCCCGCAACGAACACATTCGGTAATAATCCCTACCGGTGGAGTCTCGACTGTATTCACCATCCCCGATAAAAGAGTATCTCCGACCTCCTGGAAACCCCTTGCTCGCTTTACTACATCTCTGCGAACAGATACTAGGAATAACAATTTTCCTGAACGAGAACAATTCTTACCCGTTGGAACAATCTTTGCCCTACCAGGAGAAGTATATCCTCGAGATCCAGCCTCGAAGATCGAAGCTGGGGAAGGATACAGCGCGCGAGTGTTTTTTCGGTCGTGAAATTTAATTAAAAGTGGAGCGCGACGGACACCGGTGGCTGGGTGTCCCGCGCACGGTTCTCGTCGCGATACATTTATGGAAAGGTTCCGGCGATATTTGCGGTACGCCATTCCAGTGTAAACCTCAAAGCGTTTAACGCGAGGGTGGGGGAGGGGTTGAGCAGAGAGGAGAGAGAACGGGGTGGGTAGAGCGGACTCGTAGCGCTGCGTAACGACCGCGAGCGCCGCAAAACGCGTCGACGGCACCGGCTGCGACTGCATCGTCACCTCGCCGACCGCAGAACTGCCAGCGGAATACCGAAACGCGACTAGCGAGCACGGGCACCAGGCATCCGTGAAACGATACCGTCGAGAACGCGAACGTACCGAAATAACTGAAACTTTTGCGGCCGTTACGGGATGGCGGCGGATACCGAGGATTCTACCCGCGTGCACCAACCAAGACCACCGGGGAACCCTTCGCGATTCCTCGGACAGGATTCCGCACGGAGATCCTTCGAATTCGTCGAGATCGTCGAACCGAATTCGCGTCTGGGTACCTGGACGTTGCTTGTACTCGGTTGGAGCAGTACTCGATCGTGGGATTTCTATCGAGGGTTTTTACGGGGTCGATGGGTGTGTAGATTTTTAAGGAGGTGAGAAATTGGGAGATCGTTCTCAATTTAGGCAACGAGTTCTTGGATCGATGGATTTTGAGGGAGGATGCGGAGGAATAGTTCAGAGGTCGGGAGTGTTTAGGGTAGTGGTGTATCCGTTTAGAGGAGCGAGAGGTGTGTAGATTTTCAAAGAGGTGAGAAATTGGGAAACGATCCTCAATGGAGTCAACGAGTCCTTGGATTGGAGGATTTTGAGGAAGGTTGCGAAAGAATAGTTCAGAGCTCGCGAGTGTTTAGGGTAGTGGTGTATCCGTTTAGAGGAGCGAGAGGTGTGTAGAATTTTAGGGGCTATTCAAGGATCATAATGCGAGAGTATTTACGCACCTAGTACCTTTAGGGGGTCTATAGGTGAGAAATTGGGAAACCATCCTGAGTGGAGTCCACGAGTCCTTGGATTGACGGATTTTGTGGGAGGATGCGAAAGAATAGTTCAGAGCTCGCGAGTGTTTAGGGTAGTGGTGTATCCATTCGGAGGATCGAGAGGTGTGTAGATTTTCAAAGAGGTGAGAAATTGGGGGATCTTTCTCAATTGAGTCAACGAGTTTTTAGATTGACGGATCTTGAGGGAGGATGCGGAGGAATACTTCAGAGCTTGGGAGTGTTTAGGGTAGTGGTGTATCCGTTTAGAGGATCGAGAGGTGTGTAGATTTTTAGGGGGCTATTCGAGGATCATAATGCGAGAGTATCTGCTCACCTAGTGTCTACTGTCGTTAGAGGGTTTCGATCAGGAATAATTATACCTCTCGTACGAATTATCGAGTAGAGATTACGGTGGTCCCTAGACTCCACTGTCCAGCAAGGATATTCTTGGCTCGTGGTGGTGGTACAAGCTTTAAAAATTGACGGCGAGATCGATCTTTCTTCCTCGGTGAAACGCTAGTTTCCCGCGGGTATCGGAAAGGAGCTTGTACGAAGTTTCCACGTTCGTAGATCTACATGGTAGTTATCGAGTATCGATGTCAATTTCCCTCCGAGTCTGTAGGGTGCTTCTAACCTACGTTACGAGGAAGAGGGAGTGTAATAACCCCAGAAGTCTCGCGAGGCCTCGACCGGCTATACGAGCGGGCAGAAGGGGATCGCGATAAATTCATAACTTTCGAAAGATTACAGATAGCCCGACTCGCGTCAGGAAATAAAAAATCGCAGCTTTTCAACGGTATCTCGCGCGATCCGTATCTCGAGTCTAATAAATCCTATAGTTTATGTCCACGGGGGAAAAAAAAAAGAAAAAAAAAGAATTTCCAGATCCACGTTCACACGACCGTTCTCCACCCTCGGAATGAATAAAATACGATCCCGAAGTTTGTCCACCTATTTCGGGGTCGCACCTCATACATAATAAAAAGATATACTAACAAGGAAACCTTAGTCGGTCCGAAATATCACGGTTTCGTCGTCACCGTTGCTGGAATACCCACCATTTCCCGTTGAATCTCTCGAGATCTGGAATCAGAGGGGTCTCGAGTATGGCGCAACGATACACTATTTTCAGGAAGAAAATTCCACTCCGCGGTGATATCCTTTCGGGCTTTGCGCCTTTAGCTCCGCGAGTCTCGGTTATATTCCGTCCGACGGTGTTATAAGCTGGCGGGTATTCTCGTGGTAAGGGACTTCCTCGGGTTCTCCTTGTCGGTTATGAAAGATCGTAAAGCTTTCGAGGTTGAAACGCGAGAAACAACGCGAAGAAGGCATCTTGCTCCGCGTCTTCTCTAATTCCGTTCCCTCGCAGCTCGTAACTCGAAAATTTTTCAATTACCCGAGCGCGCGTGTCCAAGGTGTACGTACGATCGTGGAACACCGATCGCGGCCACGAACCGAACCCAGAGAATGTGGAGCAAATCTAAAGTTGTCTCATCAACATTTCACCGACGTTGCACCCGTTCCTGGAAGCTCGTTCACTTATTCATCCCCGTGCCAGCGAAGCGACTTCGTCGAACCGAGCGAACTCGATCGATGAATCCACGGTACAGCTTGTCCCGCGTGTTTGACTTCAATTCGAGGAACGACAATCGCACGAAGACGATCCACGGAAACTTTAAACGAGGCTTGTCCCGGTAAAAAGTCCGATGGAGCACCGGGTAGACACGCGTTAAGGTTTGCCTTGTATAATAAAAAGGGGAACTCTCGTATTTACGTTCGGTTCCCGGTAACTGTTGCGACCGAGAGTTCGCCCGAGAGTTCTGTGTACTTCTTCTCGAGAACGAGTTGCCCTCCGCGGTTAATTTAATATGCTAAAAGAGAGTTTACCGTGTCGATTGTCCACGGTATGGGTAAATTCAGAACGCGTACAAAATACGGTGAGCTGATTTACGAAAGAGTTCGATCGTCGGTCGAGTTCGAGTTCTCTGTAAATTCTATTATTCGTTACGAGCTTTCTATCGTTCGCTGTGAGTTCTATACGAGCTCTACCGTTCTTTGCGAATCCTCCATAAGTACCTACGAGTTCTACCCAAGTTCCATCCTTCGAGTTCCATACGACTTCTATTATTCGCTCTAAATTCTGTATAAATTCTACTATTCGCTATAAGCTTCCCACGAGTTCCACTACTCGCTGTGAGTTCCACGCGAGTTCTATCCTTCGATGTAAATCCTCCACGACTTCCACTGTCCGCTATAAATTCTGTACAAACTCTACAATCCGCTGTAAGCTTCCTACGAGTTTAACCGTTCGCTATGAGTTCTATACGAGTTCCATCGTTCTCTCTCGGTAGTAATTTTTTTCAGGAGAGAAAGCGTTAGCAACTTTCGCTTCCAGACACTAGCTATCGTTTCACGGATCCGGGCTGCCGACAATTACGACCCTTGGTTGCGATACACTTGGTTGTATACCCGTGCACGAAGCCCGAGTTTCGTTGCCTCCGAGACCGTAAAACCAGCCGCGAGCGGTCCGCGATATAAACAACGAACACCGTAGGATCTACCAAGGAGATTCTTATTTCGCTCGATGAAAATCTCGTACATCGATACAGTTGCGGCAACGTGTACGTATACATCGCGTTATAAAGTTACCGGGACTTGTCTATTTTATTTCCATTCCCGTCGTAGCGGCAGCCGGTGTTAACCAGCCATCGGTTCGTCCACAAACTTCAACGATAAAAGTCCCCGGGGGTCGTAACACCCGGATTTACGAACCGGCCCGATAATGGACCACGCAACGATGGTTCGCGCGGGGTGCGGAGAATCGCGCGCACGGGTATTTATTAAAATAATCGGGGCGTCGGGTAGCGACGCGATCCAAAGAGTTAATTATCCGGCGCTATTGACGCCTGGCAACAATGCGCTTAAATTGCAGGCGCAAATAAAGTGCCGCGCGCACAGCCCTCGTAATTTCGCGCTTAATTAACGCTCCTCTCCGGCACGTATCTCCTTCAGCCGACCTCCTTCCTGTCGATCCATCTTCACGGAGGCGCTTCGCGAACACCTCCTCGACTGGGGGGCACTCTTGCCTCCGCGAATCGAGTGTTTCGAGGTTAACGCGGAAACGGGAACGCGTTAAGGGGTTACGTCGCCTTCCGGCGTCGAACGATCGATCGCGATCGATACTCATTTTTCTTTTTTTTTTCTTACCCCGAGCTTTTCACGCGCGCCTCGAGTTTCCACGATTCTCGAGATACGAGTCGATTTTTGAACATCGACCGAGTCAGAGAGATACAAAAAGCTGATCTTTTATCGGGCATAGGGAACACCTGTCTCTCTGTTCGTCGTGTCTGTCTCTCTGTGTTGTCTGAGAGCGGACAAGAACAGAAAAAGAACGAGCGAGGTTGGAGTGCAACTTCTCTCTTCGAAGATCTCGGTTTTCCAGAGGCAAAAGTTAGGGAGAGTGTATCTTAACAAACGTTACGCATTGTAACTGGGTAAACGTAACTGCGTAGGTGCAACTGTTGGTCGATAGGATACATTTTCCTTTCGAAACTCGCCACGAACATTCACAGACTGTTCAATCGTTGTACTTTATTTAATTTCGATTCCAAGCTTGCTGTAGATTTTCTACGTAATCGCCGACCACTCTGTTACACGGTTGACCAGATACGAGGAAAACAATCTGCGAAACAGGGGGTAGCGAGTGCTGTTTACAGTCACGTGATCGCTAACCACGAAGAGTTTACCGTACCGCTACCAAAGGTTACTCGACCCTCGTAACAACGACGAAATTACCCTTGGAAGCTGGTTCTAACAAAACTCGATACACGAGTACTCCTGCTTGGACGAAATTCGGGATAAATGACGCTATGTGAACCGAATGCTCCCGACTGGACCGTTGTCGCGAAGAACAATCGATTATTCGGAAGAGAAACGGGAGAACCCGAAAGTTGTTCGTTGTTCTTATCGTTCACGATGATGTATAACGAGATTTCTCGTCGGCGTTCGCCTGTCGTTCGGTGTCTAAATTAAAAAGAAATTCGCAAAGATAGCCGCGTGTTTTATCGGTGCTCGAGATGGCGGGCTTAAACGAGAGGCATCGGTACCGAGGGATGCGTGGAAAGCGGAAAAGCCGCGAACCCGGGGGGACGAAGAGACTTTCAGCCGCAGTCTCGAGTCGGGCAGGGCTTTTCTTTTCGGTTCGCGAGCCCCGCAAAGGAGGGCAAGAGGACGACGAAAAAGAAACGAGGCATCGGCCCCGTTCCGATGGACGAAAGAAAAGGAACGGAGAGAGAGGGAGGAGAGGGAAGGAGGAGAGAGAGGAACGGGAGGAGCGACAACGAAAGAAGACGGGGCGAACGTGGCCGCGGGGGGTGGGTTTTCTATTGAGTCGGTCAGCAGCCCGCAGCTGCAATTGAATCGAACGTGCCGTAGGGAAGTGCACTTAGCCGTCTCGCTTTCGTCCCGTGCCACCGACAGCCCCCCACGAACCCCATCCTCCTCCCCCTCCACGACGGAACGACTTCTCGGGGCCGGTGAGCAATAATCGTTGCCGAACCGACCAGCGCCAAAAGGGAAATTCCCACCAGAAGAATTTACTCCTGTGTTTCTTCGCGAAGAGAAACCAATAATGGAGGGGGAACTTCCACTGGGTCAGGGGATCGGTCGGGCCCGGCCCGTTCGCGAATCAAACGAGTTGCCCCCACTTCTCTCGGGTGAGCGCCGAATGTTTTGGCCGCTCGGAACTTTCGGAGGAGAATTTCACCGTAATGCTTGCAGCAGGGTTCGTTGACCTCAAAGGAGACTGAAATTATATATTCGAAGAAGATCGAAAGGGCACAGGGTGGTTAGTTTTAGTTTTAAAGAAATGGAGGCTGCACGTTTTGTAAGGGGAGAAGAATGAAAGGTATTATTATTCCTATCTCTGTTGTATATTATTTGTATTACTGTATTTGGGTAGCGGCTATTTTTGTATTTGTGACAAAAGTTTCGTCCCGCTGATGTACAATATAAATATTCGAGGGTGTCTTTGGAAGATTTCCCCCGTGTGAAGAAACGGAGCAGGTTTTAGCGTAGAAAAGTCTTCTCTAGTTGGAAGGGTTACTTTTACTATCTACCCTTAAACAGTTGCCCGCGAGTAGAACGATCCACTGACGCCACGGTACATATCTCTCCCTTGCAATTACTCTTCGATAATATAAGTCTATCGAATTTCTTTCGAGTTCCAAATAAAACAGTCGAAACGACAAAACGGAATACTTTCTTCGTTCAGCCTGCACGTGCAAGTAAATCTTCGTCGCAATGATTAGCCGGTGGGTAAATCGAGCTCGTAAATATTGTCTAATAAGCAACACGGGGTTGAAGTTTCGCCGTGGCGACGAGCGAACACGTTTCTTCCGCAGCCAGTGTTCCCCGTCCGTCGCGGAAACAATGTAAGCGCGACGCGGAAATCTCGACGCGGCCCTCGCCCTCGTTTCCTGGCGGGCGGCGTGAATTATTGCCCGGCTTCAACGGTACACGGATTATCAAGTAGAAAAGTTCTCGCGAACGTCGTAAATTCCGTGCTCGCCGTCGCGGAACATATTTTACGCGGGCTTCGGACGCGCGCGGGTCGAATCCGATTTTCCTAACCGGGTTTCAGCTTCGGATCGCGCGGCGGGAACGACCGTGTCGCTTCGCTATCTCTCTCTCTCTCTCTACGAGGAGAACGAAACACAGAGAGGAACTGTTTCCGTTTCGTTCGTACGGACGTTCGAAGACGTCGTTCGCGATTCTTGCTTCATGGTTCGAGGAAACGCTGACGCGTGCGAGGCTCGCGATAACTCGCAACCACTCGCGAGGGCACACGTGTACGTTGACGAGCATCGCGAACCACCGAAACGACCACGGTCGTGCTCGAGCGGCCGCTGGAGCCGGTTACGAAGCACGTGGCGCAAACTTAACACCAGCGCACGAAGTTTCGAACGAGTACGCTTGCATAATACGTCCGTGCGCGCCAGAGAGAGAGAGAGAGAGAGAGAGGAAGGAACAGGAGGGCGAGGAGTGGTCTCGAGAAAATCTGTTCGTCCCTTATCGGAGCGGAGAGACGCGATACCAACGGTAGGGGGCAACGAGGACCAGGGAGGTCGTCGAGTGGAGAGTCGACGATAGGGGTGTGTCTAAGTTACGTCGGGTACGCGGACGCGTTTAAATTCCGCTTAAAGAGTCGTTACGAGCGAATTAGGCGAGCTCTCTCCTACCAGTGTCCCCCCTCGACACCAGGGGAGGATCACTCGGGAAAATCCCGCTCCGACGCGAAATGCGCGCCCGTAACTTTTGAATAATACTCCGAGCGGAATCCCTCGCAGTCTCGAGAGTGCTCTCGACTAGTCTCCGTCCCCACCCCCGTCCACCTTCCGAGCAGCCACTCGGACCACCGAAACGGTCGGATATATCGGGCGCGTAATAAGTGTCTAAAACGTTGGCCGCAGCCACTCGGACGATCGTCCACTTCCGATCGGTGATGCGCGTTGCTCGGAAACCGAGACCCTCCAATTTCCGCCGGCCTTTCTCGAACAACCGGTTTTAACTCCGGGAGTGTCGCGAGCGGATATACCCGCTACGGGTAAGTGGGATGTTTCCTCGGTGATTGTTCCAGGAGGATGTTCGATACTCGATTTCGCCCTTTGAGCGCTGAATACTTCCGGTAGAAACGATCCGTATGGACGGTAGACGTTCAGAGGTTGGAACCGTTGGAGACGAATGTTTCCCAATGATGAATTTACACGAGAGAACGTACAAGCTGTGACCAAGTTGCGATTCTTTCAACTCGGATTAAATAATACGAAAGTTACTTTGTATAGTCATAGTCTACACCGATGGATTTTTTTAGATGTTAGAAAAGTCGTACCGTGGCGCTTGAATCGATAAAACCAGAATTTTCGGGTCTGCGTCGATGTGTACTTAAATCGTTGCAAATAAGAAATGAATAATGCATCGAGGGGGAGAAGTAGAGCTCTTGGAAGTAGTCGCGGCCCGTCCCGGGCCAGACACTTTTGGCCGGAATCGCGAGCCTCGTGACTCGGGAAAAATTACTGTCGCGATAAGAGAATTATTCGTGCTTCGAGAACAATTTCTGCAGCGTGGCGAAACACGGACGTGGGTGTTCGCGATGTTTCGAAACGACCAAATGGATAGTTTCCGTGAGGTAAAGTAGACGGATGATTTTAGGTGTGCACGGTAGGAAAGGGTTGGAAGTTTACTCGAGACATCGAATGTATTTACGTTTACGTCGGAATTAAAATTGGAACGAAATACTAATTATACATCGTAGGGGAAAGAAAGACCGCTCCTCGAAGGAGTCTCGTGCCGTACTGGGTCAGACCATGGCTGATGAGGCTTCCGTAGGTCTCGATTAGAAAAGAATTCTGAATGAAAAAATTCCTGCACCTTGACAAAACACGACTAAATATACGTACGTCGTTTGAAGTCGATACGTTCGGTAAATTCTTAGAAATAAAATCTCGAAGAATTCACTCGATTCTTCGAGCACCGAAGCAGGCAAGAGTTGCAAGTTCTCGGGGTCGGACCGTGCGAATCGATTTCAAATATCACGATGTATTAATTCGTGGAGTACTCGGAGGAAGATGGCGCAGTCTCGTCGATTTATTGAAATAATTCGCGACGTCACATACCAGGGGAACTTTCCTTTTCCTGAGGAAGCCACGAGACGGTTTTCCAACGTTGCATTCGACCTTAAAGTCGAATCGTCGCCCTTCTCTCCTCTCCTCGCCCTCGAAAGCGATCTGTCGCGTGCACGAACCAAGAAACGCGACGACGTCCGTGAAACTTTCCGCCGTTGGATGGCTCCGCTTCGAGCGGCGCTAGAGGATCGTGCACGAAGAGCGATCGCGTCGTTAGCCGTGACAAAATAAAATTCAACGCAGACGACAGGAAAATATACCGGGGCCACGGGAAAAATCAGCGCGGGCTATCCGTCAGGGTATTAAAAGGTTCGCGAAAGCGGACAAAAGAAAAATTGGCTGGCGCGAACGGTGATGTACAACCGGTGTCGACATTCGGATGCTCGCGATGCACTAGTGCATTCCACTGTCACCGGCTACACCGACTGCGTCGAAGAGCACGCGGAGGAGTATACACGGTTCGCGATGCGAAAGTTACACGATCGGCGATCATCGCTTCGATCGTCTCGTAAATATTGCGTTTCACTTACTCCTGGATTTACTTGTACCCTATAGTTTCGAAGCGAGAACAGAAATCGAGGAATTCGCTGTCTCCCGTAAACAATACTTTTCAACCCAGCCGTTAAATGCACTTGCATTCGCTTGAAGAAAGAATACTTGGAAGATCTCTCGCCCTTTGATTCTTGGATTACTTTGCACCAAGTTGTTTAGTTCGGAGGTAATAAGATCGAGTTCGAAGAGTTCACTGTCTCATGAATTCGATATTTTTCTTTAAACGAGCCACTAAATGCACTTGCATTCACTTGGAAAAAAAATTAGCTAATATTCTGTCACTCTTCGATCACTTTATCGACTATTTCTATTGTGTCCAATTTTGAAGTCAGGGAAAATAAATTTCATGGAATGCAAGTGCAACGAATGCACTTGCATCCACTTAGAAAAAAATTAGACAAACTTCTGTCACTCTTCGATCCCTGTATCGACTATTTCTATTGCGTCCAATTTCGAAGTCAGGGAAAATAAATTTCATGGAATGCAAGTGCAACGAATGCACTTGCATCCACTTGGAAAAAAAATTAGACAAACTTCTGTCACTCTTCGATCCCTGTATCGACTATTTCTATTGCGTCCAATTTCGAAGTCAGGGAAAATAAATTTCATGGAATGCAAGTGCAACGAATGCACTTGCATCCACTTGGAAAAAAAATTAGACAAACTTCTGTCACTCTTCGATCCCTGTATCGACTCTTTCTATTGTGTCTAATATTGAAGTCAAGGAAAAATTTTGTGGAATGCAAGTGCAACGAATGCACTTGCACCTAAAAGTGCATCGAGCCTGTAAGTCTGTCGATCGATCGAGAAATTCGATTCGAAGTTTTCGCGGAAAATATTAAAATCCTTGGACCGATCTATCGTCCCGTGGAGCGTGTTGCTCGCGACTTTGCTCGCGCTCGTTAGCGCTCGCAGCGCGCGCGAGCGTGGAAAACACGAGCACGCCTTCAATTTCCTCGCGTCCGATTCGTAATTACCACCGGTGCCCCTTTAATTGAGACCCAATAGCGTAAATTAAAATATTGCTCGACGCGAGCGCGGCGTCATTACCACTCGTGTGCGTCTCCCTTTCTCCTGTAATTAAAACGGTAAATTAACGAATGACCCGTGCGTCGTTCGCGGGAAAAGAGGATACGTAACGTCGTTAGCGTGCACGCGAGCGTTGTTTGGTTGCGCTCGTTTTCATCGACCTCGCCTCGGTTTCGTCTCGGTCTTTCGACGAACCGGGACTTTTCGGCCGCGAAGACAACTTTTCGTATCGAGATCGCTCGTTGCTCAATCCCTTTGATCAAAGGGATCCCGAGAAATTGTTAAAAACGAGTGACCAAAGTACGAATCGCGTATTCAAAAAGTTAAGATATTAGAAAATCGTTACGTACACGCTCGAATTAATTTCAATGTAATTTTATTCGTATTCGCTGATCTTTTATTTATTTATCCACTTCGAATAAAATACGAGAGGGGGAAACTACGCTTTGAAATTATAATTCGTTTAGACGTTACGTAAAGTACACGCTTGAACTAATTTCAAAGTGAGTTATTATTTTATATTTACTATTCGTTTATTTATTTTGTTTCTCGATACCGAATACGATGGTTAAATTAATTTCAAAGCGAGTTATTTATTTTATATTTACTATTCATTTATTTGTTTTTTTTCCCTCCGTATCGAATACGACGCTTGAACCAATTTCAAAGCGAGTTATTCGTTTTGTGTTTATCATTCATTTACTTATTTCCTCGATGGTAAATACGAGAGTGAAAAATATATATTTTCAAATTAATACCAGTTCGAAAGTTACCTACGATTCGTTGGGCGCGTTTGAAACCTCGAAGATCGCGTCCCGACCGAAGGATTCTTCCGTGCTCGTCGAAACGCGATGCAGATCGATCGATCGAAACGGTATCCGAGGAATCGTCATCGTTTGACAGCAGTCGAGTTCCACGGTTGAAATTAATTTATCGCGGTGCATCTGGCGCTATTTAGGCCTCGCATGTCGCCCCGAGGGCCGAAGAAAGACCTTCAACTTTCGACCTACGAAACTGGCAAGGAAAGGCATCGCGTGTTCGTGGAATCAGCACGATCTCGCGGGCAGAATTTCGATCGCTTCGTCCAGCGTCGGCACTCGAAGGACAGATGTTGTCTCGAGCCCGTGGCAGGGTTCCGGATTGGCTCGAAAAAATCGCGGCCCGTTGAATAAATTAATCGTTACGCGACGAGGCCGCTCGCGAGGATCGCGTTTAACATTTAACCCTCCACGGACGCGCTGCAATTTGGCACCTTGCTCGGGTATTTTAGGACTCGAGCGTTCCTCGAGTCGATCCAAGGGCTGCGAGAAACGTTTCGAACGTTACGGAACTCCCTCGAGGTTCTCGGAACCGAACGTTCTCTGTTTTCACATTTTTCGTACGGGAGAAATTCGATAGGAAAACGTCGACCGTACCTCGAATCGCGTACGAACGCGTGAAAAGTCTCGTCGAGGTTTCACGAGCTCGACTTTAACGATGTTTCGCATCTTGAAATTTGTTTTTCGTGCTCTCGGAGAAATTTCGTAAGAAAGAATCGAGCGTTCCTCGCGTCGGTGCAACGTGCACGAATTTATCAAAATTAGCTCTGCGTTTCGAAGTGTTCTTTTTTTTTCTTCGTTATCTTCTCTTCCCGGAGGAATTCGATAATAAAAGATCGACCGTTTCTTCAAAGGAGTCTCGCGGGCCCCTCCCGGAAGACACGGTTAACGAACGTAAATTTCGATTCCGCTCGACGCGGAGCAGATCGTTTCCCCTCCCTTCCTGACAGGAGAAAAAGGAAATTGAACGTCTCGACGACGCCCCCGCCGTTCTCGGCGCGCAACGCGAACGGATTAATATAGGAACTGTTCGGAGTCTCGTTAACCATCGAACGAGCGTATCTGTCAAAACACGAAAGGGCCAATATTCGCGCACTTGGATGATTTATCGATCAATTTCCTCTTCCAGTCGATAGCCGTGTTCCGCTCCATAAAAACCGGCCGATAAAAGTGACGGTGCAACTGTGCCGGGGGCGCGCAACGATTAAATTTCATTCTCGCCCCGTGATCGTCATTAATGGGCCGACGTGTCGCGGCGGGGGGTCTTCGAGCTTCGCTTGTCGATACAGAGGTATTAACTTTCGAAAAACTCGATGAAAGGGAGACCACTCCGATCGAAAAATTCATCGAGTGCAAATCGATACGCTGTTACGGTCGTACCGTTCGTCGCGCGCTCGATTTGCAAATATTCGCGCGGGGGGCGAGTCTCGATCGACGAAGACGCGAAATCATCGCGAGATCGCGAACAACGGACACCGCTACGAACGAAAACCGTGCCACTCGGTTTCTCACCGATTCGTGGCAGCTTCGACGACCGTATCGGGTCAAGAGAGATTAAACGAGAATTTTCGGTCGGCAGAAACGCGAGCGGAATGGCCTTTTGTAAGCGCCACACCGCGAGCAACAATGCATTTTTCGGTTCTACGCCCACCGGCCCTACGAATCCTCGATAAAAAGTCCTCCCCCTGACCCTATTCGTCGTTTTTCACTCTACGAATGAAAATCGTTGCGCAAAGGAATCTTTTTCGGGGTCGTCGTATCGATTTTCCGGGAAGAATTTCGATCGGGGAGAATCGACTCTTTTGAACAGAGGAGGGGATTATTAAAGATTGATATTTCCAAGTTACGAAAATTGCGGAGGAAATATCGTGGAAAACCAGACAGCTTCTATCGATAATAAATCATTTTAAAACGACGAGGTACGTTACTATATAATCTTTCTAAAGAAAGATTAAGAGAAGAATTCTTTGAAGAATTCTTACGATTGTGAATAACTACAGTTATAATCTTGATAATATTAAAAAGTGAAATTTCTCCACTCACTACTGCATTCTTGTCTTTCGACTCAGTATCGTTGTAATTTCATTGCGCAGTCTAATCGAGAAAACAGGGCATAGGGTACGCCAAGTACCCTAAAGACTCAAAGGTGTCCTCATTCTCGGGGTAAATCGTGTCCCTTTCGAAACCTCGATCGCGCTCGCGCGTGTAGGGTGAAACTCGCGAGGAAATCGTCTCGTTCCTTGATAACTCGCTCGCGTTTTATACTCTCCTCATTCCCGTTTTTCTCCAGGACGTCCCCTCGCGATTTCGTCGATCGTGGAACAACGCGAGCGACGAGTTACACGTTCGATTAACCACGATCGAGCCCGCGAATTTCTGCAAAAGTCTGCCGCGAAACGATCGAGACCTTTCTCGACTCGTAGAATCGAAACGTCATCGTGCTGAATCGTTACTTCGCAATTTCATCCGCCGCGAAACGCGATCTAATTCCACGATTCAATCGCTGCCCTCTTCGTCTACGGCCGAATCGAACGAGAAGTCCGAATCGCGCGAATTAAAATCCTCCGATCCGAATCAATTCCTTTTGTGTCGCGCGATTTCGGAGCATTTTTCGAATCACACGCACGCACGTAGAAGAGAGTTTTCCGGGACGTCTAGCTTCGTACGAAGGTAAGAATTCGCAGAGAACGAAACCTCATGGTGTTCTATAGGGTCTCTGGGTACCTTCTGCGAAGGTAATCGTGTACGAAACGAAAGCTCGGTGTAACTCGTAATGAGACGTTTGTAAGAACTTGTTTCGTTGTCTTTGGGTGCTCAGTCAATCGAGTAAAATATTTTCTAATTGTCCAGAGACACTTTGCGACACGATCGATGGTAAATTACGATTAATTGCCCAACGAGATGAATCTACCGGTAGGAGTTATATTCGTCGCGGTATGTAGCGATGTCAGAATGTGATTTGTTCGACACCAAGGAATCTTCTTCAAGAAGGTTCTAACTGGCAATGACTTATGTAAAAAAATATTGGGTGTGGTCGAGGTACAGGATATCTCGAAATTGTACGAATTGTCAGTCGTGGAAGAAATGGACGGAAAGGGGAGAAGATAGTCGATGAAAAGGAGGATTTACGATCGGTTGGGTCCTTCGAGCTGGCGTGTGAATCGATCGCTTTTAAGCGTTACCGAACGTGCGTCCATTTCTCTTCCAAAAATTAAAAAGTTCCATCCGTACCGCGCGTAAAGTGAATGTTGTTGGATCGAGACCGAAGAGATTTTTCTTCCCGTAAAAATGATGGCGTCGTCGAACGAAAAATAATTAACGAGGTAGCGTTCAATTGGTGGACTGTAGACTTTCGACCCTTTGCTCCGCACCCCCTCCGAAACGTCTCGCTAACCTAATTCCAGGGGCTTAGCGTTCAGCGAAGACCAACGTCCAAGCTGCGCCGCCAACCGGTCCTTTCCGTGCCGCGCTATCCGACTTCCGGTTGGATCAGCCGGTGGAGAACTTTGACCGTGCTTCACGGATCGGCTTACACTCGTACAGCCAAAAATAACTCGCGTGGAATCCGCCCCGTGGACCACCGGCCAACGATTAGAAAACTGGAGCAAGAGTTCAGTCTAAATTTGTGGGGTGTAAATCGGTCCAGAGGCCTTGAGAATTATTCAGGCTCGATCGCGCAAATCCCGAATTGGCGCAGATTTTCCAAGCTTTTACTGGACGATTAAAGGTCCCTCGGGTTGTCACCGAGATATACACGCCATCGATAATCCAATATTTTACTTTCAATGTACCGATACGTAACACGGAGCTAGTCGAAGGAGAAACGAACAAATTTCGTACGTCTGTCCCTTAGGTTGTCACAACTCCTTGTAATACATCATTCGGGTTATCATCAAGTTCTCCACGCTACTGATAACTAACGTCTACCTTTTGTTATCGATTCGCGCAAAGTGAAGCTACGAAGAAGCGATCAAATTCGATACACCTGTCTCTCGAATTGTCGCAACTCCATATGATACGGTATTCAGGTGATGATCGAGTCGTCAGCTTCGTTTCTAACTAAAATCTCGCTCTTACTCTCGAGCTACGGAAAATCAAACTACGAAGAAGCGATGAAATTTTATACACCTCCCTCTCGCGTTGTCGCAGCTCGCTGCGGTAGAGTATCGGAGAGCTCTTAACGTGGGCGCGGCTTCACGCGGTGCACTCGCGATGGAACCGAGAAAAACCGAACGAACCGCGGTCGCGGCGGAGCGTTTCAGAGTCAGGTGCATAATCAGCGGCGATGTTAAGCCGTGACGTCACGCGGTTAGGTTCGGTAGTGACCGACGAAGCGCCGCGGGTCGCGCGCGTAACGGGCTCGTAAATAACTCGCGGTGGGAAAAAGCGCGCATAAATTATTGCAAATTGATACTTGTCGAGATTGCACATTATATTCCCGAGCCCCGGTGAGAGCGGAGCGCCATTGGACGCAGCCAACGAACCGTGAACCTGCCCTTCGTGCGTTTCCTACTCGGATACATCAAAGGAGCAACGAAATCGAGCCTGCGGCGCGCAGTGCGAGAACGATCGATTTCTGACACGATCGATCGCTCGTTTCGTATTTTCGCGATTCGACGATCAATAACGACGAAAGATTCTTCTTATTTTTATTTTTTTTTTTTACACGAACAATCGTACCGTTTGGAGCGTAATCGTGCCGTTTCGAGAGACTAGAATGTAGAAAGAATCGACGGTGTACGGAGAGGCGAACCTCGGTTCGCGAATAATTTAGCCGCACCGGTGTTTAAAAATGTAAACACAGTTAGGGAACTATGCCGACGATGTCACCTAGGTTGTCGGCCCGTTTGGTTCGTTATGGTATTCGGTTTTACGGAAGTTTAGTCGTCATTTACTCCGTCGACAAGTTTCGGTAAAACGGCCAAGATCTACGACCGTTTGCTGCTCCGAGGCTGAGTACGCGCAATGACCCGCAACGACGTAACCGAGAAATTAATACTAGTTTCAGGGGTGAAGATTTTTAACCAGCTCTCCAGGGGAACCGTACTCCGCGAGGTTCTGCATTCCGAGGAAGTTGTTTCGCGATAGTTGTTGCGCGAGGCATTACCGGAAGTCGATTGATTTTTAACTCGTTCTCGAGAATCTTCCGCTCGTGAGAACCTTTCGTTCATCGAGACGACTGAACTATCGAAATCGTGGCACGAGACACTCCGTCGAAATGCAGTTCGGTCGCTCCGAAATCGCAAGAGAACGTAGCGAATTTTCCAGATTCAGACGCGGCAAAGGGTCGAACTGCAGATGCAATTGCAGATGCACACTTTGATACGATTTCCAGCGGAGCAAGTGCATAGCAATATGTGGTGTGCACGCATGGATAGAAAAACGGAATTCCACGGTTTCTCCTACGTTTCTTAAATCAGTGTTTCTCAACTCCATCGACTCCATGCTTTATATTATATTTCAAGAATCTCTTTGTATTTACCGTAATTTAAAAAAAAAGAAACTCTTCCCTTAACCTTGACCCCGTAGAATTATTTCTCTCGCGATGAACGTTCGCACACGAGAGCGTGCTACGATAAATTCTCGCTTAAAAACGACCGCGATTCGCAACGATCTCGTTAACTCGAGAGCGGTAGATGCGAAGAGGTTAGGAAAGGACGATCGTCCTCGATCGATCCTCGCGATCCACGAGAGCGAGTTTCGCGCTGCCCTTAACCCGCCCTCCCCTCTGCAGGTCGAGGTAACCTAACCTACGCGACGTTGCAACTTGCATCCAGCATGGAACGAGGCCATGTGCGCTATTAGATCCACCGCGACGAACGAGAGAGAGGGTTGACGGCACAGGGTGGATCAGGGCGGGGATGACGACGCGGAGATACACGGGGTGCGAAAGAAACAAGGTCGATCCCCAAAGTGGGACCGACCCTCTATCGAACTTGTCCCGTATTCCTCGTCTTGGGGGAAAAAGAAAAAAAAAAATTTTTCCAAGATGGTTAATAGTCGAAGTTGGAACGTCGCAGCTTACCAGGGGCCGGGTGAATCCTGAGTTCCTTCTCCGGTCCGGGGTGTGGTTCCTTCGCGTACGGGCGGGGCCAGGATCACCCCACGGGATTAAGGACTTTGGACTTGGCTGGATTCGGGAGGAAGCTCTCGGTGTGCGGACGACTCCGTACGCGTCTCCGAGTTCCACGTATATACACGGTGTATCTCGCGCCTCTGTGCGCGCCCGCGCGCGCGTGTGTGTGCACGTACGTACGCGCGTGTGTTCAAGTTGCGCGCGCGTGTCCGTAAGCCGTTGTTCCTAGGCGCGAGCCCGTAGACGAAGGTTAGCAGCCCGTGTGTGCGTCTCTGTCTGTGTACACGCGTGTACGTGTGTCCGTGACAAAGGGCGCGAGAGGGACGAAGACGAAGCGAAGGACGTGCAGGTTGCCGAGGTGTGGGTGTACACGCGGACACGCGCGTCTCTCCGCGATCCGTCCTCCGGCGTTGCGCGTCCCTGGATCGCGCACGTGTAGCCCCGACACGCGTACGTGTATACGTGTAAACGAATTTTCGCGTTGGGCGTGCGCGAGCGAGCGCGCGCGCCTTCGTGCGAGTAGGTCGGCGGGTCGAGCGGTGTTTTGGAGGTCAGGGAGCAGAGACGGGGTATATACTCCTGGACGAAACGGAACAGGGCGAGGGGGATCGGCCTGAACGAGACGCTGCCTTCGCTAGGACATTGTTACTCCTGGTAGCTCGTCGTCGTTGAGAGACCCGGCAGCTGCCAGCTCGATCCACCCGCGGGTGGCAGCCACCACCGCCTACGGGCGACGAACTCGCGACCAACTCGCGACGACGAAACAACGCGGAGAACACCCTCGTCGAAACGATTCTTCTTCGCGTCGATCACGACGACGATGATGACGACGACGATGACGATGGTGTTGTTGGTGGTGGTTGGGGGGCCTCACTGGCCACGCGGGCCCCTCTTTTACTCGCGTTCGGTTCCCCGGTGGTCCGTTTCCTCAGTCACGTGACGCATCGCGCCGCGACATCGTGCGCGCTAACCACCACCCCCGACGAAACCGGAACGATTCGCGTCACGATTTCGCGTGCACCATCGATTTCACCTCGCGGTCCACGAATATTTCTCTCTCGCCTACGAGGATCCTCTCGTCTACCCCGCGACGCTTCTCACCGCCCGACACGGGGGTCGCGTAGCTCGAGCGGGCGAATTTCGACGCGTAGCGACCGTTCTCTCTCTCCCTCTCTCTCTCTCTCTCTCTCTCTCTCTCTCTCTCTTACTCTCTCACTCGCTCTCTCTCTCTCGCTCTCTCTCACCCTCTTGGTTCGCGAGATGCCGGGCTCGCCCGTCGCGGGATTCCCGCGATCGCTCTCGACCTTCGGTTCCCGTCCTCGAGGTCGATACCAGGGTAGAAACCCCGTTTCTCGACAATTCGGAGGGGATGGATGCTGCTCACCGGGGAGCGAAGTCGACACTGTCGGATCTACCGCGAGTAGTCACACCGCGCACAGAACGCCTTTTCTTTTTCCTTTTCTTTTTTTCTTTTCGTCTCTTCCCTTTCTCTCTTTTCGGAGCGTTCACCGTTCTCTTCGCGCACGCAGAACACACCGAGGATCCTCCGTGAACCGCTCCTCTCGAGACAGCCGCGAAACCGCGACTGCGACTGGACGTACGAGCAACGGAATCTCAGCTCGGTTCGGGCTCGTATCGCGCTTCCACCGCGACGAACACGGTTCTTCCAGCGGATCCACGGTAGGCGAACGAGCGTTGGGAACTCGGGGGGGCGGCGGATCCCCCCCTGTAGCACTCGCGGTTACTCGCGGTAGCGAATTTCAACGTAGAAATCGCGAGCAGCGCGTTCCACACCGCGAGGGAGTAGTTGGAGGTACCGCTTGGCTGGCGGTGGTGCGCGGCGCCATGACAGTGTTGGCTCCTCCGCTATCCCCACCACCGTACCGTCCCCACTCCATCGGCGCACTCGGTGACGGGTTCCCCCACCGCGTACCACGGCTCCCCACCACGCCCCACCGTACCGGAGTTTCCACCGTTTCGTTCGCCCCGCCGTGCCTCGTCCTCCGTCCCCTCCACCCGGCCCCTGACGTCCCGCGCCGTGGCTCGCGCTGCCTCGGCCCCACCAACGCAATATTGATCGGGCGGAAGGGCGGCATCCAAGCTCGTAACGACTTCCAGAGGTGCCCTGGCCGCGTCCCTCGTGTCATCCGCCACCCTTTTTTTTTTTCCTCGTCTTCTACGCCACCACCACCACCACCGCTACCAACCGTACCCCCCTCCCTCGTCTTCTCAGCCCCTCGCCGCGAGAATTCTTTCTTCGTTTCTCTTTTTTTTTTCCTCTCTTCCAAGGCGCGCGTATACCCACCGTAAGGGATTTCTCGCGTTCGGTACCGCGAAACAGATTCTTCCCGATTTTCTTTCTTTTCTCTCTCCCTCCCCTCTCTTTCTCGACAGGGTCGAGCACGGGTCTTCTCTTCGGGCGATGAATATTTCCTTTTTCCTCGTCCTCGATTCTCTTCTCCACCGCACGTGGACGGTCGCGTGCAACCGGATCCCCCGGACGCGAAATCTTCACGGGAAGATCCAAGGGAGGGGGGTCGGTTCACCAGGTACGGGTTTGAAATCACCGGTATTGCAGTTGTTCTTCGTCGTTCTTCGTTGGACAAACGGATAACGCCGTTGTTTCGGCCACCTTCCGTTGTAATTCGATTCGATCCCTTCTGGCTGGACGGGGGTGAAAGACGAACGGTTTCCTCTATCGGTGGTGGTGTTTCGGGGTGAGGTCCGGGGCAAGGGGACGAGTCGGCGTTCGGACTCTCGCGGCGTTAAACCGACCGCGGGGAGGGATGCTGGCAAAGGAAAAGGACCGTAGAAACGGAAAGTTGTTTATCCGCGCCGCGAAGGCGCACCGTAAAAAGCCGCCCGTTACTTGACTGGAATACTTTCGTTCGTTCCGGCGACCGCAAAGGAATACCCGAACCCGCGGTCCGAGCGAAGCTCCGGGGACCAAGCGGCGTGTTAAATTTAATTAAGCACGCACAGCTTCCCGCCGCGGCGAAACCAAGGATGCCCGGGCTTAATTTATTCATTCCTCCGCGGGACGATCGCCCTTGCGCGCTTGCGGAATATCGTCCCGCGCGGCGACCGAACGAGCGTATTCCAGGCCGTACGAGTGACGTCCCGCGCGAAGAATTTATCGCCGGACGGAGTGCTCGCTCGTCCCAACACGTTACCGGAAATGGTAATCCCGCTATTTCTAATTTCGTTCCATGTGTAAAAGTTTTCTATTCAGGGTGTGAGGAGCGTGTACATTCGGAGCGTACGCGAGCAACACTTTCACAAGGTACCCCACGAGGAAAGTATCGATAGTGCGAAGAAACTTTTAGAGTACGATGACTTGGAACCTACACTATATTACTTGCTTTTACACAGGATGAAATTTTTCTCAAGGAAGTATCGAAATTGTTTTCGAAAAATTTCAGTACAGAGGTAACCTTTTAGACTAACGAGGAGTACGTTGATTCGGGACGTATCGAATGGAGGGAATATTGTATCGTTGTGCACAGTGGGATTTGTCGGGAAAAAGCTACCAAAATATAATCTTGGAAAAAGTATTCGTCACGGAGAGAGATTGTGTAAATAATTTTACCAAGCCCCTTCGTACCGAACAACACTCGCAAGAGACGTTTCGCGCGAAGAATTTATCGCCGGACAGTGGTCGGACACCCCAACATGGTGGAAATACTAACCTCGCTATTTTTAATTTAGTTCCACGCGTAGGAATTTTTTTCAGAGCCACGAATACGTTAGTTTCAAATGTACCAAACGCGGAGAATATTATTTTCCTTCGTCGAGGGTGGAACACCACGTGGAGAAAGTATCGGAAATAAATTCTCGAAGAATGATTCCTTGATGTTGTACGTTGTAAATAATTTGCACATCTGCTTCCGTATCGGACAGTGTTCGCGAGAACGTATTTACTCGTCCAGAAGTTTTCTCGCGAGATGTTCCGCGTCGGGACGAGACTATTTCGAGCGGATAAAACTCGCGGCAACTTGTACTCCCTGTGTCAAAAGAGCTCTGTTAAATTGATAAACAAACGGTACGGTTCTCCGTCTCCGGTGTTCGTTTAGTTCACGGTAACGGAACAAGGAACAGAAAATATATAAAAGACCGATTATTTCAGGCAGCCCTGTGACCTCTCTCTAGAACACGTACCGTCCTCGAGTCGCGCAAACGAGTCGGAACAGAGTGAGGGACTTCTGGCGAATTCCAGCGGCAAAGTCCAGAAATGAAATCAAAATTGTTGAACCGCGAGATAGCGGAGATAATACCCCGTGGGGGTGTCTCTGTGACATTTTTCACAGGAAAATTATCTCTCCCCCTCCCTCCGGCCGCAGATTGACCACCGTTGAAAATTCCACGTCGCGTCGGGGCTTGCACGCAAGCTCGCGGCACGGTCGACTTGGAATTAACATGCATCTATGCATGTATGCGCGCCGGCATTAATAATTCAGCCGCGTGACTTTTCGCAAGATCAAAGGGACCGCGTGGAAATTTCACGGTTCATCCCACCGGAAGCGTTAACGAACGCGAGACCCCGCGACCAGTTACGTGCGTGCGACTCTGTCCACCGAAAGTGTACGTCTGTCCCGCGGAGAGTTCTCCGCTAGACTCCCCCTCTTGATGCAGGTAGCAACCTTCGTCGCTCGGAATTGTCTCGAGCCACTAGCCCCCGAAGAATGGCAAACTTTTCGGTCCGGAGGTCGCGAAAATTTCGCGCCTCGTTGGCTCTCGTTATCTCTCTCTCTCTTTCTCTTTCTCTTTCTGTATCTTTATCTTTCTCTCTCCGACTCGGAGAGCACGCAAAACGAAAGCGAGTACATCTCTCTTTTTGTCTCCCCGTTTCCATCTCTCTTTCTCTCCGACTTGGTCCAGAAGCACGCGAAACGAAAGCAACTGCATCTTTCTCCCTTTTTCTCTCCGTTCTCGTCTCTCTTTTTCCATTCGACTCGGTCCAGAAGCACGCGAAACGAAAGCGCGAAACGAAAGTTCGAGAGATAATCGCGCAACCGTGCATTTCCATGGAGTTCCGGCGTCGGGCGGAAATTCTGATTATTTTCAGCTCCGAGCACGGAGAGGGGGAGGGGCGGAAGCCAGCCAGGGGGGTTGGGGCTGAGAACTTTCCCGCGTGTCGCTTTAATTCGCCGCGAGCCTGCATTAAACAGATGCGGCGGACACCTCTGTACTCGCGGCCGAATGTTCGAGCACCGTGTTCGTTGCGTTTCGCGTTCGAGTATTAAATTATTCGAGCGGAATAAGTGGGAAATATCGTACCCTTCGTTAACCAGGAGTTTCGGAAAAATTCATTCTGTTATCTTCCGATACCTTCGTACCTTTTACTTTCGTTCCTACCTCGATGTGTATTTTCCACAAATGTGCACACTGTTTCGATGTAACAACGAAGACGAGTTGTTACGACAGGTTGCACAAAAAATGCATAACCGTTGTGTTGCACTGTGAATCGATAAGGTGGAGTTAATTAACTCGGATAGCAAATTTTTTTCACTGACAAAAAATCTATTAAATTCTTTAACAAATCGATGAGAGTACGATCTATTAAATTCTTTAACAATCGATGATCGTTGGTACGTAGATCTCTTTTCAGGTATTTTCAAGAAGCTTGTAAACGTTCTCGAATCGATTCGGAGACTCTCGCGTTTCGCGACAAAGAGAAACGAACCCTTCCAACGGCTCGTGTGTATAAGAATATATGTATATGTATACGTGAACGCGCTCGACGACTATTATTATTTTTTCCCGCGACACCCCGCGCGGATTAAGTCGACGGTGGTAATTGTGTTATTCCCCTTTGAAACGCGCGCGCCGTGGCACAGAGAAATGAGACAAACGCGATAAAAAAGCGACGACGGGGGTTACGCGCCGCATAATAGATAATAACGAGATACGATGCATCGTTGGTTCGGGTAGCTTTTGACACCTGATCCCTTTCCATTCTTGGCAGACACAATGCGCCCTGTTAAGCAAGCACAGTTCAACCCTCGAGACCGGCGTAAGCTCGGCTTTTGTCTGAATCGCGACGAAACGAGTGCCTCGCAGCCCCTAAATAATACCTGAACGCGCGGCTTACATTCGGCATACCCGGGTGTTCCGCTCTCGCGCGCGAAATACCGAATACTCCGTTATCGGTTTATCTCGACACCCCTCCCGGCGATAAGGTGTATCGCGACGCCGAGTTGGCACGACTCGTCCCGGTGAAACACCGACGAAAAAGTCACGGCCGTACTGCGCCGAGTTGAGAAGTTGACCTCTCCAAGGAAACGCGAATCGTTATCGGGTCAGACGTTTCGGTCGACCTTCCAAGGCCCGGGCTGGCTAAAAATCCCTCGACACTGTCCTCGTTTCTCTCACGTGTGTCGTTTTTCCAGCTTCCAACTGTACGTGAAACAAATTCGTGGAGAAGGGGTAGATTTTCGATAAGATTCTTTTCTGCTCGGATTTTTTAAATTAGGGAGTGTATATAGATTTGGGGAACATTTGTGACAGAGATCGATTGTCATATACTGTGCCGAGGTGAGAAGTTGACCTTTGGAAGGAAACGCGAATCGTTATCGAGTCAGACGTTTCGGTCGACCTTCCAAGGCCCGCGCTGGCTAAAAATCCCTCGACACTGTCCTCGTTTCTTTCACGTGTGTCGTTTTTCCAGCTTCCAACTGTACGTGAAACAAATTCGTGGAGAAAGGGTAGATTTTCGATAAGATTCTTTTCTGCTCGGATTTTTTAAATTAGGGAGTGTATATAGATTTGGGGAACATTTGTGACAGAGATCGATTGTCATATACTGTGCCGAGGTGAGAAGTCGACCTTTGGAAGGAAACGCGAACCGTTATCGGGTCAGACGTTTCGATCGACCTTCCAAGGCCTAGGCCGAGCAAAACTCGCTCGACACTGTCCTCGTTTCTCTTACGTTCTCGTTTAACTCGCGTGTCATTTCTCCAGCTACCAACTATACGTGAAACAAACTCGTGGAGAAGGGATCGATTTTCGATAAGATCCGTTTCTGGTCGGATTTTTAAAATTACCGACTTTCTACTGATTTGGGGAACATTTGTAACGGAGATCGATGGTCGTGTACTGTCCCGAGGTGAGAAGTTGACCTTTTTAGAAGGAAACGCGAACCGTATCGGGTCAGACGTTTCGATCGACCTTCCAAGGCCTAGGCCGATCAAAATTTGCTCGACACTGTCCACGTTTCCCTTGCATTACCTTCTCCGTAATCCATAAGCCATTTTTCGAGGTGCGAACTATATATCAAAACAATCGAAAAAGTGTTCCAATAATAGTTGTTCGCTACAGACATCGAATGGTATAAATAATTCCTCGCTCGAGTAATCTAAACCGAGACTAGACGACAGAAAGCCCGTTCAGTTACGTTATTATTATCCTATTGGGATAATAATGCTCGAAGAAACGGATGCCAAAGCGAGGTCCCAACGGACCCTGGCGTCAATTCCGCAGAGCCGAGATTCTCGTTTCGGTCGATTATCGAACCGTGATTCACCGGTCGTCCTTACGGTGGAACGAGGCGCGCGTATTCTTCGCCACCCCCTAAATAACGAGCGGACGTATTGTTCGAAGTGGTATCTAACGGCGTGCGGAGAAACCTCGTAAAAAGCGTCCCGCGTTCATGCATATGCAAGGATCGCGAATTTATGCGGGCGTTCGTCCCCGTATCTTTATTCAGATTCCGACCACGGCGGGTATCTTTTATTTGTCTCGAACACCGCCGCGGGTTCGCCGCGAGAAATATAAACGAATCGCGCGAAATACGAGAACAATACCGCCACGAGAACGCTACATGGGGGACGAGTTTACGAGATTGTTCGTTTTCGTCGAGATTTTCGCGAGTCGACGATCGTCGAAGATACGATTGCCCGTGAGCCCGGTTGGTTTTGCCCCGGTAGCCACGCTGGTGGTTATTAATGGAAACTTACCCCGCGAGTGTGCTCGCCCGGATCCAGAGAGACGCCTTGGGGATCTGAAACAAGAAGAAACAACGGTTAGTTTCGGGTGAGGTTCGAGGGGAACGGTGGGGAGAGACGATAGTCGGACCGGGCGCTGGAACTTTTGCAATTTACAGCTTGGAAAATTCCCGTAAGAGCGATCGCGTGACCAAACGGAGAGCCTCGAGGTCGCCGGAACCGGTGCCCTGCACGAAACCACCGACCAAAGGGCGCGCGAGGTGCTACCTTCGCTCCCGAAACGCGAAACATTACCTCGGAGCTCTCGAGAATTGTGTATTACCAACCAGGCGTGACGGAAATTCCAAATAATCGAACGAACGATCCCGAGAAGTCTATACAATCGAACGAAATCCCGGAAAGAGTAAATTATACGAGGTTACTCTTGTGGAAGTAATTCCCTAGGAGGATAACTATCGTACCCGAAACGATCGGAATTGATATTGTACATTTAACCGCTGGTCCTTTCGCGAAGGTAAATTTTGCTACCTCGTGACCAATGTTCCATCTTCTTCCAACTAAATAAAATTGGGTTCCACCCGTGGAAATACTGTTCGATAAATTCTCTCTAAGAAACAACTGTCAATACCTGGAATCTGAAGACCACGCATGGACGATGCGTAGGAATGCATCGATCTCGTGTATTTAAATACAAAAGAAAGTATCGTTTCCTCGGAGAGGTTAGAATACGGTGGTAGAAAAGAGCTCCCGGAATTTTGAGACGGCTGTCGAAAAACGTGTCTATAATTGTTAGAGTTGGCTCTCAGCGTCGGTTGTCGCGTTCCTTAGCTGGAAACGGCGGTGCGCGGCGACACAAAAGGGGAAAAACTGAAACTGCGCGGCGAAAGTCCTCCCCCACGAGTCTCCGGAGACCTCGGAAATCCCATTGTATCCGGGTTTAATCGAGGAGCGACGTCGAGCTCCGTCAAGACGTCTTACTCCAATCAGAAGGAGATAATAGGGGCCGAAGCGGACGACCATCGAACCGATCTCTCGTAATCGACGTAGTCGGATAACTCGAACCGAGGGCGAAATTTCTTGCCAGCGACCGCACCGACTCGATCGACGACCGCATCGAAATTTCCCGCGAGTTCTCGTTCGATCGTGGTAGCAGTCCTCCAGCCGGGATCGCGTCGATTCGAGCCACGAGCTCTCCTCGTACACGCAACCGTGGAATCTGACTTTCAAATAACGCGGCTCTCGCGTAACGCGGCTCAAATTGGAAGACGTATGTCCGCCTCGCTCTGCAAAAATTGCTCGCCTAACCGCGGAACGGATTCTTCTCTCGCGGGTTAAAGAAACGCGAGACCTATCGACCTGCACGTCCCAGGAATAAAACGGTCCCGGATTTACGTCCAATTCTACGTCTATACTATTATGGAAATCCGTTTCTTTCTTTTTTCTTTCTTTCTTTTTTTTTTATACACGGAACTTCGATACGGACAATAATAATTTCGGTGGTATTCGATTCTAGTTCTGGATCCTCGGGAGATTGGGTTTATTACACGGTGGCTATTATTGTTTCAATTCTGAGGAAATTGAAAGACGAAATGTAACTTTCGGTAGATATTTTAACGATCTTTGATTTTGACCTTCGTTAATTTTTATAGGGGGTATTCGATACCGGTACTGGATTCTCGGGACGAAATTCGTTGCAATGACTGACTCCTGATCGTTGTTTAATTCCAGTTAGAGCTTTCCAGGATTAGGTTTAACAACGCTACGGTTAAGGTGATCGTCGTTGATACTTGGTACGATTAAAATCCATTCCCGAGAATTACATCGTCGAACAGATCGAGGAATGTAGATTCGAAGTGGGTCTCGCAAAATGGTTCTCCCAGAAAACGATCGGACCCTTTGGAAAAAGAGATCTCCCGTCGAAAGGGTTGAGATCTTTCGCCTTATCTTCGCGTTCAAAGTTCTCGAGTTTCCCCATCGGTCCCCGTGGAGTTTACCAAAAATTCGACCTTTCGTTCATCGGTTCAACGAGACCCGCGAATAATCGTATCCGTCGAAGCGAAGAACTTTTTCATTAACACGAAATCGTCGTTTGTACAAGCGTAGATGAGAGAGGGGGTGTCGTTGGGGGGGGGGGGGCAAGCGTTATTCGCGCGGCCGTAGATTATCCACTCGAATTCGCTCGCTGCGTTTCCTAGGAAATTGGGTTGGTTGACATTAATGCGATGTTCGCGGCTCAACCACCCGGCAGTTCCGTAGCAGAGACGCGTTTCCGCAAGGACGAGTACCGACCATAAATTGCTAAATACCCGCACTTAAAACGAGCCAGCCAGTGGCCGCGGAAGGAAAGGGTGGAAATATATCGCGCGTTCGCCCCTCGAAAATCCACCGAATACAATATCATCGACGAAGAATACGCGTCCAGCTCGGAGAAAATTTATCCGTCTTTGGCGAACCAGCGCCAAAAAATCCCTTTCTCTTCGCGCGAATCGAGCACTCGCCTACGAACACGACCGCGCGATCAACGCGAGATTCTCGATCGATTTGTGTTCTCGGTGGCGAATCGGAATAAAATCCGTACAGATAAATATCTGTTTGCGCGAGAAGACGCGGTTTACGTATACATAGGTATGTATACGTACATAGACACGCGTGTCCGATCGATAGTTTCGCAGAGTTCGATATAAATGTCGCGGGCGGTATTTTCTGCTCGTGGCAGTGAGACGAAGAGGGATACGGGCCACGGAGTAGCAGAGAAACGAAGAGGGAACGAGTCCTCGACCTCTTAGGAACGAGCACGGCAAAGCACGGCACACTCTCTGTCGTGCACCGAATAAATGCGACTCTGCCGATATCCGCCAATAAAATACGACGTCCCATAAATCTACATAAAGCTGTAATGATTGAGAACCGAACCGGGCGGACGCGGTCTGAATCGACCGCTGCATGAAACTTTAAACGAACGTACCCCCTCCTGTCCACGAATTGCCATCGTTAAAGCATTAGCCAAACATCCGGAGTAATTTAGCGAGAAGGGAATCTCGCGTACTTTTTCCGGGAACGATTTCCAAGCGACCATCAATCCGCCGGTAAGCCGAGTCCCATTAAAAATAAACAGATTTCTCGAGGTCTCTGCGTCCTCCGCCATTAATCCAACCTCGACACCCACCGCGCACCCCTCTCGATCCGTAACAACGCAAACGGGATTGTCGTTTGCATCTTCGCCCCATTCCTGACGTCGTTTTCCAAACGAGGCGCGCCTCTTTGCGTTACTTTCGACGAGAGTCGAGTACCACCCTCTTCGACGATTAACCGCCCCTTCGCGCCACCCTCGGAGAACGCGACCCGTCGAAATTCATCCGAAAGCACTTCGATGGGGACACGTGAACAACGCGAAAGGGTTAGGTCTGTCTCGAAGGGTCTGGAAAATTACGACTCGGAATTTGGGGTGGTTCCTGAATCGATTTTTCTCGACGATTGATTTTCTTTCGGGGATTTCAATTTGGAACATTCTCTTTTGGATCTATTCTAACGATCGAGAGTGATTATTTTTACGCGAGCAGGGATGTATTTTTGGGTATATTTCAGTGTCCAATTTTTCTTGAAAATTCATCGTTCTTTATCGATTTTGAAAATTCTCCCTCGAATCTATTCCAATGGTCGATTATAGTGCCTTCGACGTAACCAATGGCGTAACGTTGCACAATTTTTTAGAAGAAATCGAACGTTGTTCGAGCCGAGTGGCAATTTTTTAAATTCTCACCCCCAATGTCTCGATTTATTCTCACGGTCGATCGTAATGTTCCCTTTAACGTAATCACAGGGGGTGCGTTATTGCATAATTTTAGAGCGCGAGTTGTGTAACGTTATAGGTACACTCCCTCTTCGAGGGAGTATCAATTTCCTTGATTCCCTTCTGAATCTATTCTAACGGTCGATCGCAATGTTGTCCCTGAAGCACAAGTGTGCTATTGCATAATTTTAGAGCTCGATGGTACCGATGTAACATCACGAACGGTAACCCGAGAATTTTACTCCCCGATCCATTAGGAGCTGTCCAAGAAATTTGTAAACGGTTTGCCAAAATCCGAAACGACGAAAATCCCTATTTCGCGAGTACCGATTTAACGACTCTGCGAATCCCTGGTACGAATATATACGTATTGTACGAATACGTATAGATTTAACGACGAATCCCTGTTCCTCGAATAGAAATTTTCTCGAGACGCAGAACGGACGATCGAGGAGTCGTTTCTGGTTGGAAAATCTTCCCTCTCGGTTCGTTGCAACGATCAACGTTGCATCAGGGATCGAAGCGGGTCCTTCACCTTCGGCCAAAGATAGAGAATCGTCGATCGAGCGAGTCGTGAGCGTAGCCGCGGCTAATTTTACTCGTGCAGGTGATCGGGAATCGGGCGCCGAGACATCATCGGCGAGCGATTCGAGGGCAGGAGCGATCGAACGAACGGCTCTAATTTTAGATAAATCCATCCTGCCGGCGATATTAGTTCGAGCCCGTGTGGCTGGTACGTGTGAACGCACACGGTGGCCCGCATACACGTCGGTCACCTAATAATGCACGTGAAGGTGCGCGCGTGCATGGAGCGCGACTCACACACGGACACCGACTCGTCTCTCGCGTGGCCCAGCTACGTCTGTGTGAGAGTCGGAGGTCCGTGTACGAGCATCGAATTGCTCGCCAGGAAATCGATGTCCCTCTGGACGGTACCAGGCCGGTACCAACCGCCCTGGGCTAGCCTCGACCGAAGCCACGCGCTCAACGTGTCGCAGAGACGGACCTTGGAACCGTTGCTTTCCCCGAATAATCGTCGGGACGTCTTTTCTACTCGCTCGACTGTACACTCGACCCTGCTCGGGACTTCCGGGCGATTAGCCGCGTCCTTTCGAGCGAATGTTTCGACGTTCTAGCCAACACCGAGAATCACCAGAGAAACCGATACGAATTCTACGTACACCGGGAGAACAATCGAGAGCGATTCTTCGACGATGATCGAATCATTTCCTCGCTTTCAAATACGAAAGTACTTTGAGTACTCGCGCGTATTTCGAACACTCTACGAAATGTATTTTTACGGAGTGTGTCTACGCGCGAAATATTTACGCTTCGATCGCTGCGAATGTTACTCATAATAATTCTGCTCCAGTTTCTTTGTATTTCGATCGCTCGTCCGCGTTTCCAATATTTAAGGTACTTGCAGTTTTCGTCCCCGAGGAGGCCTATGTTCGAAGACGAGCGCTCGATAACAAGGTACACACGTTCCGTCTCGAGGAGGTACGATTAGAGGATAAAATCGAGAAATATTGCAGAGAACTTTTACCGGATAAACGAATTTCAATTTGGACTCGGTTGGAAACCGTTGTCATCGACCCTCGGCGTGGATTTGAACTCGACGGGCTAGCAAACTTCCGCTATTGGGTTCAGCGAGCATCGGTGAACTTCGAGAGACGGGACAGAGGGACGGAGAGACAGAGACAGAGAGGAAGGATTTTTCGGTGGAATCGCGGAAGCGTTCGATTCGTCGTTCGTAAACAGAAATATGCAAATCCTGCGGTAACCTTGTTCACTTTCCTCCGGGCGTTCCGGAGCGAACCGTGGTCCGCTCGAAGAGCCGATCGAGAGAGAGAGAGAGACAGAGAGCTTGCCAGAATATTGTTTCGCTCGCTATCCCGCTGGGAGAACACATCGAGAAGATTATTCGTGACGCGGTGCGCGCGCGAATCGCGCACCGAAACGGTCGGTCGGTCGGTCGGTCGGGTTTTTGGATCTGGAAAATCGAGTAAATCTAAATTTATTCCCCGCGCGCCGCGGCACGATTCCAATAATTCTGTTTGCTCGAGTCCGTCGTCTTCGTGGCCCTATTCCGCGCGAGGGATATTCGATTCCTGTACAACTGGACTCGATTCTTCGATCGAAACAACCGCAATGGATTCGATGAGAAATCTACTTCCACGAAATCGAGTACGAAGAATCGCTTCTCTAATTATCAATCATACCTCGTGTACACTTTGCATTCTTTCGAATACAGCTGTGTTTTAGATATTCCAGAAATTTTCTACAGAGAAATTAATCGAGAACGATCGATTGATTCTTTACGATACTGGATATTACTACGTCTAGATACCGACATAGCTCGCGTACACTTTGAAATCGTCAGAACGGAACCGTGTGCGTGCGTGTACTCGAGAAATGAAACAGAGTCGATAAATTGATTACATGGTGGTGTTCGCTTTTGCGAAAATGATCTATTCGTTGCGATGTAAACAAACGGGTCGAGTATCGAGGTACCTCGTGGGTTCGGTCGGCACGGACGTCCGTCTCGCTGCTCGGCTGGCGCGCTACTGAGACGAGGGACGGTCAACGCGCAGCTTCGACGCGCAGCCCAGTGAAATAACCATGACACTGCACCGACACCGCGACACGACGCGACACGACGCGACACGACGCGACGCGAACGTTGGAAAGCCCGCATGCGGCCGAATACGCGCAAATTAATAAATACCCGAACCGTCGTTTTGTAAACGCCAATTCCGCGATACTTCGACGATGTTAAATTTACGCGGTGTAGCATTCGTTTCCTTTTTCTCTCGGTTCTCTTTATTTTGTATTATCGCGATCCGGTCGTATCGAATGGCTCTCGTTAAATTAACGATAATCAATTTTTGGATCGGTTCCACGAAGAACAAAAGCAACGACGATTTATAACGCAAGGTGGGGCTCACCCGGCGTACCGAAGAATGGTATATCATTCGCGCGATCCACGATGCCAATTTATGCGGTTCCGTTTACTTTTTACTCGATTCTCTTTATTTTGTACCATTTTCCGTCCGTCAAAGCTCCGGTTAAACGATCGGTAAAAAATGTCCGCAAAAAAGAAAACAGAGAAAGATTATTTATATCGAGAGGAAGGTGTACCGAAATGTACCCTCGACGCGATGATTTTAAGCTTTCTCTTCTTCTCTCTCGATTCTCTTTGTTCTGAACGGTTTCGAGCCTCCCTTAAACGGACGATGATAAAACTTTTGGATCGGTTCCACGGAGAAGGAAACAGGAACATGGTAAGTTGGGGTTCACCTTGTGTACCGAGGTACATCGTTGATCCGAGATGTCTATGAGCGATGGTAGGGTTCCGATTGGTCCGATGACTCGTCTTGGCGAACGCGTGGCACGCTGTCGGACGAAAAGAGAAACGTCGTCGTCGACCGGGCCCCCCGGATGATTGCTGATCGAGTTACCGTTGGTCCGACGACCGTCAAAGGATTCTCTGGATTCCGTAAGACCGGAAATTTAATTCTGAAGCCTGCCACAAAGGACCACCGACCAATGGGATTAACGAATTCGACGAGAGACGTCCCTACGATCGATTCCTCCTCTCGTGTTTCTTTTTCCCTTCCATCTTTGCGACTTCTTTGCCGCTGTCTTCGGGTCACCGGTGAATCATCGCGATTGATCGACCCCCCGGACACGGACACCCTCGAGAAAGACGGTATTCCACGAGTTTGTTGTCGGTAGTTACGCACCGGAAATGTAACGTCGTTCGTCATTGTCTTTGAGATCCATTCTCCATCGACGATCGTTCCTCGGTTGGACGAGGGCGACGATCGGTGGGTAAAATAGGGCGAGTTCTTCGGCGAAAGTAAATAAAAAATGTGGAATAACATTTTTTTATACAAGGAAATCATCAGCGAACGTTTATTGGGTCCCTGTTTAATATCTTGTTGAGTTACGCTACTCAGGGCAGATTAAAATAGATGACACATAGTGAATACTCGCGAGCATGAAAATAAGTAGAAACAGCGATCGTTCGCCAGACACTGTATCTCTTCGACAAAATCGATTTATTATTGGCTATTTCTACTTGTACGTTTGTAAAGGATGATTGGAATACGATATCTGACTGCTGTTACAACTTCGAACCAATGAAAATACACGTTTACGAACACCAAATCAAGTAGAAACAGCAAATAACGACCAGACACTTTCAATAACTCTTTCAGTAAGATTTCCTCGAAAAGGAAAGACGGTAGGAAAAAATTCCACTCCAGAATATTCGATCGATTTTTCGTCCTTCGTAGCACCGGTCGTCCCCAATCCTGCATCGTCCTGTATCACGGTCGAAACTACGAGAATGGTTCAGCCTCCGGGGAATCGAGGGCCGATTTCCAACATACGCGATCCACGCAATTAATTGGCGTTTAAAGGAGCCACGCGGACCTCGTATAATCCAGTTTCCGGCCGATTAACGCGCACCGGGGGTAACGAGCTTTATTAACCACTCTAATGAAATCCAAAGTTATCGAATGGGGGTACGAGAGAGTCTGGAACAAGCTCGTAACTAGTAGGCACCGGACACAGCCAGACACGATACCCGCGTCTCCGGGAGTTAGCGGTGGTTCGATTTTGGTAGGGTTTCGTGGGAGATCCGTGGCTCGGGGGTTTGCGGGGGTGGCACCGGTTCGAGTTAGAGGCGGTTACCAGCCGAACGGAAGACGAGGGGAACGGACGAAAAGGAAGAGAGGAAGAGCACAAGCGGGCCGGAACTACCGACTGGCTCGACCACGAGTTTGCCTCCAACTGAAATTCCACGGTATTAATTTATCTTCGTGCCTTTAGTTTCCCGTACACCTAGACCTCGGTGCCTTCTTCCATCGATCACCAGTGTCTGGCGTATGATGCTCCTTCTAAGTACTTCATCCCTCGCACGTACGTTCGTGTACTCACCGAAGCCGGTATCCGTCGGGGTGCTAGAGCGCCGGCGTGTCTAACGGGACGCTCGGATCACGTTTCTCGCGAAACGCGGTAATCCCCGGATAAATGAAACAATTTTTCCCCCCTCGGCCCCCTACCCTCGCCGAATAAGCGCAACGAACTTATCGTCCCCCGTGCGCATCGTTCACCGGATGAAAATTACAATTTTTCCACCCGTTCGACGAGAGCGCGCGCGTTCCACGCGAAACGCGCTAATTCCCGGATAAATGAAACGATTTTTCCCACCTACCCGCGCCGAGCAAACGCAACCGAGTTATCGTCCCCTCTGTGTTTCGTTCACCGGATGAAAATTACAATTTTTCTACCCGTTCGACGAAAGCGACGCTTCTCGCGCGAGCCGCGGTAATTCCCGGATAAATGAAACAATTTCTCCCCACTCCCGGTTCGTTGCGCGCTTTCATCTCGATGAAAATGATCATTTACGAAACGCGATCCACGAACGTATTCCCCTCCCTCCGTTCGATTTTGATATTTTCGTTTAAAAGTTTCGAACGTCCAACGGTCGAATCCGTAGAGGGTAGTTTCTCTTGGTAATCCTAAATTATGTTTCAACGAAGCTGGAAAATTTCGCGAGAACCCGGAGGGGGGTTCTCCTCGTTTCTTAGGGCGACGTTGGTAATTTTCTCGCGCAGTCGGAGCGCGCGATAAGAAGACAAGACAAACGCCAGTCCGTGGGAATCCCTCGAACGCATCTCGGTGCCATAGTTCTCGCAGCCTCGCGCACGGTGCATTTCCCTTTATGCATCCCCCTCCCCCGGGCCCTCCCCCGGCCGTGGCGCTTTCGCCGCGTAAGTTACAGCTTTTCACCTAGCCCACCGTCGGTAGTAAATATTCCTTTGCAACCAATTTCCATTTGCGAGTCGAGTCTGCACTCACCCTTCGCGCCTACACCTCCTCGACCCCCTTCCGTGCCAGCGGAAGCTTTTCTTTTCCCGGAGTAAACTCGCGGAGGGCGCAAGCAACCCTCTCGTTCCCCGGAGCGACCGACGTGGACCGGGGGTGAAAGTGAGAATTAAAAGGGGTTTCCGAGGGGGTACGTGCTTTCAACCAAACGCCGTGGAAACGAGTGTTTACCGGAGAAAACGTGTCGCGAACCACCGGATAATGCACGCAACGCGTTAATTGCGACACTCGTCTCGCGGCTCCGCGAACGGAGTAATTTGAGGAGCGCGTTACAACGACCGAGATCCAGCAAATGATGTAAGTACGGCCGACGGTTACGTCCAATGTTTAACAATGCCACCGAAGAAACCTGCCAACACTCGACGTTCAACGGGGTCGAAGGGAACAAAATTTTTCAACGCGGAACAATCGCCAACGGTTAACCAAAAGTTCTCCTTGGGCCCTGTTTCGTTCTTGCGATTCTTCGACCTCGAACGTTCGTCGAGGTGACTCGAGAAGACCCCCTTGCGAACTCGAGAGGAGTGGGGACAAAAATTATTACACTCGAACGTGACGTGGAATATTCATGGATGCTACCCAAAGTAGCCCTAAAGGTAACCACTTACCGCTCGAGGGGGGCAAGACGAAGAATTGTTACAGTAACCTGAAAAAAAATGATTACACTCGAACGTGACGTGGAATATTTATCGATGCTATCGCAACGGCCCCAGGGTGGGGGATTACGATTTAAAGGGAGGGGGCAAGAAATAAAATTGTTACGGTAACGTAAACCGTGATCCAGTACCGGTCGAGGGGGTCGGGAAACAGTCGTCGAGATTCCCCGAGTTACAGAAAACTGCCCCGTATCCACCCCCCTCCCTCCTCCGCCCTCTCCTGTAATCGCCCTTACGATTCGCTCGAGCGATAACCGCGAAATCAGTTCCGTTCGCTGAAATCTTGGAGAACGCTGCTTCAGCTCGTTCAGCGGGCTCAAAAGAGAGCAATAAAACACGGAACGTTTAAAGCAGCCGGCTAAGTCCCGGGGATTAAAACGGATCGTAGAAAATGAAGAAGAAAGGGAATCGTCGTTTGACGATTGGACTACGGGGGCGAAAAACCCGCGATCCGGGGGAAACAGCCTCGCGGAGCGAGCCGAACGGAAACCTGCGCCCCCGAAACGTTTTCAGCCCCCGAAGTACCATCGTGACGCGGACTCGAGTCGCGCCGCGTTCCGGCTTCAATTCCACGATTGTGTTTCCCGGATAAATTGACTCGAGGCCCCACTGGTGCCGCGAACGTCTGCATTCGTTCGAATCGAGGGCGAAAAACGCCTGGCAGCCGGCGCGAAAAGAGTCAAAAGGAGGATTACTGAAAGCTCGCGCCGGCGTGTCTTTGAAAAAAGTCGAGTGAATCTCGCCGAGCGAAGGTACCGAGACCTGGGTCGTTTGCAAGGCTGAAGGGCTCGCTCGTTCCCTCGCTAGCTCGCTCGCTCGCTCGCTCGCTCGGGGGCGCGTCCCATGCTCGCGCGATAATTTCCATCCTCCTCGGCCAACAATCTCTGTTTCCCGCGGAATAGGGGCGAGGGCCACGGATACTTTAATCCTTTCCACCGCCGGCGAAAAATGGCCCGGCTGGATTTGTGTACACGTCACCTTTCGAGGGGAACGAGTCGAGAAAAATTTCCATGCAAATGTACCCTTTTACCGCCGCGCCCGGAATGGTAAATGAATATTGGATGGAAAAACGCGAAGGGCCACCGACCGACCACCCTATCCGTCCCCCGTTCTCGCGCCTAAACCGACGATCGCTCGCTGGGAAATTTCGTCGCAGTTCGAATTATTCGCGCCTCTTGCTCGTGACCCACCCCCCACCTCTCTCGCGACCTCCCCTCTCGCGACCTCTTGATCTCGTTTAATATTTCATCGGCCCCCTCGCCAAAGGGCGAACCGGAGAAATCGTTTCTCCGAAAAAAATTCCTCGATTCTTCCCCGGAGGATCGCGGTGTAATTTACTCGAATAATTTATTCCAGAGTCTCGTGAAAATTTGACGAAGCTTCGCGATCCTCCGATCGATCGTCCCGGGACGTGTACACGACCAGCGGTAGCGGATACGCGGCTACGACGATAAAGACGATTTATCGAGCAAAGTTTCGTTCGTTGGAATCACGGAAGATCCCGCACCCCCTGGCCACCCCTTCCCTTCGTGCGCCACATTTTTTCCCTCGCGTCTGATATCGCGAAACGGATAATCCCCCCGTCTGAGTCCCGACGATTCGAAACACGTTCGGGGATCAACATCGACGATACGATCGCGGATTAAGAGACCGGTAGCGCGGTACCCAACCGAGGAAGGTAAAAAGGAAAAAAAAAACAGGCCGACGGAGACTCGACGAGGAAGACGGAGACGAAAACACGGGGAATTCCTTGCGAAGCGAGAGAAACGTCGAGGAAAGGAGCGCGCGTGGTTCGCTCGAATCTGGACCGGAGGAGGTACGCGCCAGATGTTTCGGCCGCTCAAGGCCGTTAAGGGACCATTCCGCTATACCGATTTCCCCACACGTCGTGAAATTCTTGATCACGTTGGCGAGCGGAGTGCTTAGCAACGCGCAAAGTCGAAGCTGAGAGTAACGTAAGCGTAGATACGATCCATCACTTCGAAGCTCAATTTTTTTCCATCGATCGTGGTTCCGATGTTCTCTAAATCGTTGCAATAATTTTCAAGCTCGATTCGTTCCAATATACAAGGTTCTAGTAATGCCTTGTAAGCGAAGGGAAAGGTCTCGCGCGGCCGAAATATTTGGCGCAGACCTCGGTAACGAGTCGAAAACGAGAGGAGCGAAAAGGGGGCGAGGTGAACCCGGTGGGAACGCGTTTGTGCGAGAAACGCGAGTTTTCTCTGTCAGGAGGACCTGCCCACCGTCGTTCTTAATTACCGAGTTCGCTCGTACATTCGTTTCGCGGCCAGTGGAGGGGGAGAGGGAGAGGGGGGAGGGGGCTGGTCGAAACACTTCTATCCCCGTGTTGCCTCTTCAGCCGTCGTCCCGACGCCTCCGCCCTCGTTCCGTTCTTCGTTGGCCGTTGCTTTTCGGTAACGTTTGGAAGCGCGAAAGCGTCGGCGAACAAGTGGCAGAGGCGTTCCGCGCCGCGGCCACGGAAACGTGGCGTTTTCGAGTGTTTCGACCACCAGAAACTGTTCGTTTCCTTCGTAGGGCCACGCCCTTCGTTACACCGTTCTCGGTGCTTCCGGGCATTCGTCTTCCCGAATTTCGAAACGCTGCAATTTTTCTTACTCGATACACCGCGACGTTTAATCATACCGGGCAAGTATCGCACAGTTTCTCCATAGTCCTCCATAGTCCCCTATAGTCCTCTATAGTCCTCTGTGGTCTTTTCTTAAGAAGATTCTGCCCGTTTCTTGGCCTCTTGGAAACAAAACTACATTCTTCGACGGTAAGACGTTGGGTCGTCGTCCTTTCGAACTCCCACGTTTCTTAAACAATATCCCACAATAACTACTCGACCGCGGGTACTCGGCCAAATGCACGTGTCAAGGACTTCCTCAGCCCTTGACCCGACCACGAAGCTTCGGATCGGAGCAGTTTCTCATAGTCCTCTTAACCGAAAGGCAGAGATGCTTTTCCTCCTCGTTGGTCGGATCCTTTAGGAACTTGATTCTTCAGCGACGCTACAACGACTCGCCATACTTTCGAACTCTCGCGTTTCCTAAACAATATCCTCCGACAATATCCACTCGAACCACGGCCAAATGCACCACTCGTGTCAAGGACTCGTTCAGTCCTTGACCCATTGTTACGGTACGGACGCGAGCAACCGACCATTGTTCGTTTATGGTGAGAGTAAATTAGTTTACGACCTCGACCGAATGTGTCAGAGGGTCGTCAAGGTGCCAGAGGTCCTTTACGACCGGATTATTGCGACAAATAAACTCTCCTCGCGGTGATTTCGGAAAGAGTTACACCGATCGGCTCGCGTCGAAGTATCTCGTCCTACAGGTGTCCCTTCTCCATCGCTGTATCTTTCGAACATCCACCGTTACTAATCGCGACAAAAAAAATTCGAAACGCTTACAGAAGTCACCTCGAGGAACCGACAAGAATCACGGATTACAGATTCTTCAAAGTACTCGGGTGAAAATCGACTCTCAGTGACAAACATTCGATTCGCCATAATCAACTACACCATCGACGTATCCAAAGTTCCACAACCTTCTATTACCCATCCTTGTTAACTCTGGTCGAGACATTACTCTGCAATTAAAATCATCACGTATGCTTCCACGTTTGTTCGAATCGTCTCCACTACAAAATTAAACAAACAGGAGTTTCATGCGTTTGGAAAATTTTGGAAAACAGACCAGAAGTCGACCAGAGAGATACCTCAGGGTCGCGTTATCGAACGATTCGATCCCTTTTATCGAGCTCGAAGCCGCCCTGAATTTCCGCGACCCTCGAAACATCCCTCGAAACGGTTCGACGCATCGTCTTGGAATCGCGGCGCACAAAAGTTAATCGAAAGTAGCGCGCGTTCGCGAGATTGCCTCTTCAGCGTCGCGACGCCTCGACTCGAACACCCTATTTACGTACCGGAAAGTTTTCACGGCCGGTTCGGTGGCAGGAGGGCGCGGCTCGGCTCGGCTCGGCACGGGGAAGCTCGTAACGCGTGAAATGGGCCATTCGCTCTGGAACACGTCGCTGGAGAATTATCTCGGCGTTATTAACGCATCAGGTATGAATCGTGATATGTAGCGTACACCGCGAGCGTCGCTGTGAGGAACGAGAACGACGTTATTATCCGTCCCGGCACCGGAATAAATGTCCAGGAAATTTTCACCCGTGGCTCGAATCTCGAACGAACGAACCAACGAACGAACCAACGAACGAGAGCCTCGGCTTGGAAGTTTCCAATTTTCCGCAGCCGCGAGTGCAACTTTAATTCGTTCAATTCGCGAGACACCCGGAGAGGACTAATTTCGCGCACCGAGCGACGAAATTTTTGTCAAGGATCGGGTCAACGTTGCTGGACACGGCCCGGACGACTCGATGCGAACAATACGGTTCTCGAGATCGTCGTTGGCTAGGTCGCGTCACGTTTCTCCGGCTTGGAAAATATCTGATTTCCTCCGAGAAACGATCCGGAGGTGCTCTCTCGATGACGAATGGAGCAAAGGGAATTTATGGACCGGTCGCGACGAAAACGACCCCCGAACTTGATCCCTGATGGGTCATCGTCCTCGCCTAAGAATCTGGAACTGATACACCGCGATTGTTGCTCGTCAAGTACTCATTTTATTTTCTATTTTCTTCGGAACTTCCTTCTTTCGGAATGTAATTCAAATTTCGAAGAGAAATTGGTGTTTCCGAGAATGGTATGTTTCTTCGTTACACCGTAACCTCGAGTAATCGTCGAAAATTAATTTCACCGAACTGTGCGTTGCAAAGATCATACTTTCCTACTGTGTAATATATAAAAGTAACTCTATAAAAGGACACGGTGCAAAAATTATACTTCCAACGTACAAGAATCGATCTTACATGCCGACACAAGACCAGGCCACTCGAGACTCTTTCTTTTTCTCTTCTATCATCACTCCTTAATTTTCCCCGAAGAACGTTCTCCTCGATGAACCCGAAAAAGTACTACAGCTGTTCGAGAGTAGCCAGTTGGTCGGTTGTCTATGCTCGTAGAAAGACGGTGGTCTTTCCAGAGGTAATCCGTTCGGGATACGCGTGCAAATAGCCCGCGAAGATTCGAAGGAAGGGAATTCGAGCAGGAGAAACGCTTAACCGAATTCGACGCGAGGTACTCGCTCGTACGGCGTTGTCCCGGTTTATTTCCAGTCTCGCGTGTCTCGGTCTAGAGAGAGAGAGAGAGAAAGAGAGAGAGAGAGTGGTCGATACAATGCCTGGCCGCACAATCGCGTCTTTGATGTAATTTCCACTTCTTCGCCGGCGGAAAGACGCGTCTCCCGGCCCGAGAACGAGTGGCTCGAACATCGTCCTCGGGGCGGGGTTTCATTGTTGTCTGCTCCGTGTTTCCGGATGCTGGGGCGCGAGAGGCACGTAGGAAATTACGTTGCACGTCAGAGCGCGGTTTCGTGTTGCAGAAAGCGGCTGGTTCCACACGACGATCGACGAAAGCCGAGGCCGCGACTGGGGCGGGACAGGGACGCCCGACGAGCGACGCGTCCAACTCGCGAGACGAGATTCGCGAAATTAAGCGACGACGACGACGACGACTGTTACGCCCGAGACACGGGTACAAGCTTCCGCGACGGAGTTACCAATTATGGTCAAACTAGCGCGACGATCCTGCAATTTTTCATACGACCCTCTCCGCCAGAGAAATTCGAACGATGGTACGGATCTCGGGAGTAATTTTTTTTCTAAATACCGGAGGGACCTTGCGTACGTTTTTTTTTCTCGTTTGTTTGCACAGAGATGTACGCGTACAGTGATTGCGAACGGGGGCGAAAAATTCAATGGTAAATATTTACCGTGTCTTTTACTTAGAAACTTCACGATAGTGTCTGCTCGTGGATACCTGGGCACATTTCTGCAATAGTTTCCACCTTGAGAAAATGTAGAAAATAATTAAGCTGTGGACATTGACTCGGTGTAGAGTCGCGCAAAGATAGAGAACGGTCTAACGAACGTGTACACGTTTCTGTGCTACCGTAGTCTCTTTGGATAGGGTGTACAATAATTTGTACAATACTCGCGAAAAATCAGAGTCGTGTCTGTGCTCTGTAGGTGTTTGTTTATCTCTGTTCCTCGACGCGAACAATACACCGACAACGAGTTCATACCTGCTCGTAAGACACAACGCTTTCCCACCTGCGTGATCGGTCGCTCGGAACATAAACAAATACTCGGCTCGATTCGTTCGACTCTCGCGTTGCTTTCGGACACGGTGTCTCTCGAGAGTGTTCTCTATCCACGTACGGCTTAGTATTTTTATTTTCCATCCGCGTACCAAAGGACGTGAATCAATGAAGAATAATAACAGATAAAAGCTACCTATTCCCGATATTCCTCGTGTATCAATGTCCGTGGCACCTCGTCGGACCACTCGATGGTTAAAAGCCTGGGCAACGCGAGAAATGTCGCGAGCTCGAAGAATCGGTGCTGTGGAAGAGAAATGGAGTCACGGGAAGCGAAGTTACCGCGGGAATCGTTGGAATCTCGATGGAAACGAAACTTCGAGTTAACCATTTGGAAGTCAAATTTTATCGCGATCCGCCGCCTACTTTCCTCGGGGTTTTCGCGAGACGAGGAAAAGGAGGGGAGGAAAAAAAAGAAGGGAACGAAGTTCGAAGACTCTGGACGTGGAGGGAGGACCAGGAGGAGGATGAAACGGTACCAGACGTCCGCCGTGAAGGAAAACACGATTTTAGGATCGATCGCGGAGAAATCGTTGATGATCGTTGAGGATCGTTGAGGATCGTGGAGGCGAAGCGATTCAAAAATTCAACGAACCCGTTTCTCCGCTAGAGAGGACGTCGATCTTTTTTTTTTTTTTTGCCAACGAATTCAATTTACCGCGTCGCGTCTACGTATCGATAGTAAATTATCGTATGCATTCGCGAATCCGATTCGGGCGAGAATTCACCGCTGGAATTCACCGGGCAATAATTCACCGTATCCCTGGCCACGTCATTGCCACCAGCGTAACAAGCCGAAAATTTGAAACCCGATTGATATTAGGATATCACCGGATCGGTGTATCAGCTTGCTCGCCGATACGCGATACGTGACGTTCGCGATGCACAAGCGCAATTTCCAATTCGGAAATCGAACGGTTGCGCGGAACGATCTTGAATTAAAATAGATTTTTTTCCTTTTCGGGCGCTCGCGAAATTTTCGTCGAGCTTTTCGGAAACTGTACCTGGTAAGAGAACAGCTGCGAGCTCCTTCGGCCCGATTCTCCTCGTTGTAATCGCGGTAATCTCTACCGTGGTACACTAGCGGACAAAAGTTCGCGAGAAGAATATCGCACGACGGAAAATTATTCGTATTTCACGCTTGAAAATCGTCGAAACATCCGTTGCACTTTTTTCTTCGTGCTCGAAGTTCGTAAGTTTGAATTTTTGTACGTTAGAATTTCTGTACATTGAAATTTTCTACGCTGGAATTATTTTACGCTCAAATTTTACTACGTTGGATTTTATTTACGTTAGAATTTTTGTACGTTAGAATTTTCTAGGCTAGAATTTTTTTACGCCGTAATTTATATCCGATGAAATTTTCGTTACCCTCTAATTTTCGCCCGAACGATTCTAGGCATCTTTCGAATTTAATTTCGCCACTGTATATCGAGTAATGTCCCAAGGTTCGTCCAGCAGTTTCCACGAGCTCTCTTTCGACGTTGGTGTATTCCCAATCGTCGAGAATATACACTTTGGATGGATCGACCGCTTCCACTGACATTTATAAACAAAACAAGGAGGACACGGACAGGAAACCGGTAATAAAGTAATCCGTGCTGCCCATTCCTAGACGCGGATTAAAATAACAGAACCGTTTGAGTCACCGTCCAGTAATTATGCTATAAAATACCCAGCGTAGATTGCTTCGTTTTATTGGCTATACGGCGGGACAGTCTGTCTAGAAGTGACCACGAGTATTCGCAGCTCGTATACGATCTTAATGCGTCTACTCTTCGGGACAGAAGGTTGATAAACTCTTCTCTGCAAAATAGTTAATGGTTTCGTGGACCATCCTAACGTCATCGGTCGATTTTAATGTACCGCTACATTTGTAAACGACTGTCTCTAATCCCGCTTTAACAAGTTCCTTCCAGTAAATATACTTCCTGTCGCATTGATCGCAGAATCGTCCACCTTTGTACGAGTTCCTTTCGTATTTTTCTACCGTTAAAGAGTCTCCGGTCCGTTGACGAAATAAACGGAGCAAAAATAAGAGATAATTTGGAGCGTAGTGGTCCGAAACTTTTGGACCGTAGGTGGCTCGAGAACCCTCGAGGTTGCGTCTTTCGTATGCTCGTGATATCTTCCGGAGGATCTTCCCTGCCTCGTGAGTATCTCCACTGTTTCCAGCGTAACTACCCGCGCGTTCGTGGCAACAACCGTCGCGAACGGAGAAGAATTATTCTCTCCGGAGCCGAGTCATTTGGATCGGTCGCGCGTTAATAATTCATCGACGAAGAGCCGGATCGCGCCGATGCTCGCCGACCGTGGAAATTCGGAGCGTTATCCGAACGTCCACGCGAATTATTAATTACGAGCAACACGATCGCGACGCGCTTATTCCGAGCGCCCGCGCGCGATCTTCGACGTTACGTGGCCACCGATGGAATCGCGTTTTCGAATCAAAAGCAACATGGCCGGCCGCGCGTACGTCGTTCGTGTCGGTGCTCGATCGATCAGACCCGACTTTGATGAACTCACGGTGCAATCAGTGCCAGAATTTTTAATTATTCTCGCCGTTTGTTTTTCACGCTCGCTCCAAGGAATTCAATTCCCGACGATCGAGGCTCGTTTCACGATCGATGGTGTCGCGTGCATTCGCGAAGAATGCATCCGACGAGAGACTTTTCGAGGATTTCTAGAAAACACGATTGCAAATGGTGGACCACGAGAAATGTTTTATCGTCGTTGGTTCTCGATTCTGAATCTCTGATCTCGAAATATCAACAAGAACACCGTTTTATGCGATATCGTATTTTTAAAAAGGTAACAAGAGACGAAATTATATAAATTTTGTCGATAAGTGACAAATATCAACGTTTCCAGCTGAAAATTCTAAATTTTTCGCGACAATTACATTCGTAATGCGAAACGTGAAAGTATTAACGGAGAAACCGTTGCACCGGAGACCCTGTTTTATTTATACCTATATCGAGCGATTCACCGTATGCCGAACCATTGTACGAAGAAAAGTTGCGAACAAAAGTTGCACGGCACAAATAGAAGCACACAATGTGGTAATTGGTTTTTCGTTATTTTGCTTTATTACCGAGAAACGGGGATCACGTTGGATTTTTTAATCGCAACGTGTAAAATTCGAGCTTGCAATTGAGAAGAACGAACGCCGAGCGAAACACCGGGACACGTGGGTCGGAAAATTAATAATTACCGAGATGTTCTTCCGACGGTTTTCGAACAATGCTCGAAACGTTATTCATTGACGCGCACACGCGGTCGATCGATAACTGCAAACGTCACTTGTCGAGAATTCTTTACGTGCTGCGATCAAAATTAAGATGTCATTCTTTTTCTTCGAGTGTCGTTAGTATTTCGCGATAGATTTCGTCTTTTGAATACTCTCGAAGACAGAAAATCGAGGGACGTTTGTATTTCGCGATAAATTTCGCTTTTAAATACTCTCAAAGACAGAAAATCGAGGGACGTTTGTATTTCGCGATAAATTTCGTTTTTAAATACTTTCAAACACAGAAAATCGAGGGACGTTTGTATTTCGCGTTAAATTTCGCTTTTAAATACTTTCAAAGACAGAAAATCGAGGGACGTTTGTATTTCGCGTTAAATTTCGCTTTTAAATACTTTCAAAGACAGAAAATCGAGGGACGTTTGTATATCACGATAGATTTCACCTTTTAAATACTTTCAAAGACAGAAAATCGAGGGACGTTTGTATTTCGCGATAAATTTCGCTTTTAAATACTTCCAAAGACAGAAAATCGAGGTAAGTTGGTATTTCGCGTTAAATTTCGCTTTTAAATACTTTCAAAGACAGAAAATCGAGGGACGTTTGTATATCACGATATATTTCACCTTTTAAATACTTTCAAAGACAGAAAATCGAAGGACGTTTGTATTTCGCGTTAAATTTCGCTTTTAAATACTTTCAAACACAGAAACTCGAGGGAAGTTTGTATTTCGCGATAGATTACGTCTTTAAATACTCCCAAAGACAGAAAATCGAGGGACGTTTGTATTTCGCGATAAATTTCGCTTTTAAATACTTTCAAAGACAGAAAATCGAGGGACGTTTGTATTTCGCGATAAATTTCGCTTTAAAATACTCCCAAAGGAAGAAAATCAAGATACATTGGTATTTCGCGATAGATTTCGTCTTTTGTTGCGCTCAGCCCCAGTAAAATTTTGTATCGGCGACGGTTTATTATTCACCGTAAGGGCGCCGTCTCTGTATCGTATATCTCAAAGTCCATTTCTTCGGTCGTTCGTTGCACCGTCGTAATCGCGAGCGAAGAAAAGAGGATGCATCGTTGAGGTGTACGGTGCTCCGAGCAAATAACAATGCTCGTAATAAAAAAGTGAAGCAGGGGCCCCGCAAGATCTAATGGCCGGGGCCGTGAGTTTCGGCTGGCCGAAGGTAAAAGGAATTTCCGAGGATAGGCGCGCGCGTTCTTCGCGTGTGCACGGGCGTGCGCACTAGCGGAAAGACGAGAGCGAACAGACAGAATAGCTGAAAAAATAATGAACGAACAGAGTTTACCCGGCCGGGAGAATGGGACGCGTTGCACTCGCACGGTAGTCGCGACTGCATCGTGTATGCAACGTATGCGTCTCGACGATTCGAGCAACAATTCGAGCGAAACGAAATTATCCATATCCGGCGGGAGCGCACAGCGGCTCGATTGTTCGAGAATTTTAGACCGAAGTCTCTTCGGTCCGCCTAGACCCCGCCTAAATCCGGAAATAGTTGGCCACGGTCGCTGTCCGTTATTATTAATTGCGGAAACTCGATCGATCTCGCTCACGGTTGTCGGAACTACCCAGCTGATCTTCGATACACTCGTGTCCAGGGCTATTGATGGCTTTGGCAAAACTGAAACCCCGAAAAGTGACGCGATAGCGAAAGCCTCGACTCTGTGTACGAACAAACGTAACAGTGGTTCTCGATCCAGCTGGTCAACCGAGCGAAATAACCAGTGTACGCGCGCTTGTGGTTTTTTCTTTTTTTTTTTTTCCTACGGAACGAATAATTCAAACAGAAATGTTCGATGCACGATTTTATCGACGATAAACCGACGATTTAAAATTTCGTTCCACTTCCACGCTAAATAGGCAATCAACCGTGCACGTTTGCACGGCGGAATACCTTCTATTTCAACGCACAATCGATTCAGAGGGTAAAACGATCGTTGAAAAATGAATAATCTCGCTGTCGCGCAGCTCGCGAAAATGTGGCGCCATTTTCGGGAATTTTTGGTCAATTAATCAAAAATTGGAATTTATTTCGAAGCTCGATTCCCACCGAAAAGTTATTACTTCTGACGGTTGTGAAATAAATTGAAATTATCGTTCCATTTTTCCACAATACCGTGTTAACGGTACACTACGAGGTATCTTCGAGTCTGGACACATTTTTTTTCGTCGACCGGATAATTTTAATACAATTTAAATTTACCATTGCTCTTCACCTGGGAGAGACAACCGTTAAAAAAAGATGATCGTTTCTAGATAAATTTAGACAATTTACGTACAAAAGTCGACGAATATAAATCGAATATAAGTCGAAATTTATCATTCTTTTCACCTGAAAGAAGAAACCTTCAAATTTATCAATTGTGGACAAACTATAGAATTTCACGTCCTGTATTTCTTCAAGATAACCTACCACTCGAAACAACGTTTGCGCCAGGAACGGTAGCGTTCCAATGATCAGAAAACGTCTTCGTGGAGAAGAATCGGTAAACGTCTCGGCCGAGACGACACACGGTTCGTTCTTCTCGGGTTAGACGGGCGATAAAAGGGTTGAGAACCACCGATACGAACCACAGAGAGATAATGCGTGCGATGCCTCCAAGTAAATCGAGTTTCAGGCTGGTGCGCGCTGGGAACCGCCGAATTCCCCGCGTGCCGCATCTCCCCACGGCTCGCATTAAAACAATCTTGTTTCCCCGTATCCGATACGGAATCATATTAAATTATAAACAGTTATTACGCGCGGAACGCCGCGACCGACCGGCCGAATTAATAATGCAGTCGCGGGGCCGCGTAAACTCCGTTAATATTCCATTCGTTAAATTCGATTACGCGCGCTGGCTAGTAATTTCAAATGGGCCGGTGTCCCACGGACCCCCCTCTCCCCTCCCGAGTTGCATCCGGAATCTGCATAAAAAAGCACCGGAGGATTCATCGGTTTCCCTTTTTGGCAGGGACGAACAAACATTTGTTCGCGATTAACATGCGAGCAACGCGCGATCCTTTGTCGCTAAAACGGGTCCGCGACGGCTAGAACGAGTTTACCTCCCAGATTGTAATTTAATTGCACGCAATAATAATAATTATAACAATAATAATCGTAATGTATCGGCGAACGGAACCGTGATCGAAATACAAACGCCTCGAAATCTGTTTCCGTTGCTCGGAGCGTTTCTCGAGCGTTGATAAACGTTTCGATCATCCGGGGTCAGTGATTCTCAATCTTCCCGTGACGCTCGAATAAAGCGTGTAATACGTCCGTGCACTCGTCGTCGGATCGTATTAAATACTCGGCGGTTATTACCGGATACGAATTCTAATTAGAAATTCAGTCGAACGGAACATTTCTCTCGGGGCGCATCGCTTTCCGGTTACATCGGTCCGGAGTTGAAATATGCTCCGATCGATGAATTCGATTTATATTTAGCTGCGCGGTGTCTTTGGAAGGTTTCCCGGAAGATTAGTTTACTTTCGACGTGTTGTGCACAACAAGCTGGAATCGAAGTTGTTCCTCGTATTCGTATTATAATTGGAAACGTATCGCTTTCAGCGTGGACGACACGCTTCCGAACCAGCGAATAAGCTTACACGGGGATTTCACGGAGAAATAGAAACGCGAAATAATAGCACGGCGAGAAATTCATAGTCCCGAGCAGCCTTTCGCGCGATAGCGTTCGAGCATGGCACAAAGCGTGCACGTAGCACACACGGAGGTAAGCGTACGCTGCTAACGGTAGTATCTTTCAACCTGCTGGCCCCTTGCCGTACCTTTAATCCGATATCGTATTAACTTGAGCATACCGTGGCGCTGGGTGTGTACCTTGCGGTGGCTCTGGCTCGCGAACCAGCGTGCATGCGCTCGACGCGATACCGAGATGGTGCGAAAAGAACGGCGACCTTTATCGCCGGCTTCCATCTAGGAATTCGCGATCGAACGCAACAACCGAACCTACGCTCGCGCGAGTGCCAATTGATAAGCCCGTGAAACAACCCGGTGGCTCGACGAAGTTAACTCGGAAAGAATTCATTTAAAGTCATTGAGATTCCTCACCGTGTGTTTGCTTCAAATTTTCTGCACGCTCGTCGATGTACAGTTCGAGAGTGGAAAGACGACTCCTGGTTGAGGAGAATGTGTGGAAAGAATGTGAATAGTATAGAGAAATTTTTGCTTGGATATTTTAGAGTTTGAAACAACGATAGAGAGTGTTTATTGATTCAGAGTGGATGTGTATATATGTACAGCTATCGTCTATGTACAGTTCGAAAGTGGAAAGATGACTCCTAGTTGAGGAGAATGTATAGAAAGAAAGTGAATAACATCGAGGAATTTTTGCTTCGATATTTTAGAGTTTGAAGCAACAATGGAAAGTGTCTATTGACTTAGAGTGGATGTGTATATGTGTACAGCTTTCGTCGATGTATAGTTCGGGAGTGGAAAGACGACTCCTGGTTGAGGAGAATGTGTAGAAAGAATGTGAATAACATCGAGCAATTTTTGCTTGGATCCTTTAGAGTTTAAAACAACGATAGAGAGTGTTTATTGATTCAGAGTGGATGTGTATATGTGTACAGCTATCGTCGATGTACAGTTCGAAAGTGGAAAGACGACTCCTGGTTGAGGAAAATGTGTGGAAAGAATGTGAATAGCATCGAGGAATTTTTGCTTGGATATTTTAGAGTTTGAAGCAACAATAGACAGTGCCAATTCACTCAGAGTGGACGTACGTATATGTATAGCTCGTAGCTGGAAAGACGACTCCCAGGTTTGACCGACAGTCTGACCAAACACGATCCACGATTCGTTCCAGAGGTCAACGTCATTACGAAGTGATCGACGATGGCTCGTGTTGTCGATTAGTCGCGAATGATCGACATTCGTGTACATTTTACTTTATTCCACGAATAAAGTTGAACGATTTCAACGAAAACGTATCGTTCCCGCGTAGAAGCTGGCCGCGAATTCGTCCGAAGTTCAAGTTTACCGAGGAGTGTCGATGTTTAATCCGAGTATTTACCTTCCCCAGAGTTGGATTTCCCAATGGATTATAAAGCCATCGGGTCCAATCCCCTTGTGTCCACACGGGCCCGCGTGTAAATTACAAAGTATACGATCGCGTTTCGAGATGGTTCTTAATGGTTTGGCGGATAGGAACGTCTCCGTTCTGGTGTTCGAATCGCATTGTCGAGCTACGAAAACAACGTGGGCCAGCGTAGGCAAAAAAAGAAATCGAATCCGACGTATAAGTAGTGGGAGAAGGTATCACGATTAAAGTGAGACAAGTAACGGGTGTTCCTGTTGTATCGTAGCCAAACGTACTGTTGCAACTCACACCCGGTGTACCGAGACAATAGTTAGGTGTACCGTTATACCTTGTACACGTTGTAACAACGCAATGGATACACCCGTTACTTCTTCCACTCCGTACTGTCGTTCCCCAATCCTCGCGCATGAAATAAAACTTGTTCCGGCTACGCAGCTCGGAACGAAAACCATAGAATCCGAGATTCGTAACCCGTGGAAGAGGATCCAGTGTCGTTGGAAGACTCGCGTCGAGGACGAACCGCATCCCGGAAGACACGACGAACCGGAAGCTGATCCGAACATTGTCCACGAGCAGGACGAGAAACACGTGTACGGGCTGCAAGAAAATACGGCGAGAGTTTTCGCGAGACTCGTATTATTTTAAGAAGGAAACTCCACTCGGCCGGGTGGCTGAGGGGAGAGGTAGGAGTTTGCGAAACTTTTCTGCTTTTTCTCATCCCCCGTGACTCTCTGGCTCTCGTATCGTTGCTTCTCTCTGTAATTAGATAACTTTTGATCCCACTGTTTGAGCACGGGAGGGGATAATACGAACAAACGTCTGCCGCTCGCAATTTCACTGCCGCGGTGGCACAGAGGTGGAACAAACATTGTTCGGGAAGACGAACAGCAGACGCGACGAACGTCCGACGAATTTAATTTTTATTTCTCCTTCTTCCTCCTCTTCTTCTTCTTTTTTCAAAAAAATTCGTTACCGGTCTTAATTCTCTTTCGATCCGTTCCTTCGTTTTGGTTTCTCGTTCGTTTTCGGACACGTCGCGCGCACGAGAACGCAAATGGAGCGTTAGCCCGAACCTCCTTCCGCGTCGACGCGTATTTGAGCGACATTAACCCGTACATCGCCGTAACCATTATCGATTCTTGGCTTTAATTAATTTGTACGCGGCGTGTACGTGACCGTGCAACCGTTCCTCGCTAAAAACGACCTCAGCGATTTTCAACCGGCGCGAGGAACCGCGAAGAACCGGTCCCGAGCAGTGTTCGCGATCTTTGTGAATTACGATCTCGCGATACAAGTTTACCGTGTAGGAGATCCTGACCAACCGTGCTCGTCGCCGATTCTGATCGTCCAGTCGGTGTATAGTGCACCTGGTATACCTGAACTTGATAACTACGAAAAATTTCTCGTTGCAAAGTAACTCGAACCAGGCGTCTGTCGCAAGGACACCTTTTCTTTCCATAAAAATAAAAGAAAGACACTCTTGCGATCAGTCTTGACACTCGTACAATCGCCATCAAATAATACCGATATATTTTCAGCAGTGTCCTTTGAAAAACCTTCCAAGATAAAACCGTCCCGCGATTCGAGTTCGAAGCTCGGGAAAAATCCACTCAACAAGTGGTCCACCATCGATAAAGCTCATCCACCGATCCTGCTTCGATTCGACGTTATCGATCGCTGGAGAAACCTTCGTCGACGCAGCTCTGATCGCGCGATTCAGCATCGAGGGCTCGAGAAATACGGTTAAAAAATGGTTCGTCCTCGTTGAAGCTCGTCTACCGATTCTGCTTCGATTCGACGTTATCGATCGCTGGATAAACCTCGTTGTTGCACCTTCGGTGGTACAATTCGGGTTCAGGGTCCGAAATATCGGTTGTAAAAACGTGGGATCGTCGAGATCGGTGACACCTCGGCCGCGACGTTAGTCGGGAGTCGTCTCGGTCGGGGAAGCAGCTCGTGCATCGGTCCGTGGGTCGGTGGAAATTAAAATGGCAGTTTAAAAACGACGGCAAGGCACCGTTGGATGTTAACCAATCGAGTTACGTAACGTCGAAACAGCAGCACTCACCGTATCGAGTTTGCCCGACACTCGGTGCCCGGGGTTTTTCACCGGAGCCGGTGCCAGCGGAGTCAGCGGAAAAATTCAATTTTTAATTAATAGCGATACAGCCACTTCTGTCCTCCCACCCCTACCCCTGTCTCTCTGCCACCGCCCATCCAGCGACCGTCCTTCCGCGCGATTTCGTTGTTCCGTAATTACGTAACGTCCGGTGCGGAATTGCCGCGCGCGCGAACCACTACGAGGACAGTCGACGTTTCGACCGCCGCGTTCCAATTCTTCCTTTTATCGTCGCCTTCTCTCTTCCTGGAAAATTCTCCTGCACACGGGGACGACATCCTGCCCCAGAGAGGGCAGAGGGTCCTCCGTTGCTCGAGTTAAACGCTCGGGTAGGGGGAGGGGGCTACGCTCGAAACCTATCGGGAAATGGATTTATTAATCGTTGTTGCGAGTCGGGAGCGATCGAAACGTTTGCGTGTGCAATTTCGATGGCTCGGTTCGTGTCGTCGGTGATTTTTCTATCAAAACTTTGTCCGAGGTTCGCTAAATAATAATCGTTTTGCGAAACGATGCGCGAGGAACGATCCAAACTCTCGAATTCGTTCTTGTCGAACTTCGAATCGAGTTCTCGGCGAACGAATCATTTCGTATGCGATTTCGGTGGCTTAGGTCGTCTGGTTGGTAATTCTTTTTTTATTTTTATTAAAACACTGCGTTTTTGTAAACACTCGGATCCTTGTCGTTGAATGACAATTATTCCGAATCGAGTTCGCAGCGATCGGATCGTTACGTATGCAATTTCTGTGGCTCGGTTCGTCTCGTCGGTGTTTGTTTTATCAAAGCCTCGAGTTTTTGCCCGTCTGGATGGTTTTTCCTCGATAAATAATAATCGTCGCAACGAGACGATGAGCGAACGATTCGAAGACTGCCCGAATCGCATTCCGCGGTGAAAAAGGACTCACCGTGAGAGAGTACTGGGTCAGACGTTGTCTGACTACGTACGGCGAAACGACTCGGCGCTGTCCTTATTCTACTTACGCGCAGTGTCACATTCCCCTTAACCATTCGACGATGCCTCGAGCTACCAAACTGTTACGTAGCGGTATTCGTGCAACATTACTTCGAATCGTATACGTTCTAGACCACGTTACGCCTAATTGTTCACGATTACGTATCTACGTCAATTTTTGTCCTTATATACAAAAAGTACGCAAATACAATCGACATCGGTACGTTACCGCGAATACGAATCACGGAACACCTGTCGATCAAATTCGAAATAAATAATAATTCCCATCGGTAAAATTCACCATTGGAATCTTTATAAATAATCTACTTTCCCAATTTCTGATCATCGCAGTTGTATTCGCGTACTTCGAGACCAACGAAACAATTTCTTCCCCCAAAGTCTGTAAATTAATCCACGATTGAACGAAATCTCGGTCACGATATCATTGTTTGCACCGACACGTGTACCGTGATGTTCCTACCGAGCAATTCTTGTTCTTCTGGGCGCGATCCACGTTTCACAATTTTCGAAAAGGGTGTTACGCTCGCGTCACCGACGGGACGAACCCGATACATCCTGCGAGCTCGTTCGCCGGTGGAAAGGAAGCGGAACGACGAGGACGCGTCAAAGGACGTTGATCCGGTGCGTTCGAGTCAAAAGGCGATTCCGAAGCGAGCGCGTTGATTACAGAGAGGAAACCGCTGATTCGGCCGGGAGTCACCTGTGGGATTCGGAACACGGTACCGCGGTCCCGGTGATTTCGCGGATGAAGCGTTCCGCGGGATCACGGTGCGGCGGTGCGGTGACTTCTTTGCGGCCGCGAGACGGATCAAACGAGAGAAGAATCGCAACGGGCGAACCGGAAAGGAATCGAAAGGTTAGAGTGAAAAATTGTCTACGAGCACGACGACCTTCTGTTTTCCGTTGCTGATCGGGCGTTACGCGCTAGACGCGCTAGAACCGAACGTAATTAATAAGGCTTTAACGCGTCGTCAGCTGCACCTGCAATTTTTCATCGTCCCCCCTCTCTTTTCACCCGGCCAACAACCGGCGGCTTCTGGTGGCGATTCCTCCCCCTCGTAGCCACTGGCCCAGCAGACCGAAATGATGGAAGAGGCGCCGATGTTCTTGTTCCCGAGTAAAGAGAACCGACATGGACGCGGGGGGACCTGTGGAGAGGGAGAGCCACCAGGAAGACCTCTAAGATAATTCATTAGCCGCGCGAGGCATTGTTGTGATTCATTATCGGCGCTCGCCGGATAGCCTTAGCGACTCGGCGATTTATTAAAAGCGGACGAGAATTATATGATTAACGAGAACGCGCGTCTCTGCGGCGGATGCAACGCGGATATAAACCCCCGGCTGAATCTCTTTGGATATTATCGTTCGTCTCTGCTTCTCGAGCCGCACGCGATACCGATCGCTAACTTTTCAGAGAATGGACATTTTCAAGGGAAGGGGGAAGTTTTCCCGCAAGATAGTGGATCGATGCGCACAATTTGGAGTTTTAGAAAGTCTGGGTCACGTAGCTTGCTAATTACGATACTTTCTCCCTTTGTTCGCTCACTATGGTACCTTTGCTACGAGGATTTGTGTTTGGCTTCGTATTTAGAGGTACGTGGAATTTTTGCGATACTCGAGGCATCGTTTCTACAGTAGAGGTTCGTTGTCAAGCGCGAGTCGAATCTTGCGCATTTGCAATAATCGTGCGACTCGGTACTTCTTTGATCGCGCTAATCCGAGTGTTCCGTTGCTGCGCGACACACTAATCCCGCTGGCATAACGCTTTGCCGTGTTTACGAGCGAGCTCAGCCTGGAATCGAAAGTCGCTTGCAGAGGAAACGTACAAGAGACGGATCACACGGTTTTCGAAGAGATCATTTTTAGGTTCCAAAGATCGTTTTAAATACACTGGAAACAATTGTAGAAGATTGGAAAAAATTGCCAAAAGCTACCAAAAGTTTGGAGGGTATCTTTATCTTTCGATGTTCGATCAAAGACGATCGCCACCCCCGAAGTGATCGTCTCGAAGTTCCAAAGATCGTTTTAAATACACTGGAGAAAATTATAGAAGATTGGAAAAAATTGCCAAAAGCTACCAAAAGTGTCGAGGGTATCTTTATCTTTCGATTCTCGATCAAAGACGATCCTCACCCCCGAAGAGATCATGTCGAAGTTCCAAAGATCGTTTTAAATACACTGGAGACAATTATAGAAGATTGGAAAAAATTGCCCAAAGCTACCAAAAGTGTCGAGGGTATCTTTATCTTTCGATTCTCGATCAAAGACGATCCTCACCCCCGAAGAGATCATGTCGAGGTTCCAAAGATCGTTTTAAATACACTGGAGAAAATTGTATACGAGTGGAAAAAATGTTGAAAATGTAGGAAAAGTGTCGAGGATCTTTCGCTGCTCGATCAAAGACGACCGCGAACCCTCCGGTAGACGATCGTCTCGACGTTGGAACGACATCGGTCGTCCACCCTCCGGAAGTTTGGTCCGCGTTGGCGGTTCGATCTGGCGCGTGTCGTCGCGAGGCGGACAGTCGGCCGCAGGATCGACGGAGGAAAACGTCAGGAAACGTCGCGAAAGACTTTGAAGTTCCACGACACGTTCCAGCGTCCCTCGACCACACGGTCCGTCGCGTCTCCCGTCGGTCGATACCGATGCTCGTCAGCCAGTGTCCTCTCCTCCGCGTCGCTCGCACGCTCGCTGGTGTTTCTCTCTTCCTCTTTGTAGTCACCCCGTTCCTCGGTGCTGCTCTCTCCACGGGCGAGACTCTCCCGCGTGTTACGTCAGTGGCAGACCGACCTCAAACCTTCCACCTTACCCGACGTCGCCGATGTCTTCCTCCCTTCGTCGTTGCTGCCGGTGACGTCACGCTGCTGTCCTACTCTCCGCTCGGTTAAATTCATATCGCCCGTCCCCGGCACATAATAACGCATCGATTATCAACGATCGACGTCATCTGCGAGTTTTCCCGCTCAGCTGCTCTCCCCGTCACCTGCTACTTCCCTTCCTCCTTTTTTTTTTTCAACGCGAGACGATCCAAGAAGGCACCCTTCGGATACCTCGAGGAACTTTTCAACGACCTTGGGAGAACGTGAAGCAACGTGGAGAAACGATTCGCGAAAACGTAGTGCACCCGATCGCGAACGATCCAATCCACGCCTCCGAATTGTAACAGTAACAGTAAACGAAACATTTCCTCTCGGTCACCTCATCGATCCGTGTATTTCCTTCGTTCGATTCTTCTTCGACGCGGAACGATTCCGGAAGCGACTCTCCAGACCCACGCGAAACTTTTTAACAACCGTGGCGTTACCCACCGAATATAGAAAATTTCCAAATTCCGAGTAAACAATCCTTCCGGACCGATTCCATCGATATCACCGCCACCGTCACCGTGTCCGGCGCGAATCGACGAACGTATTTTCTAAACTTCCATAACTTATTTTTAAACATTCGATAAATTATAAAAATAAAGATCAACTTTATTTTAACGCGCGACGCACGTATCCGTGTTTCTACCGGGACGCGTGTCTTCGTTGCGAACCGATCTTACCGTTGGATCGTTCGTTGACAATGCGCTCGAATTGCCCCTCTCGACGAACAACGCACCCTTTAAAAACACTTGCACCCTCGATTCGCAGCGGCTGGTCGAAAGGAGTTTCCGTGAACTTTCCCCGCGACGTTGGTCGCGCGCGTTTCCGTGTTTCCATGATAATAATAACTAACGATCGACTCAGAGGGGAGAGAATGACCGTAATCAGTCCGTCTAAAATCCACGCGGTTCTAGCAGCCCGTCACGAGCACCGGGCCGACATTAACATTCCACTTTGAAAGTTCGCCGTAAGTAAAAAGACAGGCGCGAGCGGTAACGTCGAAGCGAAGATAACGAGAACGTTTAACATGCAAATACCGGCTACGAAACGGCCGCAAAACATCGAGCGTGGGTTCGCGCGGCGGGTCAAACAATTACGTGGCCTGGCTGGCGTGGACGCGGACGCGGGCGCGGCCGCGAGGAATCGCGAGCGCGAACCACCTTCCCCGACAAAAACGGGAATGTTACGATGTAGGTCGCTCGCCACGGTCTTTCTTGCCGATGTTGGGAGCAGCCAGCGTCGGGACGCCCTCAGAGGTAGGGAGGACGCCCTCAGAAGTGGAGGGGACGATCGTTCCGTCCCACGGCCACGAAGAAACCCCGACAAGTTCGAAACCGAGCTTCCCCGTTTACAAGAAACCGAGACGCTCGGCCATCGTGGACACGCGCGAGTAACAATACCAGAATCCTCGAGAAAGTGGAATTTTTATTCCTATCCTGACCCTACGAACCCTTCGAGATGTACCGGATACAGATTTCGATTCGATACCTTCGATTCGAGCGCCAATTTCCATGTCGTCGGTCAGGTCTGGGTTAGGTCCCGACGAAAAGAATATTTTCGTGACCACGGGGAGGAAGCGTAATCGTTTTCATCGCGGATTTCAGAGAAGTTTTCGAGCCTTCGAAGCCAATTTACGCAAGACGCGAATTCGGAGAGAAGGAATACATTTGTTATTCGCGGGGCAGAAGATTATTACAGGGTTACGGGTGAAAAATGATCGAGACGCGATTTTTGTATATTTTTAATTACCATTTTCTAGTACGTTAATCTTCCCCCTGGTGTAACGGAGCGATCTTTTCCGCGATATATTTTTAATTACTATTTTCGAGTACGTTAATCTTTCCACCGTGTAACGGGGCGATTTTTTCCGCGTTATTTTTTTAATTACTATTTTCGAAATAAGATATTACTTATTTTTTAATTACGTTAATTTTCTTCCCATGGAACGGAGCGATATTTTCCCGCGAGAACCTAGAAAACCGCCATTTTGGAGCGCGTAGCTCTCGCGCGGAGAATTCTTCTCGATAGAGTATCGGGGGTCGTCGTCGAAGCTGGGGGGCTCCGAAAGGGTATATTTCGCCTCGAGGGGCACCGACGCGTCGCGGAAAGGGCTAAGGCAACGGTCGGTGTATCGCGTCGAGGTTCCTGGGGTTGTTTGACGTCGGCGAGACAACAGAGGGCACGAGGCGTCGCGTGGCGGAGCAATGAATTTCCGGCTTAAGGCGTTCGAAGGACAAAGGGGGTGTACAGGGCCGGCGAGAGAAGGGTAAACGGGCGGACAAGATAGAGTGCGACTCGTCTAAGCCGGAATGCAACGGTGGATGGCCCTCCGGTGCGCGTCGAGCCCGCCGAAGCGGAACAAAGCGCGATCCCGATGAGCTGACTCGGCAATTCCTCGCTCGAGTCTAGCCGAAACTAGCTCGCTAATATTACCCGGTGCATTCGGCGCACCGAGGCATCCACGGGCTTTGCAGGCGCGGATGGCCACTTGACCCGCTCCAGCCGGTCGGGTCAGGCACCGTTATTGATTCCAAAAAAGAAGAAAAAAAGGGAGAAGGAGAGAGGAAAATAAAAAAGAAAAAACGACGCACGCGACGACCGAAACAACCCGATCCCAAAAGGCGAGAAGCAGGGAGAGAGGGGATCGAAGAAAATCGGGGTGGAAAAAAAAAGAAAAGGATCGAGGTCTCCCCTTCGCGTCGCTAGGAAAAACACCGGTCGAGGGAGCGAACGCGACAGAGAAAGGCGGAACACGGAATCAAGATGGACGTGTTATTGTTTCAAAGCCCCTGGATAGAGGGCGCGGTGGAAGTAGAAAAATAGACTGGGAAATGGTAGGAATACAGGTCGAAAGCGGCGGGAAAGGAAAACGGAGGGACTCGCGGTCCTACCGGAATATCCAACGCCGCGGAATAGTTCTCCCTGTGTAAATATTAATAAAACGCAACGCGGTGGCCGGGTGTGCCTCGATTATACCGATCGTATGAATTTCGAAACGGGCAGGATCTCTTCCGGTACGGTTCCCGGCCCTTTGGAAAACTCGATACAATTCGCTGTTTAAAGTAAGTTGGCCGCGGCGCTTTGAAGGAAATCGTTTCCGTTAGCCTCTATCGCGACACATTCAATTTACCTCGTAGGTACTTTTATTTCCAATAAGCGCGCGGACCCGTGCTTCCCCTTTGGACGACTCCGAGCTCGAGTCGGATCAAAGGTTTTCCCCGCGGTGGACGGAGAGCGGTGAAACCAAGCGGAGAAGAAGTTTGCTCGGTTATTGTGACCACATACCGAGTGCTACGGGAGTATTTGCCCAATGGACAAGACACCGTTAACGACGCGCGAGACCCTACGCCCAACCATCGATGAATTTAACCGAATTTGCTACCACTCGCCGCGCGAGAGATACTTTTCGCTTCGACCGAGAGGGTTGCAACGAGTAACGACGAGTCGTGGAACAATTATTCGAGAACGTTCGACAACTATTTCCGAGTCAATCGGAGAAACATTTGCACGAGACAGAGAATAAGTTTTGTGCAAATTGGTGGTTGAAACACTACCTTCTCGATTCGAAGTGGTTGGAAAATCGACAAACTCGAAATAAAGATTCTTTCGTCCAGGTGTATGAATTTTCCGAACAGAGTTCTCCCGAATCTCGAGTTCCCGAGGTGCAAAGATTACTCGTCGTCCACACCGTTGAAAATATTTCGGACGTTGCGCGAAACGTATCAACGATGATGAACGATCCTCGTCTTTCCGGGCGTTTCGGTGCCGTCGATGTTCGTTACGTTCGACGATAAAATCTCTCGATGCGAGGGTAGACGAGAAAACTAGTTGAAAGGGAGAGAAAGAGAGCGAGGGGAGAAAAAGAAGAGCGGAAGCGTTGCGTCGACCGAACTCTCCGATAACAGAGAGAAAGAGCACCCATGGAAGACGATAAACGGTAAGCTAACGAAACGGAGAAGCGAGGAGTAGGAGGGGAAGGGGTTAAGCAACTTGACCCGATTCGTAAAATGTTTCACCTGGACGAGATCGTCCCTACTCCGGTGGTCCGCACCCTCTTGACGTCACAAATGCACTCGGTGACGTCACGCCGCAACGTCACTGCACCGGCGGTCGGTCCGGGTCGGGTCAGGGGTCGTTGCCAGGAACGTAGCGTGCATCGAGGCATCGATGACGCGCAAGTCGCTTCCGTTGCACGCGCAAGGTATTAGCCGTGTGCAATTAATTACCAGTTCAGCATCGGGACGCGTCGATACCTCGATTACGTTTCGAATGCACACAGAGATTCGGGCTACGGTTAACGTTACGTGGAAAATATTGGGAAAATCTCGATCGGTCGGTTTCTTTCGACAATTTTCATCTCCGATCGAATCGCACGAACCTTACGTTTTATATTCTCCGGGAGAGAAATCTTCAATCCGGACCAAATTCCTACTTTGCGTAACAAAAGAGCAATTAATACAATTGCTCGTCTTCTGGACGATATCGGGCGATCGGTAACGGGCAGAGCAATATTTAAAACTCGGAACGAATACCAGACACTTTGTCGATCGTTCGAATAAATTTTATTATACACGTACGTTTCTCGCGCGAGTTGAAATTTCGAATTGGAACATTCGCGCATAATATAATATCGTACCTTTGGGAGAACGTTAACGAGAGAACCCTTTCGATTTCATCCACGAAATTATCGTGCTCCTTTAAATTCGTTTCCCGTATTGTTCCTTCGCCGGTATCGTTTCGCTATTTTTCCCATTCGATCGCGCAGTGCGATCGAACCCCGTACTCGCTGATCAGGGGGGTACCGGATTACAACCGCTGGGAACGTTTAATAAACACATTAAACTATGCTTGTACAGCCGCGATTCGCTCGAATTAATTTCGCATACGCAGGATTCGACGAGCTCCTGGCTCGTACGATCGATATAAAATCGCGAACCGCTTTGTATTCCGGGCGGGGAAGCGTCGAAAATAATCGCGCGTGCGTCGCGAACGGGAAACTGAAACGAAGATCCGCGATCGATCGAACCTACGGGCGCGTCGCTGAAATATTTTAATTAATAATTTCCATGGAACGTTAACCGCGTAGCTACTAAAACCTGGAGATAGAGAGAGAGAGAGAGAGAAGGGGAGTGAGAGAAGAAAAAAAAAAAGTTGCGCGAATTATCCCGCGCGATCATCAGCACGCGGCTGGTATAATAATATGCGGCCCGTCCCACGCGAACTTTCCTTAACGAGTTTATACGCTCTTCGCAATCAATAGAGCCAACATTTGCGCTGCCGGCGTGTGCCGGCATTTACATCCGGCACTGCTCGAAACTACCCTCACCAGCTATTTCGTCCGACACTCTTCCCGCGCCGCCTGAATTCCGAACAATCCGCGTTCAACGACGCTTACCGGTCCACTCCGCTCCTGATTTCGATCCTCGAATATCACAGCGCCGCGAGCCTGTATCGTAATATAATATACCTTCGAGGTACCCGACTTTTTTACGTCGATTGCCACGTAACAGTGGATTTATTACGTTCTTGTGCCGCAGAGCAGTGACTCTTTTACGTTTCGGTATCACAGTGGACTTTTTGCCATCTACCACCACGAAACGGTGGAGTTTTTGCGTTATAGTACCACAGAACAGTGGAGTTTTTGTGTTCTGGTACCACAGAATAGTAACTTGCTCGCGTTCTGGTACCACAGAACATTGATTTGTTCGCGTTCTGGTACCACAGAATAGTGACTTGCTCGCGTTCTGGTACCACCGAATAGTGACTTGCTCGCGTTCTGGTACCACAGAACAGTGAAGTTTTTGCGTTCTGGTACCACAGAACAGTGACTTGCTCGCGTTCTGGTACCACAGAACAGTGACTTGCTCGCGATCTGGTACCACAGAATATTTCGATACCACAGTGTACTTTTCGCGTTCCAGTACCCCAGAACAGTGTATTTTCTGCGTTCTAATTACCACTGAACAGTGGATTTTCAAAATTGCATAATAAAAGCGACCAGAACGTCGCTCGATTTTCACCGAGGAACGATTTCGCAAGTTCGTCGCGTGTCCGTTAACAATTACGGCACCGACTTTCTTTTTCTCGATTATATCTCGCGCGACATTTCTAACGCTCTCCAAATCATCCAGAATCGATACGCACTCGAGATTATTAAAAAGATTGTTAAAACGTCCCCCGAACCTGGTCCCGGTGGACGTTTAAACGTCGTTGCAGCAACGTCGTCGAATGCACCGCGAAACGGAACAACCAGTACCGGATTATCTTTCGCGGTGTTTCTTTTATTTCGATTCGGAGTTCCGGTCCCCTCATTGGAAAACCTTTTACCCATTGTTCTTGCGAGATTTAAAAGGGCTCGCCGGCCCGTGAACGAAGCAACAACAATAACGATAAAAAAATAATATCGCATCGTCTCGATACACCCTTCGTTTCTTTCCTCCTCGCTGGCCGTTTCCTCGTTCTCCTTTTCGACCCTCTTCGCGTCCTCTCGAGCCGTAAGTGGAACAAATTTGGCGCGTGTTCCGCGTTCAGGGGGCAGACGGAAGGGTGGAGGGGGGCCGGGGGTGGGGGGTTTGAGAGTTCGGGATTTCGACCACCATCGCCCAGCCGCTTTACGAGTGGCCTCGTTATCGAAATGCGATAATTTGTTTAGCCGACCGCGAAATCCCTCTTCCACCCCGTCCCTCGATCCAGCTCGGCAACCCTCAACCCTCCGCGCGACCCCTGTCGGCTCTCTCCCTTCCTCCACCCTCCCCGTAGTACCACGGGGCGCGCGGCATCGTGTTATCGTGCGCCTGACAGGCACTGACACTTTGCCATCATTACGATGTAAATGAACGCGGAGTGTCAATACTGGCCGGCCTCTGGTCGACCTGTTCATTATTTTCCGTGGTCAGGAATTGTCCGTCGCCCCGGTGGCCGTGCACCGGGCCAGAAATATCGTTGGAGTTTATTCGTTGAATATCGAGCGTCCACCCCCTCCGTACCCCTCCCCGGCCCTCTCTTCCCGACCGACGGAACACATCGCAGCGTTCGATCGACCTCCGACGCCTCCTTTGTAGTCTCGATTTTTATTTCAGCCTCGCGGCGGTGCGAATTAAGCGTACGAGGTCACGGGGGTCGAGTGGGGGTGCGGGAGCGGGGATGAAAATCGGTTATCGTAACGAAGGACCGTGTAGGTCACCGGTGACCGACGATCGACCCTCCGTTGCTCACCGATGATACGCGAAGTGAAAAAGTGTATCGCGGTATCGAAAATACCATACGAATCGTTTTGAACCGAGCTCGAAAATATAATAGGAAAAGGAAGGAACAGCGAAATGAAAAATTCGGAGACTACACGTGAAAGAAAATTGTAGCCGAATATTGCTTCTCGCCGATAAATACGAGACGAGTTCGACGAAAGGAAAAATATGTTTTCGAACGCAAATATTAGAGCACGTTGCGTACACTTTCGTAGCGCAATTTCCAGCACCGTTCCTTCCGAACCGTTTTGCATCCCGTACGTAAGAAACACGTTTCTTCGAAGATCTCCTGTCTTCGAGTATCCTTGGTCTTTTCCTCGCTGAATCCGTGCAGGAACGGTCGACGATACCGTACCGTGTAAACGAAAAGGTAAACGGGCTCCAGAACGCGTCGAAGACGATCCCGTCGCGACGAGAACAAACGACCTGGTCGGACGTTTTTAGTCCGACGTTTTAGCGACGCCTTTTCTACCGATCTTTCGTCCAAAATTTACACACTCGCGAAAAGTATACGATTTCGAACAACAATTTTCGTAACCCGTACGATTTAATCAAATTTATACATTGCGCTCAAGACCAAAATTAACGAACTCTCTGATCGTGAAACGCGACGTGTTTATCGCTACGGTGAATTTCGTTCAAAATTTGAAGAAACCGTTCCAGAACTGTTTCACCGTTCGATGGTTTGCACCGTTAAAAGTTCTATCGTTCGTTAGTTTATTTAAAAAGTGAATTTTCCTCGGTTGGCAAGGTTTCCTCTGTTACGCGAAGCTTGTAACCTTCCACCGACATACGAGCCCGCTGTTCCAACGTAGATACGAATTTCCTCGCGCAACTCTCGGTCTAAACATCGCGTACAAGCTATACCCCCACCCTGACTGGCTCTTACGATATTAATGTACCGTAAGAGACGCGCGCGAATCTCGCGAGAGAAATTCCAAGGCAGCGTCTATCCACAGGCTGCGTACCGCTGCAACAGATTCTCTCGTTTATCGAATCCGTGAACGCGAGACAGGCCCCGGGGGCCGGAATTCGTGGGCGACTTGGTCGGCTCCGGGCTATTTTCACGAGCTTTTGCAAACATTTCCGGCAAGTTCGTCGGACATCTCGGATCAATGGACGAATCGATAAACGACGCTTACGCGAGGCTGTCGCCGGTCGTAGACGCGCATTCAATTCCCCCCCTCGATAAAACGGAAAGGACGCGGGGTCGATACACTCGCGCGCCTTTTTATAAATACCGGAACGATCGATCCCGCGGTAAACAACACCGGTTTCGATACTGCAGGTGCGAGATACGTCCCGTGAGTGCTCGAGTGCGAAGCGACGAGTGTTTTCGACGAGGTGCGAGTGTTTCGATCAACCCTCCGACTACTGCAGTTTCGAGTCATTTCTAACTCGCCTCGATAATCGTATCCGGTGATTGTATTCGTTGCGCGTTCGTGACACTGCGATACAAAGTAGATCGTTGTTCGATCATTTGCGTCCAATTGTACGAATAGAGGAGAAGCTTTGCGTTCGAATTAACCTTTCGACTACTTTCGAGTCAATTCCAACGATATTTCGCTAATCGTTACCAAAAGTTTTTTCTTCCGTGGCGCGTTCACGATACCGTGTATATAGTACGTGTTTGCGGTAGTTGGACGGATCGTTTCGTTCGATTACTCGCGACTAACGATTCCGTGAATCCGTATATCGTCGTTCCGGAAGGGTTCAATCGAAAACGGTGACCCCGGTGGAGACGTCGAAGGGTCGGTGTCGTGAGAAATGGAAATACATTTTTCGAACGTGCGCGAGGAAGCATTCTATCGTCGTTGAACAGTCCGGGCGAGAGTTCAACGAGTCTTTGAGAGACCGTTTAATCGATCGGTAGTTGCAAAGTTTCGAAAGAGAGTTTCACCGATACGAAGAGATTTCCAATGAGACTTTTATTTTTAATCGGTTCGGTTATCGCTGGAAACCCTACGATTCTACGAGAACGCGAACGGTCTAACGTTTCACAGCGATACGATTATGCTCGCGGGCAAAGTGGAGCGTCGCGAAAGGTAGATGGATGGAAAGTCCTGGTAATCGCGACGCGTTTATTATTTAGCGATGATGAACGACGATATCGACCTAACGGAGCCACCACGCGGCCGTGCCGCCGCGAGTTCCCTGAAAAAGTGGAACGTAGACCGTGCACGCTCGGCGCCGCGGCGCCGTTAACGCGACAGGGACGCTCGCTCGCTTTCAGATGTTATCCGGGACTCGACGAACCGATAACGTATTCCCGTGTTCGAGAAGTATTGTTCACCGTCCTCGAAGGTGTTCGCGTACGCGTACACGGAGTTATTCTCGCGCGAACTTAGCGATAACGATTCTTTCTGGGACGTATGCTAACGACACTGTCGGGAGTCGGCACTCTTAGCGAGGAAAACCTCGTTTCGTTACGCTGGAGGAACTGGAGCGATCGTTAACCCATTCTTCCATTTCTCTTATCGATATCTGCGACACCTTCGCTGCTTCGTAAAACGAATAATCTGTAAAAATTATTCCCGACCCTCTACCGACACTTTCGGACACAATCTATTTGACAAACGCAATAGAACATTGCGTATGCTTCTTTCGAACGATCCACCGATGCCACCTATCGCTTTCTTTAATTATTACACAATATTTTATCGCACAATGTACACGGTAACTTCTATTTTTCAACGATGCACTCCACCTTCACTTGTTACATTTATTTTTCCCATATCTTCGTCCACCTAAACCTACACATTATTTCTATTTTCATCCCTACGCGTTCACTTTACTCTTCGCGTACCCAAGCCTACACGTTACTTCTATTTTCTTCCCTACAAGTTTTACATTATTTTTATTTTCTCTCGTTCGCACTTACTCGCGTCTCTTTACCATCTCGTACCGTCTCTTACAAAGTCAAAGGACCACCGTTTAACAAATAATAGTAAATTCTATCGTTTCCGTGTTCTCCAATAATTTCCAAGGAGTTTGTCACATTAATAGATAGTTGTCATTGAACAACCTGCTACTTCTATTTTCTTCCCTACAAATTTTACATTATTTTTATTTTCTCTCGTTCGCACTTACTCGCGTCTCTTTACCCCGTACCGTCACTTACAAGGTCAAAGGACCACCGTTGAACGAATAATACTAAATTCTATCGTTTCTAATAATTTCCAAAGGGTTTGTCACTGACCATCGAGTCCCTGGTAAAATCGAGACGCGTGCGTTGGCTCGTAACGCTGAAACGAACGGGGTGTCGAGTTAATTTCGTCGAGGGTGGATGATCGCGGGATGGTAATCGACGTCGATGCACGCTCACGCGTTCGTCGACATCGAGAACGACGACGACGACGACGAGGACGACGACGACGACGACGCGGAATCATGGCGGCGGTAACGAGCGTTATCGCGCGTGGCACGTGGCTATTTCGCATGCTCCTTTATCTCGCCGCGCGATAAGTATCCCACCGGTTTGCACTCACCCCCGCTCCTCTCCGGGCGTGAAACCTCGACCACCCCTCTCGCGTTCCTCCACTCGTGGTTAGTCGTGCGAATCGCGAGCTATCGATACCCGATGGATGCGCGGCCTCGTTTTCTCGCGGGACGATTTCGTGGATGGTAAACGACCGCGCTAATCTTCACGAGCGATTCGCACGTGAGCCGTTTATCGAAAGGCGTAACTCGCCCCGCGATTCATCGCGTTAAGCGCGAACATCCGTTAAGATTACGGCCGGGGTGGTTCCGATTCTCATGGTTGGGGCGGCACGGTAACGACCACGCTTCGATAATGACGCCTTCGGGGGACCGGTTCGGTACCCGATCCGAGAAAAAGACCCCCTTTTCTCTACCCTGTACCGCGAACGTTCCACCCCTCGGAGAATAAATTTCTCTCCGCTCGAAACACGCGTAACACCGAAATCTACATACGCGGAATTGCAAAGATTTCTTTCTCCTAATCAACCTCTTTGAAAATGAATTCTCTTTCGTTCGAAACGAATGAAAATTTGCAATTCGAAGATAAGAAATTATGGAAATTCTTCCTAGGGAACGGTGATGCCCTTTTCTTTTCCAGAAATTTAAACGCGTGAAATACGAGGTTCTTTTCTCGTAGAACGTACACTTCAACGGTAGCTGAATGGTAAGAGTGTCGCCACGGTCGCGGTACTGGGTAATTATTACAAACAGCTCGTCGTTTGTAAATTTCATTCTCGGATCGAGCCATCGAGCGAGTTCCCGTGAAAAGGAAAAGCTCGGTGCCGCGGAGGATGGTTAAAATTGCGTTCGAAATAAGAGAAGACTCGCAGGGTTCGTTCTTAGGCAGCCCCTCGAAGGAGTACGAATAAATGCGATTCTCCCGGTAATGGCGGGTCCGCGATAAGTCGGTCTAAACGTAAAACGCGGGGGCTAACGATTTTATCCCCGAGCGTTTTACACTAGCGGGTTCCTCGCGCGGCCGATGTTTACAAAAGCCCGTTAAAGCCGCGCGTTCCGCGATTATCCCGAAACGATATTTTCGAAGTTTCGAGCGGCGGCGAAAGGGCCGTTTAAAAATACGAGAGCGTCCCGAGGGGCCCCCGGGCGGAGTCGGTTTATCCGTAGCGACGTTAACTTTTTAATAGAACAATTTGTCGCGGCCGCGTCGGAAAATGCTGGCGCATAAACCTCGTTATTTAGTTACGTTCGCCCCCGTTCACGTGCAGGCCCACGCGGCGCATGCAAATGTTATCGCCGCGTCGATCCGACGTCGAGCATCAATTCTGCGAGTGCGTGCAGGTGACGCGACGATTTCCACCGGCTCGTAAGTATTCCTACCAGCGAAACGCGGAGGTTAGGGGCGAGAGGGTGGCTGGTGTAACACCCCTACGGCTCGTCCTGTCCCGAGAATCGGAGAGCGCACGGTTTTGTCGGAGGAACGGAGGAGAAGAGGGTGCAGGGACAGATTTTTCGAGGGTCCGCGACGATTTACGGCCTCTTAATAAAAGACCGGGCCGTTCCACCTTTGCACCGGAACTACCGAGCACCCTCTAACTTATGGGGCAATCCATACACCCGCGTACATCCGCGAGATTGCGATTATTACGACAGCTTCGACGATCCTTCCGGATCGGTTGATCCGCGCTGCCCCGAAACCCCTACGGATACAGAAAGGGGAAGTTATCGCGAACGATATCGGCTACAAATCGTTCGAGCGACCACCCGCGGATAAATAAGGCCGAGCTTTCCGCCTGGACGAGCGAAAAAATTCCATCTCGCCCGTACGGGTGCTCCTACGGGGGTACGAGGAAATTCCACCGATTCGCGGAGATCCTAATGGATTGGTAGAATGGTTTCGGATTTACCGGCGAGAAGCTTTCTCGCGCGTGAAACGCACGGTGTACGGTCGTCGTCGAGGAAAACGTCCGGTCAAGGTCACTCGTGATACTTTCTCCTTTGCAACGATCGCGAGAAAGCTTTACCGATCTTTCCTCGGTGTTACGGTTGTGGTATGGAAAGATCCACCGATTCTTGCAAAAAGAGAGAAAGTCGACTTGTCCTCCTTAACCCTTTTAACTAAAATTGACCTAGGAATGTATTTTTGAGACTTCTCTGTACGGCACGGTACAAGTGGCACTTCGAGTGCAAATAATGAAAGAAACGAACCCGATTTAGTGCAAGTTCACACGCCGTAGCACCGAAAGGTACCAAGGTTTCAGCGCCTAGATGCTCCCTGACCCGAAGATCGCGTACCATAAATGAAATCTCCCCGGGGCACCACTAAGGGGGTAGATGACTCGGAATAACTGCCCCCTGGTCGTTACCCGAGTCGCAGAGTGACGAGTACGCGGGACCCTTAGACTCCAGCAATTGTAAGATGTTTTCTCTCGGGTCGTTTTCGCTGCTGGAGTCTTAATACAATTTCACCAGGGTGGGGGAACGAGAGGATGGAGGATACGCGACAGAGACAGTGAAGATTTAATGTATCACGTGTACGAGGCTGTCTCTGGCGTTTAGGTATCTCAGTGACTGAGTGCTCCAGACGCGTGGAAAAATTCAACACGAGACCCCAGCGGCGTTTTTCCCGCGCGCAAACGGTAGCGTTGAAAATTTCCACGGTCCTTTGTACACCGAATAAAAATTCGACTTCCCGCGCAGTTCGCAACGGGGTATCGCGATGTTTCGAAAATCCCGAATTTCGTTGTCGACTCGAAAAGAAAAAAATTACCGAACCCCAGCGGCATTTTTCTGCCAGGGACACAGTAGCGACACAGTTCGATGGCGTTCCGTGTACACCGGGTTTCGAAAATTCCTACCGAATCGAAAAATCGAGTTTCAGTCAACTGCCCTCCCCTCCCCTCCTCTCTCCCCCCATTGTCGCGTGCACGATGCTCGCGGCGAGTTTCCAAAAGCCCGAAATTCACCGAGGACTCGAACGGGCGTATCGCCGTGCGACGCGAAACGCGATAAACACGTCCGTTCCGATCGTTTCGGCTCGGCTGTTGCCCCGTATATTTTACACTCTCCGTTGGAAGAGGCTGTTAAAGCGGAGGAATTAAGAGAAACAGCCATTAAACTGCGAGAATGGCCGGGATTCGGGTAGGAATCGTAGCCGTGCGAGTGCTTCGACGAGCGTCGTGTTTTAACGTCGACGCCAGGCACAGAAGTGCATAAAAATAAAATTTCGACCGTCCGCGCGCGTGTTGCTACGGGCAGCGCGAAAATCACGCGGCAAGGGGAGAAATAAAAATGGCTTCTCGACGGTTATCGGTACCCGGGGTATCCGATTCCCACTTTTATTTTTCTCTCTTCTTTTTCTATTCGAAAATTCGTTACGTTTCCAACCGTGCAAAAATTCTCTCTTTTTTTTCTTTTTTTTTTACATCTTTCCAGCCTCCGATGTTGCAGCTACGCTCGCACCGAACGAAAAATTATTCTATCCGTTTTTCGAATCGATGGAATTTACAAAATCGTAAAAATCGGTGTATTTTCGTTTCTTCGTTGGAACGTTTCGACTCGCGCGCGACTCTCACGGCGAATGAATATTTCTCCCGGATAAAAGTTCCACAGCGTTCCGCGAAACGCGTGAAAATAAATACGCAAAGTTCGGGAAAACCCATCGCGAGCAACGGCTCCGCGTGAAAAAAATACACGAGCGGACGCAATTTATTACGTTCCACGGTGGATACTCCTTAAGGCCGGTTTAATTATTCGGTCAAACCGCGAAAGACCCGAGGGGGGGACTGAGGGGAGTGCGCGGGGCGGATCTGGTTTACATGGGGGAATTAAACGCGGAGCGCTGCGTTCAGAGAAATGCATTTGTCTGCAGCTCGCGTTCGACTTGCGCGCGTGCACGGAATTGCACCGGGGCGACCGAGAGCGGAACGCTCGCGATAACGTATTACACAGGAATGGTATCGTCGGAAATTTCTGCAATCCCTCGTGGTCCCGTGATTCCGTCCGAAAATCTTCGGGACGGCGGTTGAATATCGTTTCGGTCGAAAACACCGAGAGCTCGCTCGGATTTTCGGGAAAAACGAAAACAAAAAAGACAGGGAGGGGACAAAAAAAAAGAAACACTCGAGAAGGGGCGCGCGGAGACGGTCGGAGGGGCGGGGTGGGGGGGCTTTTAAAATTCACCAAAGCGTCAATTTTTTTTTTTTTCGTTTCTTTTTTTTTCATTTCCCCAGCTTCGCAACGTGCTCGACATCGGTCCGTTTGACAGACATCGACCATTACTTTTGACACGCCCTATACGTGCACGGCATGTCCTCGTTTCTACCCACTGTGCCACCCCCCGGTGATACCGGTCCGGTGGGAGGGACAGAGGGAAAACCCGCGGGACGTGATTTATTCGTGCTTTCAGGGATCCTTTAAAAGGGAGACCCTCCCGCTTTCCCCGCGAGAATGTATCAGGCTCGTTTCCATCGCGATCATTTTTTTTTCTCTAATATTTTTCTAGCGTCCCCGCCCAGCCGTCTGGCGTTCTAGAATCGTGAAAGAAAATATTACTCCTTCATCGTTGGTTAAACGCCGCGACCCTTACCTCGAGGTTCTCCTCGCGCGACACAAATTCCAATCGAGAGCCCCGTTGCGTCGATTCGTTCGCCAAAAATTATTTAACCCTCGCGGGCGTGTTTGTTCGATAATTAGTAGGTATGTACGGATGCGTAAACACGTTTACCGAATTATGCACAGCGTTGTGCACGTGTTTACGCAAAGTGTAAAGTATTCAACGACGAGGTACGCCGTAAACAGTGGAGTGTAGAGCACCGATCGAAGAATTTATTTCTCGGCTATGTGTGCACACGTCCGTCGATTAATTAACACTCCGAATTATTATCCGTGCAAAGAACTCTTATCCGCGAACGCGATTTCGCTTATCCCTGAAAAACGGGGAGCTCGTAAGTGAGCTTACGTTGCACATCTTGAATCGGTTATCCAGATATTCTCGAGTTTCTCATTCTTTCGTTGCGTTTAAAATAACACACCGCGTTCCGTGATCGTTGCAACCCGATCGAACTTATTATCGTTCGCGTTAACAAGTATCGAAATTACGTAGATTCTTTCGTTCGTGTTACTCGGTATTGCATCACCGTCCTCGTTCTCGTTGTATCTCTCCTCGTTTCTAGCGCGTCGATGGGAACGTTTGTTCGTCGTTAAATAAAAAACAAAGCAAAGAAACGTCGTGCGTTCTTCGAGACCTCTTCGAGAATCGTATCGTTCGTTAAGCAACGCGTTTCGGATCGAATCCTCCGGTTCGTTGATTCGACGTTGGACAACCGATCGCGTATATCGTTTCGAGCGTGCGTAGCGAGATTTACGAGCGGATGCAATTCGCGTGGAATCGCGACGGACGATGCAACATCTGACTCGACGCGACTCGCAATTCCTTCCAGGATCTGTCCGTGTTTCTCTCTCTCTCGCTCTCTCTCTTTCTTCCGTTCGTGTCCAGGAATTACGAGACACCGCGTACGTAACGATGGAAATAGGATTGGCGAGCAGGAATAATGGATTTACCCGGAGAGAGTCGAGCGACGAACGAACGAAACGCTCGAGAACGATGAACAAAGTCCACCGTTCGATGTTCGAGAGTTGCGTGGCAAATAATTGCACGCTTACGTACAAAGGAGGGGAATTATCGGATTATAACGACGTTCAAATTGAAGCTTCGGGGCGTGGTGAAACGCGCAACGAAGGATAATCCGCGTGACGTCAATGGACGCGGCGCGCGGGTCAAAGCTAAAGCGCGGAGAGAAGAAGAAGAAGAGGAAGAAGAAGAAAGAAAGAAAGGACGGAGAAAAAAAAAAGAGGGAGGAGGAAGGAGAAGAGAGAAGAAAAAAGAAAAAAGTACCCAGCACGCGAAATTCTCCCCGTTGAAAAGTGTACAGGTCCGTTGTCGGGGCGAACCTCTTCACAATGGGATCCCGGTCGTCCGTGGTCCGTTTCTTTGCCCCCACTCGTTCGTCCTCCACCGGCGGCACTCGCTGAATAACTCGCGCGCAGAAAACGGCCCGGTCGAGTAATTAAAAATGTAAACGAGCGTAATTACGCGCGGTGAACGTACGTGGACGAAGCCCGGTCGCGAGTTCGGCGCGAAACGCTGGTTAACTCGTGAAATTCGAGAGCGGCGGTGACGATGCCCCGAACCGGCCGAACGATAGCTTTCATTAAACCGTTCGAGTATCGTCGCGGAGTTCCACGGAACTTTACGGCGCAGCCGTTGATCTTAATAAAACTCCCTCGCGAGATTGTATATCTGCCGCGTGTTCCAACACCGGAACGAAATTGAAGCGAGCTTCGCGTCGGAACGTTAACGCGTTCGAGAGAAACTTGGCCGGGGATTCGCGCCGACGAGTTCTCCAGAGGGGGGCCCCCTCGTGGCGGAGATCCGTTGGATCGCACGCGAGCTGCCCACCCGAACTTCCAACGGATTGAGTCGAAAGCTCCGTTTTAACCGCCACTCGCCTACCCGCGAGCGAGCAATACCGACCGGTCAAATTGGAAGACCCCCGCGGTATGAAATTCGAAACCAACCGATTCCAAGGCTGGAGGACGACCTGCGGGGTAAACGAAACACCCCTCGGTTACCTCGTAAATATCGATTCCTACCGTGGAAACGAGACGATCCACCGCGAAACCGTGCTCCGCGTAGAGCTTGCTCGCGTTTCGACGATCACGTCGACTCTTTACACGGTTCGTCTCGCGGTACAGGGAGTCTCAACATCGGGGGACCGAAGTGGGATTCTCCGGACTGGAATTTCTTCGAGAAAGTATTTCATGTTTTTTTTTCAGAGTGTGCTTTTGTTTTCAACATAGAATTCTTCCAAGCTGGAATTCGTTTTCGGCTAGAATTCTCTTACCTTCGTTTCACTCTGAAATTTTTTCCAAGCTGGAATTTTCAAACTGGAATTCCTTCTCCGCTAGAATATTCTTACCTCGAAATTGTTCCACTCGGAAAAACTTTTTCCAAGCTGGAATTTCTTCGAGAAAGTATTTTATGTTTTTTTTCCATAGTGGACTTTTGTTTCTAACATAGAATTCTTCCAAGCTGGAATTCGTTTTCGGCTAGAATTCTCTTAGCTTCGTTCCACTCTGAAATTTTTCCCAAGCTGGAATTTTCAAACTGGAATTCCTTCTCAGCTAGAATATTCTTACCTCGAAATTGTTCCACTCGGAAAAACTTGTTCCAAGCTGGAATTTCGTCCGCTGGAATTTCTTTACGCGAGAATTTCTTCACGCTGGAATTTTCCATTTCGAGATTCGAGGTCTCGATGGAGACACCAACAACTCGACGCGGATCGTAACACTTGAAGATAAAATCTATCGGAAAATCGAGAACACGTGCCGCGCAAGATTGCGCGCGTAGTTTGAATCGTGATTCGGAAAAATCGCAAGGCTCTGTTACGTTTCGTTGCGCGTAACGTTGCTAACAAATTTTTTCGTTCGCCTCGCTCGCTCGCGAATCGCTGCGCGCGTACTCGTATGTTTGCCGAACACTCGTCTACGTCACAATGGACGCCGCGAGCGAACGCATTAACGCGCCATTGACGCGAACCGCCCGCCAATTATTCTCCACTGTTATGACGCTTATTTAAACCGTATTCAGGCCACGAATACGGCCCTGGAACGCGTTACAGGTTCGCGGGAACAAAGAATCGCGGGCCGGCCAATTTTCAGGATCGATTCCGCTACAAAATTAAAGAATCCATTGTACCGGCCGGATAATTGACGCAACAATTGCTTCCATAGCGAAAATCGACGCGCCTGCATTACCGATTCCCGTCACACTGCGGCCAATTGTTACCGGCTAAACAATACACGCGCCTTGTTATTCCCGCTCGCTGAAATTTGTCTTTCGAACCGATCGTGCTCGCCGTCAAGGTCTTTCGAAACGAAACTCTTTCCGGAACGCTTGAAAAAAAAAGAAAAAACTCCAGGGACAGATATTTCCATCGCGCAAGCCGATCGTGACCAAAGTTTCGATAATCGATGGAGGGATTGAGAAATTTAAACAAAAAAAATTCCGGTTAATTTCGTTCGGTTACGTCCTCGTGGAAGTCCTTGAATGAAATAACGTTTTTAGATATATTATCTTCTTTTGGTACCGAACGAATGTTCTGAAAAGGACCGAATGGAATTCTTGGTGATTCGGTAAAGTTTCTCAACGTGGGTAAAAGAAAGTATTAATTCATAATAATTGAATAAATTCGACTTCAATGATCAAATATGATCGACACGAAACACGTGTAAAAAAAAGAAGAAGAATGAAAAAGAATGCATCTTCGTCGAAAGAGTAGCTCGTCCCCAGGAACTTTAACTGTATTTACACACCATTGGTAACGATCAAAATTTGAACATGGTGCACGTCTCGATACCACCGTGAAATCACGAGTGGTTCCAGTGTTCCGTCATTTCCAGCTCGTTGCGAGAAGCTCGGGATCGAGTCGTGGTTCGCGAGCCGGGGGCGATCAGCGTCGATTGTTTACGCGCGAAAGAAGCGAACGATCGAAGAAACGCTGCAACCGATAGAAAAAGGGTGAGCGATATCGTTTCGGAGGAATCTTGCTTGACGAATGGGTATCGGGAGCGTCTTTTCGCGTCGGCGTCGGCGGCGCTCGCGTAAATGTAGCCGGCTGGCGACAACCGAGGAACGATATTTCTCAAAGAGCGATAAACACGCGCGAGAAGTCGCTGGTAACCGTCCCTACGACCCCGACTCACCTTTCGCGTTGGTTGAACCCGGCCCCCGACCACCCCCGTAACCGTATCCGTTAGCTCGCCCGCCATTTGTTACTTTCGGTGAAAAGTCGCTGGTTCGGTCGCATTGAATTTTTCTCGCGAGTCATTATAGACAGAAAAAGAACGAGTACGTATCGTTCCGCGTGCCTCGAGGACTCCCGATCTCTCCAGCCACGAGATTCCACAAGGAGGAGGAATGGAGGGAGGTGTGGGTTCAAGGACGACCATTAGAGGGTCGAGCTCACCTTTTCCCTAATTTCCGGCCGGTTGTATAAAAATCGTAACGTTCGAGAAGGTTTCTCGACCGATGGCGAAATTTTCAACGCTACCCCATTTGCAAACGATAGAAAAGAATCGATGGAACCGTGACGAAGTCACCGGACGAAACGAACGAGGAATTAAATCGTTGAATAAATCGCGGAAGGGGGTGTACAGAGGCGACGAAGATGGTCAATTATCGCTAATGCGTCTATATCGTCGGGAAGATTACAACCGGTGGAGTCGAGGCGGAAGGGGACGGAAACGACCGAAAGGGTACTTAAGTATGCACGACCTCGGTCGCCGGCACGAACACCGTAATTTAGGAGCAACTTTCGGCCAAAGCTTAACTTCCCTGCTTTTTCTTTTTTTTTTCCCCCTCTTTCTTTTTCCTTCTTTCTCTGTTTCACTCTTTCTCTCTCTTCTACGCGGGAACGTTGAATAAACTCACCTCGCCCCGAAACTTCTCCCGGTACCTCCACGCAAGCTCTCGTCCTGCAACAAAGTAGTAACGATCCAATTAGCGCATCGTGCACGTAACATTTTTCCGCGAAACGCTCGACAACGTCGCTTTTAATGCTGATAAAAACCGGAGGAAAAATACCGTGCTCCGTCGCCGGGAAATTTCACCCCCCTCGACCGCCCCCTGCCTACCAAGCGCCGGAAAGGTTGCGCGTGTCGCGAAATCCATCCCCCTGTTCTCGTCTCGGATGGCGTGTTTCGCGGAACGACCTTGGATTTCGACACGATAATACACACCGTCTGTTTTCTTACGATAGAATCGATAATAGAGCTGAGGGGGAAGAAAGAGGGGGAGCGAGGTTCGAAGAGAGGGCCAGAAATCGCCGTACTCCGCACAAGGAGGTAACCGGTCGACCTTTCCGTCGGTCTTCGGGATTCGAGTCCAGTAATTGCCGCGGCAATTACCGCGAATTACAGCGATAATTACCGTCATTATGCGGTGCAGTAATTTCGGTAATTACTGCAGTAAATCGTAAGCTCCGATTGCAAGCTCTCCCGGCCCCATCGGTAGTCCAAGGGGTAGATAACTTTTAAGACACGTGAGTAACAGGCTGACACGGGAATCGCGTGGAATCCTGTTGCCTTTGTTTACCGTATACCGATCCCTCTTCCGAAGGAAACCACCCCTCGTATCGTACATTTTCACGGGGTTGCCTCGTGGAGAATTATCGCAAAATTTCGACGATACTTTTCCCCTGTTTTCGGTTCCTCGTGGAAACTCTACGACCGTTTCGAACCAATCTCGAAGAGAACTGGGTCTCGTGCCAGTCGAGGACGTTGCTCGTGCAATGTATTCTTTTCTCTAGATTATTGTACAGGTTTCGAGGTTTTATGGTTGGTTGAGTGTTTCGATGAACGAAGATGGGCTGTCAGTTATCTAGAAGAGAACGTTACCTTCGAGAAACTCGATCGTCGTATTTACGTCTCGGTTAATTTTTCAACCATTGTTTCGAATTATGGAATAAATAATTGTTCGAGAAAAATGATCCACGTTCCATGGACCGTGTGTCCGCTAATTTTCTCGACGATTCAATTGTCCTGCCCCGGTGGTGGAAAAAAGACAAAGAACCCTCGTCCCTCGGGCTCCGAAACGCATACCTGACCGCCCCCTCGGGGATCGGGGAACGGTCGGTTAATTACCGGCTATTTTATGCGCGGAGTTTTCGCCCGGACGATTAGCCGTTTCCGGTCGTTCGAGTTATTTGATCAACCGCGCCGATCCAAGAGAGACGGATCTGGCAAACGTGCGACTCGATCCAACTTGTACCGGCGGTCGTAAAAAATAAATCGCCTTCGAACTGTCAATATTTTTAATTCGACTCCAACGCAAACGGTAATCGGTGTTATTAGGTATTCGAATTGTAATTTACATTACGGAAGGTGCAATTTATCTCAATGAGACGGTTTAGCGCGACTACTGCATTCGCAATGTGTTCAGGTATTCGACAAACTGCACTTTTTACGGAGTGGTGCAATTTCTGTGGTAACTGCTGCAGGCTCGATGCAGACGTACGATTCTTTTCATTGCGATCGTACGTCCGGCTTTGTTGTTTTCAATTGCAATATACCTATAGGCTCAAAGACCGAAAAACCAGAGGCATTAAGCTCCAAAAAACCAAAGGTTCGAAGATCCAAAGGTACAATGGTTCAAAAATTCAAAGATTCAACGATTCGAAGATTCAAAGATTCAAAAATTCAAAAATTCAAAGATCCACACAGTCAAACATTCAAAAATTCAGAGCTTCAAAGACTTGAACATTCAAAAATTCAAAAATTCAAAAATTCAAAGATTCAAAGATTCAAATATTCAAAAATTGCAGAGTTCAAAAATTCGAAGATTCAAAGATGCAAACATTCAAAGGTTCGAAGGTTCGAATGTTCGTAGATTCGAAGGTTCGAAGGTTCAAAGGTTCGAAGGTTCAAAAATTCAAAGATCCACACAGTCAAATATTCAAAAATTCAGAGATTCAAAGACTTGAACATTCAAAAATTCAAAAATTCAAAGATTCAAATATTCAAAAATTGTAGAGTTCAAAAATTCGAAGATTCAAAGATACAAACATTCAAAGGTTCGAAGGTTCGAAGGTTTTCGGGCCCGACTGTGGCCAGAGGAGAGGAGTCAAGGATCGTATCGCGAGTAGGATCGAATTTGGAATCGAGGCGACGAATCGCGGGAAACTCCGCAGCGAAAACGTTTCCACCGTCGCGATCAAAGGAAGGCGCTTCGGAGGGCCCGAATCGATGCTTCGAGCGGAGCCGCGTCGACCATCGCCCGTCGAACCGGAAGCTGTAATCGCATTTCCATTCCACCGTTCTCTCCCCGGGGCACTCGAGCAACGCTCGTCGTTCCAGAATCCGATCGAAATCGGGATCGCGAAACGAACGACCAGAATCGCGTTTACCCGTTCGCCGACCCCGAGACACGCTGTTGCATTATCCGCGCGCTCGTTCGTACGATGCTCTTCGATGGCGGAATTAAAAAGGAAATTAACGACGGATACGCGATTACGCGCGCCTCTACCTCGATACGACCTCGAGCACACGGTTTTTTTCGAACCCGGACACCTCATCGTTCCCCGATACACCCTGTCGCGGATCCTCGTGCTCGTTTCGCGCTGATAAACTATTCGCGAAAAATGCCACGCTGGTAGAAGATAATGAAAAATACCCAACGCAGCGCGTGGACCCCCGCGCCGATAGCTGTTTTCGGTTCACCGGTGATCAAAAGAGGACGCGTAGCAATTTTCCGAGATGGAAAAACAACGCGACGCGTACCCGCGGGGAAAAAGATTCACCCGCGATACCACCGGCCCGTATCCCCCGAATGGAATTGCGTTAAACTCCAGCGACAGAAATTAACCGAGAATAAACATTTTCGCAGCTACTGGAAGGGTCTAGGATTCACCTAGACGATTCGAAAACGACGAGTGATAAAATAGTAAGATTCTTCCGGGTTAGACACTCGTGCAGTAAACTGTGTCTAGGATCATCCGTACCCTGTACAGACGGTTCGTTTATAATAATTTTTTGTCGAGCCCATACAACGATCGAGGCAAAAAAATCCTCGTCCGTAAGTACGCAAAATGAACTCTCTCGGTAGAGAAATAATCACGATGCAGAATTTTGATCCCGCGCAACGAGCAAATACTCTCCACGCGACAGAGTTACATTTCCAAGGAACGTATGCGTATCTGAAAAGCTTTGTTGCCGCAAAGATCGAAGTGTGCTCGAAAGTTTCGAGCGACACTGTACAGACGGATGTTTTACACGGTTGTCGCGGAACAGTTTTTACGGGAAGTATACGGCCGGCGAAATGTTGGAGCAATTAATTTCGTTGCTTTCAAGAGCGGGCGTCGAGACGCGCAACTCGTGCCCCTTCTGCCCCCGGGGCTGTCACAGGCCTGGTTGTAATACGCGATGTGTACAAGCGGGATAACCCGTATACTTAACGAACAAATAAATGAACGATGCGCGTGCATCGTCGACCGGTGCGCCGTCTGAACGAACGAACGGGTAGCGAGGGGAGGGACGGGAATTAAAGTGGAAACTAGAGATCGCGCTGCCGCGCCCGTTCATCTAGGAACAACGGGACGGAAATGAAAAGCAAGCGGAGGCATCGTGAGAGCGCAAAGTGGAGCAGCCGTATCAATGATTCGGAAACGATCGATGAAATGACAGTTTTCAGCGCGTGGCAAGCAGCTGGTCTCGCGGCGCACACGAACGCGAGATCGCGCGAACGCAAACACGCCCACACGCGTGCACACATACGTATATGTACACACACACACACACACACACACGGACGTGGACAGTGATTGCGCATAGTGCGACTCGCGTCCGTCAAGCTGACAAACGTCACGGCCGATGCAAATGGCCGGGGCTACGCTCGCCCGAATTTGGCGGAACGGCTAAGCCGCCTAATTCACGGTAAACTCGGCCATTTTTTACCAAGCCGATCGTAACGTTGTCGGGTAGGCTGTGACGGCCGCTTAACCGAAATGTTTCCCCGGACGCGGTGCACCCGGTGCGTTTCGAATGATTACCGACGCGTCGCGTCGCGTCGCGTCGACGAGGCGACGGCTATGCATTTTTAAATTCATGAACCACTGTGGTAGAAGCTCCTGAATACCTTCCCATGGGCTCCGGTTAGAGTCTACGCGTAGAACGGGGAATTCCTCGATAAAACATTCACGCCCGGAACGTTTTAACGAGGGAACGAATATATATATACTCCTGGAATTCTCCGTCTACGCCCTGGGTGCAATCTACGCGTAGAACGGCGAAAGAGTCGATCGAACATTTACGCGCGGAACGTTTCAAGAAGGGATTGTTCTTAACTTCTATATTTGACAATGCATCTCGCCGAAAGTACTATCGGAGCATTGGCGAGGATCTCCCGATAAAAACGAGCCCAAACACGGCCACGTTCGGAATACTTTTAATTTTACGAAATGTGCGAAAGAAATTTTCGAAAATATTGCCAAAGGAAAAAGTAGTCCGAACAGGGTCGTGTTTGGACTCGTTTTAATCGGGAGAATCTCGCCGATCTATCGAGAATACCCCCGGGATGATATCGTACGTTTTGTTGAAACGTAAGCTCGAAGCTCGAAACTACTTTCTTTTGAGTGGATTTATCAGAAACGAAATTATATTTCAAACACTGCCAAGAGCGTTCGAAGCTTAAACCGCGATTAATTCCCGAGAAACGCGACGCGTTGTAAAATGCGAATCCCGGGGGTCGAGACGTTTAAACGAATGTCCGGCTTAAACCGTGCTCGTCGGTGCAGCGTTCCTCGTAATCCGTGTTTTAAATACGACGATTTGTATACATCGATAAATATGAAAATATATCGGGGAACGCTGCCTCCGCGAATAAAGACATCGTTCCTAAAGGATCTCCGGCCGGAGGGTGGAGGACGCCTTCGAGAGGGGAGGTCCGTGAAGAATAGCCCGGCACTTACCCAAGAAACCTTCCCCTCGATGAAAACGTTTCGATATAGATTCCCTTCTCTTCTTTCGGGCAATTTCGCGACGTGTAGCGTAACGAAGACGGAACGGGACTCGGTTTCGAAACCGAAACCATCGTGTTCCACCCCCGCGAGGGGAAGGAACACTCGTGGCTCGTTCGGCGCTGATCCTCGAGCGGCAACGTCGCAAAGTATCGCCACGTAGCCCGCTGAAAGTTTCAAAATTGGTGGCTGCACATCCGAGGAGGGAAATCTGGTGCGGCGACTGCATACGTAACGAGATTGGAAGGGATATTCAAATTACGGTTCGCTCTTTCGGAGTTGGCCGTAATGGGCCGAGTCCTGCGCCGATATTTTTACCCTCGACACGTTTTCCTTCATCCAACCCCCACCCTCGTCCCTGCCCACCTCCCGGTGCCCAGGCTACGTTAGCCGAGAAAAGCGGGTCGCATCCAGCGAGTCGCGCGCGCAACCTGACTGGCAAAAGACCCGCCCGGTGAGAAATTCCGAAAGCTATGAAAGTTTTATGACACGCCGCCCGTACAAGACGCCGGAAGATGCACGAGAGGGTTGCTCGCCCCGGCGGCCACGCTCGCTTGATTTTCTCGCTCCGTTGTACCGACACGCTCCGATCCGCGCGCCTCCTTGGGCCAGCGTTCACCCGCGGGACGCGGTCCCTCCCAAACGACAATTTAGTCGCTCTTAACTCAAGACCCTTGGCTTTTGGATCGCCTCCAGGAAAATAAACAAAATGGTAACTCCGGGAACGAAACAACCAACGTTGCAACTTACGAGGAAAAATGTCGAGCTAATGGGACGATCGCAGATTGAATAAAGCGAGCGGAAAGTCGCGAGCGAACAACACGGGTATGCGGTAACCGGTGAAACGTCCGAATCGTCGGTCGATTGTACAGGCTGGCCGAAAACTGCCGGTGCGAGCACGAACGTGGTTGTTCTGCGCGAAAAACCGAATCGAAAACGTGGAACAACGTTTTCCTGTGAGAGGCTTCGTTCTCGAGATAATCGATCTCGAAGATTCTCGGGGCACGCGCGCCCTGTCCGACCGTAAGTAGACACGGCGAGCAATGAACAGACACGCTGGACGAGTCGCGCCCGTGCGCCGAAAATTTTCGAGAACGATATTCTCGAAAACGGAGCCTCGTAGAGAAAAATTATATTCTACATTTTCGGTTCGTTTTCTCTCGTAGATTACCATGCTGTAACTCGTATCGTCAATTATCGAACATTCCGCGTACACCGAGTAAATTCCTTTACCGTGTGGACGAACTCGCCTTTCGATCTTCATACGAATCGTCGAGGTATCGGTCGGAAAAATTCTCCGGTAAAAAAAGAGGGTGAAATCGAACGTTTCCATCGCCCGGGGGACCACGTAACGAAGCCTTTGAAAACCTATAAGGGTTTTTCACCGTGATTGCGCGACTGGAGGCCCGAAAATACTTTCGAAACACTCTTTTTTCGAAAACCAGCCCCGTGTGCACCCTCCAGAGATATCTTTTCGAACGCAGAGAACGATGTCGCGATGCGTTCAGGGCGATGCGAACGAAGGGTACCGGTTACCAACAATGGTACCGAGAAATAATGGCCGGGTAAGAGCTATCGTTGGAAATTAATTCGAACGGTCGCGTATTTCGGAGCGCCGCTGGAGGGTTAATTCCGGCCAAGCCGCGAGCTGCGTCGAAACGATAAATCAGCCACCCCACTCTCAACTCGTCCCTCCCCCTCCTCACCCACACCACCCCTCCTCCCGTATAATAATGAAATTCAATGCGCTCTCGCTATGGTGTCAGGCAAGTTTTATCAAAAGCGTCTATTTATCTTTCTTACGAAACAGTTTGAGAACAGTTCGCTCATAAACGGCACCGGCCGGAAAGATTCCTCGTCTCGGCCCGCTTGGCCGCGCCCGCTCCACCCGCCGAGAGGAACTGGGTCGCAAAGATTGATGGTTTTTCTTTTATCCCCGAGAAATCTCCAAAAATAGCCGACAGGAGGGAGAGGGTAGGGGCGTTCATAAATTCGGTAAACACGAATTCATCCTTTCGGACGCGCGTGACGCGGAATTTTAAATCGCGATCTTCTCGGTGACTGCGCGCATGCGCGAGAGTTGGAGAGTTCCCCCCACCGCTCGCCGAGAGTGGACCGTGGAGGGGGTAGAAGGACACAACGGTCGCGTGGACGAATGGCACGGAATCGCGAGGACGGAAATCGGATTCGACGAGGTAACCTGGCGGAATCAAAAACTCTCGAGAACGTGTCCTAGTGGCCGGTAGAAGGGCGGGTGGGGCGGGTTAAGGGGGGCGCCCCAACGAACGGGATACGCGAGGACTCAAGTGCCGTAAAAGCGATTCGATTTGCACAACCGCCACCCGATTCCACCCTTTCATCAAACTCTCTCGATCGCTGCCTACTTCGAGCCGGCTTCCTCTCAATCTCCGAGTACGCCATCCCTCTGTCTCACGTTCTCGTAATTTCCTGTCGGCGTCCGCCTCTCGGCTACCGATACTCTCTCGTTCTCTGTCGCTCCGTTCCCCCATTTTGCGTTACGTAGTTTCGTACCCGGCGACTGAAACGAGCCGAGGATTTCGAAAGAAGACCGGATCGTGAGAAAGGGCCACGAGACGGCGACGAGGGCCGGGAAATAAAACTCTCGAAACGGAAAATGAGCCGAGAATGGAAGAAACTCCGCTCGAAAATCGAAACTCCGTCCCCGGGGAAAACAACGAGAAACCTCGCCGAGAGCTACCCTTATCCTTCGGAAGCGAACTCGGGACGCGGTGAAATGGAGATTGCGAGACTTTCGGAAATCTTTGACTTCGCTCGGTGAAAATTAAGGAAATACGGAGCTCGAGTTTCCTTGGCGATTCCTCTCGAAAATAATTCGACTCGTTGGCGAATCGAACCATTACGGCTTGAATCGTTACCGCGATGTACAATTATTGTTAATCGTCGTTTAAATTGTCCCCCTGTGGCTACACCGGGCACATTTTGTGCCGCGCACGGGGCATTCCGAGAGACGAGAAAAAAAAATGATTCGAGAATCGTCGAACGAATCTGATCATCGTCCGATAACGAAGCCTTTCGGTTCGCGCAATTAGCTCGGCTCGGGCATAGCGAATCAAGGGCCGCGCGGCTCGAATCGAATCGCCGATACATAAACACGTTTCGATCGGGACGATCAAACGAGCGATTTCCATACGGTTGATTCGTCACAGACTCGAAAGATGTAAAAACGAACGCGAGAATTTCGAACGTGTCGCAAACAGGAACAAATCGATTCGTTTTCAGGTGCACCGATATATTTAATTCCTTTAAAAACACCCCTTCCGTACCCGATCGCGCTTTCGATCACCCACGTGTCGTCTCTACATACCCCGGATTCGTGTACACTCTTCTCGTTACCGACTCTTCTACGTAAACGCTCTCTCTCTCTCTCTCCCTTTGTCTCCATCTCGAAGACATCTTTTCTCGATACAATAATTGATTCGACACGCTTCCCTTAAAATCTCCCGGTGCTCCCGACTCCCGTAACACCCTTCTCAATTTTCTTAATACCCTCCCGTGGCACGTGTCATCGAGCCCTCGGAACCCTACATTCCCCGGATACGTGCACGCTCTACTCGTTACCAACACCTCGCGCTCTCTCTTCGTCTCCGTCTCGAAGACTTCTTTTCTCGGTAAGAAAATCGATTCGAGTCGCGTCCGTTAAAATCTCCCGGGTGTTCTCGACTCTCGTAACGCTCACCCCGTTTCACGTGTGATCGAGATCTCGGAGCTCCGCATTCCCCGGATTCGTGCACGCTCCGCTACCGATACCCGCGTGGAAACCTCGATCTCTGTCCATTCGACGGTCGATCTCGCGGTCGCACCGAGTCCTCTCTATCGAGAAAACCCGCGCGATTCTCCTTACCAGGACGACGAGGAACGCGGCTCGTTCCAACGAGGCAAAGTATTAAGTCGCGAGTAGGACGCGCGAGAGTTTTTCCTAGATTTTAAAGCGTCCGCGACTACTCGACGCCGTCAGCCACTCAACCCCCACGGAGTCCCTTTCAGCGGCTCCCACTCGACGAACCCCAAACGGGGGCTCCGCTTCCACGTATGCGTCGTATTTAATCCGCGTTTTACGCCTCGCCGGCCTCGAGTGTGATTCAATTACGAAACGAGGCTGGTTAGATCCACTGTCGAGTCCTGTACACACAGACGTCGATCCACCTTGTTCGCCATCCTCTCTCTCCGCAGCGGTGCTACGCGCGCCGCCGCGCTTCCGCTACACCTGCAACCCACCACCACCACCACCACCACCACCACCACCGCCACCATCACCATTCTCGCGCGCACACCCCCGCCAACCCCTGAAATGCGAAAATTACCCCCGTGGACGTGTGCACGCGTACGAAACGCTCGTAACGCGCTCTCGTGTACCGAAATACTCCTGCCAGCGAATGGAAAAGGTATAATAACCGGGTGGCCGGGGGTGAGGGAACGAGGGATGGTTGGACGTGCACGCACCAATTCTCTCTCGCTCGGCGCGCTGAAAATTTGACAATGCCCCGACAGGCTTGGAAATTAATTTCCGCGGGGAACATTCGGTGGCATCCCGCGATCGTTCCATAATGGAGACCCGTGGCCCTGTAAGCGTTTTTCGATCGTTTTACCATAGACGGACAGCGGATGGTTAGATTCCTACGGTACGGGGAACCAGCGAAATTTTCGCGGTGTCGTAGAGAACTCTTTCGGGACGATTTCGATGATTTTTTATCGCAAGTGTGCCAAGCGGAGCGGGAAATTCGAAACGCGTCGCGGATTTTTCGATGGTTTTGTATCGTACATTGGTTACTCGTAATGGGGATTTCAAGGTGGAGTAAGATAGCGGCGAGTAGAATCTTTTGCTTCGTTTCCAATGGAATCGCGTTTGAAATGTACAGTCAGCTGTGTCGGGTTCGAAAGGTCAACGTTCAACGGATAGCGAACGACGACAGATAGCGAGCAACGTTTACACATTGTAAACAACGTTTGCAGCTTCAACGGGAACCTGTGTTTCTATTTTTTATCGTTACGGTTTAACGGATTTATCCTCCGACCGGGCCGTGCATAATACACCAGTCCGTACCCGGAAAGGGTAACGCTTTTATATCCACGACGAATTCCAGGAATACCATCCGAGCGGGGCAACAGTTGGGGAAAAATGCGTAAACGAGAGAATTAAACTCGCCCATCGATACCCGATAACGTTGTAAACTTCCAGCGAATGGAGATCGCGAACTCCGAAAACAATTCTCCGGAACGAAGCTCACGGAACGAGTATGGAGGGAACAGCATTATGATTCGCGTAGGCGATAGGACGAAGTCATCCAGCCGTCGTTCGACATCTCCGCTGGAATTGCATTAAAATCCAGAGAGAAAAATAATCCGAGGGTAGCTCGCCAACCGTTGAAAAGCAGAGTCCGAGGTTCCACGTTATTCCAAATCGAAATCATTCGGTAATCGTGGACACTGGAAGTTGTATACTCGTAGTTCGTAATCTCGTATCAATGGGGTTCCGGGCATCGAAGCCTCCAACCGAGGAGTAAATATCCTCGCAACTGCTGGAGACCGTAATCTAGGGTTTCTCTGCCTAGTTATTCCGAGTCAAACACTCTGGTAACGATGGAGACCGGGTTTCGGCACTATTATGGTTTGCGATTTTCGGAACAATAGGGGTACGGGTGTTGAAGCATCTGTACCGATGAACAACACGAAGCAAAACTCGCCCTTCACGAGCCAACTATCGGAGACCGGAGTCTAGGGTCTCCAGCACTCGTCGTTTGGAAAAAAAGGTCCACTTGTTCCGAGTTAAACCCCCTAGAGAGCGGTACCAGAGAGTAGATACTTTAGGGTTGACCTTCAACGAGATTAATTGTAGGTACCGATCTAGGTACAGACGTAGAACTCTCCGTTCCCAAGTACCGAAAACTGAAGTCCAGAATCTCCTATGACCATCCTGGATTACTCGAAGATCGTAAAACTCACCCAGTGATAAACACTGATAAATACTAGAGACTAGACACTTTAATTCAGAAACAGAACCCGGAACTTTCTCCCATCCCTTATATCGAAGACTACGATCTAGAATCTTTCCATTTTCGATGATTCGAATCGGAGATCCACTCGTTCCGAGTGAAATCTTCCCAGAGCCGACCAAATCCAACCGCGAACTACGTATCGTCACAGTCCGCGATCTTTGGACGGACGAAAGCACCGAAACCGAATGTACCCCGAGTCAGGGAGGAGATTTTCGTCGCGCGAATAAACCGCGGTTATTCCGCGGGTTCGGATCTCTTTCCGGCACTTAACGTGTCGGCGTGGCCTGGTAATGGAACCACCGTAACAAGGGCAATGTTTACCTCTAAGACACACGAGGCCGCGCAGCGTCGCAGATGCGGGTAACCTCGGTGCATCAACGTAGCGCGTCCCGTTTGTTACCTTACCAATTCTCCGCGAGTGGGGTCGGCCACGGGGAAATGCGCCGGCTAATGGGTCGAGTGTGTTTGCGAAGTATCCGAGTATAAACCCAGGTGCAGTCGAGCACGGTCGTGCACGCGCGCGCTCGCTCGCTCGCTCGCGCTAATTTCAAGGCGTATTTGTGTGCCGGGAAACTCGCGAGTTACGCGCGAGAAGCCGGCCGGTCCCTTGGTACTCGTCGCGGGAAACAGGGACGAGGATTTTTCTCGCGTTTATTTTTCCCTTCGAGGCTGAACGCGTCCCCGTACACCCTACCGAGAGCTATCGTATATTTCGGATCCACCCCGGAGAGCCCTCCGGGTGACTTTAGAAACCAGTGTCGCGGACACCGAATCGAACAGAGTTTACGGCCGTCTTGGCTATTCCCGAGAATATCGAGCTGCTGCTTCTCTCGAAAGGGAGTATCGGTTTCGTGGCGGGGCGCAAAACTTCTGACGAGGGTTAAAGTTACGGGATAACGGGACCGTAGGTAACGGGAGAGGTTGCAACGTTAGTCGCGACATTTCTTACCCGACCGCGCCCGGAACGAAGGGTTTAGGCCCTCGAAATCTGTTGTTCTCGCGGTTGTAACTCGCGTCGTTAGGACGCCGGAGTGGCAATTCGAGAGCTTGGGAAATTTGTCGGCAGACCTCGCCGAGAATAAACAACCGTGGTTTTCGAAATTTGTGTTCTCGGGCCCGCGAGCAACTTGGATCGTTAGCAGAGAATTCGCCGATGCGAATTCGAGAGGTTTCGGATTTCACGGTGAGCGTTACCGGGACTAATTTATGTCCCCGGGACGGGAACAACTCGCGTCTTTCCTCGGTAAAAAATGTTCCTGGGTCAATTTCAGAGATTGGACGAATTTCAGAGATTGAACAATTCGAGCTTCTGAAATCTGTGTCCTCGAAACGGAAGCAACTCGTTGATAAAAAATTTAACCGAAGAAATTTAAAATGCCTGAAAATGTCTCGGCAGTCTCCGCTGAGAGCGAACAATTTGAACTTTTAAAAGCTGTCACCTCGAAGCCATCAAAACTCGCGTTACCAAATGTACCGATATACCGACGTTACTACGCCATTTGTAGACGTTTCGAAATCTCTCAGAGATTAACTCTGAGAACGAACAAGCCTCGAAATCTCTCCTCTCGCGGCGTTAACAACCCAACGTGGTCGAACGCGTTCGAAAACCCGCTTAGTCGATTTTGAATTCCGAAGATTACTCGCGTTTTCTTTCTCGTCGCGTCGAATATCTCCCGAGGCTTCGTCGAAGGTTTCTTCCCGAGGGTGGTCGCGATAATTGAATCGCAGCGGTAAAATTTCGTTTCTCGAGACATTTGAAAGCAGTGTGGTTCTCGCGGCCGGTAGTCGCATAAATCAACGAACGCTATCTCTGGCCCGCGGCGCGGTGCGGCGCGGTGCGGCGCGGTGCGGCGCGGTGGACCGAGCGAAAAATCCGGAGACGCGGCTGGCTTGTCCACCGAAGCTGTATAAGAAATTTCCACGCTCCGCGCCGCGAGCAAAGTTGACCCAGACGTAGGAACGAATGGCCAGAGAAGGAACAGGACGGGGAGAAGAGACGAGAAATACTCGTGGGGAATAAAAGGTCGCGAGGGTGAATTCCTCCCGGGCATGGAGAGGGTAGGCCGCTAGCACCGAGCTACGAACTTTAAGATAAAATGGATTCGCGGAATCTGAAATAGAAAATTCCCTGGCTAATACCATCGCGGGATTCTCATTCCCCTCGCATAACCTTCGTCGTTCGGGGACTCGGTTTTCTTCGTATTCCGGCCGCGATGGGCGCCTTACTCGCCCGGCTCGCGGCACACGGAAAAACGAAATAACCGAACGTGGATGAAATCGGTCGAGTGCCTTCGAATCATTTCTCTTCCGCTCGCCGTTCCTCCCTCGTCTTCTCCGCCATCGTACGCGATAACGATTCCGAACTGCCATTCTTTTAATACCTCGAATTCAAATTCCGACCACCGAATACGTACGCTCCACGGCGTGCCACCGCGCGACCTACGTAAGGGAGCTCACGGAGCTCACGGACAACGAAAGAATATCTCCGCGCGATGAAACATCGAATGGAAGAATTACGCTACTTCGTCGTACTCTTTGGAAACTAACTCGAACTTCGTACACCGAGAGAGACAATTTTTCTTCCCTTCTCGAACGATACGGAGAATCAACGTTACGAAAATTTCGGACACCTACGAGAACTTTCGAGAGTCCATCGTGGTGTGTCTTTGCAAAGAATGGTCGGAAAAGGATTAATTCTACGAATCGTATTGCGTTCAACTTTGCAGTCCCTGAACCGAAAGATACGATTCTTCTTCCCTTCTCGAGCGATACGACCAAGAATCCGATCAGGAAGATCGTAAGACACCTGTGCAAGTTTTCTACAATCCTTTCGCAAGGTATTTCCTGCACGATGTTCGATCAACTTGGTTTCTTATTCCAAAAACCGAGTACAATTTCGTGGACCTCGAACCGGAAGACTTTTTTTTACTCATCTCCGTGCAAAGATTTTCCAAGCTTCCCCATCGTACGTATTTCTCTCGTCCAACGAGCGACCGTACAAACTTTCCGGCAATTTTAATCCATTCCAACTGGCGACATTTCCACCGGTTCTCCCAAAGATGCGTCAATACGTATACCTATGTGCAACAATACCAACAATACCACCCCCGATCGTTCGTAACAGGGTTTTCAATTCCCCCACCAGTCCGCCAAATCCGCGTGTACAATACGTCGCTCGAATTTCACGGTATTCGACGAGAGACGTCAAGTTGCCTCTGGCAAGAAAAAGACTCGAGAATGGGAGGGGGGTAGGAGGGTTCGGGGAGGAAGAAGTCAGTCACCGAAAGCGGGGGGGTCAACGACCAGAGAGCGAGCGAGAAGAGGGGGGGACAATGGACGCTGCGAGAAAAGGAGAAGGAAAGAGGCCGGGAAAAGCGGAAGCGAGGAAAGAAACTGGAAACACGAAGAGGCGGTCAAGAGGCACGAAATCTGGCCGACGTTCGCATAAATTAATAAGGTACTCGTGCCCGAGGGGGCGGTGACGGTGAGAGCGAGAGTGGGAGGGAGGGAGAGAGGGAGGGAGTGTTCCGGGAAGGCTGACGTCACCGGCAGGCGAGTACACAGGCGACGTTTCGAGTGCACCGGGAAAACAGGCCGGAGGGTGGCGAACCAGGGGTGCACGGGGTGCAGGGTGGACTATATCGGGAGCCACTAACACACCCAGTTTTTTCCAGTCGACGTGCACAGACCCCTTATACCCGTTGCACTCGGCGGTCCGCTTCCCCGCTAATCGGATTTTTGCACCCCCACGCTCGGAGGAAAACCTCGAACCAGAGGTTCGGGCGAAATCGCCTCTCCCAGATAATGCAACCACCCCGAAAAAGAGGAAAAATCATCGCTACCCGGGCCAAAGTTTAGGCTGCACACCGGAATGGCGCGACGCTCGAGAGGGTGGTAGACGGTGCAGGGGTGAACGGACGCGCTTAAATCCTCTCGGCCACCGACCGGGGGTTACGCGCAATTCGATAAAACAAGCGACCTCTAATTCGACGAATATCGACGATCGTCGAGCACAAGGCGTTCCCCGGGTGTTCGACTCGCCGTTCGGGGACGGTTTCGTTTAACCGAAACCGATGCAGCTTCCCTCTGCCTCGTGTCTTACGTAAAACGTGAACACACTTCGATAGGTGATTCTTTTAGTAGGATAATGCTCGAGTGCGTGGAATTATTTCTGTCGTGGAAGATTGCGAGATTCGACATCTGTGAATTTAGCGTTGACGAAGTTACAGATGCTTTCGTCGGGAATTTTTCTCGATTGCTCGACGATCGACCAGAGATCCTATAGAAGAGGAACGGGATCGTTATAGACGTTGCAAATCTTTTTCAACGGAAGTGTTTCGTCGTAGCTTGAAAATCGGAGAGAGAACCAACGAAACGAGAGTAACGACAGAATAAATATATTTCTGTAAGACGTAACACTCGGGGAGAGAAAAGGGTCTCTGGTAGCGATTAGCCTTCAGGCGTCATCGAATACGGATCCGTTGTCCAAGAGAGGTTCTCGCGCGTTTGATACCGTTCCTTAAGAAATTCGGACAAAGGTCCGTGGTATCGAGTTAACCTGCTCGTCTGTTAATCGATACTGTCCAAATATCAAGACACAGACGTATTTCGATACCGTCGATACATTTACGTTTGAAAACGATACTCTTGGATCGGACCGTTTCGAGCCACGACCTCGAGGAGACACGCGACCATCGTGTCGATGCCTGTCGATCGAGTCGCGTTTTAAAATAAAATTATATCCGACCTTTGACGCTGCAAACGTCGTCGCGTTTCCATCGACGGCTGGTTCGACGATGTATGCGCAAACCCGCGTGTCAACCTTTCGTTACGAGCACTTACACTTGTCGAGATCGTCTTTGACGAGTGACTCGAGCATCTTCCTATTTACCACGTCTTTTCTCGAACAACTAGAGCTCACTTGTAGCTCGCGAACGCCTCAAGTTTTTCATTTCACCGTAATTATTCGCGATTACGTAAATCCAAAGACACGTTGAAGTTGACGGACTATAAGACGATGATAAAATTCACCGTGTATCGAATCGAGATATTTATCGGCGCAAACTCGGTAGTGTGGATCGCACGATAACAATAAGTATCACCGTGTAAATCCAAATCCACGGTTAATAGATCACACGACGACGATAAGTTTCACTAGGTAAATCCAAATCCATGGTTAATAGACTACGGATAATAACGAGATCCATCGTGCATTAAATCGGAATATTTATTAAGAAAAACTCGGCGCGGTGGATCGTACGATAGTGAGTCTCGCTGGGTAAATTTGAACCCACGGTAGAGTTAATAGATTATAGATAATAATAAAATTTACCGCGTATTAAGCCGGAACATTTATCGACGAAAACTCGTTAAAGTAGATCGCACGATTTCAAGTTTCGCTGTTAGATCGGGAAATTTATTCTCTACGCTACACGCGACAGGAGCTCTCGACCGTACGTCCTATCTTCGAAACACTCGAGCGACCTCAACCTTGGTAACAACATCGAAACACGCAGTCGACGATATCGCAGTGGCTAGTCGGACACCAGTATTATTATATTCGTAGTGAAAAAAAAAGAGAGACTCGACGAGTTTGCTTTCGAACGCACAATACTGTTTACGTACTTGGTGCAACAACGAGGATAACCGTACTCGGAGAACGATTCGCGAAAGAAAATAATGCGATATTAATTATCGAAAATTATTTACCACCATACGTTTCATCTTTGACTTTGCGTTGATCATTCGTCACCGAATCAATCTTCTTTTTCCCAGCAGTGACAGTGTCGCGAAGAACGTTCATCGGTACAATTTCCACCGAGTTACTCCAACGATCCACGACTCGTTTCACAGGTGAAAGTCTCGATGACAACGATTCGATTCAGAATCGTTAACACGGGCTAATGCCTCTAGCAACTTACTTCGACACCTGTTCGATACCTCGACGCGACGCTTGGGAATCACTACGTAATTATCCAGTCTGTCATTGGACCCATCGCACACCCGAATACCGTCAAAAGGGAGGTCCGATCGAGCGTACTCGCCATAAATTAATCTCTCGACGGTTAATCGCGTAAATTTTCAATTCCACCCTGTTGGTGCAGTCGTTACGCGACTCCGTTCACCTCTTGTCGTTTTCTTCGCCCATCCCCCTATTTCTCGGGCGCTCGTACGAACCAGTCGATATCTAATTTAATCGCACCAATTAAGACGGACCTTCGACGAGCAAGGTACGGATTAACGATTCCGAGTAAATCGAGAAATGAATATTTCTACCGCGCCAGGTAAGGGTAAGGTGACTGCGGAACGAAAGCGTACCGGTGGAGAGGATACGGAACGGAAGGGAGGCCGAAGGTCGGAAGAGGGCTGTAAGAGAATAATTAACAGTCGCTCTGTAAAATCCAATCGAGACATCGGGGATAGAAGACGGTCTCGCGAGGGAAAGAGGAACGGACAAGTGGTCCCGATGAAGAGACCGAGGGGACGCAGGAGTATATTAATGAATTCATTTTCACCCCCCTCTCCGACAGTGCCGCCCTTAGCACCGTACAAACGGGGCACTTTCCCAGGGCCCTTCGCCCATTGTTACGTCCACAGTTTGAGAAAAATAAATTACCGTAATCGCGTCGACCGAGACTCCCGATTTTCCTTCTCAGAGTTAACCGAATCGTAACATCCCGGAGGTGAAGTTCGAAACTGTATCGACGAAATTGAAACGCAAACTATAGTTTCCGGATAAAACCTGTAAGCTTCAACGCACTGTACGCCACACAGGGGCCGACACCTGGAAACTTCTCGATTGCGTTAAAAAAGAAACAAACGACCCCGCACTTATCGTCACTGCCGCGTTCCGTGAGAAAAATAAACGACCTTGATTGCACCGCTCGAGGCCCACGATTTCCTTTTTTTCAACGTCGATAGAATTGTATCGTTCCAGAGGTAAATTTAAGTTCGCTGCAGCATCGATAAGAAACGCGTCCCGGAACACAGTTCCCCGAAAAATATAGCTTTCGAAGTGTATTGCGCGTTGAGGTGATCGACACCCGAAAACTGTTCGACGATATCGGAATAGCGGCGACAGGCACGAGAATCTCTAGGCGCAGCGTTGGCTCCCAGGTACTCGTTCGGTAACGAGGCGAGGTTCACGCGCAAACGAGCGTACTGCGCGCGACGTCTGACTACCGAGGGACATCGACTACTTCGAAGCGGTTGAACACGCACAAACGGGGAAAGCGTAATCGGCGCGCGGATCGTTGGGAACGTCCGCCATCGGCGAATCGTTGCGCCGTTATGGCTGCTCTTTGACCTCGACGATACATTCCGCTCCGAAGCAAAGGGGGAAAGTGTTACAGAGGACTGGCAAAAACCAAGGAAAACAGCCGCCAGCGCCATTACCACTACCCCTTCCGGCGATTTTTCTTTCGCGTTCAAACCACTCCTAGCGAAATACGTTCAATTTATCCGTTCGCCGGTTATACCGTGACCGTCGAATTCTTTGCTCCTTTGTTTCGATCTCGGCATCTGTTCCCGCCAGGGCTGATCTCTTCTTTCCCCGGTTCGTACGAATTTTTACACCCCCGATAACCGTAATAATCGTAGCCATTCGTCTTCTTTCTCCTTCGAACGCCATTAGTATTATTTCTCTTTCGAGTTCGTTCCGCTTTTCTCTGCCGACGTTTACGAATCAAAAGTCGAGGGTACCTTCAACGTTGCGCCACGCGAGTAATAGTCTTTTCTACCTTGAGCAGATTCTGTTCTTTTTTTTCTTTAATTCTCGAGCACGGACTACACACCACGGTGAACCTTTTCTTCTCCACTTTATTACGCGAAGATTTAAAGATAACTACCGCGGCACGCGAACGTTTCAGCACACGCTTGTGTACGTGTACACCCGCGCGTACGTGTGTGTGTACGTGTGTATACATTAAAGAATATTACCTCGACCCTCCGGGGGATTTTAGAGCTTCTCCATGGAGAGTGGACCGTTGCCGCATTCAGCGCGGTCTACGGGCACGGAGTGCACCCTGACGCTGTGTACAAATATTAACTTCATTTATCTCAAAGAGAAGTTAATGGAAGTCGTTCCGTCCGCAGACGGTGGATGCGTTTCCCGTAAGATATACGATGCAACGCGGTCCACGGAAACGTATCTCCTAAATATTCCTCGCCCCTTTTGCACCTCATCATCTTTTCCCTTTACGAGACTTTGATTCACTACGGAAACCACCGAGATCGCCGGGGGGTGGAGTCTCCCGAATTATGACGCTGACTTCAAAAGCTAGATGCTCGATGCATTTTTCGTTAGAGTTTGGTTAAGGAAACTAGACTCGAGCTTGCACCGTGCCGGACAAAAGATCACGTTCTCGATTCGTGTACGCGTTTCGAGAACTCGAGGGTGACTGAAATTATTTCAAATACCTGACCGTCTACCTTTGTCTATATACCTGAACCGCAAGATCGATTTATAGGGAAAATTACGAACATAAAAGAAACAATTATCGGTCAATTATTTTTCAAACAAGATCGTCGAGCTATGGGTTTCTAGAACAGGGAGGGCACTACGCAACGACTAATTAGAAATACGTACAATAGGATTACGAACGCGAGATTAATTCGATAGACGACAGGCTCGTTAATTTGCAAACGAGCCGGAAAAATTCCGTGCACAAACGGTCTCGATCGGTTTCAAAAGTTGACAAATCGCGTCTCGATAACACGGCTTTCGTCGAGGATCTTCCGCGGGGTCAGGCCAGAGAGACCCGGATGGCTGTGGCGCGCGCGCGGATATAGGTTTTATAATAAACCAATAATCTGGCCGGTCCACGGGGAGAACGAGGCTTTCAGGTACTCCGACCGGGGCCGGAGAGGCAAGAAAGCGCGGACAATTCATGGGCTGGGCCGTGGGGTGAAAGGATATAAACGCATTACGGAATAACGAGCCACTGCCTTCCAGAATGTCACCCTCTATAGGATTCGCGCGCACGGATACGTCTTCTTGTTTAAACGCGACGCTTAAATCGAGAAACGATACGCGAGAGGAAGAATTTCTCTTCGATCGGGATGTAAAAAAACATCAAAATTACGCAAACGGTCCCTTTTTATCGTACATCGATTAATAAGATACATCTCGAGACGTCGAATGACTCTACGATGTCTCGAAATATTAAAAAGATATTTTAAGACACGAGACTTGGTAAACCTATCGCGATTCCATCGTAGAAAAGTCCAAATAATTTACGATTGTTGTCTCAAGAGTGCTACACCCGGTTTCTTTTATGTTTTATCTCGAAGAAGTCTTTTCTCCGTTACACCGATAAATAAAGCGTGGCGGCCATGAGGATAAGGGTAATTCCGAGCGAAGGGGGAATCAAAGTTTCCCCCGACGCCTTGCTTCTTCCCCGCGTTGGTACTTTTCCTAACCAGGGCAAAGAAGGGTCTTATCCCTGATAGAAATGCGTTACAAATGGTCCAAGAGTAAACATACTTGCAACTGCTGGAGAACAAAGCCCAGAATTCTTGTCCCCGATGACTCGAGTAAGGTCTAGTTATTTGTAAGGAGCTATGAAGGGATAAATGATACTGCTCGAGACGAGGAACTTGTCAACGAGGGGAAAAAAACGCTGTGTGCATATATTTCTGTGCATAGCAATTACCAAACTATGACGTACTTTTTATTCGATTTCGATCGTAAGAAACTCCTTTGATACAATACTTTAAATTCGCAGCCAATTAGCTCGGTACTACCCGCGACGAAGAATTATCGTTCGTCGGGAGTAATACCGATTACCAGGTCTCACCGCGCGGAGGTTGCTGCGAGCGGAGACCCGGAGAGAGATAGATGGACTCAAAGTTCCATCGATCTCCCTCGATACGCAGTACAAACGAAATTACTGAACCAAGAAGATGGAAGGAATCAAAGTTCCTTCGATCTCCTCGTTCAGTTCTGCCGAGCGATTACATTACGGAGAAAACGAGGCAAAATTGGGAAAGACGCGACGCGAACCGTACAGTTGTTCCTACTAGGTCTATCCCGTTTCCCCTCGGTGCGCCCGATTCTCGAGGAAATGCGCGACGCCGTCCACTCCTCTAGAGGAGTGCCCCGTTTCTCCCAACTCCGCAGCCAGGAGCCACGCGGAGCGTGGACCTGACTCACGGAGGATGACGAAGAGAGGGTCTTCTGGAACAAGGGCTTCCGCAGGGACCGGTGCGAACACCTGCCCCTGTGTTCGCAGCATGTTCTCTCTCCAAGCAGACGCACCAGAAGAGACGGCGATAGACCGTTCGGACCACCTATACGGCCGGTCACTTGCTTACGCAACAAGCAGTGGTGACCGGAATGAGGAACGAGGAAGCGAGCAAAAATAAGCTAAGTATTGGATAATTGCTCGGCAGAGCACAGATATTTGTACACGGTGGCCTTAAAACTAACTTATTCTAAGCTTAACTAAAGATCCCACGGTGGATGCGACGAGAGACTCCTCTTCGTTCTTCGTTCTTCGTTCTTCGTTCTTCGTTCTTCGTTCTTCGATGTGCCTACCTAAAAGAAACCTAAAGTCAAGACACGATAGGAAATAGAATTGAAGTTGATTATTGAAAAAAATAAACATGGAAAAACATGTACAAATTAACATCAGAGAACAAATAAAATAAATTAAAATAAAAAAAGGATTAAGAGACTGGTCGCCAGTACTGACCACCGCCTATCGGCGATCAGTACCGGTTACCAAGGGAGGGCCCCCTCCTTCCGGATACCTAAAATGAAAATGAAGACGTCCGTCCACCTCGGAGGCTCCCCGTGGAATGAAATTTTCGGTTACTGGAGGGGTTCATTATATACCCACAACAAGGTCACTCATCGTTACTTCGAATGTCTTTGTTCGATCCAACCGAATATTTCGATAAATTGATGGCTTTTAAGCCATTATTTATGCTAGGACGTTGTTAATAATTGTTTAAACTATACTCCTACGACGGTTGTTAATAATTATGTTAAATGAACATCAACATATTGCGAAATCTGCGAAGACGAACGGTTTCGGTGAATGTTTGTTCATTTCCGCGATTGTTACTAACATTTACGCATGTTGCCAATATTAATCGAACAATGTGCATCTTATATATGCATTATAAATGATTAAGTAACTTATAGAAATTGATTTTGATCGAGATTCGAAGTGAAAACGTGTTTCGTAAAGTTTTAAAGCATTGAAAGTAACAATTGTTTATTAGATACATTGATCTAACAATTTTTTTAATTCCTATAATTTACACAATACGCGTAGAAGTTGTATTCTTTACTTAAAAACGCCGAAATTCAATTAATCGCTTTTCTAGATAGAAAAATCATTGCGTGAATCGATAATCGATACGTGTAACCTTGACGACGTCGGTTGGACCTCAATGAAAAATTCCATCCCGAACGAAGAATATTTCAACGTAATACTATTTTAAGCCATTATTTATAGTAGGACATTGTTAACAATTGTTTAAACTATGGTCCTACGACGGTTGTTAATAATTATGATAAATGAACATCAACATATTGCGAAATCTGCGAAGACGAACGGTTTCGGTGAATGTTTGTTCATTTCCGCGATTGTTACTAACATTTACGCATGTTGCCAATATTAATCGAACAATGTGCATCTTATTTGTGCATTATAAATGATTAAGTAACTTATAGAAATTGATTTTGATCGAGATTCGAAGTGAAAACGTGTTTCGTAAAGTTTTAAAGCATTGAAAGTAACAATTGTTTATTAGATACATTGATCTAACAATTTTTTTAATTCCTATAATTTACACAATACGCGTAGAAGTTGTATTCTTTACTTAAAAACGCCGAAATTCAATTAATCGCTTTTCTAGATAGAAAAATCATTGCGTGAATCGATAATCGATACGTGTAATCTTGACGACGTCGGTTGGACCTCAATGAAAAATTCCATCCCGAACGAAGAATATTTCAACGTAATACTATTTTAAGCCATTATTTATAGTAGGACATTGTTAACAATTGTTTAAACTATGGTCCTACGACGGTTGTTAATAATTATGATAAATGAACATCAACATATTGCGAAATCTGCGAAGACGAACGGTTTCGGTGAATGTTTGTTCATTTCCGCGATTGTTACTAACATTTACGCATGTTGCCAATATTAATCGAACAATGTGCATCTTATTTGTGCATTATAAATGATTAAGTAACTTATAGAAATTGATTTTGATCGAGATTCGAAGTGAAAACGTGTTTCGTAAAGTTCTAAAGCATTGAAAGTAACAATTGTTTATTAGATACATTGATTTAACAATTTTTTTAATTCCTATAATTTACACAATACGCGTAAAAGCTGTATTCTTTATTTAAAAGCCCCGAAATTCAATTAATCGCTTTTCTAGATAGAAAAATCATTGCGTGAATCGATAATCGATACGTGTAACCTTGACGACGTCGGTTGGACCTCAGTGAAAAATTCCATCGTGAACGAAAAATATTTCAACGAAATACTATTTTAAGCCATTATTTATACTAGGACATTCTTAACAATGGTTTAAAATGTGGTCCTACGACGGTTGTTAATAATTATGATAAATAAACTTCAGGATATTGCGAAATCTGCGAAGGGGTACGGTTTCAGTGAATTTTTGTTCATCCACGTGATTGTTATTAACATTTACGTATGTTGCAAACATTTATGTTACAGAATGTATCTTATTTATGCATTGTATATCATTGATTTGTCAATAGAAATTAAATTTGATCGAAAATTAAAGTAAAATGTGGTATTCATATTTTTCTCTATTTTCGATCGAAATTAATATTTCTAAAGTGATTAATGATTTATAATGCACAAACAAGGTGCACATTGTAATGTTAATATTCGGAACATGCGTAAATGTTAATAACAATCGCGTGGATGAACAACAATTCACTGAAACCGTTCCCCCTTGCAGATTTCCCAATGTCTTGAGGTTTATTCATTATAATAATTAACAACCGTCGTAGTGCTATAGTTTAAACAATTGTTAATAATGTCCTAATATAAATAATGGCTCAAAATATCATTTCGTAGAAATATTCTTCGTTCGCGATGGAATTTTTCAATGAGGTCCAACCGACATTGTCAAGGCTACACATATCGATTATACATTCGCGAGTGTTTATCACGATAATTTTTCTATCTAAAAAAGCGATTAATTGAATTTCGGCGCTTCTAAGTAAAGAATACAACTTCTACGCGTATTGTATAAGTTATAGGAATTAAAAAAATTGTTAAATCAATGTATCTAATAAACAATTGTTACTTTCAATGCTTTAGAACTTTACGAAACACGTTTTCACTTCGAATCTCGATCAAAATCAATTTCTATAAGTTACTTAATCATTTATAATGCACAAATAAGATGCACATTGTTCGATTAATATTGGCAACATGCGTAAATGTTAGTAACAATCGCGGAAATGAACAAACATTCACCGAAACCGTTCGTCTTCGCAGATTTCGCAATATGTTGATGTTCATTTATCATAATTATTAACAACCGTCGTAGGACCATAGTTTAAACAATTGTTAACAATGTCCTACTATAAATAATGGCTTAAAATAGTATTACGTTGAAATATTCTTCGTTCGGGATGGAATTTTTCATTGAGGTCCAACCGACGTCGTCAAGATTACACGTATCGATTATCGATTCACGCAATGATTTTTCTATCTAGAAAAGCGATTAATTGAATTTCGGCGTTTTTAAGTAAAGAATACAACTTCTACGCGTATTGTGTAAATTATAGGAATTAAAAAAATTGTTAGATCAATGTATCTAATAAACAATTGTTACTTTCAATGCTTTAAAACTTTACGAAACACGTTTTCACTTCGAATCTCGATCAAAATCAATTTCTATAAGTTACTTAATCATTTATAATGCACAAATAAGATGCACATTGTTCGATTAATATTGGCAACATGCGTAAATGTTAGTAACAATCGCGGAAATGAACAAACATTCACCGAAACCGTTCGTCTTCGCAGATTTCGCAATATGTTGATGTTCATTTATCATAATTATTAACAACCGTCGTAGGACCATAGTTTAAACAATTGTTAACAATGTCCTACTATAAATAATGGCTTAAAATAGTATTACGTTGAAATATTCTTCGTTCGGGATGGAATTTTTCATTGAGGTCCAACCGACGTCGTCAAGGTTACACGTATCGATTATCGATTCACGCAATGATTTTTCTATCTAGAAAAGCGATTAATTGAATTTCGGCGTTTTTAAGTAAAGAATACAACTTCTACGCGTATTGTGTAAATTATAGGAATTAAAAAAATTGTTAGATCAATGTATCTAATAAACAATTGTTACTTTCAATGCTTTAAAACTTTACGAAACACGTTTTCACTTCGAATCTCGATCAAAATCAATTTCTATAAGTTACTTAATCATTTATAATGCACAAATAAGATGCACATTGTTCGATTAATATTGGCAACATGCGTAAATGTTAGTAACAATCGCGGAAATGAACAAACATTCACCGAAACCGTTCGTCTTCGCAGATTTCGCAATATGTTGATGTTCATTTATCATAATTATTAACAACCGTCGTAGGACCATAGTTTAAACAATTGTTAACAATGTCCTACTATAAATAATGGCTTAAAATAGTATTACGTTGAAATATTCTTCGTTCGGGATGGAATTTTTCATTGAGGTCCAACCGACGTCGTCAAGGTTACACGTATCGATTATCGATTCACGCAATGATTTTTCTATCTAGAAAAGCGATTAATTGAATTTCGGCGTTTTTAAGTAAAGAATACAACTTCTACGCGTATTGTGTAAATTATAGGAATTAAAAAAATTGTTAGATCAATGTATCTAATAAACAATTGTTACTTTCAATGCTTTAAAACTTTACGAAACACGTTTTCACTTCGAATCTCGATCAAAATCAATTTCTATAAGTTACTTAATCATTTATAATGCATATATAAGATGCACATTGTTCGATTAATATTGGCAACATGCGTAAATGTTAGTAACAATCGCGGAAATGAACAAACATTCACCGAAACCGTTCGTCTTCGCAGATTTCGCAATATGTTGATGTTCATTTAACATAATTATTAACAACCGTCGTAGGAGTATAGTTTAAACAATTATTAACAACGTCCTAGCATAAATAATGGCTTAAAAGCCATCAATTTATCGAAATATTCGGTTGGATCGAACAAAGACATTCGAAGTAACGATGAGTGACCTTGTTGTGGGTATATAATGAACCCCTCCAGTAACCGAAAATTTCATTCCACGGGGAGCCTCCGAGGTGGACGGACGTCTTCATTTTCATTTTAGGTATCCGGAAGGAGGGGGCCCTCCCTTGGTAACCGGTACTGATCGCCGATAGGCGGTGGTCAGTACTGGCGACCAGTCTCTTAATCCTTTTTTTATTTTAATTTATTTTATTTGTTCTCTGATGTTAATTTGTACATGTTTTTCCATGTTTATTTTTTTCAATAATCAACTTCAATTCTATTTCCTATCGTGTCTTGACTTTAGGTTTCTTTTAGGTAGGCACAACGAAGAACGAAGAACGAAGAACGAAGAGGAGTCTCTCGTCGCATCCACCGTGGGATCTTTAGTTAAGCTTAGAATAAGTTAGTTTTAAGGCCACCGTGTACAAATATCTGTGCTCTGCCGAGCAATTATCCAATACTTAGCTTATTTTTGCTCGCTTCCTCGTTCCTCATTCCGGTCACCACTGCTTGTTGCGTAAGCAAGTGACCGGCCGTATAGGTGGTCCGAACGGTCTATCGCCGTCTCTTCTGGTGCGTCTGCTTGGAGAGAGAACATGCTGCGAACACAGGGGCAGGTGTTCGCACCGGTCCCTGCGGAAGCCCTTGTTCCAGAAGACCCTCTCTTCGTCATCCTCCGTGAGTCAGGTCCACGCTCCGCGTGGCTCCTGGCTGCGGAGTTGGGAGAAACGGGGCACTCCTCTAGAGGAGTGGACGGCGTCGCGCATTTCCTCGAGAATCGGGCGCACCGAGGGGAAACGGGATAGACCTAGTAGGAACAACTGTACGGTTCGCGTCGCGTCTTTCTCAATTTTGCCTCGTTTTGCCCGGAATGTAATCGCTCGGCAGAACTGAACGGGGAGATCGAAGGAACTTTGATTCCTTCCATCTTCTTGGTTCAGTAATTTCGTTTGTACTGCGTATCGAGGGAGATCGATGGAACTTCGAGTCCATCTATCTCTCTCCGGGTCTCCGCTCGCAGCAACCTCCGCGCGGTGAGACCTGGTAATCGGTATTACTCCCGACGAACGATAATTCTTCGTCGCGGGTAGTACCGAGCTAATTGGCTGCGAATTTAGAGTATTGTATCAAAGGAGTTTCTTACGATCGAAATTGAATAAAAAGTGCGTCATAGTTTGGTAATTGGTGTACAGAGAAATGTATGCACACAGCGTTTTCTTCCCGTTGTTGGCAAGTGCTCGTGGCCCCGTCCCATTTTCCCTGGATTCTTGCCCGTTATCGGGCACCTGTGATTCTGCACCGAACACGTTACACCAGCCGCTGGTAATCCAACGTGTTTCGACGCTGCGGGATCGGACGTCCGGTCTAGTGCGCGCATAAATCAGCCGGAAATCTCTGGCGAGGTAATTATCGATGCAAACTCGTCGCGAGCGTGTCTCGCACCAGGCATAGATAATATATGCGCGGTACCAGGGGGGGAGGGAGACACAACCAGAGAGGTCGCGATCTCGCGACGCCTATTATCGATACCGAACTTGTCAACGGCTCCTGTCGAGGCGCAGATAGACGTCTAGGCCGATAAGGCGTCCCGGTATCGATAAGGAAATAGGTCGACGCGAGAAACGCGTACGACAATCTTATTGACCCGAGATGAATACGTCCCCCTCGATGACGTTTCCATCGCGTGGAACTTCCAAGTCGAATCGACGGTAAAGCAAAAAATATTCCTGAATCGCGAACCCTCGATTGCCTAATGCGACTGTTCCAGAGGCCGAGAAATATGTAAATTCGACAGCCAGACACGCAGCTTGGAAACCCACCCCTTGGATCGTTCAACTTTTCGCGCACGGAATCTATAGATACCTGGTGTTCTCGTATCGACTGCAGCTCTACTCGTATTTAGTTGGCGATAAATCGCAATTGTGAAAAGTATCGAAACACTTTTCATTCGATGAAAGCTCGAAGTTGCCTCGAGTTTTGTCAACGAAACTTTGTTTTCTATGCCATTGTCTACCGCGAACGAACGTTTACCAAATATACGTAGAAACTGTTCCGTAATACCGGAGAGTGTTCGAAGTTCGGGTCAGTCGCGCGACGATCGATCTTCGAGATAAAAAATCGAACCGAGTCACCGAACGCGAAAGTTTAATCGGAGCATCGATCGAATCGCGGGCGCGTATATACCGATGGAATAATTTCATTCGATAAGTTTCGAGCGATAAAGTAGACTTTGCGCAGCGGCGAGGTAACGGGAGAGCTTCTTTGAGGGAAAAGTGCAAAACAAGCACGACAAGACGTCGGAATCGAATCCAATTTCACGAGCGACTCGTTCGATCGAGAAAAGTATCAATTAACGGCCGACCGACCGGTGCAGATTTTAAGAAGACTCTTTCCCCACGGGTTAGGAGGATATTTCACGGATTTCTGACTCGATGCAAAGGGAAGGTTGACGTCGCGACGAGAGGAGCTTGAATAATTTTGCGGGAGTATCTTTCTTCGCCCGCGTTCAAAGGAGTTTCTCTCCTTCTGCGTCCGGAGGAGTGCACTTTGTTTCATTAAAGCGCGTGCAATACATCTGCGCGGACCGCGGGCTCTGGCCCCGAGACAAAAAAAATGTTTGCCTTAATTTCGCATTCCTTTGTGTCGTATCGCGCCTCGGCACGGCCTCCGCGCACTTTAGTGCATTAATGCCCGAGCAATGTACAAACTATCCTCGGCGTCGTTCCGGGGCTAAAGTTTACGGTGACTTCGCCTTCCGTTTCTTCCGCGTTCCTTTCACCTTCCTTACCTGTCCCCCCCTGGTGCCCGAGAGTCCCTTTCGGCCCCCCTCGACTCGGTGAAATCGCGTTAAAGCTCGGTAGCAAAAATAAGCCGAGAGCAAACGTCCTTGCTAGCGCTGAAAAGTGAAGTCTAGAGTCTCTCGTGTCTCGTGTCTCGATGACGATGATTCGAGTGACAAGTATTCCGAGTCGAACACCCCTGATAGTTGCGAATACTGGTAGGTGAATCGTTCGTGATCTTCGAACCGATGAGCAATGTTCTTCGAGTAACAATCTTTACCCCGGATTCAAAAAGAATAATTATTCTCTCGGTGAAGTTTACATAGCCGGCGTCTCGTCGTGAGAGCGAAGTTTAATTATTCATCGAGAAAGAACGAAAGCGTAAAAATTGTAATTTTTCCAAGCTGATTTTGTCGTACGTAACGCAACACGATGGACGATTTCAATGAACCGAAATTTCGGTTTAACAGAGATTCGTCCATTCGGTGAAAGATAAAGATGCGTATCGATCGCGCGTTAAATCGTCGAGGTAAATGTAATTACGGGCCGAGAAGCATTCCGCGGCCGTTGGTAATTACAAATTGAGCGGGAAAAGTGAGATCGAATCGCGTTCCGTACTCGGAGGTAAATGGTTCCGAAGTACCGGGACACGAGGGTGCGAAAGACTGCTCGTCACTCGGCAGCATTTACGACCTATTTCAAGAATGATCGAACTGCCTTATATTCGAGGCACGACGAGACCGAGTTCCCTTCGTGCTTTCGTCCCCGCGGCTCCGCCGCCGGTTATTATCCACCGATATCACCCTCTTCGGTCGTCCCGGCGATTATTCCCCGCCACCTCGTTCATCGCGCAAATATCCGGGGATAATAATCATTTCCCTCGTCTTCGATCCGGCTGAAAATAAAAGTTGCTCGCCGTGGAGCGTGCAATTTTAAAATTCCACCGCCCACCCCTGGATTCAACGACGTTCGATTAATTTCGTCGAGAGATGTTATTCTCGAGGAAATTCGTTAAAGGCCCGCGAACGAAAGGGGGAGGAAATTTTATTCGCCTTTCAACGACGGGACAATCGTATCGTCGTCGTTTCGCGCGGAGCACGATTCATCGTTCAATTCCATCGGCGCGAGCCGATACTTCTATGGAACGTAATTATCCGAGTTTCCGTCACGTGTAATTGCAACGTTACGGAGAGATAAACCGGTGGATCTCTGGAACGCAGCGAACGGTTGTCATAAACCCACCGTGTCGAGGGCAGAGCCCCGATACAGAGAACGAAACGCTGTATCCAGTCACGGTCCGTCCAGCAAAGGGTCGATCGACACCTACTCGTAGAATCGATCTCGTTTCATTATTCACCGTCCGGCAACGTTACCAACCACGCGTCCGAAGCCTCCATCGATTCGCAATTTCGCAATCTACGATCTACGGCTCCCTTTATTCGAGCCGCGAACCAATGAAAGCGAGAAGAGCGTTCCCTTTTTCCTACGTGTACCGTGACAGTTAGGGCGGTCAGGGCGGTCGAGCAGCCCACCGACGCGCCAACGATCCCCATTAGGTGTCGCTAATCATTCCGCTGATCCATCTCTCGAGCCCTTTCCACCACCGTCATCCTTCCCGGTCTCGTGCCTCTCCTGCCTCTCGACCCCTCCTAGTGTGCTCGGTTTAAAGATAACAAATGTCGGCCGTTTAGGGGCCGCGATTACGACGGGCCATTCGTTTCGCCGGACCGGTCATCCTGTTCGAGCTAGCCAGAAACGGATCCTTCGAGGACCCTACTCCGATCAGTGTTTCTTCGCGATCCTTGTTCCTGGATTTCGGTGAAACTTTGCAAGATACGGAACCAAAATAACGGATATTTTTCCAGCGAATATTTACGAACAGCGTTGAGTTTCCTACGCCATTGCTCCGCGAGAGCAGTTGGCTAGTTCGAGGTAACCAGGGACATCTCTTTCGAAAAGCTTCGTTTCATCGAGTATTTCTCGGTGTTCCTTGCTCTTAGATTTCGGTGAAACTTTGCAAATCTTTTCGGTAGAAAAGTAAGGGATATTTTCCGAGCGGTTACGAAGACACGTACGAAACTATCCTACGTAGTTCGATAGGGTCTAATTCGTTAAACGTGTGTACATCCGTTGGCTGTTGAGTTTCGTACGCCATCGCTCCGCGATCCGGAGATTTGTCATCGGATGCTTTCCAAGGGGGTAAACATCGCTCGAAAATTAGTTGGATGCGTCGCCGTTCGGCAAAGTTCCTCGATGATGCATTTCACCCTGATTGCCACTGTACAGAGCGAGTTTATCAAGTAACTCGCGGAGTTACAGCCAAGTTCACGGCGCCCCTCGTCGTATCTATGACCGAACACCGCCTCGCGGTAAATCGACCAATTCCAACCTTAACGCTCGGACGAAGCCGAACGAAATGTCTCTTCGGGAAGAGCCGTTAGGTTCGAGCCTCCGTTACGCGGATTAACCATCCGCTTGTAATCTTCCCGCTTCACGGTACCACGGTCTTCTCCGAGTCGATGAATACGAAATGCCAAGTGTTGTACGAGCCCGTACCAACGAGAGGGTCCTCTTCAATGTCCACGATACGAGGCCGTTGTTCCTAACGACTCCCCGGTAACCGACACGCCCGCGTCATAAATGTCTAATTAAACCGGCCGAACTAATTTCGCGTTCTTAACGAAAGGAGAACCGTAAACCGCTCCGAGGTGCGTTTAATGATCGACCGTTCGATAAGTCACCGAATATTAGCCGGCCACCAACGATTTAATAAGAAAACGGCAATTACGATTCGCGGGGTAACTCGAAAATATTCGCGCAACCGTCTCGTTGGGACGGAGAGCGGTAGCGATGGAGTCGAGCGGCGCGCGAGTAACGAAACAAGAAAAAGAAACGAGTCCGAGTCGTCCACCGCTCGAATCTTCCGTGACTCGAAGTCACGTTGTCAAAATGCCCAAGGGGGTAACTTTGTTCGCCCTGTGTCTTTCCTTGGCTCTCGAATCGTGCGTCTCGCGAGAGACGAGACAAAAGTCTAGATCTTTGTTCGTTCACTGAAGGGGGTGCCCCCGAAAAATAGTAGATAACTTTTCCCACCGTGTACCTTTTATTTTCTTCGTCTTGCGTTTCGTTCCTTCCGGATCAGAGGTCGACGAAGCGAGTAAAAAATTCCGGAGAAAAATTTCTAGTATGCCCCCCGTTGTTTCGAACAAGAGACCGAGACGTCGAATCGATCGATATTCGAGGATCGAGAAACTCGATCGTTGGACACCGTGGTAGCTTCGAAAGAACGGAGAAAAAAGAGAAGAAAGGTGGAGGGGGGCGGGATCCCGCGCTCGTTGCGTAATTCCATTATGAACAAGGTCGCATTCGTTTTAATGTTCGAGCGTAATTCGAAGCGGATTTAGCCGGATGTGCTCGCTCGTCCGTTCATTCGCGGACTGACTGACACTCGGTGCACAAAGCACCGCCACGTGACCCCCTCCCTCCTCTTGGCACCCATCCCCGGTGTCCTCTCGTCCACCCGTTCCCTCCGCCCCTCGCCGCCCCCGGGGGGCGCTCGCGTCCGCCTGCACCGGCACAGACAACACAACTGGCGCACACCCGTGCACGCGCGCTTCCTCCCCAGGCAGCCGCCGCACACGGTCCCCTTGAGCCACAACCAATCCTCGCAGCCGGAGTGTTACCGGATTACAATGTTTGCCGGCGACTGTGCAAACACCGTGTGGTTCCTACCGTGTACGCGCGTCCACTTTCACGTGGAACCGAGTCGACCGTACACGTACGCGTTCCCCGTGATAACACAGTGTCGAGCAGGCGACATAAATAGAGGCAAACGAGCGGGCCGCGCCCGCGTTACAGTCGGTGCACGGTACCCCCTACTCTTCGCCGGACTACCACCCGATTTTTATTAAAAACCGACCCCGATTTCGATCGGCTCGCAATTTTACAGGTACGGAGCGCCCTTGACTTGAACCGAGTGTGGGTGAGTGCAGGATTTTTTAAAGAGCACAGGGGGATCTACATGCGAGGGTGAGTGTAGAATTTTTTAAAGAGCACGGTCGTGAGAGTCTACACGCGAGGGTGAGTGTAGAAGTTCTTTAAAAAGTACGCTCGTGAGAGTCTACACGCGAGGGTGAGTGTAGAAGTTCTTTAAAAAGTACGCTCGTGAGAGTCTACACGCGATGGTGAGTACAGAATTTTTTAAAGAGCACGGTCGTTAGAGTCTACACTCGAGGGTGAGTGCAGGATTTTTTAAAGAGCACAGGGGGATCTACATGCGAGGATGAGTGTAGAATTTTTTTTTAAGAAAACAGTCGCTAGAGTCTACACGCGGGGGTAAGTGCAGAAATTTTAAAGAACGATCGTAAGAGTCCACAGAAGGGAGATAGGAACGATTTCGCTCCAATGTCAGACTCCGGGCACCCGATATCTCGTTGAGCGCTAGACGACGCGGTACAGGGTCCTGTAATCGATGTAACACGGTTCCGCTACCCTATACGGGGTCTCTGGTAATTGGGTTACACAGTTCGGGTGAATCTCGAGATTCGTGGGCGGCCTTATTTTCTTCCCGGTGTGTCTCGAGACCCGGGCGAGAAGCTGCACGCAGGGGATCCAGTAATCGTCGCGAGGCGGTTCTACCACCCCGTATAGGATCATCCGCAATTATTTCGCGTCTTCCTCTCGGACTCTCGAGAGCCTGTTCTCAGGTTTCGTCGCAGCACGCGGCCGTAAGAAAGAGGGGAGTGGTTCCCACGAGAAGAAACCGAGAGGAGCGTCTGTCTCGCGAGGACGGTATCGGACGTTAACGGGCTCGAGCAGCGGAACGATAAATAGATCGAGGGAACGCGGAACTCGCGGGCAACGAGTCGAGGAGGAAGCCTCGGCCTCGGCCTCCGCGTCTACGTCACGCGCAGTTGTTAAGGAAGACGGAAAACGGCCACGAGCACCGAAACGAAGGAGCGCCCCGAGCGCTCGGTACCCGCCGGCACGGAACTTGACAAAAGTTCAGACACTTGCTAATGAGCGGTACACACGTTTCGCCGACGCGCGTACACGTTCCCTACTCTCGATCCCCGCAAACTACTCGACGGTGGTCTGGCGCTTCCGCTTGGTCTACGTGTCTCGCGCAAACCAACCAGCCAACCGGTTGGCCGACTCGCGAAAGACGAGACCAACGACCTCTCAGCCGCACCTGCGGCTTTATCCCGGAGATTTCCCGCCTCCCCGTCGCGAGACCGATCGTCCTCGCGAAAGAACGCAAATTAGTTCGAGGACTACTTCGAGATACTTCGATCCAACGGATAGTTCCTTTCCGAAGGAATCTAAGCCATTAGAGGAGCACGCCGCTCTCGAGAACAATTACCGTAGCTCTGCTCGACCAGTCGGAAGATTTACACTCGTCGAGACCTTGAGAGCGCGGTATTTTTTGGGGGAAAGATATCCATCGAGAGAGTATTCGAACTCGAGAGATTTACGGTCGCCCAGGTGTTGCGAAAGGATGGTATTTTTTCGGAACGTGAGAGAGAGAGAATATTCAAGCTCGAGTAATTTAGGTGAGAAGCTCGATGTAAGTAGATCGTTGCTTCGTTGAAAGGAGAATACTTTCCAGGGAAGGTACCGGTAGCTGCGTTGGAAATATTCCGTCGAGGAATCGGGAATCAATTAAAATTCGAACGATAAAACCTGACAGACGTTTCGCGCGAGGGGATATCGAAATTGTAATAATAGCGTCGGTCATCCTCAAAGAGCATCGAGAATATCGAAAGGAGAACACCCTCCCTCCAGCTCGGGCAGGGAGAAAGACGGGCCGCGCGAAGATGCAGATTACTTCGAGTCAACGCACGGAATGCCTAACGAGGACCCAGCTCCTTCGATGGTTCTGGATCGAACCTGAGAGCAGCCTGGGCAAGCCTTTCAAAGGCTGCGATTCCTGGATTACGGGCTTCCGATTAAATTACCGCGACTGGTCTTGACGTCCCCAGGGCGTGAAATATCGATCACTTCTGCTTTGAGCCCGCTTCTTAGATTTCCGGTTACATCTTCCGCAGTTGCGCTGTTCGAGTCTGTCCACGGTGGCAAACGAAGGCGAGATTTACGGATTATTCGGGCAACGGAGACCTCCACCCTACTGTTTACGCGACGTGGACAATTATCGGTCTCGGTTCGAGGTCGAAATCGACACCTACCCCGCTTTCGAGCGAATAGAAGCCTTCCTTTGCCGTTTCGAAGCGGGAACGACCGAAGAAGAGTGTTCACGAGTCTCCCCTTACCCTTTACTCGACACGAGGAATTTTTAGCCTCGGTTCGAGATAGAAATCGCCACCTACCCCGCTTTCGAGCCAATAGAAGCCTTCCTTTGCCGTTTCGAAGCGGGAACGACCGAAGAAGAGTGCTCGCGAGTCACCCTTTATAATTTACGCGACACGAGGAATTTTTAGTCTCGGTTCGAGGTCTAAATCGCCACCTACCCCGCTTTCGAGCGAATAGAAGCCTTCTTTTGCTGTTTCGAAGCGGAAACGACCGAAGAAGAGTGCTCACGAGTCTCCCCTTACCGTTTACCGCGACATAAGGAATTCTTAGCCTCGGTTCGAGATAGAAATCGACACCTACCCCGCTTTCTAGCGAATAGAAGCCTTCCTTCCCCGCTTTGAGGCGGAAACGACCGAAGAAGAGTGCTCACGAGTCCCCCCTTACCGTTTACGCGACACGAGGAATTCTTAGCCTCGGTTCGAGGTCGAAATCGCCACCTACCCCGCTTTCGAGCGAATCGACGTTTCTCGTCGCTCGAAAACGGGAATTACCGAGATAAAGTAAAGACAGTTACGTTCGCTCGACGTTGAATATTCAATTACGAGTAATTCCCGCGCAATCGGTGGTACAAAAGTTCGTAACTGGATAACGCAAAATTACTTTTGCCTCCCCTCTGTTTACCGTTTACGCGAGTTACAATCAGAACACGAGGAACGATTCCAACGCACAAAAGACCATAATTGCAAACGCGATGTAACTTCAACGACAAAGGCGCGCACAAAGGCGTAGCAAGCAACGTCGCGTTTGATAAGGAAAGAGCAACGAGGTGGAAACTCGCGCGCTTTAAGCGTCCTCTCTCTCTCTCTCTCTCCCTCTCTCTCGTCTTTCGACATTCACGAGAGAATAATTTGTACAATCGGATGAAGTGCTTCTTCCCCTCCCCTTTGCAGAGGAAAGAAAAAGAGAGACGGGTGGGGGGAGGGTTGAAAAAAGCAAGGAATCTTCGCTTTCCTTTCGTTTCTCCTTGTGGATTTACGCGTCGGGATGCTACGTGCCGAGGGAGCACCGCGTTCGAAAAAGGGAAGAAAACGGGCCGCGAGCTTTGAACCGCCCGCACGGAACTTTCATTTTGTGTATCGTCTTCCCTGGAATCGTGCAATTTTCCTAACTATGCCGTGTCGGGAGTCTGCGTTTCACCCCGGGTGCGTACAAGTGCATTTCAACACCCACCCTCAAGTTAGCACGAAGAAGATCTTTCGAGTGCTCGCCCCGAGGAAAGCCTCGACGTTGGTACCCCGTCCTTCTTATAACGAACCCCTACCCCTTGTCCTCGTCTTCGTCGTCTTCGTCGTCGTCGTCGTCGTCGTCTCGAGCTAACGTCCGTATTTTCATTCCATCCATCCATCCAGTGAGAAAGAGAGAACGGTGGAGGAGAGAACGATAGAACGAGAGAAAGACACTCGAAACCGCTCAAACCCCGTGTTAAGCGCAGAAAACACCTGTGAATGCGAACGAACGCGAGTATTTACACGAAGGAGGGGAAGGGGAGCCGACTTTAACGATTTCCAGACCAGTGATTTCGTTCGACGGGCAGAACCCTTCTATAAAATGTTGACACGAATTTTATCGATCGAGGCGCGCGACTCTCGCGAAAGAACGAGCGAGAGAGAAAGGGAACGCATCGGAGGTTTTTATCAAAAGAATCTCCCTCGGCCCGCCATCCGTCTCGCCGAGATAACTGCATCGAGGGGGGTTCGATCGAGGCGAAGAACGTTATAGACGGGATCAAAGAACGAGCGAGCATCGTTAAGCGCGCACCCTGTTTATTTTCCCTCTCTCCCCGAGCGGGTAGACGGAAGGAAAAAATTTCAATCGTTCGGAAGGGAAGATCGGCGAGGGTGCAAGGGTGCAAGGGTGCAACGATATTTTCCCGTGGTCGCGTCCGGTCCCGGTGTTTTCGCGGGCGAAAAGTCGACGGCTCAAAGGGATTAATCTCGAAGAATTAATTTCCGAGACAATTCCCTCGACTAGCGGAACGACGGAGGCGCTTTTATCGGACTATCGGGCCAGACAAACGAAACCGCTCCAAGTTCAAATCTTTCTTCGTCCTTGGCACGAGCCCTCGAGGAATTCGAGAGGCAATCCCATTTGCCTCCTGCCGCCCGCGACCCCCTTTCCATCTTCTGGCCAACATTAACGTTTCTCTTCTTTTTCTCCCGTTGGTCCCCCGTCCCTCTCCGCACCGCCGCCTCTTTCTTCCTTTTTACGCCCCTTATCTTCCACTCTCTTTACCGGGGTAAACACAAGACGGTGATACCGACGGATGGTTTCATCGGGCTCTTTGACAGGGCCAACCTCGGTTCGCGTCATCTTCTTGGCAATCTGTTGAAACGGATCATAACGCGCAGCACGCCTCCTTAGCTCGTGGCCCCGCGATGAAAACGAAGACGCGGAAGACGGACGAGGACGAGGTACCGAGGCGCCGTGGATGCAAAAGAAAGAAGAGAAAAAAATGAAAAAAAAAAGAACCCCGGCCGCCTCCCGTTGACGCTTTGAAGTCGGCTGCTTCCGTGATCGTCTAAGAAACCGGTACCTCGTCCTTTCCTCCACCGTGTCACGACGCCGGTGTGTCTTTTATCCGCGAAGAAACGAAAAACGTAATGCTGATGAACCGGATAGGGGAACCGAATATCTCGTCCCGATTACTCTCCTCTCTCCGCGGGAGGGGACGGCTCGCCTCGACTTTATCAAAGACACCGGGGAGACTTTTCGCGAAAGAACCGGTACGATATACCAGGTATCGTGCTACGTACAACCGCGTATTATTTTCACGGACTCTGGTTCGGGAGCGGCAACAAAAACGAAGCAGGAATTTATCTCGTCCGAATGGCCGCGGTGACGCCGAAATAAAGTAACGAAAACGCGGCGGTGGTTCCCTCTCAGGAGTCGAGGACAACCAGGAGAAACGATTCGCTCGTTTATTGCGCGGAGACGCTACTTTTCGGGGCAGAGACTCCGGAATTATAGTCCGCGCGGGAACGAGGGCATGCCAAACAAATTTCGAGGAGTTACTCTCGTGATTCCTAAATCTCTTCGGTGCGCGCGAGCGCGAGCGCGCTTGGGAAAGATTCCGCCAAGTTATGCTAAGTCTTCGAATACACGTTAACTCGGACGTTCTTATAGGCTGCCAGTAGCTACCGATAGGGGAGTCCTCGCTGGAATCTCCAACAAACTTCCAGACTCGTGCGTACGTATAAGCCACGGTCTGCGCTTAACTTTCGCGGCCGACTACGAACGATATAATACCACTGGAATCTTATACGAGCGCGGAGGGTACGCGACGTTGTATCGTTCGAGGGTCGTTACGGACCCCGATCTCGCGAGGGATATTTACTCAGCGACGAATGCTTCGTTCACCGATAGAAACGATATTTTTCTTGCCCTATCAGGTACATCGTGACCGACACTAAGACTCCTATACGTTAGAGATAATACGTTTTCGAGGGTCGAGTTTAATTGCTCGGACGATGATCCGCCATTGATGAATTTACCATTCTTTCGGGGTATATTTGTATCTCGAAAGGTCGATCAATGTAAAACAGACAGCGTCGAGTCTTTCGGCTGTCGAGTGTCGCGTTACCGATTGTACATCCAAAGTGTGTTTAAATTATAGTAAACCACCCCACGTCGTATTGACAAATAGAGACTTTGTTCTTTGAGGATCCGATTAAGGATGCTATAGGTGTTATTACCTTCTGGTAAAAAGACCGTGATGAAACTTGACTCAAAACCATTGAGAGGGAAATTCCTCCGATGTATTCGGAGACGATAACTCCGGGTCACTCTAGACCCACAGTATTTATACCTTCATCCAACACTTTCGAAACCGAACTTCAGCCAGAACTATCGTCTAATTACAAGAACGAGTCTTTCCAATCCCGAGCTTAGAGGGATTGCACGCCACGGGCTACTTATTCGTTTGTTTACGGATCCACCTGGAGAAGAGGGGGGAACTTTCGCGAGCGAAAAAATATAAAAAGAAGTCCTCCCGGATCCCCCGAAACTTCCGCGAGCAGCGAGAAACCAGTCTCGTTCGTGGGATCCGTTCGGCGCGTTCCGGCGCGTACCGCCGCGGCCTGAAATGTTTCGCGCGGCCAACTTAACGCGGAACTCTACCGGCCAATCGATGCGAGCAGCGAAAAAACGAGAGCGGCCGAGAGGGAAAAAAAAATTACCCGCGAATAGGGGGATGTTGAAAACGAGGACGACGGGGAGTCCAAGGGGTAGGGTGGGAATGTTTTCGAGCGGTCGTTGTCTCTCGATAAATCGTCCGAGCGTGGCGGGGGTGTCCTGGCAAGGACGAGAGTTCCATCGTCGCGAAGCCCCCCCTTGGCTCGACCCGCAACCCCTCGCCCTCGGTTCTCGGAGCGTAACGCTTCTAATAATTATGATATTCCGTCACGGGGTGGTTTCGAAGCCCCCTCCCCGCGCACCGAGCCCCTAGCCTTGCCCCCCGTTTCGCTCGCACCTACGTACGCCCACCTTCGCTCGAGACCCCCCGCGCTCTCAGCCCCCCGGGGGGTTGGGGCGCGGCCGTGTTTGCTCTATCGACCGCCGACGATCCACGAACTCGACCGACGGTGTCCGAACGCCTTCGTGGAAGGGCACACCGCCGCGCGTATATCTCAACCTCGTCGCGTGCCGCCTCCCTTCCATTCCCTTCCCTCGAACCCTTCGCGGGGAGAGCACAACCACCACCACCACCATCGTCCACCCTCTTGCTTCGCCCTTCTCTTTCTTCGCGTTTCTTCCGCCGCCTGACCCGTGTCTCCTTCCCCCCTGGCGTTCCTCGCATCGACCAAAGGGAGAGAGAGACCATCGCCCTAAGAAGAGGAAGCCTGAAAGTGCCACCGACTTTTCGGAAACCGCGAGAAAGACGCGTGTGTGTATATACAGATGTACATAAATGCGAATGCAGGTGTATACACAGCGAGGAATCGAAGCTTCTTTCGAAAGTCGATCCCACGATTTCCTAATTTCTTCGCGAAAGTACGTGGCGGGAAACTCGCGGAGAAAACGATTCGTTTTTCCAGCTCGGTTGGAAAAATCCTAACAACACTGCAAGAGACTTGGACGTTTTATATATGGGTGCAACGTCTGATTTCGGACCGATAAAGAGTCAAATGGGGTAAAGATCTTGCGTTTGTTTCGTTCTCGAGCGACGCCATTTTGGAGAACGTTTTGTTTCTCCGTCACTTGTGAAACCGTGCGAAAGTCGTTGAATTTTTGTACCGTACCGCGTTCTTCGCCATATTATTCATCCCGTGATTGCGAACGTTGCGACAAACGCGATTCGGGGATTACAGAATTGGGAATTTTCGATTAGGATACTTTCAAGAGCCCGGAGAGTTTACGCGGCACGGTGTAACGATCGCGCTTTAAAGTCGGGAACGATGTTCGGGCGAGCGGAAGATCCGCGAGATAAAACGGTAACGAGAGTCATTCAAGATCTCACGTACGTATGTTCGTACATACGTGCACGTACGCTCGATGCTCGCAATTAGTCGTGCGTACCGCGATATAATTAACCGAACGCGGCCCCGCGGCGTGCTCCCGTAATCAACAAGTTCGCGTTTTTTCCACCCTTTTTTCCAGCCGGCCGGACGGCTCGCGCTATGAATACTAATTACCTTCGGATCCGCTAAGAGACGCCGATGACTCGGTGACACCGTTCCCGGCTAATTTCGTTCCCGATGTTTCGCTGGGATCGGTTCCACGGAGGAGGCGGGGGAACGGGAACAAACACGGAGGAAGCAACGAGACCGAGAAAAAAAGTAACGGTGACCGGTTCTGCGTCCGTGCGACGCGGAAAGCTCGAATTTCGAGCGGGGCGTTTCGCACGACACGCTGCGGAAGACAGTCCGCGGAGGTATCGACTTCCCGATACCAGAGCGAGGAGGGAGAACGCAACCTCGAAGAACGAAAAGAGGGCCAATATTTGGGAATTCTCTTTCACGATACGATGGATGTCTAATAAAAATCCACCGTACATCCTGGCCACATACCGGTGCTGCAGTTTCTCCTCGATGGATAGAACGAAATAACATTTTCTGCCCTTTCGAGTTTCCGATAACATGGAAATAATGCGTTCAACGTAACGCACCGTACTGGGTCGCTGGTTTTAATCCGTAAATTGCGGTTAGATACTGCACTCTTTCCAAAGGAAAGATTTCGAATCGAATTTTTCGCGTTCTACGGGAGGTAAGTAATTTAACGCGATCGCTTTCTTCCGCGCCGAGGAACGTATCAAAAATTAAACAATCGATGCGTTCGAAAGTGTACGATTCTGTTCGAAGAAACATTCGCGCGACTGTATTCGAAGATGCTAATTTTAACCATTCGTTTTCCCTTCGAAATGGAAAAACTTTCTTTGGAAATATTTCTTGGGCATTAGTATAATAGATAATTACATTTATTCTTTTTTACCGCGATACTTCACCCGCTAGGATCTCCTCGAGGTTCGAGGACTTTGGATCTCCCGCGCGAGTCAACCGATACCTCGATGAAGTCGTGGCGATTTTTCTTTCCATTTTCGTTCGCGATCGTAATTGGAAAAACTCGATCGAGAGTGTACAGCGTGCAAAATATACGAATCGGGCTTTCCGGAGCAGTCACGGTCCTCTTTAACCGCGATTGGACCGTTGGTTGGTTCGCAACTGGCTTTTCGAAGCTCGAGGGATGCGAGAATGCAAGGATGCAACCGGAGGAAGGTTAGGATAATTGTTGGGGGAAAGGTTGAGGTTGCAACGGTAGTCGATTCAGGGACGACCTAGTCGGGCGAAAAATGCGCGGAGGAAAAACTCGGTGGAAAGTCGGCGAGACGGTGAGAAGAAAGACCGTGGAAAGAGATAGGTTGTTCTTCCGGCAGAAGCGACCTTAAACCGGCTCCTTTATCTCCGTTAACGGTTCCAATCTCGGAGAAAGACACGCTGTACGTATCAACGGCGTCCTTTTTGAGGAAACTCGATCAGACCGGTTACTACGCCGCTTATTCGCGGCTTGTTTCTCTCGGCGTTGCATCCACCGCGCTGCTAACTTCCTCGATCCACTTGTTCCGGTAAAAAATTCATAGTAATCGTCGCTGGGACGCGAAACAGCTTATGCCGGGGCGAGGAATTATTAAATTCGCCACTCGCCCACGGAACAGACCGGCTATTTCGAAACGCTGCGAAACGTACGATTATTTATCTTTCAGTGTCTACCGGCTGTTGAATCAATCTTGGCCTCTCGCGGAGAAATTTTTACCCGACCGTTCGATACGAAGATAATACGAACTAAAGACTATCGATGAATTTAACCGGGGAAACGGTAACCGATATCGATCGTAATTAATCTTCTGCGACCCCTTCTGGGTTCGAAGTTACTTCGCTCTACGCTCGTGAAAAATTCGGCCCTCGTGGAGAATTCTCTCGTGGAGAATTACACCGGGGTGGTTTTCCGTGGAGAATCGTGCACGCGTGTATTTCCTTGAGAAAATTGAGCCAGTTTGCTCGCAAAAAATCTTCAAAGTAGCCCCCTCCCGAGCACTGGTCGGAAGAATCGAGTCAACGAGGAAATCATCGGGACGCGGTCGCTTCGGTAATATTCCAACGAGAGACTGTCGCTCGGTGGCGATTACGAGCGGAGTTTGTCGTTCATAAATACCTCCCTGGTCGGGTATATTAACAGCTTAGATGCTTGTAAAGCCCAAGACGGGTTTTCCCTGCTCGCAAAGTGGATAAAAATAGCAGACGATGATCCGTTCCAACGGTGAACGGTGCGCTTCTTCCCTCGATCTTGCTCGTCCAGGGGACAGTGGAGAGGGGGAGGCTCGTGTTTCTTCCGGATTGGACGATGCTCGAGACAAAAGGGAAACACTTTGCGTAATATCCTCGTTCGTTCCAGGCCGTGCCGCAGGATTCTTTGAAGTTCGGCAGGAAGAGCGCGCGAACGGATCGTGCCTCGTTTCGAGCCACTCCGCGCGATCGAGTGCCTCGGCCTGTTCTCTCTTTTCTCTCTCTCTCTCGCACACGCACACATACACACGCGCGCACGCACGTATAGACACTCTCTCTCGGTCTGATCGATAGGTTAAATTCAAGATCGCGTGAGAGAGGCTATTATGGGTGGGCACTCCGACTCGCTCGTCGGATAGATGGGTACCAGACGCCGATCACCGACGATCGTTCTTGTTAAATGAGGAACAATCCGCCTCTCCGAACACCCCGGAAAACCCTGACACCGTGTCTGGGGGACACGATCGTCTAGATCGCGATCTCGTTTGGGTAAAAATCAATGCGCCTCGATCCACGAAGTCACAAGAAAATCAATGTGCCTCCATCCATGAGATCACGAGAAAATCAACGCTCCATGATCCATGAGGTCACGAGAAAGTCAACGCGCCTCCATCCACGAGGTCATGAGGAAATCAATGTGCCTCCATCCAAGAGGTCACAAGAAAATCAATGTGCCTCCATCCAAGAGGTCACAAGAAAATCAACGTGCCTCCATCCACGAGGTCACAAGAAAATCAACGTGCCTTCAACCACGAGATTACGAGGAAATCAACGCTCTATGATCCACGAGGTCACGTGAAAATCAACGTTCCACGATCCACGAGGTCACAAGAAAATCAATGTACCTCCGTCCACGAGGTCACGAGAAAATCAACGTGACTCCATCCACGAGAAAATCACTGCGTCTCGATCGCGATTAGATCGAACCGCTGGTGAACCGTAACGAGCTAAAAATTTTCATCGGGGGTGCGTTTCATCCCCCGATCGCCGCGAGGCATTCGCGCAATGAAAGTCGATGGTTTTAATTCCACGAATGGGACGAAAGGAAAACGCGGGAGACGCTCGATGGGCGAATTCGCTCGAATTCTGAAATTCGTCCGAGATCGATGAAAATTTGAATTCTCTTCCCGATCGTCTCTGCGGAAACACGGAACCAAGGGAGGCGATTCGTTCCAATCTTCGCGAACGAATTAAAATTCCACGGAATTGGTCGGCGAAACTGGTCGACGGAGAACGCTGAAAATTAATACGGAGCTGTATAAAAGAAACAACGGGCCAGCTGGCGTCCATGAATAATTCTCCGTTCTCCGGGAAGAAAGGTTCACCCTTCCGCGATTGCTATTCTCCGTGTCCCTCTGTCTCTCTCTCTCTCTCTCTCTCTTTCTCTCGCTCAGTTCGCTTAATTTTATTTTCCCTTATCTACTTTCGTTCCCGTGGAGACACCTTTATCTCCCGAGAGGTCTCGCAGGAACACTCGTTCCGCAATCATTCGCGATAGCGACGAGGGTCGAAGGACGACGCGTCTTCCGTGCTTGCGCGGAACCCGATCGAATTTTCTCTCTCTCTGTCTCTCTCTTTCTTGCTCCGAGGGCTCTTTGTCTCCGTTTCGCTGGTTCCAAAGAAGCGTCGAAGCGTCCACGATCCGACGAAAGGAGAGTTACGCGCTCGAGGATCGAGCAGGCGGTCACTCGGCGACGCGAGCGGACCCGGAGCTCGTCGGGGTAACGGAGGCGCCACGCTCTCTCAGGAAAGTTCCATCTCATCAGCCATTAAACAAAGCAGCAGTAGACACAAAGGAGCGTCTGCATTGTCGAGAGGGTAGCTGGCAACGGCTCAAGAGAGAACCATACCCCCGCGTCCCTCCGTCGACTAACGTCGAGAGGTGTTTCTGATTAATCTCCACGGCCCCCTCGCTGCCCCCTTTTTCCTTTCGTTCGCGCGTCTCTTTCTCGCCGAGTCACCCCCTCGCTTCCACCTTTCAAAAATGCAAAACGTCCCAGGGACGGGAGAAGAACGCTTCCCCTCGCCTCTCCCTCGTAAGACTGCCCCCTGCTAACGAACAACGGTCCCCCTTGGACACGTTCGATCGAAAGGGATGGAAATCGATAGGGCCGCCATGTTGGTTCCTCGCGAACGTTTCAACGTTACATCGATACAAATGCGACCCGAGTCGATCGAACCTTCGACGCACCGTCGCGTGAAAAAGGGGGGACGATGAAAACGAGAGCGTCTTTGTAACCCCCCCTCCCCGCGAACGCGGAAAGTTTTCTAATATCGGGGAAACGAAGATACGAAAAGAGGGGACGAAAGTCTATACGACGCGCCTTTAATATCCGTTATTGGTTCTTTTTTGCTTTTTTGCTTCTGTTCGTCGGCCGAACGACCGATAAAGTGCGAAACGATGTAAGTACGCAGTCCCGATACTTTTCCATCGGATGGAAAGGCGATCTCGATCTTGGATGGGTGTCCGCTTACTCGAGACACAAGTCGCTCTAATCGGTAACGCGAGAGTTCCGTAAATTGTTCCATCAACGTCCACCGTAGTTCCTAACGAGGGCCGATAGAGCGTTTTTCGTCGCGGTTTCGGTAACGAACCGAGCGCGTTCTCCGCCCGCGGTACGAATTTAATCGCGCGGAGCCGCGATCGTCTCGTCTCGGATGGATCTCGAGAGGCGAAACTCGAGCGGGCCTCGAGAACGTCTTGCGAGACTGTTTATGATTGGAAAACTCGAAAGTCTCGAACGACTTGAACGGCTTGAACGGGCTTGATTGACTCGCGGTGTTTTCGAAAGTCTCGAGGATCTCGAGCGTCTCGAGTCGCCCGACCACCATCACCACCGCCCACCCACCCCCGAGAAATCTCGTCCTCCGACCCCCTCGATGCGAGAAAACTTTCGACCAACCCCCGAGGTACAACCAGCAGAGGTATCGCGCGGGAACGTAACTCGGCTACGATTCCCGAATGTGTTCGCGCTTTGAAAAAAGAAAAAATATATATATCCAATCCAATTGGAACGGTTTCGTGTTCCCGGTTTGCAGCTTTTACTATTTCGTATACGTTGCCGCAACGCGGCAAAACAAATATGAAAAAATTATTATTCGGCTTTCGGCTGCAACTATCTCGTTGCGAAACGAAAAATCCAATAAAGTTCGCTATTTTTTAACCGAGCCGGAATAAAAAGCGATGAATGCGTCATAAATACGAAACGATGTTGATAAAACTATGAGAAAAATTTCAGCCGTTACAAACTTCCCGATGTTTTATTCCCCGATCCCTTTCCCCCGTTGCTTTTACTACCCGACGATAGGGAACTTTTTAATTGGTATTTCAAATAAGAATAAAATATCACCGGGGAAGAGTTTCTTTTATTTCGTTACCTAATACGCTCGTTTCGTTTTTGACGAGACTGGGCTATCGATCGAGCAAACACGATGTTGGTAGATTTTTTCCTCCCTTCGGTATAGTTTTTTCATTCTCCCCGGAAAATCGCGACAAAATCGTCTCGAAACACGTCGCTACTTTACGAACTGGTCCCGGAATCTCCATTGCGCCAACGCTGATCTACTCTCGTGACTGTCGCGATTCGAGAAATGGTGGATTATTTATTTAACGTATCTGTATCCCTGTATCTCGCTAAATCGATAAACGCTCGAATCGCGACAGAATCCCCGCAAGGTATCCACGTCGCGAAAATAATAAAGAAGGGACCGAAATCGTCTTGAAATCGGTCCCGAAAGGGAAGACACGAATCGTCGAAACGCTGAAGGAAGACTCTGGTCCGTGCGCTCGATACCGCGCGCGTTCCTGGAGGAATCGCGGGGCCACGGCGTGCAAATAAATTAACGTTTATTCGGCTTCCGTAGGATCGGCTATCCGTTGGTCAAACCTTCCAGTTGCGCTTCCGCGCGTTATTAATCGACGAGACCGCTCGTAACTCATCGCGCGCCCTCTTTACCCGTCCGTTCTTCCTCTTCCTTTTTGCGCCCGCTTCCCCGTTCGTCGTCGCTCGTATTTTTCTACGAGCGGACGCGCCGCGTCGTATATTCGACCGGTTCGTTCCCGTCGTGGACGCGTTTTTACTTTCGGGAACGTCGATCCGAAAGAAAAGAAGAAAAAAAAGAAAGGAAACCTCCTCGAGAACCATTTCGACCGCACCGATCAACGCCCGGCACCGAAAACGAGTGACAGAATTACACGTGGATATCGCGGGAACGAGGCACAGTTTTAAATACCGAGGCAACCGTAACACCCGCGGGTCGCGAATAGTTCGCGTTCAGCCTCGTGACGCGTCCGCGAAAGGTCAGGGGTGAGAATGTAAAATGGATACGAGGGAGGTCACGGTGCACTTCTTTCTAAAGATAATTTGGTCGGGCTCTCGCGCAGGGGCCGATGAAAGGGGACCGAAATGGAAGAGCCGGAAGAGCGAGCTGGTGTACGCGATACGAAAGAGAGAGAGAGAGAGAGAGAAATAGAGAAGAAGAAAAAAAAACTATTTCGACTTCCGTGGGCTCCGCGCGTAAAACTAGCGGTGGTTCGCTGGATAAAAATATTTTCCGAGAGATGTTCGTTCCCTCTACCGTGTTCGATCGAACTTGAACTCTCGATCGGATCGCGTTGCGGAACCGAGAAAAGAATTCGTCTAATTGGATCGGAAATCGAAAAACGATCGCTCGATATTCCATAGGAATTTCTATTTGTTTCGTAGCGTTTGAGGTGGGAAACTGGAGGATTTACGAGCCGGAGGAATATTCGTGCAAGAATCGGCCGTATTCGGCTCGGTACATATTTGTTCACCTGTTCTAATGCCAAGGAGCGCTCACCTGCGCCAACCGTGTCGGAGGTAGACGAAGAGGCAGGACGAGAGGGACGGAGAACGAGGGATCGATCGCGATAGGACGTCGAGCGATCGTGATTAGCTCGGTTCGACGTCGAAACGGGTAATTCCTGACGCAGGAGGCAACCACCGCCCGTACCGGGCGAATCGTAACGAGAGGGGACACCGGGACCGAGGATCGGGAAGCTCCGCGAGTCGAAAAGAAGCGAGTCGGTCGAGCATTCGGGGACCGTGGCTCGCGCGTTACTCGGCTATACGGGGAGAATCCCGGGAGACTTTAATGACCGGGGACCACCGAATTCCATAAACCGGCTCGGTATCGGATTATATCGCCCCCGCTCCCGGTAGGTACAGGCTTTCACGATCGTGTTCGAATTTTAATGCCGCGTTACGTGTAACGCCGCGACACCGACACACGTCAGGCGCCTACCAGGACTCTATCTACCTCTATCTACCTCTACCACTCTCTCTCTCTCTCTCTCTTTCTCTCTCGACTATCGAGCACGGGGCTTCCCCTGGGCTTTACGATATCGCAAAACGCCCCCGGACCCGTTTAAGTGCGATGGACGTCGTAAGCTTTACGATCCACCTAGAGCACAGACGGCCCCGTTTTCGCGATATTACAAATCGTTTCGATTTTCCGTCCCCCCCCCCCCCCCCCCTCCCCGGAGCGTTCCTACCGATCTTCCAGACGGTCGGAGAACCCCTGGAATTTACACCAACCCTATTCGCATTCGCGCTCGATGAGAAATCGAAGTTAAGGAATTCTACCTACCGCGAAAGATCTTTCGTTTCTGGTTATTGGTTTTTTCTCGATATCGCGAACAATTTCCGTACCCCTGGACCCCCTAATAATCGACGATCGTAACACCGGAATTTTAAATCCACTTCGAGGGAAATTTTCTTCACTCTTATTAGGAAAAGGAATTTTTTACCCCTTTGCCCTAAACCTCTGTATTCAGAGTACGTTGATTTTCTGCCCCCTTCCCTATCGGTGTACGATATAACCTACCAAAGAAAAGAAATTTCCTATCGATAGGGGGTTCCCTCGTTCTTGACCTCGGTACCACGGTGTTTAGATTTTCTATCTCCCCGTATCGGTGGACAATGCGCATTCAACCCCCGAAATATTGACACGTAACCCTATTTCTTCCTAGCTAGAACGCTCCTACCCCCCGAGGAAAAGAATTTTCTACCAAATGGAACCCCTCTCGCCCTCGACCCCGGTATTATTCCATCTCTTTCGCCGTGCCACAATACCTATCCCGCCGATATATCGATTCTACTTTGTATTACGTACGGAGCCATTGAATTCACCGCCGCGATGTTTAGGTTCGCGCGCTCGAAACGTCGTTTCCTGCGGACGGGGCTCACGGAGAAGCGTAACACTTTCGTAACTTCGTGCATTTAATCTCCGAGATATTTCGGGTCGTTCCGTAGTCCTATGCGGAGCTTCGATCGAAATACGCACCGAGTGGCGATCCTTTGGAAACCAGAACCAGTGTCAATTTTTTATGGGTTAAAAATAACCTAAAGGAGAATTTTCCTCGCTCGAAGTGTACCCTTGTTTTTCCACTGGAAAAATACCAACGTATTCTTGCTGGAATTAAAGAGAAGACCGAGGCAGGACGTATTTGTGGCAGGACGAAAGAGGGGGTCGAGAAATAAGTGTCGGTGTTCCGAAATGGCCCTTATTCACCGTATTTGGCATCCGCGGACTATTTTCCGTTTCCAAAGTCGAAATCTCGCTCGAAAGGGCGTCGTTTCCACCCCGTCGAAGACACTCGGATCGATGTAACGCGCTAGCTTAATAGTATTCCGGCGTCCGATTTCTACAAAGGAATCCGAAAGCTTTACGACCGTGCCACTCGGCGCATAGATTCCGACCGTGGGCTGCGTTGAAAACCAACGAGGAATAAAGTTGTTTTCTCAAGGGTTTCATTTTTTATCGAGCCCGCTCGGAAACTTCGTAGACGCTGGTTAAGTGCACGCGTGCCGGGAGAATATTCAAAGTCGATTCTCGTGAAAATAAAGCCCCGTGGAAACAAATTTCATTCCATATTTTCTACTTACACTTCCGCGTAGAATCATCTCCTCCCCGAGTGTACCATAATTGCCCGCCTTACTTCCCTGTACAAGCAGTAATAGACGACTCGTAGTTGAAAGTGGTCTACGTTCGCGGAGACTATCGTTCGAAAGAGAGGGGACACTTTACCGAAACGTTATCGATCTTCGAAGGCCCGTAACCTCGTTAAAAATAATCGTACAAAATTATTCACGAAACCGTTCCGAAGCCCGAACCTTCCACTTTCATCCTCCCGGGTGTACTTCCCCAGAAAATTTTCCCACGCCGAAAGGCGATTAAAAAAGCGACGAAGGGTTCCTCGAGAAGAAAATTTCCAAATTTCGAACCAAGCTTTCGTTCGAGTCGGAACAACCCTGTAAAGAGAACTCGTACACCGATTCGAAGGAGATCGTTGCAAACGGGGGACTTCGGTCTTCGAACAGGTGGTAATTTTATCCGAACGGAATAATGTTTAAACAATCGAGAGCTGTTCGAAGTTGTCCCCGAAGTTTCGAGCGTGTGTACCGAGATCCAGTCAAAACACGCGGGGACTGGGGAAACTCTCCCGGAATAACTTCCACGGAACTGATTACGTTTGTTTCGGGTGCGTTCCTCGATTCCGTTATGCGAGTTGGGCGAGAAAAACGGAAGTATTCGTCTCGAAACAGAGCCGTGTCGTTTCGCGCGAGCGTCAGCAAAGACGACAACGCGCGACTCGCGGAAACTATTACTCCGCGGTGTACCCTGCAATTAGTCGGCTGGCAAAGGAGTGCAACATTTAGCGGTCGTATCGTTCACGCTTCAAAGTTAGCTGGAAGTTTAAGTGTAGCGTAACTTCGGAATCCCGGTCGCTGATTAGGCAATTAGTCCCCGTGACGCGTCCTTAAACAGAGTTTAAGCCTCGAAGAAAATTCGCGCCCGTTTAATCGGCGCGAGGCCGACACCGAGGACACGGGGTACGAGATGTTCCGAGATCGTGGACCGAGAAACGATTCCACGATTCGCGCACGGGAATCGCCACGATTACCCAACCGGCGAAAAATTTCCCGATTGGTCCTTGGCTAAGGGAAACCACCCTCCTGTGCGAAACAATACGTACTATATCGGTGAATTCTGTTCGCTATTATTATCCCGTAACGGAGCACCGAACGAAGCCATTTTCACCGAGGGCCATCGCTCCGTCTATACGCGGAAACAATCCCTTTCTACAAAAGGAAGCTTGAAAACCGCGCGAGGCGAGCCACCTTATATGCAAATTCAACGGCCACGATCATACCGCGCTGGATGAAGTAGCCTGCAGGGGAAACCGACCTAGACCGCCACTGAATAGATAAGTGCGCGAGGTTCTTCTCGCATTAAGGATTTATTTATCGCGTTCCGTGCCCCGTGGAATTAGCTCGATCCGACGATTTAACCACCGTCGCGCACACACCCCACCCCCACGTATACGGTCTAATTTTCTCCTTTTTTTCCCCCGCCCCGAACTCCCGGAATTGTAAAATCCTTCGCTGACGCGGCGCGTCGCGAGTTCCGACCTACACGAAAAATCTCCGCCGACTCGGGGTATTCGAATCGCACTTGTAATTCCGGTCAGATTCGCGGCCCGGGCCGGAAAATAATTGATTTCCGGCGAGAACCGCGGGTAGCAAAATATCGGACGAGTAATTTCGATAATATTTCCCATCGGTGCGTAATTGCTTTTTTTTTTCGTTACACCTTTCTCGCTCCCGGTGGAAACGGAGTGGAGAAATTAACGAATATCAATATCTCGTCGTTGGAGCTTTTTTTATCGTCGATTCCAACCGAATCATCGTAGACGTTGTCGATTCACCGTGTATCAACGCGAGTGTCAAATTTTTGGAGAAAAAAGAAATCAAGGTGCGCCGCGAGTTGGCGCGAAAAAATAAAACAATAACCGTAACCGAAGGATTAAACGAACGACTCGTCGAATATTTTCCGACAAAAGCGGCTCTCGCCCGGAATCGGTGAATTATTTCAACGAGCGTCACCGTGCGCGTGTCCCGCGCCGATGTTTTCCCCGACTTTCAAACCCAGGGGCGCGTTTCAACCACCGAAATCGAACCATAAGGAAGGGAAGACTCGTTTTCCGTTTCACGAAAGATTTCTCCAGATCGTTTTGTACTTAATCGGAATACCAAGTTTGGGATACAATGGTTTCTCTGTTTCGAGCCTCGATCGTACCGATACGAAGGTTTCTCTGTCCCAAAGCTCAATTACACCGATAGAAAGCTTGTCGTCGGAGCCAAAGCTCAATTGTACTAATACAGAAGTTGCTATTCGGACCCAAAGCTCAATTGTACCGATACCAAAATTAGCCCAAAGGATAATTACGCCGATACAAAGCTTGTCGTCGGACCCAAAGTTCAATTATACCAGTACAGAAGTTTCTCTACGGGCCCAAAGTTCAATTGTACCGATACAAAAGTTTCCCTTCGGACCCAAAGTTCAATTGTATCAAGTCCCTCTGGCCCAAAGCTCAATCGTATCGCAACAAGAGTTTCTCTTCGGGCCCAAAGCTCGATTACACCGCCACAAAAGTTTCTTTTCATCCCTGAACCTCAATTCTCCAACACATAAAGCTTCCCCTCGGACCCAAAGTTCAATTGTACCAAGTCTCTCTGGCCCAAAGCCCAATCGTATCGCAACAAGAGTTTCTGTTCAGGCCCAAAGCTCAATTGTACCGATACAAAAGTTTCTTTTCGTCCCTGAAGCTCAATTCTCCGACACAAAAGCTTCTCCTCGGACCCAAAGTTCAATTGTACCAAGTCCCACTGACCCAAAGCTCAATCGTATCGCAACAAAAGTTTCTCTTCGGGCCCAAAGCTCAATTGTACCGATACAAAAGTTTCTTTTCGTCCCTGAAGCGCAATTCTCCGACACAAAAGCTTCCCCTCGAACCCAAAGTTCAATTGTACCAAGTCCCTCTGACCCAAAGCTCAATCGTATCGAAACAAGAGTTTCCCTTCGAGCCCAAAGCTCGATTACACCGCCACAAAGGTCTCTGTTCTGTCCCAAAGAGGCTTTCCTATAAGTACACATTGAGTCGAAGTTTCACCGGGTCCGTGGAGACCCAGGCGTGTCGCGACGATCCGCGTGGACAGGACTCGGATCCGCGAGTGTTTTATTAGGTCGTCGAGGGTATAAAAACGGGACAAAGTTCGGTCGAAAAGGCAGAAATATCTGCTGATCGAGTCGCAGGAATTCCATCGAGAATTAATAGTCCGATATCGCCGACAGTGGGTAACACAAGCCTCCCGAAACGCTCGTGGAAAAAGTTCCGCGAGCCATATATATTCCGGGTGTCTAAATTAACCGACGTCGATCAAGCCGAACGGCCGAGATAGCCAGACGGCGGACGGTCGATTCCGCGCGGGGGCATCGGTGGGGGGCCGAAGCGGAAAAGTTAAATTAAATTCTACGCGGCCGGCCATTTCGGTTCGTTTCGGTTCCGGCGTCACGCGTGCAATAGACGAGCCGAGCGTAACGTACGCTTATGGCGGTCGTTTTCATAATCCTGCTCCCGGAGGCCTACTATAGACTTTTACGATAACGGCCCGACTATAAAATTTTCCGCGAGCGTTAGTCACTCCCTGAAACGGTTCTCAAGCTAGGTACGGCGGTTTCGGTTCGAGCGATCCTATCGCACCGTTTCTTCTTCTTCTTTCTTTAATTAACCTGTCCCCGAGCCGGTCGCTCGGCAAAGAAAAAAGAAAGTGGTACAGCTGGTACAAATATAGCCTAGTTGAGACACAGCCTCGTATTAGGTGCTCCACCGTATCGGGTCTAGCGCAAAATTACGATCCCGGAACGAAAGAAACAAGCGGTTTCGCTAACTTGTAGCTTCGATCTCCGCTTTCGTCGATCGCGATCGAAACTTACAATTTCGCTCCGAGTCTTCGAACGTTTGGAAAACTAGAATTATTGCGCAACGTTTCGCGTACGAATTGAAAAACTCGGTTCGATATTCGTTGTTAAATCGATCAACGCGTTGCCCGAATACCTCTCGCGGAAGCTTTAGAGTACACTCGCATCGAATTCGTCCCCAGAAGAAAACCCACGGTGACGAGTGTCCCGAACGTTGGTTCCCGTTATCGAGTAACGCGTTAAAAAATAAATTACCGGTAGGTGAAACATCTCGAGTGAAAAGTCTCGCATCGAAGGGTCGCGTTTCGAAATCTTCAACAGGTTCGACGATACACCCTCGAGTAAAAGCACCGGTGCGCCACCTACCCGGGTATTATTATGACTTTCGATTAAAAAACGCGGACGAGAAACATTGGGCGTAAAAATGCGTTTCGCGTGGTCGTGTTTTCCGCGTGCACCGATGCGCGAACATACGGAACGGAAATTACTCTTCGAGAGAGAGAAAGAGGGATTCGTTAGCGTGGTCGCAGTTTACCCGCGCCGATGGAACTGGAAAAATTCGCGACCGGTATTTCCATAATCCGGCTTCGTGCCCGTTTCGTCGTCACGTTTTTACGAGCGCGGCGGTCTACGTAAAATTCAAACCCCGCCCGCCGGTGGGGATCTTGTTCGTTTTGCGAAACAACGGGGTTGGAAGGTGCGAAGAGCTGTCTAGCGCGATAACTCGGGACGAGGAGGGCTCGTACCGGTAGCAAAGGTCGCGCGGACATTATCCCGAGGATTCGCTCCCGCTTGGTAACCGGAACAGAGAGAGGAATAAGGACGACCGGAAAAAAATGGAGAGTCGGTCCACGGGACGAGTGGGAAAACGACGAGGAAGAGGCGAAATCGCGGAAAGAGGAACCAGGGAACCCAAAGAACTGAGAAGGAATGAAAATTAATGAGACGGAAAGAAGCACGGTGTACAGGATGTTCCTTAACCGGACGGATGCTGGTCACTGATGACCCTCGCTCCAAATGTACAAGGTTTCTTCCAAGCGGAGATAAATCTTGATGTTTGTACACTTCGAAGCGACAACGTTACCCGATCCAGAACCTTCGTGTTCGCAAACTCGAAAGAAAGATACGGTGGCTGCTTTAGAACCTTCGTGTTCGTAAACTTCGAACAACGTTGCACCGACGATACCGTGAAATACTTTTATCCACCGCGCTAGAGTCCGAACGAACCATCGAGAGCCTTAAATGCGAAAAAAAACTGCGAAATTGTATCGTTCCCGCGTCGATTTCCACCGAGCGGTTTTTCGGAGCACCCGGTACGTACGAGCCAACAACGCGAAGTTTTTTCCGAAACTCTGTGCAAGTCCCGATAAAAATATCCCCGGTAACGCTCCCCACGGAAAGTATTATTTTTATCGACCGACTCGTCGAAGGTACGAAAACCCATTCGGTTCGATATCTTGGAATTTATTGGGCACGTTTAGAAAAGGCTCGATACACGAGAATTACGTATTCTCGAGCCGGTGGTGGTCGTATCTCGTAAAATTGGTGCGTCTCCGGGTCACGTGTACACGACGAATTCGCCAAGCTTTGCAACCTTCCACGAATGGGTAAAAATTCATACCGGTGTAAAGCTCTCGTGCGCGGGCGCGCGCGCGGTAAGCAAGGTATCGCGATATCAATATTTCACTCCGATGTCGCGTAACTCCCGATGGAGCTTACAATAACGACAGCTCGTTCTATACGTATGTATAAATATATCGGTTAACGGTTCCGAGCGTAGAACGACACTGTCCGACGAAGAAAGACACCGCGACACCGGGAGTTAGCAAACCAACCCCGCTGGACATCCGACAGTTCGAAACGGTTCTCGATCTCTTCGAGCGGTTCCGTCGTAACTTGTCGTTGGTTGAAGAGTTGCTGGTGAATTTTCGTTTGAAATTCGTATCGACGCCGCGCGATGAAAAACAGCCGAGCTATCGCCGCGACGAAATCAGCGAAATGGCCGCCCGTAGAAGAAGAAGAAGAAGAGGAGGAGGAACGAAGGGCTCGCGGCTCAAAGAGTTTCCGGAACGTCGCTCGGTCCAGCGTGGCTGCGACCTCTTCAGGGACGACTGAATAATAGAGAGGGTCGTCGCAGCTCGAGGTCGACCAACCTGTATCCTCGAACCCTCCTTTGGCTCACCGTTGGTTCGGGATAGTTGTGAATAACGATGCCCGAGGGAGAATCCCCAACCCCTTGTTGGGTATCGTGCTACGTAACCGGACCAGCCACCGACCCTCTCGTGATCCGACACTTCCTTCGCGGCCCAGACTCTTCCACCCCTTCGCCAAACCGATGTACAATTCCAACCGTGCTTTCTACGAACTACACGCCGCTTTTCCGTATTCGAACGTCCCGGAAAACGTTCTCGCCGCGATACCATCGCGAAACGGAGTACTTATCGGGGCAGGGACGGTATACAAGGGGTGGGGAACTTCTTATTCTACCCTTCCGTTTCCCCCATCGCGAGAACTCGGGTTCGACGAAGCTGCGAGAAGTAGCTCAAGGAGCCAGGAAACCGACCAAGAGGAACTTTTATCCGCGAAGACGCCCGAACGGAATCAACGGACCTCGACTCGCCCATGATATTTTTCAACGGTTTCCTCCCCGCGTTCGAGCATGATTAAACGCGCGAGAACGATCGACGCGAGCTTCTTCCGCGGGGAAAATTATATACGCCGCGTTTCGCCAAGCTTTTACCACAACCGGCGAAATATCTCGCACGGTGTCGACGTTTGAGAAACGATCCAGGGAAATCGTTCCCCGCTTTCAAGGAACGATAGTTTCGATAGGGTATTCGAATCGGTGATTTTTATCAATAAGCCAAGATTATCGTTCTGAGAACGATGCTTTCGAATCTAGAATCCGGGGTTCAAGTTTCCATCTTGAATCCGGGGTTACAGTTTCGATCTTGTATCCGGGAATCGACTCGACTATTTCTGTGTACGTTGCGCAGGGGAGTGGTACAGTTTCGTTCAGAAGTCAGGGTTAGGTCTTTTTCGCACCGTTCGATTCGAGTTCCCCGTACAGACTTCTTACCACCGTGACCAGAGTCAAAGTCCGTAATCTGGAGATCTCGAGGAACGAAATCTCGAGGAACGAGCGCGAGTTCGAGGTAGACGGGGATTTTGATGTCGTAGAGAAGTCAAAGTGAATCGCTAACGGGAAAAGAATGAACTCCGGTCTTGAAACCGGGGTAAGAATTTCTATCGCGAGAGCGGAATCTACTCGAGGCTCGTGAGGCGCGTGTGTACATCGAGAGCGTAACAATTTCCCTTGGAAGTCGTGTCTCTTTGGTGCTGTCCCACTCGAGACCCCCGTACAGACCTCTTACCGCCAACTAGCGTCCTACCTAAAAGTCGGTAGCAGTCTGAAGCAGCCCTTATCGACGCTGGTGCGCGACAGACTGTGTACACGGATAATAGGAAGAGGTGCGTAGCCAGGAGCAAGCCAGCAGTCGGTTGTCTGTCGCTACACGCCCGGCTGAGAAAGACAAAAGGAACCGGTTGCACGGAAATGGTGTCGAACTGTGCGAGTGGATGAGCGAGAAGAGCAAGAGGGTGGAAAACTTAACAATACCCGCAGGCCGAGGTGGAACGCGCCGAGCAGGACCAGAGAGATTGGAAGGGAAAACGACGAGGGAAGGAAAGGACCAAGTGCCACTAAAAGTGTCATCCCTCATTCCCGGTACTATTTAACGGCGTGTAGTACCAGATACAAGTCGGATGTATACCGGTTTCCACGAAGGCAGGATGAAAAGGTTCCTATATATAGTATGTATATGTATTATATATATATACAGACGTATATATAAATGCATGTATACATAAACGAAAGAGGCACCGACTGGCCATTTTCTTCCGCAACACCTCCAAGTTTCACGGGCACTCGGCCAACGTGCCATTCCTCGGCGAGTTCCGAATCCTCTCTCGACACCTACAGAATTATCGCGGCTCGCCTCCCGTTTTACAATTCCCCAAGGATTCGTGGAAATGCAGAAAGGGTACTTATTTTCCTAGGGAAATAGCGAGCGAACGGAGCCACGGAGTGGCTCGGTGGAAATCCACTGGAGACATTCGAAAGTGCTTTATGGTTATTCCTCGCATACATATTCCCTCTCGTTCGGCCCCGTTGCGGACGAATTTTTGAAACGGACGCCCTTAATGGATCTCCGGCCGGTGAATATATCGTTCGCGAACACCCACTCTCGCTCCCGGTGATAACGATCGGGAAAAAAAACGGAGATCAGGTGAGAAACTGAATTCCCAACGGGGCCCTTCCATCGATTGGGAAAACACGTTCCTGGAAACCGAGTGTCCAAAAATTACGGTTTCTCGTCGCGACGTCGAGGTTAGGTTCGGAGGGCGGCGCCACTGTTGCGGTTGCATCGGAGCGGGGACCAGAACAGTGGAGGACGGAAGATTGGAGGCTCGAAGATTGGGGCTTGAAAATTGGGGACTTGAAGATTGGAGCCTGAAAATTGGAGGCTTGAAGATTGGGGCCTGAAAATTGGGGACCTGGAAACTGACAGCTAGAAGATTCGAGCCTAGAAGAGTGGGACCGGCAGAGTGGGAACTAGACGAGTAGAGGCTAGAAGAGTGGGGGTTAAAAGAGTGGGACCGGCAGAGTGGGAGTTAGACGAGTAGAGGCTAGAAGAGTGGGGGCTAAAAGAGTGGAAGCTAAACGAGAGTGGACTTAAAAGAATAGTATACACTTACGTTTGATCGTTAGAACGTCCACCTTGCCCTTTTCCAGTCCCACTGCGTGCATCGCGTACCCCTGAACTGTCCCAAGTGCCGTAAAGCGATTCGTGCACAGTACATGTTCCTCGCCCAACTTGAATACGTCCGTGTTTGGTATCGTTTCGATCGCAAACACCTCGCGGACTCGTTCACGACACTTTTACAACGATAGATCAAAGAATGCCCAAGTTTTGCTTGTCCGGTTTGGACAACTCGAGAAGAAAGTTTGTCTCTGCGTCGTCGAGGTGGAGCTTGCGTCAGAGCGAAACACGTTGCAACGAAAATTGTACGCGACGTTCCCCGCCACGGAGAGACCGCAAACGGCGGAAAGGGAAACATCCAAAGATCACAATTACCGGCTAGCGGACCCGAGCGAGCGAGCAAGAAGAAGCGTGCAAAGTCGTTGCGGTAATTAAGTAAGAAACTGAGCCCCGTAGCTTGGAAACAGAACCACGCGGTTCCCGTTCACCTTCAATTACCGCTTTCGCGGCAAAAAATCACCGCGAGCTACGGCTTTTCAAGCGTCCTGGCCACAATGCGCCCCCAAAAGGCCGAATTACCTTCCTCGGGGAACAATCACGCGCCGACATTAACGATTCGTTCCGGGCCCGCGATTCCGAACGCAATCGAGAAACAAAGCCCAGTATCGCGTGGCCAACCCTCCCATCGCTCTCGATATATATTTGCGGTTCGCTCGGAGAATTTTCCGCGTAATAACTTTTACATCTACGGGAGAAATAGGCAGAAAAGACGAACAACGGAACGGTATCGGCGACCGGTTTACCCTTCGACTGTTCTCGTGAACCAAGAGCAACACGATTAGCCATCAGTCGTGAAAATTCGTGGCTCTCTGAGCGGTCTTCTTCGTTCGATCGAACGTTTCGTACCGATACGTGAACTTTGCGTATTGGAACGCACAATTTGCGATTTAGAAAATCCCAGGGACCATCCACGTGCTTCGATTCCATTGGTTCGATTGCGTTGTCGATGGACAAAGAAATTCCATTTTTGCAAAGATCGCGTTTTCACGAGCTTCGAACCGCGATCGTTGTTCCTCCGCGGACTTAACGTCGGAACGAAACGAAGTATTTTCGTTCACAGCACACGGATTCTCGTTCCCATTCCGATCGCGTTAATACGCCAAACTGGAATTATAATTCCGTTCCAAGTTTTATCACGGTTCTCCGCGTTCGTTAAACTTTCTCCAGCCGGGATCAACGGGGCAGAGGCAAGTTTCGCGCGGCGACGCGTTGCAAATTCAGCCAAAGAAAGGCGCAACCGTAATCGAGAAAACTCGACGAGCACCACCGACCCCGTCCCTCTCCCACCGAACTTCTCACCGTACCGGTACGTTCGTTCGCACCTGTTCCTTATTTACCGCCCCGAATACGCCTTCTAAATTTAACACCGGTCGAGTAATACGCTTCTGGAAATTAACACCGACGGTGGATGCCGGAATTGGCCGTGGAACGCGAGGAAAATTCCGCGGAAAGTTACTCGAAAACCGATCCCGTTGAACGAGCGATCGCGAGCTGCGGGGTAACGGAGTCGAGAAAGAAGAGAAATTATCGTCGCGTCGCGAGGAGAAACATTTTTCCGCACCGTGTCGCGAGAAGTAACGTTGCTGCGCTCGGTTGTAAACCGAAGGTAACAGGAACACTGTCGCCCGAAACTTTGGAACGCTCCTCGATTCCGTGAAAGATAAACACGGAGGGACGAAATTATTATCGCTCGTGGAACGAAACATTCTCGCGCGCGGTGTTGCGTAAACCGTGGCCCGAAACTTTCCTCGAAAAATAAAACACCGTTGGAAAATATTCTCTCTCGCGATTTCCACCATTTGCGTCTCGAGACGATCACGGCTGTGAAATTTAAATCGAAAGATTAATCGTTCGATTCTTTCGCGGATCGTTTCGATTTCTCGCGTGTTCGAATCGGAGCAGAGTTTCTAATCGAAGGAATAGCTCGGCGGTTAGGTACTCGCGACAAAGGGAATCGTTCCAATATTCGAAAAACGACCGTTTTCGAAAAGCAAAACGACCCGCGAATCGATGCGAGAGCCATTTTCGAACGAGATCGTCGCTCAGGACTCTTCCGTGGCGGTCCTTAGGTGACTCCTCGAGAGCCAAACGAGAACAATGCCCGAGGTCCGTGGAGGGCAAGAGTCACCCTTTAGAAAGTACTTACTTCGCGATAGGAAGAGAAAAAGTAGACAGTGTAATCGCGATTTCCATCAGGAGACGTTTAAGGTAACCCGGGCGAGGGAGCAAAGACGTCTGCGCTTCGAGCGGCGACAACAGAACCGAGACACCCCCTTACGCGTTCGAACGAGGGACGAACGGTGAAGGGCTCCGCGTGCAGAACCAACGGAGACGAGCAACGGAAGGGTGGAGCTACGAGGAGCAGCGGGAAGGGGCCGGTACCTACGCTCGACTTATTCAAATGAGCCGATAGATTGAGCCACGAAGGTGCCATTTGTTTCTTTCTCGAAGTCGTTTCGCCTCGTATTCCTTCGACGCGAGTTCTCCGAGACTGAACTGAAAATAATGTTACGGTGGTTGGCGTACGATCCAAGAATCCCGGAACCCGTTGTACCCCGGATTCTCGCGGAAAGAGAGAGGAGAAAAAAAAAAGGAAGAAGAAAAATAGAAAGAAACCGTACATTTCGTTTCGAGGGAGCTCGGATGCTCCGGCACGATCCGATCTCACGGAATCGCGAGACGACGAAGGTTAGAAATTTTGTTGGGTCTGAATCGCTCGTAGATCGGAGCGTTACTCGTAGGTTAGAAATCGGTATCGTTTGGATAGACGAGCAACGACTACGTCGACGAGAACAGATCGAGATCTACCGGTCTGAAATAAATTCGAGCGTAAGAAGGAAAAGAAGAAAAAAAAAGAATAGAAAAAAAAAGAGGAAACAAGGATAAGAGAAACTAAAAGATTGCAACGGACCGAAGGGGCATTCCGTCCGATTTTCCGCGTCATTTCTCCGCATCCGCCGCGATAGGAAATTTTCTCGAGTTCAGCCCGTGATACGACGAGGGGTAGAAATCAGTCGACCAGACTCGAATCGGCGGCTCGTCCGCAGTAACGCGGCGGAATCCTACGTACACTATCCTTTCTTTTCTCTCTTGCTCTCGGTCCTCCGGACCCTTCGTTCGTGAAATATATATATATATATATATATTTCTCTCTGTTTCGGTTTGTCCCTGTTCCGTTTCTCCTCGTTTGCTCGACGTCGAACCTTCTCTCGCGGCGAATGTAAAAATCGATGCCAGAGAACAGAGAGACTTTCCTTTCCGTGTTTCGTTCCCCCACGGATCGACTTGTTCGTTCTCTTTCCACGAACGCGCGCTACGTCGAAACGAAGCGTGTTCCCGATCGTGGAAAAATCTTATCCCAGTCAAAGCTCGATCCTCCCATCGGCACCGATCGCGTGGAAAATTTTTAATCAGCCGATCAACCAACGACCAGCCCCGTGAATCGTTTGGAATTAAATCGTTCCCGATGACGGTGAACACGGCCGATCCCACCGAACATCCACGGCTCGTTATCTCCGTTTTTTCTAGCTCGTCCATTCAAGGGGACGGATGAATTACGCCGACGGGGTGGAAAAGAGAAAACCCGGCGAACATCCCCCGGCACGAAATTCTCGCCTTTTCCATTAGCCTTCGCAACCTACATTCTATTGTTTAGTTCCATATACCGACAAGATATCGAGTCCACGACCGCGTTCACCTCTTCAACTTCGTCCTTCGTTAGGATTCGTTTCGGCCCGGGTTCCATTCTCGACGTTTCTGGGGCCATGTGAACGATTCGGTTCTCGGGTCGCTCCCGACCTCTGCAACGCTCGTTTGTTGCAACGGAGACGAGAGTACTAGGGCCTGGTGACGTGCTCGGGTCTTTCTCGACCCGTTGCGTGGTTTCCTCGCGACAGAGTTCTCACAAATGCGACCTGTATCTCTGGACAAAGATCCGTGCTCGAGACGGACCGATTTGTTAGAAGGTTTACGGAAAATGGACACTCGATTGTGGTTACAGAGGGACTGCAAGTTCGACGCAAGTTACATCGATCGTTCAGAGACGTTAATCCTGGTTTCTGTAATCTTGGAACACGAACCTTTTTACGTATCGAGTAAACTATCTTCGTTTCGGTCCATCGGTGGTCTAACGCGGAAGAAATCAATATTCCTCCCCGTTGAGACGATCGTTGTCGGGGATCGACGAAGCTTCGGTGCAAGGAGACGCGGTGTTTCGAAGGAAGACTCACGAAAACCTTCGCAAAGTCAGAAATCCGGGTGTATGCGTAACGAATAAAGACCTAGTCGAATAATCGACAAAAAAAAAGAAAAGAAATTGGAGTTCCACGTGTATTTAAAATACATCGATTTAAGATAGTCCGGTTAGCTCATCGAGAAGATTCGAGGAACGGAATTCTAGATGAGACGGTGTTTATAAATCGAAGCAACGATTCCCATAGCGGCGAGGGTGCTCCGTTAAGGAAACTTCGGACTCCTGTGATTTCCGGTCCCCCGTATGAAACCACATCCCGTGTTTCGAAGGAAGACTCACGAAAACCTTCACAAAGTCAGAAATTTGGGTATATGCGTAACGAATAGAGACCGAGTCGAATAATAGACGAAAAAAAGAAAAAGAAATTGGAGTTCCACGTGTATCTGAAACACATCGATCCAAGATAGTCCGGTTAGCTCATCGAGAAGATTCGAGGAACGGAATTGTAGATGAGACGGTGTTATAAATCGAAGCAACGATTCCCATAGCGGTGAGGGTGCTCCGTTAAGGTAACTTCGAACTTGTGCGAAACCACATCCCGTGTTTCGAAGAAAGACTCACGAAAACCTTCGCAAAGTTAGAAATCCAAGTGTATACGTAACGAATAGAGACCGAGGCAAATAATCCAGAAAAAAAGAAAAAGAAATTGGAGTTTCACGTGTATCTGAAATACATCGATCCAAGATAGTCAACTTAACTCTCCGAGAAGATTCGAGGAACGGAATTCTAGATGAGACAGTGTTTATAAATCGAAGCAACGATTCCCATAGCGGCGAGGGTGTTCCGTTAAGGAAACTTCGGACTCCTGTGATTTCCGGTCCCCCGTGCGAAACCACATCCCGAATAAAATAATAGGATATCCTCGCGCGTCCGTGCTGGTGAAATATAGACGAAATTTCCAGCCGGCGTCCTCTTCCATCGAACGAGGGGAGGATCCGTACCGGAGACGGCTCGTTACCGCGAAGAAGCCGTGGTTCGGTGCCGGAAGCGGTCAGACGCTGTGTAAACGCACACGTGTTTGCAGACGCGCATCTGGAGCTCGGCAGCGCGTCTATCCGGTGCCCAGGTAACTCTACACCGAGTTCAAAGAAGAGTAAAAAACGAGACCGAGTCTTCCCGCTGACCACGAGGCAAGAATCTCCTGTTCGCGGCGAACCTCGAACACGCGGATCGATGCTCGCGGACCGAGTGCACCCGGCGCCCTATTCGCTTCCCTTTCGAAAGATTTCGCTAACAGCGCGAGAACGAATCACCGAGAAAAACAACCAGCCACGTTTCAATTATGCTCCCGGGGAACCGTAACGTTCACGGCTTCCACCGTGAAAGAAGCGCGCCCACCTGACTTCAAAGCGAAGCAACCGGTATAGTACACCCGTTTACGAAACTAGCGCCGGCGAAACGGTGTAAAGTTTGCTTTGTAATTTATGCGAAACTTTTCGCTCCTCGAACAGAGACGATCGGTATTTAAACAGCGGAACTGTGTTTTCTAATGGAACAACGATCTGTTGTACTGGAACGTTTAAATGCTCGAATCTAACCTGGAGCGACACCCCTGGCTTGGAAGAAACGGAACTCTTGGGAGAATAGAGGGTAAAGTAACATTTTGCTATGTGACTTTTTTTGAAATTGTTTTTTTTATTCGAATTTCGAAGCTTCTCGATAATCGTTGATGTTTGAACAGACGAAATTTGAGAGTTCTCTTTTTTTTTGGTCCAACTATGATAATGATAATTGTAACGGAATACTCGAGTGTCGGAAGATTTCGATGCAGCTCGACGTCCGTGAAATATTCGAGCATCGAATCGCTCGAATTGTCCCAGCCCTTAACCACCGAATCAGTTTCGCCATTCTTTCGCGAACGTCGCGGTCTCCGTTTGTTCCGATCGTTTAGTCGTATTTAATGAGAAATCCCGGCTATTCTACGATCGGGGTCGAGCGTTCCATCCCTTACACGAAAACCTGGCAAAGAACTTGCTACCACGGCCGCCCGATAAAGTTTCTACCTTATAACCTGGCTCAGAGGCGGGCGAACTTTCCCTCTGAAACGTCGACCAAGGGGAGCACCGTGTATCCGTAAAGGAATTACGTTTCAGAGAAATGAAAAACCAACTTTCAATCGCGTCGACTTCCGACCGAGCCAACGCTTCATTGCATTAAACGCATATTTGCGGAAACGTGACGAGGAAGAAACTTTGATAAGCAGTTGGGAACCGAGGAAAAATGAATTTCCCCGATCTCCGAGGTGAAACGAGAATACCATCGATGAACGAACGATATCGTACGAAAATATCTACTCTTCGTACCGATCGTGGAAGAACAATTTTTACACGAGTATCGGCGCACACTGAACGACCAATAACAGATTTCCAGAGCCATTGTTTCGGAAACAAGACTCTTGGATTCCTTGGGATGCGCTAAGGGTATCTATTTCATACGCGAACGATCGAGAAATATCCTCACGAACGTTATTTGGTACCAAAGGGGTGGAAAATTATCCACACCGTACAATATCCTTCGATTAAAAAACGTATACGTTTTCAATATCTCCCGTTATTCGCGAGACACGTAGACACCAGCAAGTACGTTTCTTCGCGAAAAATCTCCATTTTCCAAACCAAAAGAAAAAAAAAGAAAAAGAAAAAATGCACCGGACTAAAAATGATCCGCGTTCCGATTAATCCAAGTGCCGGCTGTATCGTCGCTCGCGCTCGATTCCTCGAGACACCCCCCGCAGCGTCTTTCGCGTCCCCCGTTCTTGCACAGCTACTTCCTCAAGATCGAGTAAGAAGTCGCTTTCCTGGCCGTAAAAGTGAATGCATAAAAGTGCGCGTCATGAATGCATAAAATAGCGAATAAACCCCATCGCGGAATATTTCTGCTTACTTCTTTCCACGTCCCCGTTCGTATCGAGATATACGTTTGCGTCGGTTTGACTCTCACCCCACCCTCGTCCCCACGAAGCCACCCCTTCCAGGCATCGTAGACGTCGACGACGTTGCCGGTGCCACGCGATACCCACGGTCGAAGATCTATCGAGTTTCACACGCCTATCGACGTACCCGAACCGATCCTCACGGTACCCTCTGAGAACATCGGAGCCAACGACGACTACCCGAGAACCCTACGCGCGCCAAACCCCTTTGACAATTTACCCCGACATCCGATTCGCGAAACTTATTGGCACTCTCGTTTCCTCGAGCTCCGTGGAATTTTCATCGAGCGAGGCAACACCGCGAGACGACGCAAGGGGGAACGAATCGTGCCACGTTCCGCACTTAGCTAACCCCGGATAAGTGCAATTTTCTGCTATTTCTTTGACCGAACGTTAACGATCCCCCGCCACCTAGGTCGCCGCGAGATCGTCGTAGAAACGAGACGATGCATTTTCGTTTCGTTGGTCCTTAAGGGAACAACGCTTTGTACTCCTACGAGCTGGAATACTCATCCAACGGGGGACAACGGGGATGGAAGTTTCCAAGAGTTTGCGGATCTGTTATCGTCGAACGGAGCCACGAGGACGTTGACTTACCGATCGCGGTATCGATCATTTCGTCACGGTCCTCTCGAAGAGCGTAACGCGCGCTGGTCGAGAGACATTTGGAAGAACGAGGTGATCGAAGGACCGACTACAGGTTACACGGTACCCGCGAAAGGGTCAACTACGGGTTGTGTAACGTTTTCTTTATTATCGTCGCGCGTCGATTGTTTTCTCGCGAGATATTCGTCGAACGATCGCTCGAAACGGTGTAACTCCCGTCGAGATTCGAGCGTGGTTTCCCACCCCGGTCCGTAGAAGGAGAGTTCACGGGTTCGAACGCGACGTCGGCGTCGCGGCGCTGTGAAACGGCAAACGAGACGCGCGCTTCGAGGGGCTGGCGCTGCACTTAGCTCGAAAAGAGCCCCATTCCGCGCCCCCTTTTTCCTCCGTCATCCCCCAGCCGGTACGAGCGTACTCGTACTCGTCCTCCCACACCCCACACCCCACACCCCACACCCACCTACGCAGAAATGCAATATGTGCATACGGCAGACGTGCCGGGAATAACGCGAGAGTTCGCACATGCCCGCGTCTACAGAAATATCGCCCCCTACCGACACCACCACCAACCAACCCCCTTTACCCCGGTTCTCCGACCCCCTATCGCGAATACGTGGTATTTTATATAAAGTTTGGCGTGTGGGTTCGTCCCGGCGACTGAGAAAACTGCGTTTAAGAAACCCCGCGCGTCCTCGCGCCGTTTACCGCGTTCCTACGCTTTAATCTTTGACGCGCGCGTCGTCTCCTCGGTTTCCTACGAAACGGAGTTCTACGTTACAGGATATCGCGAAATACGGGCTATCGAATATTCCGGTAGGTTTATTCATCGACGAAAGAAACGTTTACCAGAGGAACACCGCGCTTCTTTTTATTTTTATTCGAATACCAGACATTTTTGAAGAGGTACCACAGGTGACCTAGGATTTTTTCTCTATTATGGACAGGGATCTTGAAAAATATTGAACACGTTTTATGTTTATATCTGTAGAGTGTTTCTAGAGAGGATCTGTCTCTTTTTATTCGCACTTTCAAAATTGCCTAGGATTTACTTTTCTTTATCGTGGGTGGGGATCTTGAAAAATATTGGACACTTTTCGTTCGTCTATGAAATATCTACTTGGGTTTTCCTTCTTCCTTTTCGGTACTTCTTCAATATTGACCAAACTATAGTTTCGATCTATCATCCCTTTCGTAGCCAAAGAATGCTTCGAAAACCCGCTTGAAGCATTACCACACCGTGGTAAAATTTCTTCGAAGACACCCTTGTACCATTCTCGATCGTTGCACATTCACCGATGCCACCCGCGAAGAAACGTGCGCCACGGTACACGACGGAATTAAGATTCACTTATCGGTGTTCCCGGTTTGAATTTTTGTCCCCGGGCGCTCGCACCGGCCGATGTTTCCTTTCTTCGAGGAGGAGAATATTAGCAACGACGGAATAAACTAAACGATAAGACCTCGCCGTCGCTAACGACCTGGCACAAGCGCGTCGCTGCCAACTCCGTAAGAGACGCCCTCAACGACGTCAGAGAGCCGGGGGGTTGTAAAATATGAACGGACGGGAGAAGAGGGAACGAGCAGGGAGAGAGCGAGAGAGCTCCGCTTCGCTTCCGTATTTTATACCGTGGTTTTCGTATACATATATAAAGTTCGCTTTATCTACAACGGCCGCGCGCTTCCGCGTAGCGAAGCGACGAAGGAAAGGGGGATCGAGATGTAAACGCGGAGGAGGCTCGTCGACCAGCAGAGAAGAGGAGAGGAGAGGAGAGGAGAGGAGAGAGGAACGACGAGGGTAAGGTCGCTCGAGTGGCGTTTTAACTGTTCGCTCCGCCAAGTGAATTTAAAGATCTTCCTCGGTGAATATCGCTCGGAATCGCTGAATGAGTCGTTAAATTAAGTCCGAACTGCCGGGAGATGGCCCGAGCGATTTGTATCGCGCGATCTCGCGAATACACAACACCGACGAGACGTCGAGGACGTTTTAACGCGGGTCCAACGTAAACGGCATTATTAACGACGTCAAAGCGGGACACCGACGCGTAAACTCGCGATTAAATACGCCTCGTTTCCGGGGAATCTCCGCCGAATGCCGACCGAAAAATTACCCTTCCCTCGTCGCGTGACCGGAGAGAATTCCTGGAATTCTCGGGACCTCGCGAAACAGGATCCGGGAGTGGGAATACAAAAATTACGCGAGCCTTCTGTCTAGACTGTTCTACCGATCGAAGAAATGTTTCCAAATTGGAAACTAACGCTCCATTTTTCCCGAAAAATTCCCCTTTCTCTCGAAGGAAGATGAGAAAGAATTTCTGGAATTCACGAAACGGAATTCGGGGGTGGGAATGAAAAAATTACGCGAGTCTTCTGTCTAGATTGTTCTACCGATCGAATAAATAGTTCCAAATTGGAAACTAACGCTCCATTTTTCCCGAAAAATTCCCCTTTCTCTCGAAGGAAGACGAGAGAGAATTCTTGGAATTCGCGAAACAGGATTCAGGAGTAGGAATAAAAAAATTACGCGAGTCCTACTCTGTAGATTGTTCTACCGATCGAATAAATATTTCCAAATTGGAAACTAACGCTCCATTTTTCCCGAAAAATTCCCCTTTCTCTCGAAGGAAGACGAGAGAGAATTCTTGGAATTCGCGAAACAGGATTCAGGAGTGGGAATAAAAAAATTACGCGAGTCCTACTCTGTAGATTGTTCTACTAATCGAATAAATATTAAAAAATTGGAAACTAACGCTCCACTTTTCCCGAATACCACGCGTTTCTCGAGTGTCGCAGTTCGTTGGATGAAATGACGAAACTTCGAGGTGCGAACGAAGGTTTTCGGTCCTAAAGATCAAGAGAGTCAATTTTGTAACTGAAACCACGATACGAGAGTAGAGATACCGATATAAATTTCACGACTTGTCCTCGAACGACACCTCTGTCGCGAACTTTCAGTTCTTGAAGAATTTTCCAGCCTGTGACGTTCCCCGCCTAGAAGTTCCGAGATTCTAACGATTCTGTTGATCCGAGCATCAGGAATTGCAAGTACTTTGCATTTCTCGGGAAAAACAAAGCCTCTGATCGAATTACGTTATTTTCGTCTTATCTCGAACCGTAGAGTCTCCTCGATCTCTGTTTAATCGACACCTCGAACAAGCTTGGACGCATTGAACGGCTCGAAACACGTTCGACTGGTCGACGTACGATATCGAATCGTCGATCGTTTCTCGAAAAGTGGGCGCGGAGAGACGTTAAATTCTCGAGACGAATCGCGTCGAGTCGCGGATTCGTCGACGAATGAATTTCGCGTACGTCACGGTAAGAATCGTAGACGAGGTTGAAAAGCGTTTATGGTATTCGTGTCAAGATGCATCTTCCTGTGAAACGATCGAGGGCATCATCCTTGCGAGGGTTGCGGGTAGGAGGGTGTAGTACGCGGAACCCGAAGCTTTTCACGTCGCCTTCTACCCGGATCAACCGATCGTTTTCTCCCCTTTTTCGCGTATACTCGATACAATGCAGTTCAACTTTAATATATCAGCCGTATTACCGGCCGCTGGGAGCCGTGACAAAGAAAAAACCCCCACCCTCGCCACGTCGGTAGGAGGACTCGGCGAGGCAGCCGTACGCGCTGAAACGGGGCTTGGTATGCAACGATGAACTGGAATCGACAAAGACTTCGGGACGACCCCGTTCTTCGCGATAAATAAATAAGAAAAGGGGTAATATCGACGAGCCTTCCGTCTCGGGGATTTCTCTCGGTTCGATGAATGGGAAAGAAGAGGCGAGACGGGACGTAATAATGCCGATGGGGTGCCGTAGAACGGGGGAGTCGGCCGCAAAACTCCGAAACGTTCGAAAGGGAGTTCGCTGGTGAGAGGGAGGAAGAGTTACCGAACAGATGGATTCGGAATTTCCGCGGTAACACGATCGAAACGTCGTGCAACGTTTCGAGGAGAACCGGAGCGAAACGAAGGAAAACGCTCCGTAGTAATCGGTTCCCCGCAAAACGTACACGGACGATGAATATTAAAATTTTGCGTACACAACGCGCCGACTGCCGCGGGCTCCCACGGTGGAACGATAACACAGTCACGGTTGCGGCGAATCGACCACGCGCGCAATATAAATAATTCAAACCTTTTTTTTCCTCCCTTCTGTTAAGCGTTTCTCTGTTTTCCAGCGAGAAAGAGAGAAGAGAACGGAACGCTCTCCCCGTTAATTCGTCAATCGTCCGAGTCGTTCGATTTTGCGACAACGTCTCCCCGATTCGTTGCAACCGAAACGCGACCGAGTCCCTTTTTCGAGTTTCCAGCGACTTTCGCGCACAGAGGGTTCGACGAGGGCCGGTACCGCTCGTTCCACGAGAGAAAACCACTCGAAAACGTGGAACGAAATTTGTTCATCCGACTCGCAGTTTTCGAGAAAAACGACCTTCAAGATTCAACAGGTACCCGCGCGATCGAGTGCGACTCGTCCACCGTGTCCGTTCATTACCCGCCGTTTCTACTTGCATCGGTGTTCGTAAACGTCAACGATGCCACGGTATTATCCGTTTCGACCGGTTCTGTCCGCCGGGAAGATGGCACGATCGACGAAAAATGGACAACACGATACCAGAATCGACGTTTAAGAACGCCAACGCGTACACGATTCGACGAATAATAGACGAGTTAGCCGAGTTGTATGTCCGGTCAATTTTCAAAATTGATTCTCTCGGAAAGGAAACTTCTGTATTTTTAATATCCATTTTCTTGCATAAAATTAACCTATTTTAACCTTTGGTAACTTGTATCGATAGAAATGGTACCGTGATTCTTCTTCGCTGAAGAATCGATATTCAAACATTGGGGGGTTGGTACGTCTTTTAGAAATACCGCAATTTTTCCTTCCGTTGGTAGCTTCTTAACGATACCGATGTATCTGTGGAAAGATTTTTCAGCGAAAGGACCGAACGTTTTCAAGGGATGGTTCTACTTTGGAAACGCAGTCCAAGCAGAGTCCTCGACCCTCGTAGTGTCGTTTGAACCAACGTTTGCCAGTTTTCTCCATTGACCGATCCGCGAGCAGGCTCAGGACGAAACGCGCTCCTTTCTCTCTTTCATCCCCTTTTCCAGCCATAGATTAAACTCGTCCGACGCGACCGGTAGCTCCGCGGAAACTGCTGAACGGAGAAACTCAGGTGGGTAAAATTTGTTGACTCGCGAGCACGGAGCGAGAGAGAGAGAGAGAGAGAGAGAGAGAGGAAATCGCGAAAATAGTTGAGCGCGGTTGCGAAAACGGGTCGAGGATAATTCGAGGAGAAGAGACGTTCCAGCCTCGATGTTGATACACCTGTCCGCGTCTAAGCGAGGGGAGGGACCCCCATTTTCATTTTTCTTTTTTTTTCTTCCTCTTTTCATCCCCAAAAAGCGCGACCTATTCGCACCGAAAGAACGTCCCAACGATACGGGTTGATTTCAATTAAGCTCTCGCCAACCCCGGAGATTTTTGTTCGTCCCTCGCGCCCTCGACGCCATTCATCGCGACGTTGGGGTGGAAACCGTCGAAAGAAGAGAACGATGCAGGTGAAATATGTTTTCTCTCTTTTCGAGAGGAATATACGGGAACGAGAGAGAAAGAGAGAAGAGATAGAGAGACAGAAAGAAAGGAGAGGAAACGAATGAGCGTATTTGCGACGAAAAGTGTGCCATGGAGGAAAAAAGTGGGGCCGAACAAGGGTAGACGCGAAACGATCCTGGAATACGACTAACCGGCTCGCGTTAAACTATCGCGTTTTGAATCTTCGACGGTGTGTGTTCGGTGAAATATGTTTTCTCTCTTTTCGAGGGGAAGACCAACGAATGTACACGCGACCAAAAGTGTGCCGTGAAGAAAAAGGGACCGAACAAGGGGACCGTGAAACGATCTCGGTGTACGACGCGACTCGTTCGCGTTCAACCATCGCGTTTCGAATTTTCGGCGCTTGGTTCGTCGCGAGTTCTCCGCGGAAGGTTAAACTCCGTTATGAGAACGGTTAAAGATCGCAAACGGTGGAAGAAACGTAAGGTACTTCGAGATCGAAACGGCCGAGGAAGCTCGAGGTACGAGGGTTGTCTTTGCTCGATACGCCTTTTACCCGCCGCGGAGACGAGTTTTTCCATCGCGACGCGCGGAGAGGTCACGGGACGTGAAAGCGAGCGAGTTGAATAGTTGAAAATTACGGTGAACTCGTCCGTGAGAAGAAACCCTACCCCCCGAGCCTCCGTGTCACCGCCCTTCCGTCCTACCCTTCCCTTTCTCCGGTTTCTTTTCCACCGATCCTCCAATCCTTGCGCGGACCGACCGCGAAACGCTCCGATAAACCTACGGAAACTCTATTTCTTCCATTAAAATGTCGCGGAGTTTCCCGTGTGAAACTTTTCCACTGACCGGGCTCGGTGCTTCACCGTGGAACGATTCGCGGAACTGTTTCATCAGGGGAGAGACCACGCCTGGGTCCACGCGGACCCGTAACGTCACCTCGCACGGATACCTCGAATCAAAATCCTATTACTTCACGGTAACTCTCTCAACGCCTAACAAGAGTCTTATAATCGATACAAAAGTGTCCTCGAGACCATACGCGCCCCTAACTTGACCTTGAGTGCATAATATTTTCGAGAAAAATATATAATTTCTAAGCTTGTATTATACAAATGATACGATTCAGCGACAGAAAAGTCTCTTTACCCTGTAAAAACACTTGGAGTAAAAATTTGTTTCACCACCCTGTACCTTTTTGAATTTTTAAGAAGAGAGTTACGCGATCGAGCGGTTCGCGTGCCGGGGTCGGTACAGACCCAGGTGTGATCAGTGCGAGGTTCAACGAGAAAACGATCCGGTTACAGAACGATCGGATTTCGATCGCGCGTACCGAAAACGGAGCGGCTCGCGCGCGTTAATTACCGCCAGTTTCGACGTTCCGTTGCTCCCCGTAAATGCAGCCTCGAAAATTAAGTGCTCCTCGCGCCCACCCCCGCCCCCGCCCCCCGGCCACGTTAAAGCGCGAGCCGTACAGCGAACCGTGGAGAGAAAAAAGGAGACAGAACGCTTGAATGGGAGAAAGCTGCTCGTTCCTTGCAGCCGTTTACAATTTATAATCGTATTAAAGGGAGCCAGTAGAGGAAACTCACCGGTTCCGCGTAGCTCCGACTAGCCGACCAAGCCCTCTGCCAGCGACTGGGATTCTGCGAAACGGAACAAAAATACGTTGAAACGTGCATTCATTTTTAGACACTCTCGTATCTTTCACGTGTACGTTGCGGATAATTTTGCGGATTCGTTTCGAAACGTTCGAGAAATATTTGTCGCACGGTTGTACACAGTTCGTGTTGTAAAGTTCAGATTATAGTATCTAGTTTATTATAATATGCAGGGATCTCGCGTATCTGGTAGTATAGTTATTGTATATGTAAGAATATAAAGTTCGAAGAAACCAGTATACAGTGATACGTCTCGATGTGAACGACGACAGTGTCGTGTGGTCTTTCCGACTCTGGACTTGGAACTCGACTGAAAAGAAAAACCAAAAGGAAAAGCGGCCAAACCGTTGACCCTTCCGCGCCAATACGGAGACAGTTCTTAAAACTGACATCGACACCTTGCACCCTTAAGATCGTTGTTGCATTCGTTTGAACACAGTTGTACACAGTTCGATATCTCGATCGAGGCATCGATCGTTGAAAAACGGGAAATATCCTCTTCTCGAACGATTGCGTCTCCCTTCCGCGAGTATCTCACCGGCCTTATCGTTTCGCAATATTTTTCCACCGCGCGTAATCAAATATTTCATCGCGTCAATTTACGTCCGGTGCAACCTTTTCATCGTCGATTTATCCGTGCTCCAGATACCCGGGTAACGACCACCGCCGCGGTATTAATCGCCGTTTCTTAGCCGCGACTAAATACCAAGCCCCTCCCCACCTTCCTCCAATTTCATTCGTCCGGGAACACAAAAAGATCGTTCCACGGGCCGCAATAATCGCGGCGACGTCCTTTATGTTTCCGCTCGAGCGTCCGACTGATTAAACCCCCCCGTCCCCCCGTTTCCAGCCCTCCGTCGGAAACCCTCTCGGTGGTCCGACTTTTCCCGCGCGACCCCCTCGAGGCGAACGTTTCCAGGCAAAAGTACATCGCTCGGGGAATAATTTTACATCGCGAAACCGTCCGTGAACCGGCCGCGCTCGTCTAATTAAAAACGAAACCGGGCGTGTTCGAGGGAATGAAAAACCAACGACCATGGTACCAATGAAAGAAAACACCGACGGGGGACGACGATATCCCTTTTACTCGAACGTAGAACGAACGATCAATCGGATCGCGAGAAAGTAGAGCTGAATCGTTGAAACGGATCGTCGCGAGTAACAAACCGATCCTAATGGATTCAAAAAATACCACACTTGACGGAAATCTTACCGTGACTCGTTTCGCATGGAATATTTACCAGTGGAGAATTTACGAGCAGAGAAATATCCGCGAGAGAACAATCGTGGACTCGTCTGTGGAAAACACAAGGGTCGTCGAGTACGAGGGAACGTGGAAAAGTATGCCAGTGAACGATGCGCGGAGCGAAGGAGTTTTGGGACACTGCGGAAGGGAGCGTTTGCTTCGAAGGTTCGGGTGGGAAGTCGAGACGGTCCTTTTCGCAAAGTACAAGGGCGTACGAGTTCGTTCGGGTGGTTTTAAGGACGAGAGCGACGCGGAAACGGGTCGTCTCATCCGCGATGTCGACGATCGCGGACTCGGGACAAATTCGAAAAGTAACCCGAGGTAAATGGAGCAGCCATCGCGGATGTCTAATTATAGCGAGACTATAGTTCCGGTGCACGGTTAACGAACATAGTTTTACGCGTTGAAGCTGTATCCCGAGCTCGCATCAATTATCCTTACACGCGTTATTAACGCGGTAAAAAGAGGCTTTGTTTTCCACGGGGTTGGAAGAAGAGAAAATAAAAATAAATGCGCGTCGACAATGCGACAAACGTCACCGGCACGTGGAGACCGTATCCCGACGCGGGTACACGTTCACATTTGTCGATCGCGAGCCGGTTATAATTCCCCTCGACGGTATTACAAAACACCGGTGTTTTACACGGTCTTCGTCGTTGCGGATTTCGTTCCCCGTAGAAACCCAACGGAACGGTTCTCTCCGTACCACCGCGTTCCATTTAATCATCCACTTTTGAACGCTCTCGCGCAATGTTTTCCTTCTTTCTTTTTTTCTTTCTTTTTTTTTTAATTTTCCCCATTTTTCCCTCCCTCTTTCTCTCTCTCTCTCTCTTTCTCTCGCTCGCTCGCTCGCTCTCAATCCGAACACGACGGTACACCTGCACACCTCCCGTGGCCGGAAATAACGTGTAGAATAATCCGGCCGAACGACGCTACTGTTCCCGTGAGCCGCGCCAAGGACTGCATAAAATGATAATACCTTGTGTAGTATTGCGTGCTCTTGGAGATTAATTTCCCTACTTGAAGGGAGAACATTATCCATTCAAAATGGCTCCTCTGGTACTTGTACTCAGCTCCACGGACGAAAATCATATTCGAGGGAACGTTGCGCGCCCCTCGGCACGGTTAGACGCGACGCTAGCCAGCCAGCCAGCCAGCCAGCCAACCAGCCAGCGAGCGAGCGAGCGAGCGCGCGTGTAATTCATTTTGCTCGTTCATTATGGATTTTAATACCAGGCCGCGTCGGGAGCCCATCATAAATTAAGCCCCCGGTCGGGTGACGGCCCACCGAAACGAATGAACTCGCGGAATGCGACGCGAACTGACAGAATCACGGATCGGAATTTTTTTCCAACCCTCTCTCACCCTCGACCTACCCCCCGTCCCCGGGCCGTCGCTACGAGGCCTGGACGAGTCTCTCAATTTTCAGACGAGCGACGATCGATAGACCACTACCCCCTGACCTCTCTTTTCTCCGCGCGCAACCCCTATCGCGCGACTAGGGTTCGCTACTCGGCCTTTTATCTCCGCCGCACGCGTGCGTCATTAAAATGCACAATTTGCTGCACGCACCGCCTACGGAATATCCGATTACGCGCCGCCACAGCCGCTGTTCGAATCTTCGAATCGATCGCCCTGTTGCGGGATATGTGCAAACACCGGCTGAGCTGGATAGTTTTTCTTTTTTTTTCTTTTTTCTTCAATTTACGACAGTACCCCGGGGCTACCGAGAAACGCGCGGAGGGTAGACGCGATAAGGAATATTCGATCCGAGGCAACGGGAACGGTTGGATCCCGAATCGATCGAAATTCATTCCACGGGAATCGTTTCGAGCGTTTACCAACGTGGATATTCTCTCCGTTTTCGATGGACGTTGGAACTTTGGCAATTTATTACACAATACGAGAGCCCGAGCACCGAGAATGTACATTAATTTCGAACTCGTTAGAGTCGAAATTTTTGTCCATAAATCTCCGCCGCGAAAATTGTCTTTGTTCGAAGGGTGTGCGCGCGAGTCCGAAAGCTTCGAAAATCGCTACTCGCCGGTAGAACGTGACGAATGTCCATTGAATACCGTTTAATTTTGCATTTATTAATACGTAGAAAAACTTTCGTCCATAAATCTCGGGTAGGGAAATTGTCTCCTTGTCGCGTAGGAAAAAGTTTGAAAATCACCGGCCAATGAAAATCAGCCGCTAACCGAAAGAAGTTCCACGAGACGAACGACGACCTCTTCCCGCGGGAACGTTCGCCAAACCTGGCGCTCGTTGTTCGAATATTAATTAATTCGTGGAGGTACGAACGAGCGTGAAACGGCACCTTCTTTCGAAGATAAAATGAAATTCACGGCGGGGAACGTTGGAAGCAGATGGTTAGAATTTCGTTACGGTCGGGTGCAGCCGAAAATTCGAAGTCGAGCCCGCGAGGGTTGCGCGAGCGTGTTGCGAAACGCTCGTATATACACGGTGTCCCAAGGCGATCGGGCAAGCCGGAACATGCAAATTCCGTGCGCCAGGAGAAATCGAAAACTCCCGTACCACTTTGCAACCGGAGGCTTCGTTTTCGAGATATATATATATATATATATATATATATATATATATATATATATATATATATATATATATGTATATATATATATGTATATATGAGGTTATAATTTAGATGTTCGACTTCCGGGGCGAGCAGCTCGAGTCCCAAGCGGCGGACCGAGCAACCTGCGCGCGTACAGTTATTCGCGAAAGTATTTCGAAAGCGTTCCAAATTGCTGCCGCGCGAAACGCACACTTCGCGGGAACGTTCGCGAAACGACACCGCGATCGAAAAGGATCGGATGGATGAAAAATCGAGATAACGAACGCATACCTTGGACCAGAGTTCGCAAAACACTGTTACGAGAAGTACAGCGCGAATTACGAACGTGCACAGAGGGAAAACTATCGACGAGAACGCGTAGAAAGTTACACTTTGAATGAAATTTTCTAAATTTCAGAGCGATTGGAATTTTGGAAAATTTCAAAGAAATTCAAAGAAATCAAAGAAACGAAAGAAAATTCCACAAGGCGGAGAGATCGACGCGACGGAAGGAACATCGTATACCTCGTTCGTGGATCGCGCGTATACACGGGGGACTCGTTTTTCTCTCCTATCGCGTTAATATTTAATTGCATCGCGTTTGGCATTAATTACACGCCCGGGTTGACGTCCACTCTCCGTTATACCGTTTAACGTTGTTTCGCGATTTTTACGTCTTTCTCCAATTTCCAGCCATAAATACCTCTCGCCGGCAATTTGCCTCGAAACGTCGACTCGGACGTGTAATTAATGCCGAAGGTGGTGCAACTGAACAGCGACGTGAAACGATAATTCGCGCGGTTCGAGTACTTTTGCGCGCAGCTGTACGCAGCACTCGCAAATGTGCATACCGTCCGTAACGAACGCCGACCGTACCGAGAAAAGAACGGTATTTAAACATTTTAAACAAGCACGCTAATCCTACCGGGGACCGTGGAGACGGAGACTTATCCTCGAATAATTTCGTTTCCCGATGCAAGACGATCGTTCCGAGACGATCGTTCCGAGACTACGAGGCGAGAAGTGCGGGAAAAGTTGTTAGAGAGCGGTCGATCGCAAATCGGTATCGGGAAAAAGTATCGAAAATAAACGTCCAACGTCCGATAAAGAGCCGTAGGGTCGTTCCAACCGCTACGAGAACTTCTCGACGTGTTTCCGTTCACCACCGCGAGGAATTTCCGTGTTTCGGGTCGTCCGATCGTTTTGGGAGAGCCTGTATAACTCGCGCCGACTCACGGTTTGCGACGTTCGCACACTCTCGCGTATATCCCACGAGAGTGCACGCGAGGAAGGGCCATTAAGAGGTGGCAGCAGCTAGTTTTCCTGTCGTTTCTTCGCGATACCACCGTCTGGCAAATGTATTACCCTCCCTTTAATTACACGCGTTATACTTAGACTCGTTAATTAGACTCCGGCCGAGAATTAGAAAACCCGACGGAGCAGTCGCATGCGAGTCATCGCGAACGTTTAAGTGGCCGTGCCGCGCACGCGATATAGTTTTACGAAACGAGACTTCGCGCGTGATTTTTACAAACAACGTGGCGATTTTCGAGTTCGCGACGGATCGTTAACGCGATCCACCGATTCGAATCGCTCCTCGATCATTCGCGGAAGCTTACACTCGTTGGATTTAGAATTTACCGTCCTCCTTCGTTCCCTAGCGTTGCGTTTACGATTTGCGTTTCGACGTTACCCTATGAAAGTAAATAAACGTATCCGTGGCTGGAAAATTAAACCGAATTCCACGTCTAAGGAGCGGAGAAGATGGTATTAGGTGCCGCGTTTCGACCTTACCCGTGTAAAATAAATAAACGTATTCGTGGCTGGAAAATTAAATCGAATTCCATGCCCGAGCAGTGGAGGAAGACAGTATTAACGGAAATGGAGGATGTAACGGGTGCTTCTGAACGTATATTCTACACTGTAATACGATAAGTACACCCGTTTGCTTTTCTCATCGCTCCACCCATGGTACCTTCACCCATGAGCTTCAGAGAGGAGCTACAAAGTGTGAAACAGTCGCTATCGCAGAAAAACGAACTGATTTCTATCTGTAACGAGTAGGAGAAGATAACATTGATAGAGTGGGAGAAGTAACGGGTGTTCTTACACTGTTTCTCGATCCACAATCGCTTTACAAATTGTAAAAATGTTATTTATCGAGTACGCGTGTAATCTGAAGCTCGACTACCCAACGAACGATTACAGTTCTTAAAAATATTGACAGTCGATGCAATTTTCGCGATCATTACTCCGATGTGTCCATTTCAAGACGAAAGAACGACTCCCTTCCACGATAATTGTTCGCGTAAGGTCCCAAAGGGTCTTAAACCTGACACCACTGTGAATGCGTAGGAATTTTCACGCGTGGAGACACGCGACCTCGTTGACTTCCGTGTTCCAGCAACTGATTCCGCTTTCCAGGAACACCGTGGACCGATTACAGGGTTCGCGTTCTGACTTTCACGTAATCTCGGTGCACGAAGACGGTGGAAAACTTGGAGAGTCGAGGAAAAAAGGAAAAGGAACGAGTAAAGGTTCGTTTCTGTTCGCATGGTGGCCGGTTCGACGCTTGGATCGCTCGGATACGCTTATCGTCGAGGCGTCTTTCGATTCGACGCCCCCGCGTTCCAACGCGATCGACGAACTCGACCAGTTGCTCGCTATATCGGAGAGAAACCGATGTTCGATATCGATGAACGAATATTCGAAAATGTAACCATCTCTACGTCGCGCGTAGCTCGATCCCGCGCATCGTCGAGAACGAGATCCAACGAAACGTATATCCGGCGTAAACGAGAATATTAATAATTTCGCAGACACGGGTTCGTGATAAATCCGGGATAAAGTAGCAAGAAGTTTATCGCGAAAATCGTAAGAGAGAAGACTAAGCCAGGATTTAAGCGTATATCATAACCCGGGCCCAGAAGAAAGAAGAAAAAAAAAAACACGTCTACCACCCATTGCTAGGAAATATAACACTCCCCGTGGTACCGGCGAGAATCCTGCGGTGAAGCGGCATGGCGGCAGCTCGTAGGACCGTATAACTACTTGTTATATCGTGCAAGCGGCCGTGATAAAATACAGGGGTGAACGTTAAAATTTTCTCGCCGGTAGCCGCCGGAGAGATACGCTTCTTCTTTCGGGAACTGAACGTCGCACGTCTACGCGTCCGCGTACAGATTATTCCGTGATCCTCGCGTGACGACGTCCGACGCGTTCGACGAGATCGATCTGTTTTTCAATTGATTTCTTTTTCTTTTTTTTTCTTTTTTTTAAGACAAAAATTTGATTCTCGAGAATGGGACAGATCGTTCGGAGTTCACCGTGGAGAGCGAAGACACCTTCGCTCGCCATAGTTCGCGACGTAGCGTATTCTTGACAGCAAGCTACGGAACGATACTCGACACGATATTCCGTAGTCTCGACGACAAGGTACGGAACGGTACTTGACACGATATTCCGTGGTCTTAACAGCGAGGTTACGGGAGAGTGTCTCTTTCCACTGGATAAAAATAAATGCTACGCGTTCGACGCGACGAAACTCGGCACCGCGTTCCCGCCAGATGGAAATTTACACCGATTCCCGAAACGAGTGTGTTCACGAGTCTCGTAAATCGGGACGAAATCGCTCGATTTTGTCGCGATCGTCCGCGAGACGGGATCCGCGCGCGTGTCGCCTCGCCTCGCCTCGCGACAAGCGTTTACCCGCTTTCACTCCCCGTGAACTTGAAATCGAATTACACGCGCTCACGCACACGAGCAATTCCCTCTTACGCAATTCCTCGTAATTCCAGACGCGGGGATACGGGCCACGAACGACGACCGAGCCAAGACCGTGAAATACAGGGAACCCACACGGACGCCGAACGACCAACCGACAATCTTATTGTCTTCGTTCGCGGATACCAGCAACTCGGAAATATTCTCTCACGAAACCACCGCGACCATTTCGCGATGAGTCGAACGCGATCCTGAGAGAACTAGAGACACCCTTTCGCACTTTCTTCGAAATGGTCGCGCTCTACCGATACGTGATACTCTCGCTCGTCAGAAATACCAAAACTGCTTTCCAAATGGGGTGATTCGTCCCTTAGGTGTTTTACAAAATCACTAAAAGAATTCGAACGCGATTGTAGAAGAACGGGGGCCCTCCTTTTGCTCTTGCCTTAAAATAATCACTCCCCGCCATTGACAAGTATTCTCTTTTCACAAAAAATTCCAAAATTGCTTCCAAAATGGGATAGTTCATCCCTTAGGTGTTTTACAAAATCACTAAAAGAATTCGAACGCGATGGTAGAAGAACAGGAGCCCTCCTTTTGCTCTTGCCTTAAAATAATCACTCCCCACCATTGACAAGTATTCTCTTTTCACAAAAAATTCCAAAATTGCTTCCAAAATGGGATAGTTCATCCCTTAGGTGTTTTACAAAATCACTAAAAGAATTCGAACGCGATGGTAGAAGGACAGGGGACTCCGTTTGGCTCTTGCCTTAAAATAATCACTCCCCGCCATTGACAAGTATTCTCTTTTCACAAAAAAATACCAAAACTGCTTTCAAAATGAGATAATTCGTCGCTTCGATATTTTACAAAATTACCAAAAGAATTCGAACGCGATGGTAGAAGGACGGGGGCCCCCCTTTTGCTCTTGCCTTAAAATAATCACTCCCCACCATCGCCAAATATACTATTGTCACAAAAAAATTCAAAAACTGCTTTCCAAATGGGATGATTCGTCCCTTAAATGTTTTACAAAATCCCCCCTTTTCCTCTTGCCTCGAAATAATTATTCCCCACCATCGCCAAATATACTCTTTTCACAAAAAAATACCAAAACTACCATCAAAGTGGAATAGTTCGTCCCCTCGATGTTTCACAAAACCGCACAAAAATAATTCGAACGCGATGACAGAAGGACAAGGGGGGGGGGCCCCATTTTCTCTTGCCTCGAAATAATCACTCTCCACCATCGGCGTGTATTTTCGCGTAGAGCGTCGAGGCTTCTTTCAAAGCGGGATTATAACTTCGTCCCTGAAACGAGCGCGTCGTATGCGTCGGTTACGTAATTGCGCGGGCCACACGCGCCGGTGGTCTCGCTAATTATGAGACCCGACTGAATGGACGCGAAGAAAAGGAGCAGGCACGGGGGACGTGGAGGTGGGGTACGAAAAAAAAGGAAAAAAAAGGAAAAAAAGACACTCGACCCGGAGTTGAAAAATGCGTCCAGGAATACACACTGTTCGCGCACAATGTACGCCGCGCAATTCCCACCGGCATCGCCGCATCCTGAATTCTCACAGCCACGAGTGCGTTCACTCCGTGCTCGAGGAGTCGTCGACCGTTTCTCTCGAACACGACGAATATCGCTCGGATATCGTTCATTGATCTACGTACTGTTACCGTAAGCCCGCGGGTGGGGACGCGTTGCACCGTTCCTGCGACCCGCGACGATTATTCCCTACGCTCCAAACTATACGAACTATACTATTCGTAAGAAAGTTCCTCAAAGATTTTTTATACTTTTTTCGAATACCACGCACTGCCTCCGCGTCTCGGTGTTCGTTGTTCTTTCCTCGATCGATCGCATTTCATTTGCCGTTCCATCTGTGGTTCGATGCAACAATTTTTTAATAAACTGTCCAATCGTGCGTGTGCACCGTGGACCAGAATCTGCGGTAGAAATACGGTCAGAGGGATTCTACGGGTCGGAGTAAGACGAGAACGGAGAATAACGAAACTGCATCGAAGCCTTTGCTTTCGAGAGAAATGCATTCCAAGATCGATCCAGTGTGCATATAACTATGTATGTATACAACGTAGGTCAAAATACACCGTGGTAGAAAGAAGACCGGGGAAAATACGAAATGGAATTGGTGATGTAGATATCTATGTTAATATTGGATAATTGAAATTGCGTTTGAAAATCGGTCTACTGCGCGCGTAACTAACGTCACGATGAGTGACGATGCAATTTTGTCGTTCTTTACTTTCGTTTTATTTCCAATCATAGAATTCTAATCCACGGTGTAGAGTCGTTGGAACAAACGTTTTATTACGACGAAACTAACGGCGGTTAATTGCGTGAAAAGAGTTCGTTGGAAACGTCGACGATCAGGAACGAAAGAGGTGAAAGAAGATTAAACGGAAGAGTAACACGGTTTCGATTTTAAATCCGTGTTGAGAATCGTTTCGAATAACGGATCGTAAACCCGTCAGACACTCCGTAGTGTATCGTGCGATGATACCATCTCTATTACAAATTAATGTAATTGAGCCAGATTGGAAATTGAGGCGCGCTCACAGGAAAAACTCGTTACCGTGGTACGCTGAAAAAAACTGTGGCAAACAATTCGCCGATAAGTGCAACAAGACGGTACCGACTATCGGATGTGTAACGGTTTAAAGACCGGAGCTGACTTTAGGCTCGGTGTATAGAACAGGGGATAGTCGAGGAAAAGAAATCGTCGAGGACGAGACGTCAATTATCGAGAAATGGAAAATGGAAAATTCGAAAAACTGAGCTCGTTTGGTTACTCGTGTTCCATTACGGAGTTAAAAGTACGAGTTCCGTAAGGTACACTTTTTATCCGCAGACCTCAATGTATCCTAACTATCGACTTCACAATTGGAAACGAACCATCTACTTACGATCGTGAGCGGTAAACACGGTGCACGCGAGTACCTTGGAATTCAAACCGTGCGTAACACCGTGTAAATTACTCCCGATGACACGTGCGCGGAGAAACAAAAATTAAAAAAAAAAAAGAGAGAGAGAGAAGGAAGAACGAGAAAGAAATGAAAAACCAAGGGAATCCAGTCGCGAAATTGGTAAATTCACGAGCGGAATAAAATGAGATTTATGGTTTTTCCATGGGTCGACGGTCGGGTTTTCGAGCGAGCAATTTCGTCGAAACCAGGTAATCAGTAATGCAGATTTACGGTAACGTAGGTGTGATCGCGCTCGGTTTCCGATAGACGTAAGCGATAGTAACGCCGTGTCCCGCGATGCATTAACTGCAGCTGCCGCAGCGTGTCTGCACAGGACGGACTAGGTCCGAGCCATTACATTATGCACATGTGGGTCACATAAATACATCGATCTCATTGGTCGCCGATAACAATCGGACCGATCCATCCGATCGACGTCAGTGGCAAACGTTACGTAGAATTCGGACGTCGTGCTCTTGGAAGATGTTCAACCTCTTGATATTCAACGACAAAGAGTTTCGTAACGGGCCTCTGGTTCCGTGTGCCCGTTACGCGAATTTTCCTCCGTTGTGAAATCGTCGCGAAAATTATTTTCCACCGAGTCTTGCCACGTGGAGCTCCACGGGAATTGCAACTGGCGCGTCGAGCGCGCGTCGGCCAAAGGTCACCGGCTAACCCGTTTTTCAACGATTGTTCGAAGGTGTCGCTCCACTTTCGGGCGGATCTTGGAATGGAAATAGGGTAACGCGGACTGATCACGCGCGAGGCGAAAATTCCGCGCCACTTTGCCCCCTTGGTTACCTCGGGGGCGAAACCTTAATAAGACTTCGTTTGTCGTGCTCGGTGACTGCTCATTAGCCAATCGGAACTCCGCGTCCGGACACGTAAAGAGAGAGAGAGAGAGAGAACGAAGAAAAAAAAGGTGACAAAAGAAGAACGAACCGGCTGGCTTCCGGCCGTGCCGATGAAACTGACTCACGTCGAATTACCTCATTAACGGTGTAATTGATAAAAGAGTGGAAGCATCGGTGCCTAGTTTAATTAAGAAGCTATCCATTCACGGCACGTACTTTCACTTTGACGCTTTGCCGTTCGCGAGCGACGTGAGTCGGTAAGCCAAAGCCAGGGCAAAGGAACGATACGAGGAAAGTGTGACGCACGGATCCCGAGCTTACCCCTTCCTTCGGGAACACTCTCATGGCTAGTTGTTAATTTCTTCTTTTTTTTTTCGAGATAACTCCATAGTCGATCTCTGCAAAGATCGAGCGGATCTCTGGGTCTCGGAGGATCCCGATAACGCTGCACGTCGTCCCTTAGCTGTTATCTAAAGCTACCCTGGATCGCGATCGCGAAGTTGAAGCACTCTTGCTGCACGTTATTCTTGTTACGGATAACGTGGGCTATCTTTTCGAAGTTGACGCGAAGTCTAAGTTTCAAAGGGACCAAACGACATCGAAGAATCTTCTCTTTAATTCCACTCCAATCGGCCTTCCTTTTAGCTTTACCTCTTATTGCACGTTACTCTGTTTTAGATAACACCATAGACAATCTTAGCAAAGAATCAGGAATCTTCGACTCTCGAAGGAACCTCTTGGAGGATCAACGTTCTCTTTGCTCTTACTACAAACTTCCCTCCTTCTCCAACCTAATCGTGAAGTTAAGGCACTCTTATTGCGCGACATATCTCTTTTTGAATAATCTTTCCAAAGTTCGAGGAATCTCCAGGTCCCAAGATGATCAACTTTCCTTTCGCTGTTACCTCGAGCTTCCCTTTTTTTCCAGAATAATGATCACCAAGCTAAAGCACTCTTATTCCGCGACATTTTTGTTTTTTTTTTGGTAACGTAGGTAATCTTTCGAAAGATTAAACGATCTGTTAGACCTCAGAGGGACCTGAACACGTTGGACGATCGGTCTTCCGTTCGCTGTTACCTCGAGTTTCCCTCTTTCTCTGGTACAGTGATTACCGAAGCACTCTTATTGCGCGTGATTTTTGTTTTGGACACCGAAGACAATCTTTACAAAGATTGAGCGAGCTCCAGGTCTCCGAAGGATCTGGGAACGTTGAACGATCAACCTTCCCTTTGCAGTTTGTTACCCCGAGTCGCTAAACCCATTCGTCGAACAGTCGGAATCTCCACAACATCTGCAATCGTGTTATTCAGCGCAATGCGCTTTCTAGTTCAGAGGTCGATTTCGCGCAGAGTCCGGCTTCTATCGTACCTAACGATTAAGGGTCATCCTTTCCCCTCCGAGTACCTAGGAATATACAGGGTAGAGACCGCCTGACTCGAGCGATTCATTTTTTTTCAAAACCGTTGAACCCATCGAAATTTGTTCAGGGTAATGACATTCAATTTTTTATACCTCCTTTTTCATCCAAGTTTTCAAGGTCTCCCCCGACTTTCCAAGGCACAACTCTGTAATCCCGTTTACCTAATGGGCGTCGAGACGAATCGAGTATTTAAAAAACAATTTTAAAGTTGCGCGTACGAAATTTAAAGACGATCTTGGAAACTTAAAGAAGAAAAATGTCATCTCGAAGGTTCGAACTCACGTCGTCCGTGATAAAAAAATATCGATTCGTTCATCGGGTACTCGACTTGGACGATTCTGATCGCGAGCAACTGACCGTCACTTGCGTTAGCAACTCACCGTCAGTTGCATTAGCAACTAACCGTTGCAATACGTTACACTGTTAACGAATCGACGTTCTCCGAGTTTCTTACCTCGGATTTCAGCCGGTGACTCTTCCAGCCAACAATAACGAACAAAATACACTGTAAACAGTTCCCGAGAATCCCGGAAAATATCTCACGGAGCTCGAAGCTACCGCAAAACGGAAAGAAGGATCCCGTGTGCCAGCGCGAGTCACCCGTGACGACCGTGGCGAAGGTGGAAACCAAGGTCTGGAAACACTTGCGCGAATATCCCGAGACTTCTGGCAAAGTGGATGGAGCCGAAGTTGGTAACTAAACGAGTTTCTCACTAACAAACCCAGTGGCGCGAAACAATGTCGCTGACAGTCGAGGCTTACGGAGGAATCATTGGAGAAGCTGCGTTAATATTGTTCCGAAGTTCGTGCCACGTGATACAACGAGGAGGCGAAGGGGGAGGGAATCGAGTGCACGGGGGAGAATGGGTATCCGATAAATTCGATACGATAAATTTTCGAATCTCCGCCCCTACCGCTGAACACGGAGGGGAATTATTTCTGCGCAAAAGTATCGGCCGTATGGTTAACCGTTCGAGTAAAGGAGTACTCGGGAAGCGTGTCCTACACGGACGGTTATTTTTTGACGTTTAATCCGCCCGATTGTTTATGAACGGCCCTACGAACAATAGAGTCGAGAAAATTAACTTTATTCGAGTCTCGAATGGTAACAGAAAACAACGAAGAACAACCCCGGGTCGAGCTCGTGATATTGTCGTTGCTATTAGCATACGAAAATGGAGCGTGCGTCTAACAGCGTCGCTCTCGCCGCTTATTATTATTAAGCTGCATAATGGGAAAATAACAAGGTTGAAATAATACTTCTCTCCGGACTAAGAAATACGCAGCCGGTGAAGCTCGTGCGCTGAATGCACTTTCCTCTCTCTCTCTCTCTCTCTCTCTCTTTCTCTCTCTCTCTCTGCCTCGGCACTCGGTAAACAACCGTTAATGAGATGTCGGAATATAAGGCAGCGCGATTCAGGACCTTTATTAAGCTAAGTCTCCGGGAACGAGAAATCGCTTAATTTAATCAACCGGAATTTCATAACGCGATCATGTTTGCGTAGCTGAGTGCCGTAACGCCGCGCCCAATTAAAGGGTTGCGCGCCATGTTGGAAGCTTCGAAAAAAATCGGAAAAAAAATCCAACTCTCCCACCGATAAACCGATGAAACGGGGGATGGTATTTTTTAGCTATTTTTTCAAAATTTTCCACCGTTTGTTCCGTACGAAGGATCTACTATCCGGGAAAGGTGATGGGAATCGTCCATTCGAGGAAAACACAGGATCGACCGTTATTTCGAAGAAAGTAATCATTTTTCGAATATTCTTCAGCTACGTGGATGCGTTCGTATCGGTGCGCAGTCAAAATTTTGCACTTTTCGTTGCGCAGCGAAGAGCAATCTACGCGCAGATGCGCGAACCGTGTCGATCTTTGATCTCGTATTTCCGTGTTCGTATTACCCTAAACGATCCGATTCGTTGGTAATCTTTCGATCTGCGCACAGTACAGGTGGTTGGATGTTGCACCGTGCTTTGAAGTGTCCCACGCAAAAGTTAATTTCCACGGTGAAAGTTATTCCCTGTATCGAGTACCGCGCGACTTTGTATAATACCAGTCGATGACTACAATAGTCACTTGCATGGAATACAGCCACTTCTCAATAGTTAACGTTACCGGCCGTTATCGAAGAATTAAAAATGGTTTCCACCGATACGTTGGATACTCGATGGAAATAATCGTGCCGAGGAGTCGACGTACCTTTTCCCGCGACAACCGCGAATAGAAAAGAAACCTTCCTCGGGAACCGAAAGGAGCCATCTGTCCGTACGTCCGTCCGTGGTAAGAAGAGGAGAATCCCGCGAGCGGTCGAAGAAAGGACGGAGAGGAACGGGAACGCTCGACAACTTGTGGATCGTTTCATTATCTTGGAGTGGTACTCGCGCGCAACTTCTAAAGTTTGCCGCACGGATTCGGGCCATCCGGCGGAGCAGAATAATCATATTACTCAGGCCGCGGAGCCTTTGACAGCCACCCTCTTGACACGGTCCTGGGCCCGGGCACCGTGGATCTCGACGCGAGGAATTCCTATTCGCCACCTCGGATATCATCGGTGTAAATAGCTGCTCGCTCGAGGCGAGACTATGCCCCACCTAACCCAAACCCCCCTCCAGCTTTGAAACAGGCCCCGCCACGAGGTATTATGCTCGCGGCATTCATCGTTTCGTATCTTATCGCGCGTATCTTATTGTTCCGTAGCCCCTACCCCCGTAATCTGCCCCGGACCCGGTCGTGGCTGTTTGTTTTAATCGAACGGCCGAAGGGAGAACACCGAGAAACGATGGAGAGATTAATACGCGCGTAGGAACAATGAAAACCCGCCACAGGCCACGGACGTTTCCCTCTATTAAATTAGCGCACGGATCGAGTACCCTTTTTCCGTACTTCGGTTCTACGCGTACCGATCGCTCCACCGGTCACCGTTCTCGCTGAATTTCACTCGCTGGCTAGCTCGCTAGCTCGTCCCGGATTCCGTGCAACAGCCAAGGTAAATTTGTTGTGCACTTCAAGACCGACTATGATGTAATATAGTAATGGATGCAACGACCGTGTTGACTGTTGAAAGTATTTCGGTACTCGAGAAATCTTTCCGCCGATGTAAACGTTTCTTTATCTCGCGCAGGACGTTCTTCGCTGGCTTCCGAGACGCGGGTGCGCGAGGATTATGGTACCGAGTAACGTTTCAGGGACTCGAGACGCACGAGCTGGTTTCGAGGGAGGACGCGAAGGAGATTAAGGAGGAAGGTCTTGATGAACTTGGAAGAATATTTTTGGAATTATAGACCTAGGGTGTGCGGAGGAATTTTGTGGAAGAATGACTTCTTTGAGTGATTCGAATTTACGTAGAAGATTGGAGAAACGGTTGAGGAGGAAGATGGTCTTGATGAACGTGGGTTGAAAGAATGTGTTTGGAATTATAGACCCAAGGTGGGCAGATGAGTTTTATAGGACCTCTTCGAGTGATTCGAATTTACGTAGAAGGTTGGAGAAAAGGTTAAGAAAAAAGAACGTCGTGATAAACATGAATTAGAAAAAGATTTTTGGAATTACAAACTCAAGGTGTGCAAATGAGTTTCGAACGAGGATAACCACTTTGAGCTATGCATACATGCAGGGGGTTGGAAGAATAATCTCGGAATTTCACGATCTGTTTGAAACGATCATCTTAAACAATACCGAGTACGTATCGGCGCCATCGGTGAAGGGTTACAGAGAGTCGACACAAACTTTTCGTACGAATACCGTGTTATCCTAATCGCGAATGGGCAGAGATGCGTTTCAAGTGTGCCAACAGAACCCGCTGCAGCCGCGCGAAGACCACTTAAATCGGAATTTCGTTGAAAGATGAATCGAACGTGGTGGACTCTGTTGGAATCCTCTTGATTTTTTTTACGAAATAATTCTTGGAAAGTACGGTGCGCTCGTAAATAGGCGGACTAAACGAGCGAATAGGAAATGCTTGTCGAGCAATGCGAACAAAGCCAGGGATTTTTTAAAGACTTCGCGAAAAAGAACAGGTAGAAAACCTTTTGCAAACGTCGACAGAAAAAACATTGGAACCTTTTCTCTCTATTGTGCGAGCGTCCTGAAAATCCTGCACCTTTTCTTTAACAACTTTTTTATACGAATTAAACGAAAATTAGATACACTTAGGTACTCTGCAGTGTACAGTCCGCGACGACTCTTACGCGCTACGAGTCGTTAGCGAAATTACAAAGAAGAACGTTTCGCGAAATTATAAAATCGAGACGGACCAAAGGGTCGAAAAGTTTCCTTTCGAGGACGACAGGCTGTAATTGGCCACACTCGAGTACTGTGCAGTCCGCGAGTTCGTCGTCGATAGGATTGCAGAACTGTTTCGCGAAAATTGGCAAATCGAAACGGATCGAAGGATCGAGACTATTCGATGACGATCGTATACAAATCCGTGATAAATTCTCGCGATGAAACGCGTCCACGTCCATGAAACAAACACTCCCAAACGCGACGAATTCGATGGATTGGAGCGCCAAGTCGCAACACGGAGAATCGATTCCCTTTCCTACGTTCGATCCCGGTTACGATCGATCACCGTTCGAGAAAACTTTCGTCTCGGGCAAGAATCGCGAGAGGAAAGAGAACGGGTGAAAAAACAGCGCGTAAAACGGAACTGTGCAAAGGAATCGTCGACACCCCGAGAGATTGTCCCCGAGGACCGAGTGAAAGCGAAGAAGTCTCTTCGGAGACGAAAACGGAAGAAAGATGGTGGACGAAAAAGATCGGGACGGTGGGTAGACGCGGTTACGCGTAATTAAATTTGCAACTGTTAATCGAGTTCGAGCCAATCGATACCTGCCGAGAGGCACCGCAGACGTTGCAACGTGGAACGAGTGGTGGATCGAAGGGTGTTCGTTGAAGAGTTCAGCGTCGATCAATTAAATCGGACAAACAAACCGGCCAGACGAGAGGAAACGACAGTTTGAGAAACTTCTAATTGGAAATGACCGTGACAATGACTAAGAGTTACGGAGCCAAGGGAAATGTTGACGGAGGCAAGAGGTGACCCTTGGACTCTTCAATTCGGTAATGACGGTCTTCCTGTACCACTTTTATTGGTTCAATCAAACGGACCTAAATCGGTGAGTGAAAAGTCGCACGATGCACGGCACGGACCGCGTGTACCGGCACGGGAGAATTTCGGTTGGTGCGTTCCGGTCGGTGGCCGGAAGCGACGAATCATTATCGTGGGTCGAAAAAAAAACAAGGGGGAGAGAGGAACGATAGACGTCGAAATAAAGGCGTCGTCCTTCCAGCCGGTGCAATTTAGGCACCCCTGTATCGCGAGGCTTAATCGCCTGGTCCCGAGCCCTCGGTCGCTCCAACGATCGCCGCCCATTGAGGACAATGTATGTATGCAAACGCGTTCGCAAGATTGATGACACCGCGAAAGATATATCACGGCCCGTGCCCGGTAATCAATTGACCTTACAACGAGCCTCGATCCGCGTTGCAGAGTGCAACGATCGGTTTACCCGTCCGGTCGGAAGACGGTCTCGTCGTACAGATGCAGGCGAGAAATTGGCCCGGGTCTTGCGAGCTGAAACACCACAGAGGAGAGGGAACCGCGCCAGTTGCGTCACAAGTGACGCTGCGTTCTCACGCGCGTGCATCGTCACTAGTGAACGAACCGAAACGCGGTGTTACGGGGCTACCCACGCTTGCCACCAGAGGGAAACTGACCACCGACTTGGGTTTCATCCAAGTGTCCCGTACAGGCTCCGATTGGTACATATACGGTCCCTTACCGATCTCCCAATGTCCTGGAATGTAAGGCAGGGCCTGCTAAGATGTCTTACCGATTACCCAATATCTCGGCGTGCAAGGCAGGGCCAGTGGGCCTTCCCCCACTCCCTCGAGTTCGCGAAAGCGTCTAACAGCGTATTTCCACCAAGACAATGTGTTTTTCGTCGTTCTTTCCTATCATTGGATCCTCTCGATACGCAAAAGGAACGCGATTCTCCCGTTGTTCGCTAACCGAGAACTCGCGAGTAAAAATTACGATAAAGATCCTCTCGCGTTGCACCAACCAGCGTTCCTTCCACGCGCAGTCATTTTTCCATTTTTCTCGCAGAAACGAACACCGTGTACCTTCGTACCTACGTACAGCGATGATGCAAGTGGAGGATTCCCCTTCTCCCGTGTCGTTCAACTCGTGGAACCTCGACCTGTGACTTCTCGCGTAGCCCCAGCGCCGGTGACGTTTCCCGGACGAGTTTCCTTCGGTGTGCGCGACGCGAAAAGCCTTTCGCCAGCTATAAATCTATCCAGCGTGCGTGAACACGTGGACGAAGAATCTATTGCCATTTTCTAGAGAGATCTATACGAACGATTCCGTCTATAAATCTCCGCTCGTGAAATGTCATACGACCGAATATTGGCCAACCGGTCGTGGAAAAGGGGAGGCTTCTGTTTCTACGGTGAAAGTTAATTTTCAACGTTGCGTACCCCCTGCAGCGAAGGAAACCGGAAACCGGCCAGCAGGTAGGAATTAATTAAGACGACGCTCACGGAAGGGTTGTTTAATTATCTAATAGGTTTCGTGGCGTACACAGGTGACGTCGTAGCCTCTGTTCCTCGAACACGGTTCGCGGTCGGTATTAATATACGGTGCACCACCGGCGCCCTCCGCGAAAGAGATTCGTCCCAGTCGACAAAGGGATCGTTATATCGACGAAGACGACGGTAACAGGGAGTCTGTAACGATCGTAGCCGCCTACGGCGACGAACGGAAGACGAGAATCGGCGTTTGGATCTTGTTTGTCCGTTTCGAGCGGATTCGTCGGTGTTAATCTCTCCCCTCGCTACAAAGGGTCTTTCGGTCTTGGCGAGCCTCGTCGTTATCCACGGGCCATGGCATGCATAAACCACCCCCGTAGATCAAAGGAAACCGTGAGCTCGGTTTAATTATCGACGCGTAACGACGAGACCGCGGTTTCTTTCTTTCTTTCTTTCTTTTCGTTTTTTTCGGGACTTTCGCCGCGTTTTCTTTCGTAGTCGATGAAAATCGATTCGATCGATCGGGAGGAACCGTTCTCGATGGAAACGACGCAGCTAGATCGGATTTCCCGGCGCACCGCGCGGAATCGTTGGAAAAATATAAGAATGGATAGGAAAGCGTGGGGAGGAAGGTGTAACATCGAGAGTCGCGAATCGCCAGAGGCGAGGTGTTATCGGCTTCCTGGGTCCGTTCGGTGCGCGCATTGCAGTTTAATCAAAACCACCTTTTTGCCGGCCGGTCGTTTATTCTTTCTGGTCGGGCCCTCCCCCTTCGTCCCGTGAGCAAACACCGGCCATCGTTTCCCCAGCCGCCCACGCTTCTTTCTGTTAGATACGCGAATCGTTGCAACGGCCCACGCGCGGTGACGGTTACGCCATCGTCGTAATTCCCTGTCGTCGACGAGAAAGAAATCCGTGGAGCGCGACTCGAGAGTGGAAAATTGGGTCGATGGGGTTCACGGACGTTTAGAAAACCTAAGGAACCCGGTGCCAGGTTTTTCGACCATTCGATCGAGATCGGTGCGTTTCGCGCATAGTCCAGTGTCTCGAGTGCTCGTGTGTCGCGAATGTTCCAAATACGAGTTTGCTAATTCGTGGTCTCTGATGGGGAGCTTCCTTTAGAGAAGAAATCGCCAATGGACGATAATCTTCTCTCACCGGCTAATATTCGTCTCGTTCGCTAAGTGAGCAAAGCGGTCAGTGACGAACGCAAAGAATTACCGAGAAAAATGAAGCAACGAAGAAACAAACGAACAAAAATTCTCCTCGCTCGATCCTCGAATCTACGGTTCTCGTCACAGGTTTCCACGGTGCTACGGCGACACGGTTCAGCCTCTGGTCTCTTTCACGGTCAATCGAGAACGATTTTCGCGCTCGATCGTCGATCGCTTCCAGCTGGACGTCTTTTACGAGAAAGAGGTAGAGAACACGTCCGTTGAAAACGCGGCGAACGAACCTCGAAAGCGAATCGCGAATCCGTGCGCGCGGTCTTGTCCGTCAGTGGCCGCGCGTGCGATCGAACGCTCGTAAAAGAGCATCGGGAACATCGCGCGCTGCTGGAACACGACCATTTTCGGATTACACTCGTTCACCCGGCAGTTTCATTCGCGAACGAAAACACGGGATCCTCTTTCGTTTCAACTTTTAAATCGACGTAATGTTACCCGCGGAACGCGAAAACGGCTCGATAAGAACCGACCGCTCCGAAGTTATTCGCTTGTTTATTTATCGGGGAGCTAGACCTTTTTCAACGAAAAAAAAAGAACCGGGGAGCGTAACGCGAAGGAATTCTCGGCATCCGAGGCAACTTTTTAAGGACTTGTCGTTCTTATTATTCCTACCACGAGATCCCGGTTTACCTCGATTTCCGTTCGAAGGAATACTCGCGAGTTCTGTGTTTCGTTTACGCGAGAGACCCGAAATGTCTGGTTATCTATCGATTTCGATGAAAGATACATCGTATACTAGATACGCTCCTCGAAGCACGGTTCTTGAACGCGTAATAGGTTACGGAATGATCGAGACTTTAAAAAATGGACCGATTACACGTCGAGTTACGATCAAACATCAATTAGACCATTTTTCCGACTCGTGAAGCGAGACGTTAACACTTCCGGCGTGCAACTTGCCTCGAGTTACTTTTCACGGTCGGTTGAAAATATCCTAGTTTGCCTACCAGAGTATTTAGAAACGTACACTTGGAAATCCATTATACGCACGTTTTAAATACAAAACTTTAAATTCGATCAATATCTCGATGACACAATTTCTTTGAAAAAATAACAACAGAATAGTCACCGAAGATGCAACGTGCACAACGACGACTACATTCTCCCTACTGTCAAAGTATCGAAAAGTAATTCGTTGGAGCCCTAGAACACTATCCGAACACTGCATCGAGATACCTGGAGTACTCACTTTCCCAAGAATTTCGTCTCTCGGTACTCGTGGAATCACGTTTCCGTTTACGAAAATTCGTACAGCTCCGTATAGAAAGCTCGTAGATAAATAAAGACGCGCCCGTAGCAACGATAATACGTCTAATCGCCATTGATAAATCTAACGTGGCGGTGTGTATCAGCGGTGCTCGTAGATCGCGTGTGGCGAACGTTCGTAGCGCGCGGACGAGTGAACGATTTCCACGACTTCGTCGAGACACGAGAAACCGAGCTGGGCTCGTTAAAGTTGCGCCATCGTTCGGGCGATCGTTTCGCGTACTACGAGGCCGGTATCGCGGGTAGATCGCGAGAGTTTCGCTCGAGAGTCGAGCGTATCCAGAAAACGGGGTTCGCGCGACCAACGACCGACGCGGAATCCGAGCGGCGAATCGGTCCAAATATTTGCGCGGTATTAATTGCAACCGGAACGATCAGCGCCGATACTTGGGGGTTAATTGATATTTGCCGAACGGTCGGTGGTAGTTCCATCGGCATTCCGCTAATTAAAATATAACGCGTGTCCCCCGCGGGTTTACCATTTCGGCTAGAGAGACCTTGCAAGGTCCCCTTACGGTTCGCGTAAAACCCGAAATCGTTTCGAGGATAACGATTCGTAAGATCCTCCGGCGCGATAAACGAACGAAACGTGGCTAATTTGAACGTAGAACGGTAACGGAACCGGACCAAATAATGGACCTTGGACCTCGTGGAAGTTGGTCAGAGGAGGGATCCTTCCGATCGAACGACGAGCGTCTTCGTTGCACATCGAGTCCACTCTGTGCAATGTGTACAATTTGTCTTCGGTGTGGATTACTACGTACCCAATTTCTTCTTTACCTCTCCGATAGTTTTCCTCTTTGGGCAATAGCGATCTTTCTACTCGAATTCTGATCTATTCTCTTTCGTGAAATCTCGCGAGGTACCGATACACGGACCTGGTGTGCATCGAACATAGTCAACGCGTGCACTGTGCGCGATACTCTGTACTCTACGCGTCGCGAGGTCTCGAAATCGGGAAATATTCTTTAGCGATTTTCCCGAGGACCGTGGTACCGCGTCGCTTCGAGCGTCCAGCGTGCCGGTACTCCCGGAAATTCTCTTTAAAACGCTGATTGCTACATCCTCCGTGCGAGTCACGCGAACGACGAACAAACGCTCGAGTTCCATTGACGCCAATAAACTCCGCTTTAATAACCACCGCGACGCGAGCTGCTGCCGTGATTCGCGCGTAACCCTCTCCCCCTCCCTGGCCTCCCTGTGAAAGTGTAACCGAGCGATACCACCGATGGGTATTTTATCCCATCGACCGGCGCGGCGAGTACATCGATCGGCTTGCGCTGGATATAAATCTGGTGTTCGTTTGAGCATGAAATTAATCGACAAACGGACTCTTTCCTCGCCGTCGCTACCATGTCAGATCGCAAAACGGTTCGAAACGTAATTACGCGACCGTACGTAATTACAAGCGTTTTCTACGTTTCGTCCGTGTGGAACGACAATCGTGCCCAACCGCGTAGTATTTATCGCGGACACCGCTCGAGCACGTGGATCGCTAGCGAGCGAGCTAGCGAGTGAGTACACAAGCGGGACATTGCCCCGAGAACCTTCGGATCTTGTGTTTCGTGGAATTCTGTCAAATTCTACGGATCTGGAGTTCTCTGTTTTGGATCCGTCGAGTAAAAGTCTCTTTCTGGTAATGGTGCCGAGTAGAGGGTAGCTATCTTTCGCGAGTAGTCTTGAGATCGATATCGAGTGGAACTGTGACAAATTCTAGGGATCTAGAGTTCTCTGTTTTGGATCGTTTGAGTAAGAGTCACGAGTCTCTCTTTGATAGTGGTACTGAGTAGAGTATAGGTATTTTTAGCGAGTGATCTTTGGATCAATATCGATTGGATCTGTATGAAATTCTAGAGATCTAGAGACCTCTGTTTTGGATCCTTTGGGTAAGAGTCACGAGTCTCTTTCTGGTAGCGGTGCCGAGTAGAGGGTAGGTATTTTTAACGAGTGGTTTTTGGATCGATGTTGAGTGGAACTGTGTGAAATTCTAGGGATCTAGAGTCCTCTGTTCTCGATCGTTTGAAGAGAGATCTGGTGCAAGCCTCCGATAGCGATGCCGAGTAGAGGGTAGGTATCCTTAGTGAGTGATTTTCGGATCAATGAGGTTGAAAGCACACTAGATTAGGTAACCGTGAACCCTCTAGCGCGGAATTCCCTCTTCCGGTACTGATTGTTAGAGATTGCTCTCTAGGGCCCTCTATAATCGATGCGTCGAACACTGCGAGACGACAAGATTTAAAATCAAACACTGGTCTCCGTGTACGCTAAATACAATACGTTTTAGCTTCTTTTTAAGTTTGCTGTGTTACATTAAAATAGAAAATCAGGGTGAAAAATAAGAAAACGGAAACAATCTCCGTAGAGATTATCCGCAAAACGCAGACGACTCGCATGGATGCGATGGTATCGCCTTTCAGAGGTATCCACGACTATGAAAATTCCTTGTCCCGCGTACGTGACGATAGACCGTACACCTTGATCGCTAGTCCTCTACAAGAATAGTCCCCGAGCGTTCGAAGTAACACCGTAACTATCGTCGAAATTGACTCTCGCGCAAATCTCGTTACTCGGCCGACAATTCGTCCCAACGATCGAACATCCTCGAACATCCCCAATCTCGATACCTCCGTCGAGTCGCTCCAACGTCCCGCGTTGGTCGTACGTGGCGGTTCTTTTTTTTTTCTTTTTTAAGGAGGTCCTTTAATTTTTCAATCCCCGGCCGCGGTGGTTCCCGATAGACCCCGTGTATCGACGAACACACCGAGAAACGCCTTTGTCGGATCAACGTCAGGCACGCGCGTAGAAGGTACTTCCTCCGGCAAAGCAAATTGGAAGCGTTCGTTGCTCCGGAAACTCGACCACGATTGGACCGGGGAACCGAACGAGTCTGCCAAAGGCCTATCTCGCCTCTGGGTTCTACGATCTACCCGCGGGGGTTAGACGGGAGGACAAGGATGCTCGGTCCCGCGGAGCGTGTTCGAGGCTTTCATCCACCCAGACCGAGGGGAGAGTAGGGGAGGTCTGTGCTCGAAATTCGAGGAACTCTCTTGGCACCGTCGTCGGGCCACCTTACTGCCCTGGATTGGAAAGGAGCAGCTCGTCAAAACCGCGGTATTCGAAGAGAGAGAGAAAAAGAGAGAGAGTCAGACCGCTCTCGAAAAGAACTCTCCGAGTCGTGCAACCGTTCCGTAGCCGTGGAATCGTCACGGATTCGGTGGGGGTAACTGTACCGCGTATACGCTCGGACAATGGGTGGAAAGGGGGTTGATAGGGTGGCCTCCCTTTATTCCTGATCCCGGAGAGCACGGAACCGCGGCCTCGATCGGCCATTACTTAGAACTCGATTTATCGCCGGCGAGCAACGTGCCGGCGTTCTGCTCACCAGCTGTGCCACCCGGGATAATGCAGGTGCAGGTGCAACGCAAAGGACGGACGTACGGCTTCCAGGACACACGAATTTATAACGGCTTGCCCCCGTGTACGCCATCGACCTGGCTCGGATCGTCGCCAGGAAACCAGACAGAGAGAGACAGAAACAGAGAGAGAGAGAGAGAGAGAGAGAGAGAGAGAGAGAGAGAGAGAAAACACGTCCCCTTCTCGGTGTATTTTCGTTTTTCTTTCCTCGCGACCCATCACACGGTTCGTTGCTCGTCCGTCAGGAAAATCCCCCCTTCCGATGGAAAGATTTACGGACTCGTAAATCGTTTCTCGAACTGCTCGGAAATGATGTTCGATCTCGCGACAAAGAGAGCCAAAGACGTGGCCTGGATGGATTATAGCGGCCGGAGTGTGTCGAGTTCTGCATCGATCTGGAAACGGCTAACGAAATTGTTCCACGTTTCAACAGCTATTTCCACCGCTGGGTTTTACTCGAAATCATCGGTACTCCCGTAACCGAACCATCGAGAACAATTACGGAAGAATCTTGGACAGATCGTGAATATTTCGGTTGATCGTGGAGAGCGAAGAGCTCGTGGACACCACACTGTAGAACTTGTGGATATCTAGGCCAGCGAGGAGCTCGCGAATGCTACATTGTGATACCTGTGCTGTTCGCGGTAAGCGGAGAACTCGCGGATACCTAAGTTAGCTACGGAGAGCGGAGAGTTCCTGGATACCACGCGGTAGAACTCGTGGATACCTAGGTAGGTCGTGGAGAGCGGAGAGCTCGAGAACACCACACCGTAGAGTTCTTGGATACCCAGATCGGCGTACCTTTAACCTCACCGATCTGGAAATCAACTATACCTATAACTGGACAGGGGCAGAGTACACTTAGACTCCAGTCTTCAACAGTTGCGAGAAAGCTCGATTTTGGTTCAATTTTGCTACCAGAGTTCAACGAGATTCCATCGAGCCTTGGGATTGGATCCACGGTCGATCACCGTACGAAATAATTTTCGTATCGATACGATTCCATCTCCCCTCCCTCCCTCCGTGGCTTTTTGTCGCGAGCCAAGGATTTTCCAACGAGGAAGGAAAAAAACAAAAAGCATTCTAAATATTATTCTGCCCGAGGCAGACGCTGCCCGCTCCGGCGGTGACCTCGAATCCGATAAAAAACAAGATTCATTTCTTCGATCGTAAGTTTCGCCCGGGAACGTAACCCGACGTCCACGACATTCCCACGCGCCGAGGATTTACGGGTGGAAACTGGTTTTCCCCGGGAAAATAATCCGCAGGATGCGGAGGAAACTTCAAAATTGGTCTTCAAACTACGGGTGAACCGAGGCCCGCGATAAATCGAGGGGAAAGGATACCCGGGCAAAGGTTCTCGCGAACGTCTGGATACTACTCTCGCGAGGATCGTAAGTTTCGTCGGTGGCCAATATCTTTTCAACCGCCACGACACCCATAACGGTGGTCATTATGCGCCCGGAATACGCGGGCCCTCGATAAATCAGAAAACAATACGACGAGGAACTTATCTACCGACGAAACGAACGAATTTTCACGCGAAGAAACGTTCCAGGGATTGCTTTCCTACTCGAGCTGCGCGAACTTCCAGGAACACGAACCACCGACCGTAAAAATCGTCGGGCTGTCTTCAAACACGAAACGTTCTCGCGTTCGTTGAAAGTCTTTGGCTTGAAAATGTCCCGAACGGAACCCTCCGACTCTAAATTACAACGAGAGGATCCGAAGAAATACAGAAGCATCTACTCGCATCCATCGTAGCAGCTAATTGCAGAGAACTTTCGACGATAGTTCCGCAAGCTTCAATTACGGGAAGACTGTTACTTTTCGGGTGGGTCGAAAGGTCCCGAGAAACGCTCTGAGGTCGGACTCTTTAATTTTTCGGTCTCGAGGAGAGACGTTCGTTGATCGAGAACTCTAGATAGCAGTGAAAGATAGTTTCGGTACTCGTGGAAGAGGATCCGTCGGTCCATCGCAGCCTTGCTCTCTTCGAGTTCGTGGAACGCAAAGTCTCGGCGAACACGGAATACGTTTCTAACAAGGGTCCTTTAATTTTTCAATCACCAGCGCACCAATCGCCTAACCCAGACGCGACTCCGTGTACAGAGGTCGAAAACGATCGAAAACACGTTGGGTGGCTAGGATCGGATCGCAATCTCGGTTTCCCTCGAGTTCACGGAACTCGGAGTACCCACCGTGGAAAATCCTCACGGAGGAGGATTTTACGGGTTCGGAGGATCGCGAGAGAAACTTACGTTCGCGCGACATGCGCTCGCAACGTTCGGCCACGAAGTATGTAGAGTACCTCTAGGTATTCGTGGCGCTGCTCTTCGAACACTGGTTCACCTTGGACGTGTCCCGACGCCGGCTCGCCTCGCGCAAGACTCGTCGAAGAGTCGGTTCGCTCGTCGAACGAAAGGAAGATAATTCGATCGGGTATTACTTACAGATAAGCGGTTTAATTGGTAGGCGTCGGGCAAATGGTGTTCAAAGTCGAGGAACGGCTCGGTAAAGACGTCTCGATCGATCGGGACGATTTCTTAGCGGTCGTGCACCGTGTGTTTATCGATTTCTCTTTTTCGAATCGATCGACGGAGCACTCGCCGGCCGAAAATTCGGAACGTGGGAATCCTCGACGAGGGACTTTCCCGTCCTGGCCACGAGAAGAAAAACGACGCGAGAAAAGCAACCGTGCGGTGGGGGTAGCTCTGGTTCGATCGTACGCGACGCGAGTAAACGCTTACGCGCGTAATTCGAGCGGTAGTACGCGTCTCCGTGTTCTCGGCGAGGAGACGAACGAACGACTTTCCGTCCCGAAATTTCCCGAACGCCTCGAGGGACTCGCTCGAGAATCGAACAATGCCGCGTCAAACTTCCTTCGCCGCGTGAGAAGTTATTTTAGAGGAACGTTCTCGTAAAAATATCGCTTCCGATTTTTCTCATTTCCCGTGGAACCGGCACGCTCGTCGACGACAGCCTTTGAACGCCGCCTGTCAATTTTCCGACGAGGTGCTCGTTCAATTTTTTTTCACCAACGACAGCCCACGATGCACGTTACACATCGAAAGAGCTCGGCGGAGGGGAGACCAAGGTGACGAGTTTCGGGGGGAAGGGAGGTTACTCTCGAACGTTCGAGTGCGAATTTCGGTGCGAGTAAAAATTCCGTTTCGATACGGAAAGAGAGTAAAAGAGAGCAAGAGAGAGAGAGAAAAAAATGGCTTCCCGAGACTGCAGCGTCCCCATCGTGAGCACCTCTGCAGCATAGATTCTGATTGCGAACGCGGTCCCCGCAGTGGCTCCGTACAATCGATTCGTTAGCTAGATTCACAACATCCAGACAATGTTTAAGCGACGGTCTTTGCAAAGGCATTCGAGCGCGAAGACAGCTTCCTTCCTTCCTTCCTTCCGGTCGAAACTCCGCGACCGGGTTCGGCAATTCCACGAAGTTAGTTTCGACTACCGTGACCACGAGTGTCCATCACGGTCGCGTTCGGAGCGTTCCTTTAACGCCAGGATTACGACCGCTGTCGTAACAACACGAACTCGGGCCCGACCGCGATCGTTACAGGTAATAATACGGCATCTACAAGCCAGGTAGATGCAGTTCCGCCGTTCCCCGACCGGACACCGCTTCCCCGAGTTTGCACGATTTTTAAAAACCGGTTCCCCTCGGGGATTCCGAAACGATTCTTCTTAAAGGCGACACTCGGCCTCGACGAGGAGACCGCCTTCCTTGTTTTCGTTTCCATCCGCGAAACTCACCGCGGAATCTCTCCCACCGTTTACGGTCACCTTCTTCCCGAGAAACCTGTAATTTTTCCATTCCGTGCGCGGAAAGAGGAGACACCGGAAAAATAAAAAAGGAAAAAACTCACTTTTCGACGCCTACCAGTTCCCCTTCGTACGAATCGACGCGAGTACGCACAATCGATGCAACAGTCTCTTTCATCGTATTCATTCTCGACGCGATCTGAAATAATTCTCCGTTTTCGTAGCTTGGAAGTCTTTTAGGGAATGTATCGAGTTGTTCGGAAATTTCGTTTTTTCTTTCGTGAAATTGAAACACGATTTGTTCAGAGTGTACAAAGATTTGATTAAATGATACATTCTCCGTTTTGGAAAACGAAATCACTTTCCAAAGAAGCTGATGCCTCTTCACTGTGCCTCGTCGAACAGCGAATTACCTCTTTTGCTCGGTGAGCTTGGACACGGGCAGGTTTCTTTAAAAAAAAAAAAACAGAAAAAAAAAACTTTTTCGACCCATTCCGCGAAAGTCGGAACTTTTATCGGTCTCGCGTCCCCCGGTGTATCGAGTGGTCGCGTTTGTAAATATTTATCGGACGCCCCGACGTTGTTTTAATCTCGCTGGTGGCGATAACTATGTTTCAAGGGAATTGCACCGGCGTGCGAACATCCCGTGCAACTATTCCAGCTACATTCGCCGTAACCCGGCGATACACGTTGCAGTACCATTCGCGAGCTGCTGCTTAAAAGTTTACACGGTTTTTAAGAACTGGTTTTACGGAGGGAACTTAAAACAAGACCCGGGTACGATGACGCTCCCGGGCGTTAAGGTACCCTCCTTTAGTGTTCTCCGAAAACTCTATAAAAAGTTTCGCTCCCTACGTAGGAAGTTAGTTTTCGACTACCGTGCACGAGCCACCGTGCTCCTCGCGGTGTATCTCGTGCATACGTACGCGGTGTGTTTCGGCTCCGGGGAAGTTGCTGCGATCCGAGCCACGAGAAAGTACTCGACCGTGTTTCGCGTGGATCGGTGTTTGTCTTTTTTAACGAATAACCGAGCGCTTCAATTCCGGCGAAAAATTGTACACTCATCGGAACGAACGAGGATCGCGCGAGTGCCTCGTTTTTCGCGGAAGCTCGCTTCGAAAGGTTTCCCGTATTCGTTCCGGGGAACAGTCTCGTTCGAACGATAACAATTTTCTTTCGAAAGAAGAGGCACCTTCGAAAAACTTGGAAAACCGTCCCGCGGGCTTTTCGAATAATTTACCATACTCGACGAGCGAAACGTTCGATCGATGAAAATTGAACCAACAATTTTTTCTCCGCGCGTCTCGAGCGCAGCAATTCTCCTCTTTTTTTCTCCCCGAAGGAGAGCCACCTTCCAAAAAAGTTCGGAAACCCTCCCGGTGGCTTTTGAATAATTTTCCATATTCGACGAGCGGACCGTTCGATGGACGAAAATGAAAACAACAATTTTTTCGTCCGTGCGTCTCGAGCACAGGAATTCTCCCTTTTTTTTACCACTCCTCTATCCCTCCGCCGCGAAAGGAGAGACACCTTGGTAAAAAAAGTTCGAAAAGCACGGTGCGCGTCTCGGGCACGGGTTGGCTCGAGCGAAACGTTCGAGTTTACAAGCAAGCGCGCCAACGGACCGAATAATGAAAATAAATCGGTCGTGGTAACGACTTCCTGCCACGGTAATACGTTGATAAAGATACCAGCGAACGAACAGCCTTCCGCGTCGATGATCCATCCGACGATCTTACGAGTGAAATTCTCATCAAGAACGATCCTTCAACTGGTAGGAGGTCACGACCGCGCCCTGAGGAAGCGAGCCGATCGTTCGGGAAAGTGAACAAACCACGTTCCATCCCTACCACCATCGCGGAACCAAGGTTCTCCCTTTGCTCTCTGCCCATCTGCGTGGTTCTGATCCTACCATCCGTGGTCTCACGATTCCCTCCGATCCGCCCAACATCTTCTCTCGGTCCAGCAGCGCGCGTCTTTTTCCACGTCCGCCTCGAGAGTCGTTCGCTTCGTCGGCCAACAACGCCTCTCAGTCTGGTTTGATCTTTCGCTCTATCTGCACCACGGGTTTTCTCGTTCGATCGTTGCAAAACTTCTCTCCCCCTTTCTCTCTTCACCGAGAGTGTATTCGAGGCCTCTTTCTCTCTCTCTCGCACACACACATATACATGCACATACATACATATATATATAAACACTCTCTCTCTTCCAGCTTCTCCGTTTCGCTAATAGCTACTCTCCGACGAGAAGTTCCGAGAGAGTTACCGGAGAAGGAGCCGTGAATACGAGAACAGTTTAGGCCGAAAGCGGTGCTGTTGTCGGGGATCGTTCGGACCGGTATCCAGACCGTGAGTAATCCCAAAGGCTCTATGTTTACAAACACGAGCAAGTTGAAGGAACCATGAATGACCGATGCATCGAGACAGATCGAGCGTCTCGTCTCGGTCGATTGTTGCAGCAACCAACGGAGAGACGAGAGATCTTCTCCGGGGAACGGGACACCGGTTTCGGTTCGCCGGTCGATTTTACCGCCTCGAACGATGGTATTTAAAACGAATCCTCCTCCCGCGAGGTTATTCCCACGGAACGAGCGTAACCGCGCGGTGTACACGTGTACGTGTAGATATCCGTTACGCGTTTCCATTAAACTTCTTCGCGACGGGGCGAACGTTTTGGCAGCCGCGACACCTCCCCCGAGGCGTCGTGCGTTTAATCCAAAGCCGAGCTGCTGCTCCCTGCCGCTCGTAAAACTGAAACGTTTTCGTTTCGAGCTACGTAATTACTATCGAACGGCATAGGTGTGTTCCGTGTGTTGGCTCGGGACAACGAGTTCGCGAGCGGACCGGGTAATACTCGACGGTGATACGGTTTCGCGGCAAGATTCCAGCGAAATATCCGACTCCGATGTTGAATTCGAGAGAAGACGAGGTGGAGCGGGGAAACGGTGGGAAGAAGGCAACGGAAGACCAACCAAGAGACCCTGGAGGAGAGACAGAGAGAGAGACCGAGAACGAGAGAGAGTACAAGAGCAGCGGATGGAGAAAGGGAATGGAGCTCGTTTCGTCCGCTTCTCTCGTGTAGTTGGAACGAACTTACTTTGATCCGCTGATCTCGAGATTAACAGATGCCCCGAGGGTTGATGGCAAGTTCGTCTATCAGAGACGAAAGGTGACAAGAGAGAGAGAGAGAGAGAGAGAGAGAGGGTGAGAGGGTGACCGAGGGAGGTTCGAGCGCAATACACGCGACTGGCTTTCCGCTCAAAGTCGCTTCTCGAAATATTCCACGGGTCCAGATCCGTCGTCGGCGTGGTCGCGCCACGAATGTATTTTCGTCGAGCTCGCCTACCGCGAAAGGGGAATATATACACGGTGGAACGTCGATTATCGGCGACGTCGCGTCGAACCTCGATTATAAGGAAACCTATTATCGGAAGGAACGAATCGTGAATGCAACCGAATCGTCGCGAGCGCTACGATCGTTCGTTCGATCGTTCAACGATTCGACCGGACGTTGATTCTTCCGTTCGCGTACACTACGACGATCGATTCCAGTGTTTCTTACGAGGGTACGAAAATGGATGTAACTCCGAAACGCGATCGATGAAAAGTCTCCGCGGACTCTTTTCATCCTTCTGTCCCCGATTCTCCGCTTCTGTGTGTATCGAGATACACCCTTTACGTACATAGAGTCGAACGCGTAGCGTTCGTGGATACCTAGCCTGGTGTGCCTTTATTCCCATTGACCCGAAAATCGCGAGCTAAAAGTATCTACCCCCTCCCCCTGGTTGGAGGGTTTTACTTAGAATAACTAGACCTCTCGTCGCGTTCCAATCATCGAAGACGGGTACGGAGGACTCTAGACTCCAGTCTCCGGCAATTGCTACGGGAAGGGAGAGTTCCACGTTGTACAGCTCGTGCCTGCTTAGGCCAATGTGCCTTTAACTATATCGATTCGAAGATCACCAAAGAAAAGTAGCTACTTTCGGTAACCGTAGCTACCAAAGGGTTTCTAATTCGGTACACGAGAACTCTTACGGTATTTGAATCGTTCGTGACTGCTCCGAGATACTCTGGACTCCGTTGTTCGGCAATCGGAAGGATCTTTGCTCCAGAGGACGAGGTCTTCCAACGCCTGGAACCTCGTCGATTCGAAAATCGCGAACCGAAAGTATCCATCTTCCAACGGACGACGCTATCGAGAGGTTTCGTATCCGTATCGCGGAGAACGAGCACAAAGAACTCTAGACTTTGATCTCCAGTAGCTCCCTATGATCTTCACGAGGTAGCAAAGTTTCGACGCCTAAAACTTCACTGATCCGAAAATCGGCAACCGAAAGTGGTTACATCCCGGTGTCAGATACCGGATGGATTTCGACTCGTAATAACCAGAGCTACTCTCGGTGATATTCGAATCGTCGGGTACCAAGTACCCTAGACCAGGACGTTCGGTACGGGAGCTCGTGTACCCTGTATTCTCGCGTGGACGGCACGAACTCACTTTAATCCGTTGATCTCGAGATTAACGGATGCCCGGAGGGTCGGCGGTGAATTCCTCCATCAGGGGCGCGAAAGACCGAGGAATGCAATACCGCGAAGACTACGACGTTGATCGTCGAGTTGGGGGACCACCCTGGAAAACGAGGGAAATCTTCCAAGAGATCCATCGATCGCGTACCACGAGAAACCGCAATCAACCGTACGCCAATTGGTTCGTTAAACGAACGATACGTCGAGATGCTTCGCGAAACTCGAAACCGTCGAGTCACACTCGACGCGAGGACGTCGCGCAAAGGGAATCCCTGATCCCAAAGTCACGAAAAGCGTCGTTCTCGTCCAGTCACCGGATCGCTGGATCCTCGAGGATCCAGGTAAAACCGCACCCTCCGCGTCCATGGATGCTGTACACGGTCGTTCGACGGTGCTAGCGTCGGCACGGTACAAACGATACGCACAAAAACGAACGCGCCTTGTGGGAAAGTCGACCTTCCTTCGAGTAGGGTCGAACGATGGAAGGAACGGCCAGGCGCGAACGATAACATTCTTCCCTTAATACGAAACGAAATCAATAACGAACCCGAACTCGTTCCACTGGCTAGAAAAGGGGGAAAGATCCACCACCGATCGAAAATGCAATTTCCCGCGGTTTCTTTCCCGCGATGCAAGGAACAAAGGACCATTTATCCAGAGGTACGGGCGATAGTGATAAAAAAAAGTATATCTCGCGTGTACTTGTTCGTTTTACGGTACGGACCAACGTGTATTTTCGTAGTTTACCGATAGTCGGATAGTTTCCGAAGGGAAATTTCAATGAACGTTTCCATCTCGTGTTTCGTTTTCGCCAAGAGTACGGTGCTCGAGTAACCGTTCACCCTCTTTCCCTTTACCAACCGGCTCGATTCATTTTCAAGTATTTACGAACGAATTACCGTGGGAACGGGACCCGATTGTGTCACCTCGAAGGCTCTCGCGATCGTTCCACGCACCAATGTAACCGACAGGTTATAATTTATGAACCGACCAATAGCAAAGAAACGCGCGACCTGTCTTCGCTCGCCGACAGGTAGCGACAGACACTCGCGCGTAAACGTGTCTCGGGTGCAACGGTCTTAATTGCGCTCGAGCGAATGGAAATTTCGCCAACGAACGCGCAGAGAGAGAGAAAGAGAGAGAGGGAGAACGAGCGGTGCACCGTGAACGATTTCGAAGGTAAATATTCCGTGAGCGCGAAATAAAAGCGAGTTTATTACGAGACTCGTTTTGTATCCAAAGTTTCGCATCGAAAATACGCGGGACGCGATGCGGTTCGGACGTTCTCCGGGCGATGTCGGGCGGCTGGATGCCGACAAAGAGTGCCTATCTCGAACGAGTTTCGAATTTTCCGATAATTACTCGTTTAACCCGACGTAACCGTCAACGTCGACGGTCGGCAATTATATTCGATCTATTCGTTCCGGTGACGTTTCAATTAAACTACGCGGAAACCGCGAGCAGTGATTCGCGGAGGGGACGTACAACGACGCATAATTTCCCTAATTACCGGTCCCGGTTCTCCCCTACCACCACGAACCACCGAGTACCAGCGAGTTGCGTTTCATCGTCTGCAAATTGCGGCATAAATCGCGCGAGCGCGCGACTCCACCACCGTAAAAGAAGCTAAACGAGACGTCGCGACGCCAGAAACCGAACGCACCTACCTACCTACCTACCCACGGCTCTCCCTCGCTCGGTGAAAAGCCGAGACGCGGAAAACTTTTCGCCCCGTGTTCGACTTCCTATCCCCCCACCACCACCACCACCACTGCTCGGCTATCCGTCCCCGCCCACAAATTGCGATCCATTCAGGATTATTTGGAATTCGCGGAAACTTTCCCTCCAAGTGGTTTTCTTCCCGGTGTCGCGAGCGAGTTCAATCAAGTCGAGTCTCTCTCCGTTGCGCCAAACGTTCTCGCGTCTCCCACTCTACCACCACCATCGTTCTTCTTTACGTGGCTTCTCCCACTCCGTTGATTTTTCCACCCGAGCGTCGAGCGCGTCAGTCGGCCAGGCTGTACCGCCCACGCTCGACACGCCTAACTCGATCCCGGACTGCTTATTACGGCTGTTTCATGCCTCCCCGTTTCTCTTCTGTTTCGCGTTTCGAAGCCAGGATTCCCCTCTGACCTCTCCGGTGACACGGGGCCACCGATACCTCCGCGTGTATGCAATCGCGCGAGAATAAGAGTCGTCGACGACGACGACGACGGCGACGCGGACTTGAATTCCGCGAAATTGCTAGAAATCGGAGCTCGCGTTTCCTGAATGGGCGCAATCGCGGAAAAATGTCTAGTCACGTTTACAAAGCGCGCCACCATGGACACCGGGAGAACCTCTCTGTGCAGCCGGTGCACCGTGTACGCGTCTTGGGATACGTGACGACCGATGCAACGCGCCAATACCCACGCGAGAACACGAGTCCATAAGCTGAAAGAGACGGAATGGAGCGTAACGAGACGAGTGGATTCGGATCGTTGGAGGAATATTCTTCGTCGTAGACACCGAGGGACCGTCTTGGAATCAGGGTGAACGGGATTGAATTAATAATCGGGAGAAGGATCCTGATATTTTTTTAGCTTGTCGAGATGAGAAGTGCGACCAAGAGCTAGGCGAAGGTACAAGCCGATGATACTCCCGGAGAAACTTAAAGAGGATCGCTCCAGCCTCTACCGGTTAAGGGCAAAGTTACGCGCGATAGTACTCGCCAGTACTTAGACCGGTGTACCTTCGACCCTATTGACCGCGAACTATGAAAGTATCTACCTCCTGGTATCCGTCGCTCCCAAGGGTACAGAGGACTCTGGACTCTAGTTTTCAGCAGTTGCAAGGATGGATTTGCTCTTGGGTAACTTTTGCCGCTGGAGTCGTGGGTCTACAGGCTTGCTTCTATAAATGTACCGATCCAGAGATTACGAAACAAAAGTATTCGTAACATTTCACTCGGAACTAGAACTCTCGTCGCGTTTAAATCATCGAATACCTTGGACTCTTCGGCAATCGCAAGGATTCTTTCGTTATCTCTGGAACTCGACGCAATTCCATCAGGGATAAGACCCTTTTTTACCCCGGTCGAGAAGCACCGTGTAGGGGCGAGGCAAGCCATCGTGGAAAACTTTTGATTCTTCCCTCCACGAAACCACCATACACCAAATACCCCCATGGTCGACGTAAATACCCATCCGTCCGGAATGGAACAATTCGGATACATCCGTGCGCCATACGTTCACCGCGAATCCGCGAACTCGCGAGTTTTCGATCGGACGGATTGTAAACTTTGTATCACCGTATAACGGGACCGTCGATTAATTTCAACTTGGCTAATGACATCGATAATTCGTTCGGTAACGACCACACTCGTGCACGCGCGCGCATATATCGCGCGCCATTAACTCTGAATTATTCGGTTCGCGATCAATTTCCGTAGATACTCAAATTTATCTCTTAGCGAGCCGCGTGGAGGTCGGCGGAGCCGAACGTCCGTAAAAAAAAAAAGAAGGACAGAGAAGGAAAAGGAAAACGGGAGAACTCCATCGAAGAAGCGTTCAACGGAACTTGCGCTTGACCTCGTACCCACCCCGCCGCTAACCCTGCAAGAAATCCACAGGATACGAGGGATCGTTGTAACAGTATCAGCTGCGTGGAACAACCTGCCTTTTGTATCGAGAATTACCGGAGACCCGGCCAACTCTTGGCAACGATATATATTTCTCTCGTCTCAGATTTTACGAGCCCACGGCTTCTTTTTCTTCTTCTAGAGATATAGAGAGAAAGAGAAAGAGGAAGAGAGAGTGGCTCATTTTTTTCTTCTTCTTCTTTTTCCCTCCGCGACTCGTCGTTAGTATCCAGAACGCGAGAGGAGGGAGTGGACTCGGCTGCGGCACGGTCTCACCCTTTAATGCCACTTAAGTGCCGTTTAACGACTTTTTTGTTTGTTAACGTCGCGGTTTCTTACGCGTACGCTCTCTCGACTCGATCGTTTTCCACACCCCCACCCACCGAATTTCCTTCTACCCCCCCGTTTTTCCCTCCTTTCTCATCCACCGTTCGCGTGTACTTCTTTCGATCCTCTTGTATTAGGAACCATCGGTAAATAATCCTCGAAAGGGATACGCGTGTCCCTTTTTAAATCTTTACAGAATACACTGCAACTCTACGTTTAATCTTTTGTAAACGGCTCTCGATCGCCGTTTAATTCAATCAAATTTTTCCACGGATCGAAGTATCAACATTGGCATCGACGTGGCAAAGTAATTGTACGATTTTTTATAACAGTTTCGGGGTAAAATATTTCGTCGAGGTGTACCGGTTTAAAAAAGGTTCGAGGGCGAATCGATGCGAAACTTTAACGAGTAACTATAGTTGTCCGTCAATGCACAACTTCGAAACTATGGTGATCGGTAACCATAGTCACCTGTAGGATACTTGGAACCTATGGTGATCGATAACTATAGTCACCTGTAGGATACTTGGCACCTATGGTGATCGATAACTATAGTCACTCGTAGGCTACTTGGCACCTATGGTGATCGATAACTATAGTCACTCGTAGGCTACTTGGAACCTATGGTAATCGATAACCATAGTCACTCATAGGCTATTTGGAACCTATGGTGATGGATAACCATAGTCACCTGTAGGATACTTAAAACCTATGGTGATCGATAACCCTAGTCACTCGTAGGCTACTTTGAACCTATGGTAATCGATAACCCTAGTCACCCGTAGAGTAGAAGGAAGCTACGGTGACGCACGAGTGTAGTCACCGTTAGAATCGAAAGGGTTGAACACGGCTCGACGATAGCCAGAATTGAACCGCGACCATCCCTCTTTGCAACCCCTTGGAATCGGAGCTAGCGAACCCGTTGAAACACCGGGGAAATAATATTCGATACAATGCCTAGCCGAAAGAGGGGATAGTGGGTTGGTGCCCCGCGTTATCGTCGATCCCTATTCGGCTAGGCTTCACGGACCAGAAATTTTCGTCCATTATCGTCGACGGGTTTTCCGTGGTAATTCGCAGTCGGACGGCGACCAACGAAGCGAAAATAACGCGCTAATAACGAAACAAAGAACCCGACTCGGCGATAAAACGAATTAAAATTAATGCTTCCGAAACGGTGGATAACACTGGACTACATAATATTTTCACTGAGCGTTCTCTCTCTCTCTCTTTCTCTCCCTCAACGACAACCTGTCGCAGGGAGGGCCTCGGCAACGATTTGTAGCTCATTTACGCGACCGAAGAGCTTAATTCGGTTGAGCTATTAACCGTGGCACAATGGTTTCGTTGATTTAGTTACATTGCTGCAGGCTAGATACAGAACAAGAGAGAGAGAGAGAGAGAGAGGGACAGAGTGACGAGAGATAGGAGAAAGAGGGAATAACTGTTCGAAGCTTCGAGTGACTTCGACGGTAAATACGCGTCTGTTGACTTGACAAAATAATCCGATGGACCGTGAACGCTTCGTGAATTGCGAGAGCACGTTCCGCCGAATTGCGCGGAAATTATGCGTTCTACGCGGTCACCGATCGAAGGTGATAATTGACGATCGCGATGCCTCGATCGTCGCGCGAATTCAAAGGAACGGTGATCGAGACACGATCCCAAGATCCTTTGATAAACGACGATGGGAGTGTTTCTCGCGCTCCGCTGACGCCTGACGCGAGAATTCCATCCCCCGCGAATGTGGGAAATGGCTGTTCGCTCGTGATCTCCGAACCGACGCGGAACGAAACTCGAACCGGCGAACGTTCGATTCTCGAGGAACGGTTCGCGTTTCTGGTGTCTCTTGGGACCCCGTACCGTAGTCGTGGCAAGTTTCGCGAAAATTAGGCGACTGGAAACGGTGGCCAACCGAAGACGTCGGCCCCGCGTGGTTCTTCTCGGGACCAAGTCGAATGATATCCGCTTCGTCGAGCCATCTCCGAATTTCCAGCCGAATAATGTTGTTTTAAGGGATCCACGGTGGAACGCGGTCGGTGCATCGGATGCAACAACGGTGATCGGTGCACCGGTTAATGCGGGGTACATTTGGATCCTTCGCCAGCGGTGCGGTAAGTGCACCGAATTGTACCGGCAAAGCTGATTGTACAGTTCGCGATTCCTCCGGCAACCCCCTCGGCCGTTCGCAGACAGTAAGGGTTCCCCGTTCCCGTAGTCAGCAGCAACCTGCGCGAAGTTAGGGCGAGAGCTATACCGTGCCACAGGAGGGGATCTACCGGAGAAAGAGAACCGAGAGAAAGGGACAACGACTCCGGGGAAATACGAGCCCGCGTGAGAGAGAGAAAAGAAAGAAGCAAACGGTGGTAGAGAGCTGGATGGAAAGGACTCGAAAGATTTCTGTTATTCGACGTAATGATCCTTGTGGAATGCGACGAACGCGGCCCGGGGAGAATATTTTCTTGCCGAGACAATTTTACCTGGCTCCGCGGCCACCCCTCCGAGAACCCTTCGCGCCTTATTTTCTCCCCCTTTCCGGGGGAACCTGTCATCGATCCGAACGGGGTGAAATTCCACGCGCCGTCTTCGAACGAATTTTCTTTCAAGCCTGCCGCTGGCTTCGCGCGGACCGCTCAACGCAAGAAACAATGGGAGAATATTGCGCGCCGGTGCTATCGAGCGGGAAAAAATTAAAATTCCAACGACCGAACCGGGCTGCCCCGGTGATTAAAAATACCGAAGAATCTTCGCCGCGTGACTTCGGCCGTTCGAAACGGGACGAGAAATTCGAAGGAACGGAGGGACCGTGAACGAACATCTGGGGACACGCGCACGCACCGGGCATAAACTTTCCCAAACGTCCCTCAATCGAAAAGAGTGCCGTCCTCGAGTTCCCTGATAAAGGCAAAACGTGGATACCCGCCACCACCGCCGCCGCCGCCGCCGCGTACTCTCCAATATTGCCCGAGAAAAATACTTCACCTAACCAAATTACTCACCGCCCGGCCAGCCATCGTTTCCCGATAAACGCGGAGGAAACCCTCGCGTCGAAAATCTACCCCGCGTAAAACCGAGAGAAATAGATATCGGCTTCTTTTAATCGGGAGGAGTGCTTCTCGCCAAGATTTATAAAGAATCGCCGGGGAATTTTTTACCCCATCGCCGGACGATCGAGATTAAAGATCGATGCGTGACGCGACGTCCAACGAAACGTTTGCAAGGAAACCGCCTCCTGCGATCAAAATCGTGATATCCACAGAGGGTAATTATTAACTCTGAAAATTAATTTGGCACTGTTCGAATCGATCGTTGCTCCGATTCGGGTTTCGATCCGTTTCTCTGCGGTTCTGGAGCCCGAGAGTGACGATCTTTGCCTCGAGGGTGATCGTTTCTATCGATTGGAGAAAGAAAAGCCAAAATTAACCACGAGAACTTGGAAGAAGATACGACAGAGTCTTCCTCTTCGTTCGATTCTCGCGCAACCGGTAACGTTCGCATTATCGAGCATCAAAGACTCGATTTACACGAAAGAACACAATTCGTAACAAAGAAATAGTTTAGCGTAGCTACCACCTTTGCGATGTATCCACGGATTCGACAAAGTGCGTTTCCAAACTCTACGTATCAACGCGATAGAAATTAGTACCGTCGACGTTCCTATAGAAACGAACGGGAGCTTGAAAGTGATCGAGAAAACTCGTGGTTCAGTTTCCTCGGTGGCGATAACCGTCGATCGTTACTCTCCGCAGCTCGTGTCGGGAAAAAGTAATTGTCCTTTTTCCAGGTACGTAAAAGATGTACGCGAAGGATGGTCCGCTTCGCACTCGCGAGGAGCGCGTTACCGGTAGGAAACGCCAAAGACCAATCATCCGTGGCTCGTGCGACTATAGGGTGTCGAGAAAGTTTCGACGAGAGCCATCGACGAGTTTCCCCGCGACGGCTTCGAGAAACGAACGCGAAGGTTAAGACCTGTCGTTCTTCGCGGCGGCTCGACCAATCACGCAAAGTGCCTTCCGCCTCGAACTTCCCTATCGCGTTCGTCGTCGGGGTATCCGGTGTGCGCTCCCACTCGCAGGGTACCTGTGTGTACCTTCCCTCGCGAGAATATTGCACCTATACGGGGTCACCGTGCGTGCACGTGCACGGTGTACACACGCGAGCGTGCACTCCGGCAAATATTTACGCGCCCGATGTGTACGATATAAGCGGGTAGGCGAGTATCTCGGTGCAAGCCTCCATTATCGAACGAGAGAGACTACGCGGAGAGCGAGCGAAACAAGCTAGAAGAGAACCCTGAAAACCACCCTCTATAGCGACTCTCCAGCCTTCGGTGAAGAATCAATGCGACCGCCTCTCCACATCCCGCACCACCACCCACGTTCTCTCTCTCTCTCTCTCTCTCTCTCTCTCTCTCTCTCTCTCTCTCTCTCTCTCTCTCTCTCTCTTCTCCTTTCACGATCGTTCTTCCACCCTCTGTCTCGCTTTCCCTGTTTCTCGTGCCTCTCCGCCGCCAAGAACCTTGTATATACGCTCACCATGCGAAAAAGAGACCGTAGAAACCCGCGCGCGGTTTACGCACCGACGAATTTCCATTCTGATTCCAAGAATCCAATTTACATCGCGGTTTGCCGAAGTGGAAAAGCCAAGACAACAAAGACTCGCGCTAGGTATCGGGCAACGTCGACATCCGCTCGTTCGAGGAAATAAGGAAAAGATCGGAGGAGGGAGATCCTCGACGTCGCGCGTATCCCTACTTATCTCCCAGCCGCTCGGATTCGAAGGAGATTTCTCGTGTCTCGGGGTCGAAAAATGTGGATAATATTTGGGATCTTTTTCTTTTACCTTTTTTTTCTCTTCTTCTTTTTCTTCTTCTTCTCGTAGAAAAAGGAGGAAAGGTGAACCGACGCGTACAGGGTATCGAACAAGGGGATTCCTCCGCGCGTAAAAGTAAATCGAGAAAACGTTTCTGCGTTCGAGGGATCGTTCTCGAAAAAATCGAGACGAGATTCGTACGGAGAGCGCGTTCGACTATCGACTCGGGTGCGTGACGATAAACAAGGAACGCCAATTTTGCGATACAATATCGACGAGCGAACTCTTCGAAGCGATACTCGAAAGAGAGAAACCTACTCGATAGAATTTTCCGCTTCGATTTCCTCCAAAAGAATTTCCTTTTCCTCGACTCGATGATACTTAACACCGTCCGGTGATCCCGGACGAAAGACACGGATTACTCCTCCACGGGTAGAAAAATTCCATCGAATGGTTTAATACCTCGGATAAATATTTCTCGTATCGAGAGAGAAGTACGTACGATGAACGACTGGTTGGCTCCTCGGCTCGTACGATAAAAATGAATTATCGTTCCAGACGAACGTGGTATCGGTTCGAGCCGGAAGAAACGAAAAAAATTCCAATATCGACGTATTAAGATATTCGTGAAAGTTAATCCGCGAGTGCAATAGGGGGAATAGAATTTTAATCCGGCGATGTCCGCCCGGGACGAGTTTCCGCGAGCGGAAAAATGTAATCGCGAAGGAAATTCGCCGTGGATGGAAAGAGGTAGGTCGGGGAGCAACTTCTCTTGGAAATACGTTATAAGATTTCCACGAGTTCCTCGCGAGCCCGATTATTCGAATTTCAGGGCGCGATATCTCGACAGTGGCGATAACACCGGGGGCTAGGCGACCGGGAAACGGGCACGGTAGTCGAAAAATCACGGATAATCGTACCTCGGTGGTGGTAGGGCGAACCCGGTGGTTGAAAACCGACGGGTGAAACGATTCCAAGAGCCGTGTTACGCGGTGCCGCGAACCCGGTGATATTTTGACCTCGAGGAGGTGGAGGCGCGGCGAGGAATCCAAAATCAGGTGAGGAGAGCGAGCAAGTGGGAGGGCTTACGTGACTGCAATGTGCAAAATTGTCCTTTGTCGAAGGAAATAGTAGTCGGACGGCCGTGCATTATCCTCGGCGCAGTGGAGCATATGCAAAGCACCAGTCGTAGGGTCCGGGAGGCAACTCGAGAATTTTCGGTAGCGAATTTCCCTCGGAATATAACGCGAAACGAGCTCCACCCCCTCTCTCTTTCTCTCTCTTTCTCCCCGTGGAACCGGAGAATAGAAGGAATATAGAATCCGGGTTATATCGCGCCGTGTTCCTCGTCGGCGAAGACAAAAGAAAACACACGTAACAAGACTAAGAAATGCGAACGAGCGACGAGAGACCCTCCTTTCGAGGAATCTTTGCTCGTCGAACCGTTGCCCCGATGCAACGGTTTATCGTATACGTGTACGATACAGAACGGAGCGTCGAAACGTTTCTCAAAGAAGCATACGTTGTGGAACACGAAATGACGCTGAAAATAACAAGAGAATATCTCGGAGCTCCTCGAGCAGTATTCTTCGAGGACCCCGTCCAACTTTCTATGTGTAACGAGCACTCCCGTTTGCGACAGCGCCCGGTTCTTTCGTTCCTCGATACCCCCGTCCGCTACCTTCCCGGCCGTCTCGAAAGGAAAAGTCATCAATAAACATCTTTTATCGGTATGTAAATCCTCGACGGCTTTCGTCCGAGAATCGAGCATCGACTCCTAAAATCCTTCGCGGCTGGCTCCTCCTCGTCGCTTTTTCCACGGGATCTTCTCGCACCGTAATCCAAAAGATATTCAAACGAGACTCCACGGCTGGCTATATATTAGAATTTCATCGAACGACGCTAATTGGAACTTATCGCTCGAGACGTTGGTTTCTTTTTTCTTTTTTCTCTCTCTCCCTCTCTCTCGTCAACCACCGACTCGATCGACGCACCGCGATCCAACCGGGATTAAAGGTTTCTCCTGCCCCGAAATTTCCAGAGAGAACTACTCGGTGACTCGTCTACGAATCGTTCGTGGCTCGCGCGGTACCAACGAAACGCGTTTCGTGCGATACGTAGCGAAAAATGTTTCTCGATGAAATAAAGAGAGACACCGCGAAAGTAGAGCTGAACGTTATTTTTTCTTTTCCTGGCCGATTGACGCGCAACGATCCAACCGACATCGGAGATTCCTCGTGTACTTAAATATCGGGAGGAGATACGTTGCTCGACGAGACTCCACTCGAGTTCGCGCGATCAAAGAAAACGGTTTTTTTCACCGAGTCGATCGACGTATCGCGAGCCAACCGACATCGGAGATTCTTCGTGCTCGCGTTTCGGAATTTCGAGGGGAAAACACGGTGCTCGTCGACGACGCGTTTCGTGTCCGCGGAATCGGTGAAAAATGTTTCCCGATAATAGAACGAGACACCGTGAAAACGGAGGTTCGTCGATGCGGTCCATTAGCCGCGTACGCTCTCTTAACCCGAAACCACGAGCCCTTACGAATATCGTTGGAAGGGAACCGCGCATCGACGAGTTCCCGGTTGGTTGTTTCAGTGTTGCCCGGGGGTTCGGTCAATTACGAGCGACGCCATTCGTCGAGAGAGTGGAGAATAAGGAAGAACGGCCGGGTAGGAACAGCGAAGAAAATAAAAGACGAGCCCTCCGGGCGTGCAAACCGCGGAGAGACACAAATACGTAAACGTTGACGTTTCGCGTTTCCTTTGGATCGAGAGACACGACCGTGCCCTACAACCGGAGACATCGACGCCAGCGTAAGCAATCGACGTTGTATTATAGAATTCGTGACACGACGTTCGAATACGTAATTCGTTTTAAATATCCAACGCTACGATGGAAATAATTCAAGCAACGAGAGCGTACTCGCGAACGGTAAGTGCCCGCTCGCTCCGTCCTTCGGCGAAACAATTTCCCAAACATCCGCGAACACGGTTTACGACCCCGCGCACCTGTTTACGGGAGACGAGCACCACTTTCTCGCGCGGACATTGTTTCGCTCTAGTGGATATCGTTCACGTTTACGAGACCCGGTGGTCCTGAAAGGGCACTCGGGTACCAGTCTCGGCTACCTTGTCGTCGAAAAAAGGTGAAGTCGAATCTCCGATACCCTTCGAGGCTCGTTGATTCGTTCAAGGAAGCGCAAAGGATCTTCGTAAAAGTACGAATTATACGTTGAAATAATTACGGACGTTGATACGAATAATTTTCCGAGCCTCCGCGTAGATCGAAGAAACGAAAGAAGACGAGCAGGATTCTAACACCCTCTCGATTCTATCGGAGACGTGCACCAGGTGCTCTTGGAAATACGGATTCTACGGTCACCTCGTTGAGACGATCCTGGATCTCCCGGAACGAGTTCGATGAGATATCCAGGGATTCCCTTCGTCGGAGAGACTTTTGGTAGATCAAAGGACAAAAGAAGGTGACCCAATTCCTAACACCCTTGGTCGGTCGGTCGAGATCTTCGAGGTGCAGCAGGTGCTCGTGAAGATACGTATTCTACGATTACTTCTCGTTGAAAGAATCGCAGACATCGGCAAACAAATTAGATCAATTTGCAAGGGACGTCCCGCTTGCTCCTTTCGTCGGGGACTCGGCTTCGTGGATCAAAGGATAGGTGGATCTAAGCAGCGGGCCGTCGGTAACTGGTAAACCCTGGCTCCGGAAACAGGCGCCAAGTCCGCTTCAATTTGGACACCGAGTCGTTAAATCGAGCAGGTGCGCGTAGAGAAAGAGAGGCGCAAGACGGACAGCCCACCTTCACCTGTCGCGCAGCCTTTCGAGTAACGAACGTCCGCCAACCCCATCGCGCCAATTTCCATTTCCTCTACCCTCCTCTGTCGCGTCTAGCTAAGGCAAACGCTAGCCCTTCCAGTACAATGAGTTACCAGCATCCTCTGACCACAAATACGCTGAATATGCATGAGACCCTTGTCCCCTGCTATCGGGTACGTACGTCCTCGAATTAGGTTTCCCCGCAAGTTCTTCGAGTCCTGTTCGCGCCGGTGCTCCAGCCACTCGAGAACCACTCTAGTCACCTCTCGTACCCTCCTCGAGGACTCCGCTCCGTCGAGCCTCTGTCGCGCGCTTTTCTCCGCGTGTCCCTTTGCCCGTCCCACGAATTCGAGGGTCTCTTCTGAAACCGAATCGATAGATCGAGGTACCGAGCCGATATACTCCCTGAATAGGGACAACGTTTCGCGACCAACCGAACGACCCACGGAAGAAACAAAGGGGCCTTCGAAGGGCTACGACCAAGAGGGCAACCTCCAATTTCCCGCGACGAAATTTCCAACGCTTTCGAGATCGACCAACGTCGCGCGTTGCGATTTGAACGCGCGTCGCGTCTTTCGAGCGTTCGAGGAGTGAAGATAATTTGGAAAAATATATTGGAAAGGTACATTGGAAATCGAAGCATGGAAAAATACTCGAATCGAAAGGGATGACAGAACGGCGATAAAAAATTGTTCCAAGTTTTAAAAGTTGCGCGATGGTAACGCAACGTGTTCTTTGTTCGTCGTTTTCCACTCCGTTTCCCAACCGCGACGAAACGTCTCGCGGAATGGAATTTTTCTTCCGATGAAAAAGTTTCGTTTCCGTTCGTACGATATCTCGACTATAAGTGGGTATACGAGATATCTCGGTTCTTTGCAACGGAGGAGTTGAAGAAGCAACGAGTTTATCATCCGTGAAACTTTCATCGAATACATCGAATATTTATACAGTACTTGTAACGGTTGCACGACTCCGTGCGCAATTAAACGTCCGCCGAGGAATAATAAACCGCCCCCGCTTTCTCACGTATCCGTGGTGTACTCCGAGCGAGCGAACGCGCGCGGTATTTCACGGACACGATTACCATCCCGAAGTACGCACAAAGATAATGCAGCGGCGGAGTTCTCACGTGTAATAAGATGTAATCCGAGTTTCCTGCCGCGCAACAAAAAGAGGGGCTTTAACGAATTCCACTTTTCCGGACGCCTGCTGCAACAAAGTGAGATTCCTCTCTTTCGCCCTCCCACCTAGACGAACCTTCTTTCTCCGACCCGTTGCGCGTCGTTGCCGCGAATTACAAGCTTCGCGTACGGGAACAAAAATTTACCCTCGATTGCCTTAAGAAACGTTTGAAAAATTGAAAACTCTCCCCTCGTCTCGAATAGATTTCCTTTCGCGACGCGTTCCGCAATTTCATCCCCCGTGAAGTTCTCTCGGACACCGATTGTAAAACGAAACAACGTTGCGCACGGAAAACGTGTACACTCGTACACACACACGAATGTGGAAAGTGGATAGGATCGGGCACGAGGAGAAAAGATTTCCGTCTTTTCGCGCGCGAATTCCTTCTCTCGATGGCTCGTGTGTCGTAAAATAAAAAAAGAAAACGATTCCCGTTCCTATTCCCTGTTTTTCCATTGGACGTCGCTACCGTTTGCCATCCGCCCGCGAACAATGGCCGGGTAACACCCCGTTCCGGGCGATCGCGAGGAATTTTCGCGGTTAAAAAACTACAAGTCAAACTCCCGCGTAACCTGCACACATCTGGCGGGGGTTCTTCAAAGTCCATCGTGCTCGAGTCGCGCGTACATATTTATAGGAAACACATCGGGTCGAGTCGCGCGCTCGATACCCCCGACTACCGCGGCCCTTTGCATTCGTAACAAATACATGCGCACACGTGCGCAACGTAGGGTAGGGTGGCTCCGGAGGAGAGGAGAGATTCGCGTTCGTAAAACCAATATCGGCGCGGTGTGGTTATCTACATATTGCGGATATAGCAATATTCTATAAATAATCCGTACGACTGTGACGCGGGATATACGCGGCGGAGCGCTGAAACGATTCGGCCGCGTGCTCGAAAAAGATCCTACACCCCTCCTCGTATATTTCTCTTTTTTTCTCTCTCTCTCTCTCTCTCCACCTACCCCCTCCTGTCTCTCCCTCTTTTATTCCTATTTTTTCATCCGCGAATTCCTTGCGCGTTTGAAACGCGAAAATAAAATTATTACAGCGCGCACGCACCTAGACCTAACGCTGGGGTGCTCGCGCCACGGAAATTACGTTTGCACGGGGTTGCCCGCCAGCTTTAATCTTTTTAATGGCTACATCAGAGGAAATACGTTGAATTTAAAAAAATTTACATCCGCGAGATTCGAGAAAGAAGAAGCCGGCTATTGTAATTTCGCGCGACGAAATGTGGCGTAGAGGGACGATATTTCGCGCGATTCTTTTTCTTTCCATTTTTTTTTTCTTTTATCGAAACGTACGCGCGACGTAGGTCGACCGAGCGTCTTCGAGGACCAGTCGAGGGAAGGAAATTCGACTTGGAAACGTCCACGTGAACGTCCACTTTCACGGGCCGGTGATTCTTCGGGGAATAAAAAATATTCACCGGGAGAACGAATCGCGAAACGATATTTTTCTCCGCAACGGGGGACCTCGAGAGCGGGGACGCACCGATACTATCTTCCATAGGGCAGCGATTCCAAAAAAGCTTTCACGAGTTTTATCGCTTTTTAACGGAGGCGGGTAGATTCGATCGGTGGCGTGTCGGGAGCGCGCGAAAGTTATCGGGTACGCGCAAATATTTATACGAGAACGGACGCTGAAATACAAACGTACGAGGGAGAAGGAAACATTTACGTCGACCCACGGCCGCGAATTCCACGCTACCGTGACGCCTCGCTAAAAGAGGGACAAGCGTTCATCGTCGTACTTATATTTCGACGCGGCCCGCGCGACACGGGGAATCCTCGAAATCTCGAAAATCCGCGTACACGTCCGAGACACATCGTACGCGCGGTGACTTATCCTTCGCGAGGCATCGTACCTAAAAATCCGAGAAACTTCGAAAATCCACGCATACTTCCGCGATCGTCTATCCATCACTGTGACTCGTTCTCCGAGATGCCTCGCGCGTCAAAATCCTCGCGAGTTCGAAACTGCATGATCGTGCACTGTGATTCGTTTTTTCTAGCGACTCCATACGCGAGAAACATCGAAATTACGAAACCCTACGTGTATCGCTGCGTTCGTACGATTGCTCGTTCCTTGGGCGGGCCCACATTTCACGCGAGAATCCCCGAAATTTCAATCATTCGTTCGTACAATTCCCACGATCTCGAGGAAGATGAAAAAGAATCGTTTGATTCGTTGACTGATTTTTCGGTGATCCCTACACGACGAGGATCCCTAAAAATTCACTAATCCGTCTCCTATAACCTCGATTACTTATTTTCCCACCCGATCGAGGATCTCCTGTAAACGAAACTCCAAAAAATTCCAAAAAGCCACTCCTACTTTCACGCGCGACTACACGGTGATTTTTCAAGACGTCCATACAACGTCAGCTACTCGAAAATTCCAAAAATCCTCGTATATCTCCGCGATCGTGATTTTTCGACGCGTCTGGTCCGACGTCTGGCGTCCCCGAAATTCCAAAAATCTACGTACAACCCTCGCGATCGTCCACGCGGTTGAAACGTTGGAGCGTCGCGCGAGGAGATGGATTCTATTCGCGTGGCAGCACGAGGAGCAAAGGACGAGGACAAGGTTCGACGAACCGACAGGAAGCGTGCGAGCGGATTCCATAAGTTAAAGCACCGTGATCCGATCCGCGGCCATCGTCCACCGTACGCGTCCTCGTAATTAAGAAAACAACCGAGCGACCCTCTGGCTCGTTCAACGTTTGCCCTTAATTGGGAGTTGCGCGGTTTAATCGTTGCCTCTTAACGCTCGGTGCAAAGGTGCTTTTTCAATTCGAACGTTCGTACCGAGAAGATTGTAACCAATGGTCGTAGCCACTGTGTTTATAAAATATTCGTTTACGACATCGCGCACGTTCGTGCGTGTACGCGAACCGACGATTACACCTGACTGTAACGAAACGGTGAATCCTTTTCAACGATCTCGTGGAATATATCCATCGTTGACTTGTAAAATCGACTTCTCGGAAATGATAACTCGCGATCGGAGCGGTATGGATATTCTCCTTTACGATGTTGCGTACCTGCGCGAAAACCTTCTCGGATCATTCGGAGCGATAAATACTTTTCGATCGACCAGCTGCTCGATCGATCGATTCGTTCGTAGAGAGAAACGGGGGTAGCTCGCACGTGGTGTTCCTTTTTTTTTTTGCCACTTGTTTACGACGTTGAACACGACGGTGCGTATTCGAAAACCTTGTCCAATTATTCGCGACTACAGCGAGGCGGTAAATAGTTTCCAATTAATACCGTCTGCTGGAATATTCGTCGCTGCGAAACCGAGTTCCCGGGAATTATAATCCACGATCGAAGTAGGTTGTGCGCGCACTATGTCGAAAACTATTCGCGCTTCTTTGGAATATCAAAGACGGTCGCGAGTCGGTTCGAGAACGACGATCGGGAGGGTAAATATTTTTCGATCGAGTGTAACGGGCTGTTCGAGTCTCAAAGTTCTCCGAATGGACGATACACGATCGAAGGTCGTGCACAGGATCGTGTCGAGAAATATTCTCGTTGGTCGGCGATACCAAACACGGTGCTTCTCTATTCGCCGAACCGTCTCCGATCCCTCAAACGACAATCGAGGCGGTAAATATTTCCCGATCGGTAGAGTCCGATCGGACTGTGCGTCCCCCGACTTCGTGGAACCGGATCGTGGCTTAAAGTCCCCGCGGTAGCCGTGAAAAGTCAAATATTGAACGGAGCGTGACAAACGACAACGCGGAGGGAACGTCTCGACTGAAACGCTTTCGACGTCGACAAATATTGACGGCTTCTTTGGGGTGTACGGATTTTAAATCGAGACCGAAAGCTCAAAGCTCCAACGGATCCGACGCGTATTTGCCTTCCGGTGAATAACTATCTCGGTACAAAGAAGTAGCCAACGGGAGAGCAGCTCTACTCTGTCTCTCTGTCTCTCTCTCTCTCTAGGCGTAACGTTTACGTCACCGAGGCGATCGAGCTGGAAAAGAATCGTTTCGTGCGAGCTCGTCTCTCGAGCTGGTCGCGATAACCGCGTTCGCATGGCGCGCGTGAATCGCAAACGGAGCGTCGAGGACGCGACGCGGAACGTCGGTTAAAAGGAACAAAGAAACGGCCGCGATCGAGAACGCGGTGCGAACGGTGGGCCGGTGAGGAGGAGCGGTTAATTCGAAAGAAAAGAACTTACCAGTAACTCGAGCGGTGGAGGAGGAAACGGTCCCCCGGTCGGAGTCGGTCCGCAGGATGCGGATGAAAAATCCTCGAAAAGCAACAAAAGGGCACTGGACAAACGAGGGCCTCGCGGAACACAAAAGGGCTCGGTCACAATGAAAGCACGTAACGACACCCGGCGGCGGTCGGCGAGGATCCGCGGAGTCGCGCCGCTGGTGACTTGACAGCCGGAGAAAAACAACGGCGTCGCGCGACTCGGGAACGACGAGGAACGGTCTCTGTACGGACGCGCGTCGCTCGACCGTCGTGCGATCGAATCGTTCAACGAAACGGTCCCCGAATCCCGTGGATCTCGCGCGAGACGCAGCACCGGCCGCGTGGTGCCCCGGTGCCCCGTACGAACGACGAGGAACGAACACGGTGGATTCGATTTCGGCACGCGGTCCGCCGGAGAGAGAGCTTCGGAGCTTCGTAAACAGCGACGCGGTGAAACGGAGTAGTTTCCCGTGCGAGGCTCTGCCGGGTACTGGGGGTTCGAGCCGGGCTATCGAACGCACCTCCGTTCACCGACCAATCACCGACCGCGCCGCGCACCGCTCGACCAATCGCGCCGCGCGACACCGGCATCGCCGTACACACGCCGGGACCGTGCCGCCGTAATCAAAATCCTACGCCGACACACCGCTTTTATTATGCGTACGTCCGCTAATCCGTCGATAGTTTTTCCTTCGACCCTGTTCGTTGCGGTTCCCGTCACCGTGAAACCGATACAACCCGCTGGTTACGCGACCCGGACCTATTTTCCCGAGATTTTCGAGCCTGTGCAGGACCGCTGCGAAACGTTCGACCAACGAAGATCGTTATCGCTCGAAGAGCCCTCTCGAGCGAGCGATACGCCTCGTTGGAAATCGAACGCGTTCCAAACTACGGGAGAAATTACCGCCCCGTCTTTGGACAGTTCGTCGGCCCCGAATAAATTCGAGTGCTCCTCGAGGATCGATCTTCTCGCGCGAGAGGCTCCGTTACGGTCTCGCGTCGGGAGGTAAAAGTCGATCGGACCGCGTAACGAGGAATAATTTAATTATCCGTTCTCCTTCCTTCCCCGCCGCCGCCTTGTATTTATTAATTGTTTCCATTCGCGGACGAGTGATTTATGACTTTTCGCGAGCCACCGAACACACCGTTTCGCGAAATCGGCCTCGAAATACAATGACCGGGAGGGGTGCCGGAAACGAGCCCAACTACGCCGCGATCCCTTGGCCAATAACCGGAACAGGATTGCCCTAACACGTATTAACGCTTCTAATTTATGCGAGTCCATCGACCGTGCGAGATCGCTCAAACCCGGCACGCTATTCAGCCGTGGCATCGTTGTTGGGTCACCCGGTGCAAACTGCCACGCGTGTCACCGTGATCGCGTTGATCGAGAGGTACAAAGGGACAGGGAACACTTAGAAACCGCGACCATAATCCCGGACGTTATCGCTCCGGGAATTTGAATAACACCCCCACCCTTCCCTCGACCGGTACCCGCGACCCGCCATCGTCGATTATCGCGATTAGAAATTTTCGATCGACGATCCGTGCGCCGGACCGGACCGATCGTTTTCTTCGATAAACGAGCACGCGCGACGCGATACGCGCCAAAGAACGCGCAAATTCGAAAGAATAATCGAACCGTTATTCACCGGGTGCATTGTTTCGAGAGAGCGATGCAACGTTACGGATAATGCTGTTGGCGAACCGGGGCCAGATATCGATCATTCCGCTATTACGTCGCGATGAAAACATTCCACTCTAAATAACGCACGGAACAAAAATGATCCGCGAACGAGCACTTCTCGATTTCGAAACGGCGCGGTGGCGGTAGCGGCGGCGGCGGCGGCGGCGGCGGCGGCGGCGGGTTGAAAATTAATGAAAAGCGTTTAACGCGATAACGTGTTTCGACGGCTTCAAAGCGCGGCAATCTGCATAAATTACAAAGGGTGGATATATGTATATATACGTATGTATACGTAACGCGTTGTTTTTATCGTTCGTTGCATTTTACACCGGGACCGAACTACCGGTCGCGATCGGACAACTGAACCAACGAACTCGAGATTTACATCGAACTTGTGCGCAACGCGATCGAGTTCGCTTCTTCGCGAAGCTGTGTCGGAATTAACAATTCCGTCGTTCGAGGGGCACCGGTGTACCCGTAGCCATCAAAGGAATATCAGTTCGGTAACTGGGTTACCGTTAACCGATTGATACGACCGTCCGTGAAAAGACGAACGAAAGTAAACGATGTTCGCGTATCGAGGGAACGCGCGAAAAACCTCCGACATCTTCGCGTCGAGGAAATATTTCATAATCGTATCGACGAAATTGCCTCCTCCTCCTCTTCCTTCTCCTCCTCCAATTGCAAAAGGAGGGAGGGGTCACTCGATGCAACCCCGAGCGAACACGTCCAACGAAATAAAGTAGACCGTCATCTCCGGGGAAAGCAATTAATTCTCGTGGAACGTTTGATCTACGCGGGGACACGAACGAGAAGGGATCCGGAAGGGAAAGGGGGAGTGTAACCTTTTTCCGGGGTAGAAGATATTGTGCTCTAATTAGACAAAAGAATTTCATTCCTCGATCTAATTTCCATGGAATAGCGCGAACGACTGCCCGCCTTTTGAATAATCGTTCGTAGAACTTTTCACACTTTGCCGGATTACCATACTTCCCTGCAATAAGAACGAAGCCGTAGCTACGCGCGCGCCACTTTACCCCCCGGAGATGCTACCATTTCTCTTGGCAAACGACCATAAACGTATCTCTATAATCATGATAATCACCGGAATAGCAACCGAGCACACTACACGCCCGTTCTAACGGGTGCCGTGCAATTTATGCCCGGAATACGACACGAACTTAAAAAGACTTTTCGTCATTTAATATTTCCATCGTTTCCAAAATATCGCATTCTTTTTTTTTTCTTCTTTCTTTTCTCGAAATTACAACTTTGCACGATTTACGTTCAGATACGAACGTACAAAGGTGACGTTTGAAATATTTTCTAGGCGAGAAAATATCATGTTTTCCTTTTTGGAAATTATCATTTCGGTTCGCAGGACCGAGGCAGGAGTCTGAGTCGCGTTCAGGACCTATTCTCGTTCTCTTCACCGATCGATAGTAATCTGCAACGATCGTTCGCAATAATTCGAGACGAAAGTAATTAACAAGCGGCTCTTTCGTCCTACTTGGACTCGTTCGATTTTCAATCCGCGCAAGAGTGGCAGCTGCCTTATTCGATTCTTCCATTACTCGGAGCGATTCGTCTTCATTATTATCCGGCTCGTGCATTCCGATGAGAATATCAACGAAAATATGCCGAGTACCGAACCGTGGAGTTCCGTGTTAATTCTATCGCTATTATGCTCGCGTTGTTTCAGCTTTCGATCGATTCGATCGCTTTTTCTCCTTCTACTGACGACTTTCCCCCATCGGAGAAACAGTCAACAGTGAACAATATCTATCGAATCCTATTTTCCATGGTTCTAACATTTTATCCTTTCAAGAATCGCAATACCCGATCTCGTCGATCGATTAATTCTCCTCTTCCTTTGAACACTACGATCCGCGAGTCTCTCCTTGGAATACACCGTCCTTGATCGAGAAAATGTTGAAACACCCTCGATCGTTCTAAATTCGAGCGGTTATCGAGACCGGCCAGTGTACACCGCCACCGAAACGAACTCTTCTCATTAGAATGACGGAAATGTCGATATCCGACAGCTATTCGTATGCAATGTCCGTCGAAACGTTATATTCATTACGCTATAATGTAACTCGCGCGATCCCTCGACTTCATGACCGATCCATCATCGAATCGGAATGGCGTTAATTGGTACATTTTGGTTCGTCGATAGCCTCGAGACACGCTCACCTCGCAAAGAATACGTTCGAGGGAAATACGGACGAACGAAACGAGGGGAGGACCTCGCGAACGAAACCTCGAAACGTGCACACCGCTCCTCGATATCGATCCGCGTCCTCGATCCGGAACGGGGAAACGGGGGGCCCGGTGAGATCGATCGCGGAACTTTGGGACTCGTTCCTACCGAATCGATGTTCCGCGACTCTGTTCCCGGATGACGGTCGCACTATGAATCAACGTGCGCGCCACGCCTTCGTTTCATTCACCCTCGAACCGAGCGCGCCATTTCCCGTCGTGAATACGCGGGACGAGGACCAACCAAACGACCCGGACCAAGTGGAAGCGAGAGAACGCGCAACCACCAGGGGCAGAGATTGCGGTGTCCGTTTTGGCCTTTATTGGAGCCGGGTCCGAGACGACTACGACATCGGTAGCGACGGTTACGAGCCACCCGCGAGAGTACAAATACGAGACTATCGAAAGGAGAGAAAAAAAAGAAACGAGAAAGAACGAAAAAATAATTACCTTCGAAATTTGAAATTCGTTTCGGCAGCAATCAATTTCGTTTTCTACACCGCGGCTGAATTTCCATTCTGCCGATTTTCTAGAAACCACGGTTACCGGAGAGGCGGAAAAAAAAAAAAAACGCGAAAAGGGGATAGGGAACAATCTATACGATCCGCTCGAATGAATCGCGCTGCAAATTCACGAAACCGGGCCGTCATTCGCGCGAAATTAACTGTCCTGTCGAGGTTGGCCGCGATTCAAATTGAATTGACTATCGTTATGCATTGGAAGGGCGTTGGACATCGGGACGAGGGAGGGCTGACCAACGTTCGAGACGAATCGTTCGATTCCCGGCTCGATCGGCTCGAAGAGTCACCGCCGTGACTGAAAAATGTCCCGCGCACCGGTAATTACGCTCCTATCCGCCTCTGCGATTATACATCTCGGGAAACGCGTAACAGCGCGCCAGAAATTTACAAAGGTTCGCGCGCGCAACTTCTGTCTCTTTCTCGCGCGCGCGCGCACGGTTACGGCGGCCATTGTTTCCAAGGATGGAGCGTCCCGCGTTATCGCGGGTTTTTTCTTTTATTTCCGGTTCCGCGAGAAACGATTACCCGGTTAGGTGTGTAACGATTTTCTTTTCTTCGAGCCGCGATTCCGCGCCTTTATCCGCGCCCGAATATTTCGAGGCGGCGAAACGACGAACGAAGCCGGGGAGGGAAATGGAATCAGAAACTTCGCTTGTATCCATTGTAACCCAGATGACAGAGCATTGAGCTGGTTATGAAGGCAATTTACCACGCGCAACGAACGACAAAGTTTCGTCGTTGCGGACTCCGCGGCGTGAAACGTGCGCTTTGTTCGTTCAACCTTCTCTCCGCTCCTAATCGCTCGGCGCGTAAGTGCGACGAAACTGCTTAGCATTCTATTTTGCTACGTCGCTTAATTCCTGGCCGCTTCTAATCCCCATTAGAATCCCCCCTACCCTCTCCATCCGTGCCACCACGAACGATCGACCAACTTAATCGAACTTCAACGCGCTCCCCAACCGGAAACTGGTTTTCCAAACGCATTCGCTACGACTTCGTTAACCTTTTAACCGTGAAGTTACCGGAAGCGTATCGCGCGCGTGGCTGTGGAAAACTCGGGGAGTTTCCGAGTTTATTATTAAATAAGGAAAATCGAGAAACAAACGAATCGAAAAAATTAATTTCAACGACCTCTATAAACGTAATTTTCCGCGCCGCGTTGTAATCGATGAATAGACGAGTTTATCGATAGGTTAATAAGGTGACCTTAAATTGACCTTGAGTGTCGTTTTAAAAACCCAAGGTTATCTCGACGTCTTCGGCACAATGCGACAACGAGTGCGAAACCTTTTTATAACCGAGTCGATAAATAACGAGATACTTTGGACAGCAATTCTTATCGACTCACCCTGTATACGTGAACTTTTATTCTCGCTTCGGTACAGTCCGGGAAGTGCCTTTCAGTGAATCGCGTCGATGCTTCTGTTACCGTCCAAACGAACGACGATCGTGGAGTAGGTCTTCCTCTCTGTGAACAATACAAAAAATAAATGACCCACCTAGGACAAGTTCGCGCGCGCAGTGTTCAAAGTTCCCGCGACGAGTTAACTCGTCCTGCGGGCGGTAGTATTTTTTAACGACGAGTTAACTCGTTATCCCCGATCGAAAGATTGATATTCCCCGCGCCAAATCGATCGCGCCTACTCCTTAAAGTTCCCATGACGAATCAACTCGTTCCGCGCGTAAAAATACTTTTCAACGACGAATTAACTCGTCCTGCGCACGGTAGTATTTTTTAACGACGAGTTAACTCGTCCTGCGCACGGTAGTATTTTTTAACGACGAGTTAACTCGTCGTCCCCGATCGAAAGATTGATATTCCCAGCGCCAAATCGATCGCGCATAGTCCTTAAAGTTGCCGTGACGAGTGAACTCGTTCCACATGTAAAAGTACTTTTCAGCGACGAGTTAACTCGTCCCGGTTCGAAAGGTTGGTTACTCCCGCGCGCCTAATTAGCTCGCCACGCTCTCGACGCGCAAATGAAAAGACTAGGGGATCCGAGGACCAACGACGGAACGAAATTCGGAATTCTAATCTATCGTTCCACCGCTATACTATGCCCCGTGGAACAGATGGCATTTCGAAGTTTGCCGCAACTGTAACTCGCCGCTTACCTAGGTACCCGCGCCTTCGCGACTGCGGATCGTGGCTTCGATCGAAGGTAAACTAGAAACTGGATTACGAATCCCACGGATAGTTGCCCGGACTAATAGACACACGGGCCGAATTATCCGTTCCTACGGTGCACCAGCATAAAGGCTACACGTGGGCACACATTGTGATACGAGCGCGACCGATTCGTCGAGTTTCGGTTACTCTTTCTCGACGTCGCGTTCGTTGCTTCTAACTCGTACGCGACGCTTAATCCTTCCTCGCGAAAATTTCGTTTCGTCTCACCGGGGAAGACACGGTTATTCGTACCCGCGTATCCAGCGGACCACGAGAGAACATCGCCCGCGAATCTCGTAAAATTTCTCAGCCATACTTTGCGAAGAATCGAAGAATCCAAGAGTGGAATCCTAGCTTCCTGAGATAAAAAATATCTATCGCGAGAAGAATTTTTTTTGGAATACCGGTGACAGGAGAGAACTCTTCCTCTCGTCCTGGTAGGAGTGTAAAATCATCCGATTGGATCGTTCTTTCGGTTTAGAATTTTTTCGATCTTCGAGTTCTCCGGGCCGTGTACACATTTACCCGTTATTACGCACCGAGAGGTAACCCGCGATGCTAAAATCTCGATTTTTATTCAAAAATCCGGTGTATCGGCCGACCGGTCTCTTCGATTCCGAGACGATAGAACCGGGAAAGAGTAATCGCGCGCGGACCCAAATATTTTGTAATTCGAAACAAGTTATGAAAGTTTGCCGCTTGGAAACGCGTGTGCAATTAAAAGGTAAACTATCCGGGAGGGGAATATCAATTTTTTCCACTCTTACCATCCTGCTCGTGTATCGTGCTCGCGTTTATATAAATGTAAATCACCGATCGACCGTTGCAGGTTCGCGAATCGAAATCGTATCCAATCGCGAAACGGAATAAAAATACGGAGAGTATTTGCTCCTACGAACAGATATTCAATCATACCGGGGCTCCGCATTTTATTCGAGATAAGCTATCGAGTTGGCCCCCGTTCGTACATTTAAAAACACCAGATTTTATTGAGCTGACCCGCCAAAAAATTTGTTGCATCGACCGCGCAATAATGACGTACGTGGCCCCTGCGCGCGTATCTCCGCAGCCAGATGCACAACGTTCGGCGGCGTTATTGTTGTTACGCAAACACTGGAACCCCGCCGCGCCACGGATGTGTTTATCGTCGGATTAATGATTCTATTCCCCAAATCTCTCTGCTTTCGGGCACAATGACCGGGCGCCGTAACACAATTTTTCTGTTTTTTTTTTCTTTTTTTTTTTTTTTACGATCCCGCAACATTATCCGTAAAATCTGACGTAATTGCCCGCGCGATCCCCGTATGGTCCCCGAAATATCGAATCGATCGATACTCTTCGAAAATATTCCGTAAAACTACCTTCGTTAAACTTCCATCGATACACAGGGTGTACCCTTGTTCGACCACCATTTTTTAGCTACTTGCGTCGATCCACTAGAAGAAACATTTCGGAGAAAATTCGAAAAGCTTTCGATCGACCACGTACCCTCGAATATAACAAATTTCCAAGAAATGTACTTTTCTCGTGGAAAATCAAAGTCACCTTGAAAAGAGTATACGTCGAGTTCGACGACTTGCTGTATCGTGACTTGGAAATGATGGCCTCGAATTCAGAAATTCAGATCGAGTAAGATCGTCGTACCGACGAGTTTATCGAACAAGGTGACCTCAACTTTCTGCGAATGGAAACGATTCTTTGGGAATTGTCAACAACCAAGAGCGTGCTAACGATCGAAGAACCGACTAATTTTCTTTCTTCGAGATTAGCGAAAATGTTTGAAAAACGACGATCGAACTCAAAGGACACACCCTGCGTACCAGACCTATCCGAGGAACCGCGTTCGAGTAAACAAGGAACGCGGAAAACTTTGACTCGATCCTCTGCGCGATTTAACAAATTTCCATGGATCCAGATGTAGTTCGACGATTGACGAATCTGTTTTACGATCCCTGCGAGTCCTTGGTAAAATATCGTCCAAGGAACCGTGGGTCCAGTAACCGAAGAAGGAAGCCGCGTAGGAGCGAAGCGTTCGTCTTCCGCGGGTTAGATCGATATACTCGAATCGAGTGGCGTTAAATGGATCGATTATCCTCGATGACGGACGAATTGGCGCAAGATAAAGAACGTTGTAACGATCACCGAGCATGTTCGAGAACCGAACACCGACTCGATCTTGTCTGCGCTATGAAATTTACTTTCCCGGATAATTTCATCGTTTGTATCGAGCGTACGTGTACGTATACCGTCCATAATTTACAGTTAGCGCGCAATCGGGCGTTAATGGAAATTTCAAGTACCAACGGGTCCTATCTCGATCTTTCGGTTTCGTTCTGCTCGTGGTCCCCCCTCTTACTCCGATGGCGCCGTTGAAGAGAGAAAGTTCGATCTCGAGGACCGTGTAAACGGCACCGTGAAAACGCTCGGTGTATCGGGAATTACGCGCGCGCAATTCGCGGCGTTTTACTTCGTTAGTTCCTTTGGCGGTGCGGGCTCGAAACTGTAACGACCGCGAGCACAAACGAGACATTCGACGCTGGAGTGGGGTGGTCGAGAGTTTAGGGACGAATCTACATTCGGCGCACGCAGTGGGATCCGACTTGCCGCGTATTATTTATGGGTAGATAGAGGAACAAGGTGCACGCAGCGCACACTTCGAGCATCGTTTACTTTGGCTGGTATAAGCAAACAAACAGCGTTCGGAGCCAGCGCCCCGCCTTAACAATCTGGGAACACGTGCGCCGAACAGCTTCCACCTACGCCGATATTACTACGAGTTGATCTTGCCGGGAGTGCTCCTCCGTCAGAGACGCGGAACGGCGCGAGCGAATTTTACGCGGAGATTCCAAACACTCGAATTAATTGTGCACCGAGGACGCCACCGCAAACAACACGGATGGATAAGCCCGTGGAAACTGGCGTCCACTCGTCGCCCGCAGACGGTTTTCACCTCGGGGTAACCCGATCCTTTCCAAGCGATTCGGATTCTGTCTCCTTTGAGCAACGATCGTCCACGGTATTGCGCGCAACCGGCAAAAATGATCCAGGAGGATCCCTAAGTTAAACTTCAACGACAAAGACGACTCGAGAGTAAACCTCCGCGCAACTGCCGGGGATTCGAGTCTAGGATCCTCCGCACACGATGATTTGAATATTAAGAGAGGCTTAGATAATCCGAGTCAAACCTCCCCTGCTAGCGGTGGATATATTCGTGATCTTCGGATCAGCGAGGTGATAGACAAGTTAAGCGCGAACGTTACACCGAGGAACTCTTCCTTCCTGTACCAACCACCGAAGATGCTAGATTCTACGCGGAGTAGATCCTTCGTACCCTGTACTCGATGATTCGAACGCGACGAAAGTCAGGTACAGCTGGCCACCGAGCTGTAGATACTTATTTGTTCTCGATAGACGCAAGTCTCTGGAACCGGCGCCGGAGACTCCGTGTACACGACCGACCAGGGCAAGAACCAAGTTTCGGAGACCGGGGTCTGGGGTTGGACGGATTTAGCTGGCGATCTTTCGATCGATGGGGTTAAAGACACGCTAGACCGGGTTCTCGCGAACGCTTTGCGCGAAACTCTCCCTTCGATGTCTCCTTTGATGGCACGTAGCGCGCGGGCGCACGCACGCCACAGAGAAACGAGAACCCGGAAACGTAGAAATCCCCTTGGGAGACCGTCGGAGACTCCAGGACCGAAGCAACGCAGAGATTCCTGCCAGCAGTAATACAATTTGGTAGTTGTGCAACTGTAACGAGGAGACCATAGCCGTGTTACGCGCGCTTGATGCGCTGCTCCTATCCAACCCTACAGCGGTCGTTATATAGACGGTCGTTCGGTCGTACGGCTTGGTCGGTTGGTCGGTCCACATGTCGTATTTGTACTACAAATCCCCTAACCTCAAATCCCTCGTCTGTAACGCGCGGCAACCCCTAATCATGGCCATACTCACGCTCGCCGCCTTTCACCTCCGCATTCTGCTACCCCTTTCGAGCTGGCAATACGACCGAATTAGCTTCTACGCTTCTCCGACGCCTAGAATCAACGTCTGTGCGTGACAACGCTCTCGAAGAGGCCTCCATCGACTCTCCGATGTCGACATCTTCGAACAAAAACCGTCGGGTGATCCCCGAGAGCGTAATTTTTACAACGAGAACTCCGTGCACGAATTACCCGACCGTACGTACAGAAAATATCGTTCGAACGCGAAACGTTTAACATCGGTGGCGCAAACAAACGGATCACGGCAGCTACTCACCCTCGTAAAGTATCAAAGGCACGGATCGATATCTCGACCACCATCGACTACAGCGAAATTTTCCATGCAACAAAAGTGTTTCCAATTTTCGTTCCCGAGAAATTCTGTCATTCTGTCGCGTGTATTCTTCCCGTAAACGTAACGATAAGCGAGATAACGAGCGCGCGCTGTTTTAAATTTTACGAGGTACCCTACGCTCCGAGTTTCCGGAGTTTCTGGACATTGGGCCAACCCCCCCGAAGTCTACCTACGCGACGATACCGCCAAGGTACTACGGGGAGCTGGAAACACGTCACGTGGCAGGTATTGCAAATCGTATTGGGTGGATTTGTTAACCCCTGGAGGCCCGTAACCGAGCAAAAATTACTCGGCACTGTCCACGTTCTCCTTACACGGTACCATTGTACCGTCCGTAGACGAGAAAAAGGCCAACGAGTGTTTACACACCTACTGTAGTTCACAGTCTACCAACTCTCCTGTTATCACGCGCATTGACGAGTGTCTTCATCCCTGCTCTGATTTACAGTCCATTAGATCACGTACATCGATCGTGACCTAGAGTGGGGACGACTCATTGGCCTTCTTCTCCTGTACGGACAGTACTGTCAATTCGTGCGATAGTAGAAGAGCTACACAGCAACTTAGAACGAGGATACAAACACTCGTCAGCCTTCTTCTCCTGTACAGACAGTACAGTCAATGCGTGCGATAGTAGAAGAGCTGTACAGGAACCTAGAACGAGGATACAATCACTCGTCGGCCTTCTTCTCGCGGAAGAGCAGTACGTTCTCTTTAATTAAACCAAAGGGACTAAAATGGAGTGACTCCTTGGTCATTTTTTCGCGGCCAAACGATACATCTTTCCAGCTCTCCACGGTACACCTCGAGTGCACAGATCCTGGCAACGCGACCACCCCGACGGAACGCCCAATCGCGCTAATCGAAACCGCGAATTAGGCCGCCATAAATACGAATTAGAAGACGATCTGTACAGCGCGCTGGGTTCTTGCGTACACGGCCAACCGAGCGTAACTTCGAATCGCGTTCAACGTTCCATCCGGACGCTCGTCCTTCGATGGCGAGTATCGCGTTGGACATCGAAGACAACGAAATGATCGATGGGTATCGAGTAAGACGTTTCGTTGTACCGTTCGCGACAATGGAAAAGTGTCCAACTTCCGTCAGCCCGTGAACAGTCTCAAGGTAAAAACTTCCACGTCCGACTCTTCGATCTGTATTTTTTTTCTTTTTCTCACGACCCTCTCCGCGAAAGTGCATCACGAATTCGCGCGTTTTCGAACGCGAGTCAAACGAACGTCCTCAGAAACGGGATGCACCTGCGCGAGAACCACACGGAGAACGAAGCGCGTAGCGGTGCAACACGCTTCGCGCGCATCCATCCGGCGTGGTATCGGGCCAACAATGGTAAACGTCAGTTATTTTCTGCGCCGTGAATTTGATTTCTCCGCGATCGAGCACGCCGACGCGCATGTCCGAAAACGCGGCACTGTACACAAGTTGGCATTAACAAGAGAATAAATTATCCTATTCGGCACGAACCCTTCATAACTCAGCGCGGGAAATTAGCATAAGATCAATATTGCTTTTTCGCCGCGCCACTGACGGAGCCCCGTTCTTCGGTTCCACGTACCTGCGGACCGACGCGTCGACGCGCGATGAAAATTGAACAATTTCGCAGCGGGAAATCAACGACGCGTGAACGCGATCGTTGCGCGAAGAAAATTGAACAATTTCGCAGTGGAAAATCATCGACGCGTAAGCGCGAATCGATCGTGCGCGAGTCTTCGCGATTTTGGGTCACCGTGGACCCGATGGATCCAGTCCACGCTGTTCGTGCTCGTCTCGGTCGCGAAAGCTGATCCCTGGACGAGGAAATCTTCGAGAATCGAAACTTACACCATGTTTATTATTGTAAATCGAAGGAGAACGATATTTGTGTAGAATTTTCAAATTTATCGCGTCGCTCGATGCACGCAAGGTGCAACGATTCGATCGGTGTCTTTGACAGATTCTGCGGAATGAAAATGATCCGATACACCAGGGAACTCGATCGATTCGTTTCCGAGATAATCGTTGTTTACTCGAGTATCGCGCAAAATTCGAGCCAAGGGCGTGCAGCAGACTGTTGCGAGCGACGGCATCGGAAATGAAATTACTATTACGGAGTGGCGACGATCGTTAAAACTTCGAACAGGTTTGCGTCTACGAGAGGAAGTCGTTTCGAACACCTCCATCGGACTGCGCGTGCAAACGGGGATAAGACGTGCGCGAAAAACGCTGTTACTCCGTTCCAATTACGTGCAGGTATCCGTCTACCTTTCCGATTTAGAGCGACCTAACAAACATAACGATAAAATTATCTCTGAAACGTCCGCGCGTACCGATACAGTGGAATCTGCCTGTTACGATCGCTTGCAAATTTCGATAACATTGCACAGAGGATAAGGAACTTTTCTCGAACTTTGACCAATTACGAAAACATTACGACATTCTTGGACGAGATAACGCTCGCGTCGCTTAAACTACTGTGCATTCGAGTGTAATAGATACGCCTCGATAAAAGTCTTCTCGTAGAGAAGATCCGATCGGTACGAATTTCTTAACAAGTTCGATCATCGCTCGAGTCTAAATCCGCGATCGCCGTAACCGGATTCCACCGTAACGTCTACGAGAGAAAAAAAATGACACAAGGATGCACCATTGGTCACAGTCGAGCCAACACCACCGTAGCGTCCTCGAGCATCCGAGAGTCACGCGTTCCGGGTTTCGTTTCTCCAGCATCCCTCCGGTGTCAACCTTTTCGCCTTTTACGGTAACCGCGTCCACGTCGCGTATCTACACCCTCGCTACGATGGTTATCCACGGTCGACATCGTCGATACGCGTCGTACCGCGATATAAAAATAAAGATCGTCCGGTTCTCCGGTTCAGCGATGTTGGAGCGAGAGAGGGTGAGCGGACAGCGAGCGCGGTGACGTTTCCAGGTTCACGTAAGAGTCCACGTAACCGAGGATGCTCGACGTCGACGCCGCGCGTACGCTCCCGTATGTCCACGGTTAACCAAGAAGAATCGAGGTGAGAAGAAAGGGGGAGAGTGACGTAAAGAGAAAGCGGACGACAGCCGCTCGACGGAGAGAGGACGGAGGGAACACCGCGACGCGTCGCGTCGCGTCGCGTCGCATCGCGTCGCGCCGCTTCGCTCCGCGCGAGGGAGAGAGGCGAAAACGTGTAAGTACGTATTTTGTAGTAGACCGTGGTCCACGTGACCGGTTGTGCTCTCGGAGTGGAACGCCGAGGTCAATGCTTTCCGTCCAAGGCCAAAGGACCGGGAGAGTCAAGACTCTCGAGTGGTTACTCGGATACGAAGAGTACACAGCATCCAACCCGTCGAAGGCGAGGCGAGGAGGCAACAAGGAGAGGAGAGACCACCGATCTCCACCAAAAGGGGGACGGGAGGGGAGGGGAGACCCTTCCCCTTTACCTTTTACAATCCGCTCGTTCTCTCGTTCGCGCTCGTCGCCGCTCTCGAGGTTAAACGAGGTTCTCGCTCTCGCCACGAGGATCTCCCCTACGTGACGCTGTTACACGCCGAATGCCGGTTGTTCGCGCGCGGATTTCGCCGCTGCAATAGGATTTTCACCGTTAACGACTCCCGATCGCGAGGTATACACCCCCGGTAGACGACGACGACGACGACGACGAAGACGCTTTCAATCAACCGTCACGGCTCCGGAATTCCACGGAAAGTGACTCCAGTTTGCGTTACTGCACCGACGAAATCAACAATCCCGGATAACAAGGCGAAAGAAGTTCGAGCGTCGTTCGTCTTTTCCTTTCGACTCGCCACGCGGAACGGTGAACGTGTTTACGTCAAGCTCGTAGACGCGCGCCACATAAATATCCATTTCCTCGGCGACGAATTCGAGCCACCCGCGACAACCCCTCGGATAACACGGTCGGAAAATTGCGCGAACGATTCTCGCGAGGAGGTTTCAAGATTCTCGGCGAGGGGATCGATTCACGGGACCGAAGTGTTTCAATTTCTGGAAGAGAAGGGGAGACGTGGCGATTTACAAATTGTCGCGAATTTTCGGTTTAATCTCTGGTAATTTTCGAGACGCCGGCTCGACGAAAGATTGCCGAAAAGTTTCACGGTTAGAGACGTCGCGACGCCTCTCTCGAACGTTCCGCGCGAGTGACTCGAGTTCGTAGCGAGTTCTCACCGAGATTCGAGTTATTTGCTTCCGTGGCGATTACCCGTTGAACGGTTCGATCGCCGATACAAAACGTGCGCAACTTTCGACGGTGTCGCGATTAACCGCGAAACTTCGCTAAGGAGTTATTCCGCGAATGTGCACGCGAGAGGAGGAAAACGCGTTTTGGGTCGACTCGAGTCGATGAACGTGTACACCGGTCTGATAATTCGGTACGCACGTGAGCTATGGATGTACAACGAATCCGAGCACTTGGAACGCGTTCGCAGCGTACGAAGAAAAATAAAGTATTCCGAGCGAGCGAACGCTGCGAAGAATTTCCATCTGTTGAAAAATAAGAGACACCACCGAGAGAAGGAAATCTGCTCGAAGATCGGTTTCGTCGATACCGAGGAAATAATTTCCACGTACGCTTTACCGTGAAATCAAAAGACCGCTAGTTACGACTCGAAAGTTCGTTCGAATTGCCGTAACTCGGTGAAAAAATACGGTACACCGGTGTACCCGGGCTCGTTTCAAAGAGGAAAGTAGAAACTCGTAGCTGAATTGATTTTTTTCAAATACGTGATCGAGGATGGTTCTTTGCTGGAAGAAACCTTCCACAAAGGTGCGCAAAGATTTCGCCGGTCGAAAACAATTAGATACGCGGCTGTCCCTTGAATCTTTGCCGAGAAACGAAAATGGCGAAGCGGTTTGTAAAAGATTTCTTTCTCCAGCAATGGGATCGAGAAGTGGGTCGGTCGTTGCGCGGTCTCGCGATCGAAAGAGGTGGAGACGACGACTGCGTAGAGAAATAACGCAATTTGTTATTTTCCGTTACTTTGTTAACAGAGACTGTTGAGCGTATTGCTGTTATTTATCGAGCCCGGTCGTCGTTTTCTCTTGTTTCTCTTTCCGGAGCACTCGTTACTCGTGGCTCGAGCAGCCGCGCAACGATTGCTTTTCCTTCTCCCGTTTCTTTTTTTTTCCATTTCTTTCTTCTTTTTTTTTTTTTTTTATTATTTTCTCCCGTTCGCGAAACGTTCGCGAGTTTCGTTCCCGGTGGCTGGTGGAACGCACGAAATTCGGTCCGCGAAACTCCGTCAAGTGCTCGGTTCCATAAATTCTCGTATACAGCGGCTGATTGAATATCCGATCAACGGGCACAAGTGGCGCAGTTAGGAATGTATGTTAGAAACTCGTTTAATGCTAGCCCTCGGGACTGAAATTCTGCGGTGACGACGGTGGCTGCTGCTGCCGGCGCAGTCGGTTTCGAGGCACGCAAACTCGCGCCAAACCGATCCGCCCGTTTCGCCTCTCGTACCGTTTGCGCTGGCAGTTGCAGTTAACTCGGTTCTACAGTTTATAATCGAGTCGGAAGAACGAATCGAAAGTAAGAGTCGACGAGAATACCGCTCCGCGGGCCAACGCGATTGCGCGCGCCTATCTTTCGGAGATTCGAGTCGATCGAAATTTACCAAACCGGACGAAACTTTCGCGGAAGAGGATTTCTCGAGAGACGTCGATCGATTCGAACCATGGGCATCGAGTCCGGTTTCAAGGTCCGGAACGTTACCGACGAGGGCTCTTCGAACATTGGATCCAACTCGTAGGACCAGAATGCAGTTGACCGATTAGGACTAGGGCTCTACTGGATCCGGCTCGAAGGACCAGAATGTCGTTGACGAACCTCCTCGAGCGTTAGATCCGGCTGGTAGGACCAGAATGTCGTTGACGAAACTCCATGTACGTTGGATCCGGCTCGTAGGAACAAAATATCGTCGACCGATTCGGACGAGAACTCTTCGAACATTGGATCCAACTCGTAGGACCAGAATGCAGTTGACCGATTAGGACTAGGGCTCTACTGGATCCGGTTCGAAGGACCAGAATGTCGTTGACGAACCTCCTCGAGCGTTAGATCCGGCTGGTAGGACCAAAATGTCGTCGACGAAGCTCCTCGTACGTTGGATCCGGCTCGTAGGAACAAAATATCGTCGACCGATTCGGACGAGGGCTCTTCGAACATTGGATCCAACTCGTAGGAGTGCAGTTGACCGATTCGGATCAAGTCTCTTCGAACATTGGATCCAACTCGTAGGAGCGGAACACAGTCGAGCGATTCGAACAAGGATCCGCTTCGAACGAGGAAAAGTTTGCGTCGACTTTTCGAGCGTTGGATCCGGCTCGATGGACCCGAATGTGGTCGACCGACAGGGACGAAGCCTCGTCTAGCAGTGGATCCCACTCGAAGGACGAATTGTGGTCGATCGAAGAGGACGAAGGTCCCTCGAGCATCGCGGTACCAAAATATTGATCTCGGTCGGCGAGTTAAGGCCGCTAAACGCTCCGTATCCGTTTAATCGCGTCTTGGACATCTCCGCTCGCAAATCAACGCCGGGAATCCCCCGTTGAAAACAAATTACCGAACGTGCGACCTTAACCAGGGTCGAGCTGTTTATCGCAACTACGGAGAGTCAGTCGTGTATGTTTAACGCGGTGGAAGCTCGACCGACTAATTCACCGACGCGAGTTGATCCTACGATCGATTTAATTTATCGGTCGCGAATGTCTTCGACGAGGACTACGACGACGACGACCGTGGCCGACCAGAAGGTTCTGTTCCTCGTCTAGCTACGGCGAGCGACGCTCATTTCTTTAAATCGAACTTTGATACGCGATTGAGCGTAAACCGAGCGCAATTATCGTCCGTAGTACCACCTAACGAGATATACGACCGAGCGAAATCAAGGGTAATCGAGATTCGTTCGATAGTTTCCGGACGAGGACGTCGCCGGCATAAACCGGATCAACGAATTTCCTAATACCCCAGCCATCGATCGACCGTGACTTCTATTTCTCTACCTGCTCCTTCGCCTTGCCACCTGGACGAGTATTCGCGACCTCGCGTCCACAATTATCCGCCAAGAGTCGCGTTTCCTGTCACCAGCGAGAACAACTCGACTCCGTTTTTAAATCCTACTTCGCTGCAACGAGCTGCTTCGTTCGATCTCTCTATCGACGACGAAATCGAATATACAAGACGGAGAAAACACGAGAATTCGTAATCGTTAACGTTCGGACGATCACGGCCAAACGTAGCGTAAAAGTCTCGATAAAGTAATATTTAGAAAACTATCGAGAATCTCTTGTTCCCGTTTAAACAACTTACTCGCTTCGGAAGGTATCGTCGAGCAGTAAACTGTTCACCGATCACCAAAACGCCTAACTAACGTCTCCGTGGCGATACAACGTCTCTTAATACATTGCGTACGGGTCACGAGATATCTCGTTTTTATGCACTCAAAGGTAGCGTACGGGTCACGAGATATCTCGTTTTTATGCACTCAAAAGTTGCGTACGGGTCACGAGATATCTCGATTTTATGCACTCAAACTTCCTGTAATAATGGAAAAATGAAATATAAAGATTTTCTACTCGCTGTAATGAAATTGTGGACATCGGAAGAAAATCAACGGATACATTAATGGACATTGAACAAAGTGTTTCAAATACAACCAATTGTCTACGCATCGATCCACCATGTAGACTCTCTGGTAATACGAAAGAGCATACACTGGTACCAATAACGAGTACAGGCAAGAAGAAGTCCCAATCGAACAATGTAAAGTTTGTTCGTCCGATAAAAAAAGGAGCGAAACGAGATATTGTTGCAAATTGTGTCGAACAGCATTGCACAAAGGAGTATGCTTTCCCAAATATCATACTCTAAAGAATTATCCAAGTTTGTGAAATAAATAGTAGTTAAAATGTACAAAATCTGATACGATAAATAGGTGTGTAAACCAAATATAATACCAAATAGAAATTAGAATTGTACGTATCCGTTTTCTATTCCTCGCCAAGCATGCTTCTACAGCGTTCGGAAATGTGCAGGTTTTGAGCGTGCAGAGCGCCGTACGCAATGTGTTAATAAGATAATCCTGTGTCGCGATACATGTGCAGTGTACAAAGACGGATAATCCATTGTTTCCGTACGCTACGATTGCTCTTGGAATGAGCAAATCGGTTAAACGGGAGCGGAAAAATTGTTCCCGACTTTGTAAACATCGTCGTATCGGAACACGTGCCCTGTGTCAGTCTGTTTACGAGACACGGTGGTCAATCGTTCTTTCATTCTCGACGCGACTCGCAGATGCGAATCGTAAACGCGATTGTTTTCATCGAAACTATTATCGTGCGCGCGAACGTCTCTTCGTGTCAACGATAAGACACTTGAACGTCCTTGAACGTTCTCCGGTGTCTTTCCAAATCGTTAAAACCTTTCTCAAACTCTGCACCGTACAAAACTCGTGTTACCTCGTGGGACAAGTTGAACTCGCGTTTCTTATCTTTTCGTCTTCGAATGGCGAGGTATCTCTCGGCCAGGAACGCTCCGTAGCCATCGGAATTCACCTGGTTGTTCGCGAGCGAACGCAACGAATGTCAATTAATTTTTCCCGATCGAAAGAGCGCGCGTTCGTACGCGATACACGCTTCCTATACGCGTAGTTGCATTACGTCAACCGACCCAATTCGGAGAATGCACACGAACGTAGACAATGTTCCGTGTCGGGTGATGCCTAATAAGGTACGAAGAGGCGTACTCGGGGACACGGGGTTTGAAACACGCGTGCACGTGCACACGTACGCGCACCTGTGTGAGATCGTACACCGGCGCGCGGAACCGACGACGACGACGACGACGCCGAGAGCTACAACTGTTCGCTTCCAGCGAGTCCCCGACGCCTGGTGTCGGCGACGTCGTCGTCGCCCGTCTTCGACCGTCGTGAATAGCCCGGGCACACATGCATATTCAGACTGGTCGACCAGTCGCCGAGTAAATTAGACTATTTGGCCCGTTCCATTATAGAGGGAAACCTGCGGAACGGCGAGCCGCTGCAGCTTGTAATACGCCACCGAAGCATTCGCAACTTCGCGACTCCCCGTGGCTTTCACGAACTTCCAACGAATACGAGAGACACCGAGGAAAGCGAACAGAGAGAGAGGTGAGAACACGCGAGTGAAAAGAGGAAAGAGATTCGTCGACGAGCCCGGAGAAAGACAAGATATCGCGCTCCGACGCGGGAAAGAATTTCTCGACGACCCGATGTTTATTCGCTTTCGCGCGCAATTTCGATGAAATAAAAATCGACGCTTTATCCACCAACGGAGCGTCGATGGAGAACGTTCGAGCAAGTACTTTAAAATCGAACGCATTTTTACCAACATTTCGATACAACTTCGCGACGAGCAACGGTCACCTAGATCGTCACCGTGAAAACGTAACTCGAATCGATAACGCCCACAATTTTTCAGTGTTCGCGAGCGCGTTCGTTTTTCGTTTCGGAATAATTTTTGAAAATATTTTCCCACGGGACGGTGCGAAATCTACGCAGATATTGGACGAGACGCAATAATACGGGAACCTGGGTCAATTGCTGTTCAAATACTGGTGCCGCGGGACTGGAACGAGGCGAAGGTAACGCAGGTACTTCGATAAAGCAAGCCCGCTCGTAATGCCGTAATACGGCGTATTTTATATCTCGTAATAAGCAAGCGTGGCATGTATTAACACATTGCGTACGGCGTTCTGCGCGCTCAAACCGCGCTCAACACCCGCACATTTCCGAACACTGTAGAACCATGCTTGGCGAGCTATAGAAACCGGATACGTACGATTCTAATTTGTATTTGGTATTATATTCGCATATATTATTCTTAAATATTACTATATACATAGTTTGCGCGCCTATTTATCGTATCAGATTTTTGTACTATGTCCATTAATGCATCCGTTGATTTTTTTCCGATGTCCATAATTTCATTACAGCGAGTAGGAAATCTTTGTATTTCATTTTTCCATTATTACAGGAATTATAGATCTTGAATGCATCGAACAGTCCGATTGAATCGAAATAAAACACGACAACGAGATATCTCGTGACCCGTACGCAATGCGTTAAGGAACAGTGGCTGCCACCATAAATATCCCTCCCCCGCTGAATAAGATTGTCCCATTTTCACGCACAACGATCCGTAATGGATTGTTCTTAAGCCCGGGTATTTCTCGTTCGTAGTTTTCCCAACGATCTTTCCCGTGAAATAATTTTTGCAATCGCAGTCTCGAAAGTTCGCGGTCGAGACTGTTTCGAGACGACGCGATTAAATCATCGTTGCGTTATCTTTGTTATTATTCGTACAATTGCAGGTTTCCCGCGGTACGATATCTCTCTCGACGTTGCGTTTACCGGGAATGAAAAATTCAAACAAAAATTCGAAACTACGGATCGATCGCTATCGCCCGGAACGGAACGAAGCGGGAACAAAAATTGTTTTCGACAAAACGACGCTCGTGTAAAATAAAAAGTTGCGCAATTTTTTATCTCTACGGGTGATAAAAAAAAAAAAAAAAATCATCGTGGATATTCGCGTAACTTTGGTTTGGGGATGAATCGGTTTCGTTTAACATCCGTGTGTAATTCTGAAATTCGTGTAACGCGCTCGTAGAAAATTTCGAGACTACCGTAGGTGTGCTCCAAGAGATTGCGTTAAAATTTTCCAATCTCTCCGAACGGAAATACCCCTCGATGTCCCAGCTTCTCCGAAAATTAAAACGAGGAGACCTACGCGAGTGGAAAGGTCTCTAGAATCCTCGGGTGAAGGGTTTCGATGCGCAAGTGGACACCGTCGAGCCTTATCCACTCGATGACGGAATGCTTCCCACCTAATTTCGAGATCCTCTTCGTAACACGATGCAACACCGAGGAGACCTCGGGATCGCCGGTACGGAGAACTGCAGCGTGTTATTTTACGCATCGGTGGAACTTTGAAAGTTTGTTTCTACTCAAAGTGAGATCCGAACGGTGGGAAGGAATCTCGCTGGAAAATCTTTCACAAAGCGCGAGGATGTGCTCGCTCGAGAATGCTCACCCTTTGCGAGAGTGTACACCGCGAGCTCGCGAGCGTTTCGACGAAATAATACGCGAAAAGTAGCGAAACTCGCCGAATTCCCTCCTCTCGCGGCCAGATTAGCGAGGAGCGTTTAAAACGGAACAAATTGAACGAAATTTCGACGGTATCGAGGCCGCGCTCGTTTGCGTCCATACCGCCGCACGATTTGCCGCATTCGTGCCACGCAAACGCTTATATTGTTCGCGTAACACGCATATTTCCCTCGTTCGCGGTTCGAGCGACCATGCGCAAAATCAAAATAGTTTACCTTCACCCCTCCCCCACGTCCCACCTGCTACTCCCTTTTGAAATTCATTCGCTGGTGATTTTTGTATTTTTTTCTTTTTTTTTTTTTTTTTTTTTACAGCAACGGCGCGAAAACGGGACGATCGTGGAGAACGAAATAACGCGAGAGTCAGGTGCCGCGGTTTTGGAACCGGATACGGTTGCGCGACCATCGACTTCCGGCCTGATTCGACGAATCGAAGGAAGAAGGCCACCGTTTCCAGCCGATTTCGAACGGTACTCGTCTCTATTCAATCGCGACGCGTTAACCCTTTTGGGACGAGTAACGAAAGGCCAACTAAGAATTTGGGGGAAATTGTTACACGGACAGGAGCGTTCGAGACGTTTTGTTTAAAAATTTTCCATAAAACGGTGCACGTTCACTCTCTAGATCGAGCGGTAAATTGTCACCTCGAACAGAGACAAGAGAATAATCGGATGATCGAGAAAATAGGAAAATCGAGGGATTCTCTCCCTTGGGACGATTGCTAATGCCAATTTTAGGGTACACCGCACGCCTTGCGAGCAAACGAGCTTCTTTCGACGATTGTTTTTACTCGAAAGTACGGAGAACCGCGAATTACGGGGTACCCCGGTTAGTTGAAATCGATCTACGAGCAACTCCTATCCGAGAAATTAACAACGCCTGTATTCCCCGTAGAGATTTTGTCTGTTTCCCGACTTCCATCTTTGTAAGCCCGACGAAACAATTAGGAAGGCTCTCGAAGTCTCTCTCGGTGTTATCGCGGATGAAATGAAATCCGATACGTATCGCCGTACAAACTGCAGGTGGTTGCATTCTCGAGTTAACGAAACGCCAGAGTCCACCAGAGTTGCAATACCACCGTGTGCATCGGCGTCGAGGGGTCATAATCGCAGACCAGGGCGGTCTCCCTCGGAATTTTCGAAATTTCCAAAAAAGATACGTTTCAAAAACGTTTCCAGTCGTGGATCATCGAGGTTGGCGCGAGGAAAGACTTCGGTTCATCGGAACCAACGAAAAAAAGGGAGGGACCACTGTGCACGCGTGGTTCTCTCGGTGTCCTCCTCCGTGTTATTCGCAAAAGTTTCTTATTCCCTCTCCGAGCTGGAGTTCCTTTAAACTCTCGCGCTAAATAAAGTCGAGGGACGTTTAATTTGCATACATTTACTCTGCCCTTTTCCCCCCTTTATCCCTTCCGTGGCTCCAAGTGGGACAACGTCAGCTACCCCCCGCACGGTCTCTTACGGTGCGGTCCGATCCACGATATCTCGCGGCGAACCCTCTCCTCCCCACCTTGACGATGACGACAACCTCTAACCCCGGTCCAGCAACCCCTACTTCGCTAACCCACCCACCCACACCCTCCCTTCTTCCCTCCCTCTGCCGCTCTTCCTTTTCCGCTGTCTCTGTCTAGCCCGAAAACTCGCTGACCTAATTTCCCGCGAAACTGCATTGCGTGTCCTACCTGCACGGTTGCACCTACCGCATTCGAAACTGCACATCCCCCTTTGGCCCCTCGATGTCCTCGGTGCACGTACGTATGACGCGCATACGTATGTCCGTATGACGCGCGCCATCAACCCCCTCCACCGCTACCCCTCCCCCCTCCCCTTCGGTCGTGGTACCGATGTCTTTCTACACCGCGGTGGGGAAAAAATATGACTTTCGGTTTCCCATGCGCGGACACGTACCGACCGCGAAGGGACCAATGCCACGAGCAACGTGTACGGGGTGTCCGGAAAGTCGAACCGTCGCGCTCGAAAGGCGACTCACGGTCGCCGTGGAATCACGGTGAAACCTTGCGGTGGAAAATTTAAGAGACTCGTAAGATCTTGTAACGTATTAAAATAGATATATGTATATATAAAACTTTAAGGTGAAAACGTGTTTGGGATTGTACACCGGTCGAAATTCGTTGGGAAGATTCTACGGCTCGAAATAGAACGAGAATATTGGTAAAGAAAATTGCATCGATTTTCGAGGAAAATGAATCGTCACTCGAGTGAATGAATCATCCAACCGGTAATGTTATTCCTCGCGAACGGTACGACGAAAAGGGTGCGTTGTGTAATAACAATGTCTTCGTTAAAACCGAGAGATAGTGGATGTACGGAGTGGTGTAAAAGATTCGCCGGCCTTTCGTCGAGTGTAATCTACAGTAGAGAAAAAGGGAAAGAAACGGGGGAGATTAGAAACAGAAGGAGAAAAGATGTTATGGACTTTTAAAGTAGAGAAGGACGGTTCGAGGTGAAGGCTCCGCTCGTGTGTTTGAACGAAAGAGGAGACGGGAGTGAGCGGATATGAGCAGAAAAGAGATTGAAATCTTCGGGTATAGGGGTACAGGGAAGGAACTCGAGAATTTGGTGGAGCGAAAGACAGGGATGAACAGAAAGGATCCGACTCGTGCACAATAAGAGTTATTTGCACGGAATTCGGAGTTAAATTGTGTCGTGTTGCCCGAATATTTCTTTAAAATGCGCACCGGTGTGTCTTTCGTAAAAGATGATAGAAAAATATGTGCTTCGAGAGCGTGCAGCTGACAGGCGAAAGATTTCGGACCACCGATTTTTCGATGGAAAATTGTCTCTTTTCTTTTTATTATTCGTTTTGCTTTATTTGGGATCGCGAGTCAACGCTATGAAATAATTTCGAGCCCATGTTTCCTTAAACAGCCTTTTCGTCGAAACATCCCCCTTTGGGTTCCTTTGCCGCTCGAACGATTCTAGGCATCCTTTGAATTAATTTTTCGATCGTATCTCGAGAAATGTTCTCCCAACGTTCATTTGGCAGTTTCCACGAGCGTTCTTTCGACGTTGGTATTTCCCAATCGTCGAGTATACGCTTTGGGAGGATTAACCGCTCGCATCGACGTTTATAAATGAAAGAAAGAGCACACGAACGGAGAACGTTGATAAAGTAATTCTTCCTGCTCGTTTCTAGACGCAAAGAACAGAAACGTTGCAGTCGTCTTCCACTAATTACCACGTAAAATGTAAGAAAGCCTAAACTTTTAGCTCGCCAGTCTCCGCTCAGCTGGAAACCAGGGTCCAGTTTTCGAAATCTGTTCAATACGAGAAAAGTAAGAGTGAACGAGTATCGAGTAGTGTCGTTGGATGAATATTAGAAGAAGAAAAATGATAAAAGAAACGTTCGTCGCTAATTTAGACCAGCGAGAATCGTCGGGTCACGGAATCGGCTGAACGAGCAAAAATGCGAACGGTGGGTACGTCGAAGAAGAGGGGGAGACAGGAAGGGACAAGGGAGGAGGAGGAGGAGGAGGAGGAGGAGGAGGAGGAGAAGGGTTTTTGATGGAAAAGTTTTATCTCGGATCGCGATGGCGTTTCATACTCATTTTGTGGTTCTTTTATCGCGGCCGGCGATGTACGGAGAAAACGCTGAAGTTGTTACCGCGCGGAGTAAAGGGGAGGGACGGAAGAATTACATTCCGGTCCGTAAGTAAGCAAATATAAATTTTACGGAAGTGTCGATAAAATTCCGAAAGTTCGTCAGTTTCTTATCGCGAGAGGGCCGGCGGATTTACTTGCAAAATTTTACGATACGAGGATTCGCGTTATCTCGACAACGTACCTGTGGAGCGTGTACGTCCGGCTACGTAGGAAGAAAATCGTTCGACGAATCGCGTTAGCGTACCGTCTCCCGTACAAAAAAAACAAAAAAAAAGAAAAGAAAAAAAAATGGTCGACTTTCAACGATCGGTAAACACCGATTTGCCCGAATTTAACGCGTCAATTTCAACGCGGTCGACGAGCAGACACGGAACGATAAATTACACGGAAGCTTACAAGCTGGATCGGTGCGAGAGACCAGAGACAGAGACAAAGAAAGAGAGAGAAAGAGAGCAAGAGAGAGAGAGAGAGAGAGAGAAAGAGGGAGAGGGGGTAGGATTCGTTCGTTCGTCGATGAACTCTAATTACGGTTAAGAAGCACGGCCACAATTAAACCTCGTTTCGGGCCAGGTTGGTAACAACTTTTAATTGCACTCCACCGATTCTCTATGAGCAAAAAGCGGTGCCTGCTGGCGGACCGACGGGCGTAAGAAGAAGCCAAGTAGACGAGCAAAAGGAATAAAAGGCGAAGGAGGGTACAAAAGGTTGCGGAGGGAACGTTAGGCACCGGGCGTCGTCGCTCGACGATCGATAATTCGACTTTCGATCCGGAAAACCCGGGGCATCTCGGTAGTTTTCTTCTTCGTGAAAAACGTGCGGCCACGAGCCCGGGTCAAAGTGTCTCGAAAGGTTAACCGTGGTTCAACGAGTTCACCTTGGAGTTGGACTTCAATTTCAGCCCCGTGTATCGCGGCCAGTGCAGTTTAATGATCTTACTAACTCGGTCGGGCTTTTCCATTATTAGTTTGCTCAGGGGTAAACTCACCTGTCTACGTGGCCAGGGTAAAGACACCGACGAACAGGTCGCATCGATCGGACGTATACTCGGATATTGCGGGCAACACGAGGAAATCAAAGACTCGCGAAGATGGATCGCTACCCCGAACGGTCACGCTACTCGACGTTCGATTCCAATCGGCGTGGAATTGTGCGTGACGTTCGATCAACACCATCCTACACCGGACGATAGTCGAAATAGTTATCGAAGATGGTAAATAAAGGCTTGGAATATTATTTCTCTGGAATATCCGCGAAGCAATCTTTCGTTCGGATCGAATGGACAATCGATGAACACGATCCTACACCGGACGATAGTCGAAATAGTTATCGAAGATGGTAAATAAAGGCTTGGAATATTATTTCTCTGGAATATCCGCGAAGCAATCTTTCGTTCGGATCGAATGGACAATCGAGGTAAACGTACATCCATGACGTCGCGCTGATCCCCCATGACGCTTGCTGACTTCTCCTGACCCCAGCTGACCCCTGTTGACCTCGTCCGACCTCTCCTGACCCCTACCGACCTCTTATGACCCACGCTGATCGCTACCGATCGTTGCCGACAGTCAACATTTGTAAGTTCTCCAATTGTACTCGTTTCTCCCCGTTAAATTACGAGTCAAAGAAAACGATACGGAAGTTCCAAGTGAACTTTCATCGCGAGCGTCTGTCTCCCTTTAAACTAATTTCTCAAGATCGCGACACAGACAACTCTACACCCGGACATTACAAAATAGGATCCGAAGCAACTTGGACAATTTCGAGGATCCCTACCGGGATAACCCCGGGAACGTTCCTAGTCCCGCGTTGCGAAAATATTCCCCTACCTCTGAAATATTTCCCGAGACTGATAGTCGGAACTAAGAATGAATTTTATACGAAGAGTTTCCTATCTCGACTACGTCGACCCGAGGGATCCTGTATCAACCCCTTCGTTGTATCGCGGAAGCAATTGCGGCTACGTGGTACAATAAGAAAGGAAAAAAAAAAGAGGAAAAAAAAATTCCCAAGCCGAACAGTGAAACACGACGAAACTCGGACGAAATAATTGCCATGGATCGCGGGATGTTCGGGGAGACGAAGACGCGAGGGACGAAAAGCAAAAAAAAAAGAAAAAGAAAAAAAACGATGAAAAAAATCCAACGAAGAAGCGAACGAAGTTCAACGTAGAAATAACGGTCGTGTTATCGTTAACGTCAACGTTGCCCGTAGTTTACCCGCCCCGGGTGATGCCTGCGCGTGATCCTTGTCATCGTTATTAACTATTCCAACGAATACACGAACTCGCCGTAGGGAATTGGTCGACGCACTCGTCTGGGCTAGACGAGAACTTTCCCTGGATAAACTCGGCCGGTTTCGTATTTTGATTGGTACTTTCGGCTCGTCGAAACCGGTCCAGCGAAATTCTAACCGTTCGCGGACGCATTAGGGCGATATCGTTCGAAATTTCCAGCGGATGGCAACACGGTACGCGCGCGTTTAATTCGCACGTTCAAGGGTAAGAGCGTGGCGTTGCACCGCGTGTAAATGGAAATCGGTGGCCGAACATGGAATACAGCCACCCGCGAATGGACAAGGCGACCGAGTGTCATACCGGCAATTGCAGTAACAACAACGACAACAACGCCGCTCAGAAACCGACGACATCGTGCGCGTTTAATATCGCGGCTAGATATTTTCTCCTTTCACGTGAGCCGGTGTGAACACTCGTGTAACGCGGTGGAAAAATCGCGACGGTCCCCTTACAACGCGGTTTACGATCTGTCCCGCAAGAACTTCGTCTCTCTGAATACAAAGTGGAAAGGAAAAATATTCCGTTCGATTATTTCACGAAGACGAAATACACTTGTTTGGAAAGTAAGCTGGTAAATTTAGAGAGGAACTCGATCGCGCAAGTCGAATCTTATCGCATACTCGTGGTAAAACTCGATTTTTATCGTTTCGTGTACCACCGAGAACTGAAAAGATCGCTCTCGGTTTAAGGGGACCGTGGCAGACCGAGTCATCGAAAAATAATAATTACCTAATTGAAACAAAAATAATAATTTCGCGAAACAGATCGTTCGAACAGCATTTGAGAATCGATCGTGATATTAGGGGTATGCGAAACTTTCCATTGGACCAATTCTTTTTTTATCAATATTCGAACCGTACAATATTTTCCAGGCAAAATATTTTCTGTAATCGTCCACTTCGTAGAACACTCGTCGAGAAAATCGATCTTTTCAACGGTGTAAATTAAAAGTAGAACTTTGGTCTGATTATTCTAAACAAAAGTGTCCTACTCGTGCCACCTCTGTCCAGTTAATTTCAAGTTTCGCAGAACGAATCGAGCGTGTTGCAGGTAGGTCGAATTAATTTTCCACGATCAAAGATACCGTAATAAATACTTGGAAATGCACCTGACCGCACGATCCTCGACCAACACGCTCTCGGTGCAACACGGAACGAACGAACCGTGTTATAGGGGGGTACGGTGTACTCGTGGTAAAACTCGAGCGACGTAAATAAAGGCCATTCGGGCCAGTTTCGTAGACACAATGCGATTCGACGGCGTTCCCACGAATTTATAGCGTTTCAACGCCGACATTACCCCGCGCCTTCCAATAGGCCTGACCGTAAAATAGTCATCGTGCTTTTGCACGCCTACGATGATCGCGTTCACGGGACAGGAATTACGTTACGTACGTCTCTTTCTGCGTTTCCTGTTATCCACTCGGTGGTTTATCGAAGGAATTCGTGTACGCGCGAACGATACCGTAACTTCGACCACGTGAACCAACCACGAGAAATACGAAGAAAACGTTTGCTTTATTCACCGATTCGATCGCGTTGCTATCGTAGCTTTTATCGATCGTTCGACGAAGCTTCGAACAACTCGAGTGGATAAAGTGGAAAAAGTCGATAAATGCATCGAGCTACCGTACGATATCGTAAACCGACGAAACGTGCAACTTTTGAATTTCGATTTTTCTCAATCTCGCTCCACCATCCGAAATTAACTTCCTCTCCCTCGATTACCGATTGCAAATTAACGATAACTCGTGCAAGGTTTCTCGGAACTTCTCGCTCGCAGTTGCAATTGTTACGAAAGCTCGAACGTCGAGACGCGTTATTTACCGCGAACTCTCGTCGTCCCGCGAATACCAAACGATATTCCGCTATTCGATATTCGTATTAACATTTATTCTATTCCCGAAACGTACTAATTCGCATTCCCCGTCCATGGCCAATCCATCTAAAAGCAAATCCAGTTACCGTTCAATTTCCACAATAGCCCTGAGACTCTGGCTAACTTTATTAGAGCTCAACAACTCGGGGCAACTTCTCGCAACAGGGCTGATCGATGCAACGAATCGGGGATGCGTCCTGCGCTGCGTACAGAAACCGTCTGGCGGATTTATAATGAGATCAACTTCGATATATCAAACTTCACGGTGGATTTACAAGTTGTAACGTTCGGCGTAAAAAAGAAAGAAAAGTAAAGAAAGAAACACGCGATAAAAATTGCAAGGGAAATCTTCGGGTGACCCCGGTTTCGAGATACTCGATGGACGAAATCTCGAGAACAATAGCTGCACCCGCATTGGCATTCTTTTCCACGAGGAAAACGGATTCCGTGTGGAAAGAACGCTAGTTAGCGCGGCACGAAAAGATTTTTATCGTTTCGTGTACCACCGAGAACTGAAAAGATCGCTCTCGGTTTAAGGGGACCGTGGCAGACCGAGTCATCGAAAAATAATAATTACCTAATTGAAACAAGAATAATAACTCCGCGAAACAGATCGTTCGAACAGTATTTGAGAATCTATCGTGATACTAAAGGTATGCGAAAGTTTCCATTGGACCAATTTCTTTTTTATATTAACATTCGAACCGCACAATATTTTCCAGGCAAAATATTTTCCGTAATTATCTACTTGATAGAACATTTATCGAGATATCTTAAAATAATTTTACTCGGTTACCGATATTTCGAGACTCGAAAATACCTAGGTAAATTTAACGCGAGACTTAACGCGGTATTGCGATATTTTCCATAAAATTTGACAAAAGAATTGAATTGTTATTCGAATAACTATATACAGGACCGAGAGGGCGAAAAGCATTTCTTTAAAGTGTGAAAGAACAAAAGCAACGAATCGAAGATTCCGACTTTACCGACGGAGAATAAGATCGGTAAGGATGTCGCGAAAAGAACGCGAGTGCGCAGCTAATTAGCACGAAGTGGGCAGATTCCCTTGAACTTTCCTCGTTGGTTTCTACGAACCGTATCGGCCGGTCGAGACTTTCGTCGATTGTTCCGGCACACCCTGTACACGCTCCGAGCCAACAAGTGTTGCTCGCCGATGCGTTAAAAGTAAATACGTATAGAACCGGGCTGTGTCAGCGGTTTTCATAGCCTAGCAGCTACCGGGACCGAAATTTATGACACGTTTTACGCATTTCCCGCCGCCTTTCTCCGTATTTCCTCTTATCTATCTCCTTACGTATAACGCGCGCCGGCTCGTGACTTAGGTGATATAAAGGGATTCTCGTTCAACGAATGCAAAGGCATTCGGGACCGGGCGGGGGTGGGTATCATAAAACTTCCTATACCTCTTCAAAGTATCGCGAAACTCGTTCGAGTTTATGGAACGCATTCCCACGGATGGTATACCCGCGAGAAATCGCGAAAACGGGGACATTTCTCCGACGTAATTCAACGAATCGTTCGCTCCGTCACGGAAACGCCGTATGGTTTCAAATTGGCGACGAGAAGGTTCCTCGTTTACGGAATTCGCGTACGACCGAAGCTTGGTCTCCGATGGGTCGCGACTGACCCGGTAGACTCGGCGCTTAGCGCACCGTTTGCACGAGACCGCTAGAAACAATGGTTGGAAGTGCGTTGGAAATTGGCAGTAAATATCGATTAACTTGTAATAATTGTGGTAACCGTATACATACGTGCGTTGAAAGTGAGAATAAATATCGCTCGGTTGTTAATTGTGATAAGTAAATTTTTAGATATCGCTGTATTTGAAAAATAAAAAGTAAACTTTATCGGTGCAGTGGACGCTGGTGCAAGTATACGACAGAGATTACTCGTTTGAAATTTTTTAAATTGATGATTTTCGATTTAAACAATTTCTACGATTCGTGACGCTTGAAACTATTTACGTGACTAAATCCGACAGTGGTTTGTTATTTTTTTCAAGGAATTGGAAAATTAAAAATTATTCGACGTTTATCGCGATACGAATTGTAATAAAATGTGTATAACGAAAAGTTCCGCGGCGAGAGAACGTTTCCAACTACCGAATTACGTAGCCAAGGGGTGAAGGTTAACCGTCAGACAAGTCCGTGCGTGTTTCGTCTGCGCGCGAGCGCGCGCGTGGGCACACATCCATTCTATCAGGATGCTGTAAAACACGTTTAATTGCGAGGCCTTTAGGCAGGTGAGCATCTAGGTCAGAGTGTAAAGTTTAAGGGTTACTACTGAAATTTGCATATCGCCGAGGCCGGAGGCACGGAATCTTCGTGTTCTCGAGGAAGCTGCACGTACATCGGACATAATGCGCCTGTGCAAGCGAGCGAGCGAACGAACGCCCGCGCGCGCGCAAGCGTCCACGATACGGTTGCCGATAGACGCACGGATGCTTCCGTTTCTACAAATACGAAATTGCGAACGTACCACCGCGAGATACACCCGATACGACGCGAAATCGTAATTTTCTCCACCGAAATACCTCCGTAATAAAAACAACGTCGTTTAATGCCTCCTGTCCGGAACATTCGATACGTATTTTCTACCGTACAACTACGCTACGTTTCGTCCAACGAACGTGGGGTATACCACGCCAACACGAATAGAATCTCACGTGGCTAATTTAATACGATCTAATTGAAACGAGCTTTTACCGATCGTTCGAGTACAATTCGTTAATTTCAACGAGTCACGATTCAAGTGCCAAGATACATATTTTCGAATAGTAATGATTAAACGATCGTTTGGAACGTTACCCGGGTTATAGCGGTTACGGTAGAATTGAACGGTAAATTCTCATACTTGTGGTTGACGCCGATCAAAATTTTTCATGTCCGACCAAGAACGCAGGAGTAATTTCTTCAAACTTGTAATTTGACCGGTTCAATTTCACTAAATGGATAAAAACACAAATTCACGATAATTACAAATGCACTAATTATGCAAAATACAAGTCTAATTTTTTCGCGCACGTTCTTCCGTTCGAAATGAACGTTAAATGAACGAATAAAATTATTCCCCGCCAGATGGCGAGTGAATTTGGTTTCCGCTTGGTGAAAGCACCGGAAGTTACGGTGCTGCCATCCCGCCATTTTCTACGTTGAGGTTTAGTGGCAAGCACGTTTTGTAAACGGTGAGTGTTCAATATTTTTCGAAATTTCTACAATTTAAATTATTTTTGTAACGTTAATGTTTGTTAAACGTTCTGTTCGTTGACCCAAAGTTAATTTATTCTGACTGCCGATATCACTGTTTAATTGGAGGGTTAAACAAAAGGGTTTCAAAAACAATTGCGGTACGATACGTTGCTAGAATACACATCCATAAACGAAATGTCGATTGTAAAATTTTTCAGTTATCTCCGCATACTTCCTAAAGTTTAACATGGCAAATAATAAAGTTTCAGAAAATTGTTAACGCGAAAAATTCATTTTTGTTAAATTTAAAAATATTGTCGAATAAATGTCGCAGTATCATCTATAGTGCGCTTCGTTTTACATTATGATTACACATTGAATATACGAACGGTATCTTTTTTACATTGTAAATTAGGTAAGCCACGATGCAGATATTCGTGAAAACCTTGACGGGTAAAACCATTACCCTCGAAGTAGAAGCATCGGATACTATTGAAAATGTGAAAACCAAGATCCAGGATAAGGAAGGAATTCCACCGGATCAGCAACGTCTTATCTTCGCCGGAAAACAATTAGAAGATGGACGTACCCTCTCTGATTACAATATTCAAAAAGGTAACAAACGATTTTATTTAAAATATACCTTGTCAAATATCGAACATTTTTGTATACCAAGATAATAAGTATTTCTAAATGTTTCCGTTTATCGAGATAAAATTCCATTCTTGGAAAGTTTAAAAATTAATTCGTATATTTTTTGCAGAATCTACTTTGCATCTTGTACTACGACTTCGCGGAGGTGTTATCGAACCTACTCTTCGTATCCTCGCACAGAAATACAATTGCGATAAAATGATTTGCCGTAAGTGTTATGCCCGCCTACATCCACGTGCAACCAACTGTCGTAAGAAGAAATGTGGCCATACGAATAACATCCGCCCCAAAAAGAAGCTGAAGTAACTTATACGTTCCACTTTTGCTTGCATAGTTTGCAAGTTCATGTACCTCTTAAACAGGACTTTAATAAAAATATATTTGAGAAAATAATTCTATACATTTTTTCTGTATTTTATAACATAAATTATATATTAACAGAAGCATAACAAAATCTATTGTATAATTCAATTTTTATTTACATCGCAAAATACTGCATATATCAATTTTCTAAAATATAATTAATGCAAATGTATCGATTTTTTAAGTACTTGCTGTTGCTGTTGCTGCTGCTGTTTCGTGTAAAATTCATATAAATTAATATCGTTTGGATTTGGCATTGACCCACCGATCTAAATGAAATATATATAATTTTACCGTGATAAAAATAATATACGTGTGTAAAACATACTCACATTAGCTCTTGCAACGTATTGTTTGTATATATTTTTACTGCATTCTTTTACTACTGGTAATGTAATTGCAGGAGCTGTAGTTTCAGGAAACGACGACTGCTGAATTAATTTCGATCGGAGTTTCGTATAATCTAAATATGTTGCATTGCGTCCAATTAATACGAATCTGTAAGAAAGTAATTCGTATTAAAATAGTATGTTACGGTGTAGGTAAAAATGAATTTTGCAATTATTCTCACTTCTTATACAATACTACATCGTTTCTTTTAGGATATTCCGGTTGAGTTCCATACACTTTCTTCATAGAAGGAAATAACGACTCGAAAGATGTAAATTCCAAGCTTTCTTTTGAAGTTATTATTTGAAATTCGTTAGTATGTAGATGACTTTCATCTTCGTCTGAACTTAAATCTTCGCTAGAACTATGAAACAATCGATCAAATTCATTCTTATGTGTTTATATAAATTTGAATATAAAGTTACTTACCTGGCGCTCGATGTCGTACTACTGGTACTGCTTTGTCCAGTCATAGAAGGATTTTTCATATTTAAATTTTTAAGACCTGTTTCTTCCCTTCTTCTACCTGGTCGAACACGTACCGCAAATGGACTAAAGCTCGTTGTACAATTCGGCATAAAGTCTCTAACCGAATGACTAATTTTATACGCATAAACTTCAGAAAGTAGGGACAATTCGTATGGCCTGTAAAACGAAATCTTAAATTTAAAAAAGATATTCTTATATTCGTGTAAAAAGTTTTTTGAATACCTGTGATAATCGAAATAAACATCGATCATTTCTTCCATTGAATTTTGTACTTGTATTATTTCTGTACAAGCTTTTGTCACCTCGTTCAATGCATAGGGAAGACACTTTAATGTATTACTATCCCACCATTGTGTTAAAAGCTTTGTTCTGTGAGAATACTGACAAGCTGGTTTATGATGAAGGTAATAATCTGTCACAAGTTCCCAAATTGGAGATTTTCCTTCTTCGGGAATAAATAAACCTGTAAAATTTTGTTACGCGAGCTGTACTTACAAAATTCATTTGTGTCGAATTATTATTATTGTGCTTAATTATTTACCTAAGAATAAATTAATAGTATGCTGTTTTTCTTGATCGCTGAAAGTATTACTATAATATCTACTAAGAGTCTGCATAATATCGTTACCCTGACTAGTCCATGGTGCAGTCTTCCTAAATAATAATGAAATATTTTGTAATATTTACGAGTATATTTAATGTTATATGATCTTACCTATAAGTTTTTATTCTGTGTACTAATTGAGAACCACCATATTGCAATGCTAATGTGTCACCATGATCCTCGTATAACTCCTCTAGCATTCTTACACAATCAGAGTCAAATTCTAATTTAGGGGATTCTAAAACACCTAAAGCACATAATTGAAATCCCAAAGCACATTTCCCTATTGCAAATTGTGCTGTATTCGTACGATCTAAGCAATCCACACAATTTGTTCTAATAATTCCAGTTTGTAATGTGCCTTTTTTACTAAAACACTGCCTTACTTTATCTTCTATGTGACTTAACTCGGAAAAATTATTTTCTGTAGTAGGTTTAGAACCAGAATTGTAATTTATAGATAAATTATTGGTACTTTCAACTGCCAAATTTGTAGAACACTGAACATTATGTGAATGGAATGATAAAATTGTGTTTGAGTTCGTTTTGTGAAGTTTTTTAGCATTATTAGATTGAGAAGAAAAGAGATTTCTTTGACTGTAATATGGATTTTGTGATTGAAAAATACCCATTTGTAACACTGCATTATATGCTATGTTTGCCAAACGAGTCATAACATTGACCTTTTTGCTAAAAAATAAATTGCTTTATTGTTACTTCTTTCTTTGCTCAACACTTTTCATGCAGTGTACTATAAACTAATTGTAATTGTACCTTTTATTCATTCGAGCCATATCAAAACATATATACTGAATATGATGTTCTGGAGGTAAAAATTGATTTAAATATTTAACAGCCATAGATAATTCATCGCTTAGTGTGCTTTCATGTTTCTTTTTCTCTCGTTTTTTAACAAGATTGAGAATTATAATTGGAGAGCCGTACCTCTTTAGAAGTTGATTAAAATGTGCACCTAAGTTTTTTCAATGACAATCATATAAATATTGTACAACAGCATGAAATAAATCTCAATACTTTGTAATATTCCTACCTGCTGTTTCTACATATGGATCTGCCAAATCACAAGCAATAGTAGGTTTAGGAACCATTTTACTGACATATTGGCTCCAGTGACCAGGAACCGATCCACGCATTTGAACAAAAGAACTAAAACGACCTTTACTTAAAGAACTTACACCAGAATCATGAACAATTTGTTCCGTTTCTACTTCATTGGCAACGTCACCCTTAATATTTAAAATTGTTACATAATAGTAAAGGATTATCATAGTAAGAAAACAAATATAATTCAATAATACCTACATCAAAATTCGCCCCACGTTTTAAAAATCTAGTGCCCGCATATTTATTACTTCTTCTGGCTATAATAGTTACATACATAGATCTCCCAAAAATACTAACATTCGATTGACCGATAAACCCGTGTGTAATGTATAATATCCAATCACGATGTAAATCTTTTTCCGCTGGCTTCAAAAGATGAGAGTTCCATACAAATCGACGGTTGGGATTACTTCGTACACCATAATCAATGTATTTTTCTGTACTGCTAAAAATGTTAATAATTCAATGCACATTTCCCAAACATAAAAACACAGTTTTTATATGTTATAACAGACCTACTATTCTGATGTTTTTTTCTAAATGCCCACATATTAAAAAAGTCTCCTGCATCTTCAGTATCGTCACTTTCTGTTTGACTTGAAGCCTCGCCATGAGGTATGTTAGATTTAATATGTTTTGGTGGAGTCATATTATTTTGTAGAGTGTGCGTTAAGTCATATGAATAACTAAAGTAGAAATTACTGCTAAGATCGATACTTTGAAACATTTTTACGTATCTTTGTTCCTCAGGGTGAAAAACACGCACAGTGTCGTTTGGAATATAAATCATTGAAGTATCTTCTACTTTATATATTGTATGATGCCCAATCACAGCCACTCTACACCGTTTTGTGACTAAAATTATATAGTATCCCTCCAAAAAACGTACAAAACCTACCACAAGACAATTAATCATCAGATTAAAATGCTCTATTTAACCAAATAAACTTAAACAATTATTTTCTATCGTATTGAAATCACATAAAACTTGCATTAAATATTTTTATGTACACCTAACGTATTGTGCATATAACATGCTTAATTCCATATTTGCAAGCAAAATAGCATGCAAATATAATTAAATGTTACACCATACTAAAAACGTTCACGTACTGTAGTATCTTACACATGGCATGTATATATTCATAGAATGCTTAATATTAAAATATATTGCACATAAATTTATTGCAATTATTTAAATATCAAGTTTTCAATTTAATAATTTACTACAGAGATGTCACAGAGAATGACTGTTAACATATTAAAGCTGTGCTTTTATTACACTGCCTTCCCATTATACCATCTTCATTGATCTTTGAATAGTGTAAAGAAGTAAACTTCTTATTATACTTATATACTTTTTCATGTTTATCTGTGCGAATTAAACGTACAAACTTTTTTGAAAAAGAATAATCACTTGGTTCCTTATTGAATGTCGTATTGATATAAAATAGAAGACGCTTGACTCTGAATATTAAGCTCAGTAGCCCTTACCAAGAAGACCGAAAGCTGACACTAGTCTGGGAAAACCGTCCCTCTGCCACATTGTTTTCCAGGTGAATTTAGTTTGAGTCGGTTTGTGCAGCGGCTTTTGAAATTCTTGGTGCTCAGATTCTTCTGATACACCGTTGTCAGGTGTAGATTCATTGTAATTGCTGCCTTTGTTAGCAAGCAAATATAAATAAGCTGTCTTACATAACAATTTTAGCAATAGCTTTGTTTAGATTCTATTAATACGCGAGTTGTTTTGGGTCTAATACTAGAGTACAATAAACATGCAATCAAAAAGTGAAAAACATGCAAAATGGTGAGGCTTAAGCTAACACCTCTAGTAGTACAATATATCTATATATTGGATTTATATTCAAAATTTTGTATTATCTGAATTTAGTATATAATTATGCAAATATTAATAATTATCAAAAGACATGACAAGTGCATATATAATAAAAGCATGTACATGCACCAATTATGATTTTTGCCGTATGTAAGATTAGAAGAGTAACATTAAGTTGCTTACCAACAATACCAAATGCTGAAATAACTCTTGAAACTCCACCAATGTTAAGTCGTTGCCCAGCGCGTGTAAGGTTGCCCATATCAATCATATACACAAGATCTTTAATCTCATCCTTAGTGTATTCCCTTTTATCGTCCACAACAATTAATTCTTTCGGCTCTGTACGATCTATTTTTAATACCCGAAAACGAGTTAAAGCATTGTTTGAACCCATCAAATAAAATCTCTGTAATAAAAGTAGTTTGTTTACAAAAATATTCACTTGCTTAATACTGTGGTACTTGGGTGACATATGATTTTTAAGTACAATATCGCTTATAATAAACAAATTATTTGGTATTTATAAAAATAATCTTACAGATTTTGTTTCATAAAGTGCGATTTTTTGTATTGAAGAAATAATGGGATGAAACGATACAATTGGAATTGAATTGTTATCCATTTTCGAATACTCATTGTATAGACACAAACATTTCTCTGACATTCGATGAAAATTTCTGTTTCATGAATTGAATGTCAAACTCGTGAAAAAAAACAGTAGCTTTGCAGCGCACTCTATGTTTAAGTACGTTGACTCTGAGAAACATATTCCATCCAATCATTTTGGTATCATTATAGTCGGTAAAGGTAGTAAACGTAAAAAACTTATCCTTGTACATTATTTCTATCAAATGTATCAGTCTCAGGTTTCGGAGAAGAAGCTGATGAGAGGTTTTAGTTGTCAAAAATAAAAATTCTGGGTTAGGTAAATAAATTATCAATCCAAAGTTTAACATGTTATGTATGTATTATTAAATATGTACCACTGTGTTGTATGAATAAATATCAATAAATACGTCTAATCTACATACGAATTGCATGAATCGCAGTAAAATAATACTCGGATTAATGTTTTGCGATAATTAATATTTACAACAATTAATCAATCCATAGATTCAATAATTTCTTATTAAATATATTTCACTGCATTCTTGAAAATGAATTCAGTTGTAATTAATTAAGAAGAGAATGAATAGTGTAGTTAATTAAAATATCGCCAGAAGGAAAGTTACAAACTACATTTAACAGGAATGCACATATTTATTAGATACAAACTTTTCTTATACAAGTGTTATGCATTTCAGAAGAACAATAATTTATAATATAATTAATACAAAATATTACATAAATGTGACTAATACATTTATTGGACGGATTCATTGGCGATTACATTTATAAATTATTCAAATTCGTGTATAAAGTCACTATCAAATTTTTAAATAAACATTCATGATAAATATCGTATCATTTAAATGTAAAATATATGAATGCTGAGACAAAATGAAAGAGTGTAACCAATTATTTAATTAACTTCCATGATCAATCATTTTTATAGTATTATTGAGTTATCTTTATCTTTTATTGATATATATATCACGAATTTGATCTGTGAGCCATTCTATGCCTGGTTGTAATCCTTCTCCACTGATTGCATTTGTTGCTCGTATATGCCAAGGTTTGTTTTGTATACGATCAAGACCAAGACCAGCAACAAGTTTAACGGTAGTCAAAGAATCGGGTAAATCCATTTTATTTGCCAAAAAGAGTATCGGTATTTTGCGACCTACAATGTTTAGTATAAAACATTCCATGTTTGAGAACCTATTTATACTCTATGATGAGAACCAATACAAAAATTTTATACCTGCTACGTCTGGATGTTGAAGAAGCATATCTAATTCTTCTTTGACAACAACCAATCGTAGCTTATCACTGCTATCAATTATAAAAATAATACCATGGCAATCCTTATAGTAATGCTCCCATAAAGATCTATGGCGGTCATGACCTGACATATCAAGTGCTGTAAAACTGACATTTTTAACTGAAAAAGAACATTGTATCTGTACGCAATTAAACGTGTATATTCAGTTACTTTCTTTCGCGAATAAAATCACAAATAGATATATTATTACAATAATATGATACGTACAAATTATAGAGTGGAACGACGAGTAAACTATAATTCGTTCAACATAACGATAGAGTCTGGGTAAATAAAAATGCGTTTAAATGGTGTGAGTACGACAAAGGAGAATTTATAAATTTATTTAATAATAGTACTCTAAAAGTTATGAATTTCTTGACCGAATATTATGTTTTTCGTGCTACATCTGATCAAAATGGCGCGTTAGCAAAATGGACCAATGAGATTCTGAGTAAGAGTTCACTTTTTCTATCCATTTTATCTTCAAATTAGTCGAACAATAAATATTTAAACTGTTAAATATATATATATATATATATATATATATATATATATATATATATATATATATATATATATATATATATATATATATTTAACGTGTAACTATTAACATTCACTTGTTGAAATACCACCTGTTTTCAAATGCATGAGAATCGCTAAACGCAAAGAAGATAATTACGTTTTGGCGGGATATCGTTTAAAACTAATAAATTAGTAATAAAAAATAGTAATAGAGTATTATATAATTTTTGAAACAATAGTTATAAGTTTAAACATAGAGATGTCTGATATTATAGAAAATGTTGATGACAACAACCAAGATTCACCCACGAGTAACGGTAAGCCAATGTTGTGTTTAAAAATCTAACCCTATAATTGATGAAAACAACAATTAAAGGTATACATATTATTCAATTCTAGAAGCTGTCGACGAGGCGAAAAGCAAATTAAGAAAACAAATCAATAAGTTAAAATCTATAATTTTGCAAATTGAGTGGAGTTTAGACATATATAAATTTAAAAAAATTAAAATCACCTTTGATCAAAAGACTTCTGATGTTTCTAATGATACAGATATCTTTGAAGTTCCAAATATTAATACAGAATTAGAGTTTCAACTGTATAAGTATGCTGGTATTTACTGTGTCAAGTTTTCAGAAAAAGAACTCATATTTAATTTTTCATCATCAAATAAATATAAGAAAGAAGATACTTTTGCCGTACAAATTTTAAATCAGAATGCGGAATGGGGTTTAGGGAAATGGATAATGCCCATGGCAATTGATTTAAATGATTTAATGACAATGTTTTCTATTAAAAATTTAAAATATATACATCATTTTATAAGAACTTGTAAATATTATGTTGACAGTTATTTTCTTCGACATGAACAATATCATGCATTAAAAGTACATGTTTTATATTAATTTTATTCTTATTGAAAATGATGGAACAAATACAAAACATTAAATATATTTTAAATTTTCAGGATAAAATGTCTGGTATAAAAGATTGCAATTTACAAACAAATTTAGCATATACTTGGATGAGTTTAAAATTAATGGGAGTACATAATGTGGAAGATGATTTATATATAAATATACTTGTATATCTTATGTATGATATTAATGAAGCCAGACCGCACAAAATTATAGTAGATTCACAAACAGAGGAAAAATTAGACAAAAGTGTATGCAAATATTTGAAAACTTCATTACAGTATTTCAAAATATTTGATTTATGTACAGCATTTGAGAAAATGTTAAAGAAAGGATCATTTAAATGGACAAAAGAATGTGATGAAGATAGTCCAATGGAGTTTGATGTATGATGAAAATCTTAATTCATTTAAATCAATAGTCTTTAAGTTTTATTAAAAAATCACTTTTATTTACAGAATTCAAAAAGTTCAGATGAAGAGGGATTTTTAAAAGAATGTTCAAAGCAACAAAGGAAATCTTCAATGTATCGAAAAAAACAACAGTTGAAGAAAAAAAGGCAAAGAAGTAAGACACCTGTTTCGGAAAATTTTCAAAGTGATGAGCAATCTACCCAAAACACAGATAAAACGGTTGAGAATCAACATTCTGTAAATAATTATACCAATACTGTAAAAACTCCATCAGATATAAGCCAATCACAGGGGAAGAAATTAAGACAGACAAAATTAAAATTTCGATTGTACAATCATTCAGATGCATGTTTAAGTGGTTATAGTATTGCTTCTACGAAGACAACACCCACAAAGAATGTGACAAAGGGAAATGTAAATGAACCATTAACTAGTACTCCAATACATCAACATCATTCAAAATTGATAACTTCATTAAGTAATATTGATAATATTAGTGATATTACAGTAAATGAAAATAATTCACAAAATAGAAAAACTAAAGACAACATTAATCCACAAAAAAGAATACACAGATAAAGACTAAGTTCCAAATAATTTATCTACAATAATGTTATGCAACAAAATAGAAATGAATATAAAATATTTAATATAATTAAAATTACATGTTCAAAAAGAAATTTTTGTCAGAAATTAAGGAAAAACTGAAGAGTATGTGAAATATAAGTATTTGATGGAATTTGCAACAAAGTGTGATGCATTTCTTGTTTTGTATGTTATTTGAATATATATATATATATATATTTTTTTTTATAAAAATAAACTTATCTTTAACATGATGTACCTATATAACTTTACTGAATTATAACACGTGGTGCTTGAACCAATTAATACAATAATGCAAGTGCAAGTAATAATATTGTTTTAAGCACGTCAATTGAGCATCAAACGTCGTTCACTCGTCAGTAATTAACTTACATGAAAATTTTTCAACATTATACCCGACTGTGGGCACTATGTCTATGCAGCGGTCATCCTCGCGTTTGAAATTATTTATGACCGTCGACTTACCACTGTTGTTAAGGCCCACTACTAAAACGTTTACTTCTTTTTTCCTAAGACCTAAAAGATTCGCTAATCGGTCAAATAGCCCCATGTTCTATGCTTCCTTGGAAGATTGTTACGTGTTTATCGAACATCAATAGTCAACGCTGCTATCATTGATTGAAAGAAGGAAAAGGACAGACGCAAGAACGAGAGTAGTTGTTCCTTCTTTCCAGCGCTTAACTTTATTTTGAGTATTACTAATAAAAACTGCATAAATATTTAAATGTTAATATTTTACATAAAAATTATGTAATGTTTCGCATGTTCTCAAACATTGATAACATGTAACTTCTGTTTCTGTATATCAATTCTATTTTTCAATGAAGTTGAGAATCACTGATGAAACATATGCTCGTGTTCCTGTTTTGCACGAGGTATCTTTTATGGAAGTGATGAATGTAAAATTTAATTTATGAACAAATTGAAATCAATTACTTTTATATCAATTTGTTTTTGAATTCTGTGCATTCGACGAGAAATATAAAAATGGTAAATTTTAAGCACGACTAATAGGTATACGTTAAGAAATTAAGATAGTATGTATTAGGTTACTTTTTACTCTGGACTATTTTAAAAAATTTTCAGCCGAAAGGAAAATCAAAGAAATTCATTGACAAGAAAAATTCAGTAACATTTCATTTAGTTCATCGTTCACAAAAGGATCCATTAATTGCCGATGAAACAGCGCCTCAACGCGTTCTTGTACCTGCTGGAGATACACAAGCTTCTAAATTTGAGAAAAAAAATTTAAACAATTCTAAGCGCAAAGAAGAGGAACAAAAATATGGCATATATTTTGACGATGATTATGACTATTTGCAACATCTTAAGGATGTCAATTCTTTGACATCTGAATGGGAACGCATAGACTCTGTAAACACTTCAAAAACAAATGACAAAAAAGATGCTCCAAAGATTAGTTTACCATCTTCTGTGTTTGCTTCAAATGTAGAAGAAAAAGTTGGGCTTCTTAATAAAGCGGCTCCTGTTTCTGGATTGCGTTTAGATTTGGATCCAGATGTAATTGCAGCATTGGACGATGATTTTGACTATAATAATCCAGACAATCAATTAGAAGATAATTTTATAGAATTAGCTAACGTTGATACTAGTGACAGTGAGTTTGTGAGAAATGAAGTATATGAAGGTATGTAAGAATATATTATTTATATGTAACAATTAATTTATATCTAATAAAATTGAATTGAATGAATTAGATGAAACATCTGATGTTTCGTACGAGGAACATATGGGATTATCCGATGAAGAACGAGATGAAATTCATAGTTTAAATGGTTCTCAATATACTTTTAGAGAAGAAGAAACAAAATCACGTTTTACAGAATATTCAATGAGTAGTAGTGTCATGAGGAGAAATGAACAGTTAACTCTTCTTGATGATAAATTTGAGACAGTAAATATACATCAGTATAAAATATTCACTTATCTAATATATATATATATAAATAAAATATATTGTTATATGTGTTGATAGATGTATGCAGCATACAATGAAAATGAAATTGGTGCATTAGATTGTGATGAAATCGAAGGATACATAGCACCAGATTCAGATTTAGTTCTTCAATGTGCAGTAGAATTTGAAAAACAACAAAATCAAAATGTAAGTACTAGAAATTTGTTTTCAAAGGATAAATATCAATTATTATTTTTTTGTACAGGCTGAAAATGTTGCACAACTTATGAAAGATAAAATGAATATATTTGAAAAAGAATATTCTAATTCTGACGATGAGAATAGCTTGGAAGAACTTGTTGTTGATGCAAGACAGAAAGATAAATGGGATTGTGAAAGTATTATTAGTACATACAGTAATATTTATAATCATCCAAAACAAATTTCTGAACCCAAGGCATGATACTTAAAAATAATTTTTCTCCTATGACATTTAGTATGTAATCATGACTTATCAATTTCTTTATAGCATACAAGAAAGATTAAAGTCGATTTGAGGACTGGTATACCAAAAAACATTTTAGATGGATCCTCTGCAAAACTGACAAGTAGAACTTTAGCTCAGTTTGATCAGCAAAATGAAGGTGAGAAACCAAAGAGACCTCAATCTATTGCTGAAACAATGAAATCAACTTTAAGCACATTAAGTATGAGACCCAAGGGAGAAACTCCTGAAGAAAGGAAGGACAGGAAAAAGGCCCTTAAGGAATACAGAAAAGTAAAATTTGTTTCTTAATTTTGAATATGTATAATATAAATTAATAACCGATTTGTAATTGTCAATTCCAGGAAAGGAGAATAGAACGAAAAGCAAATACCGAAGCATTTAAGGAGGAAAAGAAACGTCAAGAAAAGATTCTGTTAAACAATAGACAAAACATACAAGGAAATTGTATACTTTAATGTGTAAAATTTTTTATAATTCTCTTCTGTAAATTAAACAATTCCCAATTATTTATACTCGTTATTATGTGTCCATTGAATGTATTATTTACTTGCATATTAAATTTATTTTATGTAATTTTCTAAATAATTGTATTTTTAAAACAGTAAATCGAAAGTAAACTTACTGTTATATGTGAAGTGTGCAATTACTAAAATGAATAAGATGAGGAAAATTAATGTACAAAGTATAAAGTTTGTAGAAAATTTTTAGAAAATTTACATATACTATGAATTCATTATCAGTGCAATTGCTCTAACAGTAATTTGGTACTGTTGCATTTGCATACATTTAAATAGGTTATTTTAACGAAACATTTTATTTGTTTCTAAATTTAACTAATTCAGAAATTGAAATGTTGAAAGAACTTAAAATCCTGGAATGCAATAAATAAGAAAGGAAAGAGGTAGGTAAAATTAGACAGTATCGATATGATATAATACGAATGGTGCATTTATTTTCGATATTAATTAATATGTGATATATTTTTTATGTGTTCTATTAGTCGTTACTTGCTTGAACTATGGTTGGTACATTCGTAATTGTACGAGTTAGTGCCCACGTGAGAGCACAAGGTAAAGCGCCATCGTTTAAGGCGGGGCAAACAACGGAAACTCCAAAGTCATATGATCGATTTGTGATTCTTTCCTTCAGAATACAGATCTCTTCGTTCGTTACAAAGATGGCCAGCCAAACGCAAGGTATTCAACAGCTCCTGACAGCCGAAAAAAGAGCTGCGGATAAAGTTGCAGATGCTAGAAAACGTGAGTTTCTATTCAACCATTATAATTAATATTTTAATATAAATGTATGTCGTGTACAACACGTTGTGGTGAACCTTTCTGTGACCCTGAGTTTAAATGGGTGTAACCTTTCAAATGGACTGAAAAGTGATATTTGAATTTGCATTTAAGATTATGGTTTTCACTTACTATAATATCTGTTATACAGTTAATCACTTAAAATGAAATTGTAGAAAGAAGAACGTGACATGCAAGTATAGCATTGAGCTATTTTCTGTGATAAAATTGAACTAACCTTCGTTAATGTAATGTGTAACATAATTTACGAGAATAATTAAATATTTGTAGTATTGTTAAAACTGCTGAAATAAAGTTACAATTCTAAAATAATGTTCATCTTAGGTAAAGCACGCCGATTAAAGCAGGCGAAGGAAGAAGCTCAAGATGAAATTGAAAAGTATAGGCAAGAAAGAGAAAGACAATTTCGTGAATTTGAAGCCAAGGTAAGTACTTTTGACAAAAGAAAATTATTTTTGAAATTTAATATTTTAAATCGTAATATTCCCAAAGTTCAGAAGAATACAACATTACGGATAATATTTTCTTTTTATCGATTAGCACATGGGATCGAAAGAAGATGTTGCTACACGTATAGAGGCTGATACAAAAATAAAAATAGAAGAAATGAATCGCGATGTGTCTATGCATAAAAAAAATGTAAGTTGTCTTAACGTATCTACGTACAAAATAAAAAAAAGGTTTCCAGTTTATATTTTTTACATGCGATTTATGTCACATAGGTTATGCTTAAAATCCTGGAGTTGGTGTACAACATTAAACCACAGTTGCACAAGAATTACCGCACCGAAATTTAAGTCGCAAGAAATGCATCAACTAATTATAAATATCGCATCTTACGCTATAAATGTACATTAAGTACTTTCCTTTACCATATCTTAAAACGTATCTATTACCATTATGTTGTACTTTTATCGAAGAAAGCGTATACCTTTTAATTGTAGATGGTGGTATTTGAATTACTAGAATTTTTTCTGCAGTTGCTACACGACAATAAATGTAACCGTAACTATGCTGAGCTTTTACCACCGTATTGGAAAGTTCGAGAATTATTCTAGTTGCATCACGATAGTAATATAAATGTATTACAGAAGTTGTCGTCATTATGATATATCAAGGCCTAGATATATTAGGATGACGTTTATATGTTAAAATTTAGGGTGGTGGCAAAAAATGGTACATCGTTAAATGTATATTGCTAGATGTCATTCCATAATTCTGCTACATCGAGGACATAAAATATAATTACAAAATCCTGTACAACCTCCCGAAAATCACAGACAAGCTCCCAGTCGATCGTGGTTCTCGCGATGATGTACAAATACACCATTTGTTTTGTTTGAAATTTTTAAGCTTTGTTAAGTTATACGAAATATTAGTTATACCTCATGTGTATACCCTGTCTCTGTGAGTTAGTTAATCTGTACAGTATTAATGTTCAAAAATAAAAACAACCAAAATCTATGTACATATATTGTAATTGGTACCCCTACCATGCGAGATATTTTAATATAACAGTGTTTCGAATGCAAAAAAAAGTACGTTAGCGTTATGTACAGTTTGTATAGTTGCGTAATCTGCAAAATTATTACGTAAAACATTTCGCGACTGTTTAATATTCGCGGCAATATTTAAAATTGTATCAAGCGTTTCAATCGCATCCTTACAGGATATACTAACGACCAATCCTATAATATTAACGTCGTTAAAAGTGAACACAATAAAAGAAGTAATATATTTTTATCTAATCTGTAAAATTTTAAATATTTTGCACAAATGTCGGGAATTTTAAGATCTATCGTTATCAATTGCAAGTTCAAGCTGGTTTTCTTGTTTGAGCGCAAACGCAGTTCCAGTTAAACTTTTAACCGCAACGTGATTGGTCATTCCCGTTTACGTTCGTTGCAATTGGTCAACGGTTCAGATGGAAAAGAAAATATTCTAAACATGGTGGGGGAATCAGCTGTGTAAACCTAACCTTTCCTCAGCCGACGGATCGCGTTCGCTGACGGCGGTTCGTTGGGTTGCGCGTAGTGCGTATGTGTGATGTGCGTTTACACAACACTAGCGCCACTCTATAGAGACCGAAAGGTGATTCGATTTCGCGAACTAATCCTGGCAGCGCGGAGCGGTCAGTACGTGTGCCATTCTGCACCGAGAAATGGCAGCCGACGAGACGCGTTCGGGTAGTAGGAGCGCGAGCACGTTGCCGACGTACGAGGTCGTGTGTGAGGACGCAGTGACAGCTGTGCTCGGGTACGCGTTTTAAATCTGTTATGATTAAGAACGTACCGGGTAAGACCGGTCGCCGACCAGCTGCGAGTCCGGAGAGGAAAAGATCGTTGTAGATAACGCGTGTCGAAAGTTCTGTGTGAACGGTGCATTTTTGGTTTTTCGGTTTTCTTCGCTCTTCGAAGGCGTGTTGCGAAGCTTGGCGAGCAAAAGGGTGTGTGTTTACCGAACCTCTTTGGATACAACCAGCCACAAGATGTGGTGTCTCGTTAGCCAAGCCAATTCCGTCATCCTGGAGGTGCAGGTCGACCCCAAAGCTATTGGTCAGGAGTGTCTCGAAAAGGTGAGTCATTCCTTTATTATATTTTTATTGTTGCGATAATTGAAGAGAAAGAAGCGATTGTCGTACACCCGAAACCGTTTCTCCAACGCGACATTCGTACATCTTAAAGGAAACTGTTCATTTTCAATTTACTGAATTTTTTGCCACACCGCGTTAGCGTCGAAGAAATTTCATTAAGTCGAAACATTCATGGGAATAAGAGATTCGAACGCGGTACGCGGTACTTTCATGCGATACGAACGCAACGGTTTGATAGCAATCTCCAACCGACGTTGCTTTTCATTCGGTTGAAATTTCTCTAACTTTCATTTTTTATTCTATTTTACGCGTCGCAACCATCGATATACGAGACAGGGACATAACAACGTAACTCTGGCACGATACCGAGCATAACTTTGTCTTAGCATCGCGGTATCGTTTCCCATGTAAACAATAACAAAGCGGTCATTCGTTGTCCGTGTTGCCGACGGTATTGCTTCGTGGAATGGATATCGAAACGTAACAACGGTCGAACGACACACGCGCTTCATCGATATCGATATATTTCGCGATACAATGTCATTACCAACGTACCGTCTCGAAAGGTGGTTAGATCGCAGAAACGTAAACCGTGTTCTCGCGTAACGAAGACGGTGTGAACGCTGCCTTACGGTTAGATCGTAACTCACGTGCGCAACAGATGCCCCGAAAACATTCGACTACTTGTGGGTACAATTTGAAATTTGATATCCTCTGTCAACGAGAAAGTTCTGTACTTTTGTTTTTGCGTAAATTTATCTCGCGTGCGCGGCATTATCTACGCGTTGCGATTCGATCTGTGACAGCGATCGAAACTAAAAGCACGCAGTACCCGGTACGTGAATATCGACACGTTTACCTGATCGTCGGCGTGGTCGATTCTTCTCGCGCGTCGTTCGCGATAGTTTCGTCGTTCGTTGACCAGTTTCCATCGACAACTGGCGACCGTCTGTGCTCCGTCGATCCGTATCGAACTTGTTCAAGGAGAAGAATGAACGACGAGGTAGCGGCGATATCGAGGTGATCGTATATTTAATTTATCCCCGACCTGGGGTGACCTCACGACAACCTCGATGGTCGTTCCACCAGTACCGACGTCTCTGTTCTTCTTCGGGGTTTAACTCTATTTATAGATGCGAGATGCACCGGTTGCGTGTAGCGTAGCAGTCGCACGTATGCACGAGGTACGCTACGCGAGAACCAGCCTTATTCCCCTTCGTGACGGCCTGCCTGTTGGCCATACTCGCGTACAAAGACCCGCTTATCGTTTTCATTAAAAATAACCGTAGTAGCTCGCGTAAATAATAACGTCGGACACCGGTGTATTTTAACGCGAGTTGTTTATTATTGCCTCGTGGAGTTGTCATCGGGTTCGAACGAGTGATCGTCGAAAATGATTGCCGACAAATATTTGCACGCGCGAAAGAACTTTGAAACCCCCATTAACATCGGATTACTAGTACACGTTTTCGATCGCGAAGTCGCGGCCATTTTGGAAACAATGTGTATCGGGTTTGTAACGGAAAATGTCCAATTAGAAATTTCCTCACAAGTATTCGTAATTCGATCGAGTCAAGTTGCTCCTCGATCGAGTGTCTCGCGTGTAATTTGGTTCCTTCAGTAATCATTTTTCTCGACATGTATCGTTCGGTAAATTGATAGTGGTAGATTTAGATTTTTCCTTAAAAAAGTGAATATTCGTTACATCGAATATTCTTACGATCGGCAGCAGTATATCGACGAAGCGAAAGTCGAAGGAAGTGGAAACGAAGTCTCTCACCGTGATATCTTCGAGGACTCGCGGAGGCATATTCATGACCCGTTTTACATTAATGGCGCAAGCGGAGACCGAGAAAAAAATGTATCACGAAGCGAAAAGGTTAGGATTTCATAATTTTGTTCGCGGATCGTGTCGCGTCGCTGGCCATTATTTATAAAATAATTCTTCGTTCGAAGCTGACGCAAGCCCTGAAAAATATGTCGATTCGAGGCAAGATCGTTCGGTATTCAACGAAACGAAATAATTGCATCAAAATGTCTCGGAAACGCGGTGCGGTGCACCTTTGAAGCGTACGTAGCAAACCGAGCAAGCCGATGTCCCGTGTAAACGAGATCCTAGATGCAGCTAGTCTTCCAGTGGCGTGTTTACCTCTAATATCAATCCGAGCAGAGCACTCGACGATGATTACGGTGCAAGCAAGTGGGTCAAAGCCTAACTGGGTCGCAATTTCACCGAGCACCGTATTATTAGATGCCTTGGTATGCGCCCACCGCGACAAAAATGTCCGACGTGTTTTTAGTTTGAGTCGCACGTGTAAACCCACCAACCCTAATCTACGCGTGACATCCCGCCCGCAAAACACTGCGTCACTCGTTTCCGCAAGGTTGCGCCATTTGTGCCATGCAAATGCTGCCCCAAGTTCTCCGCAACGAAGCTTCTCGAACTATGGGGATCGCTATAAGCGTCGTAGAACATTTTCTAACCCGTAGAATGTTGGTTTCGTTATTGTGAAATATCGGAATGTTTTATTTGTGCGGGAAAACATCAATTACTTTGCAGCGTTCGTCGAGGTAAATTTTAAACAATACTGTATCATGCTAACGTATAAATTTTCTAACCTAGCATTGCTAACCTCTCAATATTCGCAAATCTATTAATCGAATAACTAGTGTCGGAGGATATTTTTATCACACGCTCGGAGTTATGTGTTTGCGAATTATTAATCCTTACCATTAAAAACAAGTTTTCCTCCGTTAATTGAGTACCGTTTACATTACGAATCGCTCTTTTAAAACTTGTATTTTACCGACTCCGGATCAAGTTACAACAAAAAAAGACTTAAAGCGGTACCGGGTGACCTTTCCGTATTTCTTGCTTTGCGAATAAAATCTGCAACTCGAAGGACATTTCTCGTTAAAAAGTCCATCTCGAAGATTTAATTTCGCAGGAACACCGTCCGTTGCATATGGCTCGTAAGTTTGCCTCCGCGCTGGAAGGTCTTTCGTCCCTAATTAAGGGAATTATATCATCTCCGTCGTCGCGGGTCGAAAGTTCGATCGGTCGCGTTCGGTGTGCGGTTATTCCGCAATTTCTCCGTCTTAGTTGAGAAAAAAGGCACGGGGTGTCGTCGCTACCTCTACCGAGAATCTTTTCCCGCAAAAATTAGATTGTTCGGAAAGTCGTTTCGTTTTTTTTTCCCGGTGAAAATGAAACACGATTTTTTAAGAGCGTGCAAACATTTGATTGAATTACTTATTCTCAATTTTGGAAAACGAAATCAACGACACCCCGTGCCTTTTTACCCGATGATATTTAATTCGGTCGAGCGTGTTCCACGGGGGGACGACGCTCGCTCGTTCGCGAGCGACTTGGCCGCGAAAAATGTTCCCCGTTTTGGAGGTTAGCCGTGCAGAGACAGGCACCCGTGGAAATTAGGTCGAAACTGGCAGGAGTTCGATTCCGGAATTCAATTTACGTCGTCTTTGTGCCTCGAAGTCGATCCGATCAACGCGGCCCAGACGTTTTCAAGATCTAATTTGCGTTTACTCCGGCGCGGCGCGGTACCTCCTCCTCCGCGATCGTGCGACGTGCGCGCCACTAGGGTGATGGATGCGCCCCGAAACTATCCCGACGATGCTCGTAGAGAGCTCGTCGATGCGCGATTCTTTTTTTCTTTCTTCTTTTATTTTTTCCCCAACCGACCACTTTGTGTTTTCGAATTAATTTCAAGCGCCCGGGGTGCGAGGGGGGATGTTCTCGATCGCATTCTTTCGGGGGATGTTACAAACTGGGTATGGCCCGTGGAAAGTAATCTAAAACCAGGTCGAATTCGTCGAGGTGTGCGTCAATCGTTCCACCGGCCCGCTGCGCGCATTTATACGAAAGCAACGTACAAGTTTTCCTAACTCCCCGTTTAATCGTTCGATCGAACTTTCGGTTGGTCGAAGCTTGTAGCGGAGAGGAAGTTTCGTCGGCGATGGAACCGTAGCTTTCCGAGGCGTGTTTGAATTTCAATGTTTCGTGCGCACGGTAACGGTTCGTTCCGTTTCTTTCTCGGTTTTTACGACGATCGAACGTGCTTCCGTGCGCCGGTGTTTCCACGAGTACCACCGCGCACGAGATCTCGCTAGTGGTGTACGGTAAATTCACGCTGCGCGATCCTTCGGGTTTATTCGTTCCACGATCGTCCTCGTCGAGCGAGGGATCGGCGCGAGTTTGCCACTTAAACGGACACTCGTAGAAACAATTTTCGATTTTATTCTTGGAAAAATATACACGATGCGATTTGGATCATTTATCTCTACGTTGGTAACGTTCATTCGCGAAATCGATTACCATTTTATCGCTCGCTTTTATTTTCCAGTTTTCTCTTTCTCGGTCGCTCTCTTCCCTCTTCTTCGTCCTTTTTTTCGACCGGTGTCCGTTCTTTTTCCTTCGGTCTCGTTCGTTGTCCTCCGGTTGCCGGAGAAATACAGCTCGATTCTCTCGCGACGCTACACGTTAACCCTTTCCGTCGTACAAAAGCGAACGTTGTCCGTTCCTGTACGCTGTAAGTCTCCGCCCGGTCCCGAGCGAGCCGCAACGAGAACGACTCGCGCGTTAAATCGCGGAGACGGTTCTCTTTTCGCGTTGTCGCGCGCAATTCTGCCGGAAGAATTTCCTCGTAACGCGTTCTCGGTAATGGTCGATGTTTTGCGAGAATCTCCGGTGGCACGGTCCCGTGCCAACGCGTCAGTTTCGTTCGTATCGCCGAGCGGATAATTAGATTTTAATTCGAGCGGGTCCGTGTCGCCGCGACTTATTCGATTTCGCGTCCGCCCGAAGGAAATCCTCGTTTATTTAACGATGGCTCGAGCACGCCGGATATCGCCGGAGCTACGCCGTAATGGCCGCGGGAGCAGTTTCCGGATCGTTCGGTTACACAACTCGCGGCGGTACACGCTCGACCATCCGCGCGAAAAATTGAAACAGTTCGCGTCGGATAACGTAACGCGTTTTCGTATTCGAGTTGAGTCGTTGGTTTTCTCGCGTCTTGCCCGATTCGCGTTAGGTTCGTCGTTTAAACCGCGCGAAACAACGTCGTGTTGCTCGTTCCTCGGGAAATCAAACGCGAGAATGGATGTATTTTCCGTTATTGTTGTCACGGGTTTCGAAACGGGTTTGAAAATATCGTGAAACGCCGCGTAGAGAATCCTTGAACTTCGACGCGTGGTAGACCGTTCCTGGAATTTTCCATTTCCAGTTTCTCGACGAGCTTCCAACTTCAACTATTTCTCACACTCGACCGTTTCTTACCCTCGGTGGTCTTTAGCCTCGTACCTGGACTCCGAACTTGTGTTTCCGAATTGTTATCGGTTAGACGGTCGAACACAGACGGAGAACCATCGAGAGCAATTATCGTTTGTAGTTGTCGATAGTTTGATATTCAATTAACGACGGTTGTCAATCACTGTCGGTTACCATCGATAGTTTGGCATTTACGTATCGATCGCCATCGATAGTTTGGCATTTACGTATAGATCGCTATCGATAGTTCGATACCCACCTATCGATGGTTTAATATCTAACCACCGACCGCTACGAACGGTTCGATGTCTACCTATCGGTAACGATCGATCGCTGCTCGATTTCTCACCTCGAAAGATTTCTTACACCCCGAAGATTTCTCACCCCAACGATTACTCACCCCCGGACGACTTTTTCCCTCGAGTCGCACACCAGCCTCCGAATCGTTACAATTACACTCATCGATTACGTTCGAGGTATCTCTTTGTATATATATCGTTACAATTTGGTAGGTAACGAGTTTTCTTTGCGAGCGTATCAATTTCCAACGTGGACGAGATTACGTTAATTTCTAACAGAGCGTACGCGTACTCGTCGACCTTACGGTGTATCGAAACTCGTTATCGAAAACTGATACTAGACGGTTACGAGATTTCTTCGACGAAGAAATCGACGAATCGAGTTCAACGATCGCTCGATACGTTGTACCGATTTTTCGAAACACAGCGAGAACAACACGGTGGGAAAAGTCGTGTGGATATCTCGAGGTTCGTTTCGAAATTCAATCGCGTTTCGTGCTTATCGCGATTAATTGGAGCCGGTGGGGATGTAAAACGGGCACGAACGATCGCGGGGGGTGAACAGTTACCATCGAGTAGCTACGGACTTATTGGTAGTCGAGAGAAGAGGAAAATTACACGGAATAGAGTGGACGAGCAAACACAAAGGAGCGGTAACTGGGGCATGTCCGTGTTTTCCGTTTCTAGTTTCCCGGTACAGAGCAATATCACGGCATAAAAATGCCCGTTGTCCGGGGTAATCGGCCGGAATGCAAATGTTTGCATTAATATTTGCCCCTAAGTATGGCGTACGCGTTTTCGCGTCCAACCCCTTGAGAACGAAGCTTATACTCGCGTTCGTGATATCGAACGACGACCGGCCGGTTTCGTCGCGCCGCGACGTGCTACGAAGTCCGTGGAACGAAATCTGGGAAATTTTAATCGCCTCTCTGTTCATAAATATGTATGCGCGAGACGGAGTAGAGAAAATTTCTGTCGGACGACTATCCGCGTCCCGTTTAATTGACCCGGACCGATGGAACACAAACCTCGACGATTGCGCGTCTTTGACGTAGTCACCGGGGAGAAAAGAAATCGTCGAGCGCCGCCGAGCTCGACTAATTGAAACGGTTTCTCCGCTGCTTTCGTTGAAAAAGAAAAAATAAAAAAAAAAAAAGAAACACACGCACACGTAACGATTCGCGGAACGATCGTCGCGATAACAGCTTATCGCGAGCTCCGAGGATAAACAGTGCTTGTCGGTGTGGGTGGTGGAAGGTGAACTGTTTGGAGATTTTCGAAGCAGGTGAAATTCTATCAATCTTTCGTATTATTAGAGTGAATTGTTAAATCGTTATTCATTGTTTGGAGTTAGTTATTTTTTGTTAGAGTTAGAATCTAGATTCAGTTGTTTCGTAATTGTTTCGAAATAAATTTGGGAAAGCAAAAAAACTGGTAATTGCTTATAACTCGAGCCAGTATTTATCGAACAATGTTCTTTATATTTGGTCGAAAGTTTCGACGACGAGGGAAGAGAGGCGGGCACGGACGCGCGGGGCTTTGAAGTTTAATTAGCTATACGAGCGATATCCGATCTTCTTTCACGCTCGCGGGAATGTTCATTTAACTCGAACCGTTTCCGAATTTCACGCGGCCGCCGCGTACGTACGTTGGAAAGACGCCGATCGAGCGTGGTCGTCGCAGGAATCTCATTACGTCACTTAATTGCGTTCCGTAGGAAACCCTTTTTCCATCGCTGAAAATCTCCCGCCTACGGTGTCCTTTCCTTCCTTTGGAACCGTCTGAATTCGTTTCCTTCTTCCCATCGATCTCGAGACACGATTCTCCAATTGAATATCGATAGAATTTTTGTCGAAAATATTTGCACAAGATTTAGAAGCCGTGGTTGCCTAAACTGTTGGCACCGTTTGGATCAAACTTTAAGTCGAGCGTAGAAAAATCGAGGTCTACGTAGGGGTTAAGAGCAACGGTGTTCTCGAAACAGGGCACCGTGTTTACTCGCACCCGGAACTTTCTCGAATCGGACCAACCCTTTCGCGAGTTCCTGCATTACCGTGGCATTATCATCGAACGGAAGAAGGGACGCCAGATTTTCCCCACTGTCGCGTTTCCTCGTAATCCGTGCACGTTGCTACTTCGGTACAGTCTTCGAGTTCGCGTCGGGTGTGGCGGGTCGTCAGGTGTAGCGGCAACTCTGCATCTAATTAATAGGATTAATTAAGAAGTTCGCGCCCATGTTCCGCCTCGAGTATCCGTTGCAGCTCACCCCTGCGAGTGTTTTTTTCCATTTCGTCTTTTCGCGTTCGCGCTGCGTGCGCGCAATTACGACTACGCGGCTCGTTGTTGCGCCGAGTGTACGGTAGAGAAGAAAAAAAAAAAAAAAAAAACAGCGGAAAGATTCGTTGAAAGAATTACAAAGTAGAGCTCTTGGCAGCGGCCGAGGACGATCGTTAATTCGGCGACGATAACGTCGGAAACGAAGCCGTGAACGGAACGTTAAGGAACAAATAAGGTCGAGGGGGAAGGGGTTGCCAGACGGAACGGCATGAAGTATTAAATAAACGACCTTCTCGAAGTTACGTCTCTCGTGGGCGAGTTAGGAAAGTAAACGACGCCGAGAGAAAGAAAAATAGTCGGGAGGAGAACGTCGAAGACCACGACGGGAGTCGTCGAGGGGGTAGACCGGGATCGTCCATCACCGGCTCCCGACACGCCTAAATGTTTCCTTTGTGGGTTTTGAAACTTTTAGCGGAGGCCCCATACGTGTCCAGAAGTATCTCGTCGATTGTTTTATCGCAGCACGGGGACTGCGCGGATAAGCTTGAATCCCGTGTGTAAGGAACCGGGGAGGAGTGGGAGAACGTAACGGGTGAACACTTCGTACTGTACGTAGCTAGGAACGCGAGGCGACAGATGGCAATAGGAACACTCGTTGCGTTCTTTCGCTCCGCCCAGCGCTTCCCCCACTCCACTTAGCACCTCCTCTGCTCCGCCTAACGCTTCCCCCACTCCTTTGGATTCTCCGCCCAGGACTCCGTACGGGACACTCCCCTCTGTAATTCCTAACCTCGTCGTTGCTCTTTCCGTGTTCGTTCGTTCCCCGAGGTGGCACGAACACAAAAAAAGCACAAAAACGTATATACATGCATACACTCGGGAAACGTATCTCGTCGAAGCACGTCATCCGAAACGACCCTTTGTCGCGTTCTCTCCCCGTTCCATATTTTCCGTTTTTCACGCGCGCGTGCGCTAGCGTTTGTCCCCCACGAGCACCCTCGGTCATGCTGGCGCGTTTCCCATTTGCTCGAGCGGTTTATTGTATACAAAATATCGGATGCACTTGACGGGGAAAGCTCGAAAAGCGGCGCAATGCGCGGAGGTTGAACGGGATGCTCCGAATTAGCCACGGTTGTGGAGTAATTCGGGGGTTGGCTGTAACCAACTGTAACGTCGTTGCGGTATCTAACGGGCGGTGGGAAAATTCCTCCGGATTCGTTTGTTCCGTTTTCTCTATCGAGACCCGAGGATTTTTTCATTTAGAAACTTTCCATTTTTCGCGCGCAACGAAAGCTGGAGAAACGACGCCGAAAGTCGACGGAATATTTCGAATCAGCCATGCTCGTGGAGTAATTTCGATACAACGAACTGCGTACAGTGACATCGCGGTGTAAAATTCGAATCCGTACGATCCGTTTTCACTTTATCGAGATCCCAGGTTTTTTGCATCGAAACATTTCCGAGCTCTCGTTGCGTAACGAAAGCTCGAAGAGCAGCGCGCGAGCCGACGGAATGCTCCAAATTAGCCACGGTTATGGAGTAATTTCAGGGCTGGGTGTAACGAACTGTAATGTCGTTGGGGTATCTAATGAGCTGGTAAAATCCCTCCAGATTCGGTCGTTTCGTCATCCTTTTATCTAGACCAAAGGTTCTGGGTTTTTACTACCTTTTTAATTTTCGAGTTTTGGCGGGGCGCGAGAGAGCTCCGAAAGCAACGCTGTGCCAAGTCACGGTGTACGAAGGGTGATGGTAAACTGTTTTAGATTCTCCGTGTTCCGTATTTTCTTGATCGTGATTCCATATTTAAACGATATTGAAATTTTAGAGCTTTCTCGCGCAACGAAAGTTTCAAACGCAACGCAGCGCGCGAAAGATCGACGGAGTGTTCCGAATTAGTCGCGGCGGTACTTTGGGTGTAACGAACTATAACGTTGTTGCGGTATCTAACGCGATGGTGAAATTCGTTCACGTTTTACTCGTTCATTTGTCCTCCAAGTACACGCTCGCGGGGTATTAAAATCTCCGGGCGAATAAATGTTCGTCCACCGTGTTCGGTTCGTTGCGTCCCGGATTTATTTGTCCCGGGTTTTCTTTATCAAGACATTCCCTCCCGCTGTCGTTCGCGAGCTTTTCCCGCGAGTTCTCGAAACCTTTTTGTCCGGGCGAGGGTTAAGTATCGGACCCGCGAGCTTTCCTTTCTCACGCAACGAAAGAAAAAGAAGAAAGGGCAACAAAGCCTCTTTGCAGCCACTCCGTCGCGTTCAACGGCCGTTGAATAAGGCAATATCCCGAGGCTTTATCGTTCCCGTTTTACACGAACAAGGGCCTGTTATTACATCGGGAAATTGCCGGATCCGCGTTTTCCCCTGTTACTTTGGCGTCCGTCTCCCCGAGCTCGGAAAAGTCCATTTTGAGATTAGCTCGGTCGTTCTTGTTTCCCTGTCTCGTCACGCTTATTAATTACGAAAGATCGATCGTTCGATCGTTAAAAACGATACTCTTCGAACCGTCTATTCGACGCGACCGAGGTCCAGATTCTGTTCCACGATAGATACGATAGATACGATAGTGGACCGCTGGGACACAGGTGTTTACAGTTCGACGTTCGTTACGAGTGAAAAAAATCTACTCGGTGTGCACGCGCGTACTGTTCGTTCGTGTCCCCGCTCCGGTCTATCGGTTCCCCCACCATCGAGCGCGCTGTGTCGCTATTGGCCGAGGACGGTGACGCGGATCGACGGTGGCCAGTAGCAACGCGATGCGCGCGATGGTGGGGGAGCTAGTAGGCTAGAGCGAGGATGTAGACACTCGTTGGCTTTCTTCTCGCGAACGGACAGTATGTAGGTCACTGTTCTCGACCAATGGGAATACGAGGCACGCGACGGTAGGGGAACTGCTACACTGGAGAGGGGATGCGAGCATTTTTCAGCCTTCTTCTCGCGGACGTACAGTATGTAGGTCATTGTTCTCGACCAATAGCGATAGAACGCGCGACGATAGAGGGGAGCCAGTGGTGTAGATCGGGGATGGAAACACTCGTTAGCCTTCTTCTCGCGAACGAACAGTACACACGTACACGGTAGAGGTTTGGTCGAATGGACGATAATTGCACAGAGCAATCAGAGCTCCTACGATTATTAAGCAATTCAGGTACGATCCGACGAATTCAAAGCTTCTCTGTAGGGACTCGATGTTCGCGCGGGCGACTCGTTTGTCGGTTTGTCGACCTCTTCCACGACGCGATATCGCACGATGTACGATTACGTCGTTACTGGCGGCAACGTGTAATAAAGATCTCCGGGCGTACGCGATTGGACGTCATTAAGGGAACAAATTGACCCTTTATTATCGTCACGCCCCGCGCGGTGCGTGAATTCGAGAATGTCGTCTTGGGGATTTCGATCGTCCGATTCATCGAGCACTCTCTAGAAATTCATTCCTTGAATCAAGAACAAGGAGCATCCTTCTCGTTAGAAGCCACGAGAGTTCCGCAACATTGTTTTCCAATTCGTTGGATGACGTTGAACCCGTGACCCACACTCTCAGCTTCGAAGCGCCATTTCTTGGGAATGCGACGCCAGGAGTACCAGTTATCAATCCATTTTTAAATACAACATCGACCCTGCGTTCCGATTTCGTTATATTTATACCCGGCGTTAATTTCGCTGAAACCTTCCGCGCGGTATTGTTCGAATCCGCGTGGCAATCGCTACGAAGATTCTCGCATTCGTCTCGTGGTTCTGGTACGGGGGCCGACCCATGGTCCCACCGGTATGAAATATTACGAGCGTTCGAGAGGCCACGGGAATACGTACACGCGTGTACGAACATTGGAACGTCCGTCGAAGGGATTCGAGGTATACGTACGTAGGATGTCGCGGAGCGATTGGATTCCCGATACCAACGCGAGGGAACACGGATCGAATGCCACGGGACCCTCTTCGACGAATATCGCGAGGATGCTTCGAGAACATCGCCTCGAACTCGCGTTGCCTTTGTCGTCTACGAGAGCGTTGCGTTCGAGTGTCGGGAGAGGTACAAAGTGTCTCGGAAACTGGTCCCGTATCTTCTCGGGTACTTCCAGCTATTCGAAAGGTACTCTCGCCTCTGATCATCGAACAGAGTTAGAGAACACCGCGTCGAACGCGTTGTCTTCGAGCGTCCGAAGATCTACGGAAGGTGCCTCGAAAATTAGTCGCGTATCTCGGCAAATAGTTTCAATTACTCGAGAGTTTTCGCTAGCCTGATCATCGAAAGTTTCGATGCGTAACGTTCGCGATTGATCGGACCAGTGTGCCTCGACGGGAGGATTGATATCCTCTTCGACCCGGTATCTGATATTCGTTACCATCGCTGGTTCAATCTCGGTACGTTGTCGAGGTCGTTTACTATTCCAGGCGCTCTCAAAATTTATCCTTTGTCTCGAAGTAATTGCAACAACGCGCTCCTGCATTTTCTCGGTTCTCCGGTTACGGTGTTCCGAGTTCATCGGCGTAGACCTTGCTCTTCGATGAACTCCGTTAAAATTGAACCGCACACGGATTTGTGTCCAACGACGAGTATTTTCTTGGTCGATCGAGCCACCGAAGTCGACACGCGTTGCTCGTCACGAGTGTTTCGTAAAATTCAGGGTCACCGTTAACGATGTTTATCGTCGCTTCGCTCTTCTCTCGCGGATGATAAATTCCTCGCGGAACGCGTAACACCGTTCAAAGTTCGAGTCGCGGTTTACGGAACACCGTGTACATCGGTTCGAGTAAGCATCGATCGCGACGAGAGCAACGTCGAGACCGTGAGACTTCGATTGTCCCGTTCGTAGAGGAGAAGCACCACCGAGATCGAGGAATCTCGGTTCTCGCGCGTCGATCTCCAACTCGCTCGAGTTCGATTCGTACACGGTCTCACGGTGGAAATTTTCAGTCGACCCACTTATCAACACCGAGAATAATCAAGACGCGGGAAATCGACGAAGCGCGGCGAAAGTTTCGCCTTTTTCCTCGCGCGGTCCGGGCGCAGCCGGCGCGCGCTGTAAATTAAATTCTCTCGGCGAGACCGAGCTCGGTGGGTACGGAGTTCGCCGAAGTAAGATGAAAGATTACCGGTATAAAAGTGAGAAACCGTTGGATTTAGCGGGTAAACGTTTAGTCGGTGCATCGGTTCCCCGCGAGGGACCGTGTCCCAGTTATCGGGGAATTTTTAACGTCGACTAGCGCCCGCTGGGAAGGAACGGGCGGACGGACGGACGGACGGACGGACGGACGGTACGAGGAAACCAGAAGAAAAGAGGGAAACAGTAATATCTGGGTTACAGGACGAATGAAACGTTAGCGGTGATTGGATTCTCGACGACCGAATCGGAAATTGGGTGAAATACGTTAAATTGGACGTGACGCGGCAGACGGAAATGAAAAGATCCTCATCACCTGGAATCGGAGTACCCGCTATTCGTGTCTTTCCACTTGGTTCGAACGTATCCACGAATTAGAAATCTCTCTTTCCCCGTTCCCTAATTTTTCAATTTCGGTTTCCCCTCGAAGGGGTCGCGTCGATCTCTTCGTACCCTGCGCTTCGCTTCGAAAAGTTTCCTTTCTCCCCACTCGTTGGGTCGCAAACGCAGCCCGCACGAAAACGCGATTTTCCATCGGACGTTCTCGGAAAATTGCAATTTTCGTCGTACGTCGACGCGCGACAAATCGATTTCCATTCCAATTCCGCGGGATCGCGCGCCGACTCGCGAACGCGGGCGTAGTTTCGCCGGTGGACGCGCGTACACGGCCGATCTTGATTACCGTTTCGACGGGGAACGGAAAACCGTGAAAATTCCGCGGGATCGGTTTCCCGATACGCGTGGAATTCGTCACGGTGACCGGGAGAATTAACGCCGGTGGTTTCGAACGGTGTAATTCAAATTTTTCCCACCGGGAAACCGGCTCGCTGTGTTTCGCGGAACGAAGTTACCAGCTCGGCTGGGAAACTCGTAACGCTTTCGCGGTACCGTATGGACCATCGCGAAATTACACGAAGCTTGTAAGCGTACTTTTCGAAGTTGGCTCGGAGGCGAGGACGAGGGTTTTAGGTGCGAGAACGCCTCGAAACTAACGAGGTTCGATTTATCGTTGAGTACGAAACGGGAGAGGATCCGTGTAATCCTCGTAATTGTTAAATCGTTGGAGATCGCGAGGCAACAGCTCCGTTAGAGAAGTATCGTTCGTTGGTATTCGACTCGACTAATAATTTGGCTCGTTATACCACCGATGAGGAGATCGCGAATGGAACACGATCCACTCGATAAACATCCGTACAGAGAGACACTAACACCACCTCTCGAAGTCACCTTTACCGGGCGAGAGTTTCGCTCGGAATAACCATACCTTTGGAACTCGAATCATCCGAGAGGCGTAGAGAAGATTCCAGACTCGATTCTCCAGCAGCTGCGAGGAAGTTTACTCTCGCTTAGTTTTTCCCGTTGGTAGTTTCCCATCGCGAATAAGACCCTTTCGTGCTTGGAAAATATCACTCGGGGAAGAGACGAAGCGTTCCTCTTTGCTTGGATTCCGCACCGTTCGAAATTATCGTTATCCTCGTCGGCTCGGAATTGGAAAGTTCGTGGCGCGGTAAAGAGGATCGATCGCGCGTTTTCTTACGTTCCGTTCCGTTCGTGTTGCGATTTAAGGGCGGCAATTACGTTTCGCCGGCGGGCTCGATCCCCATGGAACCTGGAACGGTCGCGGACCACCGAACCACCCCTCTCGGGGTTAGGTCGTGGATCTCGCGCGTATTTTTCCGCTGATTTAAAAGCTGCATTTAAAACGCTTCGTTACACCGCGGGACTACGCGCGAGGCACCGCCCCGCCCCGCGGATTACGCGTCGCTCGTTTGCTCGGGTACGCGGTAGCGATTCGAAGGATGGGGGAAACGAAAAGAAAGAGAAAAAAAAAACGGGGTACAGCTGCGAGCGAAACCCACCCAAAGCAAAGCTTCTATTCTCCGGTACACGATACCTTCGCGTAGCCATCCTTTCGAATCGAGCAGCACTCTTTCTCCATTCTGCGCAATATGCACCGACAATGCACCGCGTCTGCAATCTCGGCGCATTACGCAGTACACTGAACCGCATCGTGAAACGCCTGTGCTTCACCGACACAATTTTACGCGGCATCCAGACGTGTTTTTCTCTCTCTCTTTCTCTCTCAGTTTCTTTATTTTTCTGTTTTTCTTTTTTTTTCTTCTTTCGTTCCCTTCTTTTTTTCCCTCCCCCGCGGTGGCGCGTTGGAAACTTGGATACCGGGGCGGTGCACGCGCACCTACTCGTGTTTCTCGCCTTCTTTGTTTTCATCGGCGCAACAATCGATGGAACGGAACTGTTGCGTTGCACGGGCTGGGTAGCGTGTAACGGTTCCGTTCTATTCATCAAACACATTTGGTCGTACGGCGGTTAACAAAGGGGAAGGTGCGAGAGAGATGGAAAAGGAAGGGAGCGCGTTTCATCGCGAGTCCGACGATGGCTGATTCGTCGACGAGGAGTGCCTCGTCTGGCCTTAGACCCGCGTTCGGTGCTCACGTGCCGTGTAAAGCTCTGTTCCCTACGATTCATGGGTACAAACCGGCTTTTTCGACGCGTTTGGGGGAAAATCGAGAGCAACGAAATCGCGAAGGCTCTCGAGAAAAATGCGTTCGAACGGGTGGATCCGGTTACGGGGAAATAAAGTCTACGGTTCGTTTATTTCCAACGTGGAAACGAAGTCTGTAGTTCATTTACTTCCGAAATTACCGGATTCGTTGCCCCGGACGCGACTCGCTGGTTTCACGGTTCGATTTCGGACGAAATTCTACCGTTGGTTCGTTGTGCGTAATCCTCGCGAGGGTTCTCCGCGTTAATTCGTAACCGGAGATATCCGAAACGGATACACCGTGAAGGGTTTCACGATTTCGGACATTGAACGAACGGACACTCGACAGGAACTTCGGAACGATTCCTTCGGCCAACTCGTAGGTTCCTCTCGTTACTTCGAATCGGCGACTGGTTCAATTTTCCTTGAAAATTTCCACGACGTCCTATAGTTGCCTCGTTTCGTAGATGCGCTCCGGAGCGGAATGTTGGATTCACGATTTGGATTCGATCGCAAACCGATGCGACTTGGAAAGCAATACGCAGCGAATCCAATCTACGTTCGATTTAATTTTTAATTGGAATCCGCTCAGTTTCGACTACGCGCGTTTCCTAAGGGCTGGATCGACAAAGTTTGAGAAACACTGCTTCGATTCCGTGGTATTCTTCAAGTTTCTTCGAACTTACTTTTTCTACGATCAACGCTGTTCGAGAGCTTCGGAGTACCATGGTCTTCCAATTGTACTGGGTTGTTCGCAAAGTCATTTCGTTTTCATTTTTTTTTGGTGAATATGAAACACGATTTTTTCAGAGCGTGTAAACATTTGATTAAATTATACGTTCTCCATTTTGGAATACGAAATCGCTTTACGAACGACTCGATATTATTCCAAAGTAAAAGAAAAAATTCGGGATATCTTTGGGCCGGAGAATTTTAAACACACGTGTGAAAGAATGCACCGAGATCGAAGAAAGTGCATTCGGATGCAAGTTAACGTTGCAATTTGCCGGTACTCGTCACCAGACGACAACGTTTCGATCGTTGTTTAACCACAATTCTCCTCGATGTTCTCGTAGCGCTCGACGCTCGTTCCCCCGACCGGAGCATAAATCACGGGGGTCGAAACTAATCGATAATCCCTGGGTGTCCCCCCTCTGATCGATGGTATCGCCGAATTTTCGAAAGTGTTTACGACGGATCGCGTTCGTTATCTTAACGTCGCGCGGTCCGGTGTAATCGTAAATTTTATCCACGGTCGAGTAATTTCGTTCGAAACGTCGAAGCCGGGGGCCGCGATGGGGGCCGCGGGGGACGAGAAAGAAAACTCACCCCTCGTGTAAGAACGAAGATAAACACGAGGTTCGAAGAAGCGCAGCTTCGTCGCTTGTGTTTGTATTTCTCGTAAAAACGAATTGATACGCGAATCCCGGAGCAACGAATATTCGAAAGACACGATCGGGGTTTGAGGAGGGCACGAAGGGCTACGAATGCACCGTGGAATCGAGAACGAGAGATTCCTCGTCGACCATTCGTTAGCATCCAAACTTTTTAAATTCGTCTTGTTCCGCACTGCTGACAAAACTGAAAACAATTACGCTCCTTACGCGGTCTTTCGATTCGTCGACGTGGCCAACAACGAACCTCTCGAATTTTAACCGAAAATGTGCTTTAATTTTTCGGGTTTCTTTTTTTTTAGGCCTTTTCTGATCCAGATAGACTATCGTTCGATCGTCACCGTTAGAAATTACGAAAAGTTCGATAAAATAAGAGAATATTCGAAACGTTTGTGCAAGGTTACGGGTCCGTTTGGACCCAAGGTGTGGGTGTCTCGTACACGTTCGTAGAAATCGCTGGTATCGCGAGAGGATTGGAAACGAAAGGAATGATAGTCACTGGAGTTCTTCCGCGTACGACGAGGGGGTTTGAGGCGTGTTTGCATGCACGTGCGCGCGCGTGCAACATCCCGAGCAATCGTGCGCGATTAGCTCGCGTAAATATAATAATAACAGAGGCGATATATCTCTATCGCGGGAGCCTTGTGTTTGCAGTATTCGTTCTCCTACTGTTCCCCCCCCCCCCCCTCTATTATCATAATTCACCTCCTCCTCGCACGATTCCTTATCAAGCTTCCAACCCTTCGAGCAACGACCGCATTCATTGCTGAACGCTGCTAACGATAACTCTTTATTCTTCGTCCGATCGTGCTTTCCTCGCGCGCTTCTGTTTCTGAACTTCATATTTTACCGTATACTTTCCTATTAATGCACTCTTTTTCCCCCACCACTTCTTTCCACGGTTATTACGTTGATGTATCGCCGTATACATTTTCTCGCGGCATTTGCATCGTTACCTCTTGAGCTTAAGCTTTTCCGTATTTATTTTTATCCTCTGCGCTGCGCTTTACCAACGTGACTGTATCTCTCGGTGCGAAAATCGGGATAACTCGAAGGAAGAGGAACGCTCAGAGGGGGAAAATCCTAATCTCTCGATTTATCGAAAAATCCGAAGAATTCACTCGAGCCGGTACCGAAGAGGGATACATTACCAGGGTTACCTTATTTTATCTTATTCCCCGTTCTCGTCGCGATCCTTGTTTTCAATTCCGAGTATTCTTACTTTTAAACGCTTCGTTCCACTTTTTGCACCAGCGGCTGACCCGCGTTACTATCGTTATCGCGAAACGTTAAATAAAATACAACACGTCGCGTCAGGGAAAATATACATCCACGGTTTGCGGTGCAACGGCGAGATGCAGCAGGCTATTATTAATCTAACCCGGTTCGAGGACTCGTTCCAATCTATTAGGTTGTTCGGAAATTTAATTTTTTTCTTTGGTGAAAATGAAACACGATTTTCTTAGCGTACAAACATTTTATCAAATTATATATACATAGGACGTTCAGCGATCCGAAGACCCCCGGCCACGTGTTTAAAACGGAACGAACATTTTGCTATACGTATCTCGCGAAAGGCACTACGAGTTTTCGAAGGACGCTTCCAACGAATCCTTGAAACGTTTTCAGACCGTCTCGAGAATCCTTTTGCGCCGTTGTCTCGGTGAAAAATACAAAACGAGGTTAAACATTCTCTAGAACCGCGCCCGTGGTTCCAGTTCACGACTAGAGGCTACCGGGCCGACCAAGAGTCGTTATACTCGCGAGTTCGCGTCTCGTTGCGCGGAGAAACACGAACCGTGGATATCCGATGTAGATCTTCGGGGCGGATGTGTCGCTCGTCGAGGAAAAATTGAAGCGCGATGACCCCTGGTCGGTTACGCCCCGCTGGATGGCTTCTCTCTTCCGAGGGAGTTTGCATTATTTGTTCTTCTCGTTGGCTTCGGCTCGCGTATACCCCGCTTCGCATTATACGGTTCGGTGACATTAATTTGAAACTCAAATACATTTCGCGGATTTGGAAAACCCCGAGCGAAACGCTGCGCGGGGATATATTAGGTTGCGCGTACGTATTCACGAGGAGTTTGAGGATGGTCGTTCTGGTTGCCCGCGTGGAAAATAACGTTGCCTTTTTAATGGTGGAAAGAACGAGAGGTGAGGACTACGGTAAAGAAAAAGTGGATTAGAGGAGGAAGGGGGGCGAAGAGAGGAAAAAGAACCACGAACGCAGAATGAAATTTTAATTGAAACGCCTACGGGCAACTATGTACGACTCGCGAGTTGAAAAAATTACGACGTTGCAGCGTGGATTACGACTCGCTCGAGAATGCACCGGGTCCGTGCAGGTATATATGTTCCATATTGCGCGCGAGATACCAATTACGATGACCTTGGCTCGCGTAATTTATCGCGGTCTTCGTTAACCCTTTGGTCTCGTTGCGAGCGCTCGAAACGAAAACCGCTCGGGGCTTTTCGCTCCGGTGTTTTATATTTGCGATCGTTTTCGAGGTTGTCCTTTCGGTACGTTAACGCTGTGCTTCTTTTGTTTCTCTCCCTTTTTTTTTTACATCTTACCGGTCGAGATAAATTCGAGCGCGCGCGACAACGTGGCCTTCGTGCAAGGTCGAGAACGAGAGAAATAGTTGGAGCGTTTCCTGAATAGATCGATCTTCGAATGTATCTCTCTTGAAAAGAAACTCTCCGATTCTTTCTTCTCATCTTAGTATTACTACTACCTTGACCCTATTCGCGCCACGAATTTCGGTGTATTTATACACACTTAAGTGCACGAGTACTGGATCGTTCTCCATGGAAGCCTCGGATGCATTTTTCTTTCTTTACACTTACCCCTTGTTTCGAGCCACGGAATCACCCGTGAGTCCATACGTCCCACGAATTTCAGTCCACGGTGTGTATCGTGTCGGTGCTACCCACGGTTGTCACTAGAGGGAAACGCACCACACCAACCGTTTCCCGCAAGTTCCCGTACCTGCTCCGATCGGTATATATACAATTCCTTACCGATCTTCCAATGTCCCTTGTATAAGCAGGGCCTGCTAGGATGCCTTACCGACGATTCCACTATCAGGTCCGGGATCAAACGTTCTCCCTTCTCCTATTCCTATCTTTCACCATTAGGGACGCCAAAGTATCTTCGGCAGGTGTCGTCGATCGTCCGTAAGATTCGTTCGAACCGATGAAAGAACAATACCAGTCTCGATATCCCGTAGAGTCTCGTCGGTGCATCGGGGTTGGTAGCTATCATCGAGGGAACGAACGGAGGTAGTTTCGTGGCGTCGAGCCGGTGTTTCGAGGTAACTGGGCTCGCTTTCTAATCCGCGATGATTGTCCGATATCGGAGAGGCTTATCGCATCGAGACTAGCGGGTTGCACCGATGTCTACGTCCATCTATAACTCTTGCTTATCTTCGACGCGACGTCGTACGCGGGATCCCGAGCTAACAATGTAACGTTTTCGATCGTTCTCGCGATAACCGAGCGTCGATCGAACGAACTCTGGGATCGCCGACTCCGAAACCTGGACATCGCGATGCCTCTCGATCCGTATCCATTCTTCTCACCGCTCTGGAAAGTCGATCCGTTTCGCGTCAAATATCGCGAACGCATCTCGCTCGAATCCCATTCGATTCGATCGGATATATCTCGTTCGACGTATCCAGCGCGTGTCTCGCGTTAAATGAATCTCGCACGATGAACATGTAACCCTACCAAAAACTGATAACATTCCTTTTCGCACACGTTCCCATAACAACGCACGAGACTCTTCCGCTCCCATAATGACGCACGAACGACACTCCTTACATAACGCAGGACACTCGGAACAAGGGAATGAACAGATATAAAAACCCGACCCATAGGAGACAGTTCACTCTTGACCCGTGATTAGATTACCGCAATTGAAGTGTAATACAAAAGAAAATAATAAAGAGTTCGTCTCCCGTTGGAGATCAACATTTTTTGTACCAAATCCTTAATTATTACGCGACAAACACGAGCACGGAACGCGTGCACGCGATAACGTAGTTCATTAAACCGTAACGCGGTTACAAAGTAAAACTTGTACAGGGAATAACGAAGCTGGATGACTACGGTGCGAGTGATCCGGACCCGAACATCTACGAAGATGGTTAACGAGGGAGAACCGTGAAGGTGATCTCGTTGGATTTTCTACCTTCGTTCGGTACCTTTGGTAGCTTCTATTCTATCTAGAGGGCTCGATAGGAAGAGAATCGAGAGTGGTCGATCGAATGGTTAGAAAAGTAACCGTCGAAACGGAGTCGTAGGTGCAATGGAAAATGCATCGGACATGGTCTCGTGGGTTCGGGTTGATTTCTGCGATTCTCTCGGTTCAGAGTCCTGGAACGCGTAGAGTCGAGGTTATTTTCAAGGATTCGCGTGGTCTGGTATCAACTTGGATCACAAACGAGGATCGTTGTTGATTACCAAGACGATGTTACGCGAACGACGTCGCGATCGATGATCGATGATCGAACGCTTCGATCTTGTTCGTTTTCTCGCCTCGTGATGGAAAAACGACACTCGACAATGTTGCTACAGCATCTCGCGACAAGCCACGTCACAGAGAGGCTTCGTCGTCTTCGAGAAGCTTCTCACGCGCCCGTAACTCCGGGAATTGTCGTCGAGTTCGACTCAAGGAAACGTTTCGTCGAAGCGTCGCGTTTTCGCGAGCAGGTGCGAGCGTTTCTCGAACGTGGCTTTGCCTCGCGGCTCGAAATTCGAGAAAGAAATGTCCGCGAATTTTCTACGAGAATCGTGGTCAACGGTTTCCTGGATCTTCGGGAGAGAGACGTTTCAGAGTTTAACGATCGAACTTGGCCACTTTGCGCTACGAGCAGAAACAGGAAATAAGGCGACGCGAGTTCTGGCTATATTCGCGCGTACGAATCGTTTAACCCGGTGTATAATACGAGCGGTAAAAAAAAAAAGAAAAGGAGAATTCGCTAGTAATGGAAACTCGGTTTCCACGGTCCTCTGGCGCGAGAAACGAATCTACAAGGCGTTCCAGGGTCTAACGACCCAACTTGGCCACTTTGTTCTATGAGCAGAAGTAAGATCCGGGATGTTTATCTAATCTGATAACCTAGGTCTGCGCCGCGAGATAAAGACGTTCTAGAGTTCAACGATCGAACAGCGCTAGTTTATCCTAATGGATCGATGATAAGAGACAAGGTTCGTTCTAACCGTGTCTATCGTTCGAATTGTTCAGAAATGGAACACTCGATACGTACGACGAACTATAAAAGAGAAATTAAAAATTCACGAGTAATTGAAATTTCTTCGAAAACCAGGGTCGATGGTTTCCCGGGTCTTCGTCGCTAGAAACGGATGCTCGAGAGTTTCGCGTTCGAACCTGGCCAATTCCTTCCACGAGAAAAAATAAGAACCTACCGCATTGCGTTCTTAAGATTAATCTTTGTTCCCATGCGAGCCAATTCATAGAAGTCGGATAACGTAAGGCAGCCAAAACACTTCTTGGACCAGCCTACGTGACTCTCGTGTGAACCTCGTGCCGCGATCGAACTCTTTCTTTGTCACCGAACCGTATAAAGACTCGTCGAAGATCCCGAGGGTCACTCTTCTCTAAGTCGTGTCTAAGTGCTAAGTACGCGAAATTCTTGTCAGTCGGCCTGTTTCAATAAAACCTCGGTAAAGTGCCAAGGGATCGTTGAATTCTACACGTGTGTTCCTTCAAATCTTCCCTTCTGCACAACAGCGCAATACGCGTAACACCTGGTACACACGACGAGCAGCGAAGCATCAATGCTTCGCCGTATCCGCGAATACGTAGACACGAGCTCGCGCGGTAGCGACCTTAAGGGTATCGTCGAAGGATATCGAAGATTGGTCGATACGGTTGCTCGCGGAAGTCGTCGAGGTTTGAAAATCCTTTCGCAACATGGTCGTCCGCCGAGGACACGTACACACCCACCCGTATACGCGTTCGACGGTGTGTATTCGTTCTCTCGATCGTAGATACGAAAAGTCCCCGGTCTGCTCCATAGGAAGCTCATGGAGAATCATAAAGCGTATTCAGGACCAGTTTAGCCCGCGGGGAACGGCCTTAATGCGGCCCACACTTCTCCGTCTTTCCTCTTTCTCCTTGCATGCATATGTAAACGTCCGATCCAACGTCTGCCGTACGGACGTTGGCGTTTACACGTGTACACGTTCGAACGACCACGTCCGAAGGTAAATACTGTTGGTTCAAAGACACACACACGTACAGAAACGTACACCGTACGGAATGCTTACGCCGGGCGCTCGTGCCACGGACCCGTACCGACGTTATTATCTCTTCTATGTGGATCGACCAAGGTAGGCGACGACCGTGCCGTATAGCTTTCCTCGTACGCATCTCCCGTTAAACCAGATGAGCTCGGGATACCATTTCACCGACACTGTATACATTTACTCGATGTTATCACCTCGCGGAATGCCGCACCTAGGAAATTTCCTCGTCTCGTATATATCCGATTAAAGCCTCGCGACGATACGCCCGGCTCCGGATGTGTAAATTTTATTTCACTCGTTTCTCGATATCTTCCCGACGACCGCCGAGTCCTACGTGGATAACGATTCTCGCCAAGGAGAACTTCGCGACGACGCGGCAGAAGTGTTTACAATCTCGCGTGGCAAGTTTGGATACGGAGGGTGATTCTCCACTGGACTCGAACGCGTTCAAACACACCAACGATAATCCCTTGTTTGGACACGACGACGGAACACCGTTGCGTCCTCGACGAGGACTATCGCCGGAACCAGGAGACTGTATTTTTAACGTATGCGAGGTAAAGGGAACGAGACTCGCGGGAAGCAGAGAACATCTTTAAACGATGTTCCAGTCCAAGGCGGACCATCGCTCTGTATGTTTCGAGAAAACGGTGCATCGGTAATATTTCGTCAAACGCGCCGCGACTCCAGGTCCGTGTCGTAAACCGACACCCACGGGGACACTCGAGACTAGGTGCGTCAGTTCAGTTTCTGGAATTCACCGGTTCCGTGTCTCGACGACCGACCGACCTCCCCAACGATTTCTCACCCTCGACGACTTTCTCTCGCTCCGAGTGAAAAAGTCCCGCTCCTCGAACCTATACCATCGTTCTTTCGGGCTCTCTACGAATATTCTCGTCGCGGTCTCCCGAGAAACACGTATCACGGATCCCTGGATCGCGACAGGATTCTGTCAGATCGATTCCCAGCGCAGCGTACTCGTCTCGTTACGCGCAACGATGCACTCGGTGTTGCACAATCCGTTGTACGTAAACGACTCTCGACGTTGGTTCGTACCTACGTTGTGAATTTTTCAAATTTCACACCGATGGTATATCTTCTGCCGAAGAAAATACAGTTTGGGGATGTGGTAGGTAGGTAACAAATAATTGACGCAACGCGAGTCAAAGTTTGAGAGGATAGTTCAGCGGATGGAAAAGATCTGTCTTTGCTGTTTATTTTACGAACGACCTCTTCTTACTGCCATTCGATCGCCGCTCCGCTATCCTCGAAGTCGATCCTCGCGATCGTCTTGTTTCGAACAACGGTGACTCATCTTGGTCAAGTACAGGTCCCTATCGGCAACGATAAGCTAGTTTGTTTATGTTACACGACGCCGTGTCCTCTGCGATTGTCGAGCGTGAAATTACGTTTTCGACGCATAGCTATACTTCGAAAGTATCCAGAGAGGTCCACTACAACGGAAAAATCGATGTTTACCTCGACGGGGGGACACTCTTGGCTAGCATCGCGAACTTTCGACTGCACGAGTACTCGCGGCGAATTATCCAGCGGGTGGTTGGATCGCTTCGAGTCCGAGCTCGTTCCGTGGGGAGGAAGTTGAAAAAACAACGGTGGAAATGACATAACTTTTAAACTCGCTTATACACGGGGAGAGGGTAGGGTGTGTTCGCGAGGCGGTCAAAGCCTCCGTTCGTCCCTCTGCGGGCCGTGGAACTTTGGGGATCCTGAATTTTCTGTTTACGAGTTGGAACGTATTAATCCGACCCCGGATGTCGCGCCTCCCGCCCCGAAAGTTGCAGGCGTCCCCTGAACACGAGGGTAGGGGAACACCGGAGCCACGGTTACACGGTTAGCCCCGTGAGATCCGCAAGAAACGACCACCACCACCAAGTTCCGCATTCGGCGCGATATGGCGGTTGCATCCTCGCAACATCGTCCGCATTGCCGTTCCAACGCCGCGTTATTATCTCTTCCAGGGACGTCTGCCGCTGAAACGTATGGTATATCATCCCGCAGAACGCCCATTCTGCGTACCACCCTCGAACAGATACAGGGAACCCACCCTGCCAAACGAAACCGAAGATATATATACGATGCGCTCTGTCCTAGTGTTGCGTAGCTTTCCATCTCGTTGGTAATTTCTCTTCTTTTGTTCCTTCGTTTCGGCCAATCTGTGACCAATCAACGAGGCTGGAGACAATTTACCAGAGTAATCGACACCTTTGTATTCGTGGAATATCGGCCCTCGTGGGGCCACCGTGAATTCTTCCCTTCGCTGTTCGCGATCGATTCGCTACTTCCCCTCGTTACAGGGTGTCTCCGGGTACTAACTGTTGCAAAGTTGTGACCCTATTCGCGCCACGAATTTTGGTGTATTTGTTGTAAAGTTCAGATTATAATGTGTAGTTTATTATGATATGCAGGGATCTCGCGTATCCAGTGGTATAGTTTTTGTACATATGAGAATACAAAGTCCGAAGAAACAAGTATACAGTGATACGTCTTGATGCGAAACGACGACAGTGTCGTATGGTCTTCGTGACTCTCGACTTGGAACTGGACTGGAAAGGAAAAATCAAAAGGAAAACGGTCGAAACATTGACCGCGTGGCGGACGACCCTTCCCCGCCAATATGGAGACAGTCCTTAAAACTGACATCGACATCTGGCACCCTTAAGACCATTGTTCCATTCGTTCCAACATTAACGTTTCTCCAGAGCAAGGATCAGCTGGATTTGGTAATTTCGTCACCCAGAGGAGGTCAAAGAGGGAATATCGGCCGATTCGTGCCGATCGTTAGCACTCTGTTATCGATTATCGTAGCTTTCGATGCGCGTACACGCGAGCGTTCTTGTAATACTTGTTCTACCATACGGGGTGATTTGGAAATACGCGTACACACTGGAGGGGGTAAATTTACGTATCGAGACGAGTGGAAAATAAATTATGAACTACGTTGCTCGGTTTTCGAGTTGTGGACTATCGAAGAAAGTCGGACACACAAAGGTGCATTATATCGAGTCGTTCGGAAAGTGATTTCGTTTCTTTCGGTGAAAATGAAACACGATTTTTCTAGAGCGTATAAACGCTGTTTTTCATTAAATTATATATTCTCCATTTTGGAAAACGAAACGACTTTCCGAACAACCCGATAGCACAAGTTTCGCGTTCACTGTCCGTCGGTGATCCCACCGCTCGCAAGCTTTCCATTTTTTACGAGGAAAGATTCCGTTGGAAATTTCCGACGATTCCGGGCGGCAATTCCGCGAACAAACCCCGCGCACGGTTCGTTCGCGCATATCCGATCTCGGTGGATTAACATTGTGTCTCTCTCGAACGCGTTGAAGTCGTTGTTTCGCGAGATTGTAAAAATCCAGGTATCCGGGGTAAACTCGCGCGATTGGAAGCTAGTGCACGGTTTCGTGTCCGCGCGGGTACTCGAGACACGCGCGCGATAGAGAAAAACGGAGACGGAAGATTCGAGTATCCGGATAATATTTACTTGGCAGGGACCGCGGACAGTTGGTTTTTACGTCGAGTGGATTTCCCAGCCGGAAGAAAAGATGGTTTTGCTTTCGTAGGTAGGTAGCGAGGGAGAAGGTACGAGTGGTTGCTCTTCGTTCGCGGGGCAAATCGAGTTATACGGTAATAGGTTTCTACCGTGTTTCTTTTTCCACTCTTTTATCTTCGCTGTTTTTCCAAGCTTCGCCTCTATACCCGATGGAACCGGTATATACGGAGGGACACGGACGAGGATACACGTTCACGAGCTCTGACCAGGTGCGCTATCCGTTCCGCGATTCTTCTTCGTTTCGTTTCGACAATGACGAAGTTTCCACGGCTTCGACGATAACTGTTTGTCACGTTGGACGAGGACACGACCGGTCACCTGTTATAATCAGTTTGCTCTCGCTCGCGTTGCGCCGTTAAAGAGAATTTCCGTCCAACGGAATCTCCAGGACGTGTTACTCGGTCTCTAGGGATCGGAGACGAAACGCTATCTCTTTTGTCTCGCCTGGTAGCCAAGGGATAGGGTAGTCTTCTCGTTAAGCGACGTATTCGTGCAAAAAGTGTAGCGTTTTGGAAGATACGCTAACTTTGTTGCATCGACCAAAGGTCATTTCTTGTCGTTATCTTGGCACGTATTCGCTCGAGAACTCTAGCTTTCTGGAAGGTACAAGTCCACCAAGTATCACCGATTAAAGGCTCATAATTTGTCGACTAAATACCTTGGCACGTATTCGTCTAAAAACTGTATCATTTGAGGCGGTACTCGGTTCACCAAGTATCACCGACTACGAACTAAGGTTGTTTTCTAACGAATAAATAACTTAGGTACCACTCCACCTATTCAATATCACCGACTGTGGGTCGTCCTCTTCCACTAGATACTTTGGTACATACTCACCCGAAAACTGTACCATTTTAGGAGGTACCAGTTCACTGTCGCCGACCAAAGGTCATTCTCTGCACACTGTAAGTACCACCGACTACGAACTAAGGTTGTTCTCTAACGAATAAATAACTTAGGTACCACTCCACCGATTCAGTAGAGGAGTCGTCCTTTTCCACTAGATACTTTGGTACACATTCACCCCAAGACTGTACCATTTTAAAAGGTACCAGTCCACGGTCACCGACCAAAGGTCATTCTCTGCACACTGTACATCTCAGCATCGAGTTTCCATCGTTTCTCGTCCACCTTGCAAAACTATCCTCGCAGTATATCGCATCGTCGATGAACCAACGATCCACGTGAACCTTTTGTCGAGATTACGAGCCAGGTCCGTCGAACGGGCGCAAAATCGTAAAAACGTAGGACGAATTCCGGTTTACGAGGAAACTAATCGATGGCAGTTGCATTCGGCAGTTCGTGGGCTCTTGGTACAATCTGGTTATTGAGATACAGTACGCGTATGCGCCGGAATAAAGCCCTCGTCGGCAATAGGTTAATCCATGCAAATGTAACTTGCCGTCGACTGTAATCCGAGCACAATTGTCGGATAAACGTTATTGCAGCCCGACGACGAATTTTATTCGACGGATGTGACTTTCGTTGAGTTGCCGCGATGAACCTGCACCGTGATTTCCTCGACAGCTTCGACTTTCTCCGAGAGGGTGGTAGTAACCGTGCGGTGGACGTTGAAGAGCACACCGCAGGGACTGTAAAACACGCGGACCACGATCGGAAAAGGTGCTCCGATAACTTGAGCGTTAATGGACCTTTTACGACGCACCGTAACGGTTACGTTGGACACAATCCATTAACCTTTGCCTCGACAAAAAAGCGTGTCCGATAATCGACGTACGAGCTCCGTTCGAAACGGGACCGACTGCCATTTTGAAATATGAACGGTTCGGAATCTTTCGGAACGCTTTGTCTGTAAAATAGTTTTACGTCGATAGAGTCATCCGCGCGATCGACTCGTTCCCTGGATCCTCGTCTCTCTGACTTTCTTCCAGAGATCAAAGTTATTTATTCTCTAGATTCGGTTCGAAATAACTAGACCCGTCAGGTCTATTTTACACTTTCCAGCGGTTGCATAGATGTTTACTCTCGCGTAATTTTTCCTGCTGGAACACGGTTCAACGCGATCGCGTCGGACACAGAATCTGTTCACGAGACGACCCAACGATGGAACACTCGAGCCGCACAGATGCAGCTGCAGTCCTCTCTCTCTCTCCGAGAATATAGTATAAATTCGCCGAAGTATGCTAATAAAAGACCCTCGTGGACTTCTGTTAATTTTCTGCCCGACCTCGTGCCGCTTGTTCGCACATTTTTCGGTACGAGGACTCGCGAAATGAAAAAGTCTATCTGTCGGTTAACCGCACCGGTACTACTTGTCCGCATCACCGTCGGCAATTTACGTCGATTGACTGAAATTTATTTTCACTCGCGTCCCTCGACGAATTGCCTCGTTAAGCCCGTCCGTTATTCCGTCGCAAGGTTGTCGGTAAATAAGTGGTGCCTTTTAATCCCCGACAATGAAGCGCCTGCATCTGGGACATCGTTTCAAGAGGGGAGGTGCTGTCGTCGAGCGAACGAAATCATCGCAACCGGATAAGCGCGATCAAAGAAAACGGTTAACAACCCCTCGACGACCGAGCTTGCGGAACGAGAACCGTCCTACACGCTTCGGTGTAAATAACTCACGTGTATTAAAAACGATGCGATCAATTAGAAAGTAATCGTCCACGCACTTTCCTCTATCGATTTTATCCATTATTGAGCGCGTATCGCACGTATATATATATCTAGGGACGAGTTTTTTCACGAGCGAATCGCGTGAAGTTTCGATCGAGTGAGCGACCGTTTCGGTAAATCGATAGCTCATCGAAGCTCAGTGCGAAAGACAAAAGATGAGTTGTAATGTAACCAGCGACCGATACGGACGTGAGTCGACCGGTATCGAGACAAAGTTAAAAAAGAGTGTCCGAGAAAACGCGTTTGTGCGTGTGTTCCGCGGTGCGAGCGGGTTTGACTTTTCCTTTTGTACGCGTCGTGACCTTACGCAGACCTTATATTTCCATCTGTAATCCATAGGGAATATATTATTGTAACAGAGCAATAGGCATATTTTCCTATACATATATATATTACTCTACATATTCATTCGATCGAGTTTGCACAAACGAAGAAACCCATAGGTATACATCTGATACGTATTCGAACGACGTGCAAAGGACACAGGATCGGTACGAGATACGATGGTGGTCGGTGAGCGGTTTTACTCCAGGTAAAATATTCTCCTACTCCACCGTGTAGGAGAATACTTGTCCGCTAATTGCGGTCGAAAGTTTTCCGTTAATCGGCCTGCTCCCTCATTAACGCTGCGCGTTGCCCGGATTGTAGCTGGCAATTGCCCGCACGGGGAAACTTTCTGGACAGTGGACGCGAGGTGGTTCTCGAGGTGGTCTTCGGGGAACGGATGTTTGTCGATGCACCGCGTTCTCGTTGCTTCGACGAGCGTTGTTCGTCGCGAAATTCGTTGGGAAATGTCGCCGATACGCGGCCACGGTTCGTCGAGAAACTTCTCGTGCGGGAAACTTTCCGCGGACGGTGGACCAAGCGTTGTTGCGTTGATTAGGGAACAACGACGAGCGAATCGAGAATCTTCAATCAGCGCAATTGAAGAAAACTGGGCAAAGATTGGCGCAATAAAATATTCACGACACGCGGGGTACACGGGACTCGACCGAGTCAATTGTTTTCGCAACCAGGGGATCGTTCAAGATTTTATTTTCGACCTTGGTCGATGAGGTTTCGAAAGACCTTCGAAGCGACCGGGTCGAATTTTTTGAATATCTCTTCTTCTTTTTTTTTTTTATACAAGTTTCCAATGTCATCTTCAATCTTTTCCCGCACAATTACGTAAATTCTGTTTACGTTGGATATCCACTACGCGGGAAAAAGTTACAAAGTTGGGCGCGAAAAAGTAAAGTAAAGCTTGAAAAATTTCCATAGACGTGAAACACGTACAGAAGATCGAACGTCGTCTCCTCGAGAGTTCGAGTAACGAATCGAGTCGATCGAGTTAGAACGGTTCTTCCTGTGTAATTGTAATCGTACACTCCGATTCATCAGCATCGAGACGATAATAATTGGACGTGCGTATTGTTCCGTCGTGCAATTTAAAACCTGTTGCGTTCGTTTTCCGCTCGAGCGTGTCCCACGCTCTTATTCGTAATTAACATTTACAAAACATTATTTCGTTGCGTTGTACCATATATCGTTCCGTAACCAGTGTTCGAGTTCGTAACGAGGTAATAACAGCTGCGTGACTTTCGTCCGTTCTTCAACGCGGTCCTGAAAATCCACAATTCGGGGCGAACGAGGAAAAGAATTTTTCGAATCAAATTTCCCGCGTGCTCGGGGTAGAAATTGCTCGTCAAAAAAATTCCACCGCGTCCGTTTGATTTTCATCGCTTTCGCGGACACACGGTGCACACTGTGCACGATTTTTTTTTCAAACTGGTCTCGACCCTCTTGCAACACGATTTCGGTGCCACACGGAGTAAAGATTGCGTCAATTCTCGTACAACAGGATATTCTTATAACACTGCTCGTCTTTATTATCCATCTAATATTCAATTTTGAATAATTTTGATACTCGATGCTTCGCTCGTCGAAAAAATATTTGTTCTCCAGTTCGCTCGACTTTTTTCCAACAAGGTATTCTCGTGACACGATTTTTATATTTCACGGCTCGATGAGCTTCGACAACTTTTGCGAACTTTTAACACGGTTTCGAATTAACCGTGCAGTGGAAAGTTCGCGTGTATTTGTCCGTTGAGAAATCCCCGATTCGAGTTTTAATCGAACGGTGTAATCCCGAGGCGGGGGTGTCTTTGACATTTGCGGCGGAAGGTGCACGCGTGGATGGGCGGTATCGCGAAATGGAACATCGAGAGTGAAGGGAGAATACGGTCGACGGGGAATGCCATTTCCTTCGATGAAATCGAAATAGAAATAGCGAAGAAATGTGCCAGAACGATAGATATTGCTGCTCCGTTCGCGGTCGTTCCCCGCAGACTTGTGCCGACTGCACGTGCCCTACTCAATCCGGAAAGCATACAGGGTGAGTCGATAAGAACCAGCGATATCTCGTTCTCCGTGCAACAACATATTCGAACGAATTCATTTTTAATTTCTCAAATTTTCAAAGACATCGAAGAATCCTTCAAATTTCGAATCAACGTTACGCGTTTAAAGATCGCCTCGAGGTTTTCTTATCGACTAAAATCTAAAAAAAAGAACGTCTTTGAAAAATCTAACGTACAATTATTTATCCAATGTGACCGTCGCGAAGACACACGACCCTGGAAAAATTTCAACCCGTTTTCCTCCTTTGAATTTTCGCGCGAAACGAAATTCAATGATCGTTCCACTGTTCACGCACTTGTCACCGATTAGTTCCTCGATCGAATCAACGGACGAGATATTTCCAATTTGTTGCTGGCTCGGCCCGTATTGTTCCGTAAGACGAGTGACTCGTTCCTCGGAGTTTCTTCGTCCTCTTTCTCAGCGTCTCGTGTACCCTCGTTGAACGTTCGGGTTCGAAAGGTTCGTTAGCTCGCGTTGGAATCGATGGTCGCGATCGATGGTCAATTGGGCGTGGAACGACTGGCGTAGATCGTCAAAGAATCGGTAAACATCGTCGCGTGTACGCGATTTAACGAGTTTTCCGTCCCCGATCGTCGCGGCTACGGTCGACATTACGTTCGCGGATACGTTCTCGCGGCGATCGTCGGCATCGTATAATTCGAAGCTAAATCTAGTTTCGGTTAACCGTACGGGAACCATAGTTACCCGTCGGTTTCATCGATGAAAACGTAATTACGTACTTTGATTGGGTTACAGAGACGGAGGACGAGCAAATTTAATTATACCCGCGCCGGTAACAACAGAGATGCGAAATTTGATTGCACCGAGTCTATTCTAGGGATGGATGAGGAGGGGGTCGGTCGTGGGGGGGTTAGTTTAAAGCGGATGCGTTCCACCGCGTTCCAATTCGTGTACCGCGAGGGTTGGGGGCTCGTGTATCCTTTGGTTGCCAACGTTTCTTCGTCCTCGTTGGAACAAAGTGGCTAAGAAAATTTGCGACGAACCGATTGTTGCGAACTTGAGTCGAGCAACTGTGTATCGCTGTTCGACAGTATGCGATTGTACCGCGTTACGAATGGGCTTAAACTCGCGCTATACTTCCCGCACTGGCGACATTCCAGGCGCCGGGGCGAATCGGTAGCCGAGATTAGTTCCTAGTCTTGACACGAAGTACAATAGAAACGGGTGACGTACAGCACGGCCATTATGGTGCCGGACTGTCTGAATACGCCCAATATGTGCCATCGACTGTTTTAAATTCTCGATCGAAGAGCCAGAAGCCTGGATACGGCCTTCCATCGATTGAGCCGGGATTTCGCCAGCTCTGGACCCAGCGACGCCATTTTTGTTTCGTTCTTGCCTCGTGAAGGTGAGAGTGGATCGAAATCGAAGAGAGAACGGATGCTACGAGAAAGACGCGAGAGACGTTTTAATTTCAGTACCGCGAATCCCGATACTATCGATGAATGTAATACGAGTTATTGGAAAAATAACATCTGGCAGGAGTTACGAATCGTACTGAATCATACCGGATGGTTTCGGTCGGTCTTTCTCGTTCCTCTTACACACGGTACTCTTACGTTCCCTCTCGATTCAAATGACAGTTTTCCAGCTTCCTTTACCACTGTGCACGACTGACGAAAAGTCCTGCGAAATAAACGCCGAATAATCCAATCGAAAAGAATCTTCTCGCACCGATTTCCTAGCAATCTCTTGCATTTATCTCGAACAAGTCCTGACGTTAGTTTCCTCGAAAAGGGTGGTCCTTCGATTCCTTTTTTCCGTCTCGTTTCGATCGCTAGAAACACCGCGAGCAATTCCACGACAGGTGGGAATTAACGACCTGCGTAATTTTTAATCGAACGAGTTACCAAGCAACGAGACGAGTGTATCGATTTCCGGTAAAAAAAAGAAGCAAAAAGCGAGAAAAAAAATAGCGAGATACGCGATTCATTCGGTTTAAAAGCCGTCTCGGCGTAAACTCGTTCTACGTGTGCGAAGCGGACATCGCGACGCAGCGATTTCGAGAGGTTCCGCGAGCTGGTATAAAAATTCGTCGACTTGGAGTGCCGCAGACACCTAACCCGACAAGTAGCACGCGACGGTTGATATACCGCCCACTTAGTTCCCCGTTTAAATCGTCGCAGTTTTCTCCGGCGGTGGAAAGATCGTTTCCATCTCGGCGATCGCGCACCAGGAAACGGAACGAAAAGCAAATTCTAATTTTCCACGGCTACGGTTCATCCGGACTAATTACGCGAATGGCTTAACGAAGTCGCTTTACGTTTCCGGAGGAGCAGGATCGTACGAATACCGCTTGTAATCGCTGGGCCGTTATTCGCGGTTATTTTCTTGGGACGCGGCCCGCGCGGATAAAACCGGACGGGATTTCACGGGAGGCAAGAAAACGGAAAAGATTACGGCTCACGGGGAAATTGCTTTTGAAATTACACCGGTGAAATGTTAACGCGGCCGACCTACGGATGGCCGACCAATTGGAAGGCTCGGGGTGCTGCCGGGACGACGTCCGCGCGAATCGCGAAGATGGATCGTCCTCGATATACGTGTTTCGCGTTCCTTCGGATCGAACGATCGGTTCGACGCTCCTATCGATCTTCGAGCGATCGAACGAGCGCGACGCCACGCCGTGGGGAAACGATACGGAAACTTTCGGTTAGAAACGATACTCGTCGAACGGAGGAAAAGAGTTCGAGTACTCGTGGCTCGGGGAGTGTAATATTCACGGATTAGGGATTCTCAGGGAAGATGGTAATAAATGTACCAAATTTGGTAACTCTTGGTGAACTACCAACTTGGAATGTACATTGCGTGAAATCAACTCGAACAGTGGTAGTATATTATTTTCGGAATTTTTTTCGTATCTTAGAGCGATCAAAGTATGCAACGAGCAGCCGTGAAAAAACGATACGAAAAGTTTCGGTTAGAAACGATACTCGTCAAATGGAGGAAAAGAATTCGAGTACTCGTAACTCGAGGAGTGTAATACTTACAGGTTTCGGATTTTCGGGGAAGATGGTAATAAAAGTACCAAATCTGGTAACTCTTGGTGAACTACCAACTTGGAATGTAAATTGCGTGAAATCAACTCGAACAGTGATAGTGTATTGTTACTGGAATTTTTTTCGTATCTTTGAACGATAAAACGATACGGAAACTTTCGTCCAGAAACGATACTCGTCAAACGGAGGAAAAGAATTCGAGTACTCGTGACTCGAAGAGTGTAATACTCACGGATTAGGGATTTTCGGGGAAGATGGTAATACAAGTACCAAATCTGGTAACTCTTGGTGAACTACCAACTTGGAATGTAAATTGCGTGAAATCAACTCGAACAGTGGTAGGTAGATTTTTCTCGGTTCTCGAGAGAACGATTAGATCGCGATCTACGATTCTTTCGATAAGTTCGATTCTTGTAACGAGAAGAATACGGTACAATGAAAAAAAAGGACTTTGAACAAGAATTTTCCCTTCGACGGATATGCACCGATTCGAAGGTACAGAGTTTACCCACGATAGAACTATTTCTTTCCACTTGGTACGCTTCCCTCGATCCAGAAGTCTGGAATAATGGAATTGTCGAACACAAGAGAAAAGTGAATAGAACGTTTATTTAAATAGTAGAATATAATACAGTCTTGCCGTATGTCGAGACACCAATCGAGAAATATCGAAATCGGTAACGACCCACTTCCCCCGTTTCTTGACTTCTCAAAGTCTGCACCGGTTCAAATCGTTTTATTCCAACGAGAAGTAATCTTTCCAGCTCCCACCTGTACATCGCACCAAATCCGAGGACGTTCGTCGAACTTCGATTATTCGACACTGTCACGAGTTTGTAACGTTTCGGACGAGTGTCGAGACATCGTGGATATCCAACGAGGAAAGAAAGCGAACGAAATTGGGAACAACGGTGTGGATACGATTGTGTACACTACACGCGCGGAGAAAACGAGCCTCGGCGCGTTGGAACGGGTCTTTACGATCGTGATTCATTTAAATTGGCCGAAACGGTAGAACTTCCTGTTTAAATGGTCCCCACTGGACGTTGGAGCGTCAATAGCGGCGAACCGCGCGGCTAAGCGGGGGGCCCCCTGAAACGGGGGATAACAAATTGCTTCTGGGGTGGAAAAAAAATATATATATACATCGAGCGCGATTCGAACGAGAAACGTCCTTCCCTGGCCGGAAGTGGCCACCAGGCTCGCATAAAACGGTCGAAGGTCGCGTGACCTTAATAGGTGGAAAGCTTCCAAACGTTAATGGCAAGTGGAAATTGCGAGGACAGAGATCGCGTGAAATCGAAGAGTTTCCCCGAAGGGTGAGTTATTGGAATTTTTTCCGTATCGTTTCATCCCAAGGGTGGAACAAAGAATTATACAGACTGGAGGGAAGAAAAAAAGATTCGTAACTATTGGGGTAGATAGCAGTCGCCAAACGGTGCGGAAAGCTCCTGATAAACACGAGTGGAAAAACGTGAGTGTGTTTATATATATATATATATATACAAAGTAAGAAATAATTTTTCGTTTCCTTTTAAGTAGACTTGACGCGAAGTAGATAAAGATATCTTGTACTTCTGCGCTACTTTAGACCCGAAAGAAACATTATTCGTTATTTTGTAAATATTAGTCGCTCGAGTCGCGTTTATCGGAACCTTTCCGCTCCGTGCGTCGAACTTTGTATCTCAACGGTTAGAAATTTGTTCCATTCGGCCCGTGGAAGGGAATAGAGAAACTGTGGGTCAATTTTCGCAAAGATTTCACGAGTTTCGATTCCTTTCGGGCGAACGACGTAACGTAGAACCGGCCGCGGTCGGGAACAAGCGGAATTGCCAGGATTTACGGGCGTTACAGGGTGTCACGCATCCCCGCAACTCGAAACCTCCATTATCGCGGCGCGCACGTATCGAATTTATGGTAAATGGAAACAATGAAAATAAAAGCCGATTTCCGGGGACCTAGCGCGCGAGCGTGCGAACGCGGGCGTGTCGCGAGCGAGCAGGTGCGATACAGAACGAATAAATAGCGATATCGAGCGATACACGTTCTTCGTCGATCGGTCCGCCCGTAACGCGAGATCCATTTTTATTTATCACCGCGTCTTATCGATGTTTATTTCCGTGCATCGCGGGAAAATACATTTTCGGTTGCCTGCCGCCGCGTCCAGCGAGGCGAACCCGCACAGCTATAGACACGAGTTCGCCAAACGAGACAACAATGACATTGCGTACCCCGGTGTTTACGAATGCGTATAAATAATTCACGAGTGGCAGGGGTTAACGAAACAAACGACCGTGAATTCACCGTAAATCGCGAAAATATCCTTCGGGCCCGAATAACGCGGACTCCGAATACTCCGCTACCGGACTTTGGACACGTTCGCCAAGTACACGTTAAAAATAACTTTTCGGTAACAACAAAACGAACGACATTCGACGGACAAAGTTTCCTTTCGTTCGTATACGCGTTCGATAATTGTTGCGCGCAATTGTCGTTTTGTTCGTCCAATTATTACGATTGCTCCGTTTCCTCTTCAGTCTCCTCTTTTCTTTCTCCTTAATTTTCCACTCTTCGTTTTAGCACCTTCCTCTTCTCGTCTGGGGAATTGTTCGACTTGGAACTATATCCTTGTACGTCTGTGCGAGTGTTCTGCGCTCCGTTACGATTGTCTCGCGATTGTCTTCTCGTTTATCCGTACAATTGTTCTTATACGTCATCTTCCGCCACTTAGCAGTAGACTCGACGAGGCGATTCGAAACACCAAGGGGTCACTTTACACCTCGAAGTCTACTCTTCTTTCATACGGTTACGTACACGTTCTTCCGTACACGGTCTATTGTTTCGTCCTTTTCAATTCGCGCGATCCAAGTCCTTTGTTAACAACACCGTCTCCTACGGCTGACCCATGACCGTTTTCTCGTCCGTTTGTACAATTGTTCCGTTACAGCGGACCGGAGATCGTCTCCTCGACTATTCGAGTGCTCCGCATACCGTTACGGTCGCCCTAAAACTACCGCAAGATGCATCTTTCACCGTGAGTCTGGAGTGTTGTCCTCGCCACCGCGACAATTACCGGATGGCCTTTAGGTGACTGCAATCCGCTCGTGCATAGCCAAACGCGAGGGATCCCCTGTTCTGTCTTGTACAGCAATTTGTACGCTCGAGCTGTGCGTCCAATGACTGCTGCGTGTCCTTTTTCGGAGCGTCTTTGAGAATTCTCGTAAAGTACGAGTTCTCGTAACGCTTTCCTTTTTCGATTATTCTAAATCGTGGAACGGAAAAAAAATATACAATCCCCCGGTGCTAAATCCAGCGAATGGTGCAATATCGAGACTCACTTTTCGTGCCAAAAAAAAAACACGGTGCTCCAATTTTTGGTCCTCGCGTACGGGACACATCGTGGATTAATTTGATCGAGTGCTCGTTTAAAACGAGTTCGGTTCTTCTTCGACAATTCCAACTAATTTTCCACCGTGCTGGAAATTCACCGTAATCGTAATGGGAATTCTGACCGACTTTTTCATCCCTTTGCGCAACTTTCGGACTCGAGTCGTCCAACAATTTCCGTTCTCGGACGACTCGAGCGATTATTAATAAACTTGTATACGCGATAAACAATTATCACCGTGCACTGCATCGCAACGCGCGCTTCAACTTCCGCCAAGTTTAACGCAAAACTTGACGTTGCTCTCTTGTTCGAAACTCATCTTCCGAGCGTCGAACAAAAACCTTTCTCGCTTCGCGCGCTGCAGCTTCTAATCGACTGTCGCGGAACTTCGACAAAATAACAAAGAATCCATTTCTCGGCAACACGAGTTCCGTTCGCGTGGATGTTGCCAGCAGTTTCTTTCGTTCTCGAGAAGTTCGATTATTTTTGGAACGGACGTGGCGCAGAAGAACAAAAAAATTAAGGAACGCCCAGGAAGTCTTCGTATTAATTATAGAAACCCTAGAAATTCCAAAATTCGGATAGAGACACTTTCGAGATAATTGCATCGTGTTGGATTGTTCGGAAAATCGTTTCGTTTTTTTTTTTGGTGAAAACGAAACACGATTTTTTTAGAGCGTACAAACATTTTACCAAATTATATATTCTCAATTTTGTAAAACGAAACTTTCCGAACAGCCCAATATTTTTGACAATGATAGGTACACTATCGAGATATTTGCATCGTGTTGGATTGTTCGGAAAATAGTTTCGTTTATTTTTTTTGGTGAAAACGAAACACGATTTTTTTAGAGCGTACAAACATTTTACCAAATTATATATTCTCAATTTTGTAAAACGAAACTACTTTCCGAACAGCCCAATATTTTTGACAATATCGCGCAAGAATAACAAGACTTTGGAAAATTCGACGCGGTCGAACGATCGTGAAAATTTCCTCGATTTCGCGGAAAATTTCAAGCACGTATTCGCGGATTGACGTAACGCAGCGGCTATAGGCATTCGATTACGAATAAAGGGCGCGATTCGCGAGCCGCATTTCTGGTCCGTCGTTCGTACAAAATAGGTTTGTCTGTTCGTTCGATGAAGCGTTCGCGATTCAATCGGGTCAATAGTTTTCGTGGGAACGATTAACGATCTCTCTGACTCGTACACGGGCGTACCGTGTGTTCCCGTGCGTAAATGCATTCGCTGCCGATGCGTCATCGGAGTGTGCACGCGCCCGTACGATCGTATCTCCTTTATCGAAGAACCGTGGAGTTCATTATCAGGGATGTTTCGAGTATCTTTGATGTATCGCGTGTTTGTTCGCCGACAGAGTGGACCGTAAACGTTATCGGTGATTTCTCGAGCGAGTGTGCCGGAATTCTTTAAAAATATTCCAACGATTCTCACAAGCGAATAGTTCGAATTCGTAATTTTTGGGAATCGATTGTTCTCGGGTAGATGTTCGAATCGAATATTCTTCGTTTATTTATTTTGGTATTTCTCGAGGCCCTGGGGACACAGAAATATATTTACAATTAATATCGCACTCGTCCCTGCGGTACGTTGAACAATCTCGTCGACGACGAACAGAACCGCCAACGGACCGTAACCACTTCCGGGTAAAGGAACACGGAGGGAAACGTATGCATATGTAACGGACGATCGCGTATATGGAATTGAGGTCTTTCTGTAAACAAAGCGTGCCGGTGAAAATATTACAGTCATCGAAGCGAGATTGCGTCCGGCTAACGAACCACGAAACACATTTTAATCGATTTAACGGAGTTCCTGTGCGTCGGGGTAAACTGTTACGCGCATTCCACGGATGGAAAAAGTTGAATCTTCGTACGAGCGGCGCGGTTTACACCGATGGACACCTTCCAAACAAAAAAAAAAAAAAAAAAAAAAAAGAAACCGTCTCTACGAATTTATCGAAGTTTCGGGTCGTAGGGCCCGTGGAGAGGAACCTGAAAAACGAGTTCTCGTGTCACTCGAGACTAACGATCGTTAGTTCGGTGTACAAACTAGTTTGTCGAGGGAGTTCCCAATCATCTTTCCGTGACCTTAATATCAGACGCGGCAAGTGTCGTCGACGAAGAATAAACTACGTCGTCGAAACGAAAGCTCTCGTAGGTGGAGAAGACTCTGTCTCGATTGGCAACAGTTTCTCCTCGGTTCGTTTCGAGCGGGAACCGTCTATTCGTTCGGCATGAATAATACTCGCCGTTTCTCTCGTCTAACGACGATCCCGAACCGGTGAAATCGAGTCGAGATTTCGCTTTCCGGAACTCTTGGGAGAATTTACTGGAAATTATTAGACGCGAATGCTAAGTGCCACTCTGGAATAAATTCACCGTTTCTATGTAAAAAAAAAAAGCAAAAAAAAAAAGCCGTAGAACCTTTGATCTTCGAAACACTCACCGTTACTTTCTACGTTCCAAAGAAGTCATCGATGCTTCCTAATATCCGTTTTCGTATTCGTATAGTATTTCTGAAGGGTAGCGTCTAAATAATTATCAAGTACATTGTTTATTTCGATTCGGAGGAAACATTGTCCCACTTGCGATATCCTTCGCCGATCGATGAGATTGTCGCGTAATAATTAAGGATTCGATAGAAAAAATGTTGATCTCCAACGGGAAATCGAACACTTTATTATTTTCTTCTGTATTACACTTTAATTGATGTAATCACGGGTCAAGACCGTTCTGTCTCCTATGTGTCAAGTTTTTGTATCTGTTCTTGTCCCGAGTGTCCTGCGTTACGTAAGGAGTGCGTAATTATGGGAACGGAAAGAGTCTCGTGAGTTGTTACGGGAACGTATGCAAAAGGAATTTCGGTTGTCAACGGTCTGTCGTATGGAGTGTCGTGCGTTGTTATGGGAGCGGAAAGAGTCTCGTGCGTTGTTATGGAACGTGCGCGAAAAGGAATGTTATCGGTTTTTGGTACGGTTACAAAATCTATCATCGATTGTAATTTAAAACTCGTGTCCCTAGTTACGATGAAAGTATTCAACGAAACGGTGGGTAGACGTGTTTGTGTACAAATGAAACTTACGAACGAATCAATATCGTTCGATCGTCGATAGATAAATCTCCCGTGGCAACGTTTACAAATTTTCTTGTTGCGCGCGAGGATAACTACCGTGCGCCGTTCTCGAATTCACCGTATGGTCGAAGCGCGCGATGCAAATTGAAAACGGTGGATCGACGCGCATCAAAGCAAGTGGTTCAACGGTCGAACGCAAAGCAACAACGTCGAGGGAATTGGTTATCCCTGCATCTAAATGGAACGCGAAGGATTCGTGCGTACCGGTGCGTATCCCGCGTTATCGCGTTACGCGTACGTATGTTTATACGGGAAACGTGGATTCCGGGAGGGTGGTCGCGTGGGTGCAGCGACTAACGGGGAAAACTACGCAAACGAGGGCAAACCGCACGAGAACGCGACGCGACGCGATCGAGAACCAGAACCGGAGACCGTAACGCAACCGTTCCGTGATAACGAGCCGTTGTGTACGCAAATTTCGCTACGACACGCGTGTAACAGCACCGTGCGTGTTACCCGTGTTTCCCGTGAGACGGATCGAGAGACGAGGTGGCTCACCGTGGAACCGAGACGAAAGGTGACGTTCCGATGATGTTCGAACGGTTAACGACATCCGCGTCACGGTTCCCTCGCGGTGCTTCGTTGTGATCAACGAACAGAATTCGGTGCTACTTTTTGAAATATATCGGTAGAAGGAACGATCAGTTTTCTTTGATTTGCGAATTTGAAATTTTATTTAACGGAATGTGAAACAGATCGTTCCAGTTTTAATTTTGTATCGGTGGAAAGGTTACTTTGTTGCAATCGATCGATGTTTCTTCCAGCATTGAAATTATCATCGGTGTTCTTCTACTCGCGTATTTGAAATTCCATTGGAGGAATGAAAGGTGAAATAGACCGTTCCAGTTTTAATTTTGTATCAGTGGAAAGGTTACTTTGTAATCTTCTTCGAGCATTGAAATTATAATATCGATCAACGTGTTTAATTTTTACGTTGAATCGATGTTACACTGTCCCGATGTTTCACGGGGTCGTTTTCGAAGAAATGTCGGATTGAATAATTAGGAAACGAAGGCAACGGTAGTTTGCGAAACGTGTCGAGAAAGTAGGGAAAAATGTCTGTTCCGGCAGCGGCTTGAAATTAGGTGTGCTCGAACGTGTCACAATGTAGGATCATTCGGTATTTTTGAGATAATTACAATGGCCCGTTCGTGTCGTCGCTGGAAATTCGTATTGTAAATCCGCGAATTGTGAAAGTAAAAAAGAAGTTGGAAGTTTCTCGACGTGGAAAAACAATCGCGTCCGCGTTGGGGTTCGGTGCACGGTGCGCGTTCGCAAATTAATTAATCGCGAGGAAAATTCTGGTTAAAAACGTTGAAAGGGAATTGAAAAAAGGAGAAGCAGTTTCACTCTTTTATAACACTCGACCGAGCACGATCTTTTGTCTCGATCGAGCGGTTGCCACGGAAATGTTAACGCGCGAAACGAAAGAAAAAAAGAAGAAGAAGAAGAAGAACGGTCTCGGGACGACGGAAGTTGAAAGTTTTTCAAGAAAGGAAAACAGCGACACGGCGCGTCAAGTTTAACGTATCTCGACCATTCGCTCGCAAAGTTTCAAGTAGACTTTGCAAAGTCTTCGTCGTTCGAGCTTTAGTCACCGGGACGTAATTGCGAAGCCCCAACGTTGATTGGACGACGCTGAGACGACATTTTTTTACAGGGGAAGCTTCTCTTCGCTGATCTTTCTTTTTCTCGTCTTTTCTTTTCTTTCCTTTTTCTTTTCTTTTTTTTTTAATGAATTTCCGACAGTCTTTGGAAGGAAAGGCAAATCACTTTGAGGCGGAAAGTGACGCGTTGTTACCTCGCTGAAAAGCACCGGACTCGACGAGGTTTTTCTTGAATTAGAAAAGTTTCCATCCCTCCGGAGATAATTAATGGATCGGTAGCTACCAGCTTTTACGAGCCCCGGAGAGAGAGAGAGAAAAAGAGAGAAAAAAAAAAAGAAAAAGGGGGGCGACAAGGATCTCCCTTGGAAGCGGCTCGACCAAAGAGGAGATTCCTTTCAATTATCTCGCGCTGCCACTGTATATTTTCGAACGCGGCCGGATAAATCTTCGAACACCTTTATAAATCAGCATTCTCCTTTCGGACTTTTCTAAAGTGCTTTCCGACTTTTCCTCGAAAAGAGAATGTAATTTGACGTTGACCGATAGACGCTATTATCGAATCGACTCGGAACGCCGCGCGAGTTCGGATTCGTTTCGAACGCTCTCGTTTATGGGCCACGATATAAAGGCAACGAGTTTATTTAGTTCCGCGGCGCGGAGAAATATCGACGATCGTATCTTTCCTTTTTTTTTCCATTAGACTCTTTGCCCGCGAAACGGACACTCGCGGGTACCGCGGTGCATAATCCGATGCAACTGTCCACCCGGAAGGGGCCGCGTAAAAAGGATCCCGCGAGAGCTCGTTTGTTCCGAGGTAACGCAATAAAAGTTTAGAACGCAGATACAACGAAGCGTACGCGTTCCCGCGGCCAAACATACCGACCAAGGGAACATTTCGACCGTTTCTTTCATTTTTTTTTTGTTTCTTCTTTCTCCAGCTACCCTCCACGGAGAGACGCGTATTTTTCAACCGGTTTTTTCCCCCTTATCAAACCCTCCTCGACGTCACGAAGCAATCTCACCAGCCCCGCTCCTTAGCGAACCGGTGACCGAATTCCGTGCGCGAGAGCCACTACTCGCGAGAGCAAATCCGATTCTCGCGAGCCCCGGGAGCAGATTTATATCGCGAGTTTTCATTTTTAGCGCATCTTTCCCCCGCTTTTCCAATTTCATCGTCACGCGGCCAGAGTTTGCTTCCACTCGAATTTTTCCAATTTACTCCAAGTTGGCCTCGAACCGACACGACCGGTCCGAGGCGACGACAAAGCGACGCGACTCGAACTTCCCGACCTCGACCACGATTCAAGTTCGTCGAGACTTCGCGGAATTATGGCGGTGGTCCCGCGTTCGGTCTCGACGATATGTGCTTTTAAACTCGGTACGGAATCTTTCGTCTTTTTACACGCTTTATCGACACCTGGAAAACTCGAAACGGTCAATTTATGCGCAGAGTTCGAGACCAGTCGAGAGATTCTCCTACCTTCTCGCTACCATTGCGTTTTTCCACCCTTTCTTTCGTTTCGTGCGAATTTTTAAACGTTCGGTACCGTCTCGACACCGTTTATTTATTCGTTGGCAATAATTGAAAGCGCGTAACTGAAAATATTAGTAATATAGTCTGTCTTCGTTTCGACACGTTATCGAGAATACTTAAAAAGGTTTTAGGTGTTTGTTATTCATTATTAGAGTTGTGTATATTAATCACCGATTAGCGCGACGTGCCGACGTAAACAGTAGACGTAGACGCGTCGACATATATCGTAGGTCGTAGCCAGATAAAGAGCGGTAAGCGATAAATTCGTGAAATAACGTTAATAATAAATACATTCATTAGGAAGATTTAGAAAAAATTTCTACCGTACAGATAACAAATCGCAAACAAATATAGATCGCCGCGGTATATTTATCTTGTTAGCAACGAGACGAAAGTTGTCATTAGCTTATTACATTTTGCAATCTATTCATTACCTTTTATTCGTGTAGTGTTGCGTCATTGATACGTTGGCTGCCGCGTGACCCGTCCTCGGGTCACGTTTTTTTTCCCCATTACACGTTGCGAATCGATAATAAGATTCTGAACGGATTATTTTTTTCGAACGAAATTTAAATACATTATACCAGACCTGTATTATATTATCTTTCAAGTTTTTGTCCGATTTTTCGATACACCGATTTCTCAATTCATTATCGTTCACTCTCTCTTATTTCCTTCGCTCCTCGCTACGTATTACTGGTTTCTCTCTCCACTCGTATTTACTCTCGAATGTTTACCGTCACGTTTATTATTAGAAAATGCTTATAATACTTACATTCCGTTAAACACATTTATTCCGTAAATAAATTCGAATCGAATCGAAAGCTTTAGAATAACGATACTTATTCGTATACAATACTTCGATAAATAATCCAAATCGAACTAGAAACTTTCGAATTACAATACTCATCATCCGTGTACAAATTCTTGGAAAAGTAATCCAAACCGAACTAGAAACTTTCGAATTGCAATACTCATCGGTTATCCGTGTACAAATTCTTGGAAAAGTAATCCGAATGGAACTTTCGTCGATACATTTGCTCCGAAAAGTAATTCAAAACTTTAGCGAGACCTGAAACTTCGATACTCACCTTTCGTCGGTATACATTGGGTTGTTCGTAAAGTGATTTCATTTTTTTTTCGTGAAAACGAAACACGATTTCTTTAGAGCGTATAAACATTTTATTCGATTATACATTCTCCATTTCGAAAACGACTTTCCGAACAACCCGACAATACTCGGAGAGATAATACGAATCGGATCGGAAAGTTCGGTATTATCGAAAGCTTTCCGATTGATACATGATCGTGATTCGGTCTCGACGCATGAAACGTCGACGCTGAACTCTCGATCCCGCGTATCATCGTGGGCGTGCCTAAACAAGATTCACGAACACGCGAAATTCTCGGTGAATCGTGGTACACGTATCGAACGTTTCGAAATTGTCGTAGCTGGTGGTCGGTAATTGCGAGCTCTCCGGTTACTCGTGAAACGGAAACCATGAACGCGTTCGAGTTTTCGCGTAAACAGAAGATGTTCGTTCGTTCGTTGGTTCTTCGGTTCGTTTCCACGTGTCCCTGTCTCTACGTGGTATCGTCGTACAGAGGAAGCTGTATCCTGGCATCGTGCCAGCTCGATGGAGGCGCGAGCGAGCGAGCGCGAGACACCCGTAGGCGTTTTATCGTTACCGGTTTTAATTTATCGTCGGCAAATGAAATTAACGGAGCTCTCGTTGCTTTTGGATAGCATCGTATAAACAAGTCAAACCGGCGACGGTGGTCAACCGGTTGCAGAAACCTATCGATCGCCGCGATCGTGAATAACTATATCGTTGTTTATTCGTATCGCGAGTACGGGCACGGTCTTGTTTTTAAATCGTGCCGTGGCACGAAAACAACGTTTCTACGGTATTTTCGTTCGAATTCCACCGTGTTTTTCAACGCCCGTTTGGAATATCGACCATCGACTCGAAGATCTGGAATCCCATTCCGTTGCTGGATACGCGGCTCGATGACGATGTTCCTTGTTTTTTCAACGATTTTTCCAACCACCGAGATACCCATCGAAGGAATTCACCAGCTGGGACAAGTAGACCCGTTAGAGGTGTTCGAGCCTCGAAAACAAAGTTTGCCTTTTATTTTCGCGTTTCTCCATCGGGTTTCAACCTCCGCTACGACCGAGAGTTCTTAACTTTGTTTTTTTTCCAAAGATTCTTCGATCGACGAAGATCGTTGGGAAATGAATTTATTTATCGAGCGTTACAAGTATCTCCGTTGGAGATGTTCGTCGTTCGAAAAAAAAGAAAGTTTGTCCTTTATTCTCGCGTTTCTCCCCAATGTCGCTTTTCAAAGTCCACCTCGAACGACAGTTCGCAAGTTTATTTTATGAAAAAAGAAAAAAAAAAAAAAGAAAAAACGAAGCCCGCTACGAAAGGAATTTATTTCCCAGGTGAGACGAGTGTTCTCGTTAGAGGTGTTCGTAGCACCGGGGACAAAGTTCCTCCTCTGCTTTCGCAGGAATTCATCGGACATTTTTCAACATCCGTTTCGAATACCGTTACGAAGTGAAAATCCAGTTTCCACGGTGTATCTCGAGCTCGTTGACGAGAACGCGCGTCGACAATCGGTCCTTGATATTTCCACGAACCGATGCAATTAGCCGGGAAAAGAGACGTATTTACCGAGCGCGCGAGTATCGCTGTTAAAGGGTGTGCATCGTCGTCGAGCGAAGTCGTTAGAAAACCGTCGTTCGTATCGCGAAACGTTGAAACGTACTCGTCTCTCTTTACGGCCGCCTCTATGGTACAGCTGTCGTCAGTTCGCGTAATTAGAGGTCTCGATTTATCTACGAGTGTTTCGCTCGTCGCGGCTCGGCCGTAAATTTCCATCGGGCCGCTTTGAGCGCGATTATCTGCGAGTTTCCGGCCGGGCAAATATATGGGTCGCTTATTTTTGTGCCCCGGACACGGGGAATTTTTCATAAAGTGGTGTTCCGCCGGAACGACGTTGATTAATCTTGATCCGACCCGCGGGAAACTCGGCTGGTATCGTTTTCGAAATTTCCCGTGGGAACGCGCCGGATATATCCTACGGGCCAGGGCCGATCGTGTGTTTCAAGGTTCTCGGTACGTTGCCGCCGATAAAGCGAGCAGAGCGATGCGAACGGCCCTGAGTACTCGCCTTTTCGAACGAAAGCTTTCGTTAAAAACGACGCGAGTCGGATCGCTCGGCGATTTGATCCTTTTGCTTACACGTCGCGTGGATTATTACTACGTGTCCCTGTGTGGGCTGCCGCAGAGTCTCGAAAGACGATTCGGTGAACGAACGTTTCTTCTCGAGGGACGATATCTGTTCAATGGTACCGAAGAAACGTTAGATAAGTGGGAACGTAAGGAGAACGATGAAACGTTTCGGTGGTTCGTGGTACTCGAAATATTACGATATTCGGGAAGTATTTCTCGGTCGATATCCGAGTGTATTCCGTGGTTGAACGCTCGGGATATTCTAACGCGCCGTAGTTGAACCTTTAGAGTATTTCAATGTACCGTAGTTGAACTCTAGGGGATTCTAATGCACCGTAGTTGAACCTTTGGAGTATTTTAATGCACCGTAGTTGGAAATGCACTCTCGAGGTATTTAATGCATCGTGGTTGAACTCTAGGGGTTTCTAATGCACCGTAGTTGAACCTTTAGAGTATTTTAATCCATCGTAGTTGAACTCTAGGGGATTCTAATGCACCGTAGTTGAACCTTTGGAGTATTTTAATGCACCGTAGTTGGAAATGCACTCTCGAGGTATTTAATGCATCGTGGTTGAACTCTAAGGGGATTTTAATGCACCGTAGTTGAGCCTTTGGAGTATTTTAATGCACCGTAGTTGCAAATGCACTCTCGAAGTATTTAATGCATCGTGGTTGAACTCTAGGGGATTCTAATGCATCGTAGTTGAACCTTTGGAGTATTTTAATGCATCGTAGTTGCAAATGCACTCTCGAGGTATTTAATGCATCGTGGTTGAACTCTAGGGGTTTCTAATACACCGTAGTTGAACCTTTGGAGTATTTTAATGCACCGTAGTTGCACTCTCGAGATATTTAATGCATCGTGGTTGAACTCTAGAGGATTCTAACGCACCGTGGTCGAACACTCGGGTTATGTCGATGCACCGTAGTTGAACAGTAGGTGTACTGGCCATAGTTGAACACCGAGGGTATCTCAACGCACTCGAATCGAATTCTCAGGGTATTCTAATGTATCGTAGTTGTCTCGAACTCGATGCTCGACGAGCTTTCTCCGTTGTGCAACTTCAAAACGCCGTAACTCGGTAGGAAAAAATACGCAAAGAAACCTACCTTTATATAACATATTTTTCATCTTTCCAAACGAGCACATTCGCAATATTTATCCGTCTATTTTAAGAACACCTGCAAGCATACGTGACGTTGCCTCAGCGAGAAACATGATCGATGAGTCCGTCTAATCGATGCCCGCCGGCGACAGCGTTGAATAAGATTTCCGCCTCTCTCTTTCGATTTTCCGTACCGAACTGTCTCGAGCGATCGACGCAACGACAGGGTCATCGTTGCGACAGGGATTCCGTTGAAATCGCAAGCTCGACGTCGCATTTACCAACCCCACTCGTTCATATTTATGGTTTTCAATTAAAACGAGCCGCTCGAGCGCCGGGAATAATTTCCAGCAACGAAAACTCGTCGATTCACGCCGCCCGATAAACGGAATTTATTCTTTCCTTGAAAATGTCTCGTCGCTTCCGTCGAATCGCGACTCGGATAAACGACAAAGGACGCGTACGTGTATACGCGAACGCGGGTGATAAACGATCGAGTTCCACCATCCGTGGGGAACGTCGAGAAAAATTGTTCCTGGAGTGGAAGGGAGGACGATAACGAAAACAAAAAAAAATAAAATAAATAAATAAATAAAGGGGAAAAAAGAGAAAAAAAAACAAAGGGAATTCGACGCGTAGTTTCTACGTTGCAAATAATATCACGAGCGATCGTTATCGTTCCCGTGTAATAAATATTAACCAACGCGTACCAGCAACGCTCGCGATCCACAAACGCGAGCGTTTCTCGAAAATCTAGCGAGCAATTCCGATGGTTCCGCGTATGGGAAATCAATGCAGTCTCCGCCGCCACCAAGGTCCATTACGGTTGCTCGAATGTGTAGCCACTCCCGTGCAATCGTGCTAATACCGCGTAACAATAGCTACCGATCGCCGAACAAACCGATAGACGTACGCAGATTAGCGGTGCACTTACACGACCGGTGATATCGTTGATCCATCGTCGATTCTTATCGAGTGTCTCGAAAGTTCGAGGACGCGTTTAAATATCAATGGAAATTGTTCTTAAATTTCTTTTTCTTTTCCTCCAGCTACGCACATCTCTCGGGCATAATTTACTTTTCGCACTCGCGAACGAATCGTTTTCTCAATGTAACCTACTAAAGGGTTTACGCACCAAATGAACAATCATTAAAATTCTCACTGTGGAATCGCGATCATTTTGATCATATCCAGTTGTCTCGAACGCAAATTCCGTCGATCTCGATTCTCGTCTTATTTCGAGCCGTAAAATCTCCCTGACCTCGTTTCCATCGCGAATTACGATCCACCCTGTGTGTACAACGAAGACTTTGTTCGTATCCAAAAGCGAACAAGCGTGTTCCGCGACTTCATATCCGATGTGAAACGCGTTTCTTTCCGTTGGAGTTACAACTAGCGAATATTGCCGGGGGATCCAGTTACTATGCGAGTTGCCGGGGACCGTGTACACGGCATTGCGATATTACATTCGTGTTCGTCGAACCTGTCGAAAACGACGTTTTCGAGGTGAAGGGAGAAGAGGGGAGGTTCGATGTTCATCGACCGATAACGAATCGAACTCTGACGCGAGCACCTGTACAGTTACAATGTCACGAAACGCTCGCGGTAGGGGAATATTTTCGTGGAATTTATTTTCAACGAACACGCCAAGTACACCGCTGCATTCGCGGTCGCAACGCGAACAACGAGCGATTCTTCACCGGGTACGAAAACTACTTTGTTTCTGGGAGTTCGATAACTGTTACGAGAAGTGTCAAAAGTCTCGAAAGTTCGAACTCTCGACTCGAAACCCGGACTCGAGTTTATAGCGGACCGAAAGTAAATTTTTTACGCAAACAGAGCCACGTTTGCGAGAGGAAAAATGAATCGTGCATATTTGCCAGACTTTTATCAGAGGAGTGGTACAACAGACGTTGCGTGTGTTTATTCGGTTCGTTTGTCGAGAAATCGTACAAGAGGAAAATAACTCATTGTGCGTATTTGCTGGTCGTTTGCGACGATAGCACGACAGTTTCACGTGTCTGTATTTATCCGGTTTATTAGTCACAGAATTACAATCGTACGAGGAAGTAATTCGAACTATTTTTCAATCGATGTGTAAAAGTTTGTCGACTCTCGATGCAGAGGTGTAGGAAATTTACCAGACTTGGAGCGGAATCGCGTAATACGGGAGGTGTAGCGGTTTAACAAGCGTAACGTATATACGGTAGGATCTCGATTAACCGGCTTAATCGAGAGATAGACAGCCCCGATAAATGGAAGACCAACGGATGATCGAAGCCCACGGGAAAATAACTGAAAGCGTATTTTCTGCCCGATACGAACTCTCTGCTGGAAAATTTCCTTTCACCGTACAATCGCGAACGAAACTTAAATTCGATTTCGTTGATTTCGCACTTACGAGTGCTTCATCCCGCCAATTTTTCACCGTCGGTGAAATTCCTTTCGATATGTATTTTATTCATCACCAACGAGCTTCGCAAGCCCCTCTCTAACCAAATGTAACACGAAATGAATTCAGAAGGATATCGAGAGGATATTAAAAAATTAATTCTAATTACAAATATTGAGATACTTGGACCCCTTAACATCGTTCAGTTTCTCTGAACATCCAAACGTTGCACTTTTCGACCGATTTTTCCATTTTCCGTTACTTTCATCCCCGAAAGTACTCGCTTCGAGCGATTACCTAGCGACTGGATAACATCGAATCCCGGTCAATCGAACTTGTATTTTGTTTTTTATTAAAAGGATTTGCGGTCTGATCGATCGGTTCGTAGTTTCATCGATCTCGAGGCGGTTCGCGCGGAAGACGAATGCGCAGAGTCGGGCGTTAACGATTCGTTCAATTTCCAATTCGGCATTAATTTTAATACCGGGCACCCGCTAACGAGACGTAACCGAGTATGTACACATTTCGCGTGAACGGCTCCGGACTGTAATTCGCGCGTCCGTTAATGCGATTGTCGCGAGTTATTTATAATCGTTTTACCGGTAAATGGCGTTTCGTTGCTGGCCGGTAGAATCGCTCGCGTGCACGGGGAGCGTTAATATTCCGAGCGCCACTTCGAATTGCATTTTACCATCGGTTAACGGCACTAAAGGCCACGAGCGGTGTTGCTGAACCGGGACAGGAAATTACGTCACGGAGCTGGCCGGAAATGACGCGACGAACAAAACTACCTGCAGCTTGTTTTCGTTTATCGAACAGACCACCGCGAAACGTAGCTCTTCGAAAGATACCGAGGTTCTCGAGAGACCCGGAGAATTCTCTTCGAAGAACAATGCTTCGGGACCGATGTTTATGCATGTTCGACGATTCCTTTGTCTCACCGTACGAATCGTCGCGAAGGAACACCCGAGTCTTTCGGTATGTACTTGACCCAACGTTTCCGCGATCGTCGTACGTTGAAAAGGTCTTCGACCAACCTGACGTAACCGGTCTCTCTTCTTTTTGCACGCTCTGTTATTTTTTGTTTTATCTCTATCGGCGATTAAAATCACAATATTGCCTCGTGACGAGAAAATTTCCGGTTCACGAATTGCTCGTTACGGAACCGATAAGGCGATCGATGGAACGGCTGTATTGGAAACCAGACCCGGGTCTATACTGACCCATCGGTCGAGGTTTCAATAACATTGACGCAGTCCCCTTTCAAATCGTACAAACTTTTCTATCAACGTTTCTCGAGTCTTGCATCGTTTTCTTGCCAACGTAGAAGTCGCACAGCGGGCCTATTAATTTACCATATTGTTTGACGTTTCTGGAATAACAGTCGCGGACGTGGTGTATGCACAGCGATCTCGAGAGTATCGGTAAAATTTGTTTGCGTTTCTCCGACTCGGAGGTAGGTCGTCTCGGAGATATCCAATGGAAATAAAATCCGGTTAGTCGAACTTTATCCCATTGTGTCTTATTTGTTGTACTCTTGGAGCGCGTTGGTTCCGAGAGAAAAAAATTCCACGGTGCATCTGACGGATCGGGATTCTCGTTCGAGCGACCGCGTCTCGAGATCGATGTTTGAAAAGTGGCGCGCGCGTTTCGATCGATACGATTCGGTATCGTGTCGGGATCATTTTCTCGATTTAACGTTTGCTCTGTTGTTCTTTCCAGGTAAGAAGCTGCGAGGAACACGTCTATAATAACGCGTTGGTAACGCGGACTCGCTCGTAGGACTCGATCCGGGTTAATTCGCGAGAAATCGAGAAATCGAGAAATTTTCCAGGTGAGTCACACCACCTATGCATCACGTAACCGTGTGTTTATCCCACGACGAATCCCACCGGCACGTACGTCCTTTGGATAAGTATCGTTGAACTCTATATTAGTACGTGTATCGAACAGGATACTCTTGAAGAAAGAAAGCAACGGATTGCTCGAAAGTACCGTAAATCCGAGACCGGACGATTTTCCACGCGCGAATCGTTGTTGTTATCGTTCTTTCGTTTCACCCTCGACTCTTGCCAAAATTGAAGAATCTATCGCAATTTGAGAGCGGTGTTGTTCACCGTGATCTCTTGAAAAATTTATGGCGATTTAAGAAAATACGATGGAAGAAACTGTGTATTAGAATCGCGTCGTTAAATGTAAATCGTTGCTAGAATTTTACCGCGCGTTATCGTTCTTTCGTTTCACCCTCGACTCTTGCTAAAATTGAAAGATTTATCGCGATTCTAGAGCGGTGTTCGTTAGAATTTTGTTATTAAAAAGAAAAAATACTATTATTGGAACTTGATCGCGCGTTTTTATCGGTGTTGCTCTCTTTCGTCGTCGACAGCGCGTCTGGAAAAATTGGAAAACGTACGGCGATTCGAGGTAACCAAAGTGCTCGTTATTAGAATTTCATTGCTCGTTATTTTCTTTCGGCGGGGACTCGTGCTGGAAATAAATGGAAAATATACGTCGATTCAAGGAAATTGAACAGCCTCGTTTATCAAGATTTTTCCTCGCACTCTTGGTAGTTTCTTTCACCGTGGACTCTTGTCGGAAAAAAATTGAAAAATACCCGACGATCCGAAGAAACTTCAAAGTATCGGGGAAAAAAATTGGAAAAGCTACCGAGTCGGTGAAAAACGCGCTCGAAGAAACTACACGGTTCGTTATTAGGCTTTTGCCGCCGGTTGTTGTTGTTGTTGTTGTTGTCAGTTTGTTCGTGGGTCGAGCGTAGCGGGAAAAAGATTGGAAAATGTACGAGCGTCCGAGGGATCGAGCTCGAAGAAAGTAAAGGGTCCGTTATTAGGGTTTTGCCGCGCGTAAAATGACCGTGGAAAGAATTCTTGTTGACTTTCCTCGGAGTCGATAGCGAGCGGCCGCCACCACCGGGAAGTCGTTGCCCCGAATGAAAGGAAGATGAAGACCGTCAGAAGAGCAGGCAATTACTTAGGTCAACCGTCCCCCGGACCCTTTTCGAATGATCTTTTTCTTCCGCGGTACACTTTCTCGTGCCTGGGTTTTCTCCCGCTCGTGAAAAATTTAACCGAGTGGAGCGGGCAATTTTATTTGCGGCGTACTCGCTCCGTGGAACTAATTGCACGAGCATCCGGAATAATCTTCGCGACGCGTCTCTGAAACCATCTTGCGTAACCAGAACCGGCCGGTTTCCCTCGAAATCGAACGCGAATACGAACTTTCCCGCGCGATCGGCACACTTGAGAATTTCAAGATCGTTTCGCGTTCTTCGAGCCGCGAACAACCGTGCTCGTCGTATCTCGAAAACAAAACCGATTAAAACGGCAACGCTCTTCTCACCGCGATCGAGCGTTTCTCGTAAACGTATCTCGAACGATAAAGTATCGTTTGCAACGAAACGTGGATGAAAATCCATTTGGACGGTGGTAGAAAGCATCGTTGGAAAAGATTGCGTTCTCTCGTAGAGTAGAGCGAAAACAGCCCTACGAATTATCTCTCGATTAACGAGATAAATTCTATGGACGATATCGAAGTAAACTCGAGCGGTATCTGCATGTTGCGCAGACCGAGATAACATTGGACTTCGACATCTATCGCGATGTATCTCCGATAAGATCTCCCGTTTATTCGGTCGATTATGCGTTGTCCCGTGCAAAGATGTCCGCGATTTTTCCACTCGGTCGTGTCTCTCGAATCGTCTCCGTGAAGATCTTCCTCGAGGTCGTCCCGTACGATCGAATTATCGAATGGAACACAGTCTGGAGTTATTTTCGCGCGAAATAAATATTTTAAGCGCTGGGAGATTTCCACGGTTGTGTTTCGTTCGCGTGGTTTAAACGTGTCACGGTCAATAACTCGAATCCAGGTTTCGACACGGTTTATTTAAAACCGCGTGCCTCGTCGATCACTTTTTCGAAGTTACGGTGCACGCGGTTTCGAGACGTTCGCTCGAGCGATCGCGAACGTTTTCCATAGTCTTTCGATCGGACTTTCGAACCGATTTTCACGCGAGAGCGCACCTCTCCGTTATACGATTCGTCGTAAATACGAGAGACGCGCACGGGTCGCGAGGGAGGATCGAGAAACGTATATCGGGCTGGCTCTTTCTCTCGGGGCGAATTTTGGAACTGTTCCACTCCCGATATATAGTATATGGAATATCGAGGAGATCCGGTCTGGATCCGTTCGTATATTACGCGGTTAAGTTTTCCCATTAACGAGAAGTTCGCGTTTCGCGGTCGTCGGTATTTTCTTGGGAAGCCCGTGTCTGCTCTCGTGGAAATGGCTCCTCGATGAAACGTTTCGCGTAGAGCCGACACGCCTCTCCGTTATTCCGGAACGTCGATACGTCGAGAAATCAACGCGTTAAGGAAACAAAAGGAAAGAAGATCGCGTAAAAAAAAAGAAGAGAAAAGAAAAGAAAAGAAAGAGTCACGCGGAACGTGCCGATATCTTCGTAAATGGAAATTTATTCGCAGAAAGCTTTATGCGGATCGGATGATTTTCATTTAATAGAGAAAAACGATCGCGTATTAAAGAAGAGTCTCGCAAGAACGCGTCGATGTCCCTATAAATGGAAATTTATTCGCAGAAAGCTTCCCGCGGATCGAATGTACATTCGAAACACCAACGCGCTCGCGTTTAATAAAGAAAAATGATCCGTGTATTAAAGAATAGTCGCGCGAGTATACGTCGATATCTCTACAAATGTAAATTTATTCGCCAGAAAGATTCGTACTTTCCGACGATCGAATACATATTTAAAACACCGATACCGTCCAATCTCCTCCGATCGCGATCGCAGCTTGTTAGCATCGTCTCGTGTTCTTTTACCTATTTTTCGACGGTACAGGTATCTCCATGTTCGTCGAACGCGCGTTCCAAACGAGAGATCTTAATTTTAAAATACCCTCGAACTCGTGTCTCGTTACGGCTCGTACATCTTTCATCGGACTTGTATCGAGAAACGAAACGGGTCGAGGGAATACCTTCTTGAAATTGGAGGAAATTTTAAGCGTACTCGAGATCATCCAGTGTATTTATCGCGATCGTTTCTTGGTCGAATATCGACTCTCGAAGATATCGTCGAGGAACGAATCTCCTTGGAAATCTCTATTTTCTTTTCGCAAATACGCGCGACGAATTCGCGATGTGCGTCGAGGTATTCTTTTCTTTCTCCATTTCCACGCGTCCTACAAGAATTCACGGTCAAACACTGTACAAGATACCGCGGCTGAACCATCCACGGATATGTATACACACGTGTAGAAGCGTGTGTACACAGGTAGCACGCGATCGGAGCGTGTTGCGAGGCAGGAGGCCACGTGTTTCTCTCACTTTCCCGCGCGACGCGACGCGACTCGACGCGACTCGACGCTCCCGTTCGATCGCTCGAGGCGTCCGTGCAATCGTTGGTAAATTTTCGAAATTTCCCCTCCGCTTGAAATAGAATCCGTCGAAAGTAGGTGGACGCTATTATTATCGTTATTATTTATTTTCGACGAGTAAACATCTACGAGGTGTTCACCGGCTGCTGGAGTATCGGGAATCGTAAATGTTAAAAAACGAATCGCCTAGTAGTTTCGTCGAAACTAGCCCGGATTCGATTTTATTATCGGACTACTTTCACGGAAACCGGCTCGCCTCGATACTTTCGTTTTATAGGTTATCGAACGTTTCGAACAGTTCGATACTTCCGAAGAAAGACTTTCTAAACGTTCGAGACTTTCATGAATCCTTTCGTATCGAACCAGTGGGAGAATTCGAGGATTCGAGACGATTCGAGACGATTCGAAGCATCGGGTGTTCGGGACAATCGCTGGTGAATTCGTCGCTCACGACACAAGTGGCATTTCCGTTTTAGTCACGAGTGCCAAAGGGATTCGAATCGTACGATATACCGGTCGCGATACGCTCGAATCGGTCCCGATAGTTACGCGCGAGGGAATATTGATAAAACGATACAGCGATGGAAACGATTGGCGCGCCTGCTCGGTATTCCGGGCGTGTTGCACGAACGAATAAGTTTAAAAGCGGCGCAACTTTACTTAGTACGTAACGTATTTATAGCTCGTGCCTCGAATCTGCAACGCCGAGAGAAATCACCCGAACACCTTTGCACGTGGCTGCACGCGCCGCTAGCTACTTCGAGATCCATCGGCCTTATGGATTCCACGGAAATTTCGACCTACCGTGGAAACTTGGCGGGCCTTACGATCGTTTCGCAACCGACCCACCGGAAAATTTGTCGAACGGAACGAAAGCCAAGAGTAGCGAACTCTCGTTTCGGTGTTCGCGTTTCGTTGCGTTTCGTTTCGTTGCGCGACGTTGTGCAATTGTTTCGAGTCGATGAAATCTTGAGAAATTTGGTCGACGAACACCGAATGTATAATTTATCATTTCGATTCGACGAGGTCTCGGTTAGGTGGAAACCGAGGATAAGTACGAACGATGGAAAATAAAGAAAAAGAAAAGAAACGAACGACAACTTGGAATTTGAATTTTCGATATTAGGAGATCTCGAAAGAAAATTCGATAAAGCACTTGTAAGTGCACGAATTAAGGAAATGAAATTCAAGGAGATACGGGTTTGCGGTTATTGTATCAGGTTGCCGCGTAACCTGTGTTACGACTCCTCGATACAGAGAGTAAAGAAAGCACGAAGTGGATCGCGGTAAAGGCGCGTTAAATTGGCCGCTCAAGGCCACCCAGAGGTTATCCCCACTCCTTCGTTCGGTACCGCGCTTTCTATCCCCACCACTCCGTCTTCTAAACGAAACTGTCCGAAACGATCTCGTCGTTCCGTATCGTACGATACAGTTTGATCTCACCTCGTGACATTCTTGTCGTCTAAACACGTTTCGAAGTTATTCCGAACAGGAGACGACCGATTTCCAAACGAACGTGAAACTCGTTTTAGAAGAGAATCGATTCGTCACGTCCGACGTTACCACATTCGACGAGTGTATGTACCGTTTCGGTAATTTCGATGGAACCGAGATCTTATTTTCGCAATCGTGCAACGACGTTCTCGTTATCGGTGAAGCTTTATACGCTCGGGTGGTTCGTTTTACCGCGTGTCCCCTCCCTCGACCTCGCCGCGTGTATCCCGTAAACCGTAATTAGCTGCAAAGGAAAAAAGGTACGTGAGCGCGTCTAGAGGTCGTCGATGGTATCGGTTCGCTTGTCGGTCGAAAGAGAAGGGTTGATTAGCCTCGGGTAAAAGCCGTGGCGAAGACTTTGAGGGGACAAAGGAACATGGAACGTATTCGTGGGAGAGGGGAGGTGAAGTTAGAGGGGAGATACCGAAGCAATAAGAACCGAGCATCTGCACGGACGAACAACTCCTGGATACGAATCAGCTCTGGACGATTAAAGAATACCGAAGGGGCGCCAGAGGGGGTAAACAGGGTAGGTGGTCTCGATCGAAATCGAAGCGAGAGAGCTCTTCCACGGGGTTGTTCCAGATCTACCACCTCCCCTCTGCTATCCAGTTTCTTTTTTCTTCCTCTCTTCGCGCGAAGAGTATCGTTTTTCTCCCCTCGAACTCCTAGAGACTCGCTCGCTCGGTGGGTGCTCCATACCCCCGTACTTTTTTTTTCTTTTTTTTTTTTCCTCCCACGGATCGGACTTGTCCGATTTCTTGCCTCGGGTCGCGAGAATAACGACTCGGCCGCGAGTTTTCAACAACCGTGGTCCTCCGCCTCCGCTCCGGTTGGCTTCGATCCGGGGCTAAGTCGAGAATTACCGGTGTCACGGTCCTCTCTCTCTCTCTCGCGAGCGAGCGGGAAACTTTACCGAATCGACAAAGTTTATTTCACGGTCTCCATTAACACCGTCGAGAAGACGTTTACATTCAATTTCTTGTTAAATATTCCGAGTAACGATGCTCCACCGTGGAAAGTAACTCGTTCCGGAAGTCGCTCGTAGCGTAAATCTCCCGCGACGTTTTCCATCCTCGAGAAGACTCCTCCGTGTACACCGTCGGCTACGTACAATAACTAATCATTTTTTTTCCCTCGTTTGGCTCTCGTTAACCTTATCGTTGCATCGGAAGTTCGATTTTCATCGAACACGAAATTCATTTTTCTCGGTTCGGTTCTCACCGGTTATGTTATCTGGAAATGAAAGTTCGATTCGCGTTGGAAAGGACAGAATTTCTCGCGACGAATCGACGCGTTCGATGACCTCGATGACCTCCGCGGCAATCTTTCCTTCGACGAGAAAAGAAACGACGAAAGGATGCAGACGGAGTACGTTCGCGCGCGTAATTTAAAGACAGGGGTCACGGTGCGCGTTTGTGCCAAAGAAATTGGAGAAACGTGCCTCGATAGACCGAAATGGACACGGTGGAAAATGTAGAAAATAGCAGATCACGTGCAACGAGCACCGCGGAGATCACGGAACGTTATTGAGCGCGGTGTGTGTATCCACGGGAGGTAATTTGTTGCACAAGAATGTAAACTCGGTTGAAACGCGCGCGTGTTTTCTTCCGCGATCGTGGCTGTTGGTTCTCGTTGCGTCAGCACCGTGTGCAATCGAAAGCACAAGTTCACGAGCGCTTTCGGTGCCAAAGTCCAGGACACGGGTTTGTTGCCAGCTATTCCGCGAATCGGGGCCGACTTCGGCACGGTGCAAAGTCCACGGTGACGAAACCACGGGCACGGAGGAGACGAAGAACCGCAGCTGGCCCGAAATCGGAGAAAGCGAATTCGTCGACGCCTACGCCATCGCCGAAAAAGTCTACGCGAATTGCACTTTGGACTCCGAGGGAACTCTTCTCGGTTACACGACACACTTCGTTCGGTCGATTTACGAATTCGTCGCGCACAATCGTCGGTCAGACGTTGCTGGAGTTTCTCGTTCGACTCGAGGTGCAATGACGAGCGATCTGATAAAATTGGAACTAAAACGGGGAAAGTGGAAAAATAGAACGCGCTCGATGTGCACGAATTAGCGAGGAAAATACTCGATGGAGCATCGTAGAGGTCTAGCACTACGAAAGAGTCAAGTAAATATAATAGATTTACTCTTGAAGATCAGAGTCTAGTATCATCTAAGCTACCGTCCTAGATGATTTATGTGGAATAATAGAATTGTTGAACACAAGAGAAAAGTAAATAGAAGGTTTATTTAAATAGTAGAAGATAATAGAATAATGCTGTATTATCTAGTCACGAGTGACTAGACCGTAACGGTCACGTCGGAATATCAACTGAAAAATATCCAAGTCAGTAGCGACCCTTCCCCGTATCTTGACTTCTCAAGAATTGCATCGATCCAAGTCGTATTCCAACAATTTAAATACGAGATGTACCACATAATTATTTCGAGTCCAATCCCCTGTTAGTAATGTATACCTTGAAATACCTAAATTTAATTCTTGATGTTCCGATCGGTGGACTTAAGCTTTCATTGGAACACCGACGCACGATAATCTCAATCGTTACAAACATCGCCACGGAATTCCACAGTGGTCTAATCGTATCATGGATCTGATTCGTTCGTGGAACAACGAACAATCATGAACAAAGAGTACTGGAACGACCGTCGCGAGGTAAATCCACCCGTAAGATTTCGACGTTTAAACGGCTGAAAGTGAATCGTTGGCGTAATGTACGACGGTGTACGTTTCGATCCCGATGGTAAACCCCGGAGCAGCTGTAATTCGAGGTTAATTGAACGAGGAAACGTCCAACAGGCAGTGTCGCTAAGCGTGTGCTCGTATTCGGCCTGGAGCGTATCGCGGTTGATAGGGAAAGGACTGACTCCGTACCCCTCGATATATTCCACGGGGTGTTCCGATTGTAACAACCGGGCCGACAACGGCTTTGTCGCAGCACACCCAAGGGTTCCCTTTACGTCGACCTTGCGGCGTAACGACCTCGGTTACACGTCCTCTAGATTGGCTCGCGAGCGTCGTGCCTTGCCGCTCTTATTGCTCGTCAAAGGGGACGCGTTGATTTTCCTTGCCTTCGTTCCGCCCGGTCGACGCGACGACGGGTTTCGAAAGGGACCAAAGACGAAAGGGCGGTTCGTTCCCTTTCGAGTAAATCGCTCGATGTCGCGCATTAATAACTTTCCGAGCTTCCAGAGCCGAGGTGTCGTGACTTTGGACGGTTCGTCTGGGTATAGTCGGGAGCTCGAGAGATTCGACCCGAGTGGGCGGAGCAAGGAAACCACGAGCTCTTATTCGTTGGAACATCGGGCCCTGTGATCGTCGCTGCGAAGCGACTTCGTCCAATCTTCAACGAAGGGTGGATCGTTCCACTCGAAGAGTCAATTCTCCACGCAAGAAACGAGAACGAATTTCTTTTCTCTTCGGTTTCGAAGGACCTTCTAGACACGGATACTTGGTTTTTTTATGTCTTCTTTTACGTAGTTTACTCGAAAAAGAGTCTGTCTTGTGTACAAGGTGTATCGACTCGAGTGAATCGTTACCAGCGAACGAATCGGAATTTCGTTACCTTGGACATCGAAGAACCTTCGAAGTAAGATAACGATAATTTTCATTCAACGGGTACAAACAGTCGCTTATCTAATACCGGTTCCTTGAAATTTCTACGCGGATAAGAATTTTGTCCGATCGTTTATTTATTTATTCAAACTGCCGATACTCCCGGTAATTTATCATCGATTGTTCCGCGACCCCGCGCGGGAAGAGATCTTAAGGTTAAACACGGCGTACGTCGAGAAATTCAATTAGCTTATTTTGTCGCTCGGTTCGCCGACGGTATCGTTGCGTTGATAACATCGCCACGATCGATACCCCGCGTCGCGATACAGAATGTGTAATTACCTTAATGGAACCCAAGGAAATTACGCAGCGAACGAGCGATACCTTGCTCGTTCATTATAAATTATAATTATTGATTAATGGTTTCGCTAATAAATTAGAAGCCGGTTCCGAGCCGCGGATCCGACGAGTGCGTCCGCCGTACTTCTATCCCCGCTATTTTGTCTCGTTGCTCGTGGGAACACGAGCGAGCTACTTGATCGACCACCTGTAACTAACGACGCGATGTATCGAAACACCTCTTGCGCTCCCGATGGAAAATTTTACCCATTGTTACGCACCTCTCCGCGATTTCTCGCCAAATGGATCGCGTTTACTCGTCGATCGCGAGCCATTGCGTAACGTCGATTACAATTTCCATACTACTCACGAAAATCGGACAATGACTCGCGTATCGATCATTTATTCCTCGGTTTCGTGCCCGTCGATGTTTCGATTGAAAACGCGACAATACCGAACTCGACTATAAATATAGTACTCGAATATAATTACAGCGACGTCTCGGTCATCGATAACACTTTCCGCTCGGATTCCCTGTCTCCTCGGCTCGTTGTTTCTAAAAATATACACGTACGATGAGTTGCGACAAAAAGTGCATCGCTCTTGCTTCGCGTATTGATAATTGACAGCCCTCGTTTTCAAACATTATACGAGACAACTGTCCGATAATAACAGGTATTACGTACACACCTCGTTTCCAGTTCAATCGCTCGGCTAACCTTCTGACTCTCGTACCAACGGAAACACCGATAATAGTACTACCGGAAGAAATATTCAGAACGAGATTTCTCTGTCTTTTTCTTTTTCTGTTTTTTTTTTCTTTTTTACCGCAGTGTCGATCGATTGCACCGAAGACACGCTTTCTTTCCAAATTCTTTCGTCGTTCGATGAACACGTTTTTTTTTAATATAAATTAATTTCTTGGAATTCATTCCGAGGAAACCAACGACGGCCAATTGGACGAGAAAGTTGCACCGTACCGTTAGCGAAGTCTGGTTTCTTCGAGGTGCACGCGATAAGGCAGGAATAGCTGGACGCGTGACAATGATACGCGACTGCAATGGGGTTGACTCTAAAAGCGGTGAACGGATGAAACTACTCGGTAACTATCGTTAACGGAACTCGGATTAATCGTGGTTTCAGCTCGGATAGTGCGAAGCGGAATCGGACAAAGGGTGTAATCATACCGCGATTGTTCCGAGTCGATAGCTGGAAACACCGTGGACCCTCGGTTGCGTGCACTATGCAGATTTCGTTCATCCCGTTGGATCAATTCCACCGTGTATTCACGGTGAACTGGAATCCCATTGGGCAAGAACTTGGTTGGCCTCTAGCGCTTCGAATCGCGATTAACGCCGCGAATGTAAATACGCGATAAGAACGGTCGTTAGCGATTCGACTTAATTGATTTTCGATGAGGCGCTCGATTGAAAAATCTACGGGGTGCTCCGATCGAGATAGAACGAGGACTTTTACGTTACGCGTGGACTAGTCAATGTTCCCGCATCGACGATTCATACTTCAGTTACAGCTCTTCGAGCAAGCGTTTACCATTTTACGATTACGCGGTACATTTATCTACGCGTAAAACAATCCGATAGAGTTTCGGTCGATCTTTCAACGACCCCCCTTTGTACACGGTGCAGAGTTCTTGCGCACGTTGAAGCATCTGGCGTCTCGATTTTTCCACGAGCTCGATAACGCTGATATCGATCGATACACCGCGCAAGAAATTATGCGCGCGGGGCCGAAGTTTCCGGAAGATGATGGAACTTCTTGGCAACTGTGATTACGTAAATTGAGTTTAATTAACGCGGGCCGCTCTCGAGTGCCCGCGGGACTAATTTTGTTTGCATCGTCGAGTTTACGGTGAAATTTTCGTCCTTTTTCCTCGCGGACCGACACCGCGGTAATACCATTTTTCGATTTTGCGGCCGAGGAGAACGCCGCACGGCCGCGCGGCCGGCGTGGTCCCGCGACGCCCTTTTTAAGGAACTTATAGGATTTTAAATGGAGCCGAGGTGCCGCGGAAGTGCTCCATTATCCCGATTAGAATACTTAATACGATTTCTGAGGAACGAGCCACGAGTCACGGCTGAATCTCCACGATGCGAAACCATCCAACGACGAAACCCATTCATCGCGGAAAGATTAATCGATTGACCAGCGGGATTCATTTAGCGGCGGATCGACGGATAAGATGGATGTACTTTTCTTATCCGAGAGTATCGAGTCCTTTTTACAATCTCCGCCAAGTTTCCGTGCATTCGTTACGAGCGTTTGTCGTAGATTCTTCGCGAAGTTTCTTTGCGTCTACGTTCATCGCGAGCGCTTAACGTAGACTCTCCACGAAGTTTCTTCACGTCTACGTTCATCGCGAACGTTGTTCGTAGATTCTCCGCGAAGTTTCTCTACGTCTACGTTCATCACGAGCGCTTAACGTAGACTCTCCACGAAGTTTCTCCACGTCTACGTTCATCGCGAACGTTTATCGTAGACTCTCCACGAAGTTCCCCTATATTCGTCATAAGAGTTTATTGTAAACTCTCCATGAAATTTCTCTACGTCTACGTTCATCATGAACACTTATCGTAGACTCTCCACGAAGTTTCTCTACGTCTACGTTCATCATGAACACTTATCGTAGACTCTCCACGAAGTTTCTCTACATCTACATTCATCACGAGCGTTTATCGTAAACTCTCCACGAAGTTTCTCTACGTTACATTTCTATAAAAAAACCTCTTCACGAAGTTCCTCTACATCTACGCTCATCACGAGCGTTTATCGTAGACTCTCCGCAAACTTTCTCCACATTTTTCACCGTGAGCGTTTATCGTAGACCCTCGCACATCTCCTCTTCGAATTCCCAGCACGCTGGAATCTCGCGTAGATTAAAAACACCGGATAAAACCGAGCAACTATTTTTGGAACGTTCAGGGATGCGCTCGACGCACCGATTCCGCTGAACGCGCATCGAATTTCATTTCTGCGCGACAAAGGATGAACCAGCGGTGTAGTTCGGCACGCGATAGGAATTCACGTGGCGTTTTATCGTGTTTTCGTTGGAAATTTCCAGGACGCTTCCGCGCGGCACCTACGCGAGAAGGTTGCGCAATTTGCGAGAGCATCGATAGGCATCGTTACTGTAATTAAGCCCGAAATGAATCGCGAGTCGATCGGTCCCGGTGGCTCGCTCACAAAGGCGTTAATTAAAGCTCGGTCCCGCGGGAAATTACGTAAAACGTAGTCAAACGTCGTTTCTTTTGTTCGTTTCCTCTTTGGTCCTAGCCACGACTCCTTTGTCCCTACTCCTCGATTCCTCGGCAATCGGTCCGCTCGAGTATGGATCGATCGAGAGGTGTCCTTCGAAAAAAGATTCCCTTCGTTCGATACGCGAGTTCCTCGCGTCCCTTTTTTCCGATTCGTAGCCGACAGAGACGTTGTTTCGATTTCACCCGCGAGGATGAACTCGTCTCGTCGCGCGAGAACCGTGCGAGAATCGTAAGAACCGAAAATCGCGCGGAATAACGAGTTAAGCTCTGGGCGTAGTTCGTTAAAGGATTACAAACTCGTTGCAAAGTCAGGAACGCTCGCGGACACGAGTAAATCGTATGGATTACTGCCCCCGACTGTTCGTATCCAGCGCAAATTATGGTCGCGTTTCCTCCTCTCCGCGGCTTACTATACACCCTGCACGCGACCTTCGATTATTTTCGCACGGTGTATATTTATCTCGCGGCCGTTACATTTTTTTAGCGGATAGTTTCCCGAAGTGAGCGTCCTCGAATACAAAGTTACGAGAAGATACGACGAAAAGCTCGAGAACTCGCGAAAGACGATAAATAAAGCGTCGAGAATCGAGAGAAGAGAGAAATACGGTCGAACGTCGTTTTTATCGATGCGAATAAATACCGTACGGTAATTCAACCTCGTGTTAACCGGGTCCACGTTTTTCTTTTGCAATAATCGGTTACGGTACGCTCACGATATCTTACGGATCGTAAACGAAAGAGTAAACAAAATTGGCCACTGTATTCGACAATTGATATATTTCGGATCGTGAAACCAACGATACGTCTTTTCGTCCGAGTATCGTTACAGGGTCCAGGTTTTTCTTTTGCAATAATCCGTTACGGTACGCTCACGATATCTTACGGATCGTAAACGAAAGAGTAAACAAAATTGGCCACGGTATTCGACAATTGAAATATTTCGTTATCGTGAAACCGACGACGCGTCTTTTCGTCCGTGTATCGTTATCTTGGATTTAAAAAGGCTCGGGACACACACACACAATTTCCGTGGAACACCTCCGTTTCGCGAGCTTTTCGATTATCGTGGATCGAAAGCCGAGATTCGGTCGCCGGTGAATTTCGTATTCGGAGCAGAGCGGAATAAAAGAGATATCGGCGTTAAACTCCCCTAAGCTCTCGGTGCAGGACGGTTTTCGAACAAAGTTCGTCTCCGGCGGTATCGCGAAACGTTGCGGGACGAAATATGCAATCGGTCGACTGGAATAGCGAAATCGTTACGATACGGAGGACTTCGTTATCGAATACCGATCCCGCGGGTTCACCAGCGACGTCACGCAGCCTTCCCGCCATCTAATTCCGGAGAATGGCACGTCAGCTCGCGAATCTCGATACTAATTCCACGGGAAAATTTCCGGGGGACTCGTACCGGGATGAATTTACGTAATTCGTTGTTATTATTATTATTATCATTGCATTGAATGCAAAGAAAGGTGATATTGCACAGAATGTGCACAACGAGCAAAAAATCAAGGCACGAATGAACGCAAGGTGAACCGTCCGACTGGACCGCCTTGACTTTTTACCGAAAACAGTGAACGAATCAAAATTCTCTCTTACCGCGGATGATACGATCTTGCAAAACGAGACGATGACGTGTACATTTTTTTCTACATTTGTCTCGTTACGTAAATTTTTCTGAATCACCTTCGATCGTGTCGTCCCCGAGCCCATTGTTTCACAACCGGTAGAAAAACGAAGGTTTAAAGAAGACGAAGAAGAAAAAAAGATAAATCGTGCATAGAAAATTGACCTAGAAAGTTTAGATAAAAAGGAGATATGCAAAAAATAAAACGACGTCGGTTCGAAGGTCCCTTCGAGTCGTATCGTTGGTAAAAAAGATAAAATTCCTATTGGTTCGCCGATTGCGAGAAATTAACCGATGGATCGAATCGGGTGGTTCGGTCCACGTAATAAACAATACGTGTAACGTGACGCGTCGAATCGAATGCGTAATAACTTTTACCGGGTTAATTGTACCCGGAAATGCACCGGTACAGAAACAACGTGGGTTTAATGGCGATCGTGAGCCTCGCGCTGTGGAATACTTCCGTTCGATGATCACGCGAACGCGCACGTAACGCGATAATAACCTTTCGCTACTCTTTCCGTAACGACGAATCCAACCCCGGTCCAATTTTCACCGATTTGCGAGCAAATACGCGAAAAAGCGTAACACGTTCTCGTAACGTGTCGATTTCAATGGTCGTCGATTCGGTACGGTTCGTCGATTTGCAATTTTCCTTTTTTCTTGATTTTTCCCTCATTTTTAAAAATTTTTTTTTTTTTAAACGCGGCATCTGCAATTCGACTCGAAACGATGCAGCTAATACACCCGATACGTTCGAATTCGCGTTGCGAGTAATATCGGCGCTGCTGTCTCTTGGCGCTTTCGTTGATTGCGCGAGAGCAAAGGAACAGAGTGTTCGACAACCGTGCAAATGCAATCGGAGCAGCTAACCAACGGTCAGCGTGTTTCCATCGGGAGAGGAAAACATAGGAAAACCAGGTTGCCGGATGAACGAATCCGTTAGCACGCACACCGGCCCGATAAAACGTTAGGTTTAGAGCGGTCTACTGTTTCTCGCTTATCGAGTCGGTGCTGCCCGAATCTCGTGTAAATTCTCTTTTACGAGTCAGAGAGGTCGAAACGTTTAGAAAACACGCGAACACCGTACTTTACACCCGGTACGTAGATTTTTTTTTTATATATTCAAAATTCCGGGCTACGACACAAGCGAGCCCCTCGTTACGAACTAATTGTGATATCATTCTTTGCACCTCTTGCGTGTGTGTATATATATATATATATATATATATTTTTTTATATATATTTAAAATTCACTGCGAGACACGACAGACACCTCCCATTATAAAATAATTGTGACACCAGTTTTCGCGTCTCGTATGCATATATATATTTTTTTTCAATATTTAAAATTTACTCCGGGACGGACCCCTCATTATGAAACAATTACAATGCCAACCTTTTGATCTCGTACCTATATATATATATATTTTAATATTTAAAATTCACTCCGGGACACAACAGACCACCCCGTTGTATCTCAATCGCAACATCAACGTTTGCGTTCCGGGCACATATATTTTTTAATATTTAAAATCCACTCTGGGACAGGACAAAGTCCCCCACCACCGCTATAAAGCAATCGGGATACCGTGAAAGAATCTAATTATCGAGGATTTCCATGCACGCACTGTCAAACTGGCGCGTACCACCGCACTGCAAACAGAATATCGCTCAGATTTTCACGGATCCCATTTACCGCCGAATATCTCGCACAGGCGTTGCAATTATAAACGAAATATTGCAGGGCTTTGTGTACCCCCGATCGAGGGACGGATTCGTCGTAAAATGTCCACTCGTGCTCCGTTATACACGAATATTAATAAATATTCAACTGCACGACCGAACGATGAATCGTGCCACCGATAAGGAGGGGTAGGAAGGGAAGAGAGGGGTGACTCGGGTTATTTTTCCGGTGTGGCAATGTTTTATTTGTTATTTATTATTTCTCCGCATCGAAACGGAATTGTTTTTCCTAGGTCGTGTCAGGTTGGCGCGCGCGCGCTTTGCGTCGAAACGACGAGCGGAAAATGTGTTTCGCAGCGGCGTAAATTGGTCTCTCGGTCGTACGGAATGCATTTATTTATTTATTTATTTATCTATTTATTTATTTACTTTTTGTCACCCCTCTCCACGATCCGTTCGCACGTTCGAAAACGTAACGTTCTCCGCGAAATAGATCGTTCTCCAGCGACGTGGTTGTGCACGGTGGCGTTGGGTAGCCAATTGCCACGAAAAGGGGGGCACGCGAATGTTTTGCGTAACGTGATATACAACAGCTTGATACTTCGATTTCGAGCGAGCCGTCGGGCGAGATACAAAAATTCGATTTCGAGTTCCATCGACGTGTAAATCCCGGCGGCGCGAGCCGGGAATTGAAAATGAGATCCTTTCTGGCAAGAAACGAATCGAGTTAGCGTACCCTTCTCTTGGCGGCTATTCATCGTCCCCTTGGATAGGAAGGGGGGCCCGGTGTTGCGCGGTATACAGAGGGGGACGATCGATAGGGACTCCTTATTAATACGATTTATCGAAACGAAGTGTGTAACTGGATTGAAAGGAATTACGATGAAATTGCATCGTAATGGTGAAACACTCTCGTGCATATTGGAAAAGTGCATCCCTTTGATGGAAATTTTTTCGATGGAATTACCCCCGACATTTGCGCCGCGTGTAACAATGAATTACACGGAAGTTAATTCCGCGTCACAAGGGATAATTTTTTTCAATTACACATTCTACGTTAAATAATCGATCGTATCGATGGAAGGTTACCACTGTTTTTATCGTAACTTGGACCAGAATCGATAGAACAGAACTTTCAGCGAAACGATTCCCAGTGTGAACAGTACTCGATAAAAGAAAGTTTGTTTTCCGAAGCGTAATAATAATAATAATAATAATAAGTATAGACGATTGAAAAGTTTATCCGACTCGTCTTTTATCGTCTCGCAACTGAGAACGAGTCCCGCTCGGGGACTTCCCTGTGCAATTTTTCCACTATGGAAGAACGAATCCTCTAAAGCTAATAAACGTAAATAAAAAAAGAAACAAAGACAATCTCGTTCGAGTAAATCTCTCGGAGCGAATTCGTATTCTCGACGGTTCCGAGTGGAATCCGTCGATAGAATAATCTGGGTGCGAAGATCGTCCTTCGACGCGAGGAGGGGGCGTTCTGATTGAAAGAAGGGGGGAAGGATGTTGAAACGTGTTCTCGTTCGTCAAAGAAAGCGAGTGTTTTGGCAAAACCCACGCGGGAGGCTTGTCGTAGGAAGAAAAATGAATTATTCGGGCGTCGTTCCTGGAAGGGGGCCGCTCTCGACGGACCCCTGTGCTATATAGAGGAGGGGGGACGGGGGACGAAAAAAGGAGAACAAGAACGATAGGAAAACGTCGACGACGAAAGATTCGAATGGGTTAGATCGAACCGGGTCGTAGTCGATGCAGCGAAGAATAAAAGGGGGAAAAGACACGGAAAAGCGGGATAGAGCGGAAAAAGAGAAAAGAGGGGGGAGGGGAGGAGTGTCTGATCGATATCCGATGAAATTGGCCGTCGTCCTTGCGGCGTAGGGGGGACGCGCGCGCGTGCCATTTTTCTGAAAAGCTCGATTCGCGGGTAAGAGCGAAACCTCGTGTCGAAGATAGGAAAACAAAAGGAGAGGGGAAGGAGGAGAGAACCGTCGAAATCATTTTGCGTTCTACGCAAAAGAACGGTTCTAAAACGGAATCGCGAGCAGGTTATCGGAACGAAGCTGTTCGTTTCGTAATTCTTTCCGCGAGCGTTGGAAAGTTCGAGGATCGTGCGCGAAAAGAAGAATACACGAAACGGGAAAAGCTTTCGGGATACTTCTCGGATGGGTTTCCTCGCACGTTGGGATCCGTGGAAACGAAAGGGCAGACGGAACGGTCGAAGAAGCTGCAATCTCTCCACATCGAGATGTCAAGACACCCACATAGAGGATAGAAGTAGAATTCTTCGAGAAACTCCTCGAGGAAAATTGGAACAACGCCTGGAAGTTATCCAAGAGTACACATACTCGTAATCTAAGGAATAATATACACGAAACTGGTGCAACGAGAAAGGAGCTTGTATCGTATAAATGGATGCTCGAGAGAAGCCCTCGCGAACGTGGGGAACGAGTTCTAAACACGATGGACTCTTTCGAGCGTCTCGATTCGCTGAATCGTATTTGATAATTTCGTAATTCGCGTAAACGCGAGTGGCAACGTTTGAAAGTTGGGGGCAACCTTGACAAAAAATCCGAGGAAAATAAAAAGGAAACGAAAAGGGAGAACCGTGATCGAACTCGGTCCGACGCAGCGCTGCCAGCCACTCGAATCTGCGCGAACGAGCACCTCGCTTTAATGAAAGCAACTGGATGAAAATTGCGATTGCGTTCCACTTCGATAATTGCAATTATTGCTTTCGCCGTTAATCAGCTGCCACGGTTTTAATTGTATTTTTAATTAGCTCCCGGCGACACGAGCTCCTCCTTTCTTTCCACCGTGGAACACCTATACGAGCGTGGAACGAGCGCGTTCGAGCGTCGATCTTCGATACGAGACGTCTTTCGCACGAGCTAGGCTACGTTTCGTTTCGACCAGTAATATTTCTCGCTCCGAGCGCGTCAAACGCACCCGTTTAAGCTCCGAGCGAAATTCCGCTTCCGACGGTGAAAACAATTAAACGGGACAAGTTCGCGAGAGTTTCGTCGGTGCGCGTCGAAACACGAAACACCTTTCTTCGACGCTCGACAAAATTCTCTTTGTCTCTTCACGAGTCTTTACGATCTCTCTAGATCTCGTTCAATTCGCGACCAAGGTGACTTGGTGAATTTTTTACGTTTTTTCGTGGATTCTGCCGGTCTAGACTCCTCTGTCGTCTCTCTTATTGCGAATCACGAGCCTCGCGTACCTCGCGAGTGTCCGTGGGGACTCTACGCTTCCCCCTCTCCTCTCATCTAGTCTCCCCTCCATCTCATCGCTCTCGCGGCGAGCCAATCCGGTGACGGGCCTCACGTCGCGAGTGGAGGGGATGCGTAGGCCCGTAGTATGCGAGGAGAGGGGGCAAACGTAAAGACTTCGCTAGTCGCACGGTGGGTGACGGGAGTATCGCACACAGAGACCGAGCCCCGTAACTTCGTGTCCGATAATAACACGGTAATGGCCGTGAGTAATGGGTTTGTTTAACTGCGTACACATAGCAGGGGTGGACAAGCGATAGGTGCGCGATAAGCTCCGTATAATCCACGGGATATATCGAGTTCGAAGAGCGCTCGTTATGACGCGACACGCCCAGCCCCCGCATACGTTTATCCGTTGGTAATAATAATTGCGATCGAACAACAGTTTGCGCGCCGGATGATTTATCGCTCCGTGAAATTTATTCGCGCAATGTACAAACGCGTCTCCGTTGGATCTCTCGGTTTTCGAGCCGAGTACACCTTCCGCGATTAGGCTAGCCTTTCAACGGACACGCGCGCAATCTGCTCGAAATTGCCACCGTTGGGCCGATACCAGCCGGTCGTCGACAGTGTGTACACACAGGCTGATGGAAAATACCGTGCAGTTGCTAGCTCGGGGAGAATTATCCTACTTTTTCGGTCGTTGTAACGTTCACCGAGACGATTCTATGTTTTTTTTTTCTATTTTTAACGCAACGATCATCGCGTTCTCTCAAAGGTGGTCTCGGGTTCCAGGGATTAGTGTAACACGATCCGGGGTCAGATATCGGCGAGACGATAGCGACAGAGTTCGTCTAGATTGAGAAAAGAATACGAGAAGTATACCTAGAAGGCAAGGTCTTCCAACCTGAACCTGAAATTTAGCGATGGAGAGACGGTGGACACTTCTACAGTTCGCTATCTCCGGTTCAATTGAACTTGAAACCTCTTAGCCTAGGTATCTACGAGCATCAGTCTCGACGATTCGAATCCAACGAAAGGACTAGTCACTTGAAGTCGTACACCCTCTGATAGACGATAGACACGTTTATAGTTCGTGATCTACGATCAGTGATAAATCAAAGCCTCGATGTAAATACAAACTCGCGCTGGTTCGAAAACTAGCGTTTCACGCTTGATTCCAACGTTCGGAAAGTTATTACTCGGAAAAGTTATTTCGAAATCTATGTTTTCCGAATCCAACTTCTCTTTCTCTGGCCATGTTCGTGTATAAGATCGCGAACTTGGTGATCGACTCGAGAAATCCACGCGGTCTACGTTGAAACGTCGAAAATCTGTTCTCCGTGTCGGGTGAAACGGGGCGACGAATTTCGAGAAACGCTCGCGATACGAGCAAACATTCGCGCGCGAACGAAAAGAGGCCAGGCAAACAGTCTCGCGCGCGTTTCTTGCGTTCCGCGCCGGGGCGGGCCCGGTTCTCGTGCACTTTTCCAAAGCGCGGAGAGAAAAGTGGTAAGAAGAAGAGCAATTCCAACCTACTTTCGTTTCCTTTGTCGAGGCGCCGGGCGTCGTACCCACACCCACACACACGTACACACGTACACACGTACACTTTGCAGACTCCTCGTACCCTCCACTAACGCGAAGCGTTTTCCAGGCGCGTTCTTGTCCCAGTTTGACGCACCGCGATTCAATTAGCGATAAGTTATTCGAGAAGTCGCGCTCGCGACAGAGATCGCGTTAAATTATGCAACCGTCGGAATCGAGGCAAGAAACTCACGGTTACGAGAGCGGGAGAACCGTGGGAAAGTCTCGATGTAATTTATCGGTCGTAGGAGGGGAAAAAAGTAAGAGAGGGTGGAGAAAACGTTCCGGAGAACCGTCACTCCGGGGTGAGAAGTCGAAAACACTTGCCCCTTTTCGTTACAGTTCTCCGTAAAATGGTCGATGACGAGGAAAGCAATGCTTTCGGGTTATTCACGGCCGTGTTCGCGACTCGCGCGAGAAATTCCGCGTATCGTCGAACCCGGTGACGGTGTAAACAACGATAACAAAGAAAAAAGTTCGGAAAACCGGAATCTACGAATCTATTCTTTTCCTTCTGTTCTTCTCGTCTCGAGACGACGCGTTTTTCTTTCTCTTTTTTTCCTTTTTTTCTCGTTCGCGTCGCGGAAACGAGAAAGAAAAAGCCCAATTGCAACGTGTCTCCGAGAATCGTGCACGGAGAACGTCCCCGAACGAACTTCCGGGTTCCATTCTCCATAATCACGCTGTTACCTCGATTCGATGGAGCTAATGCTCGTTCCTGGACGGCCGAGTAAAACGAAACGAGAAAACAAAGGGCGCCGCGTCCGCAAAGGGAGAACGGAAAATTACTTTTGTCGGGGGATGGGGTCGAGGGTGGGGACCCCGTCGTTCGTCACGGACTTTTCCATAAGGTCCAACGCGCGGAAACTCGAAGGAGCAACCCGGATAGAACAATTTCAAGCCATTTCCATTTCCTTTGCGGGGCCGTTCTTTTCCAGCCGCGGTCCGAGTTAAGGCGCGTTGAAACGCGCGAGAGACAGACCCCGTTTTCCATCTACCCTCCTCGCGGATTCTCGCTTCCATTCCTCCGCGGAAAGATGGAAACTTTGCCCTTTGCCATACGCTACGACCACTCGGGAAATATTCCAAATTTCATCCATACTACGGTAAAAATACATTCGTCTTCCCGAGCGTACGAATGAATTATTACGCGTTGCGCTCCAGACGGGCTTGATACCGGTTTAGCTGCAAAATGATGGCATTTCCGTTGAAACTAAACACGGATTTACCGCCGGGAACGGTTTTGCATCGCGCGAGAAAATAACGATATTTCCACGGTGTGTATAAACTTTTACGCGCGCCGTGTATCCGGACGAGAATCCCTTCTGTTGCATATTTTTAGGTATTTAAGGTTACCTCGCCCTGGGCGGATCATTTTGTAGGGGAATGAACACGTAGTACGTAGAAGCATTGTTACGCGTACCGGGTGCTCGGGTTTTGGTCTCTAATTTCGCTAACCGGCTGCTTTGAAATTATTCTACCGTGTCTCCTGTCTTTCTCAACCATGGTGTATTCTAAACTTCTTTCAAGGTCGAATCGTAGGGTTTCCGTAAATTTCCTTGGTTCCTATTGGTACAATAGAAACACAATAGGAACAGTATCTTGACAAAAAAATTCTCAAAAATATTTACCATTTACTTCGTGTAAATTTTCGTCCCCTTTGTACAAAAAATACAAGGTGTGTCTCGATCTTTCATAGACAGGGGTGTGTTCCAATCGTCTCTCGTCGAGGACCCTCAATCCTGCCAGGCAAATAAACACACGATGTAGAGTCACCGAGAAACTTCGATTCCGTTGATCGCCAACTCTTCTCGCGTCCACTACCCGTTCCTAAACTCGAGAAAATATTCTAAATTCCGCGCATCTCGTCAGTTTGTACAGTTACTCGAAGCTGTGTCGGTTCCATCCGGGCAAGAATATATCCATAAACCGGTTAGGACGAACGAAGCTCAGGCCGGAGAAGAATACCAAAAAGTGCGACGTTAAATGCGATTACGAGGCGCAAAAGAAATAAAGAAAAGAGGTTACGAGCGTTCCGCGCGGTTGGCCGTGTGTGTTTCTCGGAAGGACGAGCACCGTGTGTTCAGGAATCGAAGAAATCTATGCGCGAGTCGTAAAACGATCCGCTGACCAGCTCGATTCGTTGCTTTTCCACCGAGAGAGGGATCGAATAGGTGCTCGTTCAATTCGTCGTAACAATAATCGCGTTTTCGAAAGAGCCGGTCCGCGGAGGAACGCGTTCACGGATCTTTCGTCGGGGCCGATTAAATTTAACGAGGCTTTTTCGCGTTAAATTACAACGTCAGCCGTCGAGCGGGCTACTTTTCCGCGTAAACTCGTTGATTCGCCACGGTGGTTTCGTTTCGGTCGAAGGAGAATTATACGCGCGATAACGACCACGTCGGTACCTACGAACTTTCGAAACCCGAGTCTCTGTTTTACTTTGCCTTCTCACGTGTGCCTCTGGTGAATTACCCGGTCGGTGGTCTCTCTCGGTTCGTTTCGCGAGTTCGTGCGATAACGTTTCTACGAATATCGGGACTCGGTCCGGGTCATCGAACATCGAAAATTCCCTCGTTGTTATCGACTGGAAGTTTCGTTCGTTTCGTTCGTAGAGAGCCCGAATCTTTAAAGTTAAAGCGACGTTTCGCATTAAGGTCCGCGGTGAACGTTTCTCCAACATTTTCATGGGAACGGACTTCCTTAAAAGGGAACGTTTGGCCAAGATACAGGCTTGGAAGTCGTAAACCTTGCACCACCTCCGTTGGTACCACCGTCGACGAACTATGGGATAAACCGGGTGCACGATGGGGAGGTGGTACTGTCTCGTGGACTGGAAATACCGACGTCGTGAAAAATCGGTGGTTTTGCGGGGGCAATCCGCGTTTAAAGACCGCGGGTCCACCTCGACCGTCCGAGTCGATAAAGTTAGGAAGTACGCGGGATCTCGATTTTACTGCTGTAATTTTACGAAAGCGTGTACCGCGGTCTCTTCGCCGAGCGGTGAAAATAAAAGGCAAACGGAACGGTTTTCGAAGGACCGAAGAGTAATCGAACCGCATCGAAATAACGTTACGCGAGGTAACACGGGGACAATCGCTCGCGATTCAATTGGAGCAAAGTGATTGTTTTCTCTCGAGTTGAATTTTTCAGACGCGAGTCTCCATTCGATGGAGAACCATCGGGGTGCGTTGGCCACTCTAATAGCGATCTCTTATAGACCGAGAGGCAGCGGCGAAGAAATGGGGCATGATTTTTAAACCGGACCGAGTACAGGATAAAACGGGCACACAATGGGGAGTTTCTGCCTCGCATACGGAAGTACCGAGCTCGTGAAAAATTCTACGTTTAAAGACTCCGGGTACCGTGGTCCACCGTCGAAGTCGATAAAGTTAGCAAACGTGAGGAACTCGACCTTACATTGGCTATCAACCTTATCGTGCTTCTACCCGAAAGACGAGAACTAGTAGGAACGAAATACGCCATGATTCTTAAATTGGACCAAGCGTAGGATAAACCGAGCATACAACGCTGAGTTCCCGCCGCGCATAACGAAGTATCCGCCTCGTGAAAGATCATTGCCGATGCGGGTCGATCTACGTTTAAAGACCTCGGCTCGACCTCGACTACCGAACTCGATCAAATTGCCAATCCTCGAGAACTCGATCCTCCGCGTCTACCATTCCTATTGTATTTCACCCTCATGGGCGAAAAATACCTATAGCGTACTCTAGAGACGCGGGGAGTCATTCTGTACGTTCTACGGAGAGTCTGATCAAAAATTCTTCTCGCAAGAATTGCGATGTCTGTCCAAGAAGATTCTACGAACATCTCAGCGCTCTTTTCATCGTAAGTGCTATCCAAGAACGAATAGGACATCGTGGTAAACTATTGGGTTGTTTGGAAAGTCATTTCGTTTTCCAAAATGGAGAATATATAATTTAGTAAAATGTTTATGCGAAATGACTTTTCGAAGAACCTAATAATATCTTGCACCAACCTTTTTGCGCAACTTTCCCTCCCGATCTCGCACGTAAAATAGGTATTTTTATCGGAAGTAGTTCTCATCGTGCACAGTCTACAGTGTTTAGACACTGCTAGGTCTTACCCCAAGAAGTTTTTAATTTCACTTGCCGATGTGAATAAATAATAACACAAAAATATGTACCTCGAAGTAATTCGTGTTCAGGTAGCGGTGAACGTTCGTGTAAAGTTACGATCGATGTTCGAGTATTCCCTCGGTAGTCTACGCAATCGCAATTATGCTCCCTGGTACGCACGGAAGCTTTCTTCCTCTTCGGTTCTCCTTTTCACTCGTTTTTCTCGTTTTTCGCACGACCACCGGTGGATCAACGCCGACAGCGTTCATCGCAGAGGCGCTCGGTTTCTTTCGTTTCTCTCGCCTGGCTCGGCCTTCGGATATCCGGGGAAACATGTCGAGCTTCAAAGCCGGAACCGGAAACGGAAACAAGAAAACGGCACGTCGAGAATCCACCTCTTGATCCGGAAAATCCTTTGTCCCGTCCCGTCTCGATCTCCTTTATCCTTTTATTTTCGTTTCCTCGCCGCTTACGCCTCGGGACGTCCATTCCCTTTACCCGGTCCGCTCGAGGCGTACGTTCCAAAGATTTCCATCCGCTATTTAACGTCTTTCGTTGTTTTCTCTTAAAGTCCCGGGAATTCGCTTAATAAATCCGACTGGAATCGATCCGGGAACATTCTTCGATATCCGAGCCCGAGGCTTCCGAACGCGGACCGTGTTTCGGAGGAGGAATGTTACAACGTTTCGTCGAATACCGTCGAGAGAGGGACCTTTTCTTTTTTTGCGAGGAACTCGAGGACCTTTCGTTTATTACATTCGTAGAATTTACTCGTCAAAACACTACCCGTAGAAAAATTACGATACACAACGGAGCACACCTAGCTCGACAAACGTTTTCTTCACCAAGAACGATACGATTCGGAGGGAACTTCGATGCTCTGATATTTCATTTTTTTTTTTGTGTACTCCTTATTCCATGCGAGATTTGAAGTATTTTTTACGTACGATAATAATTAAGAAGCTTAAACTCGTAAGACTCGAGTAAAGACAAAAGCTTGCGATTCCATTTACGGAAGAAATCGAATGGATCGAGATAGGTGGTCCACTCTGTGTATTGATACACCGACAAGAACCTCGCGAATAGACACTTGGTAAGAGTCGATTCGATTTCAGAGATTAGCGACGAAATTGCAAGCATCCAGCAACGGAGGTACTCTGATATTTCATTTTTTTCTGTATACTCCTTACTCGATGCGAGATTTTAAGTATTTTTTACGCACGATAACAATTAACAAGGTTAAACTCGTAAGACTCGAGCAAAGACAAAAGCTTGCGATTCCATTTACGGAAGAAATCGAATGGATCGAGCTAGGTGGTCCGCTCTGTGTATCGATACACCGAGAAGCACCACGTGAATAGACACTTGGGAAGAGTCGCGAGAGTCGATTCGATTGCAGAGATTAGCGACGAAATTGGAAGCGTCCAGGAACCGTAATTCAAACGGAACGCTGGAACGTTATCTGGCCCGGATACTGTACAACACTCGGCCGATCTAATTCAACGCCGACGTAGTTCGTAATTAGGGCAACATATTACGCGGAGTTATCGGAGGATTTTAATAATCCGTGCAATAACGTTCGATAACGTCGAACGAACGACCCATCGACACCACCGCCACCGTTGAACCGGAGGCGGCGAATTGATTATCGCGAGTCCTCGAACGAGATCCCAGATACCGGTCGATGGACTCTCGTGTATCGTCGCACGTACAGGAGGTTAATTATCACCGGATAACTCTCGCGAAAGCGAAAGAAGCCGAGCCGCACGAGCGGAAAGTGGGCGACGGGGATATCACGCACCGAGAGTTTAAATACTCGAGGCTCGATAAATCGAACGAACGCGACGGGGACCAGGGACGGGGTTATCTCGGGCTCGTTGAAAGGCAAATATCTTATTAACGAGAAGAAGAACGCCCTCGGAGCGTAACGGTAAGTAAATCTTTCGAAGGAATATTTGCCACCGTCGTGAATAGAAAATGATCCGTTCCTCGTTCCACGGGGCCTCCTTCTCTGCTCCGACCTCGTCGTATCTCCCAGCGATCGCGAGATCCGGATTTCATCTCGCGGAGTATACTTGGGGGTCAAGAGGATTCTCGTTCCTCCCCTCTGGTTCGCGTATTTCTCCTGTGCATCGCGCCCACACCCCTCTCTCTCTCTCTCATCCCCGGTGAGTCCTGGTTCACTTTTCCGAGGACGAACGCGCGGGGAAAGATTGCGCGGCTCAAAATTGCGGGTCGACGAAGAGTCCTCCTCGCGTTGCTGGATACGGCTGGATGGGTGGATGGATGGATGGGTGGGTGCACTTTAAAATCTTGGAATCGCGACGCCGGTATTTCTCCGCGGAATGAGATAATCCCGCGGAGGATTTCGTGAAATCGACTCCGTCGATCGATCCTACCGAAAGGTCGAGTTTAATGTTCGAGAGCCGAACCGATCCACGGGAGTGGACCGTTCTTTATAATCGCGTTGAAAAGCCGTGACGAGCGTCGGTCAATAAAGCTCGGGTTCCGTCGAATCGATCGGCATTGTTGACCCGCGATTCGAGTCGGGCAAACAGTGGATTTTCCAACCTTTTTTGCCACACACCCCACTCTGTGTTCGAGTTCCATTCGTCGAACGGATCGGGTAACTTGGATCGGAATCGGCGAAAGCTACCGAAACCTGGATCGAATCGATCTTTCTTTCGAAACGAATCGAATTTTTCTTCCCAGCGCGGTGCATCTTAACGCACCGTGCATCTTAATGCATCTTAATGCATCTTAATACCCATGGTAACGAGTTCGGAATATTCAAGTTTCCAAAGCTCTTAATTTGTTCAATTCTACAATTTCTCTGTGTAAAAATTCCAAGCCCTTCGACTCTTTTTAACCCTTCGATTTTTCCTATCGCTGTAAATTTTTTGCAACCCTACAAATTTCTCCAGCCAACAAGTACCGTAATGCATCTTAATACATATGGTAACGAGTTCGAGATATCCAAGTTTCCAAAGCTCTTAATTTGTTCAATTCTACAATTTCTCTGTGTAAAAATTCCAAGCCCTTCGACTCTTTTTAACCCTTCGATTTTTCCTATCGCTGTAAATTTTTTGCAACCCTACAAATTTCTCCAGCCAACAAGTACCGTAATGCATCTTAATACATATGGTAACGAGTTCGAGATATCCAAGTTTCCAAAGCTCTTAATTTGTTCAATTCTACAATTTCTCTGTGTAAAAATTCCAAGCCCTTCGACTGTTTGTAACCCTTCGATATTTCCTATCACAGTAAACTTTTTCTAACTCTACAAATATCTCCAGCCAACAATCACCGAGAGGAATTCAACGAACAAAATTATAAAATTGTACGTACAAAAGAAAGTTTCAAACGTAGAAAACACAGAGCATCGTCACCCGAGAGGCTCGAGATCGTTTCGTTCGCGATAGAAAGAAATGTTAATTTCTGACCTACTTAGAATAAAAAAAATTACGTCGATCGAATCCATTCTATTGTATATTGATCGAAGAATATTTAGGAAAGCTTCTCTTTCGAGATCTCCTCGTTGAACAACCAGCTCGTAGTGTTTCTTTCTTTTTTCCCCATCTCCAAGCATCTTCTCAATCTGTGAGAACGCATTGTTCGCGTTCTGAGCGCAATCGCGCGAAATTATCCGCGTCGACGCGAGTCTCGCGATGTTTTACCAGCTTGAACACACGGATACTTTCGTATCGACGCATTGCGCGGCTGTCATCGGTGCAGGTACGTAAATTTTCGACAAATCCTCTTTACGCGCGATCATCCTCTACGTATAAACGACACGGTAATCGGTGCTGGCCCGGAACGCATCCCATGTCCACGTGACAAGTTTTCAACGCGATCTCGTTTATCATTCTTCGTCGATTTCGCGGAACTAACGACGAGCTCGTTATTCACATCGAAGACAATGCGCCAAACGAGCGCGCGGATCCGTCCGCGACGAATTTCGCGAAAGACGACGCGAACGGGACGCTCTCGTTCGTAATAAAATAACGAAAAAACCGAACGACCGTTCCGGTTCTAATCCGTTCCATTAGAAAGATTGTTTCGTTGAAATAACACACGGTACGAATAAGTTTTTCTCCGTGTTTGCTCGGTTGTTTACTCGTCGAAGAAACGCATTACGTTCCTTTCGTAAATGGATCGTGGCTATTTACGAACGGATCGGAATTAATTGTGTAATTAATGTTTACTCGAGCGTTAAAGTTTCGATATCGAGTGTCTCGAGAAATCGAGTAAATCGTTCACAATTTGCCCGAGCGAGTATACCTCGGTGTTGCGTTAACGATTCGGTGAAAAAAGTATTGAAATTTCTACCGCGCGAAACGATAGTTCGAATCCTTAAAAATCGCGCGGGAAAAAGCTCGCGTTAACGAAAATTCTATCGACGAGAAATATTAGTATTTCACCCGAAATGGTTTTCGTTCGTTTTTTTCGCGAAAAATACAGGACGTCCCGAGACCGGAGCTTTGAAACGAATAGAGTTTCACGTAGGTAGGTGGATCGATCAATTTCGAGACAATTATATCCGTTCGGTGCGTGTTTTTGTTCGTATCCTCCTGGTGGAAACTGACAGCGAGAAAACGTCGAGAAGAAAACGTTCACCGAGCGGAAGACCCGCGAGCAAAGGGCACGGTGGTCTTCGTCGAGGAATTTTTTCCCGTGGATTACCCTGCGGGGAAAAATCATTACGGCCGCTTCGAGGAAGCAAAAGAAAGAAATTTCTTGCCCGAGGCTGCCGCTGCTCGAGCTTAAAGCTTCCCTTCCGTGTAACTAACGCGATTACTTACGTACCTGAGCTTCCCGCGGATTTCACGGAGATAAAAGTTACGAGGAAACACGTACGAAAGTCTCTCTCTTATCCGATCGTTACATCGTCCGGTCCGCGAGGTTCGGCTTCCACCGGCGTTGAATTTCCCTCGTTGGACGAGACGCGAGGCGGAAAATACGCTCATCGATGAGGGAACCTTGACTCTGCACAAGTTAACTCGAACTTGACGACCGCGACGCTGGTAAACGGTTTCAATGTCCGCGATAAATGTCCGTTCACCGTTCTCGTCGCGAGATACCGGTTAATTAATGTCAACGACTCGACGACTAACGGCTGCGGATCGAGAAAGTGGTAAAGTCCGATGGAATGTAAATAAAGCGAGCGAGGAACTATCCATCGATCCGAAAAATCGCGATCGATCGACCACGAGCTGGAAACTACACCCACGATCGACGCGACCCGATAATTGTGAGAAAGTTTGCACCGGACGGTGCTCGTTTTTCGATTTATCAATTAATAAGTATCGATTGTCCCAGTTTAATCCACCACCGAGTATCCGACGACGGCAAGAAACGTCGAAATATTATTCAGAGCTGGGAAAATATTACCACGAGCGAAGATAGTATTTCTCGAGACAGTGTTTCGCAAAATTACAAAATCGTTGGTATTTCTGTCTTTTTTTTTCCTTTCTCAACGAGACTGTGCGTTTCCATTATCGCAACGCTTGAGGTCAAGACCGATTTAATTGTCGATATCGCAAGTTTTATATAACCACGAGTGCAAAATATTTAACGACTCGTTAGTTTTGTTTGTTCGGAAATCTATCAAAGTCGATGGAAGCTACTCCGTTAATATTTACCTATTCCTATCGTCGAGACAATCGAAACGATTAGGCGCGACATTTCGTACAAGAACGCGACAGTCTCGCGAGTAAACCGTGGATTTAATAAATTTGCGACGCGTGCTGATCAAAACCGGATGAAAAATGTATGTAGAATATATTTGATAAAATAATATAATAACATTAATTATTCATTACGCGTAAGTGCGTTTCGCATATTCCGTGCACGATTAGCATATGTTTCTTTACATTTGCATACGCGATAAATGCATAAAATCAGCGGTCCGCGTTCGTTGAGTATACATGTATGCATAAGACGGACCTAGGTAACGCCGAGGAGAGTTATACGCGAAATTATTCGCCCCGAAATATCTACAATTCCGAACGATTCTCCAAGACGAGCTCCAACACCTGTCAATTTTTAAACAGCATTACCATCGTCGATAATAAAATAACAAGCACGTCGACGAATTATCGAATACTTGTACTCTTTGCGCTACAATTCGAACGAGTATCTCGCGCGTTCCACGTATCCGAAATAAATAAATAATCGTCGTACGGATAACGCGACATCGAAGATTCTCGCGCGAATTTCAACGATCAGTTGATTCCACGGAATGTTTATCGAACGACCGATAATCAACCCCCTAGTTGGATCCGTTTAACCCTTTTCCTAGCCGAGATACCTCGAGCTCGTAATTCACGGCTTATTATGCGAAACGCCTGCTTATGCACGGTGTTTCCCTCGCGAGCTGCCGCGTAATCTTAACCAAAATTAACCTTTTCCATCGAGCGAACGTTCACGATCCTATTTCCAACCCCATCCGTTGGTTCACCCTCGGTCTCGCTGGAAGAAGAATCATTTTTCTCCGAGTCGCCATTTAGATCGGGCGCGTCCGATATCGGTGAACGAGTATCGGAAAATTTCCCCGGTACGTCTCTCGAGTCGTTGGGAACGCGAAATACAATATTGTTTCTCCGTGGTCGCGTACAACGAATTGCATCGAAGTGCAACGGACAGGGGAAAGCAAACCGGAGGAGTTTGCGCGATGTTTTAATAAAGAAAATACCCGAGTATCGGAATGGCGCGATATCGAGATTTCTCCGAGCGCAGCGGAGCGTTAAATTTAATTTCACGCTCTTTCGTATCTCTCTTAATCGAAGAGGGGGCGGAGGGGAGGGATAAATCGCGTCGTTCTTGGTTTTCTTTCGCGAGAAATACCTCCCCCGGAGTCACGGGGAGTTTTCTACGAATTTCGTTTCAGCCTCGGTGGCTTTAAAGTGTATCTCCCGTAGTTCGAAGGGTCCTGGTAAAAAGGGTCCCGAATAACTCGGTTTATCTTGGACGAAACTGCCAAGGGGTTGACGGTGCATTTGCGAAAATGCAGTTTCCGTACTTTGAGAACGGTGACGCGCAAAGGGAACCACTTTTTCCTGAGTGAATCGAGCCTCGATAGGCTGCATACAAAAACTGTGTTCGCTAAAAGCTGCTGGATCAACGTTGGCTTGTTTCGGCTCGAGTACGAGGGACTAACGCAATAAACATCGTCGAGAGCCGGGGAAATTTTGTTATTACCGAAAAGGGTAAGGGTCGGTTAATTTTGCAACAGCGCGTTTTTAATTATTTTCCACCCGAATTAGGCGAACCGGTGCACGGAAACAAAGGGAAGGTAACGGTGGTACGGCTTTTACAATGGCCCCGTCTGCTTTTAATACGTTATTTAGTACGAGCTCGAAATCCAACTTTACTCGGTATTTTTTTCCACGGAATTTAATATTTCAGTATTCGCGAAGCGACAGCGTTCATTGACTTCTTGCTCGCGGATTTCCCAGGGTTTGATTGTCGTTCGAGGAGGAAACGACTGTTTCCGTTGCAAGTGGCGATGGGATCGATACACCGATACTATTAACGATATTCGATGAATTCGATACCGACGTGGTTCAGAAGACAGGTATTGAAATTTCAAGCAGTATCACTTTTCGATACCGATATTAAAGCGATTCCAAATCGGTAACCCGACGAAACAAAACTTCTTTAATACTTCAGCAAGGTGTCGATACTCGATTGATATTTTACGAATATATTCGTTTCGCATCTGACGAACTACCATAGATTAGTGCATAATTATCGTATTGAAAGGTATATAAAAGAAAATAACAACACTGTCCGATACTTTTCTTTTAATACTTCAAGGTTCTATGGATACCAATCGACAAACTATGACGTACATCCCGATCAATTTCAATTAAAAGAAATTTCATTAACGCAATACTCTAAATTCGCAGCCAATTAGCTCGGTACTACTCGCGACGAAGAATGATCGTTCGTCGCGAGTGATACCGATTACCAGGTCTCACCGCGCGGAGGTTGCTGCGAGCGGAGACCCAGAGAGAGATAGATGGACTCGAAGTTCCATCGATCTCCCTCGATACGCAGTACAAACGAAATTACTGAACCAAGAAGATGGAAGGAATCAAAGTTCCTTCGATCTCCTCGTTCAGTTCTGCCGAGCCATTACATTATGGAGAAAACGAGGCAAAATTGGGAAAGACGCGACGCGAACCGTATAGTTGTTCCTACTAGGTCTATCCCGTTTCCCCTCGGTGGGCCCGATTCTCGAGGAAATGCGCGACGCCGTCCACTCCTCTAGAGGAGTGCCCCGTTTCTCCCAACTCCGCAGCCAGGAGCCACGCGGAGCGTGGACCTGACTCACGGAGGATGACGAAGAGAGGGTCTTCTGGAACAAGGGCTTCCGCAGGGACCGGTGCGAACACCTGCCCCTGTGTTCGCAGCATGTTCTCTCTCCAAGCAGACGCACCAGAAGAGACGGCGATAGACCGTTCGGACCACCTACACGGCCGGTCACTTGCTTACGCAACAAGCAGTGGTGACCGGGCTGAGGAACGAGGAAGCGAGCAAAAAGAAGCTAAAGATCGGATAATTGCTCGGCAGATCACAGACAGATATACGGTGGCCTTAAAACTAACTTTTTCTAACCGCAGAGATAGAAGGAATCAACGTTCCTTCGATCTCCTCGTTTAGTTCCGCCAAGGAATTACATCCGCGAGTAAAACGAGGCAAAATTGGAAAAGACGCGACGCGAACCGTGGAGTTGCTCCTACTAGGTCTATCCCGTATCCCCTCGGTGGGCCCGATTCAAGAGGAAACGAACGACGCCATCCACTCCCCTAGAGGAGTGCCCCGTTTCTCCATCTTTACGACGAGAGGGTCTTATTTTGGAGGCTTTCGCAGGGACCGGCAAAAATGCCTGCTCCTGTGCTCGCAACATGCCCCCTCTGGAAGCGGACACACCGGAAGAGACGGCGATAGACCGTTCGGACCACCTACACGGCCGGTCACTTGCTTATGCAACAAGCAGTGGTGACCGGGCTGAGGAACGAGGAAGCGAGCAAAAATAAGCTAAAGATTGCTTGGCAGATTACAGATGTTCGTACATGGTGGCCTTAAAACTAACTTAATCTGAGTTAAGAATCCCGCGGCGGTTGCGACCAGGTAGTCCTCTTCTATCTAAGAGAAACCTAAAATCAAGGCGTGATAGAAAATAGAAATGAAAAGAATAAACATGGAAAAATGAGTAGAAATTAAAATTCGAGAACAAATACAGTGAATTAATCAAAGAAAAATGTGAGAAAAAAAAAAAGGATTAATAGAGTGGTTCCCAGTATTGACCACCGCCTATCAGTAGTCAGTACCGGTTACCAAGAGGCCTTCTCCCTCTCCCTCTCCCCCTCCCCCTCCGGCCCCCTCCAGACACCTAAAATCAAGTCTTCCGTCCGCCTCGGCAGCTCCCTGTGAAATGAAATTTTTGGCAACCGCCGGCTCCTTATATACCCATCGCAAGGTCACTCATCGTTACTTCGATTGTCTTTGTTCGATTTAAATGAACGTTACAAGAAATCTATGCCTTTTCAGCCATTATTTACATCAGGACATTGTTAATAATTGTTTAAACTACGGTACTACGACGGTTGTTAATAATTCTGATAAACAAACATCAAGATATTGCAAAATCTACAAAGGCCAACGGTTTCGATAAATATTCGTTCATTTTCGCGATTGTTATTAACATTTACGCATGTTCCCAATATTAATCGAACAATGTGCATCTCATTTGTGCATTGAAAACGATTAAGTAACTTATAGAAATTGATTTCGATCGAGATTCGATGTAAAAACGTGTTTTGTAAAATTTCAAAGCATAGGAAGTAATAATCGTCTATTTGGTACATTAATTAAACATTTGTTTAATTCTTATAATGTAAACAATACGCGTAGAAGTTGTATTCTTTATTTAAAAGTGCCGAAATTCAATTATTCGCTTTTCTAGATAGAAAAATCATCGCGTGAATCGATAATCGATACGTGTAACCTTGACGATGTCGGTTGGACCTCAGTGAAAAATTCCATCGCGAACGAAGAATATTTCAACGAAATACTATTTTAAGCCGTTATTTATACTAGGACATTGTTAACAATTGTTTAAACTATGGTCCTACGACGGTTGTTAATAATTATGATAAATAAACTTCAGGATATTGCGAAATTTGCGAAGGGGTACGGTTTCAGTGAATTTTTGTCCATCCACGCGATTGTTATTAACATTTACGCATGTTCCCAATATTAATCGAACAATGTGCATCTTATTTGTGCATTAGAAATGATTATTTAACTTATAGAAATTGGTTTCGATCGAGATTCGATGTAAAAACGTGTTTCGTAAAATTTCAAAGCATAGGAAGTAATAATCGTCTATTTGGTACATTAATTAAACATTTGTTTAATTCTTATAATGTAAACAATACGCGTAGAAGTTGTATTCTTTATTTAAAAGTGCCGAAATTCAATTATTCGCTTTTCTAGATAGAAAAATCATCGCGTGAATCGATAATCGATACGTGTAACCTTGACGATGTCGGTTGGACCTCAGTGAAAAATTCCATCGCGAACGAAGAATATTTCAACGAAATACTATTTTAAGCCGTTATTTATACTAGGACATTGTTAACAATTGTTTAAACTATGGTCCTACGACGGTTGTTAATAATTATGATAAATGAACATCAACATATTGCGAAATCTGCGAAGACGAACGGTTTCGGTGAATGTTTGTTCATTTCCGCGATTGTTACTAACATTTACGCATGCTGCCAATATTAATCGAACAATGTGCATCTTATATATGCATTAGAAATGATTATTTAACTTATAGAAATTGATTTTGATCGAGATTCGAAGTGAAAACGTGTTTCGTAAAGTTTTAAAGCATTGAAAGTAACAATTGTTTAGTAGATACATTGATTTAACAATTTTTTTAATTCCTATAATTTACACAATACGCGTAGAAGTTGTATTCTTTACTTAAAAACGCCGAAATTCAATTAATCGCTTTTCTAGATAGAAAAATCATTGCGTGAATCGATAATCGATACGTGTAACCTTGACGACGTCGGTTGGACCTCGTTGAAAAATTACATCGCGAACGAAGAATATTTCAACGAAATGATATTTTATGCCATTATTCATACAAGGACATTCTTAACAATTGTTTAAACTATGGTCCTACCATGGTTGTTAATTATTATGTTAAATAAACTTCAGGATATTTCGAAATCTGCGAAGGGGAACGGTTTCAATGAATTGTTGTTCTTCCACGCGATTATTATTAACATTTACGCATGTTCCAAACATTTATATTACATAATGCATCTTATTTATGCATCGTATATCATTGATTTGTCGATAGAAATTAAATTTGATCGAAAATTAAAGAAAAATGTGGTATTCATATGTTTCTCGATTTTCGATCAAAATTAATATTTCTAAAGGAATTAATGATTTATAATGCACAAACAAGGTGCACATTGTAATGTTAATATTCGGAACATGCGTAAATGTTAATAATAATCGCGTGGATGAACAACAATTCACTGAAACCGTTCCCCCTCGCAGACTTCGCAATGTCTTGAGATTTATTCGTTATAATAATTAACAACCATCGTAGGACCATAGTTTACACAATTGTTAACAATGTCCTAATATAAATAATGACTTAAAATATCATTTCGTTGAAATATTCTTCGTTCGCGATGGAATTTTTCAATGAGGTCCAACCGACATTGTCAAGGCCGCACATATCGATTATAGATCCGCGAGTGTTTATCACGATAATTTTTCTATCTAGAAAAGCGAATAATTGAATTTCGTCGCTTTTAAGTAAAGAATACAACTTCTACGCGTATTGTGTACACTATAAGAATTAAACAAATGTTTAATTAATGTACCAAATACACAATTATTACTTCCTATGCTTTGAAATTTTACGAAACACGTTTTTACATCGAATCTCGATCGAACTCAATTTCTATAAGTTAAATAATCATTTCTAATGCACAAATAAGATGCACATTGTTCGATTAATATTGGGAACATGCGTAAATGTTAATAATAATCGCGTGGATGGACAAAAATTCACTAAAACCGTACCCCTTCGCAAATTTCGCAATATCCTGAAGTTTATTTGTCATAATTATTGACAACCGTCGTAGGACCATAGTTTAAACAATTGTTAACAATGTCCTACTATAAATAATGGCTTAAAATAGTATTTCGTTGAAATATTCTTCGTTCACGATGGAATTTTTCAGTGAGGTCCAACCGACGTCGTCAAGGTTACACGTATCGATTATCGATTCACGCGATGATTTTTCTATCTAGAAAAGCGATTAATTGAATTTCGGCGTTTTTAAGTAAAGAATACAACTTCTACGCGTATTGTGTAAATTATAGGAATTAAAAAAATTGTTAAATCAATGTATCTACTAAACAATTGTTACTTTCAATGCTTTAAAACTTTACGAAACACGTTTTTACATCGAATCTCGATCGAAACCAATTTCTATAAGTTAAATAATCATTTCTAATGCACAAATAAGATGCACATTGTTCGATTAATATTGGGAACATGCGTAAATGTTAATAACAATCGCGTGGATGGACAAAAATTCACTGAAACCGTACCCCTTCGCAAATTTCGCAATATCCTGAAGTTTATTTATCATAATTATTAACAACCGTCGTAGGACCATAGTTTAAACAATTGTTAACAATGTCCTAGTATAAATAACGGCTTAAAATAGTATTTCGTTGAAATATTCTTCGTTCGCGATGGAATTTTTCACTGAGGTCCAACCGACATCGTCAAGGTTACACGTATCGATTATCGATTCACGCGATGATTTTTCTATCTAGAAAAGCGAATAATTGAATTTCGGCACTTTTAAATAAAGAATACAACTTCTACGCGTATTGTTTACATTATAAGAATTAAACAAATGTTTAATTAATGTACCAAATAGACGATTATTACTTCCTATGCTTTGAAATTTTACAAAACACGTTTTTACATCGAATCTCGATCGAAATCAATTTCTATAAGTTACTTAATCGTTTTCAATGCACAAATGAGATGCACATTGTTCGATTAATATTGGGAACATGCGTAAATGTTAATAACAATCGCGAAAATGAACGAATATTTATCGAAACCGTTGGCCTTTGTAGATTTTGCAATATCTTGATGTTTGTTTATCAGAATTATTAACAACCGTCGTAGTACCGTAGTTTAAACAATTATTAACAATGTCCTGATGTAAATAATGGCTGAAAAGGCATAGATTTCTTGTAACGTTCATTTAAATCGAACAAAGACAATCGAAGTAACGATGAGTGACCTTGCGATGGGTATATAAGGAGCCGGCGGTTGCCAAAAATTTCATTTCACAGGGAGCTGCCGAGGCGGACGGAAGACTTGATTTTAGGTGTCTGGAGGGGGCCGGAGGGGGAGGGGGAGAGGGAGAGGGAGAAGGCCTCTTGGTAACCGGTACTGACTACTGATAGGCGGTGGTCAATACTGGGAACCACTCTATTAATCCTTTTTTTTTTTCTCACATTTTTCTTTGATTAATTCACTGTATTTGTTCTCGAATTTTAATTTCTACTCATTTTTCCATGTTTATTCTTTTCATTTCTATTTTCTATCACGCCTTGATTTTAGGTTTCTCTTAGATAGAAGAGGACTACCTGGTCGCAACCGCCGCGGGATTCTTAACTCAGATTAAGTTAGTTTTAAGGCCACCATGTACGAACATCTGTAATCTGCCAAGCAATCTTTAGCTTATTTTTGCTCGCTTCCTCGTTCCTCAGCCCGGTCACCACTGCTTGTTGCATAAGCAAGTGACCGGCCGTGTAGGTGGTCCGAACGGTCTATCGCCGTCTCTTCCGGTGTGTCCGCTTCCAGAGGGGGCATGTTGCGAGCACAGGAGCAGGCATTTTTGCCGGTCCCTGCGAAAGCCTCCAAAATAAGACCCTCTCGTCGTAAAGATGGAGAAACGGGGCACTCCTCTAGGGGAGTGGATGGCGTCGTTCGTTTCCTCTTGAATCGGGCCCACCGAGGGGATACGGGATAGACCTAGTAGGAGCAACTCCACGGTTCGCGTCGCGTCTTTTCCAATTTTGCCTCGTTTTACTCGCGGATGTAATTCCTTGGCGGAACTAAACGAGGAGATCGAAGGAACGTTGATTCCTTCTATCTCTGCGGTTAGAAAAAGTTAGTTTTAAGGCCACCGTATATCTGTCTGTGATCTGCCGAGCAATTATCCGATCTTTAGCTTCTTTTTGCTCGCTTCCTCGTTCCTCAGCCCGGTCACCACTGCTTGTTGCGTAAGCAAGTGACCGGCCGTGTAGGTGGTCCGAACGGTCTATCGCCGTCTCTTCTGGTGCGTCTGCTTGGAGAGAGAACATGCTGCGAACACAGGGGCAGGTGTTCGCACCGGTCCCTGCGGAAGCCCTTGTTCCAGAAGACCCTCTCTTCGTCATCCTCCGTGAGTCAGGTCCACGCTCCGCGTGGCTCCTGGCTGCGGAGTTGGGAGAAACGGGGCACTCCTCTAGAGGAGTGGACGGCGTCGCGCATTTCCTCGAGAATCGGGCCCACCGAGGGGAAACGGGATAGACCTAGTAGGAACAACTATACGGTTCGCGTCGCGTCTTTCCCAATTTTGCCTCGTTTTGCCCGGAATGTAATCGCTCGGCAGAACTGAACGGGGAGATCGAAGGAACTTTGATTCCTTCCATCTTCTTGGTTCAGTAATTTCGTTTGTACTGCGTATCGAGGGAGATCGATGGAACTTCGAGTCCATCTATCTCTCTCTGGGTCTCCGCTCGCAGCAACCTCCGCGCGGTGAGACCTGGTAATCGGTATCACTCGCGACGAACGATCATTCTTCGTCGCGAGTAGTACCGAGCTAATTGGCTGCGAATTTAGAGTATTGCGTTAATGAAATTTCTTTTAATTGAAATTGATCGAGAAGTACGTCATAGTTTGTCGATTGGTATCTATAGAAATATATGAAAAGAGAGGGACAGAATCCTGAAACATTAATAAAAAGTCAAGTATTATTCACACAATGTGGATGCCCCATTGAACACCTAGTTTGTACACAAGCTCTTGTTTTTCGCAAACTGGAGTTGATACAGCTATTCGTTTTCCGGATTCTTGTTTAGGGAGTGTGGCTCCACAAGAATCACCCACTGGTTATCGAAAGGCAGAAAGAAGTTTGAATACGTTGGACGGAATAATATGCGAAGGTAGTTCACGAAAATGACCATCGACTTATTAAAAATAAACACATCTTTAGATACTATCCTTGAACCTTTCCTCCATTTTATATAATTCGACATTGCTATAAACTCTCGAAATTGACGGACGTTCGCAAAGATCCCCCGTTTTATCGAAACCTTGCTAAATTTTCAACGTTGCCCCATTACGTTAATTCGTAACAGAGGCCGTGTACTCGCGTCATCGCGGAACGTGCTACGGACTATCGAACGGCCTCGCAACCCCTTATCCGAAGCTCGATAGTTCCATTTGGGTAGGGCGTAAAACGAAACTATGCAAATGGGGCGTAAATAATAGAGAGTCCGTTATCTCGACGTTGGTTTGCGATCCACGCGCTACTTTACAAACGCGAAAGAAACGATTCTCGTCGAAACGTTGAATTATCGCGTAGCGTAATGCGATCGAGGCGCCGGGATATCGTATCCGGAACGTTTTCGCGTTTTCCACGGTGAATTCAATTAAGCCAATCGATCGATTTCTCCGGGGAATGATCCACGAAGCGCGAGCTGCCCTTGCGTGGGCGTTAAGAGCGTATAAAATCAGAACGCAGCCCGATACCCGCGGAATTTGCGATGTTTCCTCGTAGGGGATATTAAAATTCCATTCGTGCACATCGCACGGCCGCTGTTTCAATTATTGGCCACCCCACGGTGCGATTCGATCGCTCGTTCCCCGGTTTTGCGCGATAATCGCTCGTTCTGGTTGTCGCGCGTCCGCATAAACAACAATTCTCCGCGAGACTGCGGCAACGTTTCGAATCTTTTGATATTTTAAAGTGACATCCACCGACAATGGTTTCTTTTTCCCCGAGATTTTTCAGAGAACGAGATAAAGAGTCGATAAGACAATAAAGAGTTCTGTAGGGGATCCTACAGGATAAACGTCGTATCACGTTATCGCTAATAAATCGAGAACTTTGATGCGTTACCTTCGAGAAGACGAGATTATCTCAAGCCAGTTTTTCGCGCATCGATTCAACGTATGTTATAATATATTTAAAAAAGTTCTTTCGGTGTCGATATCTTCGAAACGAAAGAAAATGTAGCGTTTCGAAGTATAGGCTCCGATATCGTCGTCCATCTTGCACGTTTCGTTCAAATGGCATCGTTATGGTAATAATTCTAATAAAATGATAAACAGGAGAATGATTGTACGCCGGTAACGACTGACGATTACGGGAAACGTCGAGAACGTTTCAAGGAAATTATACGATAGGAAATTAGAAACATTTCACCCGAAATGTTATACAAAATGCAAATCTAACGAATTTGCGTCGCGAACAGAGGCGAGCAGCGTCACGGCCGATATCGTTGCTTCGCGTTCAGCTAGCGAGCTTCGGGTAAATAACGCGGGCGAGCGGTAGTTTTTTATTCCCTTCGGAAGTTATTCAAAAACAAAATACGATAGTAATTTTTCGGGAACGCGACTCGTCGACGTCCCATTAAAATATTCCGACCGGTATTAAATTTATTTACGAACGTACGAAAACCGATGTGTTTCCGATACGCTGCATTTACGAAGCAACGATACGAGTAACGCAAAATAAATAAATAAATAAATAAATAAATAAATAAATAAATATATAAATATATAAAAAGGAGAAAAAAAAAACCTGGGCAAATTGCGTACACTCTCGTCAAATATTGCGGCGGGACTCGTCGTTTTCACTCCGTGGGGTTGATACGCGTATTTTCACCCCGTGGACGAACTATTCGCGAAATTTCCCCTCGCAAAACAAAACAAAACAAAAAAAGAGAGAAAAACAAAAAAGTTGTCCGAGCACCGTGTCGCTTTTCGGTGGCGTCGCGCTGTGTCGCGAGTTTCATCGCTTATACGGTGACATGGCGCTGATGACGCGGTAAAGAGGGACGAGGGTGGGCCAACGACAAGAAAAGAGGAGTATCAATCTCGGTAATTAATAATTTCAATTAGCGGGAGCATCGTAGCAGACCGATCGACGTCGATGTTTCAACGGGGTTTCGCCATATTTCAGGAAAGGGGAACGAATTCAGGAGTACCTCGATTTCAATTAACTGGATTGCCGTTGTGCCGTCGTTCTTCCCTTCCCCCTTTTTTCCATCCCCCAACCCCTTCTTTCACTTGGCGCGACGATCGGGAATCGATAGTCCTGTCTATTTCGTTAATGTAAATTCGGTACTAGTTTCCACCTCGGAGGAGAGGCCCTCTACCTTTTTCTTTTTTATTATTTTCTACCCTCGTTTTTTCACCAACTTGGCATTCCGATGTACTCTCGGTCTCTGAAGTTTCTCCGGTTCCTCCTCGTGTCCAACTTCCGATGGAAACCGCGACGACGTGCGCGAGAACCTACGTAACGATCCGGTCTCTTTACATTTGTTTAAATTTACTTTATTCGAGGTGCGACAGAACGACGTCGCGAGACGAGAGTGTATAGTAATTTCTATATCTTCTTTTCTCTTTTTGTTTATTGATTTACTTATTATCCAAAACTTGGAAAGACACTGTGGAATAATGGAATTGTCGAACATAAGAGAAAAATTAATAGAACGTTTATTTGAATAGTAGAAGGTAATAGAGTCGTGCTGTATTATCTAGTCACGAGTGAGTAGACCGGTCACGTCGAGACACCAATCGAGAAATATCGAAATCGGTAACAACCCCTTCCCCGTGTTTTGACTTCTCAAGGGCTGAATCGGTCCAAGTCCTTCTGAATGTATTCCAGAGTTGTATTCCAATAGAAACTCGCATCGGTCCCATCCATTCAGCCCCAAACGCTTCGATCTAATCCTCGCTGTCTCCCTCGTACGATCGAATTAGTTTACGCGTGCAAAAGTACCCTCTGCACTCGTAGCTCTTCTGCTACCGATAAACTAGCACTTCGACGAGATCCTTCGAATCGTGTAATCAATTTCAAACGGAACATTTTCGTTTCAACATTTCGTCTACGTATGTTCACATCTTACGAGAAAGTAGTAATTGAATTTTAATTTCCAATACCAAAGATGGTTTTCCAAATCGGAGAAAGTACACCGAATCGAGTACACGATCCTCCAGAATGATATTCGAAACATTCGGAGTACACTATATCCCGCAATAATTATTGTTGGAGCGAATGCAACAATGATGTTAAGGGTAGCAGATGTCGATGTCAGTTTTAAGAACTGTTTCTGTATTGGCGCGGAAGGGTCGTCCGCCACACGGTCAATGGTTTGGCCCTTTTTCCTTTTGGTTTTTCTTTTCAGTCGAGTTCCAAGTCCAGGGTCAGAAAGATCACACGACACTGTCATCGTTCACATCGAGACGTATCACTGTATACGCATTTCTTCCAACTTTATATTCTTATATATACAACTATACTACTAGATACGCGAGATCCCTGCATATTATAATAAACTAGATATTATAATCTGAACTTTACAACAATTATAAACGTTCGAAAGGAACGGTTCTCGCGAATAAATGGAAACTCGACCGTGTTTCTTGCATCCTGAATCTCTTGTTCCATCGGTGGTAGTACACGGAGCCGATTGTAATTGAACAGTTCGACATCTGGAAACGGTAACGTCGGTACCACCCTCCTGGGCTGGTTCCTTCCGCGGAGATTTCAATACGGAATTTTCCCTCCAGCGTTTTCCCCGTGCGCGGACGATTTTCCGGCCGGGAACTTCCCTCGGAACGATTTCAATTTTCATTCGAGACTTCCCTGGCTGGTTTCCACCGTGTTAAATCCAGAATACTCGCGATCGGTGATACCGGCCGCCCCGTAGTTAATAATAACGTTAATCGGGGTCGCTGGATTCGATCGAAATAAAAGAAACCAGGTTCCGTAAACTGACCCGAATAGGCCACGGACATAGCGCCCGCGAACTATAGACTCTTGCCGATTTACAACAATAATGTGTAACGATGGATTCGTTCACGATTGCATATTCTCTCGTGGGCTCAATTACGTCCCATTGGAGTCCATTGCTGGACACTTTCGCGATAATCGAGGTTTCTTTTTGTCTGACAGAGGTGTGTGTCGTGTTTGAAAAATTCTACGACTTTGATACGACTCTAACACCTTCTCGATTGTAGTTTCTTTTTCTTGTGAGAAAGAAGAACCTCGAGTTCTTCTCGATACGAGGGTCGGTAGGTAAACAGGGTTTCGACCCTGTGTTCTCGAAATATATTACTTTTTTGCAGTTTCAGAAACTATAGATGCCACTCGGTATATTTCGAACAAAAAATACAAGTTTCGAAATATTAATACACTTTTTCATTTTCGGTCTAATCCTCTGCCACACAATTTTGCGTTTGTTCTCTATTAATTTTTCATACAGGTAGAAAAGAATTTCCCAGCCTGGTGTCCGGGTTCGCACATTCGTTCCGGTTTCTTCGACGGTGAGAAACTTGGATTCCACGGGACGATACTTTGCGAGTACCCGATAAAAAGAAATCCAACTGGATCCGTAGCGCAAGGTGGATGCGAGGGAATCGTCTAGTTTAATTTTTCGATGATCGATCGATACGATCGGAGCGTTATCCCTTGAAAGGAGGCGCTAGTATATACTCTTTCGAAAAATCACTCCTCCGTAGACAAAAGCACTCCTCTCTGTAAACTCCGTCACGTTTTCGGTATCGAAGCCTCCGGTATTCTCGAGCCAGCTCTCCGTAATACCAACTTACGATTGTACGCCGTTGTTCCGAAAGAAATCACGGAGAATCGCAGCCCGAAAGATCGTTAACATCGCTTTACCGCCCTAGTTTTCCTAATAGCCGTCCTAATTCTATATATAAAGGGTTAATCCCCCGAATAAATAAACTTATCGTCGATCACCGTGGATTCGCCTCTCGGTTCCTCTCGAGGATTCCCCCGGCGAAGAAAAAAAAAAAAGAAAAAAAAAGAAAGGAAGAGAGAAGAATAATCGAGCGGGTCGGGGTATGGGGGAAACGGGATAAGCCGGGAAAGTGGAGAAGCTTGTAGATCACCTTCGAGGTGTAAAATCCCCCTGGGGTGGATCCTCGGGAGTTTCCACGGTGTTCGATCTTCGGGCATCGGAGTACGCGTACCTCGTTGCGTTCTTTCTTCCCATTCGACCCTGATCCGCTTACGCTCGATAGAAGTGAGTTTAGTTGCGACTCGAGCGACGATACGATGCACCGTGTGCACCCTGTGCATCGTGTGCACCGTGCCACGGATGCAGCGCGAAACTTATCCAAAGCCGCGTCTATTTTCGTAGCTGGGCTTGCATCGCAGCTCGCCGGAGCGGAACCATATTTTTCGATAAACGCGAATCGCGCCCGTGGCACCGTTCTCCCGGTGTTTGCCTTTTTTTCCTTAGAGCTCGCCCAGTTTCCCTTGTTTTTCGCCCGAGGCTTTTTTTCCCCGGAATCGGGGGTGAGTAACATTCGTTGATCGATATCGACGACCAACGGGTCACTGGTCGATAATTCGAAGCGAAACAGAGGAGGATTTCGGGCATTCTTTTTCTCGAGGTTGTAAATAATTACCGTGTGCCGCGTTGTTCCGTAATTCTCGGTTGCAATTCGGAAGCTTTCGATTTGCTCGTCGAGTCGACGATACGTTACCGTACGCGCGAGAAAAAGTGCATAAATTGTTCATAGCTTCGCGCAAGACGAGACGTTCATTGAGAGACGAAACTTTACTAAAGCGTATTTCAACGTATCTGTATTTCCTCTTCGAAACGTTCAAGAAGTTTTCACGCCCTTGTAACACGTCGAGGAAAATTACGATTCCGTTCTGCATCGGAAAAATCAGTTACCTCCGAGGACGCTGTTCATTTTTTTTCTTTTGTTTCTTTGTAAATTCACCGAACGGGTGGCCGTATCGGCAATTACGCGGTCGGTTACTCTTTTAAACTTCGTCCAGTCGCGGAGAGGGTGGGCGTGACGACGGGAGGGCTCGAAATACCCGCAACTCTTGATAAACAGTCGCCCTTTGTCGTCGCTCGTGCGAGCGATTTTCAGAGTTTGCGTTTTTTTCGGAGCCGCGATTCGTACGTCCAAAGGGAGAATCGATCGAGATAGGTGAACAAAAAAGAAAGGAAAAAGAAAAGATAGGAAAAAACAAAAGATACCAGAGTTTCGGGATTGTCGATCGATAGCGAGGGAACGTTTCGAGGAACCTTTGCAATCGTGCCGCAGGGCTTGACTCTTTTCGCGCACGGGTCACCGAATAAAATAATCCTACGAAGTCTGGTATACTTTTTCGAGTTTACGTTTATCCACGGTAGAGGCTACTCTCTAACTCTCTGTTAGGCTACGTGTTCATTTCAGAGTAGAACTCTGACACTGTCTAACTCTCTGTTAGGCTGTGTCCACTTGAGAGTAGAACTCTGCTACCGTCTAACTTTCTGTCTACTGTCTAATTCTCTGTTAGACTAGGTGTCCACTTGAGAGTAGAACTCTGCTACCATCTAACTCTCTGTTAGACGTGTCCATTTCAGAGTAGAACTCTGCCACTGTCTAATTCTCTGTTAGGCCAAGTGTCCACTTGACAGTAGAACTCTGCTACCGTTTAACTTTCTGTCTACCGTCTAACTCTCTATTAGACTACGTGTCCACTTGAGAGTAGAACTCTGCTACCGTCTAACTTTGTGTCTACTGTCTAACTCTCTGTTATGCTAAGTGACCACTTGAGAGTAGAACTCTGCTACCGTCTAACTTTCTGTCTACTGTCTAACTCTCTGTTAGACTACGTGTCCACTTGAGAATAGAACTCTGCTACTGTCTAACTTTCTGTCTACTGTCTAACTCTCCGTTAGGCTAAGTGTCCACTTGACAGTAGAACTCTGCTACCGTCTAACTCTCTGTCTACCGTCTAACTCTCTATTAGACTACGTGTCCACTTGAGAGTGGAACTCTGCTACCGTTTAACTTTCTGTCTACTGTCTAACTCTCTGTTAGACTACGTGTCCACTTGAGAATAGAACTCTGCTACCGTCTAACTTTCTGTCTACTGTCTAACTCTTTGTTAGGCTAAGTGTCCACTTGACAGTAGAACTCTGCTACCGTCTAACTCTCTGTCTACCCTCTAACTCTCGGTTAGGCTACCTGCCCACTTGATAGTAAACCTCTGGTACCGTCGAACAGGGAATAGATACTTTTAGATTGGATCGTCCCGCGTACCCAATTTCGCGGCACGGTGTGTTTATACTTCCCGCGTTACGTTTCGCAAATCCCGAGAGGTGAGACAGACACAAGGAGACTCGGGTGACCAAGCTGCTATGCTTCGGTTTAGTCTGTAAAAGGCATTCGAAAGCCACGGATCGCGTAGCGTGAGAATTATATTTGATAACGGCAACAACCTTTGCAACGAGCAACCTTTGTGTCGTTTACGGTGAAAGTGTTTTATCAGCTCGTGCGCGCGGAAAGTGGTTCGATCGATTTCGAAAGTAATATTTTAATACTGAAGAAGAGCCGCGTGTCGTCGAGTCGTGACGAACGAAGACGGAATTCGTAATACGGTCAACGAAACGAGGAGTTTGTCAGCGCGAGAAGTCTTCTAAGCGTGTCGAAATCATATGTACGTACGAAAAAAATTGGAGTAATGCCAAAACTGAACGTACGTTAGCTTCATAGGTAGGATTAAAATATTATTATACTTTATTTAATAGAGAAATAAACGGTACGAATTTATGAGGCGTCCTAATAGTTCGTGATCCGGATCGGTGTTGTCACGGGGGTAAATTTATACCCATGAGGTCTACGTGACAATTTCGGAATTATGTTGAACTTTAGTAGCAAAAGTAACCCAAGAGTAAATTTCTTTTGCTACTATTGGAGATTGGGGTTGTATACGAGTAAAAATATTTTGTTATCGATGGGTACTTAGCGCGATTATAAGTTTCCACAGCCGTGAGTTTGACAATCGCTTTTAAACGCAATCTTCACCGGTGAGAAACACTCTTGGTTGGCAACTCGGGACATTTTTCCCCGGATTTAAGAATCTTTTGCAACGAGAACGTGTTTCGAAGCGAAAGTTAGTCGCGACGTGCGTCGTGCCGAGAAAGGACGAGACTCCTGTAACGCTTCCGGTCGCCTGAAACAAAAGAACTGGCACGACGGTTTTAAATAGACCGCTCGAAAGAAAGCTTTGTCTCGCGAAGAAAAAGCCCAACTCGACGTAGCTGTGTCTACTACTCGTTCTTCGACCAAATTCGCGAATCGAAAGCGTACGAGAACGAACGAGCAAAGAATAAAAAAAAAAAAAACGGTAGAGATATTTTCTTTTTTCTGTTCTTCTTTTTTATTTCGCGTCTCGACGGGGTAGCACTCGCGCAGTACTCGCTCGTTGCGTTTTATTTTCCCCGATGGTTGGTTATTTAAACTTTATCGGGTTTTCAAGCGGAACCGCAAGCTCGTGAAATATTCCGAAAATAATACTCCACCGCGATAAGTAGACCGTAGGTGAATCGGTGGACGGAATTGTTGCACGGAAAAGTGTTTCGTAACGATACCTGACCGGTATAAATGTTTTTTTTTTTTTTTTTTCTCTCTTTCGAGCGTTTAACGAGGTTAATAAACATACCCGGGTAACTTCGATTCGCGCCGAGTTCTACTTCCCGGCTACTTTGTTCGCCTATTAAAAAAGTTTCGTCGTTATTTACGCGCGACAATTTTGCTTTTCTTATTCGACGTTTGTGCGCGAACGTGTACGGGAAACGACGGAGAAAAACGAGTCGTTGGTAATCAGAATTTTATGTCGTGTGCCCACCGCGCCGCGTAATTTCTACGCTATCGCTTCGTGTCGCGAACGACACAGCCGTGCGTTGAATATTTATTTGTTTTTCTTTCTTTCTTTTTTTTTTAAACACTGGTATCTGCGTGTCGGAGCGTCGTCGAGTCTGGAGGTCGAGCTATACACGGTCCCTTTGATTTTAACGAACACTCGAACGTTCTTAACGCGGCGCGATCGACTAGGGGTCCATTCTGACCCGAGTAATCTTTACGTCGTAACCGTGAAACACGCTTCGAGCTCGCGTTACAAATACAAGGGTAGTTTCAGGGGTAGGAAAGTGCGGAGGGTTGGAAAAATATCAAAGTTTTTTCTATCTACAATTGTAATAAATATCCATAAAAATGCGACGAAATAATTCCAAGCCTGCGTTCGAAAACACTGTTCGAGCCAGGGACTGCACGTCACAGAGATTCGGGAAAACGGGAAACACGTAGCGTTTGTATCTGCAATGATAATAAATATACGTAAAAATGTGACAGCTATCGCGTAGAATGCACGTTCATTGGTCGAACGAAAGTAATATTTCATGCGTCAGCAATTGCATCGCGGGTACCGATGGTAAAAATAAAAAATGAATTCGTTCGAACGAGCACCGATGCAAAAATGAAGATTTCGAAAGATATCATCGAAATCGGATCGTACCGTTAATTAACCGGTGCGGGTTGTGAAAAATCGTCCGGGAAACTCGCATTGGGAAAAATAAACACACCCTTTCGCAACGTTAACAACTGGAAATCTACAAGCCAAATGTATTCTTTTGTTTGCGAAAGACAAATGGCGCATTTGCAAACGGAAAAGAAAAACGATGCAACCGCGAGCTTTTGTACAATTTGGGCCACGCCGAGTTACACCGTATACAATACTAATTATTCATATCGTTACAAGTATCGAGCGTCTGCGCTCGACATTTTGCCCAGAGGAGGCTTGTCCCCTTTCGTTCTGGTTAACAAAACAAAAAAAAGAAACAGTTCACAATCGAAGAGTTTGCGTTTTTACAAACAGTTGGATTCGAATGAATCTCCGCGTATAGAAGGATTGATCAATCGTCGCTCTTTTGTCCCCGCTGTAAACACAGTTGTTCGCTGAGCTAATATTGTGGCAACGCGTAGAAATAGTTCCAAGATGTTTGATGTGTACGTGTACGCGTATCGAGTCCAATGTTTATCATTTACTCCTACTCGGACGGTCTGACAACGGAGTCCTTGCACGAGGGTCGCTATCGTTTCTGTGAGTTTCTCTTTTATCGTTCCGTTTCTTTCGAGACACGTACGAGAAAGTTTTATCTACGAATGATAAACTCAATATTACCAAAGATCGTATCAGCGACGAATACACAGAAATTAATTTCCTCGATTCTTTAACCGAGCAAATAATCGGAGCATATCTTCTAAACATGATTTCTTTTAGATACAAATTTAAAGTTAAAAATATGAAAAAAGTACGTCTCAAAACTCTGTTCGCTTCCATTTTACGATCGTCCTTACGATATCGATCGGTGCATCCCGCGCGAATCGCTTCAGCGTGTTCAAAGAACCTAATATCGAACGTTCGGTCGCTTTGAGCTCGCTCCAAAAAAAAAAAAAAAAAAAAATCAAAAAAAAAAAGGTGCGCGCTTCTTTTTCACGCGACAGAGCGTAACAAAGTTTCCTGTTTTCGAACGACGATGACCATTAATCGCGAGTGGGCGTTTCGTTGGCAGATGGCTCGGTTACTACAATGACTACGCAGAATTTCGCGAGCCGCGCGAGACGAACGGTTCGCGGGTTGTTGCGTAATTGCCGGGGTGATTAAACGGGAAAATTAATGCATACCCAAAGCTCACCGGAAACACACATTAATCTCGGAATAGTGCTCCGTTCGTTTTCGCCAAGGACCGACTCCCGGCGTGCAATTATGCGCTGCCGCGCGCCTTCGTGACCGACGAACGAAAGAACCTAATTTATCGCTGAAACACGAGAGACCTCGCGGGAAACTTAACCATCGACGTTGATCTTTCAACGATCATCGTTGCGATCGAATAATTCCGTAAAGTTCGCGCGACAATCCCTTCGGTATCGAATATTAATTAAAAATGTTTTTCGTTCGCCACGGAATCGATCAACTTGGACATTCGTGTTCGTAAATTAAATTAAAAAGCTCTATCTCTCCCTCTATCGCTGTATTTGTGTGTTCTCTCTCTAGATAATTTAATTACGTTTTTAATAATCGTGTAAATGCCTCGTACCGCGAACGGCCAACAGGTATACCGTTTATGCAAATACTTTGATATTTCGAACAGGATCGATACCCCGAGGGATCGCTAGATTCGACGCAAACGAACAATTAAGTACGATTTACCGCCACCGGCGATATTCGATTTTAATTCGGATACAGTTTCGACCTTACGCCCAGACCCGTGCCTCCTTATTGAAGCACGACAAAGGCGCTTACGGCGCTTTGACCTTCCGTATCTTCAATACGGATCCTCTTGGCCAGATTATGCAAATACGAGCGAATCCTCTTACTGTCTACCGAGGTCGAAATAACTTAAAGCCTTATAGAATCGATTAATCGCCTCGCCCGGAAGTCGAAGGGACCGGTAACTCTCGCGATTCGAATCGTTAACTTCGATTTCCCTCCTCGACACGTGGTGTCTTCGTTCCTGACCGTGAATCGATTTCGAGAAATTCGCGAACTAGCGTTCGATTATTTTTCTCAGTAAAGAAAAGGGACGAGGAAGTATCCAAGGTGTATCGTAACGCGTGCGAATCGTTTCGAGGATAGATTCTATCGGCGAAGACAATAGTTTGCACAAATACGCGATCCACTCGACCTTGTTTTTTCTTTTCGTATCCGTCTACCTCCACGAGAGATGCTTGACTCATTTTTATATTTGTGGTGTTGCGCGGAGGTCTACACGATCGTATTGTAGACAATGGAGTTTGGTAACTTTACAAGTATAATACAAATGACTCGTACGCGAAACAATCGGTGAAAGTGTTTACCACATTGGAGCGCAAGGTCTTCGTGTTGGATATTCCGTTTTTACGTCTTTTTATTTAGTAAAATCAATTCCAAATAATTATCGCAACACGCGTTACAATCTATAAAAAAAAACAGTCGAGCAGGACACACGTTTGCAGGAATTTTTGTATAGATTTTCGCGCGCAGAATCTATTCCCGTAGCCACGTACCACGGTACGGTCGATTGATCTAATTTGCTTCGAGAGGAACGATACGAGTAGATAGCGTTCGAATGGAATCACGGATTCCGGGCGGTGATGTTTTTCGAAAAAATTTTGCTCCATACCTCGAAACAACTCGAAAACCGCCAATGAATTTCAATGACTTTGCGAAGCGATATCGCGCGAGCTGGTCGAGATTCGATTTAAATTCCAACGAATCGCGCGAAACGTCGCATCGATGCTTCCGGTTGCTGGGGATTCCAGAAGATGGATACTTCCGTAGTTCGTAATCTCGGATCAATGTGGTTGGAAGTACCTAGCTTGGATAACCATGAGCGGCGAACTCTGTCTTCGGTGTTTCGCTCGTGCACCAAGTTGCACGCTTGGTAACTGTTATCTTGAACTTCGACGGTAAAAATCAACCGAGAGTAAACATTCTAGCAACTTCTACAGACTGGAGTCTAAGGTCTTCCATTCTCGATGATTAGAGCGCGATTAGGGGTCTGGTTATTTACCAAGCATTCGGTATTGGTAAATAACAAGGAGCAGCTACTTTTGGGTCACGATCTCCGGAGCAGTGTGGTTATGGATACATACTATGGAACTTGGCGTGCTTGTTTTCCTCGTACCTTGTAAAATGATGCTGAACCGTCGATAGGAAAAATAACTGAATAGTAAAGTTTCTTGCAACGGATGGAGACTGGAGTTTAGAGTCCTTCGTTGCTCGACGATACGAATACAATCACGGTAAAGATCTCTCGTTATCGGTGGATACTAAGGAGTAAACACTTTTATAGTCGGCGATCTTCGGATCAAAGGGATCTCTGTAACGAGGAGCGCGAGGAACTTGGCATACGTGTTACGCTTGTAACTCGGAATTAGCAAGCAACCGAGAGAAACGTGTCGCGTCGAGGGTACAGGGGTTCGAGGCTGAAGCGGAACGGAGTGTGTAACACGGTCTGAAAACACGCTCGGACGTGTACACCGATAGACGAAGACGAAATACCTAGCTACGTATGCACGTATGTACGTATGTACGTATGTACGTAGATCGAGAGAACGAGAATTCCGTTTCCCTTCGAGTCGAATAAATGCTTCGCAGCGTCTCTGTACCGTTTCCTGTTCGCCTTCCGGTAAACTCTCGACTTTTGTTTCGCTACCCCGACGATTTACATCTTATTGCCTTCTGTCCGCGCTGCTGCTTCGATCGACACCTTAATTCCGGGCACTGGCTGTCTCGATACCGTTGACTTTGCAATCCTTCGTTTCCTCTCGTGAAAAGCGCCTTCCGTATTCCAGCGAATGTCCCGTTCGAAAGTATTACCGGTGAAATATCTAACTCCGTGGCGACTGAAAACGTTGGAGGAAACGCCGGTCTTAAAATTCTGTTCCTTCTCTTCCAGTGATTGGACACTGTGTATATTCGATGCACGTGGTAAATGATCACGGTTGAATATTTTCCATCGATTATTATTCTCGAGTATTTCTCACCGATATATCGTACACTTTGGCTCGCGGATGAAACTACGATACTCGGTGTTCGAAATCTCTAATCTTTCGAGTACAGAATAAAAGCAGATCGAACGATCCTCGAAGCAACGATGATGGTACCACCGTGGAGACTATTCGCGTATGTCTGACAGCAACGTGCAACTCAGGTGCTCGCGATCGTTCGTAATTTGGGTCGTGAATTTAATATCGCGTTTACGTGACTGGCTCTCTCCGGGGAAAACAGCGCTAGGGAACAATTGGTAAGGCGCGAGTGAAATATTTAAAGCGACGCGCGGGGCACGTTCGTCGCGCGACGAAACACGCTTGATCTGTCCAACATTTTTATGGACCGTAAAGCTCCCGAAACAAGGAAATATTGCCGGATAAACGTCCCCTCGCGAAACGCGCGATATTCTCAGCAAGCGTTTATTGAATCGACTCTGTTACCTTCGATGTTTCTTAATTACACCGTGCAGTTATTCACGATCGTATATCTATCGATCGAGGGTTAAATCTAGCAGAGGAATACATTAGATTGTTCGGAAAGTCATTTCGTTTTTTATTTTTTCGATGAGAACGAAACACGATTTTTTTCAGAGTGTATTAAAATTTTATTAAATTACATATTCTCCATTTTGGAAAACGAAACGACTTTCCGAACAAGCTAATATTTTTTCCACAATCCACGCATTTCTATTCGAGTCTCTCGAGATCTTTTTGCTAGAGAAACACACTAGCCTCTTTCGGTCGAGACACTCTGTGTATCGGTGGTGTTCGATCGACAAATCGGTGTCGAGTTCCGTCTCGCGGGTCAGTTTCCCCCGAGAGGTCAATTCCCCCACCTAGTCGCGCGTGGGGGGAATCGGACCCCGATGTGGAGGGGCGTTGGGACTCGGGCCCAGAGTCGAGCAGTCGAGACTATCTCCTCGTGTGTTTACGATGCGTCTAGGGTGATTTTTGGAAGATAGTCACCGGAAGGGACAAAATTTCATATGGAAACTTCAAGGGCCTTAGTCCCTAGTGCGATCGAGCGATCCGGTGGATCTTTTCAACGATCGATTACAATGATCGTGCGCCTCGAATCGCGAATGAAGTTCCACGTTCAATTTTTCGATCAAAGGTTCGTGAAATTCGGTTTCCATTGAATGATTTTCGAGTGGATATTTATTTAATTGGTGGTTGCTCTGTTAAAAAAAATTCCCTCCGGTTTTTCTCGTTACGTCGAAGCAATTTGACGCTTTCGTTTCGTCGTAGCGGTAAATGAGTGGAAGCGGCGGGGACGCGCGGTCTCTCCGCGGAGAGAGTCTTTTCTTCGATCTTAATCGTCGGCATTGGAAGTCAGGAACGAGAAGGCTGTCTGGTTAGCATGCTGGTCCGCGGGGAGAGAAAGAAAGAGAAAGAAAAAGAGTAAGAGAGAGAGAGAGAGAGAGAGCTTTTTCGCTCGTTTCCAGCGTCTTTTGTGGCCTAGGCAGGCGGAACAAGATACCCCTCTATATTCTTTTGCAACCAGCGACGCTAAAGTCGAGGGTTGGGGGAGGGCTGGCGGCTTTCAAGGAATCTCTGATAAAAGCACATCCTTGCCAAGTCTGAAAGGATTCGCTTACAGCGAGTCGCGCTATGGAAATGGTGGTATCGATTCCCAGCGTCGAAACGAACCTCGAAGATTGTTTCGCGAAATCACGGAAGTCACGGATATCCTTTCCCTGGTCGAGGCTCGAACTTCGAGAGTCCACCGTCCGTTGGAAAATCGACTCTTCTCGAGATCGTCTCCTCGTCGTTAACGCCTCGTCTACCGATTCGATTAACGATCAAATGCGCAAAGATCACGGAACGAATCTTTCTCTCTCGCGATCTTTCGAAAGCCAACGTTCGATAACGATGCCACGCGAACCAAAAGTACTCGCTGAGATTGCGAATCGTTCGATTTTAATCCCTTTTCCCCTCGCGATTCAATTAACGAACGACAAACAAGTATCTTGGAACGGACCCGATCTTTTTTTCTTCTCTTTCTTTTTTTATCCGTCGTCCGACGGTCGTTCCCTTGGTATCGATTCGAGGCGAAATAAAAGTGTCTGGCCTACGGAATCGACTCGAGACTCGTTCACTTTTAATCCCTCCTCTCGCGATTTAATTAACCACGAGACGGACAACGATCCGGGAACCGGGATTTCACCTTTTATCGATCGTTCGGGAACCAATGTGCCTTTCGAGTGGCTCGAACGCGGCCTGAGAACGTTCCGTGGAAATTTTTCCACTCGCTCTTTCGTTTGCGACGATTTGATTAACCACGGGAGAAAGATCTAAAAAATACCGTTCGATTCCCCTTAAATCTCCCACCAGGGGTTCCACTTTCTCGAAGATGGATTCCAGAGAGACGGAACGGTACGTTTATGTAAATCCAGGGGCGGGTTCGCGATCATTGGCGCGGAGTAACGCGGATCGAGTGGACTCGCGATACGGGTACGCGTGGGAGCTCGAAGCTGGCCACTTGAGTACCGGGGAAGGAAAATCGGGGCCATCGGGGAGGAGAAACCAGCCTTTTTCCCCGCGGCACTCTTTTCTTTCGGTTTCCAAACCACCCCCCACCGATCTTTCTCCATCGACTGCATTCGAAACCGGCGTTGCACTTAAGGAACTTTTCCAAGGATGAAATATCGTCGCGGTTGTTAGCACGACGGGCCGTAAAGCCGGTCGCGAGCTCGATAAGCGAAACACGAGCGCGCAATGGAACCGTAAAAGCTTTGGAACTCGCACCGATGAAATTTCCATACGCGTGTGTAATTGTTCCGTTACTCGAGCCGCCGATAACCGTATTGTTTACTTTATCGTTACAACCGAGCGGTGTTTCGTGTCTGTTGCTCGAATTTCGACAAGCTCTGGGAACGTTCGCGCGATATCGATATTCACGGATCCGTCGTCCCCCTTGCGATCACGGTGGGAACCTTCTCCGTGAAATACGGTTGTTCGCGAGAAATAAAGTACAGGGGAGAAGAGAGGGTGGACGGTCCTGGTAAACGACCAACGCTCTCGGTCGTTGGAGCGTACGAACAACGGAGGAGGGAGAATGTTTGATTAAATCGCAACGGTTGCCTCGGTGTTAATTGAATTTCATAAACACGACGCGTATCTGATCGCAATTAGCATTTATGGACACGGATTACGCGCCAGCGACGAAACGACCGACGTTTCCACCGTGACCGGCTCGAGGATCACCTCGTTTCGATGGTATCGCCTTATCTCGGAAGCACCGCGCGCGCTGTGTGTGTGTGTGTGTGTGTTTCGTGGAAGAAAGTCGCGCGAGAAAGTTTTCCCCCGGAAGATTTTTTCCGCTCTCGCTTTTTACGAGTGTCCCGCAATCGCATATATTACATATGATAATGTCGCGCGAATGGAAAGTTTTCAGCCGAAGGAAGCACACCGTGTCTATACATATGTATGTACGTGTATATGTATGTAAGTGTGCGTGTGTTCTCCTTTCATTGGCAGCGGTCTCAAAAGTTGCGCGAGAGACGCGAACGTAGAAAAGTTTCCTCTGTTCGTCGCGAATTCGACGCGTTTGAAGTTCTCGCTCCCGTGGAAATTAAATTCGAAGATAGCCGAACGCGTAACCACCACGCTTTCCGGTAACGCTTCAAGTTTTCCTCTTAAGCTTCTTTTTACCGATAACGATAAGCCGGTCGAGATCGGGGCCTTTTTCAAAGCGCGGCTCTTGGTCAGCTCCCCGAAGTGCAACTTTCGTACCGCGATCATGTGCAAAGTAAAACTCTCCGCGGCGCGACGAATTTTTTACTCGAGTGGAGATTTTGTAATGTTGATTCGTCCGAAGTACGACTCAGTGGAGCGATTCGTAGCGCAAACGGTGCTCGACGAACGGTGAGGAATTTTCTCGGGAAATTGAATAACGGGTATCGGTAATTCGCGAAATGAAAACGTTCGGAGGTGAAATTCGGTACGGTTTCGTTCGTTTCCGCGATCGCGAAAATTCGAGCGATGCGATTCCACGATGAACGAAACGTCCAGCGTCGTCGAGAGCTGGCCCTCTCGAAGGCCAATTTTCCGGTGCAGAAATATTCCTCTGGATGTTGTCGATGTACGAGACGTCGAGATGGAACGAGAGAGAAGAAAAAAAAAGAAAAACTTCTGTCTCGTATCTCTCTCTCTCTCTCCGTGGAAAGAGAAATGAAAAGTTTGCGGTCCGGTTCCCGTTTTATCGAGCTTTGCGAAACTTGGAGGCGATATCGGTACGGTGGCGAACGAATAAAGAAAATTCCACGTTAACGATATTAGAACCGATAAATTAATACCTAGCGGGTAAACGGGAACGTAGTTCTCCACGGGAGTGTTCCCTTGCTTTCTTTTTCTTCTAAACAACGGGTTTCTAAGCGTTCGGGGACAATATAAATAACGCATCGGGGGTCTAATTAGCGGTACGTGTGTACATCGAGAGACGGTGTAAAGGTCTAATTGAGCAGTCGTATCGCGTAAACGCTTGTCGTCCTAATTAAGCGGCTCGTATCGCGTAAACGCTTGTTTCGTTATTTACCGCGAACATCTGTACGCGGCTCGGGCAATTGACGTGCACTTGCTATCGGGCCGCGATCGTAAAACGAATCGAATCGCGCGAATTCGAAGGAACGTTCGTCCACGGGAACGGTGGAAAAATTTTACATTCGACGCGTACAGCGACGATAATAATTAACCTACACGAGGAAATACAACGTTCCCAACGAACTCGTTCAAACGAACGCCTGCGACTCGTTGCTTTTAATTATTTATTTTCGCGACGGCTGGAACCAAGGCGAACGGAAAAAGCGAATTCCGGTACCAATTAACACTCGGAGCAGGCTAGACTCTTGCACAGCTGGATCGATCGCAATACGGAGTAACGTTACCGCGATTACAGTTTTGATCATTTCTTTCGCGCAATTTCCCAATAAATTTCTAACATTGTCCTCTAACGTTTTGAATAAAATGACAATTTACCAAGAAACGATCCGAGGTAAGAGAAATATACAAGCTACGGTTGAATCGCCCGTACCGGTATTAATTGAAAGAGAAAAGGTATGTAACTCGAGACTTTTCGAATAATAGTAAAATATTCTCTTTTATATGGAACTTTACTCGGATAGAAATCAATACGTTGTACGATTCGTTTCGATGTTATTAAAGGTTTCGTTTCCTTGGTTATTAAATTTGCGCGAGTGAACTGTACCGAGATACGTTCGCGGTTGCGTTTCGAATCGAAGCGCTCTAAAAAGTCGGGAATTTTTTAACGCGAAAAAGTATTATGCATCGAACGGAGGAGAATCCGCGCGTAATTATTCTACGTAAACGTTGTACACGCGGCGAAGCATTTGTTGCTACGTAACGAAATACGTTCCGGTATCGGGACATTTGAATACGAAAAGCTTCAGAAAACGATATTTATCCGTGCACTGACCGCGTAAAATATTTTCCTCGATTTTCCCGCGAGTACGTGTTGCGAACATTTTGCGTTTATCGTCGTTTCGAACACAAATGAAACGTGTACCGCGTTTACGGAATCGTTGAAAGAAAAATCCGCGTCGATCGCGCGAGCACGAAATCGAATACATTTTTCGAGCGTGGTCGAGAGCGTAACGAGACGAGATCGAAATACGCTCGCGTTACCGTGAACAGATCGAAGATACCGGTTATTTACGATTCGGTGCGCACAGTGGATTAGACAATGGAAGTAGGAGAAAAAATCAACGTTACGAAAAGATACAAAGGAAACGAGAAAGAAGAACTCCGCTAACGATCGAGTGCACGCGCCACTTGTTACGCTCGCACCTTAACCGTCTTCTTTGTTTCCTCTTTTCTCCGCTCGTGTTCCGTTTGTCCGCTCGAAATCGTCACCGATCGTACCAATTCGTGAACACGTATATCGGAGCGACGGTTCCTAAGGGGAACGTAATTTTCACGAGCAATTTGCAAGACGTCCCGTTCCCCGAAGTCGCGCCGATGTTTAGTTTAATTTCGCGCGTCTACGACAATAGAGTGGATTTTCGACGGGCGCGTAATTCGTTTCATTTCGCGAATTTGCGTGTAATTTCCCGCGTCTAATCGCTCGTTCGTTCGTATTGCGTTTACGTTCTTATCGCTCGTTTGAGAATTATTCACGGGTCGGAAACTATTCGCGGGATATTCGCAAAGAAAAATTTCACTGTCGAATAGTTCGAGCGGATTATTCGAGGAATTAAAAATAGTGGACAGGTACCACGAATTTGTTCGCGAATTTATTCGAACGGGTTCTCGTTTATAGAAAATTGGACACCTCGTGTTAAAAGAAACTCTAGAAACGATCGAAAGAGCTCTCTAATAGATCGATTGCACGTATCATGGGTTCTTTTGTTCCTTTTTTTATTTTGTATTCATTTCATCCCCTCGAGATGATCGCAGATCGTACACAAATTTCTACGTTTTGTATCTTGATTTTCCGCTTTGTATTTTTTGCGTATAGACAGCATCCTTTCGTTCATCTGATAATAATAATACTCGGTGAATTCGCGAAAGTCTACGTAGTTGTTTCATAAGCCAGAATCAAGAACGATCGCGTATAATTTTTCACCGGGGCGTTGCTCGTTAAGAACAAACCGGGAAGACGAACGCGTAATTGATAACACAACCGGTAACGTAAATAGCCGAGTATATTGCATAAACGGTGCACGTTATGCAATCGACGTAATTGTTAATGGCGCGGTGTAGCATCGGTGGTAGAGATGCGAACTGGTGCCTAATATAATAATTACGCTACCGGTCACGCATGCGCAACGAACGTTGTACGGTTGTTTTCGCGGGTTCGTTAAATTTCCAAACGGAAATTACGAGAGCCCAGTTCCTTCGAGGATTCTGTAGACTCATCGAGATGCAAATGGCGCAGCTCGTGGATGAAAAAAGAAAAAAAAAAGAGATAGAAAACTGTTCTCTGTAGTATACAGGGAACGCGTTGCAGTGGGTCTGGTGTTTCTAGCCAAGAAACAAACTGTATCGACGTACTAAATGCAAAGTCGATACTTATTGAACCCCCGGCGGGGAAAAACGAGGATGGAAGCCAAGAGAAACGCCACCGAGAGAAGAGTGCTATCATATTTCCGCTCGAGTAGCTGTTTCTTCGCATAAACCAGTAACCACGACCACGGGCATAGCCCCTCGATTTTTCTCTCGAGCTTTTCCAACCCCTTCGAGTTATTCCACCGACTCCGCTTCGCCGATGTGTATTCCGTGTACGCGCGCACAGCTCTCTAGACGTCATCGCGATGTCTATACCGCGCGAGGAAAATGACACTCGATCGAACAAACCGTGAAACCGTACGGGATGGGAAAACATCGTAACGTTACAGCTTCCTCGGGACTTGTTACACGTATGTAGGGATAGGGTCCCGTAGCGAGTCATGGTGCAGAGAAGGGGTAAACGATTTTACGTTCGGATTGGATAGAAAAAATGCGGAATAAAATTTTTTACGATGTATCGTCTTTGAGGAAATTGACTCCGAAAGTGTTCCGGGATATCTCGCTACGATTGATTCTATATTTTAGAGATTTTCCGGGAGGAATCTACCAATAATCCATCGTAAATGGTATAATCGAGAAGTGGGCGATTCTAAGTTTAAAAATATATTTAAAAAACGCGTAACAAAATTTTGTTTTTGAGGAAATTGACCCCGAAAGTGTTTCGGGATATCTCGCTACCATTGATTCTATATTTTAGGGATTTTCCGGGAAGAGTGTTCCAATAATTCCATAGCAAATGGTTCAATGGAGAAGCGGGCGATTTTACGTTCAAAAATATATATAAAAAAACACGTAAGAAAGTTTTGTTTACGATGTTTCGTTTTTGAGAAAATTGACTCCGAAAGTGTTCCAAGGAAACTTGCCAAAACTGATTCTATACTTTCGGGATTTTCCGAGAAGAGTGTTCCAATAATTCCATAGCAAATGGTGCAATGGAGAAGTGGGCGATTTTACGTTCAAAAATATATAAAAAAAACACGTAAGAAAATGTTGTTTGCTACGCCTCGCTTTGAAGAAAATTGACTCGGAGAGTGTTTCGGGACACGTCGAGGAAAACTCGATTCGACCGATGCGACGAGTGTTCTATATTTTCGGAAGACCCCGGGAAAAATGTCCCGGTAATCCAGCGCGCTAGAGGCCGAGGCGCCGAGAAGAAGGTAGCTCGCGAAAAATTGAGACGAGGCGAAGACGAGGTATAATGTCCCTCGTTGTTGAAAAATGAGGCTCTTCCGCGGCCGCGGAGAAAACGCGCTTCATCGACTCCCTTTACCGTGGACGAATACCTCGTAAAGACATCGGGGTCGATAACACCGAGGAAAACTTGGCCCGTTGAGCTCGTCGCCCGAGAACATTTCCATAATTATACCGTCGATTCGTCGTGAAGTTTTTCGGGAAAGGCGATTACCGACGTAGTCACGGTGGCCCATGGGGATCTTCTTTCGACGACGACGACGACAACGACGACGACACGAGTGAACTTTTCCTCGAAGAAGAGTGTTTCGATGTTTGCCGGATGCTTCGAAACTTCCACGGAAGAGCTCTTGGTCGCGATGTCGTCTTCCGTAGCGATATCGTGCCGGTATCGGAACGAAAAATCGTTTCGCAACTTTTTCAACGTCCCTGTTCGCGATTCGGCTATTTTGTAGCGCGAATTGCTCGTCCCCACCGGCGTCGTTCGTTCCAGTTTGACATTTTATTTATCAGCGACAGACGGAAGTGGAATTTTCCCTCGCTGCCGGGTAGGAAAACAGTCTGTCGTGGATGAAAACGTTTTAGTTTTAAAACGCGCGACAAATCTCCCCTCCCGTCGCTCTCCGTCTCTGTTTCTCACGCGTGCTTCGTGATCCGGATGCAAAGTGGCGCGCAAACGGTCGCGGGAACACTTCCGGGAGGCAAATCCGTTTGGAAATTCCCGGCATTTTTCCCCGGGCAACGTTACCCCGAGATCGGCGTCAGAGCTTTCGCGGCGAGCGTCCCGACGTCGACCTCGACGCCGTTATTAAAAACTGCAATTGTTTCGCGGCGAGCCGGCCCGAATCGAGCGCGGTAAACGCACCTTGCACCGATTCCCCCCGCGTCTTTCTTTAATCCCGGATAAAACGTTGCATTGTGAATTCAATTTCCCGGGGTTTTCCGGATTTCGTCGAATTCACCTCGACGATACCTTTCTCCGTGATCCTCGCGGCCAGTTACGATTTGTCGGTGATCGTAAAAGTTCGAATCGCGCGCAAGAATCGAACGTGTCGATTAATTTGCGTTTCATCGACGTAAAAAAAAAAAGAAGAGTTGATCCGTGTTGTAAGGTACTTACGATGTAACTCGTTTCTTTTTTTCCATCTTTCTCGCACATTTGCCCTTTCGATCGCCTTATCGACTAGTCGTTAAAACGAGGAGATCGAAAAACTAGGAGAAAAGTTGTTCAGTATCGAATCGAGTGTACACTTCGCTCCTCTGAGCGTTAAAATCGGCCGTAAAAAATATTACGAGTCTCCTCGTCGTGTACGAGACCCTCTTCGTGACGTTGCGCGAGCGAAAGGTCCATCGATCATTTTCTCCGCTAAGTATAATAGATACCGTTTTTCAAGTATCGCCGCGATCGTAAAGAGACGGAGGCAAAAAACCGACGGAACGTTCGTTGCGGCCGCTCGTAAATTCGATCCGAATCGAGTTATTCCGAACGTGAAGAATAATCGACGCGGTGGGAAACGATTAAAGAGTTGTTCGTTCGTTTGGTAAGCGTTTCTCTGGAAGATCGACGATTGCTTTTACGAGATACGTAACAACGATCAAGAACGTAGAAGAGGTAGGATCCGGTCTCGGAGGTGGTGTCGACGATTGGGTCGTTTACCTCGGTCCGTGCATAGGTGTTTCGAGAACGTCGTTCCGCGAGCAATTTGCAGAAAAAGATGAGCCGGAAGAGCGACGGACAGCTCGACCGCGTGGAAAGTCGCTCGTGTCGAGTGGTTTTGTTCTCCGGTACGGAAGAGGGGAAAAGCTCCGCGATTCGCAGGAGGTTTTTTACCTTCTTGTCCTGGCTTCCCTAACGACCCTCTCGAGTCGCGTCGAGTCGAGTCGAGTCGAGTCGAGTCGAGTCGCGTCGCGTCGCGTCGCGGTACGGCGGAGGGAACGGTAAGGTTGAAAAGAAGGTTGTCGGACGCGGAAAGCAGAATGGAAGTAGAAAAGGAAGTCCACGGGACGGACACGAGGCGGACACGAGGCGGACACGAGGCGGCCGCGCGCGTCGAAAAAGTTGCGATACGTGCCGAAGTGGTCAGGCCCTTGGCGAACCGTGTTACCGTCCCCGAGGAGCCTCGATTATGCGACGGTCATTAAGCCGTCGTTCGTCGCGAGCTTGACACTGCTCGAGAAAAACTCGCGAAGAGACCCGACCAAGACGGAGAACACCAGAACGGGAAGAAGAGGAAGAACAAGAACAAGAAGAAGAAGAAGAAGAAGGAGAAGGGGAACAACGAGAAGCGGCCTGTGATTCTCCTCGTGAGTTTTACCCGCCTCGAGTCGGGGAACTCTTCGAGGCGCGTGTACACCGCTTTGTCTCTTACTTCCACGTTGGAAAATTACTCTTCTCGTTACCGTCGCGTGCTAGACGATATTCGAGAAAAATTCGCGCTGGAACGAGAGAGTTCGCGATCCTCTTCGAGTCGAGGAACTCCTCTTCCAGAGTGTCGTGTATTCCGAATTGTCCCTACGTCGTTGCAAAGTTACTTTTGTCGTTACGCGGACCCACGAACGACCGACCAAGTTTACAGCCTTCGAGAGGAACTCGCGAAGTAACCGGGAAGATCAAAGACGAAGGGCAAGGGATTGTTTCTTTTTCGTTTTTGAAATTACTCCTCTCGTTAAGCGAGCCCGGGGAATAGTTCCGACGCGAAGTTTACACGGTTCGAGAAGAAACGAGGAAGATCAAAGACCAGAGGGCAAGGAACTCTTCGACACCGGTGACATGTATCGCTCTTTCGTTTTTAAAATTACTCCTCTCGTTGCGTAAGCTCGCGAAGTTGTCGAAGTTGTCGTGCAGAATTCGCGAAGTAACAAGTCCACAAACGAGAGAGAGGGGGTCGAGGAACTCTTCGACAATGCTGTTAATTCCCCTTTCCACCTCGCACCTTGTTTCTCCGTAGTGAAGTTACTCTCCTCGTTAAGTAGACTCGCGAAGCGATTTCTCGGCGAAGTTTACAGTGTTCGAGAAGAACCCGCGAAGTCGCGACGGAGCAAAGTCGAGGGAGGGGGCAACCCTTTAACAGAGATACGCGGACGTTCTTTCTTTCCTTGTAAAATTATTCTTCGTGCGTTGCCCCGCGAAACGATTCCATCGCGTGTTTCACGGTATTCGAGAAGAACTCGCGAAGAAACGAGAGGGAGACCGAAGAACGGGGGTCAGCCAAGCTACTTCGCGTCTCGAGTCAAGGAACTCTTTGACGCGTAGCTACGCATTCCTCTTTGCGCTTTGTCTCTCGTTTCACCGGTTGTAAAATTACTCTTCTCGTGGCTACGGGGGAACGATTCCGTCCTGTGCTGCTTCGCGGTAGCCGAGAAGAAACGACCGAGGTACGAAGAAGACGAAACTTTCAGGGGCGGGGAACTCTTCGACGCGTAGCTACGTATTCTTCTTTGCACTTTATTTCTCGTTGAAACGTTTCTCCCGATACCATCAGTTGTTTCGAAGTATTCGAGAACTCGCGACGATACGAAGAGGTCAAAGTTTGGGGGGTAGGGAACTCTAACGCGTATCCACGCGCTCTCTGCACTCTTTGTTCTTTACTCTCCCGTTATAAAATTTCTCTCGTCACATAGTTGGAAGATTTTATCTATTGTTTCGCAATATTGGAGAACTCACAACGATACGAAGAGATCAAACTTGGGGGGGTAGGGAATTCTCGAACGCCTATCCACGTATGCCCTCTTGTTCTACCATTGCAAAAATTTCTCTCGTCACCTAGTTGGAAGATTTCATCCATTATTTCGTAATATTCGAGAACTCGCGACGATACGAAGAGATCAAACTTAGGGGGGCAGGAAATTCTCGAACGCCTATCCACGTATGCACTCTTGTTCTACCATTGCAAAAATTTCTCTCGCCACCTAGTTGGAAGATTTCATCCATTGTTTCGCAATATTCGAGAACTCGCGACGATACGAAGAGATCAAACTTTGGGGGGGCAGGGAACTCTCGAACGCCTATCCACGCACTCTCTGCACTCTTTGTTCTTTGCTCTCCCGTTGTAAAATTTCTCTCGCCACATAGTTGTAAGATTCCGTCGCGTGGTTCGCGATATTCGAGAATTCGCGTAGACGCGAGATCAAAGACGAGTACGGGTGGGCTACGGAACTCTCCGAAGAGTAGCTGCGCATTCCTCTTGCCGCGTTGTCTCTCGTTTCTCCCGTTGTAAAATTACTCGTACGTCGCGGAGGGATCCAGCAACGGGCGTGCACACCGAACAGGATGAATTTCGGTCGAATAATTCGTGCCGTGTACCCTTTGAAGCGCGTGCTCAATTACGCTCGGGCGTCTGTGCGCGCGTAGACCCCGGAATAAGTAGAAACTCTAACCTACGACCGAACCCTGGGGCGATCCATCGATCCGAATTCGTCTGGTTCTCGAGCGAGGTTACGCGAGTGTACGCCGATCCGTGGAACGTTTCCGAGTTCGAGCATCGAAGGTAACCAACGCATCCGGTGATCGGTGTCGCCGGACTGAAAGAGACTTCGTTAACGCGCGAGCATCGCCTCGATTCGCGAACCGCCAATTCGTAATGGAAACCGTGCCCGCTCCGCTCAAATGGAAGCGAATTCATTTCGCGCGCGTCAGTGTCTCTCAAACTTTACAACCCCCTTCGTTTTTACCCTACACGCTGTATTTACGATATTTTCTATCACAAAAAGGGACAGTACCTGTACCAATCGTTGATCGGTGAATCGAAACATCGAGGTGTTCTCGATTGACAAATTTCGATTCGATATTCGTGGAAAGTAATCTCAAAATGGATCACACTCTCCACAAGTTTCTTTCATCGTTACCTTTATTTATTTTCTAACAATTCCCCCGTGAAAGTTCTACTTAAGAAACCTCCTGTGTCAATATTTCTATATTTACCGTTTATTCTCAATTGCACAATTTTCCATATATATATTCATCGTTGCGTCGAATCTCACAGGCCTCGAAAGCGATCTTCAAATTTAACGTTCTCCGCGCACGTTCCAGCCACGGTCGCTTCGTTCGTAACTTGGATTTAATGTACGCGCGAAGAAAGCTTAAAATACATTTCCTCCGGTTTATTTACCGGTGGTTGTTGGCCCCCTTCCCGTGAAATATTCCACGGTAGGACCCCCCGTTGAGAATCCCTGTCGCGCACGAACGGACGAACGCGTTCCGCGGTCCACGCGGTATAAATTCTCTCGCGAACGAACCGCGCCGCGAGTCGATTCGTACGTCGAGTGGTCGATACGCGACAAAGGGGACGCTTCCAGCGAAGATGGAACGATTTATTCGTCGAGATTCAAGTCATGGCGCGGTGCTTTGTGCGCTCCTCGTGCACCATTGCGCGCTCAAACAGCAATATGTCTCTGGCTGGGAGATTCAAGGAGCGATTTCCGCGCTGCGTTTTCCACGCTCTACGGGACGCGTTCCCCGCGCGCGTAGAAAATCCGTCGAGCGTCGTGACGAATGTTCGTTAAACGCCTCGTCCGCGCCGAGAACGATCGTTAACCACGTCGTTGCAAAATTCGATTTCGTCTCTCGAAGTCTGCTCGTTCTCGAAGCTTGAAGAAGAACGCTTGAACGAAGTCTGGTCCAACATCGTTACATCGCCGTTTGTATAATCGTGGAAACATCGTCGCGAGCGTGAACGTTTCTCCGCGCCTTTGTGGAAGTATCGAAAGAAACGTCGAGCCGTTTCGAGGTATTTCGACGGGATGCAATAACAGGAAAATCAACGAGAAAGTTTCCGACCGACCATTGCAATCTCTATATATCACCGAAAGGACCACTCTAACCCCACGTATTCCGAAAGAGTAGAAACGTATGGCCCGATGTGTCGACCATCGAACGAATCGAGTACCGTGTACCCATCTACGCACCGTCTCGTTTGTTTTTTTTTTCCTTCCCCGACAGACGTGATAACCCGTTGTACGTAAAATCTTCTCGAAAATACGCACGTTCCCCGGTCAAACAAATAAAATTCGCGCGTGTTCGGCCGTGCAAATAATTGCACGAGAAATCGTTGCGTCTGTGGTCCTCGTTAGCGGGCCAGAAACTCGCGAAGCGTCGCGTTCTTCTCATCGATGGCCAAGTAGACTCTGGAATCATTGTTTCCACGGGTCGTGGATCGAACACGAGGCCTTCGTTGCTGGTATCGCCGTCCCTGGGTGCTAGGAGCAAGATTCCTCCTACGAGATCTCGTTGTAAACAAAGTTGGCCTTCCGAGAGGGCAGTGCACCAAGCTGGCCCGCCATATTTGCAATTCCTATCGCGTTTCTTCGACGCCTCTCTCGCGCGCGTGCAATAACGGATCGGCTCTTTAAATATTTGCACCGTGAATCGCGATACGAAACGGCGGAGGAGGAAGAGGAGAGGAAGACACGATTTTTGCACTGGTCGATCCTACGGTTCGAAAATATCCACGGTAGAAGACGCACGGTCTGCTCGTCTCGTCGTCTGAAACCGAGCCAAAGAAATAGAAAAGTAAATGGCGTCGATACGACTTTTCCATCGACCAGTTTTCATTTTTCCCGCGATCACCTACGGGGAATACCTGTCGTGAACCTTCTCAGACTCGTTGGAAACGGTTTGGAACTCTTCTTAGAAATTCTGTTCCGGAAATACCGCCCCTCGCGACACTGCCCTCTAATAACTCGCGTCGTTTCTTATTTTCCCGGTGCTTTCGTCCTCTACCCCGTGTGTTTCTCGAACGAACGACACCGGTGACCCTCGATCCGAGTCTGGTCCCTCCTCGTCTTGAAATCCGCTTCTTTATAACGCCGTGACTCGTAACGAGTCGAACAAAAGGAAATCACCGGCCGTTGGCTTCGTGGATGGTTCCCGTTTCCGCGAAAATCAAGCGAGATGTTTTCCAGCTTCGGTCAAATTGCGCGTGTTTTTATTTTCGGGGAAGAAACGTGGACGAGATGAAATTTTGAAGCTTAAAAACCGTGATCGAGTTCTAGATCCGTTACGAAAGTTTGTTAATTAATTTACAGAAGAACGAACGAAATTTAGATCCAGTAGGATAGAATCTGACGTATTAAAAATGATTTAATTTAAGGGAACGAAGCGAATTTTGAACGCGCGAAACCGACGACTGTCGAATACCTGAAACTAAATTTATTCGGATGAAATTTGGAGAAAATATTGAAAATATTTTTTAATTTTGTAAATAATATTCCAAGCTAGGCCCTTTTGAACAGTCTCTGCGGAGACCAGTTAAAGAGTCTAAAAAGTCTGCGAAAGCCCTCGTGAGAACGTTTATTAATTAATTTACAGAAGAGCGAACGAAATCTAGATCCAGTAGGATAGAATCTGACGTATTAAAAATGATCCCTTTTAATTTAAGGGAACAAAGCGAATTTTAACGCGCGAAATCGACGACTGTCGAATACCTGAAACTAAATTTATTCGGATGAAATTTGGAGCAGTGAAAATATTTTTTAATTTTGTAAATAATATTCCAAGCCAGGCCCTTTCGAACGGTCTCTGCGGAGACCAGTTACCAAAAAATCGTCTACGAAAAGCCTCGTGAACGAAACAGCGAAAACTCACGGTTGCTTTGGAGAAGGAAAAGTTCTCGAGAGGCACGATCGCGTTTACGTTGTTCCTCCGTCGGCGCGGATTTCGTCGAAACGTTATCATCGTCGGGACGAGGGTCGCAGCGTTTCGTCGTCGAAGAAGAGAGAAATACGGTGGAAGGTGGGCGGAAGCAGGAGGTGTAGTCTCCCCCGATTGAAATTTCACGAGAGGCGAAGGCAAATAAGAAAATCGCGCGCGCATTCTCTCGACGGTATCGAGTATTTCGGTCACGTATCGCGACGCGCGAAACGGAGAATCCCCGACGGTGTAACTTCCGGTGGTACCGGCGACGACGGTCAGACCGAAGGAGCTGGAAATCTAGTTTCGTAAACTGCGCGCGGAAATCTCGTTACGTTGTTAACGCGAAACTTTCTTAAATGAAACGGATTGAATGAAATTCCAAACGGAAAAACCCCTCTGCGCGCCCGAATTCGTTGAAACGAGCGATACAAATTTTAACGAGCGGTGAACGCAATGTACAAGAACCGTGCGTGCACTTTGAAGTAGAAAAAGAAAGATTCTACGCGCGACACGTAGTAGTCGGACGTTGTCTGACTACGTACGGAAAACTTACTCGACGGTGTCCATATTCTACTTACGCGCGGTGCTACGTTCGCCTTAATCCGAGACTGTATTTTCTCGTCACGTTTACTCTGCGATAATTAACAATTATTAATAAATAATTAACAATTATCGTAGATCAATCACGAGAGAGACGATGGACACTTTTGTTCGTTGTTAGATCACACTGACGAACGATTTAAATTTTACCAAAGCGAGGCGCGAGAAATTGAATCGACCGCTGTTGTCTGACCACGTACGGTAAAACGGCTCAGCGCTATCCTCATTCTACTTACTCGTAGCGTCACGTTCTTCTCGATGTTTAACTTTCCGTTTCTTTCTCTGTAATCTATTCTGATCTCCGGGTACAACGATAAACAATAATAAACTGCAACAAGCTCCGCGCGAGTAACTTTTCAAACTTTCAAACTTTTTTTCTTTTTTAAATATTCCACAAAAAGAGAAAAAATTCGCGATCGTATCGAATCGAACGGTACTCGTCCGAGCACGTAGAGCGAAACGATTCACCATCCATTCCACTAGCCGGCGACACAGTGTTCCCCTTGATCCGTGCATCTCTCTCGCTTCTCGTACCGAGTAATAATAATTTAACGAACCGTTGCGGGAGAAACGATCGAAAGTTCGCCGCGTGAATCGTTTCAAAATAATAATAATAATTTAACGAACCGATGCGCGAGAAACGGTGGTCGGAAGTTCGCGGGTGTACTTTCTAGGCAAAAAGAGATCCCGGCTCCGTGTTTAGCGCGTCGAGCCGGACGTTACGTTCGAGTTTCGCGGGGGAAAATTACTCGACAGCCACCGCATTCTACTTACGCGTACCACCGCCACGTTCCCTTAATCCCCCGGGGAACGTTCGTTCTTTCTCGCGATAATGCTCGCGTGTGGTCCAAAGAAGCACCTTTAGTTTTTCCAGCCGTGTCGTAATCCGTCGCGCGGGGTGACGCACGGAAATTTGCCGACGAAACAATACGCGAGTGTCTCGTTTGTTGTCGGCGCCACCGCCGCCGCGGATTAACCGGTTTATTTAATTCGACCTGCCAGCGATATTAATTTCGCCGCCGCGAATGCAAATTGCTTCATTTCGAGCCAACGGTGTTTTCGTTCCGCGAAGCGTTCGTAAAATCGTTGCCAGCGCGGAACCCCGCGTCGGATTTTCCGCGTGTGCGCGACTTGGTAAACTGCTGCCGCACGGGCGCGGCCTGTGCGTTACGCTGCGTTTAAACCGCGCTCGCACGGCCGCGCTGCGCTCCTATGCGGATACATTAAATTCCTCCGGTTACGTGGCCGAGGCAAAAGTTTCCCATTCAGGAGCCAAAGTAGAATCGCTTGAAATTCATATTGTTTTCGCGCGGAATTGCAAATACCCCCGTGGTATACGTCGTTAACGAGTCCTCCGACAATAATAGGCAAACTTGGCGTCCCGACGCGGCGGGGAGGGAACCAACCGACGAGATCCAAAACCGTGTCACGGACCGAGCCTGAACAATAACCCGACGCGAGTTTTACGACGATTGTAAATTTTCAATCGAAGAAGAAACCTACGCGATCGTCGTGATTAACGCGGAACCGGTTTCGTCGCGGTAACGATCGAACTTTATCGAGTTTCTGGTAACGAAACGATTTCCATTCTCGGCGGAAAGATCATCGGGGAAAATAACGTAATGTCTGGACGAGCGGCGAGTCCTCGTGAAATCGCCAACCGGAGAAAATATTTCGTTGAACGTTGATAAAATTCTACCTCGGTGAGGGGGGCACGCTGACGGACGAAAAAATAGAAAATCACAGCGCAAACAAAATTCTTCGATCGGAAAATAAAAGTCCGGCTAGTTTTAAATCCGGCGAGTGTTTTCACCGTGCGCGACAGATCGCAAAAAATTAAACACGGTATTCGCGCGGTTAAAGGATAAGAGAAATATTATTTTTCCCCGGGGAAAAAAATGGTGTTTACTCGCGATTTAAAAAGGAGAAAAAGGGGGATAAAAATTTGACGGACCTCTGTCTCTTCCGTTTAAAATTATTCTTCCGTGTTGGAAAAAATAGTATTTTTTCACGACCGGGAAAAAAAAAAAAAAAGAAAATAGAAACAAATTGGTAGTTCGACGGAGCCTTGTCGACCCTGTAGAATTATTTTCCCGGAACAAACGCGATGGAAAAATTCGAGAATATCCGGTTTAGAAATTCGTTCGCTCAAACGTTGAAAATTGGCCACACGGTGCTCGTTGTTAAGTAGCTGGACCCGTAGGCACGACGATGGTAAATTCGATTGGTCTTTCGCTCGTGGATTCTGTTTTTTCTCCGCCATCGTTTTTCTTCTTTTTTTCCCACGATTTCCACGTCGTAGGACCGAGACCAACCGAAGATATTGTGTCGGCGATTTTTCAAAACGGTTCACCGCGTCGGTTGAATATTCATGAAAAGCTTGGGGCGCGTGTGCATGCATCTCGGGGTGCAGCCGAGGCGGTGCATTGGATTCGCGCGGCAAACTGCAGCCACGTAGAAAAGCCAGCCCGAGCCGCGTTCACGGTGACGATCGCAGCACTTGGAATTACGTGTACCACGACGTTGAAAAGAGGGAGGAAAGTACCGGCGGCGCTAGTCTGCGTCGAATGCTCGAAAACGTACGTTAGTGTCAATGGGTGCGAGCGAGAGCAACGACGTACTACGTGTCTCTAGCACTTCGTCAACGAGTTCGTTCTGTCTACTCGGGGAGCTATTCGCCTAAAAATACCTGCCTCTTACGCTTTACCGCCGTCACCGCGTGCACATTCCGTCCGCGATTTCCACGATTCGAATCAAGATCCCACTATGCGAAACAGTCGTGGTTCTCGGTCCTTTTCCAGCCCATTTTGTACACCCATCTCGATCAAAGTCGTTAGATATCGCTACTCGATGCTCCTGTATTGCCACGACCGTGCAGAAATTTACTAAACGCGAAACACGAGATTTCGGCAACGATTCAAAGTCTTCGAAGCAAGAGTGACTGGACATTGCGCAAATATTTCGAACGGGGATCGTTTTATTGTAGTTCTCTACGAACGGAAAGTTTTGGTAACGTTGCGATCGAACGAAGAATCTCCGAGAAGATTTCAAGCCAGATGCGATAAAAATTAAAGCGTCTTAATGTCGATTTCGAGGAAACTCCACGGAACTCGAAGAGCTATAAACTTTCATCCCTCCCCGATGTTACCTCGAAAATTGTACGAAATGCTGGAAACGTTTTCCATCGAATTTTTAACGAAACTAGGTGCACGGTATAACCAAAGAAAAAAAAAAAAAGAAAAAAAAAGTGATAAAGGTAGTCGACAATTCGCTTTTATCCCCTTTGCGAGGCAAAGGGGGTAGAAAACGAGATATTTTTATTTCGAATTCACGATCAATTGTCGACGATTTCGTACCGTCCCGATATTGTATAGGAAAAACGAGTGTAAAGTATTGTGGGTGAAAAAAATGAGCAATTTTAACGATTTTCTTCGGGCGACAATGGATACAGTCGATTTTACATTCGCATCACGCGCGAACGTACACGGCGAACATTTGCAACGATACGCGTTGCATAACCCCAGCTGCGTTCCAGCAATGTGTACGCGAGCCTTTGAAGCATCGATAAAGGCTTTGTGACCTGATTCGCGTCTGGTATCGGGGCTAGCTTTTTTTATTTCACGGGAAATAAATCGGCGAGGAATTGAAAAGCTCGGAGACGTTCGAGCGCGGTTCGAACGTTTCTCGTACGTAGACGCCCGATGGCCGATACCGTAGCATCGAGATAACCAACGCGTTACAGTTAGAGTTTACGACTTAAATACGAGCAAAGATTTGCTCAAGGACACGAAACTTTTCCACCGAGTTCTCAGACACCCCTGCTCGAGAGAGAGGTAACGCAAATAGTTCGAGAAACGATCGAAGTATTCCGAATAAAGTTACGTCGCGTCTTATAGATTCTCGAGTCGAGCAGAGGAGCAAACGTTTATCGAACACACCGAAGCTATCGCTTAATTATTCCTCTCTGTTATTTCTTTTATCTTATTCGAGCACCGGAATATTTACCAGAATATTTCCACCGGCCAAAATTCAGGTGCGTTCATATTTTTAAAAATATTTCCCCACATTGGATACCGATTCCATGTACAATACACCGAATTCTTTTAAAAAAAGTGGATCATCCGGGTCACTAAATATATTCTTCTATTTTATATATCGATTGAATTTACAGTACACGAGTTCTTTAAAGAAAAGAAAATCATCCCTCCTCGGTCTGCTCTGTTCTTTCACCTTTCATATTTCCCAAATCTAAGAGCTTTTTTTTTGTCCAGGAATATTTCTGAACGTTTTTCAACGAACTTCGTTCTCATTGGATAACGCGCCGATGCGAATCCATGGAGGATTGTTACACTCGCGTCTCCAGTCCCTCGTTCGCGAGAATCTCGACGATGGATACGCAATTCTTCTCGCTTCTTCGTTGCAAAAAGTGTCTCGACTGACGTAGCTGGAAGTAAAAATTGATTACCACCGGGACCACCAGCAGCCATCGCGAATTTTCTTCGTCGCTTAACACGTGGCCGATTTTTCCATCCGTCGCGAGAATCGGGGAATACCTATAAACAAACCACGGTGTACAGAGAGCGGAACAATCGAACCGATCGACCGCAAGGTACATCGAGCGCTTTGCAAGGTGGTCTGGTACGCTCTTATCGTTAGTCGGTTCGCCCCGGACCCGTTAATTGGATTCCAGCCGGTGAAATAACATTTCCCATCGGCCCGTCTCCGAACGACTCCATTTCGCTTCGACGCGGTATCGAGTCTATTTAAAAACGCATAAATACTTGGAATACTTTCGTAAAATATCGCCAAAGTATCTTGGAAGCGTGCACCGTACGACAATCTGCGAATGCAATTATCGTCGTGTCGCTTAAAAAATGTTTCTAAATTGAAACTTCGTTTCGAGAGAATCCAATTCCGTTGAAATTCTTCGTAGATGCACTATCGATTAAATATCTCCTGAACCAGTGACTTTTCACAGTGGTTCGCTAGTTTTTTTTTTAACAGAGAATATAAATAATAGAAAAAAGAGAAGGTGATGTTCGTTCTTAATCCGTGGAGAAACTGCGTTAAATTTCTTCCCGTTCGAAAGAAGTTCCAATTAGAAAAATTCCAATTAGAAATTGAAAATCGCAAGAAAATCGACGGTACATTTTTCTATGTAAATTCTCGATCGTTTCTTCCGCGTTTCTCGATCGATCCTTTCGCGTTTCTCGATCGTTCAGTCCCGTAGATTTTTCAACGTTGGTTGTTCGCGCGCAGAGATCTCCGCGAGGTTAATCGTTCGCTCGTGTGATGTGTTTTCGAGCACGGTACGTTGGTTAAGAGATGGTGGATGCACCGACGAGGGAAAAAGGACACGTAGCAATGGCTCTGCACACCGTTCGGAGATCTCCGCGTGTGCGGTTGGCTGTGGAAGCTGTACAGCTCGGTAGGGATAGCGGGCTAACTTTCTAAATTATTGCCAGCAATTTATTACACGCTTTGCTCGACCGCGTGGCTGTTCTCCCGCGAATCGGTCCGCGGTTTCCAAGCGTATTAATCGGCCCGAGTGTTCCGGGTAAACGGTTAATTCTGCCAGGAGACCTTTTCGTTCGCCTATTCCGACAAAAAGTGCACGTAACTCTGCCGCGCGAATCGTGTAAAAATACGACCGATGCGTATCGTTCTGTTCGTAAATGATGGCCATTGAAAATCGAAATCGTCGTAACGTCTTTTACGATCTCGCGTCTTCTCTACCGTGGAAAAACGGTCTGTAGGCTACAAGAACGTAAAAATAAGAATACCGTGGATTGCACGAGGTTAAATTGTAACGAGGGAAGATTCTTTTTGAAATTTTCGCGCAATGATTAATCTTCCGTGACCCTGAAGTCGTATAATCGTGTATGTACTGTTCGTGGACGAGAAGAAGTCCAACGAGCCACAGTGGGGGAACTGGTAGACCAGAGTGGGGACGTGAATGCCTTCTTCTCGCCAAGGAACAGTACATTTTTCAAATCTAACTTCACTTTTGTACCGTTCAGCGTCGTTGTGACTTCGCAACAACGTCATCGACCAATCCACTTATAAAAATGATCGTGGAAGAAAATGGTTGCGACGATTGATATTAATTTTTGTCTCTGTTCTCCAGGTGTGCGACTGTCTGGGCGTTAGCAAGGAGTGCGACTACTTCGGGCTAAAGTATCAGAACGCGAAGGGCGAGGAGCTCTGGTTGAACCTGAGGAATCCCATAGAGAGGCAGACCGGTGGTGGTGTGGCGCCACTGAGGTTTGCGTTGAGGGTTAAGTTTTGGGTACCGCCTCACCTGTTGCTGCAGGAAGCCACCAGGTAAGAAGAAGCTTTCTTCTTGCCGCGAGAACTTCACCGAGCTTGGAAACACTGGCCACGCGATCGCTAGATCATCGAACGAGGTGTTAGAATCGATTATTAGCCTGATCGAAATTTATCGACCGTGTTCTCCGTTAACGTTCGATAAATTATTCTATGGTAAAACGTTACAACGGGACGAAAGCTCGAACTTTTGTCTCGATCGGTCGTGTTTGCTTTGTCTCGGGTTGTACCGATACTTTCGACGAACGAAATACATTTCGGGGAAATGTTGGAGAAAGAAGCACGATCGAAGGTGGTACCGAGCTCAGTCGAATTGAAAATCGTTTCCGTGGAACGAATCGGAGGATTCAACGTGGCGCGCGATTGATCGATCGATAGCACCGTGAAAGAGTTTTCCTCTCAGGATCGAGGCGAGCTGGCACGTACAAAATTGCATGCCGGGATCGAGGCACGGACCAACCGATTGCGTCGCATAATACGATCGAATATACAAGGTATCTTCGTAACAGGTGCCCCGTAATTGGAATCGAGTTGGAAATACTTGGAAAAAGTGCTCTTCCAAATGTAGAGTATCACACTTTCTCTACACATTCGACCATAATTTGTGGTACGAACGGGACGAGAATGATTCTACTGCCCGAAATAAGAGGAAAGCTAAGGAAATTGCATCGGAGGCTACCTTTTCGAGAAAAGTGCATTCAAAGATCAATTTATAACAGTACTCTCGGACCTCGTTCGTAGTATAAATTTTGGTACACATACGGTTAGATGCACGCGAGATACATCGATTTTCGAATGCATTTTTGGCAAAAACGAAACCACCGACGCAATTCTGTTACTCTATATTCCCTTCCGTTTTCGGACCGTAGACTCTCCTTAACCCCATTTGTGCCCGAATTCCAGTTCACGGTGCACGTATAGACGCACGCGTGCTGGAATTTCAAATATATTTTTCCCCGAAAACGAATCCTCTGATGCAATTTTCTTAATCTATATTTTCTTCCCGGCCCTATTTGTGCCACGAATTTTGCTCCACGGTGTGCGCATGTAGGTAGTTAGGTGCACGCGTACTAGATTGAATTTTAAATGCATTTTTCCCCGAAAACGAAGCCTCCGATGCAATTTTGTTATTCCACATTCTCGTTCCATTTCGCGCTACAGAATCTCCCTGACCCCAATTTCTACCACGAATTCCAGGAAAGCCCACGGTGTGTACAGACCAAGTTAGGTGGACGCGTGCAAGAATTTCAAACGCATTTTTCCCGGGAAACGAGGCCTCCGATTGGTTTTCCTTGTTAAAAAATTTTCGCGACTTCTTTCGAGTCACGGGCACTTCCGTCGACCTCGATTCGTATCACGAGTTCCAGCCCACGGTGTGCGCACAGATTTCATCCGAGAGACTCGAGGAGCGCGCGAAATTTTCAAAGAAGAAACGATCGGATCGGGCGGGGAATTAATAACGAGGATTTCGCGACGAGGAGCTCGAGACGAGGCTGGCCTCTCGGATAATCGATTTCCACCGATCGAAACGTAATCCCGATGAAATCGCAGCGTTGGTCGACGCGCGGTAGAGTAAACGCGCGCAACGAGTAACGCGCGTTCGACGTGCGAATTAATTCGTCGACGAGCCGGGGCTACCGGTAATTGCACCAGCTGACGCGACACGGGTGTTCGTTCGTTCGTTCGTTCGTTCGTTGGTTCGTTCGTTTCACCGACGACACTTGCGTCCAGCAACACGTGTTCCTGGATTTAAACCGCGCCGAAGGGGCGTATGAAAAATCCTGGAAAAGCGTCACGTTGAAATTAAATCGCGAGCCGCGATACTCTCCTCGACTCGGGTTATCGAGTTTTCGAACGTTTCCCGTTTCTGTGTACAGTTGGAATCATTTTGTCGCCGATACGTATTAAAACGAACGAGAACCGAGCGATAAAAAATTACGCTCCGTGACACCGTGTTCGAAAAACGTCGAGAATCGTTCCCCGGGTGGGTTCTTTCGTCCCGCAGCGATTTCAGTCGAGCCTCGTTGCGTTGCCCCGGAAAAGCCGATTATAGGAATTTTCCTCCGTTCTTTCCCGTTGGCGTTCTCCTAACTGTCGGCTGCACCGATGCGCCACCGAGTTCTTATAATTGTCGATACAGCGTATCGCGCGCATCATCGACTCGAGCCCCGCGAGTTAGTTTCCATTCGGTTTCTTTTTAATCCTGTAAATTGGAAACGACTGTAAGCCGATCGGCTAAACAGTCGGTTGTCCCGCGTCGTAACGATGTTCATCGTTATCGAGAACCGATCGACCTTCCGTTATACCGATCGTAATCCTAGTGCAGGGGTTACGGAGTAACCCCCTGACATATTTTCGGGTCGAGTCGGTGTTATATCTAAAGGGCGAATTTTTCACTCGTACGTAGGTTTCTCTGAGATACGGCTGAATACGAGAAAAGATACGGAGAAAGTTGTCCGCAAAGTGCGATAAGTTGTGTCGCAAAAGAGTTCTTCGATGGTTTAATTCTAGCGTTCGCTGTGACTTCTCCAAAAAATGTTCCCGGTGTTCGTTATGAGTCGTCTATGAGTTCTACCGATCGCTATGACTTCTCTATGACTCCTCCGTGACTCTCTATGACTCCTTTATGATTTCTGACGTTCGCCGTGACTTCTCTATGACTCCTGTCGTTCAACGTGACTTCTCTATGACTCCTGTCGTTCGCCGTGACTTCTCTATGACTCCTGTCATTCGACGTGACTTCTCTATGACTCCTGTCGGTTGTCGTGACTTCTCCATGACTCCTACCGTTTACTACAAGTTCTCTACGATCTCTGTCGTTCGACGTGATTTCTCTATGACTCCTACCATTTGCTACGACTTCTCTACGACCTCTGTCGTTCGACGTGACTTCTCTATGACTTCCGTCGGTTATCGTGACTTCTCCATGACTCCTACCATTTGCTACTAGTTCTCTACGACCTCTGTCGTTCACCATGACTTCTCTATGACTCCTGTCGGTTGTCGTGACTTCTCTATGACTTCTACCGTTTGCTACGACTTCTCTACGACCTCTCTCGTTCGACGTGACTCCTTCGCGACATCGTTCGCCGTGAAATGAAATCGGTCCGTGTACAAATGGGCGTTTCCCACTAATTTCCGCCTCCAGATACCAGGTATTGTTCCTAAGATCCTTGGAATTCGGCTCCGACCGTAGTTACGATCGCACCTGTCCAAGAATCCCAAGTCCGGTTTCAAGAGCGCGAAACAAAGCCTCTGGAAACAAAGACCGTCGAATCGACGCATCGATGCCACGAATGCTCGACGACGAAGCAACCGACAGCAACGAACGAACTCCTCTCCACCGTTCGCGGATGAAATTCTTACTTCGTTGAACGCGCGCGTGCCATCGTCGATTAATTGCAAGCGATGCAAAGTTATCGCAAAGCTTTCAGGGTTGACGCGTCGTCGCGCGAATTAACACCGCGCGAACTGTATTAACATCGTTGGAATATTTCTCCGTTAATATCTCGTCGGGACGTATAAATGTTCGTGTCAGCCACGCCGGACGGACGAATTAACTTACGATCGTGGTATGAATATTTTATCCAGCCATCGGATGGCGAGAGTTCAACCCTACCGGGGCAGCGTTGGATCCGTCGAGGTCGGGATTAAAGCGAACGACTCGTTAAAGCCGAGCTTGGAAAACGGGAATTAAGAGGGGAAAAACGATTAATATTTTTCGGTAATGGGGCTGGCCCGTTTGACTATTCATCGCGCGGCAGGCATTCGGTCGGTGACACTAGAATTTCATTAAGGTAAAATTGATCATTCGGTCCCCGCTCGCATCGCGCCGCTCGCGCTGGAAAATGTATGTAGCCCGTGCTCTTTGTGCAACGCTTTATGAACGAATTCTCTACGAAAGCGATCCCCGTTCGACGTTTGCATAGTTTCTACCGGTATGGACCGATTGATGACTAATATTTTCCGAACTGATCGTCCTCGAAACCTAGGAGGATCGATTCTACCCCGTCATCGTCGACGATTCGATCCTCGTCTTTAATCGACTCGAGATACGAACGATCGGGGAATTATTCGTAATTGGCGCAAATTCGATTTGTAAGTTCATTACCGTTTATTCATAGTGGAATGTACATATATAAAAAAAAATATAGAGAGGAGAAAAGTGTCGTCAGAGACGAGAGTATCGCGTACTCTTTACGATTTTCGGTTTCGAAAAATTACTAAAACTAGAATTCACCTTTTAACGAAAGTATTCGTTCGAACGCCGACTTTCTACATTTCGATGAGAAAGTAACGTTTTGGGATAGCAAAGATTATTTCGCGTCGTTCGACTCGCATTTTCTTCCAATCCCACTGTCTACCTTCTCTATATTTCGAGCTTTGCGCGAACATTTTCAAAACATTTCGCGATAAATCTCTTCCCACGAGAGAGCTCTATTCTCAGCCAGTAACAGAGAGTTTGAGAACGAGAAAATTACAATGGTATTCTCACTGTTCACCCCACTACCGATCGATGATTAATTAATTCGACGGTGGTAACGTCGACGTTACGAATTTCAGGGGACAGTTCCGAGCGTCCGGGTAAAAACACGGGGAATCGGTACCGCGAAAGTTGTATTCTTAAATGGACACAATGGACAAATAGCATCGAGTAGAAAGGAAGGGAATCTGGTACAAAGCCCGTGGACCGAAGCGATGGAGAATGACCGAATTCCGGAACCATAGAACAAAGCGAGTAGTCGCGGAAATGGTCGCGGTGGAACGGACGGGGGTTTCAGATTTGGCGGTCGTTTGCCATGGGGGAATATAAATCAGTGGTTATTACAATGGTATTGTCGCGAAATACACCGAGTTCCGCGTGTTTGCGCGACCGCGTTGCGTTCCGCGATATTGAATATCACCGATGCGGGACAATACGTTTGTTTCGTTCCGCGGTAAATCTCCGCCCGCTTTAACGTCATTCGTGTCCGTTTTTTATCTTACGGTGGAAATTTAGTAGGCGAGGGGCGTATGGGGGAGGGGTGGATAGACGACAGGCGAGACGGGTGGATTCATTAGCGATACCCGACATTAATTTCGTGTCTCTCGTTTGCGAATCGCCCTTTCCCCTCACCGAGACCGACGTAACGAGCGCAACGTACGCTAATCAGTTCCCTGACGCGCATAGCCGACCGATAGTAAAAACTGTACGTATAATTGAAACACCGTTTATCAAATTTTGGCGGCTCTATCTTTGAAACGTACGAGAAAGGAAATAAGGAAAGGGAAGAACGTTTCATCCCGGGTCTGCAAGTGAACTCGTCGGTAAGGCATCCTAGCAGGCCCTGTTTTATACAAGGGACATTGGAAGATCGGTAAGGGATCGTATATATACCGATCGGAGCAGGTACGGGAACTTGCGGGAAACGGTTGGTGGTGAGTTTCCCTCTGGTGGCAAGCGTGGGTAGCGCCGCCACAGAATCGTTCCACGATCGAGACTGGGTCCTCTCCGACCCGAATTCACCGAGATTTCGACAGATCGATATCGAAGAACGGAAGAAAGCCTTTTGAAAGAAGTGTACTCGTAGAAAATACACTTTTAGAAATGGTGGACGTTTTGTCCACGACCAAGGTACTTTAACAAATCCAACGAATCCCAGCAACGGGAATTAACCCGAAACCGTAACGATATTTTTCTATATTTCCGTTTATTTCCCCTCTCGCGGTGAGAAGTTTGCGCTCGGTGCGGCCACCAGGGAAAGTTGGCCGGAAAATTTCCGGATGGAAAATTTGACAGGTTTTTGCGGGGCTGCGGATCTCTCGGTCTGTCTGGAAAGTCCAGAGTCCAGCATTTTCGAGTACCGGGGCAAAGAGCTCGCTCGCTCGCTCGCTCGCGAGTATCCGGCGAGGTTTTGAAAGTTCTCGCTTGAATTTCGACGACCGTCTCTCGCTTAACCTTAAGAGGATGTAACTTCGAAATCTAAAGGACTGGAGGATGTTCCTCGGGTCGAGCGCAGCAAGCATAAACTCGCGATTTTCGGGCTCGCGTTCGAACGGGTGCCCCACTCGAAACTCGGTCGGGGAACTTTGAGAAAGCTCTGGCCCCGGTAACCACGCCCCCGTAGCATCTCGCGACGCGGATCTAAGTGCATAATTTACTGCGATTGAAAGGTCGTTGGACCGTGACACGGCTCGTTCCACAGCGAACGAGGAATCTCGACGCCTATGCGAAAACCAGTATCCAACTTCGAGCGCGTAGATGGCGCCACGGTGACCGATCTCGCGAAATCTCCGATCGGTACAGTGGCGTCACCTACCGCTCATTTTTATTCGTACCTCGTGGTCCACTCGTCGAGGAATTAAATTTCTTTTTGCGTTCGACTCGCCTTCTCTGCCCACGTTTCATAAGTTACGATTGCCAATTCCGATTCGCTTCGATACGTATCCTCGATCGACTTACGTCAAGACGCGTTCCACGCGCGGAATTGTACACACGATTTATTAAAAAATCGCGGTAGACGAACGATGGCTAGACAAGCGCGAATTTCACGGATAACTGGTTCGACTTACGGTTAACGGATTAAAATTTCTAAGTAGGAAGGATACTTCAGGTATCGATTCATCGTGGTCAAGTTTGTACGAAAGAAATACCGACTTTGGAGCCAGGGATGGTTCTTCGTTTTTTTTTTCTTTTTTAGCTAAGTTTACCATTTAACTGCACACGAAATGGGCCATCGATCCGATAAATGAATGACAATAATCTCCGTGGGTAGTTCTTTGTACCCCGAACGCATGTATCTCGACGTAGAAATAACGCGCGTAACGTTGTAAAATTTGCGATCGTTGATGTGGCTCGTTGCGAGTAATTCGTCGCGTCTGTCGTCGAATTCTCGTTAATTGCGAGCTCGTCGTCGAAGCCTCGAAAGGAGGGGTGGGTGGTGGACTCGAAAACGGAGTAAAAATACAACCGGCCGCGAAGTTGGACGGTAAGTTACATTTTCGAGCAACGGGGCCACCCGTTTCGGAACACGTTTATTCACCCGCGCGTCCATAAATTTATTTTCCAGCGCCCGTTTGTTTACGGAAATTTCGCAAAACATCGAAATCGCATTCGGCCGGAACGCGACGCGATTCAACATCGCACCTGGAAATTGTCGCGCATCCCCCTCCCCTCTCTCTCGATGGTGAACTTTTCGTTAGCAGGGTTTCGGAGGATCGTATCGCCGAAATTTCGAGCATCGTTGCATATCCAGAGGGTGCGGAGTTATGGAAATGTATTCCGATTTATATTTGATTCGAGCTCCACTCGTAACTCTCGAGGGCGCGAAACTTCGCACGAAAGTAGCGTTCGGGGGTGAAAATCGTTACTTCCCCGCTTACCGGTTTTACATCCCTCGAACTTATCGAAATATTCTTCGACGTTTCTGGCCCCCTTGGCCGCGTTATCAGCGTTATTTCCATCGGGTAATCGGACTATATTTCGACACCGGAAGCGGATTATCCTCGACGATTTACGATCTTGGAAAGCCATCGGTGTAAAACTCGAGAAATCTTAATCGGATAGGCGGAGTTCTGTCCGGTGGAACGATCGCGAAACCGTGAAACTTTTCCACGCAGTCTCCGGTAACCCCTTCGGGGTAAGTTCCTGTTATTAAACTACCGAGAGCGTAGCCAAGTTGCCCAGGAACTCGCTAAACAATTTTTAAATACCTGAAAGCTGTTTGCCGTACTTAGTCGAGAGCCAGTGTCCGGGGGTTAAACGGTCGTCCGGTTTACTCGTGCCGCGTTCCTTGTAGAAACTTTTTACGCTTCCGGCTTTAAGCCGCCCTCAACGTTATTCCCCGTACTTGGTTTTATCCGTGGATTCGTCCCGTCGATGTTTACGCGGGACAATCTCTACCCCCGTCTTATCTTACCAGAGTATCAACGATGGTTCTCCGCTTTTCGAGCAAGAGCTATTATCAAACGGAAAACGGTCAATAGGAACACTACTGAGGAGATTATCGGGCCACATTTTTCATCGAAGCGAACTTTCTCGCATCGAGACTAACGGTGAATCGTTGGGTAAACGAGAAAACCGGAGAATCCTAGATTCGATTATTACGCGAGTGTTTTAAATCGATGATAAGTTTAAAAAAGTTTTAAAAAGTGATCGAGTAACCACGATTACGCGGGGCCGTTAAATAATTCTCTGGATATTTACGATTTAAGATTCACCGTTCGTTGCGCAGACTTCTATTCGGTGTGATTACCGTGCTCGGGTTTGTTGTAAAGTTCAGATTGCAATATGTAGTTTATTATAATACGCAGGGATCTCGCGTATCCAGTAATATAGTTTTTCTACATATGAGAATACAAAGTCCCAAGAAACAAGTATACAGTGATATGACTTGGAACTGACTAGAAAAAACCCACAAGAAAAAATAACCAAACCGTTGACCACGTAACGAACAACCCTTTCGCACCAATATGGAGACAGTCCTTAAAACTGACATCGACCATTCGCTATCGACATCTGGCACTCTTAAGATCATTGTTGCATTCGTTTCAACAAAGTTCGTTCGAAAACCAATCGTGCATCTTCACCAATGGAGAAACCGAGTTATTCACTATGATTCGAACGAAATCTTCGCGACTGGAAGAGCTTGTACTCTCCTCTCCAGCGGCGAGCGTCGAAATGGAATTTTTGGTCGAAAGTTTAATCTTGCTCGCGCGAAAGAGGAAACACGGTCTCCCCGAGAGAGCAGAGACTCGAGGAACGGTGAAGATAATTAACTCGTGGATCCGATCGGTTTGTCGGTGTCGCGTCCGTAACGGAATCCGAGAGTTATTAGGTAGAACGCAGCTGCATCTGTTGCTTCGGTTCGTTCGTTCGCGAACATCGCCATTGATCTACAGTGCACTATATATAGACCGGGGGACTTAGATCGATCGGGCGTTCAGCAGGGTGCAACGACCGTGTGGAAACCAAACCGGCCAAAGGTGAATCCCTCCCGGTTTTCCCGTAATTTCGAATATCCGCGAATCTTTCGTCAATTAACATCGCTCCAGTTATCGGCAGAAGCGTGTTGTAGGTTCACCGGCGAGAGGAGCGGGCGCCTCGCTTATAAGCGACTAATCTCGAGCGTCAGGCATCCGCTGCGCGGCCCTGATTAAATTCGAAGGGATTAAATTCACGGGAAATTCGCGTCAATGCGATCTCTCGCTAACCTCCGCTGCTAGACGAGACGGTGAACGAGCTTGGTGGGGGAGGGAACGAGAACACCGCTAATTAACGGAACGACGAGTGGAAAAACGCGATCAACAGCGAAAACCAAAAATTTCGCGGGTATCGAACATGGCGCCCGGATGCGGATTGTTCACCGAGCCGGGATTCGACGCTCTTCTGGCTCTGTTCCCGAACGGTGAAGAGAGAGAAAAACACACACACACACATAGAGAAAAATGAACGTGGAGAGCGGTGGGAGTGGACAAAAAAGCACAGAGTAGTGGTCTTGTACGAGATTGTAGGCAACGGGAACCGCGTTCTCGAGATTTCGTTTACCTCGACTTTCGCGGTGAATCTCGCTGTGTAATCCAGCGGGTATTACGAGCCACTCGCCTCGAACCTCGTTTCATCGAAGGATTATTCTCCCGTCTGCCTTTTTACCCCTCGCGTAAAACTTTTGCAAAAATCCCGCCCGTCGATTGTTCGTCGGAACCGAGAGGAGGGGAAAATACGCAATCGAGTCAGCGAGAAACTGCAAATACCGAGTCTCGACTTTTTCGCGCCGAAAACCACCTTGCGAGTGTACCTACCCGCGCCTTACTCGGAGATTTCGTCGATCGTTTCTAGTTTGTATCGACGGACGAAAGAACCGTGAAACGGTTAAATAAAGAGTCGGATCGATATCGTGGAAGAAGATTTCATCTCGACTTTTTCCCTAGGTATCGAGGTCGAAGGATTCGCTGTTTTGTACGAAGAGTTCGTTTGTGATCTTTAAGTTCTCTCGTGCTCCGTAAAGTCTTAATTTATTGTTCCTCCGCGGATTATTTTCCAGTCAGTGATCTCGAGCGTCGAACGGGAGAATTGATTCCACGTTGAAGGAATTTTTATATTTTATCGAGAAAAATTGTTTCGCGACAGTCACCAGCGAAAATTGAACGAACGATCGAAAATAGAAAACTCGTAGGAGATTCTTCTGTGCGAGGTTGACATCGATTTACTCGGAAAATGGGTTTCACCGCGTAAAATGAAGCCGGTCCTTTTAGCGGGAATTTCGTTCCATCGCGCGAAATAAGATAATTTGTAACGTTAATGTCACTGTGAAAGAACCGCGTATCGTCGAGCGATACGTTACAAAGCGTAGGGTCGACCGTCAAAGGGAGCGCGCGGTGCTATCGGGAAATTCGTTTCCAGCCGCGATGTAAAAGTTTCGCGGTGGAATACGGTAACACTCGCGATAAGGAGGAACGAAAAGGGAAGAAAGGAAAACGTAAAATCGGAGCGGGACCTGTTGAACGTTACACGTACCGTGCGATCGTCTTTCGCGGCTCGATTCACGAATCGATTCCTACGGAACGAGTACCTACGTGTTTCACTTTTTTCCCGGCCCGAAGTTAAGTGCAGGTAATTACTTCGGGAGGGTTAAAAAGGGCCACTTTTGGTTCAACGCCAGTCTTTCGTATCGTCGACAACGAGAAATAACAATACGAATTATACACTGTGAAATGATACGATGAATTTTGTTTTCGATCCAAAAACCTACATAGAATTAAAAAGAAAGGAGTAATAGTCACAGATACAAATGGAGGATCGAGTGATTTTTCTCGTCTTGTATGTATCATTCTCGTACACTACGAAGTGACACAATTAATTTTATTCCCCATACATCGTATCCGAACGAAACGTGTATAACATTGAAAAGGAAAGAATAATTTTCACGAGAAATAAAATCCAGTAAGTTTTACATTGTATACACTGTGAAATAATTCGATGAATTTTATTTTCAATCCAAAAACCTACATAGAATTAAAAAGAAAGGAGTAATAGTCACAGATACAAATCGGGGATCGACTGATTTTTCTCGTCGTGTACATATAATTCTCGGTGTATGTACACACGTGCACATACTACGAAGTGACACGATTAATTTTACTTTCCATACATCGTGTCCGAACGAAACGTGTATAAAATTGAAAAGGAAAGAATAATTTTCACGAGAAATAGAGTCCAGTAAGTTTCACCGTGGTATAATTAATTCGGTGAAAAGATATACTCGGTAAAAGGACCTTTCGGTGAATGTAGGTGAAGTACTGGACGAAAATTGATCGCACCGCGAACAAACACGCGTAACCTGTAAAAAAAAGGAGTTTCCGCGCAAATAAATAAAACAACAGGGTTAAGTAGTATGCGCCACAGGCGTTACGGTGGCTGACCAACGCGTCTGACCCAGTACGGTTCGTGGTTCCTTTCGAGAGCGATCTTTCGTTCTCCTCGCGAGGACCACCGAGCACTCATATAAGACGCATAATCCAAACACCATAATCACCGATAATCAAAAACCGTGTATCTAAGCCACCGTCTACCGAATAAATATTCATTCGTTGTGCCAGCTTACTCGAATTTGAGTCGCTGTTCGTCACCGGTCGCGTACTCTTACTTGTAATTAAGTTAGTATATTCCCTAAGGAGATATTCGGTAAACGGTAACTCTCTACGGAGACTTTCGTTAAAACGGTAACTCTTTACAGAGACGTTCTCTAAACGGTAACTTTCGGCGATCACCTCCTATTTCCACGGAGTAGGAAATAAGTCAAGTGTTACCATTATCTTAACGTTTGCTTTCGCGAATCGCGAGTCAAAGTGCACGGGGTTGAAACGAGTTTAAACTATTTTTGAATAGTTTTGTTTCGCGATTCGATACGGTCCCGTGACATCCTCGTAACGGACTCGATTTGCATCGAAATGATCGTCGTAGGACGAAAAAGGGCGTGGAACGCGATCGATCGCGGATAATTGAGACGTTTCGACGTTTGTACACCAAGATCGACCAAAGACAATGCGAGATGGCGTGGTTCCACGGCGCGAACTTCTCTCTACGGCGAAACGAAACGAGCTGCCCGTAACTGCTGCGGTATCGTTCGAAAACGGATATACAATCGGAGTTTCCGAACTGAATTCCATCGAGTAAATCGAGTTCCACGGTCACGATCGACGTTACAGACGCGCGTCGAGATTAAATTGAAATGCCAACGTTAGCTTCTATGCCTCCTACGCTCGTTCCCCGGATTACCGATCGGTTCTCTCGGAACTCGAGTAAATATGAAAAAGAAAAAGGAAACGTTGGGTCGTTGAATCGAAACGTTGATATTAGCCGCTGCGATTTTTGCGGTAGTTCCGCGTATTATCGATCGTTTGCATCGAGATTCGGAAAAATGTAACGAGAGAGAGATCCGAGCGAGAACGAAGAAGAGAAAGAAAAGAACGCTCGGTCCTTAAATGGAAACGTTAACATTAGCTTTCGCGCCTGTTACGGTCGTTCCACGGATTATCGATCGGTTGCATCGTAACGGTGGACAAATAAAACGAGAGAAAGAACCGAATAAGAATGAGAAAAAAATACACTCGATTCGCCTTGGCTCTCTTTGTTCCAGTTCGAAGACTCTAACGCGGATCCCTCTTTGCATTCTGGGTCGTCGTTTTATTTTTAGCAACGTGCTTTCCGTTTTTTTCTTCTTCTTTTCTCTCTCTCTCTCTTTTTCTCTCTCGTGCCCCCCTGTCCGCGAAACGAGCGAATTAATTTCATTCCGTACGTGCGTCGAACTTCCAACGATAAATCACGCGTGTATCGTCGGCCTTTAAACGCAACGGGCTTATTAACCGCTCCGAAATGTCGGTATTCGTTGAGAGGAAAATTTACATCCGTCGACAAAAAGACGCCGAGTAATTACGATACCGTCGAAAGTAACGCGAAAGGGGGTCAAGCGTGTTCCGAAGCGGTGATACATCATCCGCGAGTTCCGTGCACGCGGAGAGGAACATTGTTGCGGAACTTCCTGCGGAGTTTCTCGATTAAACAGGAACGAAAGTAGTTTCCTAGCTTACGAATACTGGAATTCCTACGGTCTTCGATAGGCATGTCCCGATTCCCGATTATTTCGCGAGCTCACGAACTTTATTCGAGTCTTTGGCCGATAAGTTTTTTCCCGAATATACTCGAAGCCTTGTCTTTAATTTTGCAATTCGATAAAAGGACCCAGAGAAATCCTGTTTATTATTACTTGGATCTTATCGAAGAAAACCGATCAAAGAAGAACCGGTGGAAGTTGGTAGAGTTATCGAGTACAGTCGATGATAAATTACGTTTAATTATCGAGCGGTGCGAGTTATATTTGTTCGCAACTGACGATATATATCGCGACGAATGTGTTTGGCACGAATGCGATGCATTTCTTGGCGTGTTGTCTATCTCGTCTTGCGAGATGGGTTCGGGTCGATTATAATTCGCGGGGGTTTCGGAAGAAGTAGGAAAACATTGGGCGTGGTCCAGGATTGGATGTTCGAAGATCGCGGAAAGTGTAGGAAGTCGTGGAACGAATGGAGAAGAACGCGAAAATCGAGGAGACGGATTTACGAGAGTTCGAATCTAACGTGTAAAAATCGAGAACTTTCCAAGTATTATTCTTGTGTAAGGTCTGTTCACAACCGATACATAATTTTAACGTGTCCACTCTTCGGGATCTTTTCTTCCTTTGGATAACGATCGACGGTCTGGTAGAGAAACCTGGTCGATTTTACCAAACCGAATCGATCCACGAGATCCTTCGAATGCATACACAATTTAAAAAACATTTTTACAATCGCTTTCTCCGTTTCCATAATCCGACCCTCCTCTGTGTCACCATTTGCGAAGATTTCCCTCCGTTTTTCCGCGATAAAATAGTCTACGCGGTCCGTCGACGAAATAAAATCAAATGGAGCAAGTATCGGGCACTCGGTGATTCAAAAAGCGAACTCCGTCCCGTCGAAACGCGACAAAACTCACGAGAACGATCGAAAACGAACTCCTTGTCCCTCGAATCCATTTTAACGAGCGTTGTTGAATGATCGATTAACCGCGAACGCTCGTTCCTCGTGCGCGAAATATTCATAAACGTACAGTACCCGGACACTCGGTGCTTCGTCGATGTCACGCTCGCTCGTGATCGAGGAGGGGGCCGGGAAAATCCATTGACCGCGATAAGCGGCCGAAATTATCAGTTAACGAGCTTTTGAATATTTATGCGTTTCGGAAATCGGAGCATCCGTAGGTACGTGCCGATGACACGTTTATTCGGGAGGCGAACGTTTCCACGTACTTTCAAGAATACCGATTCAACACGGCCCGGTTAGGTAATTCGTAGTCGTACCGAACACCGAAATCGTTCCAACTGGAAAACGCACGCTTTGAAATTACCACGCTCGAGATGAAACGACCTCATCCGCTTGAATTACTTACGCGCGTTGCCCGCGACTTCCCCGATGCTCTCTCGTTCTCGGTACAAAGCGAATTTTGTCGCGCCCCCATTGAAGGAAACGAGAGGAGAGGGGGGATCGAGAGTTTCGCACCGTGAACGATAACGCCGCAATTACGAACGTCATCGAAATACAAACGGAGTGGATTTTAAGCGTTCGTTTCCAGACACTCGATTATAGCCGCAAATCGAGCGAGACAATTGTCGTCGATCCACGATGAGTAAATCGTCGCCGAATCGAGACTTCGCCAGATGGAAACGCGAACTCGAGTCGAGAATCGCGGTTACTTTATTAACGAAAGAACTTCCAAACGAAGTTCCCCGAACCTGGAAACTCGCGAAGACGAACAACCCGCACGGCAAAGACAAACGAAAGCGCGAAGAGGTCGAGTTATTTGCGCGAGTCGACGAATCTGGGACGGTTCAAAATACGGAGAAGGAAAGAATCCTCGGGACTTATGATTTTTAAACGCGGTGATCGTACAATTTCGATTCGAAGTTCGAGGAGAGATGCGTTCGATTCCTCGATCGGTTATTCGGGTACGTTCGAGTCTTCGAGGAAGAAAATCGTCTATTTGGATTCCGCTCGTGAATCTCTCCGTTCGATTGTTAACGATAAGTCGTCCACCAGTTCGGCGAGAGAGTTTCGGACATCGTAGCTTCTGTTGCGCGAGTTCGAGCAGAACCAATATCGTCCACGCGATGACAAATCTCGCTTCGTGGATACTACCTACCCTCTCCATCCCATCCGGTCCTTCTTCCTCGACTATAGATCACACCATCGAACTTCGCGACCCGCGATAAGTTCTCCGCGTTCTACGAGAACGATGTCCTCGAGCGAGATCGTGCTGTCCGCTCTTCGAATCGTGGAAAGGGTCGTCGCGATAAATAACCTTCCCTATTTTTTATTCTCTTATCGTGACCGGGAAAACTTTAACTCGTTTAATTCGAAGAGCTCGTTAACGACCAAACGAGAAACACTCCGTCCGAGTTTCTCGATTCTATTATGGTCGATCTCGTTTGCGTCCAAGACGACGCAAATTACCGCGAATTGTTTATTTTCGCGCGAGAATTATCAACAAACGCGCTCTCTACGACACAGATCGACCACAGGGCTCGTTAACGCGATCGGTCCGAGATTCTCGGTTATTCGACTTTCGGTGAATCTCAGTTCGTGGTCGAGGTTAACAAAATTACCGCAAACTGTTTATTTTCGCGCGAGAATCACCAACAAACGCCCTCTCTACGACACAGATCGACCACAGGGCTCGCCAAGGCGATCGGTCCGAGTTTCTCGGTTATTCGACTTTCGGTGGATCTCGGTTCGTGGTCGAGGTTAACAAAATTACCGCAAACTGTATATTTTCGCGCGATAATTACCAATAAACGCGCTCTGTATGCCATGAGTCGATTACGAGGCTCGTTAACGCGATTGGTCCGAGTTTCTCGGTTAGTCGACTTTCGGTGGATCTCTGTTCGTCGTCGAGGATAACAAAATTACCGCAAACTGTATATTTTCGCGCGAGAATTACCAACAAACGCGCTCTCTACGACACTGGTCGATCACGAGTCTCGTTAACGCGATCGGTCCGAGTTTCTCGGTTATTCGACTTTCGGTGGATCTCGGTCGGTGGCCGAGGGCAACGAAATTACCGCTTCGTTCGAATCCCTTTGAGTTTATTTTCACGCGGCCCGGAATTACGTGCACATGCAGGGGACAGAAGTTTGCTCTACCCAGTTTCGAGAGGGGGGATCCGTCAAAATCCCGACGATCTCGAGCTGTGAAATTCGAGCGGGAGGGGGTTGGGCGGTGGCCGCAAAACCGCACCCCCTCCCCACTCCTCCCCCTCCCTCGTGCTGGCAGTTTCTCTCGAACGTTCAGCCTCGATTTAGTATCCCTACAAATTAATTTCTCCGGCGGTTTGCGAACTATTTTGCCCACGACCATGGTTCACCCCGTCGAGATATACCCCCTGTTGCATTTTCCATTAATGCGTCGGTGAAGCGACCGTGGAAGCAGGTTCGTAAAGTAGCCATGGCCCGTATTTCGTGCGCCGGTTGCACTCGCGTTACCGCCTCGAACGAGGGGGGCCGCTCGACGTTATTACCCCCGTGGATAAAACTACACGGCGATAAATTTTTTTCTTCTCCGAGCGTTGCGCCGCTGGAGCCTCCGTAAATCACTTTAAACAAGAAACAAAACACAAAAAAAAAGAAAAAAAAAAAACCGTACGTATTACCCGGCCGAGATCACCCGAGGACGCTGGAAATTATTCAATACGTAGCACGGAACCGGGGGACGAGTGACGCGAGCGTCGAGCGTCCGAGACGAATCGCATCGGGGGGAGAAAAGATGTCGTTGAAGAAGTATTCTGCAATCTGGAGTCTCGTATTTTTCTTTTCTTGTACAAAGAACAGTATATTAAAATTTTTGCATAGGTTCAATCAAAATTGTAATCTAAGCAGGAAGTTACTTGGTGATGGTACAAAGAGTGAATAAGTCGCGTAATTTTTCTCGTAAGTAGAGAACGAATAAAAATGATTTCCTAGAATATAGAAAATAGATGTATAGATTATCCTTCGAAATTGTCTGTCATCGGAAGTCTCGTGTTCGAATCTCGCGGTCCTTCCGGTATCTGAAATTACTCGGTTACGTTAAAATGTGCATTCTCGCGGAGTGTGCATCGCGAGCCTCGTTTCCAAGCCAATGGCTACCCATCGAGGCGATCTCTAACGTGTTTCGTTCGTTCACCAGGCATCAATTCTACTTGCACTCTCGCTTGGAGCTGGTCGAGGGCAGACTGAAGGTTTCGGACTGGAGTTCCGTTGCGCAACTGGTCGCCCTGATAGCGCAGGCCGATGGCGGTGATTACGATGTCCTGTCGCCGCCCCATGCACTCTATTCCCAGTGCTGTCAGATACAGACTACGGAGCCATACGAACCGAAACCCACGGATTTTCTGCACCGGATAGTTCAGCAACACAAGGAAATCAAGGTTCGTCGTTATTTATGCGCCTATTCGATCCGTGAGAGAATTACTACTTTTCATAATGAATGGACAAAATGCTCACCTTTGGTACCCGACGAAAGATAAACTCGTTACGCAGAGTGTCCGAACTGGAGAACAATTTTATCCCAAAAGTTTCTTTCATTTTTCCAAGATCGTTGATATTTTCCAAGACGATCTTCTTTATTGACGAGACACTCCGTAGTGCAATATATCTTTCGTCCGAGGTACTTTCTTCCAAGTCCCCGAATAGTATTCGAAATCATTGAATAATTGTTCGTCTTCCAGGGCATGAAGACCTCGACCGCCGAGTATTGGCTGCTGAAGGAGATATCCAATCTGGACACATTCGGACAGGAGATGTTTCACAGTAAATTCGGGTACAACGGTGTATCCATGATCGGTGTGGGTCCTCACGGGATCACGGTTTATCGCAGCCAGGACGAGGATACGCAGAAGTACGTACTCGGCCCGATGCCGGGGAATTAGTCGTTGGCATCGAAAAGAGACGAGAGGCGACCCGGAATCTCCACCGACTATCGACCCGTAGTCGGGACAACGTTCATCGTGGCGCGAATCTCGCGAGTCTTCGAGCACCCACGGGGATCTTGTTCCGTCTTCTTACGAAACAGTGGCCGATAAGCGAAATAATATTTCACTCGGAGTAGTCGTTCTGGACGTTCGCGCCACTACGGACATTTTCGAACGAAATCTCTCCGGAAGCTGAGAGGACGCATCGAGATCCTAGCGGATACGATCGTTTTTTTTTTTTTTTTGAAATTTCCTACGCCCCTTTCTAACAATTTTACGCTTCGTTGAAACGTTAATCGCGAACCGAGGCAATCACCCAACGTTAACGATACATTACCCTTCAATTTTAATTCTTTTCCAGCATACCGTACACGGCGATACAGAGCGCGACGTCACAGCGTCGCATGTTTCATTTGGTCTACCTGTCCCTCGATGGCGAGGAGACTTCGTTGAACTTCAAATTGGACTCGAGTCAATCGGCCAGCGGACTCTACCGAGCGATCACCGAGAAGCACGCGTTTTACAGCTGCGAGACGGTCAGGAGCGCGGTCACCGCGCAATTTATACGGGATTTGAAGGTACCGCGGCGCAAACGGAGACGGTGGACCGTAATAGTAATTCCAGCGGCGCGATAATCGTTGTAAGGTACACGGGTTTGTGACACAGCCTCTGTCCGCTGCTTCGTTAGAACGATCGTTAAGTTTATCGTAAGAGCGACGTAACGCAACACCGCGTGCAACCACGATGAAAAATATTGTACACCGTCGAGGCACAGAGTTTTTCAAACATCGAATTTCCAGCGGACAAAGCTCCCGTAGCGATCTAATGTTCGTAGAAACATCTTGTCTGGATAGACACGGACCTAAATATCGTTTCGGAGTTAAGAGACTTTAGTCGTCTACCTGCGACTTGTTGAACAAGTTACTCTCTTCGTTTTTCTATTCTTTGGATGGTACTTTGACGATAAACGTGTCTCTCGACTCCGAATACGACAATATTCGGATCTATATTTGATCTCGATACGTTGGATTCTCTGTCGAAAATTTTGAGAAAAAGTTCTAGTTTCCACCTTGGAACGGTACCGTAATCGATTAAGGTTAGAACAGTCATCGAGGTAAACGATCGAACGACCCTAGTACCGTCCTCTCGTCTGTACAATTACGTCCTCCTTCCCGTTAATCTCACGAGAGACTCGCGGAACGTTTGTATCGCACTGACTCGGATGCTCTGGTTCCCCTCTCCAGGGCACCATAATCTCGATCTTCAACGAGGACTCGACGCTGGGGAAGAAGTACGTGTTCGATATCCGCAGAACGTGCCGGGAGGTGTACGACAACGCACGGCGTGCATTGTACTGCGAGGCGACCACCGTCGGCCTGCCCGAGGAGAACGAAATTTTGGAGACACACGGTTGCGCCGGTGACTGCGAGGATCCCAAGTGCAAGGTATTCCGTGACGTGCCGCACGTCCGTTAATTTCTTTCCGGTAACGAATCAAGTACGGGGGGAAGCAGTCCGGGTCGAGAGTGGACGTAACGACTGTTCGAGATTGTTCAACTTTCAGGAATCTCGGGAATGTCTCGCAAGATTATTGGACGCGATGCTCTGCCGCATTTGCATGGATCGTAGCCTGGACACCGCCTTGTTCCCTTGCGGGCACGCGGTGACCTGCTTGGACTGCGCTCGACGCTGCGAGCGTTGCCCGCTCTGTCGCGCGGACATCGACCACTGTCGAACGATCTACCTACCGATCGAGCTGACCCACGTCGACAAGCACAACGCGAAATCGATCACGGAGACGATCGGTGGTCCACCCGTATACGGCGAGACGTCCAACGACGAGATCCAAAAGAGGAGCCTGGTTACCGAAACACCGGTAAACGTTAACGATATTTGAGTACACCGCGTCAAGAGGTTCGGCGCGTTGCAACGGTTCCTCAGGCTCTTCACTTGTCGAGCGGAGAGAACGCATTGAGATCCTAGCGGACTCGATCGTTCTTTTTGTAAAAGAAAAAAAAGAAAAAAAATTATTTTTTTTTTTTCTTTTGTGGAAATTTCCTACGCCCCTTTCGTCACCGAACGCGGGAATGAATCGTTTCGATTGAAATTTGCGGATGAACAATTGTCGACTAAGAGTCATCGAGTATGGATGAAAGTTCTCTTTTTCTTTCTTTTTTTTTTTTTTTCTTTTTATTGTAAATTTCACGGTGTTTCTCGTCTACGCGAGAACCGACAAAGAGATTTAAAGGAAGTAACGTCGATTCGATCTCGACCCATCTATTTATAACGCGATATCGCGAATAATAACGATTGTTGTCGCCCCTCGCTTCTCGATTCGGATAATAACAATGGTGTCGCGCGACCTATCGAGCGACCGAAAAGTGCTATTAGCGGCATTGATCTCCGATAACAGTGCTGCCGTTATGTCGAGAGAAAGAGAGAGAGAGAGAGAGAGATATAAATATATACATAGAGAGAGAAAAAATGAATGAAAAAAAAAACAAACAAACGAAAGAGTAGTGTATAATTTAGATCAATGCAAGAATATTCGACGCGTCGTGTACAGATTTTTATTCTTATCGACAATCGGACCAATATGTTCTTTTTTTATTTAATTGTTGATTATGATACTTCTCGTTACATTTTGTTCCTCTTAGATAGATTGTTCGCTTTTTCCTTTTTTGTATTCTTCTTCCTCCTTTTATGTATCGACTTTCATTTAGATATGGTCTCAGGGCACTCGGGTGAAGAGTTTTATCGTAACCAGTGACCCTTCATATTTTTAATATAATACACGTTATTCATTACGCATATGCAGAATCGTTTACAAAACGACTGCTATGACCGGCCTCATCGTAAAGGACGTTTCATTTGATGCGAACGCGAATCTCGAACGACCGTCGCCCGTATTAAATCGTTCGTTTATCGCGATGCTTCGTTTATTGGAATGCCGTGACGCTCGTATAGTTCCGTTTCGCGTACGGATATGTGTAGATGATTGCTCGATAATCGAGGAAATTCGTCTCGCGGGATCGTTAATTAACGCGTTACGTATTATTTATCCCCCGGTTGAGACGTCCTATACGAAAGAGGAATCCTTGTTACAGTAATATCTGTTTATATGTACATAAGACACGAGATAACCCGCGGTTAGGGTCGAGCGAGTAAAAGTCATGAGTTCACCAAATGTCAAATCTGATTTAACAAGCTCAGCACGTATGCCATCTTTTAAGTAAGTCATAATAAAAGAAATACACATTAATTGATGCGCGCTACGCGCATAAAAGATAATATTTACCAAGGGAGCGTGAAAGAAGGCTGATGGTTTCCGAAACGAAAGAAAAGAGGATGCGCACGGACTTCGACCGTACGAAGAAGCGTGCAAATATTTACGTATTATTTATTTTATTCTTCTCGCGTGACGTATCATCCTTCTTTCTTTTTTTCCACGGTCGTCAAACGCTTTTATCGTTACCATCGTCGAGAGTGAGCGTCGAGTTAGTTCAAACACCTATATGTAGCATTTTATGAATCTTGCATGCGTGTTGTAAGGGAGAATGAGAAACAAGGAAATCATTGTAGTCATTCATCAATGCAAAGCAGACCTAGTTTATAGTTATTTATAAGAAAAAGGATAATAGCGTTTCTACGTGCTACTACGTTTAATGACAATTGCTGTCAACACAGTCCCTCGTTAAGTCAGCGTGTAGCGTAATCCCTTTTTCCTGACACGTGTTTAGCGCTTTACAAATCTATTAATCCACACCCTTTAGTTCCCTTTAGTATTTTTATATCCTACCGGTTAAGAAAATCGTGATTACGCTGCTTCTACGAATCAAATATCGATTTCAGTGATTCCGTAGTTGTAAATGCAGCGACGAATTGTTGTACGTACTTGCAACAACGTTAAATTCGAAGCCAGAGAAAGGTGGTATTGTTCGCGATCACGGGCCGATTAACCGAAGCAGAAACGAAAAATGGAAATTTTAATGGGAAATAAGAATATTTTCTCCAGGTTTTCATAACCGAGCAACTGGTATCCATCGATGGGGGTTGTCGAAGGTTCGTTTCTCGAAGCGAGCTCTCCGAAAGCAGAGTTATGTAAATTGTAATGGTCTGCGGTCTTGTGGAAAACAAAAATTTGTACCACCGCTATGCGTTTATTCGATATATGTAAAGTTAATAATAACGACAACAACAATAACGCCGTTATAATAAAGATAACAATTTTCGCGATCGACTCTCTGTATAAAAAAAAAAAAAAAAAAAACGTACCCGAAGAAATTCGAAATCATCGTAGCTGTTAGATCTATATGGTGTAGAGACGAAAGATATCGGAGAGAATGGATTTCTAAGAATTATCATTTGCAAAGAGTATTTTTAAAGTATTTCCAATTATTTTTTAGTATTATATCAGAATTCCACTTGAACAGTGGTATATACATATGAAAACGACACAATCTATACAAATTAATTTTTAGCATTATAAAGGTACAATGTCCCAACCTGTTGATTAAATACCATGAAACATTGATCGTTGTTTCTATTCCACCACTGCCCCGTGCTTGGTACCCATTCCTTGATTCGTTGTTACGCGAATAAAAGAGTCGAGGTCAACGTCGTTCGCGGAAAATACGTGTACAAATGGGCGTGAAACCATCCACAAATATCTCACGACCATTTCAATTATATTGATTACACGAAAATCAGCTTCGTATCGCTATGCACAAAATGCTTGCTTTGACCTTTGTTGACGACGATTACTTTCGTCAAACATTTTAAAGACTGCATGCATTTAACGGAAACTCGAATCGATACATTTTCTTGCATATTGTTTTAGTTCTTCCCAAAGTTACTTTTCGTTTCGATAATTACAATGCACGTGATTGTTTATAAATAAAACGATGGACGGTAAATTTGACCGAACGGTCGATAGGAAAGAAAGATCGATTTTAAAACGATCTTGTTACGATAGAAGATAGGTAACGTTGTCGAAGAACCACACCGCAGTCCACTTTCGTCTAACTACTTCAAAAAAATGTAAGTAAATCGGGGGGATAAACCAACGAGTCGATTGGTTGCTTCGATACACGATAAAACTTTTCAAATTTTTGAAACCCGAGTCTCGTATCGGATCTCGTTGACCGTCTTCGTACCTGTCGCAATCACCGAAGTGATTCGGATAAATCGTTCGCGTTGAATTCGACAGACATTAAACGTTGCGAAACAATTATAAAATTGATACGGGCACGAACGAAAAAATTTCAAATCTCGCGCCGGAATATTCTTAGCGGCAGTTCGGTTGGAAGTTGCGTACTCGCGCATGCGTTCTAGAATCTGATTGGTTAACACGGCGGCACTGTCATATGACGAAGCTGCGTGGCATCATGGGAAGCGGATCGCAATTTTGCAACATGGCGGTGAATTGAGCCAAAGTCGCGGTGCTGTGCCATCAGAAAATGTATTTTTCATAGTCGCGCGACCTCTTTTGTTATACTTTTCATGCATGCGACAGTGTGATACGGATTCGGGACGCTTTAGACGGTGCACGGTACATGTAAATATGAATGTGTCGAGGCGCAACATTATTTCGAAGGTGACACCCCGCAACTCGGTGTGGTGTTCGAGTACGTATGGCAGAGACTAGAATTCGAGATAAGGAAGCTCTGCTTCGCCCGAGTATTACGTACAGTCGACCAAAATTACCACCACGAAGTAGCGATGCGGTGGTTACCCCTCCCGAACTGTGAAAACGTGAGTGTTTTGTGTAAAATGTAAAGTGTCCGTACGAAAGTGCCGTGGGTGCGTATTTCGGTAGCGAGAAGAGCACGGCTGCCTTGTCCACGATTTTCACGATCCCTTTCTTACATTTATTCCGATGATTTTATCGTCGAAATTTGCTCAACCATGTTGTAAATTATTTTAATCGCTGACGATCCCATTGAACTTACTTCGAAGCATGAAAACTTCAATGTACAAATCGGTTCTGGCGAATGTGCCACCATTGCATCAAATATTCTTGACGAAGTCACGTTTCCTTGATTTTCGTAAAGAAAAGTCCAAAGTATTTCTCGAACTCGATACCGTTTCCTCATTCTTGCCGTTAACAGTGTTTTCCTTATCGAATAAATGCATATTTCGATTGATTTGTTTAAAAGTGCTTACCTTCGTAGTTTGTTCGTGTTTCCTCCTTAGCTGTGTTTAAATCGTATTATATACGCAATTATTATGAACACCAGCCAAACGGAAAGTCTTTTCAGCGATTTTTCCGCTATTACCGATGTCCGAAAAAATGTTTTATGGTCGGTGTCGGTAAACGTCGATGTAGCAATGCTCCAAAAATACCACATGTTACAGTATTCTAAAAGCATCACACGTTGCAATGCTTCAATAACGATAAGAGTTTGTAACGAATAACAATGCGTTGTGTTTATTGTTTAAAACAAACATTTTGCAAGAGATAATGGTGACATTTTAATCTTTCAATTAGATTCAGTGTTGAATTAAACATACGGTATTCTTTGCAAAAGTTTTCACTCAGTACATTTTATGTCCAAGTATTTCTGTTTACATGTACTAATCAATGGCTGAAAATTTATACGAGTGGGGTATATTTACAATTTAATACGTACAATTGTACGAAAGATAATTTCGTTTTGTTCTAACCAAGTGCAATTAAGGAGAAAGCACAAGAAGATTTATATAAAAGTTTGTTACTTTGACAAGTTCGTAATAGATGTTATGCAATTAAAAGGCAAATCTGTTTTGACACATTAAACAATTGTTTTTTCTTTATGTATCGAATAACGAATGAGGTCACAGCTGTACCCGAGTAAACTCATTTGCATACAATAAGGTTTTCTAAATGCTTTGAAACAATATTCCCTATATCCTTCTACATTTTACATTTTCTATTTCCAATAATATTTTTAATAATCTAAATTTATTTAACATCCTTCTAGTTGATAGATTGTTTAAATACCCGCGATATTAAATAAAAGGAAATATTTTTTAACTAATACAAATATTTTTATGTGTTTCAGAAATGTGCAAAATTCAAAAACTTTGTCATTCGTTCTAACTTGTGATCGTATATGCGTGCCAAACAAAGATATATAAAAGGGCGTTGAAGAGACCCAATGGTTTCCTGACATGATGGAAAGTAAACTATACGTGAATAATGAGCCGGGACTTGACGGGCAATCGCTTACGAATCCACAACCAAATCCACCCTCCGAGGATAACGGAGGTGCTAGGGTTTGTTTCGTTTGTGGCACAGTTGGCCATGGAGAACAATACTGGCTCAGAGTAAAACCAAGTCCAGGCGGAGCACCAAACGAACCTTACTTCCCGTTTCTGGAATCCCATGAACCGCCTGCAGGCTATCGTGGCGAAGGAGCTAGAAGCGGAGCTGTGAAGGCATGCAGTCTTTGCTATGCCTTACTTTTACAACAATGGGAAAGTTACGAGCAGGATGCTAGACCTCATAGTCAACGAATTTATTGGCTAAAAAGATGCGACGGTGGACCTTTTACCGGGGCTGAAATGGCTCTGCAGGGAGAATACGCGGCTCAAGTTCTCGGCTTAACAAACGATCAGACGCCGCAACTTAGACCAGAAAATCGCCCGGTTGGAATATCTCCACGACTTCCACCGAATTCACCATCGCCTAGAGTGGAGCAGACAAGGCCTCCGTCGAATTCCATTGAACTGCCAAGACCACATTCTAACACGGCAGAAACGCACAGACACTTGGAACAAGCGAGGCTTACAATGGAATCTCCCCATCAAAGACTGCAATCGCCTCATCAAAGGTTACAAAGTCCACGGCAGCCTGTAGAAGATTCAAGAGTATCTAACGAAGCTGCATTGGATTTAAGACACGCACCTAGGAGTTCTCCTGCACCGCAACCAACTCTACTGCCACAACCTCAACGTAAGTTGATATTCGAAACGTCGATTGGTTAAATTCGTCTAGAACGCTGTTTCGCGTACATGGAAATATTTTTCTTCTTAATCGCGTTCCTTCGAACGAGACGTAACGTATTTGACAGATATCAGAGGAGAGCTTTCAATGTTTTAAACAAGCATCGCGTTTCACAGTATTCGAGCGGTAAAAGAACGAATGTGTGCATTATTTATGTTAAGTACAGTTGATCCATTCAGAAGAGTAAATGTTTGTAAATAAAGGTCAACAGTCTTGTAGATAAAGTGTTAAAAATACGTCTAATTTAAATTCTGATCTCAACCTTCGATGCGCGTGCAACTTGTTCGACCTCTGAGAATCTAATTCAACCGATCCGATACTCATTAGTCGGCTCGTCACGCTGATAAGTAGGTCGTTCGAAATCGAACTGTTGAAACAGTGGAAATCGTGAACTACAAAATTGTCGTTGTTTCATATTTAAAACGAAGCGATAAAGCTGTGAAGAATACAGACTCGAAGTAGGCCACGTGCAATACGATAATGGTCTCTTCGAGGTGCGTAAAATGCTCGAAACCGAAGGAAAGCGATCGGTCGATAGATCCGTGTTTTCGATGCGAGTCTTGGATAGTTGGCGGTTCGACACATTGTAATCGTTTTGTCGTACGATTACAGCCATTTACAGCGGTGGATCCTCGTCGAGCGTCGGCACTGACATCTTAGACCTTTCGATGCCAGATAAAAATTCAGTTACGGAAGTCTGTTACGTATGTGGGGATGAATTCAAAAGAGGGTCACTTAGTCATATTGCAGCGAAACCACTGCCAACGCCGCCGCATCCTTCAGCCAGTCCTCCGCCATTTTTTCCTTCGCTGATGCTTCATCCAAGGCCAAGTAGAAGTCGACCTATGGACAGTGCTGGTCGTGTACAGGTAAATTATTTTTTTTCCACGAATTTCTTGTTTACCCGCGCGAACGTACCGATACCGGGTCGCGCGATTCTTGCATAAAAAACTCGTCCGTGTTTTGATTTCAGGCTTGTTCGGCGTGTCAGAATCACCTTCTGGTACAATGGAAGGCATATACTCGGCAGGGAGTACCCCACGGTGATCGTAACTACACGCTCCGTAAACGACAAGCACCTGCAATGGATACAACTACCTTTATTTGCTACACTTGCGCGCTCGAGTACCCTTCGTCCAGTATTAGACTTCTCTATTGCTGTCCTAATCCAGAGAAGGAGGCGTACTATCCTTTTATTTATTCTCTGAGACCTCCGCAAGGAGCTAGTCCCATAAGTCCTCAGGGAATGGTGCAAGTGTGCTCCATTTGTTACAAAGCTATACCGCAGAAGCAGCAAGTGTTCGGTGGGGAGAATCACGAGGCTCAGCCCGCGGGACAGAACGTAGACTTTCGGCAACAAGGTCCTTCGCCGCGGCCCGCGGTGGCAAAGTCTCCGGCTAATTCCGCTGGTAGCGATATCCGTTTCAAGCCATACGATTTGAACAAGTCGACCGTTGCCACGAACAAGCAACGCAGCGCCACTGTGAAGGGAACCACGCCTGGCCAACGAAATTCCCCGAACAACGGTCCTGCTGAAAATGGAACCGTTGCTCTCGGCCAAAACTATAGGTGCTACATTTGTGAGAGATTGTACCCTCGTAATCATATGGAATGGTACGGATATATTGCGCAAACGTAATGTTCTTCGGACTCGTCGACGAAGGGCACCGCTAATCGTTAACATTTATCGTTAAAGGTTGTCTACGAGCCCGGAAGGAATGAATTCGCACGCTATGCATTTTCCCTGTTTGAGGGGAATGGCGCGTACTTCTGAGAATGCCTGTATGGATAGCCACGGCAGAGTATTGGCTTGTAGTCACTGTGTGAATCATCTTGCCCAACAATGGGAAAGCATGGACGCTGAACGAGTTCCTTTAGAACGTCGCAGGTTGGTACTCGTCCTTACGACGTTGTTTCGATCGAATTTGTATTTCAATCCGTCGGTGGTTAACTTTTCTTCTTTCTCAGGTATGATATTCCTAGTCCACATCCAAACGGCGAAGTGAACCGGTCGATCGCTACCCCACCGAGTTCCAGTTCAGACCGAACGTTTGGTAGCAATCCAGGCACATCGAGCAGTTCCATCTATTGTTTCCTATGTGGCTTGCACAGCGATTTAACTCTCGCGAGAGTACTGTACGGTCGACCGCAGGGTCGTAACGCCCCGTTTTTCCCCGAATTGTTGCGCCATCAGTCCCCACCGAACGCCGAACAACTCAGGGAAGATGGTTCCGCGCTTGTATGCACATTCTGTTATCACTCGCTTCTGGCGCAGTGGCGTCGATACGAGTCACTTCCTAGCGGGCAACAAGTGAACGCCGCCGAAAGACAGTACAACACCCACGATTATTGCTGTTACGTTTGCGGTATTACGACGTACAGGAAACGAGTAAGAGCGTTGCTCGTGAAAGACTTCCCCTTCCTGAGGTATCACCGGCAACCGGAGAAGAGTTTGCTATTGGAGAACGGGGACTTTGCCGTGGTCTGTTTGGACTGTTACGAAACATTGCGCACCCAGAGTCTCGAATACGAAAGATGGGGTCTGCCCGTCGAGAAACGCGAATACAATTGGATAGTGCAACCTCCACCGCCGGAAGACAGCCCGGACGCAGCCATCGCTAGACTACCGTCCGGTGAAAGATCCGAGAAGGTGGTGAGTCGCTCGATACCTACGCAAATATCGAAACGAGAATCGTACGACAATTTTTTTTTCACCCGTAACCGTTTCTGATTCAGGTCCCGTCGACGTTAACCGTTAGACCGGCGCGAAAAAATTGTTCACCGAAGGCACCCGACAAGAAGGCCCCGACCAAGGTCCCGGAAAAGGAACAAGGTAAGTGATCGACTCGTTACAGAATTCACGATCGTTTCCGTTCGGCTCGCGGTCTCTCCGTAACCGCCGAATACTGGTTACTGGTAACCCACGCTCCTTAGACAACTCACGCGGGAAACCATCGAGGAGATAATGGTAATCGTGCATCGAGAGGCGAGCGATCTTCATTATTTACTACCGCACTTTACTTTTATTCGTAGACCTATGTACACACGCGCGAAGATTAGGCACACGAGTGCTCCCAGATAACGAAAAAACGTTCCGCGGTCAAACATTCGCCAGACACGCTAGGGTTATCGGTACGTATTTTAGCGTTATCTCGCGCGTACGCGTTCACCTCTCCGGAGTCACTCGAGTCGAACGCGTCCAAGTTACCACCCGGTACCGCTACGCGACAGCGTAGTATTTCTCTTCTCTCGTCGTCGAATTCTGATCGCGCGATACACGCGCGCGTATCCGTCCACGTATACATCGACCACGGCGTTGATTCGACGCAAGGATCGTCTAGGGTTTCGTCGGCTCGTGTTTTATATCGAAACGGAAACGAAAACGGTGGGTAGAGGGGATCGTGGAATGGAATTCTTCTCGTAGACGGGGCGACGTTTCTCATCTTCGTCTCGCGAGGGCAGAGTTTAACGGGTCTGGAAGACACGTACAATATATATCTATATCTATCTATCTATTCATATATATATTATAAGGTATATATATATATATATACCGTACTCGAGAAAGATACGACGACATTCTGGAGACGCGGGGGCGGTCGGTACGGTGAAAGGGATCGAGACAGGGGGTGTGTGGATGAGACGTGAGTGGAGCTCTTAAAAATCCAACAGACAAAAGGATACCGACGGTTGAGAACCATCCAAGAGGAGGGCCTGATGGTTTGCGTCGAGTGAATTCGCTCCTTCCTTTTTCATCCTGGCCTGGTCTGACCTCCCTTCGTTCCCTCCCCTCGTCTCGGTTTCTATCTCCTGCCTCGAATTACGAGCGAGAAAATATCTTCCTCTCGGTGCGGTGCGCACGGTTCGCCCCGAGGTTACGATCGTGGTCCGAAACCGTGGTACCGACGAACCTTTCGCAATCGCGTCGCGCACGAGACTCTTTCCCTAACGCTTTTTAGAAATCGTACATCGCGAGCAAACGGTACCATCGGTGCCAATTCGCCCGCGCACCGACTTTGCGCAACCGTTGACACTCTTTTGCCCACGGAAATCGCTCGATCGAGACGGTTACGAGATCACGAACGACGACGCGTACCCTTGGTAAAAAATCTCGTCGTTTCGAGACACAGAGAACGTTTCGTCAAGCAACGTTCCGACGCGTTTCGAGGTTCGGTAATTCAATCTCAAAGTAGTACACCGTACGCTCGAAAATGTTCCAAGTGTAGTTTGGAGATTCACACTTTTAAATTAGATAATCACCCTTGATCTACTACCGTAGCTTTAATTATGGAACATTTTTTAACAAAAGACTACCTTTCGGAAGATAGTTCTCTCTCGTTGCTATCACCGTAAACTGAAAGTCTACTCGAAAACACCCGAAAGCTCTATTCGTAATTCGGAATCGCCTCAAAATGAACAAGAAAAATTCAGAAACGTTCCAATTGCCGTACCTTCGTTTAAAATAGAATATATTAGAAGGTGATCGGTAAAAGGGAAGAAACGCGTCAGGTTTAATCCCTGGACACGGGGTATAAAATGTTCCCGTCGAACGAAATCGTGGCTAGTTTCCAGGGCGGGCCGTAACGCTGGTCGGTTTCTTCTCCGCTTGTCTTTTTATCGTGCCGGGTTAGCTAGCGGCCACGTACGCGCAACCCGTACCGAAAGGTGAGTTTCCTCGAGTTTTACGGGCGCGCGATCGTGTAACGCCATCGCGGCAGGCCTGCTATTTAGAAGTCGTAAACTCGCGCTCGACGAGACCGGCCGAGCAATTTTTCTTTTCAATTCGAGCGCGCCAGCGACCGTGATGGCGTAGGGTGAGCCTCGTAAATAAATAATTCCTTCTCGCGCGCTCTCGTACACGGAAACGGGAACCAACCCCCTTTGTACCGCGCGAGGGTCGGTGAGCGTTTCGCGTAACCGGGCCGGGAGCTTCGCAACGCGTTAATTTTGCATTCGGCGATCGAAGTTTTCCCCGCGAGCGAGCGCCTACCGCTTCTCGCTCACCTGTACGTGTGCTGGATGGAGGGTCGCGTTCGTTGCGCGGATCGACGCGACAACTTTCCCATTACGCCGGGAATCCCACGCGATAAATCTCCTCACCGGAATCCTGTCGTTTAATACGTCCAAGTTCCAGGTTTCGCGCACCTACGCTCTCGCGTGGACGATACCGTGTGTCGCTACGTTCCGGTATCGCGTCCGAGTGTGCGTCGCGCGGGATTACGCTCGGCGAGAGGCGGACCGAGAGTATCGAGTGTCTTCGAGGACACCCTCTTCCGTTAGGAGAGAGAGAACCAGCCCGGATAATCGGGAATTATACCCCACGCCCCTCCTCCTCCTCCTTCGAACCCCTTTCCCTGTTTTCTTTCCCCGGTGGTATCGCGACGAGAAGCCTCGTAACTCGCGAGGAAAAATTCCCTCGCGTTTCTCACGATTTCGGGAACACGTATCGCGCGTAAATTCCAACGATTCGAATTTCAGCGGGCGCCGCGAGAAAGAAACGTCGAAAGAAAATCATCGAATCGGAAACGGGATTCCGGCGAGAGTAGAGACGGTGGTGTGGTGTGGGGTGGTGGCGGTGGTGGCGGTGGTGGGGGGCAAGATGTATGCACGTTCGAGAGTAACCGACGTTTCCACGGAACACGATCGTCGAGATCAGGGGGTCGATTAAGGTCGGTCGATCTGGCTTAGACGAAGTAGGCGGTTCGAGGTGTTGGTGGGACTTAACGGCGAGAGGGTTTCGCGGTAGAGGAGGGGTCGGTCGGTGGTGCTCGCGTTCGTAGGCGAAACGGGGCAAGTGGAGGAGAGCGAAACCAGGAAGGAGGGTGGAACGGAGAAATAGGTGGTTCGAGGGGGTTAGTGGAGGGTCGGGAGGAGAAAGAGCAAACGCCCGCAGCGTGACACCGCATTGCGCCCACTTGCCAACCCGCCCAACACCTAAATTCGAATTAGGGAGCCAGCCCTGTCGTTTCTCGTCAACACGACTCTCCTGTCCCGGTAAACCTACGGACAGGACATCATCGTCTTGCGCACCTATACGGAGAACGAGGCGTTTGCCGCGCGCGTGCACGCGGAACGTAGCCGAACACTTCCGTACGACCCTCTCCTTTCCTCTCGGAACGAGTAGAACGATCGGAGGAGGGAGCGAGGCGAGGAAGCTCGTTTTCCTCTTCCTTTCGGGATCGATATCAACGTTATCGACTGCTTTCCTCGCTCCTTGTCGCTCGAAGCACCAACCACGCGGGGAGGGTTCCTCTCGCGTATTCTCGACAGGCGTGCGGCCAAAAGGCTCGATTTCGACGACGAGAGACACACCGCGCGCCCAACATCGCGGAATCGCTGCCAGATTCTCTCCTCTCGATTCTTCTCCCTCGTTCGAGACCCCTCTTCTCGCGCCGTTCTCGCGACTACGTGACTTCGTTCGCCGACGGCCGTTTATCGCGCGCGAGCGATCTCGTTACTTCGATCGACGTATCACGGGGTTCGCGGGAAACAACGATTCGCGTTACGACCTCTTTCAAATATATTTTACACCTTTCTCGGGACGTCGCGTTACAGTTGTCGCGCGACGTCGTCGGGGGACAAACTATTCCTAAGTTGAAAAACAGAGGAAGGTTAAATTGTCATACAAAATCGTGCAAATACTTACCCTCGCGCGGTTAATCGTACCGAGTAGTGGTGAGCTCCGTGGACCGAGAATAGCACCATCGAATCCTCGAAGTGTCTTGACTCGTTCGGAAAGTCGTTTCGTTCTCCAAAATGGAGAATATTCAATTTAATGAAACGTTTATACGCTCTATAAAAATCATTTTCACCAAAAAAAGGAAAAACGAAATGACTTTCCAAACGACTTAACAGAGTTAGAAAATTAACGTAATCGCAGAATAAAGTTCGCGACTACCTCGAACGTGAGACTCTCGCCGCGCGAGAGTCACCGCGGTGTTTCCGCGGAGCGGTAACTTATTCCGCGGATGTTTCACGGAAACGGTTGGTTGTCTCGGTCGCGGAAACGGTTCCGCGCTCGCGTCCCGTGAACGAGCCCGGAACATCGTTCTCCTCGAGCGTCGATAATTCGTGGCCGGTAGGAGCGGGTCGCGCGCGCTTTAATTCGAACCCGTACGGTCGCAGGGAGCTACGCTTTAATCGGATGGCCAGAGTGATATTTACATTTTGATGGCTCGCGGGTTCGTGACGGCGCGTACGCTCCACACGCGCCCTCTTAGCGCGGTCCCTCTGTACCGGCTCGTGTTAATTATTAACCACCGACTGGCGTGCCGAGTAGCTTTTGCGAGCACTCGCGGCCTACTCCACGGTTCGTTTCATTTTGAGTAACATTCTGGTTACGCTCTCTCTTCTGCTTACCGATGCAGCTAACGTAGAACGCGAGCGCTCTTTTTTCTTTCTTTTCTCTTTTTTTCTTTTTTTTTTTTTCTTTCCTCTTTTTATCCCCCGGGCGGAACTTTCGAGCGGGCGAGCACCGCCGCGATGATTTTCAAATCGTTCGCGACTACTCTTCCGGTCGGTTCGTTTCGTTCGTTGATCGATACTCGCCCACCGGCTGTACGTAAATCGATCCGTCTTCGTTGTACCCCGCCGGGCGTGTACGAAAGTTTTGCAATCGCGCGAGACCGTTCCCGGTAACCTTTGTTCGCGAGTAATCGGAAACTTTGCTAACGAACAGCTTTCCGCGAGCTTTCGCCGACTCCGTGGTACCGGTTCGTGGTCTCGCGATCTTTCCGAACGTACACGAGTAACCAAAAACTGGAACGGTCCGCTCGCGAGTAAAGACGGTACGGATCGTAACAACCACCTCTGGAACAATTTTTGCGCCCGATCTACGGAAACTCTGGTCGCTTTAAATAAAAATTTCCTTCGATCGGTAAATTATCCAAAGTGTCTCCCGCTTGCGAATGGAATAATACTTATTCTACCGCGAACGATCACGGTGTAATAATTCCTCGAAATTGAAACTTAAAGTTTTCGATAAATAAGTCGAAGCATCGTCCGATCGTTTAATTTGCCGAAAATCGAGAGGGTGGATCGGGCCGTAAGAAAATTCGGGCGGTAGTTGTGTCGTCCTTAACGTCGCGCTGTGTAATAATTCCTCGAAATTGAAACTTAAAGTTTTCGATAAATAAGCCAAAGCCCGATCGTTTAATTCGCCGAAAATCGAGAGGGTGGATCGGGCCGTAAGAAAATTCGGGCGGTAGTTGTATCGTCCTTAACGTCGCGCTGTGTAATAATTCCTCGAAATTGAAATTTCTAGTATTCGATAAATAAGCCAAAGTATCGTCCGATCGTTTAATTCGCCGAAAATCGAGAGGGTGGATCGGTCCGTAAGAAAGTTCGGTCGGTAGTTGTATCGTCCTTAACGTCGCGCGCGTAGTCGGCCCTCGCTCGACCGTGATAAAAATAATACAGCTTATTAGCCCCGAGGGGGTCGGGTGGGCTGTGCCTTTCGAGGGTAGCGGTGAACGCGAACACGCGGAGGGTCGAAGCGAGGGTGAGCACGGACGGGCGGGCAGGCGGGCGTGCGGGCGCGTTTGTACGTCGGAGGTTCGGCAGAAGGGAGCGGAACGGTTGGAAAGAGAAGGAGGAGAGAAGAGGGTTGGTCACGGCACGGTTTCGCGTTGGAAGAGGATAGTCGAGCGGCGAAGAAGAAGGGCGAGAGGGGTGGAAGTTCCCTGTCGCCGGCACGCATTGATTTTGCTCGACAGACAGCCGCCTGTTGGGTTCTCCGACTCGGGAACCTAACCGTTCGTCGGTGTTCGGCTCGGTCTCTTTCCGTCCTCGCGGCCTCTTTCCATTCCTCGTGCTTTTCCACCCTCGGCGTCTCTCTTGGCGTTTCGTTGCGCCCGGTCCGCGCGACGCCTAACGAGATCTCTTCTTTTTCGGTGGCACGGCGCGCGGCTTTTACCGCGAAACGGATCGCGGAGGGTGACGCGACGCGACGTCGCGTCGTCGCGCGCAACGTCACTGGCCAGCGTCGCGCGGTTTTCTCGCTACGCGGAAAACGCGGACTCGTTATCGCGACGCGGCGCGATACTTGTTGCTGTCACGCTGCCCGATCGCGCGAAACGAAAATATTGATTAGCGCCTCGCGGAACAATCGCGGCTCTCTCCGGTAACCCTCCCCACCCTGCACCCCTCGCGAGCGAACGAGCGAGCGAGTACACGTCGTGTTTTGATCCACCGATGGATAGAACCGGTTCGAAAGAGTACACCGGTTATATCTGGTCGACGATAAACTTTAATAGACGTATCGGTTTATTCGAGCGCCGTTTCGCTCTACACGCGCGTCTCCTCGGTGCCCCTCCGCTTCCACATCGGGGTTCCCGCTTCTGTCCGCCGCGCGAGGCGGCACCGGGGAGATTAATTACGCATCGAATGCGAAACGTCCGAGGCGGGAACACGCGCGGGCTCGCGCAGGCTTGTACAGGGACGCCGTTCGCCCGTATAATGTAACGCGAAGTTAATTATTCGCCGGCGGCCGTTAAACCGTTTTAAATTTTAACCTCGGATGTAATTATCGTGTATCGACAACGCCCCGAAGTTTCACCGACGAGACGACGCCGCGCGCAAATTACGAGGCGCGAGCGATCCGCCTCGAAAGGTGAAGCGTACGTGCGTGCGTGCGTGCGTCTTGCGCAACGCGGTGGTTCGAACGCGACCCAAATCCATCGTGGAAATATTCCGTTCCCCGCGCATCAACGAGGAACGAAATTTCGCTGAACTTTGCCTCCGATGGGGGGTCCCGTCTCGAGTTTCCACGCCGCGTAACGAGCACGATCGTTGCGCCAAGCTTTGCGCACCAGTACCGCGCGCGCTCGCCACCGAATAGCTCAGCCATAACCATTATCCCGCGATTTCACACTCGTGCGATGTCCGACCCCGATCGAAGGTCAAGTAACACGACGCTACGGGTTAATGCTCCGCCTGTCTGTCGAAACCTCGTTTCTCCGATGGAGACTCCTCGTTAACGGTTTGGATTTTCACCTCGGTAAAAGTTTCGATTTCGTTTCTACCGTCCCCTCGAATGTACTTTCCCGATGGAAGCGAGTCCGGACGCGATCTCGGACGAATATTGCAATCTCCGCGTCGTTGATTGTTTATCGTCGCTTTGAAATTTTTACTCGAAAAACTCGGTTCGCTGTCGTGGAACGATATTCGAGACGGTAGGGATTGTTCGGATACGAAGAAAGAACCCGTGGTACAAATTGGCCGGCAATGCTCGTTAAAAGTCACCGAGCGTCTCCGAGACGGGACTTTTATCGAGGAACGAACCACGGCGGCCGTAATCCTACCGAGTTCGTGGAACGGTTCGCGTTCCCGGATGCATTCCGAACGGAATTACGTTTCTTCGATCGCGCGACTCGCGTTTCCCGAAACGACGCGCTGCACGATTTCGCCGCGACGAAACGCGAGCTCGACGCGACGGGTACCCGAGCCGTGAATCCAAGACGCACCGATAACGCGCGATAGCGAAAGCTCCCTGCGGACACGCACGGGGCCGGGTTCTCGAATACGGGGGCGCGGGAATTATTTACGAAGCCGGCGACTCGGTAATCGCGGTATCTACGACCTTCTTCCGTTCCCGCTTCCGTTTATCACCCCTTGTTCGCACCTCCCGCGTTTACAAAGTTTCCGTAGCTCGGGTAACGTGCGAGGTTGCGCGTTAAAGTGGCGGAAGGGAGGGGGGTGAGGCGGGGATGACGCGGTCGTGGCACGGTCAGACTCGACGAAGTGGCTGGATTTCAACGGGGGGGTTGGAGGAGGGAGCCACGACAGGGAGAGGGTGGATCGGTGACTGGGCGATGGAAGGGAGGGAAACCGACCGGCTTGCTGGTTTCGCAACGCGTGCCGCTTCAGCGCCAGATGGCTTTCAAAGAGCGAGAGAGAAAGAAAGAGAGAGAGAGAGAGAGAGAGAGAGAGAGAGAGAGAGAGAGAGACTGTGCGCGAGTACGAGGGAGGAGGAGAGAGAGAGAAACCGGGATCGTGCTCCGGTATATACGTGCCCTCTTCTCGCCCATTACCCCTAGGCGAGCACGGTTACGCAAGAGGGCGGGAAGAAAGGAACCGGAACGTAGCCAACATTCCCGAATACACCACCGTTTTTTCTTTTCGCCCGAGATTTCATTAAATTCTCCGTTCGCTCTCGCGCGCTTCAAGGTTTTTCCGAAAAGATTCTCGCTCGTTCGTAACGCCGAACGGGTACAAATTGAACCGCGGGTGGCGCGGTATTGTCAGCTCGGTCGCGAGAATTCGTAACGATCGAACGATCGCGAAACGTACGACGAAACGAGGCTCTTCTGCAAACGAACGAAGGGTGGGGGGAAGTTTCTCCTCGTCCGTGATCGGTAAGAGTTTTTTTTACCATCCGTGATTTTTGAATCGGTCGGTTCGGAGACATTGAGTTCGCGCAAGATGTCGCGCGCGTCGAATTAACGCGTTTTTGAGGCGGCGTCCGGTATGCGGCGTGCCGGCCAAAGAGAAACTCGACGCGCGTCACGATCGACACACGGGCTCGAGGGTTACGAACGACGGGGAAGAATCGGAAAGGTCGTTGCGCTCGCGAGGATCGAGCAGTACAGAAGGCTGGGGTTTCGTGGCGCGACGAGAGGGCACACACGTCGACGAACGTCGAAGCGAAAGTCTCGAGCGTGTATTTATTCGACGATCGGCGGGGGACTCTCGAGTTGGACGCGCGAGTACCGCTCGTCTCGCGAGGACTTCCGATCGTGCGCGGCTCGAAAAGGTAAACGCCGATATTCCGTACCCGGTCGAGTATGCGCGGGTACGCGAGAGGATATCGGGTGATCGTTCGACGACGAGGACGGGAAACGGGGTGGAACGGGTGGCGATTCTCCCGGCTCGTAAAGCGATATTCGCGAAGACGCGTGTAATAACGCGCGGTGGGTACACCATTGGCCGAAAAGCGGCTCGTTCTCCGCCTCGTCGCACGCTCGTATACCCCACTCTTTCGAACGGATCCGACGATTTTGCTCGGAGGAGTACGGTAACCGTACGATACACGGTGAAGCGATAGGGAGGGTAGGGGGAGAGAGAACGTCGGTGCGTCGGGAAGGGGGGACACGAAGTCGAACGAAGCGCGTCGAACGCGCGACTCGGTTCCTCAGTCGGGTAGCAGCCACCGTTGGTGTCGTGTCGGGGTGGTCGATGCGCTCTCGTGCAACACGCGAGAGAGAACGAGAAAGAGAGAAAGAGAGAGAGAGAGAGGGAACGATCCGCTCGTTAACGATGGATTTTCTCTCGTACGGTGCGTAGCCGGTACGTCGCGGTCGCTTGGTCGGTGGAAAACGCGAGCCCGGCGCACGCGCGAAACGCGTCTCACGGACAAAGGACAGCGATACCGACGCGCTTTAAAAGCGTCTCCGCACTCGATCCTACTCCACCTCTCTCCGTCTCTCTTTCCTCCCTCTTGGCTTGCCGCGTACATATACCCCTCCGTTTCCCCTTGCGTTCCTCCCCTCGTGGTTACCGTGTCCTTCTCTCTCTCTTTCGCACCGGTCGGGGCCTCCGTCGCGGCTGCGAGGCGCGCGCGTGAAAATATATCCTGGCCGTCTGGCGGTAGCGCCGAAGCATTCAGTCAATTAGCCGTAATGGCACGACCTGCCGCGTCGGTCTCGGCCAATTAAGTGGTGATTAGTGCGCGGAGCGGAACTCTGCCATCGCTCGTATCTCTCTCGCGCTCGTTTCGCGCGCGCGTTCCGTCGCACGCGCGCGTCTGTGGTACATACGTATACGTATACATGTGCGTGGTTGTGTGTGCTCTCCTCGCGCCGTACGATAGATCGCGAGCGTTGTGTTTCTCGTGCGAAGGTGCCTTGCTCGCCAGTTACGAGAGAAGTGCGGTGTGAACAGCGAGAGAGCCGACTCTTTGCTCTTTGTCGCGCGAACTCGGAGAGCCGAGACTAGAACTCGTCGTCGCCGTCGTCGTCGTCGCCGTCGCCGCCGCTCTCTCCCCATTTCCGTCTCTCTCTCTTTCTGTTCGTTTCACGGTCCCGTTGTTCGTTTTCGGTGTCGGATCTCCTTTTGCACCGGCCTGCGCCCGTCTCTGTGGAGACCTTTTTCGCGTAGCCGACACGGGAGCAGCTCACGCGCGCACGCGAGAGCGCGTGTGTGCGTCGAAACCGCCGCGCACGGTAGCGCGATCCACTCGAGGCTGTAAATCACGCGTCGACGTCGGACGAGAGCAGCGGGAGTATGCGCGATGAATGATGATACCGCGCGAGTAGCGTTGCCGCGCGTTCCGAACCATTTGGAAAGTGCAGCCGCGGGAACAATGACATTTCTCGTCGGCCCGTCGTCGTCGTCGTCGTCGTCGTCGCCGCCGTCGTTGTCGTCGTCGTTGGTCCCTTATCGCTGCTAATTTTCGTCTACGTGGGTCTCGCTCGCGCGGAACCAGTCGTAGCCGGGGAATCGCGGTGCGCGGCGTCGTCGTCGGCCACGGTGATTTATTTTTAACCACCGACGCGCGGATAGCCTCTCGTCGAGCGCGGTGGGCGAGAAAGGGGTAGCGGCGTGAAAAGTGCCGTGGAATGCGCGCGCGTTGATCGACGAATGGATCGAGGAGCGCGGTGGACGTAGAAAAAATGCTTTACGATCGATCGGACGAGGTCACGGAGAAGAAGCGGCCTCGCGCCAAAATTTCTTGGTAGCTTCGCAGCATCGCGTGCATTCGCGTCGAGTCGTCTACGTGCCGAGAGCCAGGAGCTCTCGTCCCACAGGCTAACCAGAATGGACTTCCGGGCGCCTCATCCACTCGTGCATCCCTCGCACGCGGGACACCCCTACTATTATCCAGGTATACGTTCGCTACGTTCACAAATATTATTATCTCTCGTTCTCGAGAAATTTTCTTCCATCGGTTCGCGTTAACCGAGAACCGAAGCACCATTTTCCGTGAACGCTTTTTTTATCGACCTTGATAATCGTCAATTTTTTACCCAGCTCGATCAAAGGTTGCTCGGAATACCCGCGCGATGGAAATAGATTCTCCGTTTACCGGTTTAGCGGTTTGAATATTTATTCAGCGTTTCGAGCGCGTAACCGGAGGAAGGAAACGTCGAGATCTCGCTCGATTTCGTAATAACACGAACGGGGAAAATTCGAGCGAAAAACGTCCGCGTCTCGCGCGGTTTCAACACCTTCCTCGCGTGAACTAAGAAATTGGCTTTCACCGATGTGTCTAGCATCCGCGATTGACGTGCCGCTCCGAGGCTCGCGAAACGAGAGGAGAAAAAAAGTAGTTTCGCCGCGGAGAGAAAGAGGCGCGCGAGCTTAACTCGCTCGCTGGCTCGCTCGCTCGCTTGCTCGCTTGCTCGCTCGTTCGCTCGCCGCGGAGCCGGCCGTGCACTCCGCCGCCGAGTGCTGGCAATTTTCTTAACTACCTCGGCGTACTTCGCCTCCGGTTGGTCGCCGCGCGTATAATTTAAGTTATCGCCACCGCGGTGTTCCTCGCGAGGAGAAAACCGACCATCGATACACGCGTCCGTCTACCTACGTACACTTAACGTGTACCTACGCCGCGCTTAAAATATATCTTAAACCGATATTTTTCCCGCGTGTTTCGAGTAGACCGCGAGCTGCGGGTATCATTTCGACGCTTTACGAGATACGGGGTGTCTATAAAATAATTAACGATCCTCGAGCCGAGCGGAGGTAACTCTCGACGAGAGAGGGGCAAACATTTGCCTGCGTTCTCTCCCCGTATTAAAGACAACCACGGCTCGACTCGCGGAGAAAAAGAGGTTCGTAATCTCTCGCGGACATCGATCGGGGTCGACCGAATATGTACCGAGAGAAAGTCCACGATCGTTGAAATCTGCACGTGGAAACGAGACGACGATTCGAAAAATCGACCGTACGTCGAATCGATCGATATTTAAACGGTCAGATTGATCGGAATTCCTCGTCCTCGATTCTGGCGATTCGAAAGAGTATATCCGGTCGTTAGTAGCCGTGCGTCGCGTCGTTAATTGCGGATCGCGTGTTTTTTTTTCTTTTTCGTTGCGCATCGATGGTAAATATTGAAGGCGCGCGTTAGCCGAGTTCGCGTATAGGATCGCGCGTGACCATTCGGAGCGTTTTCCGTTGCTTGGTCTCGCTCGTGCTCGTCGATTCTCTTTGACTTTCCACCGACAGACCGACCGAACCACCCCCTCTCGTCCCCTCTTCGCGAGCCCCTCTAGTTCGCGTTCTCCGCCACGTTTTTGCGTTTCTCTCGAACGTTGGACCCCGAGCGGGTTTTCTTCCGCTCTTTTTCCCTCGTTATTCGTTTTCATCGTGCCGGGGGCGATAAAACTAACTGGACATCCGTAACGCCGAGGACGACGAGTCCGTTTTAATTCCTGTACGCCGCTCGAATGACGGATATCGGGTATCGTGCCCGGCGACCGCCCACGAAGCCCCTGCCACTTTCACGATATTCCCTTCGTGGCTGCCGGATCCTACCACCTCCGTCGTCTCCCGTTGTCGCCGTTTTTTTTTCTTTTTTTTTTTTTTCTCGCCACGGAGAAATTAATTATCCGTCGGTGACGAGCGATTCCGAGCTGCCACCGATCGTTTCTTCCGCGTCGCGATAAAAAGTGGAAAAATCTATTACATTTTCGTCGGACGTCTCCTAAGCGACAATCCTCGATCAAAGTACCCCACCCACCGTATAACCGAAACATCGAAGCTCCCGTTTAACGATACCGAGTTTCTTCGTCGCGTCAAGATGGACGCGCCGCGACGAATCGCGAAAGAACACACGAAATATTGAGTATTGTAGAATTTTATATCGTTCGTTTCTCCCAATTGGTAGAAATTAATTATCCGTCGGTGACGAGCAAAGTACTCCACCCCACCGTATAACCGAAACATCGAAGCTCCCGTTTAACGCTACCGAGCTTCTCCGCCGCGTCAAGATGGACGCGCCGCGACGAATCGCGAAAGAAAACCCACAAAGTATCGAGTATTGTAGAATTTTACATCGTTCGTTACTCCCAATTAGAACACCGTTCAATTGTTGAATTCAGTGTCGAATTAGAAAGCGTGTTCGACACGAATTTCATCGTCCAGTTTTCCGTACTCTTAATAATATTACGTCGGGCTCTGACCGCGAAGCTTTTGCCTCTAAAGCGACGATTGATCCTCGATTTGGTGTTTGACCAAGGTGTTGAACAAAACCTTTACAAATTAAGGCCCCTAAAGAAATATCTCGTCTTCGTGCAAACGCTTCAAAAACGGAACCGAGACGTTACTCTGCTTGCAACGTAGCCTCTTAAAAGTGTTATCGTTCTACAATGGTTCTATACAATTGTTATTCTTTTTATTTTTACTACCTAATTCGACGCGTAAGCCGATTATCCACAATTTAAAGGCGATCGTCGGTAGAAAAAACGTAAGAATACAATTTTTCATTGGACGTTCAGTCGCGCATGTAATGCGAGTCTCGCTCGCGGTAGCTCTCTCTCTCTTTCTCTCTCGGCGCAGCTGGCAACGAACTCGCGCGCAAACCTCGACGAAAGAGCTCCCTTCGGTTAACCGAACCATCGTGGAGCCGACTCTTTCCCCAATTGTTCACCGAGCAACATTGTACCGGGTCGTTTGCCTGTTGCGCGAAAGGAGCTCGCAATTTCACGATGCTCTTTGTAATTGGCGCGATTCGCCGCTCGCATCGTTTCACCTGTTTCCTTTTTAATTGCGTCGGCGTTTAACCGCGAACAAACCGACGCGGGTATAAGCGCTGACCCATAAAGCGCGCGTTTCTGTTTGAATACGCCGCGTTCCACGGGCGCGTTCAATCGCCACGCCTTCCTTATTTCGCGCTCGGCGGGCATTCGGTCGGTTTATCGTTGAAATTGCCGTATTTGTTCCGAATGTTTCGTATTTAACGAAACACCGATCGGGAACGTTCTACGCGCAATTGGCCGATAATAATCGGAACACGTGGCAAGTGACGTTATTGCTTTCTATTAACGGAGCACCGAGAAACGCGAGTCGTCGTCGTTGAGCGGTTACGTAGCTTCGCTTTGGGGAAATGTTATAGAGGAACCGTTTCGCGAATCAATTTTATTTTTCTCCCATCGGAAGGTACTTAATTGTAGATTATTCGAAAATAAAATTGTAACCGTGCGTAAGGAAATACACGATCGACGAATTAATTCCCCCACTCGCGTATCGCACGACTCTATCGGCGCTCGATCTTCCCGGTGGCTCGGTTCGAAAACGAATGGAATTTTACCAAATTCTATCGTAACGGGCCGTCGAAGGTCGATTTAAAAATACCAAAGGTGTACCCGGTATTTTACCATTCCGTGCGTGGTTGTTCCGCGAACGATTCTTCGAAGCTCGTAAAAGTACGTACGGGGTCTCGAAACTCGCGCGAGGACGACATCGAGGGAACGTGGAAGAGTGTCTCCGAGTCGAATTATCTCGCGCTGTCCCCGGAATATCGACTGCAATCGGTTTCAACCGGTATCGAGGCGAACCGAGACCAAACAACCGAATCTCGTCGACGATGCTCCCCCTTGAACCGTTTGTCACCGCTGTAAATCGTTTCTCCGATATCCAGAAACGAAACGACGCTTTTCTTCCTCCTCGAGGTATTTTCCTTCTCGGTGTCCTCGTCCTACCCGCGGCGAACGGTAAACAAAAGAGACTTTTCGTTCGGGAGCGAAGATTGGTAGGAAGGCTCTTCCGGATCTCACGGATCGGATTTTCTCGGAGGTGGGGGAGGAAAAGGTCGTCGAAATTTTGCTTCACCGAGACGACGAGAAAACGTCGCGACGTTGGTTTTACGAGTTTCGATATCGGTCGACGATCTAGCTACCGTCGGAGCCGTTGCTATAGAAATTAATTCATCCACCGTGTGTACGCGCATGCTGTAAATTCCGATTATAAGAGAAAGTTTATTTCATTGGAATACACTCGACTTGGAACTGAAAACCCCAAAGAAAACTAGGCAAACCTTTGACCGTGCTACGATGCAACGATAATCCCTGAAACTAACCTCGGCCATTGACCGACAACGTCCAACACACTTGACGCGATCGTCGCATCGGTTCCAGCGCCGCGCGATTGCGACAATTTTTCAAACCGATCTGCAACCGTATCCTCCCCGTAAAGGAAAATCGAAATCGAGTCGCAGAACGGTTTCTCTGGAATATTTTTCCGATACACGGGTGTATCGTGACCCAGAAAAAAAAACCCACCGGGTGGCTCGCGTAGGATAATTGTTACGAATTGTGCATCGTTAGAGATAATTCTTATCGTCGGTGCTCGGCGACGGGTTCGTCGAAGAGCGGGCTGGTACGTCGCGTAAAGATATTTATTCTAATTGAGCGGTGCGCGCGTTGCGACCTTAAGCGTCGATAACGACGAGCGAGCGGAAAAAAAATGGAGCTTCTCGACGGTTTACGGTCGCGGTTGCTCGTAAATCGAGGCGATGCAAATTGATCGCGAGCGAGCGAGCTCGACGAACGGAACCAATTTCACGAAATCGCGGTTACGCAACGTTGCTAATTTTTACCGAGAAGTTATCGGTGCTGGTTCGTTTGGTTGTTCGAGGGACGAGTGACGAGTGACGAAGCCGAGGGGCGGCTGCGGGAGTCTCGGGCTGCGACGAGGAAGCCCCACTGACGGGCCTCGGGGTTAAATCCAGTTCCATTACGGGATCTCCGATCCGGGTGGTCGCCTAGCAGCGTCTAACTTGGCTAATTCCCGTAACCTCTCCGGTTTGTGCCCGGGTGTGCACATGTGCGCGGTGTACGCGGTATACGGCGTACAGGCGTACAGGCGTTGCTCTAACTGGACCGGGAACGGGAACGGGAGTGTGCGCGCACGCTCTGCCAAAGTCGGGGGATTCCCGTTGTTAAATTGGAAACACGCGTCGCGAGCAATTGGAAAGCCACGCTCGATGCGTGATTTTCGGTTCGCGGTCGGGACGAGGAGGTTCGCGAGTCGTCCCGGCTCGATAACGAGGGTTCGTTTTATCGAGATCCGCGCCGTTTCCGAGATACGCGCCACGGAACGGCGCGCGGCGTTGTCTTTTATTTTATTTCTTTTTCCTTTCTTTTCTTTTCTTTTTTTTTTTTTTCGTCGGTTTCTCGGCCTGTTTTTATCCGGCCCACCCGTGCGGCACCGGTGGATGTGTCTCGCAAGGCCTGCTCGGTACTCGGACCGTAACGAAGTGGAACGGGCGTAAAAACGAGTGGAAGACAATTAAGGAGGGTCCGCGTAGCCGGTAGAGGGGGGAGAGAGTGGCTCCGGTGATGGAAGAAGGAGCAGGAGAGGAAAAAACGGAAGGTCGACCACCTATCGGTCTGATAAAGTCCATTACCTTCTCTCCTGGCTCTCGATTCTCCACACGATTTCTCTTCCTCCTCCCGTTCACGCGCCAAATTCGCTCGACCGTTCCCTCCTTTTATCCACTACCGCGGGGCACGAGAGGGGGGTCGTCCCCTGGTTTCTCGTCTCCGCGACTGCTGCTGCTGCTGCTGCTTCTGCTTCTACTTCTGCTTCTGCTGGTTCTGCTGCCGTTGCTACCACTGCTCCTCTTCCCTCTCTCGGTTCTTGGAAATTCACGGTCGTTTGTTTGCGTTTATTTTCATACCTCCGCCAACCCGGGGCCCTGGATCTCTCATAGAAAATCCCTCTCCGCGTTTCGTTTTTTCCAGCCCGCCTCTCGGTACATCTCTCCCCACCTCGTTTGCTCTCGGTCCCTTTGCTCTCTCGGTGCTCGCGTCTTCTCTCGCTCGCACCGCGGTCCACTAAATAATTGCAAGGCAGCGACGTTACTTTTTCTTCTTCCTGTTCCGCCACGCTCGACAAAGGGCTGTTAAAATAACCCTTTGTGTTTCCACCCAACCCTCTTTCCTGGCCTTTTCCACGATGCCTGCCGGTCTGTCCCCTTGGACCGTCGCAACGATGCGCTACCCCGCCGTTTTCCTTTCTACGAACTCCCCCCTCGTCCCGTCACCCCGACCCTTACCGCGCGCGTCCTGCAACCCCTTTGTATCTCGACGTTCAGCGTATTTACAAGCACCATTCGGTAACGTTGATCTTCCCTCTCTTTCTCTTTCTCTCTCTCTCTCTCTCTCTTGGTTTCTCGTGCTAGCCGACGGTGTCTCGTTGACCCCGGGTCGATTTATAGATTCTGAAACAGAGCTCGCGAGCGAGCAAACGGGCGAATAAGCGAGGTGCGTCGTCGCGAGCACCGACGACGGCGACGACGACGACGACGACGACGAAAACACACCTCTTTTAGCCGCCTTTCGAGAGGCGGTGGCTTTTTCCGCTTCGTTCCACGCGCGCGTGTTAACTCGCGGGGCAAAGGATCGTCGTCGTCATCGGGGGCGCGCGCGTACGTGCCTTTAGGTGTTTTACCTTCCGTGCCGGAACTCGAGCACGCTCGATGAAAAGTGCTTCTGCTACTCTTTTTTTTTTTTCCTTTTCCTCCTCTTCCTCCTCCTCCTCCTCCTCCGCGTCCGCCTCCTCTTCCACCTTCTTCGTCGTCTTCTGTTCTCCTCTCGTAGGCCCGGCGCAGGCGTCGACCTCTTTCAAAAGCCGTCGCGGCGACCTACACCCTCTCTTTTAACCGCACCTGGTGCTCGCTCGGTCTTTTTCTTCTCGTTTGAATTCAACCCGTTGCTTTCTTGTTCTTCTTTGCGCCGCCGGTGCTCTCGAAGGTTTCGGGGTGGCGCACACGTGATAGGCGGCGGTGGCGGGCCCGTGAGCGCATGTAAAATGCATGCCGCCGTCCCGACACGAGTGTTTCCTGTTATATAACTCACGTACGCCTTCCCCGAGTAACGGGCGGCGAGTGGGTGGACGGCTGGTGCCCGCGCGAGCTCCACGGGCTGCGAGCCGGAGGGACGGGAACGACCAGGGGGCCGAGAACCCCCTCTCGAACGACCGTAGAACCACAAGGAGGAACCAAGGGTTGCGTTTTAGACTCGGGACGCGCGCCTACACTTTCTCCGCTCGTTTCCAAACTTCTTATTTACGATTATCAACATCACCGACGCGGTTCTCAACGAACCCCGCTCACGGTGGAACCTTCACGAGACGGGGTACTCGCGCCTGGAAACTTCATCGTTCGGGAGAAAAATCAAGAGGAGTCGATTTTGGATTTTTTCGCGGAGAACGCATCTTATTTTCTATTATCAACATTTTTACTGGCCCCCCATCTATGACGGTAGAAAATTTATTAGGCAGAGTACACGTGGACGGTTCATAGTTGGGCAGAAAAATGAAGAAGCCTCAATTTTTGATATTTTTGCGAGAAGACGCCTCTTATTTTCTACTACCAACATTTTTACAGCCCCCCGTCTCTGATGGTAGAAAATTTATTAGGCAGGGTACAAGTGGACGGTTCATAGTCGGGCAGAAAAATCGAGAAGCCTTGGTGTATTTTCAGAGGGGTACGCGTGCGCCTGTTACATTGTCTTTTCACAGTAGAGGGGGCACCTGTAATTTCGACGGTGCAAAATTAACAACGTTGTTTCGAGCCGAGCATTTTCAGAGTGAACCCGGGTAAGGGGAGTGCGCACACGTTACGCGTGCGTGCTCCCGATGGCGGAGTGGCCGCGAGATCCTGTAATTTAAAGCGCGGCAATAGCAGTCGCGCGTTTTACGGGCTAATCGATAAAGGCGCAGACCCATAAATTGCCAAGGTTACGGAACCCGTGGCGGAGGGGGGCACAGTTAAATTGCTATAAATTGCCCGGGTCCCTTAAATACTGCTTTTGGTCGTTTTGCTCGTCCGTTGGTCTCGCGCGCGCGTCTCGTCGCGTTCGAGCACGTCGATCGAAAATCGCGCGACAACCCGAAGGATATTCGTAGAAGTGGCGCGCGCGAAAGGCGGCCCAGACTCGCCGCGATCAATCGTTTCGATTCGATGCAAGGTGAATTTTCTGGCCGCGGTATATTGCCCCGTCGTGTTCCGTAACCACCGCGCTCCAGCCCCTCTCCCCCTCGTCCGTCATGAAATAATCACCGAGGAGGGTTGGAAGAACCCAAGGACTATGAATTAGGTATGACCCACCCCACATTGGAAACTCTCCCCTTCGATTTCGATCAATACTCGGAGCGTAGGCGCCCGGAGAAGGGATAAAGGGCTGCCACCGACCACTTTCTTTCGTCCCTTCGGAAATACCCTCTCGACCTTTTCCCCCGGTCTTTTTTCTCTCGGGGATTCCCCTCCGCGAGTCAAAGGCCAAGCGGTCGAATATATAAATCGGAAACCGTCCGAAACGAGTCGCAGCCGAGACACCTAGCTCTCGAATTAATTTATCAACGTTTTCGGTCCTTCCCCGGCCCTCTGCCCTTTTTCTCGACCTTCGTGACTCGTTACCAAAGCGATTCTTCGGCCGTCGATTCCACCGGTCCCCTCGCGAACAGTGTCCTCGATCGGTCACCAAGGGACAGTGTTTCTCAAACTCGCGAATTTTATCCCGTGACACGGATCATTTATCGAACATTGCAAAAGTTTACGCACAATGGGTGTACAATGGAGCGATGATTATGCACAAAGTAACCAATCGCGAACAAAGCGAATCGATGGACTTTGTAGAAGGGTATCGGCGACACGGACTCTATACCTCGCGTTTCGTCACAGCGACGTTGTTCGATTGCGTCACACTGACAGGAAACGGAGAAACAAACCTTCCAGGATTCTCTACGCGCACCTTTCTCATCGTTGTTCCCTGGAACTTCTCCAACCTTGGCCCCGTTGCACGATCACCGTTCGGTAGTCACGTGAAATCGACGAAGAAACTCGCATCGAGCGGCGCGAGTCTCTTCGGATGCGTGCACCCGTCCCTCGGGTTGTCGCGGAAAGTATCCCGAGAGCGGTGCTCGCGCCACGTCGCATCGAATTTTCGTTAACACGGGCTATTGCCTCGTCGCGCGTCGATTAAATTTCCAATCCCTTTTCGGGTGATTCGCGAGCGATTTCTCGAGCGTTCTTTTTTTCCCTCTCTCTCTCTCTCCTTCCGTTCGAGCGATTCTTGAACGGCGAGCTTTCAAACTCCCGTGACGGCGTGCATTAACTTTATCGAAGGGGCTAACTTCGTTCGGTGCCGGCCAGATGCAGAGTGGCGCCCTTTTTGCCACGCGCCATCGCTTCGATACGAGCGAGCTCGATCCCATCGCGGACACCGCTACTTTTTCGACCGAGTGAAACTTTACCGAAGAAAATAAAAGCACACCGGAGGGAACGAAACGCACGTGACCAGGATATTCACGATTTTCGAAATCGATCACTCGACGAGCGGCGGCGAAATTCGTCGAACAATGTACCACGTCTGCTAATATTTTTTGAAAAAGTATCTTAACGAAGTGCAGACGAATAAGGAAATCTTTGGACAAAAAATCATCATCGTATCGTCGCAGTAGCGCGGAGAGGAAAGTGTAACTTTCTCGAAAAAAAGGGTACACCCGCGAACCGAGAACCTTAAGCCGCATTCTCGCCTCGCGAACGCACAGTTACCAGCTTCGGGGAATTTTCCTTCTCGATGAAATAGTCACCATTCTTTGTTTTTTTTCCTCTCTCGAACAGCTCCTCCCTCCAGCGTCTATCGACACGATTTTGTTCAATTTTTTTGTCCTTGGCTGCCGATCGGTCGACGAAAGCGTAACTTTCTCGAAAGAAGGATACACCCGCGAGCAAGAACCTTAAGCCGCATTCTCGCCTCGCGAACGCACAGTTACCAGCTTCGAGGAATTTTCCTTCTCGATGAAATAGTCACCATTCTTTGTTTTTTTTTTCTCTCTCGAACAGCTCCTCCCTCCAGCGTCTATCGACACGATTTTGTTAAATCTTTTTGTCCTCGACTGCCGGTCGGTAGACGAAAAAGAGGCCTCGACGTCGCTCGCGGAGCTGCCGTTATAAATTATGGCCGCTTTACATGATCGCACAATTTATGGCTAATTCGTAATCATTAGAGTCACGCGAGCCGTTATGGGACGGGTTCGCATGTTGACTTCTCGCTGCGAGTTGATAACCATGAGAAACGGTGGGGGGTGGCGATGGTGGCGGCGGCGGCGGTGGTGGCGGTGGTGGTGGTGGTGTCGGTGGTCGTATATACGCGTATATTCGAGCGGGGGCGGGTGCCCCGAAGCGGAGAGAGGCCCGCGGGCGACGGTGGCGGTTATGGAGGTGGCGCGCGGAGTCCTGCAACGAGCGGTGTATTTCATTGGATTAACGTAACTGGAGAACGGCGTTTGCGTTTCAATTACCGAGCGAATTTACGATTCAATCGCGCCTGCGCGCCCGATGCACGGAATGGGACGCGCACGGCCGCGGGCTGCCCCCGAGAGCGAGAAATGGATTGGAAAAATGGCCGGTCGAAATCATCGCCGATGAAATTAACCCTCTCTCGTTCTGGCGCGTCGATACGCGCACGGTCTGTCTCCGTTCGGAGCGATCAGCTTGACATCGAATCGACGGAGGGTCGCGGGACACGGTGCCGCCGTTTGTTGCTCGTTTCCCGAATCGATCGGCCCGTAGACGCGCGCTCGGCCGCGCGCTAATTTTTATTTGCTTCTTGCTATCGCGGTATTTGATTTTCCGCTCGGACGCTTTGTTTTTCTCCTCACTTTACCGCTCCACCCCACAGCGGAAACGTTTAATCGTATCATAACGCGTTTTACGCGCGGTACGATCTATATATGTATATATATATATACACGTATACGCGGTGGGTTAGCTGCGCCCGTGTAGCTACGTGCACGCTCGATCCCGATCCGGACCGTAATTGCCTCTATCCCGCATTGCGCGTTTTTCTCGCGCGTTATCCGATGTTTGCCCCGCGAACCCGATTACCCTCCGTTTCGTCGTTTCGCTCGTAAGGTTCGGCCCGATTTTCCACGGTGAATTTTCAACGATCGTCGTTACCTCGTACGCTCGGTATCGGAGACCTCGAGCCTTCGAGCGTTTCGCAGCCCGGGTAAACCGGTATTTATACGTCGATAAGCTACTTATAGAACGCGGACTGGAACACGGAGATTTCCGTGTTCGACCATTGTTTCGTCCTGTGGGAAGAGAACGATGGTCAGGGACCCCGACTCGAATGGGATTTCCCTCGAAGCTGGTAACTCTCGGGGGCCGAGCGAGCGAGCAGGCCGGCCAACGGGTGTTCTCGTGCGTGCCTGACCGTGTTTAAGTTTCGTTCCCTTTTGTTTGGTCCCTTTGCTCTCGGCTTCTCTCCCTTTCTCCCTCGGTCCGTCTCTCTCCGGCCTTCTCCTCTCGAAATTATTAATCACCGATGGGCAGGGTCGTTCGCGTGGCATCGTTCGTGTTCCATCTTGGCATTGTTCCAGTGCGGGCCAATTTAACTGTTGCCGACGTGGATAAAGCGAGCGCGAGAACGAGAGAGACGCACCGAGAGCGAAAGAGAGAGAGAGAGAGAGAGGGGGAGAAAAAAATGGCCGACAAAGTAAAGAGACTTCAAAGTGTCGGTAATTAACGCGGGTATTGTGCCAGTTCGTTATCTTTGAAGTTCGGATAACGACGCGTTACGTTTTCGCGTGCTTTTTTCAACCCGTGGCCTCTTCGAGTCGTCTCCTTTGTTCGACGATGATTCATCGTCCTTGTACAAATCGGTTTTGGCGCGCACGCGCGATTCTTTCCTACCGTGAATTTTACCGTTCGCGGTCGCTTTTTGCTTTCTTGTACGCGCATCCGTGGTCGAGCGGGTTTTTTTTCCCTCTCTCTCTCTCTCTCTCTCTCGTTTTCTTTCGCTCTTCTCTACCCTACCCTCCGTGCCACTTTTCAATCGAGGGTTTCGCGAATGTCAAATTACGGCGACCGGTTTGCGAGAAGATAATATCGAGAGCAGACGGATACACGCGGAGCCGTAAAACAACGGAGACGAGTCGAAGAAGATTACCGAACCCGCGCGATCGTATAAAATTGGAATTTATGCCGCGAAAAAAGAGCGAACGAAAGAAAGAAAATATCGAACGCGCATGGCCGCGCGTTTCCGTCGAGGGGCCGAAATTTACGATTATGCGAGCAACTTTCCTTATCTACGGTAACGTTATTATCTCGCGTAATCCGAGAAACAATAAAAGACGACCACGCGTGATGTAACGCCTTCCCGTCGCTGTTCGCGGAAAGAACTGAAAACGTTTACGAGCCGCGAGACGTTCCGAACGAGCGTTTCGAAGCGGAAACCGTGGACGTTTACTCGTTAAGTCGCCGCGGCCGTTTTGCCGGTGTCTATCTTTAAACTTTCAGCGACCGATTCTTTTTTCGACGTTTTCGTGCGGTCTCGGGTGGAAATAATGGCGCGAAATAACCACGGTTTCCTCGCGCAAAATAATCGCCCGATCGAGTGCGAGATATTTTAACGAGGGGATGGAGAAAATTGTCCGCGCGAGTTCGATCGATTCGAGCGCGTCGAGAACGATTGGAAATATTTTCGAAACGGTTTTCGAGCAACGACCGCTAAAAAATTACACACACCGCGTACAAATTTCGATTACCAAACTCGCACGAGAGCCCGTCCTTCGAACTCACGACGCGTCACCGTGACGTTGCAAACGTTTCTTCGATTCCAAGCCGATTTCTAATATCACCGTCGAGCGTGATTTTCGAGTTGCACCGAGACGCTGAAAAACCGTCGTACGAGGGGTTCTCGAGTAAGTAACGCGCGCTTGAAAAAAATTACTTTGGGCGACGAATAAATTTCGATTCGAGGACCAATCGATTACGCGTGCCCGTCGACGAAACGAATAATTCCCGATAGGCGAGTTCCACTCGGTCTCGAATTCCCCTTTCGCGAGGGGACCTCGTCCTCGAAAAAATGCGTTATCGCGTGCCACGGTGGCGTTGCAATTTCTAATATTATTGGTAAATGGAGGACGGGTGGGGTGGGGAAAAAAATGAAGGAAAAAAGGGAGCGGCGAAAGAGTGTCAGGGTTAAGTGGTCGGCGCAGCACGAAGCGTATTGTAGGCGGGTGCGTTTCAACCTGCGCTCGGCTCGGCGCGGCGTCGAAGCTGTGCCTTTCGATCGTAATGAAAATTGATGGCCTGGCTAACCGCGTTTCACGACAGTTGCAGCTGCAGGCGTACCTTCTGGCCGCTCGGTCGCCTGTATATCCTCCCATCCGGCGTGCAACTGGTCCGTGTACTTTCTTGGCCGGTTTGCAGCCAGCGAGCAAAGCGACACTCGTAATAATCGTTCGCTCGGTCGTTCCTAGCTCCGTAGTTTTTGCCGCCACTCTTTTACGATTATCATCGGCCGTTAAACGATCGCTAGTAGGCCACGTAGGTTCGCGCGAGCCGAGAGAGAGAAAGAGAGGTAGGATAACGCGCGCGTTACGAAGCGATCGTCGACCGGTAAACTTTTACGGGAGGATCGGGCGGTAAATTTCCGATCCACGGTGCAAAACGACCGTCGACAGGCGTGTCCGACAAATTGCCTTTTGACCCTGTTTCGTCGACGCGGGGGATTCGTTTCGCGGCACCACGGCCACGCGAAATTATCTTCTCGAGGCGTCGTCCCGTGAGCGAGCGAGCGAACCGACCGACCGACCAACGGGTGAGCGAGCTAGCTCGCGTTTCTCCGCTCGTGACCTCGTTCGTTTACGAGCAGTTTGCCCGCTCTCGAAGTGTCGTTGCCGTCGTTACGCGCCAAGGGAGAGAAGAAAGCGACGCCGTCAAGCCTCGGAACTTTTCTCCCTCGACCGGCCGACGAAAAACTCGCGTCGATCTCGTTCTTCGACCCGTCTCGGTCCGCTACGTTTATTTTCCTCACCCGATCGACTTACACCAAATATTTCGGGAACGCGTCATTTTTTCACCGACTTCGAACCGCTTTCCATCGTCCAATGACGCGCAAAACTAACGGGAACATTAAGGGCGGAACTACCCTTCGAAGTTCCTTTCCAAAGGTTCCTCGACTTTCGACAGTTTCGTGTGAATCGTCCTCGCTCCGAGCCTCGTGTTCTCGCGTAACCTGGATCGATGATAATTTGTTTAGAAGGATGACGCGGGAATACGTAACTCGAACGAGAATTTATTTAGAAGGATATGGAAAGAGATTTTTTACGATTTCGCGTTACGAATTTCGCTAACCCGTACACTAGTGTTCTCTGACTATACGCGTAGCTCGAACCGAAGATTATTTATTTAGAACGATCGGAACTCGACGTTAACGGAAACTTTAGACGTTCATACATCCTTCTAAGTAAAATATATCCCTCGAAGTATAATTACGCGATCGCGTAACAAGAACCGCTGTTCAATAATTCGTTGAAAAGTGTACGAAAAGAAGACTCAGTCTAGCAATTGCCAAAATTTGAAATTTCCCTCTCTCTCTTTTCAAAGTTTCTTGTTCTTCCCTGGTTATTTTCCATCGCGAAGCTCGTCGATCGTATTTCCACCGATCGCTCGTAGAACGACGCCGGAGTTGGGTGGAAAGGAGAGTCGGGAGCGACCCGATGGTCGGTTGCCAGCGGTCGTGTCAACGTGACCCGAAAAATTCCGAAGCGGAACCAACCAACCGGGGGAGACCGGTGGAATTGCGGCGACGCCGTGCGCCACGGCTGGCATATCAAACGTACTGGCGTCGTTGTCTTTGTCGTCGTTGTCGTTGTTGTTTCGCGCGTGGTTGTTCGTCTTGGTCGTTCCCGTTGTCGCGATATCGCCGCGTACACGTTTGCGCATCGACGAAGAGAATGCCCGTCGCGTACCACCGAGCTAGGGCGTGTTTAATCCCGCGAGAATGCGTTTTCGTGTCTTTGAGATATCAATTCTCGGTGAAGCCGCGCGGGTTAATTGAAATTTATATTACCGCGGTCCGCGTGCACGCACCGCGGCCCTGGATATCGTTTCGCGTATTTATTAATGGATCGGCCGATCGGTCCGTGGGGCTTATTCCGTTGCAATAACTCGATACGGGCCGCGACACGCGATACCGTGTAGCGTGGGCCGTGTTGCCCCTTATCTCGTACGACGGTCGAGGGAAATCGAAGACACGTTGAATTTATCGAGCCCGAAAACGGAAAATAAACTCTTGCGATTTTCACCGAGAAACGGACGGACGGACGAATATCCATCGAACTTGGTACGTTTCCTCGAGCCCTTGGCCACTCGATCGCGCAACGTGCAATTCCCTCGGAAACGTTCGGAGATTTCTCACGGCCGATACGACGAGAGACACACACCGTGTATCCCGTGAAAGTCTCGAGGTTCCTCGCGGCCGACAAACGACGCGAATTTATCGCGGAAACGTGTCCACCGTGGAATCGAATCGGAATCTAATATTCGTTGCGCGCGACCCGTTGGAGATCTCTCGCGAGAGATCTCGTGCCACGGGATCGAACGAGAAAGGTACTTCGTTATCGCGCCAGTTTCACCGTAAACTACGAACGACGTTAAGATGGCCTGGTTCTGCATGGGCGCGCGAATCCGGCGCATGGTCTTAAAAGCTGCTCCGTTCGTAAAATATTCATAGGACGCGAGATCCGCGCGAACCGGCGTAATAACCGATACCGAACGCTGACAAACTGGATCGACGTCGTACGTTTCTCGCCCGTGTGCCCTGCGAAAAGTGTAACGAGGAGACGTTTTCTCATTAAACGGATCGCGCTCGATCCTCGTTGTACCGTGTTTACACGCGTCGCGATCACAAGGGACGCGTACAGAGACGATTTCGGGGTTTCGTTTCGCGGAAACGCTCGAGCACACGAACCACGATGAAACAGAGGGATCGGATCGAATCAATTTGCCCAGCGCGAATCGTCTCCCGACTTATAAATTCCCAAACGGACGCGAAACTCGAGATTCCGATATTTATTCCCGCGATATTAAACCGGTTCCCGTTTCCTTCTTCGCTACGAGGAGATCCCGTTTTCTTTCCTCGTTCGCTCCTCATTTTTATCGCGAGCCGTACGAGCCACGCGCGACCGTCCCGTACTCGTCGAGAGGAAGCCGCGAATATATAAACATTTATGCAAAGTGGACCGCGGAACGGTCCCGGACGGAAAAACCGAGCCGTTTTACGGGCAAACTCGATGCCATTTTTCACCGACCGCGACCACCCGCTACGAAACTTTTCTCACGTTCGCGAACCAGCACGGGGAACGTCTGGTGTCCTCGACCAGCTATCGAACCACGTACGTGTTCTTGTTATTAGCTTTTTCGCTACCGAACGACCGATTCCACGAGCGCGTAAAAACCTTGGACGCCGAATAAACGATTCGATGCGCGAACGGTGCTATTTACCGGTACGACGGTTTCAAAATGGCCGAATACCGCGCGATAGATTGTCCAGTATTCGAGTACAACACCTAGATCGTCTACAATGTGAGAAAATCACGGCGTGGAACTTTGGATCGACGGTGGCTGGGTCAAGAGTAACCCGTATCTTACTTTTCCACCGTGAACGCTATAAGTCGTGGGTTCGGAGAAATAACTATGCTCTTCTTTTACGCAAACAATTGTCTATTACCAGGAAGGTACGTTCTTCCGTGAGTTTTCTGGACGACCGAACGTCTTTCGCGCGTAGAAAACCGGTGCCTCGGTTCCAGGAACTCAAAGTCCCGGAAAGCGATCGTAAAAGAAGTTTCGAATTGATCTTTTATCGCTAAACACCGCGCTAACTTGTATTCGATAAGGGTTAACCAATTTAAGAGGAGACTTGGCAATGAATATGGAATTTAGATTCTATTGGAATAAATTTAGAATCGGAGATTCCTCGCGAGGTTACAGAAGACGCTACTCTGGTGTTCCAGGGATGGTCTTCCGTCCCTAACGCGAACTTAAACGGTGCTCCGAGGCTAAAACGAGCCAACCGTTGGAAGTTTACGTTCCTCTTTAAAAATTGTAACGAATTTCCCGATTTATCTTCGACGACTCGGAATCCACAGGGTCGTTGTGGTAAATTTCCCACGCGAGGAAGGGTTGGTTGTTTCGGGGGTGGCGGAATTGCGTTCGATGTTTATCGCGTAAATTCCGATTAAGAGGACCGCGGTGTCAGCGAAGTCGAGGGTTCCTTTTTCCTTTTTTTCTTCGTTTTTTTTTTCGCCCCTGCTCCAAACCGTGGCCGCTCGTCGTTGGCGAGGAAATTATTGGAATAAGCGAGTAGAAGGAAAGTGGCTGAAGCGGGCAATTCCCTCGGCAATTTGCTTAAGCCGAGAGCGGATCGCCGCAACTTGGAGAGCAACGAGAGTCGTTAAAATTTCCCATCCCTCCGCCCCCCTCTCTCTCTCCCTCTCTCTCTTCGTCCTTGTCTTTTCCCTATCCCCGGTGGCCCTCTCGCTCCGCGTCTATTCTCCCGGGAGGCATTCAGCCTCGACGATTCCGGACGAGAACATAAACGAGCGTAGTAACGCGTAGTTATGATCGGATCACCCTCGGTAAAGGAGCTCGCTCGCGGAACGATCGAGAAACGTCGTTTCGAAGGTGGCGGACATTTTTCCACGATCTCTCTCGCGAAAACTCGACAATTTACGAACGTTCGCCACGATATCGGGGGGGAAGAGCTGGTATCGGTCCACGAGACAAACCTCGTCCACGAGAAACGATTGATCGGGTCGTTGGAAAATTACGGACATTTCTTTCTGTACGAAAACTCAACTCTAACAGCTTTCGGTTTCAAACGATTAAAACGGTGTAAAAACGAGTCAAAATTGACGACCACGTTCCTCTGTAACACTGTACTACGTTTCCCTTAATTCAGGAGTCATTTTCCCAGTTTGCAACTGTACACGATCTATGGTGTACAGTTCACAATTTCGCGAATAGGTTTGAAACTATTCGAGAAACTTTAAACACGTTCTTCCCCAACTGGAGAACCAAGACACTCGGAACGTGCGTTCGTAGAATATTTTTTGCTCTTCTTAGTGCTTAGATACACCCCTTGAACTACGTATTTCTCGATCACTCTGTATACATCTAACGGTTATAGTCACCGTTCTAGGAATACCGTAATTCGGCTCGTAATTAAATATAATTTATCGTTATTGAACCAGTCGTTCGTATATCAGAGCAGAGGTATCTTCGTGGGAAACCTTGGCCACCAATTCGCCCCCATCCCTTCGAGGAACGAGCCCGTGAAGACTTCCGAGGAGACCGCGTTATTCGAGCACGTAATTCGAAAGAGATCGGTCCTCGTCGTGGCTTCCTTCCTTCCTTCCTTCCTTCCTTCCTTCCGTCCTCCCATCCTTCCTTCCTTCCTTCCGTCCCTTCCTTCCTGTCTTCGTGCCAAACCGTACTCTCGGGATCGCGCTCAATTTTCGAAGATACGCGAGCACCCGTATCTCGGCCCACTTGTCGTCGATTCCGCTCGCTTTTATCCCGCGGACACGCCGATACGGAATTTCTCACGGCGCGTGTTTCTCTCGAGACGCGTTCTCCGATCTTTTCATCGGGCGGGATCGATCCGATGGGAAGATCGACGCGCGAAGGCGCTTTTCCACTCGTCTCGTACCCGCGCGGCACCGAAGTTTTATCGAGCTCCGGGGGATATTGACTTTTCTTTTTTGGCACGCGCGCCAGTTACGGCGTCGCGCGAGATGCAGATTGCCCCGTTCCAACCTCCCCGCGAACAATCTCCCGCGCGGAATCGTGGAAATTCTTTTCGTCGCTTTTCTCGCCGTTTAAACGCCCCTGGTGATTAATCGTCTCGCGACCCACTTTCCGCGGGGCACGTAGAATCGCGAGACGCCTTCGAGGAGTGCGCGATTCTTCGACCGACGTTTTTCTCTTTTCTTTTGTCCCGTACTCGAGATTTTCCAGAGATCGCGAGACGCGTGATTCTTTACGAAGGAATACGCGACATCGAGAAGTTCTCCTTTGATCCTTCGCGGTCACTATAGCAGAGGGAATACTTTTTCGATTTTTTACTTTTTGGAAACTCCGTCGATCGAACGTACAAAGCACAACTCACGAATCGCGAATCTCTCACGCGAGATCGACTTCTCGAGAAAACGATCGTAATTCTTTCCGGCCGAATTGAACCGTACGGGAAACATACATCGGAACACAGATGACGTTCTCTGGACGCTTCTAGGGTGCGTCAGTTGCACTCGTAGGGTTAATCGCGGTCTCCACTCTTGGGAGTTTCTCGGTCGGTAAAACCGAAGAGGAACGCGGAGAGGTGAGTCGCCGAACCGAGACAGTAGGTTATTCGAGCAATGCGAGCAAGAGTGCAGGTTCCCGGCTCCGCTTCGAAGATCCTCTTAAAGTTCTCCTAGTCGAACGCGCGCGTTGTTCTTCGGTTTCTTCGGCGCGCCGCTTGCACAACCGCTCGCGCTTCGTCGAACGGTCTACACAAGAACGAATTCCACCAGAAAACCAGTTTCCGGCTTCCCGACACGACGATTCGTGCACGCGGGGGTACTACTACCTACTTCTCCGAGGCTCGTTTAGAAGCCCCGTTGCACACCGCGGCGATCGACCACTCTTACCGACAAACGTGATCTCGTCGAGGCGCGTCTGTCCGCTCGTCTCTCCTCGGGACTTCTTTTTTATCGAGGACTCGCGGAGGCATCATCCTCGCTCCTCGAGTTCTACGTGCAACCGCTCCGGCGATTACGTTGATTCGTTTAACGCGTTTCACCGAACCGGGCTCGCTCCGAAGCGGGATTCGATTTTACGGAACCGGCGCGTCCACGTAGCGACGGTCTATAAAGTTCTTTTTCTTCCTTTTTCTCCTCGTCTCCGATAGAGGTGACACACTTTTTGACGCGACACGGTCGCGCGAACGAAACCGTTCTGGAAACTTGCAAACCCGAGAACGAATTTCTATGCGACGCTTTCGCATTTTATCTTCGCTCGCGAGAACATTGCAAACGCGAAGAGGACACTGTCCCGATTCGTAACGCTTCCAAAGACCCTTTGAAAAATATTTTTTTCCGCGCCGTTCTACGTTTCCCTCTCCACCGAAGATTCTACGCTCCTCTCTCACGGAAGTTTCCACGGTATCTTCGACCCCGTGAGAAAGAACTTTTCCCGGATCTGTTCCCCCGCTGCGAGAAAATTGCAGATTCGTCGAAACTCGACAGTTCGCCGACTTCTCGATCCGAGGTTTCCGCCGTTACGAGATCAATTTCCTCCGAGCGGATTGAATGGAGTTTCCCTCGCCGCGCGCTCGCCGGTTGTACCGGTGCTCGAAAGCTCTGTGCAGGACATCGGCGGCGATATGTCCTATAAATCCTAAACGGATTAATTAATAATAATGCGCGGTCCCGTGCATGTTAAGCCCTCCCTACCCCCCTTTCGGTTTCCAACACGGCAGGGGCGCGCGTGCCCATGATTATTTTAATGAGCGGGCCACTATAGCGGCGTGGTCGATCGATTACCCGGCCAGCCGACGAAATTAATAACCCTCCGCTCTGTCCGCTCTGTCCGCTCTGTCCGCTTCGGTGTGCGCTGGTGTGACCCTTTGCCCGTGCGAGCGGCGTCGACGCGCGGACGGACCTTTCCAACGGAAACCTCTCCGCCGATCGTTAACGAGAAAACCTTTCCGATCGATGCGCGTTCGACGTCGATCCGCGAACGATAACGACGCTCGTTCCGAGGAACGCGTCACGGATGCTAAAATCTCGCCACCCTGCGGCCCCGTTCGCTCGCGTTATCTCCGACACGCACGCCTCCTCGAAATTTCCTGCTTCGCGGACCTTCGCGCGCAACAACCTGTGGCCCGCCTATTCCCAAAGTATTTTTTTTTCTTTTCTTTTCTTTTTTTTTTTATTTATTCTTCCCCGTCCAGAAAAGTTACAGAATTTGAAACGCGCGCACTTGCAGTAGTACGCGAAAAATTTAATATTTCCAGAGGACGAAGAGACGTCCGAGACGAGAGAAACCTTGCGAATTGTTCTGATCCAAATCCAACACCTTTCTCGTATTTATTCCCGACGTGGTTGCACATCCGTGGATATCGACGCTTCTCGATTTTGGAATCTTGAATAAAAATTATTCGGAGAGGCTTGGAAATTTCACACGATCTCGATATCCAGGAGAACACCCACTCCAGGAAACTTTTCTTTTTTCATATACAAATATTCGACTCTTTAAAGTTCCACACCAAGAGAACCTACTATATTATAACCATTGGGAAGAATCGTTAGACCTCACCCTGCGACGTTTTTCTCTGCTCGTTTCGCTCCGAGTTTCGAAAGTTCGCCGGTATCAACATTCTGCGGGATTTTCAGGTTTCGGGAAACGCTCGGCTTCCGGGGCACGGTTACGCGGTGCAATTGGTTTCTTTGTCAGGGCAACGCTAATCACCGCGGGTAATATCCGAGCAGCTGCCGTAAGCTCGCGTCTTGCTCGCGCGCCGATCCCGGCTCCTCCGCTCCGCTCGGAATTTCCGAGCCGCGGCCGTCCGTGTAAATTAAATCCGGGGCGTGCTCGATTTCGTGAGAGAAAAACCGGGAATCTCGTGGCGGCGAGTTCTTTTTACACGATTTATGTACGCCCGATCTCAACGTTCCGGGGCCGGCCATAAACGCGGCACAGGTGGATTCCGCGTCCTCGGCGCTGTTTACCGGCTCCTCGCTTCGGAGATTCCTACTTATTAGTGTTATTAAACGTCTTCGTCGCGAGAATTGTTCACTCGCTAGGTTCCCGGAAACGAGAAGTGAAATTATTCCGAACAAACTTTGTTTTCGTCTCGGATACTATTAGATATCGTTTCGATTGTATTTTATCGGGTTGTTCGGAGATTAATTTCTTTTTTTGGTGGAAATGAAACATTTTTTTAGAGCTTACAAACATTTTATCAAATTATATATTCTCCATTTTAGAAAACGAAATCACTTTCCGAACAATGTTATGTTTCGTTTCGATTATATTTTACTCGCCTTCTCAACGATCTTCCCGTTAACGAAAATTGAAATTGTTCTCAATTACACATTCCCTTTCCTTCGAAAGACCGTTCAATTTGATTTCCAATCCGCGACGGTGGTAATAAATGGTTAAATATACAAATATTCGGAATACGGGCCGATCGGGAGGACCGTTCTGCCTTTTCGCGGCACCGTTCCTTTACGATTTTAATAAAAACGATTAAGGAAACGAACGCCACGAACTCCTCCCGTGGTATTTAAATCCCGACGAGCCGTCGGAATATTCAGCAGTCCTCGATACCGGGCGGCGCATCAACGATTCCCGGCACGCGGCTCGGATACGAAAAGCAATCGACTACGAAGACGATTTCTCCGACATCGCGGGGTCGTCTTCGATTTCGTCGGATCGAACGAACGTCACCGCGTACTCGCGGAGAATAACAAACAGGCCGAGGACAACGCGAAAGGGTTCGAGGATGGAATCGTCCGGGTTCGAGACGTCTAATCGAACTGTCGCTGCCAGATAACCCGGCGATAATTACTTTTCGAAGCGATATCTCTCCTGTAACGGAAAACGACTAATCGCCTTTTCTTTTTTTTTTTTATACCATCGGTTCTCCTTTCTACCTTGGAATACGTTTAACCGAATTCTTCGCCCGATAAACGCTTTCCTTCCGCTTGGTTGACCCGCTCGCGGCCGATAATTGTGGCGCGCACCCGAAAGTCAGGGATCGAGGATCGGAGAGCGAATCTTTGAATATTTCTAAATACTCTGGAGAAGAGTGTAATCGAACGCTCGATTTTAAACTACTCGAGCGTAGTAAATATGTAATAAAAATAGAGAGAATTCGTCTCGAAATGTTCGAACGTATCGATCGCGGGAGGAATTGTGATTCTTTTCTCGAGTTTACCGTATTGGAATCATCGATCGAGATATTTCGGTAGAAACGAAGCGAGTCGAGCGAAATATTTATAGACGGTGCGTTTTTATGTGCGCGTTGCGCAAATAATCGGTACGCGGGATGCTCCACCGGTCGTCTCGCTGGTCGATCGTAAATGAAAAATCATCGAGCGACGCGCTCGAGTCGGCGCTCTCGGTGGATAAACTTCGAGTGGAAGAATTTTTTTCCCCCCGTGCGAAAATAAAAGCTTGGAAGGAAACCTTTCGACGGGGGCGTGAACGTTGACGATTCTTTCTCGTTATTCTCCGTGGGAAACGAACGGGCGAGCTTCGACCCCTTTCCGGTAATCGATATATCGGTTTCGACGAGTCGAATATCGCCGGTGGATGTACCCTGGTGGTTAGACGCCTAGACAGAAGCGGAAGTTGCATTGTGCGCTCAAAGGCTTCCCAGTCCCGCGATCTCCGGGGACCTCGCGAACTCCTCGTTCCCGAACGGGCCCAACTTTTCCCTCCGTCTTGTTTCTCTGTTACGCCGCGACGGATACACGAGGTGTTCGACGTCGTCGTAGCGAGTTCCCGATGTCGAACTCAATTAACACGGCGGAGCGTTCGTTACTTTTACCGGTAATGACACTTTTAAAATCGATGAGGTGTCTCGCGACACATCGTCGTTCAACCGAGCTTAAAGCACTCCTACGTACGATCTCGAAGACTTTCAACTTCCAAAATTCCCGAACGGAACTTCTTCTTTAACTTTGTAACGTCACTGGCAAGGAACTACCCAAATTCATAGGTTTGCGCTCGGTAACTTGAAATTGTACTCTTACGTTCGACTCTGCGCTTCGAATCTTCGAAAAAGTGTTCCAAGCGTACGATACGCTTTTTCGGAACTTCGGTTAAGAAAATACTCAAATTCTTAAATTTTCACTTAGTAAAATCAATCGTGCAGAGAAGCGTGTACCGCGAGAACGCGCGATGTGTCTAAAACGATCTAACCATCGCGTTCATTCCCCTGGTTAATTTTTTCGAATCGTCGTCGAAACTCGTACCTTCGGTCTCTCGGCTCGTTTCGAAGCAAACGTATAAAACGCTTTTTCGGAACTTCGATTAAGAAAATACTCAAACCCGTTGATTTTCACTTAGTAAAATCAATCGCGCACAGAAGCGTGTGCCATGAGAACGCGCGATGGGTCTAAAACGACCTAAGCACAGCGTTCATTCCCCTGATCGATTTTTTCGAATCGTCGTCGAAAGCCGTACCTTTAGTCTCTCGGCTGGTTTCGAAGCGTAGGCTTCGCGTATCTAATGTTCGGGATGCTTCCGTCGGGGAATCCCGTGGTCGGTACGCGGAAAGAAAATCAGATAACCCCGTCCGTCGATCGAGCACCGAGATACGGCTCGCTCCGCGGGACGAAATTATTAACGCCCCGAGATCGTGTCGGCTACCGACAGCTGCGGGAGATTATAATATTTACGAGGTAATTAACGACGGACGGTGGTGTTACGGGCTCTACCCAGCGCGCGGACGGACGTACGTACGAACGAACGAACGAACGAACGAACGAACGCCTTTACGTGTTCCTATTTTCGTGACGCGATCGTTGACGTTCAACTCCGCGTCGGCGTGACGAACGGTTACCGAGAAACGACCAGCAGATACACTCGGACGGCTACGTTTTGTTTCCCAACAGCCTATTGGCGTCGTTTGACACTGTTGGCCCCAATTGGCACTCGTTGACCCCACTGTACGCGTTGTCATGACTCCGAGTCATCGGCTTACCAGCCCGTTAAACTTGCTCCCTGGCCTCATCGCCCTCCGTAATCATCCGGCAGGCGTTCTCTCTCTCTCCCTCTGTTTCTCTCTCTCTCTCTCTCTCTCTTTCTCTCTCTGGAGCGCTTCTGTTGTTCGTGCTTCTGCAGAAGCGTGCGCCACGCACGGAGACTCGCCTCCAACGTAGCCGCTCGAGCGTGTTCCTTCCCCGGTCGACGCGCGCGCGCGCGCGCGTGTGGGTATCGTCGTTCGCGTTCGTTGGTGTGCACGCGAGCGGCCCCGGCGAGCGTGTACTCGCGCTCCTCCTTCGGCATGCGTGCGTCGAAGCCTCCGTAACTTCCACCGTGGATCCGTTAAATTGATTCGGGCCACGAAGTTTAAGGCGCGCTCGCGACTACGCCCCAACGCGCCGCGCGGTTCTTGGATTTCGATTCTCCGCGGTACGCTCGGCTATGGAACTCGCTCGACGCGCTCGCTTTCTCTCGTTCCTATCCGCCACTCGGTCGCGGTTTACGGCTTCCGCTCGTACCGGCCGATATCTGCCTCGTAACGTTTATCGATTCCAGCGAAAAGCGTGCACCGACCTCGCGCTTAATTACCGCGAGCTTCCTGTTTCCGGGACGATTTTTTTACCCCCCTCCTACCCGGTATCGAACCCGGATAACGCTACGTGCGCGATCGGCCGCGATTCAAGCGTCTTGTCCGGAAGAGACGAACGAAGAGAGAGCGTAAAAGAGTTAGTTCGATGGAGAGCGGACGAGTCACGGAGGGGAATAGAAGAGAGAGCGTTTTTTCTTTTTTTTCGGAGAGGTTCTCCGCTCGCTTGCTCGCGCTGACGGGAAATCGTCTCGAATTCGTCTCGAAATCGAATTCGTACGGGCATCTCGCAGCGCGAAACAAACGCCGCGAATCGTATCCCGCTTTCGCCGCTGCTATTCGTAATTGATCGTAAAACCCGTGGAAGTCCCGCGGTTTTACGAGCCGACTCGGTTTAGAAACGTTTTTCCCGGGAAACGGTCGTCCCCTCCTTCCCCCCTCCGTGTCCCTGTTTCATTGAATTTCTCGGTATCGCGCTTTCCGCCTCTATTTCAACCGGCGCGGCCCAGCTCCACGAACGTTTTTCAATTATACACGCCGGAATAATTAATCGTCGTCTCGGTTCTCGCGCCGATCGGCACCGCGCGCGCGCACGCGCAATTTCGAGTTTCAGCCCTTCGAGCGTTTTCCGCTTCTCTGGCCGCGCGGGTAGGTTCGTTTCCTCCGCGGCGGATTGTTCGACGCACGCGGAACAAACGGTGCCGCGTTAACTATTCCCCGCGAGTTACGACTGTGAATCGACCACGATCCCGAAACCGTTCTACGCGTGCGGAGAATACGCCAGTAGAAATCGAGAAAGAGGCGAGAATCGTTCCCGGCTCGGGACGCATTCTTTGGACCGCGAAAGTGGTACGTGGGAACGCGGCTTAAGACGTCGACAAACGGAAATCGTAGTATTTGTCGCCAATACCAATCGTGAAATTCAACGCTTCTTTTTTCTTCTCGAGACGTTTTTCAAAGTACGGAACACGATACGTGGAAACGTGGCTTAAGGTATCGAGTGTGATTCGCGACGAATACAGCACAGTTTTTACGGCATTCAATATTTTTTTCCAGCGCGAAATGCGATACGTGGAAAGGTGGCTTAAGGTATATTATTTACCGAGAATACGAATCGCAGAATTTAACGGAATCTATTTGTTCTCAACGAGACGTACACTTTTCTACAACGAGTGAAAGACGATAAAGAAGAGAAATGGGAATTTTTTGTCTCGCGAAACGGTTTTTGAAGCACGAGATACGATACGTGGGAACGTGGCTTAAGGTATCGAGCGTGACGCGCGTATCAAGCAGCGAAATCGACGGGAATCGGTCGATGGATCGAACGAAATCTCGGAGCGGCGAAGCTCGCAATCGGTGATGTTTCCGATAAGAGGATCGCGCTTGTCGGCGAGGGGGTGGCTTCGTCCCCTTTCATCGCGAACGTTGGCATCGGCGTCGGTGTCGACGTCGACGTCGAAGCGGCGGACTGACATCAAAGGCATAGTATATAAATCAATTACCAACGACAAAGCGACGCCAGCGACCGTGCCGGGCCAGGACGAGCCGATACGTCGACGTTCTGCGCAAACTCGATTATCGATACACCTCGAAGGTCGATGCCTCGTCGACTACCGGCGACCATCGATAACCGGAGCTAAGGGTAACACGGTACGCCAATAGAGACCGGGAAAGCTGCACGGGTAGCAAGAACTCGTCGCGTGCTGCGTAATCCACTTGGATTGGCTCGAGACGCCCGATATTCGACGTTTACGGAATATAATTGTTCAATTTATTACCGGCGGTATTCTCTTCGTCCCGAAATTCATCGACGAAGCACGAAAATACCACCGCGCGTCTAATAAACTTGGAATTTCTTTCGATCGAACTTGCGCGCGAAACTACAGACAATTTATATTAAAGTACACTTACCTCCGAACGGGCCTGGAAATACGAAAAAGTCTTTTGCTCTTAGATTCGAAAAAGTACCCGTCGATATTCACTCTCTCGAAAACACAATCGCGTGCCAAAAAATCCGTCTCACTGTCCATCGAGTAAACCATTACGCACGTCCTCGCGAAGCGCTTCCCGTTTACGAATTTAAACCCGAACAATGGCGTAAAAACGCGGTAAACGATCGATTTCGCGTTCGCGGAAGATAACGTTAACCGCGACAGGTGTTCGATGTTTGTCCATTTGGATAATCGACCAGAGACTCCAGACTGTGTATAGTTTCCCTGGTAATTCTTCGTCGGAGTTTCTCCGTTCGTCTCTCGTGCCCTTCTCGGTGCAACTAGAAGGACCTTCGGCCCCGGTGCACGTGACCGACCCGAGATACGTTTCACCGAGGCCAGTAGCTCTCGTACGCGACACGTGCTTTGAAAAAAATTCCCCTGTCGTTTTCATCGATGCATTCCCAATAAAAGTTAAGACGGACATCGTAGGAGGGTTTCCCTGTCGATGAAAAACAATTTCACGATCCATCCATCCCTCCCTCCCCCTTTTTCCCTTCGTGGTTGCTCGGATTTCATTTTCCAGGGGATTCGAGTCCTACGCGGTTCGATCCAGCCTCGAACCGTTCCAATTCCACGCCTCGAATGGTAATTTCCGACAGGGGTCGTTCGATCTCGTGGAAACGTGTTCCTCGCGGAAGCGTGTTCCCCGTCTACGCGCTCGAATTTTCCTCGTTGGCCCTCTCCGCGCGACGTGCTTCGCCCGTTTACGCGGCAAGTTTCCTCGAAAACCCGGCTGCAACGCGGACGAGTACGCTCTCGGGTCGTTGCGAAACGATCGTTACAAACTTTCCGTCGCTACGTCGAGAAATTTGTCGTTGAATTTCAGTTCTCGAGTGTCCCGCAACACCCCCGTTGCACACCCCTCCTAACCCTCTCGCCGGAGGATCGTCGAACGCGCGACAATTTCACCCGTTCCCCGTGCGGTCGTGTTTGTTCGATAAATATTCGGAAATTCGGTCCGCCAGGGTGGTTTCGACGATGATGGGAGGGGGTAGGGGGTGTAGCTGGGCTAATTAACTCGGCCCGCGAAGAGCAATTACACGAACAAAGGATCGCAACTTTTTACAACGCGGTGTCGCGCTCGAGCGTGAACTCGGCTCGCCTTTGATTCCCCGGTCCGCACCTACGGAGAATTTTTCATCCGAGAATTCCGAGGTTTCATTGATCGCGGGTTAAGTGGCTCGGTGACACCAGTTAACCCCGTGCGCGTACAATCCGCGTGATACGAATTACGTTGGCGCGCGCGATGACTCGCACTCCGAAAACCTGCTTCGAGTTTTCCTTTCTTTTCTGTTTTTCCTTTTTTCTCTTTTCTTTTTTGTGAAATCAACCGTTCGAGACCGCGAACGGTGTGAAAGAAATCATGATACGAAACCTGCTTCGCGTTCTTTTTCTTTTGTTTCCATCGTGACGACACCAGTAACCTCAAAGCGTTCTTTCGAACGCGCGCTCAAGATCTTTGACTGAGGAACTATTCCAAGCGTATAAAATCCATACTTGTAACTTTACAATAAAGAAGCCGAAAGAAACCCAAAAGCATTCGGTGTGTCTATTGTAATAGATTCGATTGTAGAGAAATAGTGACACACTGGGTCGAGAAGGACCCGAGGAAAGAGAACGCGTTACGTTAGGAACTTCATCGACGGAATGGATCTTCTTCTTTTTTTTTTTTATTGCAAATCGCCCTCGAGCTCAACGACGAAATTAACGAAAAGACGCGGGTGTGACGGCGATGCGATTCGCGAACGAAAATGGCGAGGCAACGCGAGCGTAACGAGTGACACGCATATCCGCGTGAGCTATATTTGGCGCGATGCAGCTAAGCGGCACGTTCCACTGCCACGTTTACCGTGTCAAATTCATATCGCCTGCATCCGGCTGGGGACAATTTCGTGGCGGTGGTTATCGAGAACGTTCAATTGTCGGTTCAACTTAACCACTTGCGAGGCGGCTCGGTCTCGACCCGCGAGACGCTCGCGCGACCGGCATCGATTAAACCCACCTCTCGACTCGAACAACGCGAGAGATGGAATTTTGTTCTCTTTCCATCTCGTCCTTCAAAACCTCGTTTCTCTTGTCTGTTGCAGGTAAGACGAGAGCAGGGACCGTCGTGGTACCGGGTCAAAGGACGCATCGTAAGTCCCCGTAGCGAAAACGTTACTTGTTGCGTTCAGGCAAGTAAGAATAAAACATTATTACCCGGTAGATCTCCCGTTTGGTCGCAGACGGAAGAAATACACGGTGGATTCGAGGGAGGAATTAATATATTCTCGTTTAAAAATATTCTTACACCGGCGCGGAGCTATTTAAGGAGAGGAGAACCAACCGTGGAGTTGGATTTGTCGAAGAAATTCGCGTCACGAGAGTACGCAAGACACGAAAGAATCGAACGGTCGGGATCGTTCTTGCCTACGAGTCGGATGCGGTTTCACGCGCCCCGACGCATACAAACGGCGACGACGACTTCTTTGTCCGCGTCCGTAGTCGCTGACCTGCATAAATTAATCGCGATACGCGCGCCCGTACGAGCGTTTCGTCGTCGAAGTACTCTTAAAGAAGCACGCGACGCGTTTACGGACGATCGGTGCCCGGTTTGCTCGAGCATTCTTCCACGAAGGTGAAAACTTTAATAGCGTCGTCGCGTTTAAACCGCCGCGATGAAACTTATCTCCCCGAAGGACACCGGCGTCCGGTCCCACTCGCGCGCGATTTCTTGCTGCGAAACTTTCGCGTACATAGGCCGCCGCTAAAAAAAAAAGAAAAAATCTCCAGACACCTGCTGTTTTCAACAAAATCCTCCGACGTGGATTGTAAATTTCCTGCCGGTTCTTGGTACCCGATATAATCTCCGTGGACGTTTAACGTTGATATTTTCGAGAAAAATAGTATTCAGCGCGGATTATAAATTTTTCATCGCTCGACCGGTGTACCGTAGACGATCGTGGGGTTCGATGTTAATATTTTCAAGAAAAGTGGTATCGAGCGTGGATTTGTACTTGCTCTTACCCAATGTAATCAACGTTCGATATCGGTTACTCGAGGAGAGACGCAATAATCGAATTACTAATCTCAAGATCGTGGTCACGGATAATTTCCAATACGAAATTCGTACACTCGCCGTTATTTTCGCGCGCGTGTTCCGTTCGACGATCGATTTCTTCGTTCTCGTTTGACGAAAATGGCTGCTCGTCGATCGAGCTCGCGTTAATCAGACCGTCGAGCGACCGATGCATAAACAAACGGTCGGGTTCGCGAGCGTATCTAACGGTAAACGATCGTTGCCGCGATACCGCGATCTCCGGGCCCAGAGTTCCACGAGAGAGAAGATCGTTGGACGTCGTTGGAGATTATAGTAATTTCGTAAAAGCGGGATACGTGGAAGTAACCGTACCATTTTCCGAAGAAACCGGGCGAAGAAAAAGAAATGGTCCCGAGTGTTGTGTTCTCGGAGGAATCGTATCGATCGGCTCTCGACTGTTCAGCCAACGAACCGCGTACCGTACGATCGGTATCTTTGTATCCTGGTTTCGCGTTTACGGTTCGTGATCGACTCGAAATTGTTTCACCGTACCTGGACAAAATCAACGTACACCTCTACGCGTTAATAATTCAATTCGGTTCACGAGAAGTGAATTTTCCATTATATAACGATCTAGAGACTTGAAATTCGAGCGGTACGCCAATGGGAAAAATAACGAAAACACGGAGAACTCGAGAGAGAAGTCCGTGGCCACGCCTATGGATCTTCCAGACGTTTCGTGAAACTTGCCACGCGCACTAACTGTACGTTTTTCCAAATCGGTGTTTTTTTTCCTTTCCCTCGTGCAGGTTTCATTTCCCCAATCGCTCGTTCGCGTTTCCAGGAATCGATGCGGGTCACTCTTCGTTCACCTTCGATCGACAATTGGCAAACTTTGGACAATCGTAATTCGACGTGAAATCGGCGGATTCGCTTCGAACGAGATTGAAATCGAATGGCGCGGACAGACTCTCGTCTCCCTGTCTCTGGGGAAAGTAGAGCTTCTACTGTACCTTTTCGCGCGAAATCTCGCTCTGGATAATTATAGATCGATTTTATCGTAAAAATTGTCGAGTACTATCGTCGATCGTTGAGCGCAAGCTTCTTCGGGAAAGTCGTGGATAAAATCGGTAGACATTGGGAAATAAAATTGAGAAAACTACGTAGAAATACAAGAACGGGTGAGACAGGAAAAAAACAAACGTATCGCGCTGGTGAAATCTGACGCGTTCAAAGATCGTGTACTCTCGTGGACGATATTTGCGTCTGATCCGTGTTCTTCGTGAACTCGATACCGCGCGTCGAACGGTGCGTGTCTCTCGTCGTGTCAGCGACTCGGTAGCGTACCGTGACACGATCAAAGGGAGCTCGGAGAATATTCAAATCGCTCTCACTTCCCCTCGAAGTCTCGAATCGCGTTCGCGCGGTGTGTAATGCGCCACTGTTCGCTCTTTGAACGTTTTTCTCGCCCTTTGCGTATCCAGGTTGAAAATCGTTGGAACGCGTTCGCGTTTGGTATCGTTTTCGTGGTAAGAACCTCGAGGATTCGATTACGGCAATTTTACAACGATAAACCCACGGACGAAATATAAAACTTTTACCTTCCCGCTTCGGTAAGTCATTAGTAATCCGAGACACCGCGTTGGTCGCGTGTCGGAGATAACACCGCGAGCACTCCGAGTCACCGGTTCCTAGAACACGATGGGGAATAACTTTGTGACGCAACGAACGAAACGCAGAGTGGCAAAGATACTCGGTGACGCGACAGAAATTACCGTAAACGCGTTCCTGGCGCGTTATTTCGGTCCGTGAGTGGGGAAAAGAAAAAAAAAAGAGAGAGAAAGAAAGAAAGCACCGCGTTGTAAACCAAGTCCGTGACAACGAGACGAACGCGTTGCCTCCGGAAGCACCGGTTCGAACGCTACCGAGAGAAGGTTAGCAGAGTGGGGAGGGAGGGGAAGTGAAAAAAGAAGAAAAAAACCAAAGAGAGAGAGTAAAAAAAAAAAAAAAGAAACGTACAAAGAGGATTTACCGATGCGGAGTGCAGAGTCGTAGCGATTTCACGGGCGGACGGTTATTCGGATGCGAGCTTGTCGTGCGGAGAAGTGGCGAGTGTAACGAGAGACGAGACGCGCGGGCGCGCATGGGGGCGGGGGTGGTGTGGTGTGGGGTGGGGTGGGGGCTGTCGGGTGGCGGAGAAGCGAGAGCAGGCTGTGCTCTCTCGCATGCACCGCCGCCCCCGTAATCGCGGTTAATTAACGAGCCGGCAGCTGGTAACGAGGCTGCCGATTGCTTGCCGCGCATCGGCCACGATTATTCCGGCTCCTATTCCCTTCCGGTTCGTCGAATCCGCCTCCGATTGTCATCGTTTTCGTCCGGGAAACCTCTCCACTCCCGTCTCGACTTTTCCCTCGATTTTTCAACTCGGCCGTCTACCGGGGAAACGCGAACTCTCTCGATCTCGAGTTTCCCTCGGTGAAAACTGCGTTTCGACGTCAAAGAGCCCGGGGAATTTTCATGGAAACCGCGTCGCGGGATAAAATACAAAAAAAAAAAAGACGAGGACGGCGATGGAGGTCGGTGATCCGGTTTTTCAGAAACGAAACCGTCGCGTGACACAGCGCGTGTGTTTTTTCTTTCCTTTCTCTCTCTCTCTCTCTCTCTCCCATTTCCACGAAAGAATTCGAACCACGGGAAACGCAATCCGCGAATAAACGCGCCGGGATTTCTTTTCGGTGCCAAGGATTTCCAGATAAATGTGTTTTCCGAGCGACGAGTGATTAAAGCGTTCCCCTTCGTTCTCTCTCGCGTAGACCGCGCGCTGGTTCCCCGTTTCTCCGTTTCTCCGTTTCACTGGTTGCACGCGCGTCTGGCCCTCTCTTTTTTCCTCCTGTCAGCGATGCAACGGAGCGTCTCTATCTTCGCGCTTGAAAAGGATCGCAAACGTCCTTTTCCTCGCTTTAACCAACCGAGGCGTTCTTTTTACGGAAAATGCGGCTTTTAAATCTCGATCCACGTCGTTCCGCGGCCGGAAAACCGACTGCTAGTACCTTTCTCGTGGATAGAAAGGGAGAAACTCGCGCGAGAGAAAGACGAGTGAGACGCAAGATGGAAGAACGGGGGATACCGTGGATCGAAACGGTCGCCTTCGTGGATACCCTCTTTACGGCCGCTCCCTCCGATGGATAAGTCGTGGCTCCCGCCGTTACCGAGTCCTTTATTAAAAATATCTCTGGAAAACGGAGGAGACGGCGCGACGAGTGGTTCCACGATGAGAACGATGAGAACGGAGGTTAAAATTCTTTGCGCCCTGTCTTCGCGGAGGAATTAATCCAACGAAACGACACGGACCACTTCCGTCGTTTCTGTCTCGGTCTGTCTGCTCGCGCGGAGATCGTTTGCGCCAAAAGTAACGTGCGTTACTAGAGCGTGGTCTCTACGGTAAAGACGACACCTTACCCTTGAAAAACACCGTTTCGCCTTGAAATAAATACACGAACGAGTACACTTTCGACGCGGTCTTCTAAACCGAGAGTATCGTCCGCGAGGATCGAATTGGTAAAAAAAAAGGATAATTTTTCAACGCGTTGAGGATCACGAACAAAAGGTCGTTACGTCCGTGGGAGAAACTGTCCGTTGCAGTCGGTCGCCTCGACTCGTCCGTGTGTGGCGTCCATTGCCGCGAGTCCCTCGAAAACGCAAGGACGATGTAAACGCGGCACAACCGATCTCTGTCCGCGAGTTTTGACCGCGTCGCGGAGATTGGAATCGCGAAAAGGGGTCGGACGTAACCGAGGAACTTTCCCACTTTTAGCCCCGGCGAATCCCACCGGCGAGCTCGGCCCGTGTAGTGTGTACTTGGCGTGAAAAGTTCTCGTGCCCGTTAATCTTCGCCCCCTTGAAGTTTATCGTGCGTTACGTAGACCCTCCCGAGCAAGTTTTCGCGGAGAAACGGGCGGAAGCCGGAGGGTAGATAGAAGCAAGGTTTCCTCCGCGTTTCCTTGGCTCTACGGCTATCGAGACTCGGCGCGAAACTTGCCCGCGCCACGCCGAATAAATAATAAGAGGAAGGAAAAAGTTGACCGCGGATACACCGAGCACGCTGAAATTTCTACATTTCGAGAGAGAGGGAGAGATGGAGAGAGACGGAGAAGTTTTTAACCACGACGATGATAAATCTTCATTCCTCCTCCTTTGTTCCGATCTTTTTAACGCGTAAATCGCTGACGTCCACTTGTTTCCGATTTGTCTCGAATTACGATCAAATGTCTATAGATACTTGAATTTTTAGAGCAACCGGGTCGACACGAGTGCACTTAAAAATCTCTTGTTCGATCATCGGCCGATTTTCGTGCTGAGAAATATGCATCTATACTGGAGTGACCTAATAGTAAATCGACAGGTTCGTAAGATTCTAGGTCACTCTCCGAGCGTGATCTCCGAACGACGGTAATGGACGCGAACATTGTTAATATTAAAATCGACGCGATCGAGTAACCACCGTAAATAGTTCTCTGCCCGGAAGTTGACACCTCGAAGCATAATATAGGCTCGTTCAGCGATCAAATCTGTGGCTGATAAATTCCTGTATTTTTTTTCTATTATCCGAACACACGTATTTGAACGTAGAGAGAAAATAGAACGCGTTGAAAGTTTCGAGTTCGAGAGCTGGAATTTTTCCGAGATCGGCCCGGTCGATGGTGCCGCGTCGATCGGTTCACCGTCGAAACTATTTTCGCGGGGCCATATCGTCGAAGGTAGTAAAAATTTCACCGCTCGGAAACCGCCACAGGAACGTGTAAAATTTCCCACGACTTTCCGACCAATTTTTCCTGTCGTGCTGGGACGAGCAATGGGCGGCCAGGGGTTACGGGGTTACGTAAACCCGCGTTCCCGGTGTCCGCGGATTGAAAGAGAAACGTTCGGAAAGTGGCTACGGTAACCGAGTCTCTCTCCGGGTAGAGGCGGTCGAGGGATATCGATTGCTCGCCGCGCTCTCGAGTCACCCCCGAACGATCCTTTATTCCGCGCCGACTTTGTTATCGGCCGCTCCGTGGAAGAGCATCGCTCGGCCTCGTATTTCTTTCTTCCGGTTCGGGGCGAGTGTTCGTCCGCTCCGCCACTCGATCGAGATAAACGCGAACGCTGACGCGACCGCGTCCCTGCTTGTGGGACTTCTCGCTTCTCTCGTGTTGCCCGCGCGTGGAACGGTGTCTCGTTTCGTCGATTCCCGGCGACGTTTCAACGGACAGGTGTCCGGGGAAAGAGAATCGATCGAACCACCGGTATTATAACTACGATGATCCACCAATATCGCGGGTACGGACATTGTTTACGCGAGACAAACAACGAAACAAATTCTCGGGTATAGTGTACCACGTCGAGAAGATGGCTTCTGGAGCAAATCGAGAATCATCGGACGTTCGCATCGACCAAGAGTCATCTCTCCGACTCTGAACTATACGATACGAAAATAACTAGCAATACTATGATAAGTTTCAAAGAGAAATAAACCTGGATCGCGTTAGGAAGAAGTAAGGTACGATTCGAGTATTTTCTACTCAAGTATTTCCGTCAGGGTCACCGGGCACGATCACCGTCCTCGTTCGATGGAAAAAACGGTTCGCCAGCCTGTATCGACAAGAATGCACCGGTGCTGGTCGAGCGTTTCAGGAATTTACGAGTCTCCGTGGCAGGAGGATCGGCTGGATGGGATAATCTATCTCATCTTCCATATCCCGGCGTCGTTATCGAGAAATTCTCGGCGAGGGACACGGGGGAGTAGGTCGATTCGTCCGTTCGACCCTGGCAGCGCTCTCCGGCTCGTTAATATTAATTAACGGCGGTGACATCACGGTCTCCTAAATATTTGATTACCCCGGATACCCCCGAGGAGGAGATGGAAGAGTAGGAACGAGAGCCGTCGCGGTAGCTCGCTTTTCCGGCCCGTTAGGCGGCGCTAATCACCCTTTAAATTCGTTCCCGGCCTCGGAAATTGAACGACTCCTGGGTCGCTTCCGTGCTCACGGCGAAAAATGATTATCTCGAAAATTCCCCGGAGGAGAAGGAGCAAGAGAAGAACCCGAGAACTCGCGTTTTCCCTCTTTCGAGCCGGTGCTACCCGCTCGGCGTTCAAATTACTCGAAGGGAATATACCCCGGTCGGGTTCGTCGATGGACGAAACCCACGGGATCGGATCTAAGAAGGATCCAGGCCGATATATACGTAATCCCGGCTACGAGACGCGTTCCAGCCGTGTTTCGCGCAGCCGTTTATTCACCGAATCTCGCCATTACCCGTCGACCGAGCTCCGTTTCACCCCTCGACCTCTCCGAGTCCCCGAAGTGCGTACAGGAACACTCTCGACGGAGGAACCTCCGTCGAGAGAGGGGAGATTCCCCGGGACGAGAGTTCTACTTTCCGAGGAGGGGGTAGATTCTACGGGGCGGACTTGTACGGAGGAAATTGGAGGCTTCTCGGGAACATATTGCCCTCTCGATCCTCTCCTGGCTGCTAGCGGGATGACTCTCTTCTCGAGGAGGATACCGAGAAGGGAGGGTGGGGGTAGATCGCGAGAGGGAGAAGGCAACGGCTGAGTTTAAAGCCGGGCAACTAGTTTCGCAACTGCCACCCCCTCGTTCCCGCGAACCCCCCGTTTGGCGAATAAAGAGACAGAGGGTGTGCCGGATGGCGAGAGGAGGGCCGGGATGAGTCGACGAAAGAGGAGATACGCTCGCCGGTGGGGGGGGTGGAGGTGGAGAGCTACAACGTAGGATCAGAATGGCCCTATCGGAAAAGGGTCGACCCGATGCGGTTCCGGTTTCCCCGCGCGCGGAAATGAAAGAGCCTTGGCCCGATCCCGCCGCGTCTACCCTTCGACCTACGGACTCGAAACCCGGACAGACCGCCACGGCCTAAACTTTCCTAATGAATACCACGCGGACTGTTTACCCGGTGCATTTGTCGAGAGTCGGGCCTCGTGCCGAGTGGTATTCAAAGAGAAAGAACGGAGAGGAGGGGGAAAGGGAGGCCTCCGAGAAGCTGCATCGAAGATAAAAAGGAACGGCTGGCAACTCGACTCCGAGAGGAGAGCTTCCGCTTTGTTGCCGGCGCGACATCGATGCCAGCGGGAACCCGAGGACACTCGTCGACGACGAACGGGACCGAGATTCGCGCTCGGGAAACGCCTGGCTCCGCCGCGATACCACCGAGATGGAAAATATTTCTAAGTCGACTCTGCTCGTTCTCACGGACAATCGACCAGAAACTGTGTTCCTTCGGATTTCGTCGAGCGACGAGCGACTTCTACGACCGTTTCGACGCCGAGAATCCTCATCGTCTCGCTCCTCGTCGAATCCTAACGACTAGAGTCGAACGTTGAAATTTTCCACCGAACTTTACCGAGCTCCCCGCTCATCGATTTTACTGCAACGTAACCTGTGATTTACACGTTCACGTATCGATTACACGGAAATTGGAAACAACCTGAATGTTTCTCGAACTCTTCCAAACAAGAGCTACTGTCCAACGATCGAACGAAGAGGAAGTCGCGAGTAGCGTCGCCTAGTCGTACGAGAGCCGATTTGTTTACGTTACGATGGAACGATAAAAAATCTTCTTTGGAAATATTCGCGGGTGTAGAGTTCGCGATCCGTTCGGAGACGGGCGTGGTTTCTGGTTGTTCGAAACGCGAGCGTTTCTGGGGTGAACGGGGATGACTTGGCGACAACTCGACGGACAAAAAATGGCGACGATAGGTAAGACCGCGCGGTGCGCGTGGAAGCGAATACGAAGTTCCGGTCGGTTTCCGTCGTCCAACGGACAATTGCTAATGGTTTCCGGTCCGGTGGCTCGAAAAGGGCGGGCCCCGTTGATGGAACACGGCGAGGCAATGCTTAGTTTTCTCGCCGGTTGGGAGGAAAAAAAGAAGAAGCAAGCCCGGGGAACCGGGGAACGTCGTTTCCGTCTCCTCCTCGTCTCGTTTTCGCTTCTGCTTTATCTGCCCGGCGCTGTAAACCTTATCAACGAACATTTCCTTCCACGGGCTCCGTGTACCGTAAAGAAAAGGGGAGAGAGAGAAAAGAAGAAAAAGAAGAAGAGAAGAAAAAAAATTGGGGGCTGGAGATCCGACAAAGAAGAGATTATCCTTCCGCCGGTGCTCTCGCGAGATCCGTTAACCCCGAGCGGGACCGCGAGCATTCGACAAACTTTACGCGTAGATAACGCCCACGAAAAGAAGTCGTCTCGGTTAATGACATTCCAGAATCTCCCCCGTTCTTTGAGAGAGCGGTTCTTGATGCGCAGCCACAGTGGTCGGGGGCTTTTGTTATTTTATCCGAATTAACGGGAAGCTTCCACCTTTGTGGGACGACAAAAATAAAATGTACATATATTTACAGAGAAAGGGAAAGCATCGAACTCTCCGCGAAAACGACGCGAGATCCGAATCTAGGGCCCGTACGAAATGTTACGTCGCACCGATTCGTTAGCAAGCGTAACAGCTGCTACACCACGGTTCAAAATTGCACCTGTTTACCGTCAGGTGCGTTAGATTCGTTTTCGAGTGCACTGTTCTCGACAACGAGGTCTTCGTTCTCTGTATCCCTCTTGTTTCGAGCTTACTCAGAATTTGTCCCGGTCCGCGAACTTTGGTCCACCCTGTACCCTCGAATAGAAAGTAAAAAGCCGGTGGCGGGGAGCTCGGTTAAAAATGTCGAGCCCCGGAGATCCGAATCCAAGGGCCCGTGCGAAACAAGCCCGCGCGGTTACGTTGATACGCTCGTTTGGAGCGGAGAACGCCGCAGCGGTTGTTGCGAGCGGCAGGTAACCGTGCGGCGGCGCGATTCTCGGGAGCAATGTTCTTTCCAGGTGTAACCGGCGCGGCGCACGTGTGTGTCGGCGAATGTCGATAAAAGGCACGAGCAGTCCGCCCCGGGAAGCCTGTGCACGTGCTTCGTGGGCGAGATCGGAACATAACAATTACGCGGAATAGGCGGTAGAGAAGAAGAAGAAGAAGAAGAAGACCCTCTTCCCACCCAGACTCGTTCCGTCCTTTCGTGTCGGCGATCTGCCGAGAGACACGCGATACCCGTTCTTGATAACGAGACGACGTTCACCGTCGATGGGAAAAAAGTCGTAATAAAAAAAAAAAACGAAGGACTTCGGCTCGTTTTCTTCGACGCGGAGGGAGGATACTCCGGTGAAATACAAAAAAAAAAAAAGAAAAAAAAAACACTCCCCCGCACAAAGCGGAGGAGCTTTGTACAAAAGCGTTATCGGTTTTATTAAATTCGCTCGTGTTTCAAAGGTTTTACGCGAATTTCCGTTCCCACCCCCCTCCCACGTCCCTGTGCTCGCACGTTTCGCGCGAATCAACGGCTCTATCCGTATTCGGTGAACCGTCGTTAACGAGCCTCGACTCGTTCATCCGGTAACGTTACGCGTGTAACGCGATCACCGGCTGCGAATCGCGTTCCGTCGGCTGGGAATTTTATTAATACCCCCTTCCATCCCTCCCCACGTCCCTCCCTCCCTCCCTCCCTCCCTCCGAGCGTTCACCACCGCCGCGTTACGGTTTTGTATTCGTTGCGTTAACGCGCGCTCGGATCGATTAACTCCGTTATTTTCCGCTACGCGATCGATCGAACCGATCCGCACCGGCGAACGCCTCCCAGCGATCGGATACGCGCTCAGCGTATCAAAGAGGAGTCGAATCGTGCAAATTTCTCGCGCCGCGAGAGATCGAACAGTTCTTTACCGTTTTGCCCGGCGAAACTTCGTTATCGGGACACGAACGGGTACGGTTTCGCTCGTGGGAACGCGATGGACATCCGTAGAGCGAAATGCGAGAACTTGAATAGATTCTGGTTAATCTTTCGATGGAATACCGTGCGATGCTGTGCTCGACGATAGATGGTAAACGATTCTTGCGAATCGAAAAATATAGACCTCTAAAAAGAACCAGTACCCGAAAACTTTTATTTCGACATCTGGTAGAATCTTAACGTTCGAATCTTCGAAGATCCATCGTCGCATCAACCGAAATACTCGCAAGGTGCCCCGAACGTTCGACAATGTACACGATCCCTTTCCATAGTGGAAACCTGCCCAGTTCCCTAACAGGTACAGAACCTTTTCTCATTTATTCTCCTCTGTTCTTTTTCTCGCTCCGTCGAGAGAGAAATTTCCCTCGCAAGAAACCAGCCGGGAGGTACATCGATCCTCCCTGTTGCTTCCGCGAAGAAATGGTATTCCTGGTGGACTTTGGGGTTTTCGAATCTTCGAATTCCGGTTCCGTTGATTGTACGGGCGCGTGTACGTCGGTTACCGAGGCTCGGTGCGGTGCGCGGGATACGTACGGGCTGCTGGACAGGAGGGTGCACGCGTGCATGCGTGCGTGCGTGCGTGCGTGCATGCATGCGTTCGTGTGCAGCGTTTACAGCGGATTGACCGGCTACGTGGGATTAAACGCGACCGTGTAAAACGATCGGGCGATCGAATACGCAAATACACGTGTACCTCGGACGCAACGGGCGCGTTGCAGTTTTCGCAGCGAGCGGTGGGACGCGCGCGTGCTCCCGTGGTACACCGTTCCGTTTCGCATCGACGATACAATACCGTTGAAAAGTCTCTCTCGGACCAACGGCCGAGCGAACACTCGCCATTCGACCGTGTCGTCGAATACCCCCTCGCTCCCGTTACGCGATCGGGAATTTCGAGACAATGCCGCGCTCCTATTTCGCCGCGATCCGGTGCACTGTCATTTAGTCGCTATTAACCTTCGGAGTACCCCGGCTGGCTCGGGAGTCACTCGGTTCATTTGTACACTATTTCCGTGCACAGCGAACAACGGGATAATCACATTTTTTTATATTCGAAATCGGTAATATTTGTTTATTATACGTCGTTCGTTGCACTGTGTTCTTCCCGAGCGATCGTACTCACGGATACAGTTATTAGAATTTCATCGAACGATATCGTCCTTTCCAACGCGTGTACAGCGTCTGGGACCCTTTGGGGACTTCTACGCCCGTTTTGGTTCGTTTCAACGCGTACGAAAAATTTCTTCGTGATTTTCCAAACCCTGCAGCACGTTTACTCGCGTCTGTGGTTAATTTCATAGCCGGTTCTCGGAATTATTCAGTTTAAAATCACACAGCGCTCGAACGTCGACTCTTACACTGATTATTCGCGACCGAGACCAGAGTCGGACCTGCGTTTCTTCTCTCCTCGGCTGGAACAGAAGAAATACACAAGAATATCGTTCGGGGACAGTTACACTGCACGCCCGGTGCATTGTATCGAGCGATGGGCGATCGTTCGGAAAGTCATTTGATTTTTTTTTTGCAAATATAAAACACGATTTTTTAGAGCGTGTAAATGTTTCACTAAATTATATATTCTCCATTCTGGAAAACGAAATGACTACCTATATTGGGTATACGAAAATACTCAATATTTTCTCGAATATATTGGGTTGTTCGGAAAGTCATTTCGTATTTTTTGGTGAAAATAAAACACGATTTTTTAACTAAATTATATATTCTCCATTCTGGAGAACGAAATAACTTTCCGAACAACCCGATGTAATTTTCACGCGAGAATTTACTCACGTTGGAATCAATGTATCGTAATTGCGCCCCGTGTTCCGAGAAAACAGCCCCGAATTAAAGAATGGTTTCCTTTCGTTTGAGGATGATCCTCCCCGCGCGTACGTTACACGATCGTTCGGTATCTACGCGTCCCGTTGCGGATTCCACGGGTGTATCGCGTGCGGTTAACTGATACACACATTGCCTTCCGTTTACGAGCCACCACGTGCACGAACACGCAAGCGCCCACCCCTGGTCCTCGACCACATCGAACCGCCGACGCGCCGACGAAACGCGAACGAACGCAACCCCCGTTCGATGGTACGGCCCGGAATCGACTCGCGTCGCCGCTTATACTACGACAACGAGCAAACACCGTGCCGTGACAGAGATCTTCGGGCAGAAAATACGTTCGAGGAACCTTCGACGCGGAACTTGGCTCCGTTCGCGTAACATTCGGTGCGAGGCGGTCGTTTCAACGGGCTACAATTAAGCGACGCGATAATTACGGTGGAAGAAATCGCGTCAACGGCGGGGAAAGAGTCCAGCTTCAAAGGTGGGGTAGTTCTTTTCGCGTTCCCACGGCGAATGGAATAAAAACGGACGGTGGAAAAGGTGGCGCGCGGCAACGAAATGAAATAACGACCGGGTGGTCGCGCGAAATGGAATGAAAATTCACGCAGAAGCGCCGCGAGGGAGAGAGAAAGAGGCGAGGAGGGGCGAGAGGGACGGAGGGAGGGTGGCAGGGAGTGCACGGAACGCGAGAAATTAAACTCGCCCCCTTTTCCGCGTCTCTTGCGCCTCCGTCTTCCTCCGCGCCACCCCCTGCTCTTTTGTACTTCCGATTCTCCTTTTTCCCTGGCTGCAGGTTTTTTGTTCCGGCCCCGTGGTGCTCCATCGTTGGAGCGAAAAAGAGGGAGACACCCCTCCCCGTGACCGGGTAGGGGGCAGGGGCTGTACGCGAGACGAAACGAGAAACGAGGAGAGAGGGGGAAGGAAAAAAGGAACGACGGAAGAAAACCGATTCGCGTTTGCGGGCTGATTGCGATTGAAATCAAAACGTTGCACCGCGAGAGCCACGCGGGCGGCAGGGAGGGTGGCAGGTAGGTAGGATAGGTAGGGGGCACTGGAAAAACGATCTGTCCGCGGCTCGACGAGCCATCGAACGACGAAAATGGTTTTTTTTAATCTTCTCGCCGGGAATCAAAACCGTGGAGGGGGTTAGGGGACGACGATACCAACGAATCAATTGACTCCCGGTGTGTTCATTATCGCGGACCGGGTTTCGGGGGTTAATTTCCACTCGAGGCTCTCGGATTACATTTTGTCGTGGGACGGGGTCACGCGAGGAGTAGGCCGAAAGGGGGGTGGGTGCAAATTGGGAACAAATGGGCCACCAATGGCGTCCTCGAGGAGGAGAGACTCTCGTTAGTTGAACAACGTCGAAAGAATTGGAATCTCGTCGCTTGGAAATTTTCCTATCGGTTTACGCGTGATTTTGTTTGTCTCTTTTGTTTTTTTCGTGCATCGTCGTTCAATTTCGAACGGTACAATCGAGTTCGGAGACGCGAGTATCCTCCCGCACGGTTCTCGATTCACCGATCGCAACGCTGCGGGAAACGCGTCGAGCACGCGAGCTATTTCGTCCGGTGGAATCGGCCGCCAATGGCGAAATTCCTCCGGCCGTGGCGCGCGCGGAAAATTCGTCGTCGCGTGACCGCTGCGGCCGGCCGTAAACTCCGAGATCCGCGGGCGTCGAGCGACTTGTGGATTCCCGGGCGCGGAACCGCGTCGACAACAGGTAACGACGTAAACGACCGGGAGAACGGGAGGGTGTGGTGCGGTGTGGTGTGGTGTTGGTTGGTTGGTTGGTTGGTTGGTTGGTTGGTTGGGAGCTAGCGATTTTCTCGTCCCTAATTCCGCGCGAGAGGGCGACGCGCGCGTACACGAGCGACGAAAATTACTTTGCCGAGTCACGAGGGTGGAAACGAGCGCGTCGGTGCCCCTGTGCGCGACGCTGGAAGCCCGGACGCCGCGGGGGGTGACAGATGGGACACGGCAACGAGAAGGACGCTGAAACCGGAGAACGAGAGAGAGAGAGAAGGGGGTTGGACCAGCCAGCGGGGATTCGAGAAGCCGAGGGCCGACAATTAACGCGCCCCGGTGCAAATCGACTCCTAATTCGAAGCTTATTTCTCCGAGCACACCCCCGCCCGGTTTTTACGCGGAAAAAAAACAACGCGGAACGGTTATATCCGCAGTGGGGAGGGGTACGGCCGAGATTAAAAGAATCGCGATACCGTTTTCACCTCGTTTCCCTGTTTATTTTCTCGGATACGAACCCGGCGCGCCCCTTGACTTCCGATTCATCCGGTTCGGGAGGAAATTTCTTTTTTTTTTTTCTTTCTTTTTCTTCTGCACACGCGTGCCATGGCTCGCCCGATCGAAACACGGGCCCCGACGCCGGGTGTACGCGCGCGAAACCAGACGGGGAATATTTTCCATGGCGTGCACATTCGTTATTCGACCGGTCGATGCCGGGTAATTGAATACGCGGCTTTTATACGCGACCGAGGGCGGTGTGTAGCACGATTCTCTTCCGCGCTCGCTCGTTCGTTCGCTCGCTCGTTCGCTCGTTCGCTCTGCTCGCGGCGGGGAATGAAAGCGTGGGGGTCGTCGGTGGTCGGAGGAAGAGGGCTCGAACGAGGGAAGGTGTCGACGAGAGAGAAGGAAATTCCACAGGGGGGAGAGAAGAGAAGGGCAGCCGGAAGAGGGCGAAGGACGAGAAGAAGGGTTGGGGACTGGGCTACACTCGATGTGTTCCGCTGTTCCGGGGTTTTATAGCGGCGGTCGGAATTAATGAGGGGCCGTGTTTTCACGGCGGCCGAGTGGCGGTGCAGATTTCATTTTACTATTTACCTAGGGGAATTTATTCGGCAACGAGCGAACGAACGGCACGCAGGGTGTGGTGACGCGGGCGACGTCGGTGGGGGGGATGAAAGAGAGGGTCGCGCCCGGCTCCGATCACGCGGACGACGTTTCACACCATTGCCACGGGGAAAAACGACTCGACGTCCTGTCCTCGGAATCGTTTCGACGCCTCGAGCGTCTCCGATGGCTTTTATCGCACAGGTATCGGCAGAGGGGATACGGAACTCTAGACTTTACCCCTATTGTTCGCCCGTGGACCGCCGCCTCCGGAGCCAGACAATTTTTAACGTTTCGCGGGGATCCGGTGATATTTTTGAAAACGTGCGGGGGAAATTTCCACGATCATGGATTTCGGTGAAAAAAAATAAAAAGAAATTGCCATCCACGCGACGGTGACGTTCCGCGAGAATTAGGTAACATTTGCAATAACGAGGCGAACGAAGCAACGGATTTCGATGGGAAAAATTGCAAAGGATCATCGTTATCGCTCCAATCGCGTATCACGGTTACACCCTGTATTGGCCATCGGTGGTTCCCACCCCCACCGGATCGTATTCCCGCAAACTCGTTGGTCCCTTTCGTGGTTCCGTGGAGTTCAGATTGGTCGGGGATACCACCGAGGTCGTCAGACTCTCGCGAACACCGTCAACGGCGAACCACGGACAAAACGTTATTAAATCGTGGATTCTCGTCACGTTCCGCGATCTAACGAATTAATATGGAAATTCCAAAGCACCTTACGAACGAACGAACGGCGTCGACGCGAAATCCCAGAGGCACCCTTGGAAGCGCCGCCGGCGACATCGAGGGTGAGGAGATCGAGTCGCATTGGCGTCGCCATTTCCATTTTCCGTCTCCCTTCCGATTTCCCGTTCCTCGTTCTAGCCCTCCCCTTCTCTCCCCTCCTCGCCACCCCATCGTGGCTCGTTCCATTTATTTTCCGCCGTTCCGTAATCGGAATGTTCGCGCGCGACGACCGTGCCACGGCCACCACCGAAGCGGAGGAAAACAAGGGACGTTAAATTGTCGGAGAAATACGAGAGCTCGAGGAAACTTTGTTTTCTCGTCTTTTTTCTTCGTCTTACACGCTACGGTCCGTCCCCCGCGGGAAGATTTTCGCGCAATAAGAGAGCCCTCCTTTGACGTATCCCGAGCGTTTCTTTGTACGGCTCACGGTCCGGGGGATACGGGGAAATTCGACGCCCATGATGACGGGTAGAGTGGTACGGCTACGACCGTACTAAAATGAAACGTATATTTGAGGTTAGGGCGGATCAGGGGTTGAGCTCGCGGGCCCCCGAGTCGTTTATATGGTGATTCAATGGGGGTGCTTGGCAAAATGTCAAGGGACTCGTAAGGGTGGCCCGAGTTTCGCAGGAGCTTCCTCGCGCCGGGTTCTACCGGTTATATATTCGAACGAAAATTTTCACCGACTTGGTCTCGCCCGATGGTGGGCGGCGAGATCTCTGGGAAAAACGGTGCTCTTTATTTTTTCTTTTTTTTTTTTTTATCTTCTTCGTGCCCCGCTCTCCTTTCTCCGTGGAATCGAAATATTTTTCACCGAGCGAGGATTGAAACGTGGTTCTCGCGGATCGTTCGGTGCTATCGTATCGTTTCGGAAAAACGACGGCAAATTGATCGTGCGCTTTAATCGAACAGATTGGAGGGAGGTAGGGAGGGAGGGAGCGGGAGGTCGAAACGGGCAGCCGTTTGTTCGGGTATCTTCTGCAACGCGTTATCGATATCGGGCGAACGGTGAAAATACGATGGTCGGAGACGAGATAAATGCGTGGCCGATTCGGCGAATCAATTGCTCAACTTCCCAATAGGGTTTGACCAGCGGGGCGGATAAAACGGCGGGGCGCGCGTTTCCCGAACTTTTATTTCCGCGAGCCGGTAACAGGTCGATCGTTGACAGGGGGTAGTTTGACGACGACGCGCGTCCTTCCGACCTCGATTTCGCGCGAACCGGGGGAATCGATGCCCGTTCGTGCCGCGCGACAGATGTTGATCTAACTGCGTGTGGGCAACCCTTTGTAAAAGCTGCAATTTACACGCGCCCACCTCGCGACGGAAAAATATGGGGGACGAGGCGGTGCCGGTGACGATGAGTGGTTTCGACCGAGGAACCCGACAGAGGGCCATGCCTCCACCCGGAGGACCGAAACGGAGGAGGGGACCTGGACCACCGACTCCCGTCACCGCTGATTGTTCACGACCGCACAAAGCAACGTCCACGAACAAAAGGGGGAGCAAAGTAACGTGACGCGCACCACGCTCGAACAGAAATCGACCGATCGAACGAGATTCGAGATTACCCGGAACGTCGTACGATTTTCGAGTAACGATTTTCGGCCCGTGGAGACCGAATTATCGATAGTCGAAGAGGGCAGATTTAACATTCGGGTGAAGTAACGCGATCGGAAATCAACTAATCCCTGTTAAAATTCTTATCGAGGAACTATTGCCGGTAGTTTGGAATTATACGAGAGCAGTCTCTCGGAAGTAGAACCGTGACGAGTCTAGGGTTTACAAGCATAGAAATCAACGAATCCCTATAAAATTACAGGGAAGAATTTTTCAGTGATTAAAGGTCTACAGAACGCTAACCGTGTCGAGAGAAAATTGCCATCGATTCCAAGTACGAGCAGACGCTTACGTAAGGTACCACTTATCGGTTATTCTACGCGAGATGATTAATGAAAAATAAAATTTTGTACTCGAGTGGTAATTTTCCAAAAAAAATTCACGTCCGAGATTCAACGTACACGCGCGCGATCGACTTGTTCAACGTGTCTGTCCATTACTCGCTGTTTCTACTCGCGTCGGTATTCGTAAGGGTCGAGGATGATCCGTTTGAATCGATTCTATCCAGTTAGAAGACGACAAGGTCGACGAAAAGTAGATAATACCACGATCGATGTTAACGAACACTTAGAAAAATAGAAGATACGAGAGACGAAGGCTTGAAAGATCTTTGTTTCGTATTTTCGACTTTCTCTCGTAAAAGGATCGTATTGTCGCTTGCGCAATATCATCCTGTGTTCGAACAGTATTCTTGCGTATCGTTAAAAAATGTATCGTTCTCGATCGAAATCCACCGTACAATTTTGATATTATTCTCTTCTCCGTGGGATCGGGAACAATCTCCTATTATTACTCTCATTGTGTTTAATTTTAACGACTCGGTTCGTCGAAATTACGCGACGTACAGGTTTCGGTGACGAATAACCACCTCGCGTTGAAAGAGAATCACCCTCGATCCGGAGTTACGTAAAACCAAAGACGACTCCCGCGGTCGCGGTGGTACGACCACGTCGAGTCCAGATTCGACAAATTGGACCGTGTAGGTAAAAATGGACCGACGTTCGTATTTCTCGCGACCTCGTTATCCCGGTGAGCTTTTTCACGGATTGCTGAAAAACCAATTTCCCTGGGCGTGCAAGGCGGAGCGTGTTCGACAACTCGAAAAGATTTTCAACAATCGTGGCACGGTCGGGGTGGGAGGAGAAAGTTTCGAAATTTCGAAGGAGGATAAAGTTCCGCGGAGAAAAATATATATCCCGAGCAGGGAGCGCGGTAACGGTCGAAGATATTCGTTTCCCGTTCCCGTCGTAAAGCTCCGGCAGGCTCGTCGAAAGCTCGACGACGGGCTCTTCCGTTTCTTCGCGATCGATCTCTCGTGGAACGAGCGAGAACGCTGTCGTAGTTCGAGCCGTTATAATTCGTCCGATTTCCCGTTCGGGGGTTGCACCGCCCTCTAACCGTCGGGTCGTTTCCCTTTTGCAATTCGCTGCGGCGGTCCTTCCGGCATCGATTTTTTTTTTCTTTCCGCGCGAAACTTAGCTTCTCGTGACCGAGCCAACTCCGAGGGACCAGGAGTCGGAAGCTCGAGCGAGAAAAGGTCAACCACGATCCGCCGCAAAACCCGATGGATCGTGGCGTCTCTCTCTTTCTCTCTCTCTTTCTCTCTTTCTCTCTCCGGATCTCCCCTATCTTTTCGTTTGTGCTGCGTGCGACGATCGAGGACCCGATAAAAGGACGAGCGTTGTTACGGGACGTCGTAACGACGATCCGTCGTCTTATCGAATCGTTCGAACGCCCGACTCGTGGTTTCATCGGATTATCGCCCGGTCTCCTCCCCTTCGAGTTGCCTTATCCCCGAGAAAGGGTTAAAATCCGTGGACGACGTTAACTCGATTTCCGAGAAACCTCTGCCGTCGACCAACCTCCTTTGCTTACGCGTTTCTACGTAAACTTTGTAGAAAATCGATGCCACGTTCGGTATACGCGTACCGGGTGATCGGTAAACTATTGCACGACTGGTAAAATGTATAAGAAAATCTCGTCAAGCGTTGTTCTCGAGGAAATCGAGGATATTTTTGAAGCATCAGGAGAAATTTTGAACACCGTTTTAATCAATCACTAGCCACATTTTTCTCGCGGCGTTATATTCACCTTAAAGATCGATCTCTTTCCCTTGGATACTCCATTTCGTTGTTTACGCCCGTATTAATTCTCTTCCACGTACTATTATTTTTCAAGCAACATACAATATTAGTTCACTCTCCGCACTGTTCGTTTCGCCGTACCTACGACAGCGCTCTCGGTCAACCGCTAGAAGTCGTTTATCCTCGAGAACGAACAACCGCGGTGGAAAAATTTATTCATCTCCACGCGTGGATCGATTCCATCGGCGTCGAGTCGTCGCTTGTCGGACACCTTGTATATATTTCAACCCGGAGCTCGATATCGTCGAGAACGATGCCTCCTCGAGCGCGGAGGGAAGAAGTTCGTCGCGTCAAGACGGCGCGCACCGCGTCTCTTTTTCTTTCCGCGTTTTAATATCGCACCGTTGGTTGCCACGTTCCTCCCTTCCGAAAATCTCTTTCACCCTCTGTTCGACCGTATCTCCCTGTACACCGTCTACGGGGTGACTTTGTCGAACGGTGGTTCTCTGTCTGCCTTTCTCGTTCGCTGTCCGATCCTCGCGTGGAAAGCCGCGAAGCGGAAAACTCGACTCGACGAAGACGAATTGGCCCGTGACGCGCGGAACGTTTTCGGTCGGCGATGACTCGCGAAACGCGCGGTTCCAGTTTAACGGATACCTACCGGGACACCCTGTATAGGTATATCACCCGACGCGCATCGAACGCGAGAATCTCGACGCCCAAGCGTAATGCGTGCATATTGCTCGGAATTTACGACGCTCGAGAATTCGGTGGGACGCGAAACCCGCGCGCCTATACTTCTCGAATTGCAATTCCGCCTCGCCGAGTTACGGAATTTTGACGCCACCTGGGCACGAATACGTCCCTTTGCTATTCTTCTTTTTTTTTCTTCTTTTAATCATTTTTCATCGTTCTTCCGCTTTTCGAACGCGTCGCGCGACTACCCGAAGAAACCCATCGACCGGTTAATCGCGTCGACCCATTTACGCTCGAGGTAACCATTTTTTTTTCTCTATATTTTTGAAAATTCACCAACGACGCCGATGTATCCATCGACACCCGAAACTCGAACGACATCGATTACTTTGCTCCTAAAAAAAAAAACCTTTGCGCGCGCCAATGCGAAATTTGAACGAACACGTTTCACCAACCGAGGGAATATTTTTGTAAAGCTGGATCTTGTACGCGTGGAAAATTTTGTTGTATACTTTCGAGAGTTGACGCGAAACGAAACTATCGCCCGCGGGATATAAATACCGATTACTTTGCCCGGAAAAATTCCTTTCGACGCGCCAATGCGGCGGCGAGTCCAATGAAAATTGTTTGCCGAGGGAAATATTTTTTAAACGCGAATACTATACGCGGAGAGGCCAGAGTGCGAGGAACATTTTATTTCTACATTACACTTTTGGAAGTTCGACATCGACCTAGGACGAAAGTATCGGCTACTAGAACCTAAACGATACCGATCCCTTTATCCGAAACGATTCCTTCAGTCGATCTTCTCTCGGTAAGACTGCTTCGTTTGTTTCCACGCGAAATAATCGGTGAAATAAAATATTTCTCGATGATCGAACAGTGCGCGTAACTAACGCGATGCGCGAGCGAAACGTTTCGCGCGGGGCGAGCGATTCCGTGACGCGGAATTTCAGATTCCGCATGGGTTTCGATGGGAACGATCGTGGGTGACGAACGTGGCCGCAGACCACTCGAAAGTTTTGGCACCCGACGCCGAGGCAGACAGGAAATATTCCGGTCGCTCGATGGAATTTCCAGCGGAGAAGCCTCTCGTGTTTTTCGCGAACGGGCAGAAATCCAGGAGAGCTGTAGGAGACGAGGGAGGGAAAAACCGAGGTCAATTCTACACGGAGAGAGAAGGAAGGAGGCTCTTTGGCCTTTTTCTTCCCCCTTGCTCTCTTCGCTTCTCGACTACTCCTTGTACGGGTCCCCTCCCGACCTTTTACGCATCGGTTAGCTTTTCGCTTCTAAATCTCGGAAAATAATTTCGTCCCGGAGTATGACTTCGCTCCTCCTTTGTCGCGCGAAACGGAGCGGGGACAAACCATCCGAGAACGATTCCAAGGAAACGTCTCATTTTTTCTGCTCCGTGCTCGCTTCCGTCGAATCGAAGTTCCGCGTGTTACGTAAAGCTCGTCGTCGTTCATGGAACCGGCGACGATATTCGAGCAACTCGATACCGTGACTCCTCTTTCCGCGCTGCTCGCTTCCTCGTCGTACAGGATTCGTGGTTTCGCTCGTCGGATGATTCGACGTTGCAAAAATAAAAACGAGACGTTTCTCGTTCGAATCACGGTGATACCTTCCTCACGGAAAATTAAAACGCGACGGGGAATATTTAAATCGATCCGAGAGTCGTGGAAACTTATTTTTCCTCGTTTGGTAAAAAAAAAAAAAGAGAGACGAATACCCGACACTTGGCGATTCAATCGAATTTATGTCTCGATAATGTATCGAGTTCTCATCGCTCGACAAAGTGGTGGAATTTATCGTTACAATTTTGTTTCTCAGAGCGAACGGTGACAAACATCGCACGGACCCTGTGGAAACATTAACGAACGAATGAAAAAAAAAACGGAAAAGTATTTCCCCGCGAGAAGATTTCACAAGCGACGTATTGACGCAGCGGCTTAACACGTTCGCCAACACCCGTCACGTGTATCGAAACGCGTGATGCGTCGATCTCGTGAGAGACCGACGTCACGTATGCGCGACAGCGATGATTTTTTTATTTCACGCCGGTGGAAACAAAACCGACCGCGAAGACCGAACCGATGACAGTCGTGCGCGACGAACCGCGTAATCGTAATTTAATTCGAAAAATAACCGGATACTCGATACGTACGACGATAGAAAACCCGTTAGCAGCCAGTGCCTCGGCAGCGATCTTCGACGTCGGGTTTCGAAACGGAAAAACAAAATTTCAATCGATAGAGAACGAGCAGACGCGGTTACGAGCAATTACGAGGTTTAATCGCGCAACGTTCAACGCACACCGGTCCCGGAAGACGTTTTTATCGGCGAATAATTATTTAAGGAACGGAAAAATTACACCGTGTCTACACCGTCTTCTCGATGCTCGAATAAATTATTCCCCGTCGCGTTTTACGCGTCGACTTTGGTCTCTCGCTTCACCGAGTGTGTTCCAACATCGAGGAAGACAATAACCGAGTTAATATCCCCGGGAGACGGTAAACGAGCTCCCGATCGAAAAGGAATTCGAGCACGAGAATTATTCGAGCGACGTTGCGACTCAGCCGCGCGATTTATACGCGCGCCGTTTCGGCGCTCGCGAAAATCGATAGGTCTCTGCCACATTGCACGGGGAGGCGATTCGCGAGAGAAAAAGAACGCGAAGAGGCCGAGGCCTCTCTGCGAACGTCCGTCAGAATTTTCGTTCCCGTGTTTTATAAAACGGATGGCCTCTGCCCTCGACGTTACTTTGCGTTTTGCTATTTTTTTTTTCTTCTTCCCCCTCCGCTCTCGACTCGCGATAAAACGACAATGTTCCCACCTGTTGTTTATCGTCTTTCGACCGAGGGAGAGAAAACTATTCACCCTCGTCTTCCGTCCGAAGAAAGTACACCGACGGTCCAAAACGTAAAAAAAAGGGTCTTTCTCGAACACGAATTCCAGCTCCGTTTCTATCGACCGATCGTCGCTACGCGTTCGCACGTATCGCGCTTAAGAATTCCGCTCGCTTCCTACCGTTCGTCGATGCGTTTTGCCTCGGCTCTCGACGAAATCGTATTTCACGCTCGCGACTTTGTATCCTCGATGCTCGCGAATATTCCCGCGGACGATATCCCAGCCGTTTTTAGGCTCGATTCTTCTCAACGAGTCGAGTTAATAAAATCACCCGGATGCGTCTCTCCAAACTTGGATACGTTTATGATCGATTTCTTATTTTGGGTACAATTTTCGTGGGACGAAAATGTAAAGGTATCACCGCAAAAAATATACGTTTCTCTAGAAAAGAAATATCAATGGCCCCGAAGAAAGGATCGGGAAGAAATTCTCCTTTCATCGGTATTCGTCCTTCGAAATCGTTCGAATTTCACCGTAAGCATTTTTTATATCGTTCGAACAGAGGATACGTTCGAGCGGGGTTTTCTTCGATCGAGACACCCTGTACGAGAGACACCGTTGACGCGAAACTTCCCCTCGAGTGTCCTGACTCCTCGACGTATCGCGTCGCGAAACGTTCGTCGATCGCGAAACGTTCTCGTTTTTCCATTTCACCGGAAAAAGAGACGTTTCGTGTGTGTAAATCTCCGTTGCGCGATGCACCGACGTCCGACGCGACGTTTCCAACGCGAAAAAGTGCAAACTTCGCTCGGCCGTGCAGAGTCCTTGTTGCGCGATTATCTCGGACGGCGACGCTGGGAGACGAGCGTCGGAAGCGACGGAAAAATACGCGAAACGGTTCACCGGTCGTTAATGCAGGACGGTTAATTAAGCGATTACGCGCGTCCGCGTCACGAGTCGTCGGAATCGGAATACCGAGAGAGCTCGAAATGTCGGCTATTCGATTTCCCACGGACGTCGTAAATTCGTTGCAACGCGGACAGCGCTCGTACGTGTATACAGTATGCCCCCGAAAAGTCGAATTTTCGGAGAATTTATTACCCGTAGACGCGCGTTGTTCGATCCTGAGCAAAGGACTATTCGAAAGACGCAAAAGTTGAGCATAAATTTTGTAACAGGTGTCCCATGGAAAATTGAACTCGAACTTTGAGAACGCTCACCGAAAGATCTCGAACGAGTAAAGTTTTTCGTATTGTTACGGACTCGTGTAATTGAAAATATCTCACAACTCCGAAACCAATGATAAGGTTTCAATTCGGTGCCACGCGTTCAATTTGGTCTTTGTTCCTCGTTTCGAATGCTACCTTTTCAGAACACCCGTTAGAAAGTAATTTACACCCACAAGTAATTACACCCACTAACGGATTCTCGCCTCCTCGTTTTCCAGGACACCCTGTACACAGGTGTTTCTCGATCTCTGCGACAAAGAAACTCACCGATACACTCCTCGTTACCAGATCGATGGAGATCCCCGGTGCGTAACGTGAAACCCGTTCTCCGTCTCGACCGTTTGAAACGATCCACGTTCGTTCGTCCCTCGCCACACCCTCCGTTCCCTCTATTGGCCGATCTCTCGGTTCCTCCTCGCGAACGCAAACAACGCGCGTATATACGCGCCTTTCGTAAATGTCCGTCTACTTTTCCGCGTGTTTCGCAGTCAAAGGAAAAGGCCTCGTTTAAACGAGGCTTTCTCGGAAATCGGTTTTAGAGATTCACCGGCTGCGCGTTTCGTTCCACACTTTCGATGCATTCCACGCCGCGGAATTACCCAGTCGATTGCGCCGCGAATTACGGGACAGACTGCACGTATATGCGCTGTGCATATATCCGTATAAATATAGATAAATAGATAGATAAATAAATAGATAGATAGATATGTGGATAAATAAATAGATATATACGTACAGGTAGATAGATAGACATCACATATACATATATATATATATATAGAAGAAGCTCGGTGAAAACACTTTGGTGTAAAAACAGAGTTAGTGGCGTAATCCCTTCCCCTCTTTCGGCGTCGTCGGTGCTCACCCCTGTATCAAGGGAGGGTCGGTGGGGGTGAACTGGCTTCTCCCTCGTTCCTCCGCGGGATGCAGGAGCCGAGCGTCGCGGACAGGGGCGTCGTGGGGCGGGTAAGAGGAAGTACACGGTACACGGAGGGTCGCAGGGACTGTAACGGGCTGAATTCAGGCTCTTCCTGTCTTAGTGGTGTGGCGTTACCATGGTAACAGACTGTAAGCCGCTTAACACCACCCTCTACACCCTTTCCCACTCGCTGGAATCCTTGTGCTTCCGACGTCGAGTCAACCCCCGCGCCACCATCCCCGATCCCGCCGCTCGCGCTGGCGAATCTCGCTTTCTCTTTGCTCTCCTCCGCCCCCACCCGTTCGGGAACGGGGGGAGGGTGCTGCGCCCTTCGCCACCTCGTCTGCGTTCAAGAGCAACGAGTCCACGCACGTTTTTGCGCTTCGTTCGTAACGAGAGGTCAAACGTCCTCCCTTTGCTCCGCGACGCGGCCAACCTGGAATCGTTCGACCCCCCTTTCGCGTAACAGAGATAACAGAGATCGTTAACCGATTTAACGCGATCGTAGATACCACCACCGATGTCCGACACGCTCGGATTCAACCTGCTTTTTTTCGCACGTTCCCGGACGAGGGTTTCGAGCACGTTTGCAAGGGTAGTTTTCGAAACATTCTGTTCGAACGGGACACTTCAGATCCGTGAGTCCACGCGAATCTGTGGAACTCGCGCGGAAAGGGCCGAAGAGATACACACATTGCTTCGAGCAATAATGAATGGAGACGACGGGTCGAGAAAGACCCGGTGCGTGTAAAATTTCCTCAACCTCGCGCGTATATTTGACAATGCTCCAAACGTGAATGCAATGTTGCAAATTTTACGACAAATATTAAACGACGGAAACTTGGAGCATGACTCGATACGTTTAACGTTGTCTCTCGCGTCTGTACCGTTAACTACAGGTGCGTCGAGGAAAATTTTTCAAACTTTTCCGACTCGTCGAACGAGAAATACCCGCTCGTTGAAAAGAGCGATGAAACCAATACCCTGTCGGAGGGGGGTCAGGGGGTTCGGTCCGCGCGCGTCACGATATTAAAGGCGTAATACGGTAAAATATGCTAGCCACGGCGACGAGATTCATTTCGAATCGAGTTTCGATCATCCGAGGGCCCCCCGCTCTCGGTTATTTGTTCTCCCGAGCGGATCGTCGAAGGGTGGACGAACCCAGGAGGGGGTTCTCGAGGGCCGAAGGGTAAAGAAAGAAAGGTTACTAAGACGACGACGAACGGAGAAAGGAGAGGCGACCGGGGGACTACCGGTGAAAAGAAATCGCGTTCTCGAAGCCGAACGTTTTCACAGGGTGGCAGGGCACCCGCGAAGGGGACGGGGAAGCGTAAAGGGGGGACACGAGACACGGAGGAAGGGTGGTCGCGTGTCCGTCGAGAGGAAAGGAAGGTGTGTGCGCCGCTCTGCTGACGAGGAATTGAATGGAGGGTGAAAACCATCCTCGGAATCACCGCGCGCGAGGAGAGCCATCGGGTATTCTCCGCTCCCGGTTATTTTCTCGTTTCAACCGGAGGGGGGTGCTCGCGCGAGCGAACCAGCGAGCGAAAAAGCGAGCGAGTGAGGGAAAACGAGCGAAAGAGTGAGAGACAGAGAGAGAGAGAGAGCGGAGAGAAACAGAGGGGACCGAACCAGCGTTCGCTCCGATCTCTTCGTCGATCACCGTCCCAGACAAAGGACCACCCGGATGCCGACGTGTCCTAGCTCATCCTCGATTTATAAAAAAAAAAAGGAGAGAGAGAGAGAGGTAGAAAAAATGCAAAAGGAAGCGGACGAAAAAAAGAGCAAAGCGGAGAAGAATGGATTCGCGGCTCCGTTGTCGTTTCGATAGCGATCGAATCCGACTCGAAAGTTCTCCCCGATTCTCTGTTCTACAACCGAATCTCCGGATTCCGCGCAAGAATCCTCCGAAGATCAAAGTGTGTTCTTTTTTTTTTTCTCTGGTTTCTCTCTCCTCGTTGGAAACGTGCGCGTACGTTGAAACGCGGTGCGTAATTGCGAGGGAAAAGAGAGAGAGAAAAAAAAAAAGTTAAACGATGGGGAAATATCGACGCGAGCAATTTGTAATTACCCGGACTCGTGGCAGAGTTATTGCCGGGCATTGTCGGGTTGTCGCGCGGGAAGCGCGACGGATTAAAAACTGCAATTTATATTCCGCCGCGATCGTAGAAAATAATTAATGTCTGTCGGCGCTCTCCCGAACGATACGCTATTATCGCCGGACCGATGCTTCCTCCCCCTCGCGGTTATCGTCATCGCGCTCGCCAACGGGGATTATGTATTCTCTTTTGGAAGAAAACCCGAGATCAAAGAGGTCGACGGGACGAGATACATTCATCCGACTTTGTATCGACTTTATTTTAACAGGAATACCACCCCCGGTGTATTTCAACGACCGTGATGGTATCCGATCGGACAACGCGCTCGCGCGTATTAAATAACGCTCGCAAGAAAGGCTCGTCGATGCGTGGCGTTCGCAAAATCGCAATATCCTCGCCTAGAACCGAAACGCGGTGTTAATTGCCAAGCTTCGTTCAGGAATTGCGTACTTCGTACCGTAGAAAATTCCATTCGATGCCGTTCGTGCGCGCCGTTTTCTTCCAAGTCGGTGTTTTAACCAACGATTATAATTAACAACGGGCGAGAACAGCACGGAAGTTCGATTTCGCGATGACTCGCTGAAAGCGAAGCTACAAACCGATAATTTCATTCGATTCGCATACCGTGGATGGTAATTAATTATCACCGTGGAAAAAACTTATCGACGGTTTGTTTGTATATCCCGTGCCGGTTTTTGCCGGTCGAGAACGTCGATTAACACAATTACGCGCACGACCGCCGTGTGCAACGTTGTTGTTTATTAAGACACCGGGGCAAACGCGTTTTTCTCCGATATAATTATACGTATGTCGATTGCCGCGCGACGAAATTTCCATTTAATGTCCGTTAACTTTTTTCCCCATACGGTGACCTCCGATCCCCGCGGGAAGAACTTGTATCCTTGGACGCGATTAGAGTTTTTTCCTGATGGCTCGGAGGGCACGGATGATCGAACTTTATTGAAGAAAAAAAAAAGAAAAAAAACCAGCTGGACGCGTTTCGTCGTACCGTTGAATTTATCGTACGATGGTTGAATTTTCGAGAAGGTGTCCCGAGAATGTTGATTTCTCGGATCGACGGAACCGGAGCACTTAATCGATCGACTGTGACACCCTTTTCACCGGTCAGAAAGCCAGGTGTACGTCGATGAACGTGACCCCGAGCGAATTGGGTTAACGCGGTTGCTACCAACATTCGGTTGGGTAATCGTCATCGGTTCGTGTTCATCGTAATGTTTTTATCCAACTTCGAAGCATCTGCGAGTAAAATATATTAAGTAGGTCGACCGAATACGAATAATCTGTCTCACCTGTGCGGGACTGGTTCATAATTCGTGCTCGATTTGTTTACACGAACGTAGAACGAAAAGACACGATTATTTCTTAGAGTTTAGCGCGTCGCTGGCGCGTCAGCGATATATTCGTACGAGCGATCCAACAACGAGAACTCGTCTCATTGATCCCTCGACCTCTTTCAGGTCTCCAGCCTGCCAGCACCAAAGCGCAACCCACCACGATCAGCAAGTCTCACAGACCCAGTTCCGGTGTTTTACCTCAGGGTCATACCCCTGGACCCGGTCCAGGTGCTCAACAGAACAGCAGAAGCTTCGCGGCCGCTCTGAGGAACCTGGCCAAACAGGCAGGCCCGGCACCTCAGGAAGAAGAGCCCCGCGCGAGTCCCAAGAACCGAGCACCGCCTCCTCTGGTCAGAGGGCCTTCCCCTGCCAAGGTGAGTAATTGTACGACGATCCACCGACCCCGTGTCCCCTTTTTCTTTTTTTTCTTTTTTTTTTTTGCCCCCGACTAAACGTTCGCGAGTCCGTCCACTTTGAGAACCCAACAAAAGAGCCCTCCCTTTCCCCGCAGGGTACGCTTTCGTAACCGTCCGATTCCCATTCGGGCCGCTGAATGGTGTAACGAAGCGAACCGCGAATCGATCGCTAAATTTTTAACCTTCTCGTCGACCCCGAACCTCCCGAAATAGATGTATTCGACCTAAAAAAAAATAATCTCGGTGCGAAAATACGGGGGGAAAACGTAAATTTGGTTTCTCGTTCCGGGTGTGTGTGTGTGTGTGTGTGTGTCCCAAAACGGATAATTCGGCGCAAAGAAAGATATTCCGTGCCCGAAAATACCGTGTACGAAACGCAGGATAAAATTAGCTTCTCGTCTCGGATTTATTACTCGGTTTTGGTACACCCTGTAGCTCGTCTCGATGTTCCCGTAGCGACCGGAGGTACGTCTTTCCTGCCAATTTCCATGGCGAGCTCATCCGAGCGGCAAACTCGTCGCTGGTTCGCCCCACGACTTCGTCTCGAGGCTTCGCGATAAACTGAACACGGGGGATGGGGTGCGGACCGAAACGAAACAAATTGTCGAGCAAGACGGAGCGAGCGTCTGGGGAGGAATTCGTCGTTTATTCGCGTACCGCGAGACCAGACCGTTCCCCCGTTTTCTTCTCTCGCGAACGAATCGCGCGAAATAAGAGGAGAGATTCGTTCTCTCGAGAACGAAAAAGAAATTCCCTCGATAGTCGCGATCGAAACGTCGACGACTAACGAACACGGGGACATTTGTATTTTAGGAACGGTCCACTCACGAGAGAAGACCAGAAGAGATTCCCTCCTTGTACACGACCGCCAGACCCGCGGACACCAGCAAACACAGCGTAACCGCCGCAGCTTCCGAATTGCTGGCACGTTCTGGCTTTCAGCCGTATCGGCCCGAGCATCATCCGGCCCATGCTCCGCCGGCCTTTGCCTTGGACCCTGCGGCCTACAGTCCCTATCACCACGGTCTCTACCCATCGCCACACCTCCAACACGCTTATAGGTAATTTCGCGACACTGGCTGCCACGCGATCTGTCCCGCGATCGGGCCGTAACAGCCTGGCCGCGAGCGACGCAACTACAGCTCGACGATTTAGAGAGGCTCCCCCGCGGGCGGAACGAAACCTGGCCCCGCCTACTTTCCCACCGAGCACCCGCCCACCCGTTCCTCTGTCCCGTTGCTTCCCCGGCGCGATAACACTTTCGCGGTTCTTCGATCTCGTAACCTTGTTCCGCTTTTTAATCGATCCGCGTCAACGAAATGAAAATTCTTCAGACGGTCGAGGTCGGTGGAACACGATCGAGGTAATCGATCCAATCGGAAACTGAATTTTTTTTTTTTTTGCTTTACGCGAATTACCTTCCATTTCGTTGTATTTCATTTTCGCGCGTAACGCGTGTCTGTTTTTCTTCGCGCGTGGGCTTCCAACAAAAGTTGCAACGTTCAAAATAAATGTTCGCGCGCACATTTATCGTGCACACCGTGGCGAGGACCGAGAAATTATCTATATCGAAATTAACGTCGGTTTCGAATCCCTGTTACTATAATAGGACTTCTTTTAAACAGTACCAGCTGCCAACCGATATCCACGCGTCTTCACGTCGCGTCGCCTGCTCTCATCCCCGCCACTCGCCCCAACACGCTCTGGCCACTTCCTCGGAAGATCGTTTCTAAGTTGTCGAGCTATACATTGCGAACGTTCGCCGCCAAGCGACGAATCGGGTAGGTCTCGTTCCGTATTGACGAGAATTTAACGGTGTGCTTTTTATTCCCGATACGCAGATTAGAGGAACAGTTGTATTTGGAACGGTGTGGAATGCTGAGACCGCCGTTGTTTCCCGGGCTACCGTCGTACCCCCTCTACGGGTTACGATATAGTCCGGACATGCTACCGCCCGCATCCCTCGGAATCATGTCACCCGTGATGCACGAACGGTAAGTGAAAACGAGAGGGTATATGTACACTCGACTCTCCTATAACACGGTCGACCCGTTCCGTGTTACATCGAGACCTGGACAAAATCATTCGTGCTGTGCGAGGGTTGTCCAACTCGATCCAACCGTGCCACACAATATGGGACGGTAACTTTGACCACCTTGAATATCTCTGTTATTTTTAGAGACACGAAGAAACTTTGTTAACAAAAGTTATACGGTACGGAAGGGCACGTAATGCGACGGTGATAAATTTTTTATAGACTTTTAGAGGTCGCCTATATTTTTTCAAACCGCGTATAGTTTTCCATTCTTAGTAAACTAGCGAGCGTTTGGACGATTCCAACGATCTCGAGTACAAGGTCGCTCGATAGTAGATGACACTCGCTACTTTACCAGCGATAAAAAGATACCGTTTAAAAATAAAAATAGCGGTAACCTCGAGAACTCTAAAAGTCTTCCAACTGTAAAGACATTACATCGCGACGATCCGTTCGTCGCGAACTTTTTCAGAATAGAGTTTCTCCGTGTTTCTAAAAACGACGGAGACCGTTCGAACAAAAGCCAGTTCCTCGGGCCGCATATGAAGACCGTGTTATAGGAGGACCTTTGCAATTCTTGCAGCATGTTTTCGGAGTACCGTGTTACGAGAGGGTCGAGTGTATATATCCGTTCCGTTGAGCGAGCGATCCGAGCAACGCGGATCAAACGACCGTACGAAAATTTCGCGCGCGCTCGTTTCCGGTAACCGTTCTCTTTTATAAACGGCGACACGGTTCTCGTTTCAGACTGAAACTGGAGGAGGAGCATCGCCTAAGGCAAGCACGGGAACAAGTCGCACTGCGGGAGGAGGAGGAGAGGAGAAGAGCGGCACGAAATTCTGCTTCTGCCGCCCCGGTACCCGCGCCTGCACCTGCATCCGCCGATACTGCAGGTGAGCGAGTCGCTCCACCCCCCACTGCCTTTCATTAAAAAGAAAGCATCGATTACGAGCGATCGCGAGACTTCTCTGTCCCGCCGTCGCTTCACACGCGCGGAAAATAATCTTTTCTTTATCCTCCTGCGAGTGCGTCGCCCGCTCGCGGTTTCTACACATCGTCCGAGACGCCTCGATCCACTCGTCCAGGTCTACCAACCGCGAGAACCATACCTTACTACTATCCAGAACCACCCTCCAACCCCTATGACACCCGATAAACTACCACCACCACCACCACTACCACCACCACCACCACCACCGTCTACTGTCTTCGCGGTATCATCGTTTCGATCGTCGTGTCGTTTTCTTCCTTCCGTATCTCTGTTCTCAAAAGCTTCATTTTTTATTCGTATCGTTCTCGTGTTCCCGCGGAGTTTCATTGTCCAGAGGAATCTTTTTATCTTGTTCTCGGTTTTAGTCCTAGAATCGGTGCCAAGCGATCGAACCCACGGCGACAAACGTCGCCGGTAACGCTCTACGTTCGAATAATCTGTGTACCGCAACCGACAGTTCATCCCGTAACGGATGAACCGAGCGAAGCAAGCGAGGAGAAGTCGTTGTAAAATATAACCTGACTGTGAATCGAAATCGACAACAAAAAGAACATACTACGCTTCTAATTTTAATCTAGATTATAATATCGAAGTTTATAGTCATGTAGTTAATCGTTTCGTATGGAGGTAGGATCGATATTTTCTAGGTAAGCGCACACACAAGCTCGACGGTCGAGTTTAAGTTTCACGTTTCGTCGTTCGGCTTTCGTTTAATTTTTTTTTTCTTCAATTTTTTTTTTTCTTCAATTTTTTTTTTTTTTTTCTCTCGCAAAAAGAAATTCAACGCACGCAGTTCGGTTGGCCACGTAAAACGCAAACGCGCGGTCTCCCTCGCCACCCTCCGAGGGAACCTCGTTTCGAACACTCGCTTCGTAGTCGAGAGGGTGGAGATAAGAAAAAAAAAGGAAAAAAAAAAGAAAAAAAAACAAAAAAGAAAACAGAAAGAAACGCTGCTGTCGTCTATCCTAGATTCGGCTAGGATTAATCGAAAAACAGAGTAAGATGCAATCAATTTTCCGAGGCCCGATTTAGCTAAATGATTTTGTTTACCTGTAGACCGAAGTCAGACTTATCGGCAACCGCCAACGACTATCCTCTCTGTTCATGTCGGAAGAGTAAGTCGGCCTTCGGTCGGCCGTCAATCCATTTATATCGTATTCGAGGCAAATGTGTTCCAACTAATTTTTGTAACGTTGGAATGGAGACCTCTTATTCATGTACAATGACAATGTTCGTTACATAGTTAATCGTTTTGTAGTTAGTAACGTCCTTAACGGCGAAACTTCAACATAAGAGTGCACACCTTGTATGGAAAAAAAGAAACTTATTTTTGTCGTTGTTACGATCGATAGCCCCGCTCGAAGAACGACTTTGCGTCGTTGTACAACAAAAGAAAACAACAGAAAAACAATACTCCGTTTTTTTTTTCTATCAACTTCTTCAGCGTCGTTGTTTGCCTGCAAACGAATTCTTCGTTCCTTTTAAAACGTTCGACTTTGTATTCCACTGGTTTCTCATGTGCGTATGTACGATGCGTTAACGTAAACATTGTGTAGTTTAACAAATGATAATCGGTGGGCGTCAGTCGTTGGTAAATACACGCTCCTTTTTATTTTCTCAAACTCTTGTGCCTCCTATTGATATCAGTAGTTTTGTTTTTTCTCTTTTTATTCTCTGCTCGCCCCCCATTTTTTTTTCTTACCCCGTTTTCTTGTAAAACCACCGCGAGAATGCGTCGAAGAGGAATTTCCTTCCGCGCGCGTACGAACCGATCGAGCTCCCTGCGCGAAATCCTACGCGCGATCGGCCGATATATTAAAAAAGAACAAAAAAAGAAAAAAAAACGATCCAATTACGAACAATTTTGTATCCTCTTTTCCCAGGCGCGGTGCACTCTTGCGTTAGTTCCCGCAACTGTTTTAGAAATTTGCAATTAAACACTGAATGTCAGAATAATTTTTCTTAATTGTAGTGAACACGTATTTCATCCGTCATTGACTGAATCCACCGATGTATATAACTTTGTCAAACATGTTCTTTTATCAAAATTATACCGTTTTTATATAATTTATTATGTAAACATGTATATTTGGACTATAATTGAAAATAAACATTGCAAAAAAAAAAACGTGATCAAAATTCTGCTTGACTTGGAATTCTTGACCCTCGATTCATTTTCTGAAACAGTTTTGGGGAAGATTCGGTAATTTCTGTCAAAGGCTACCAGACAATTTGCGTGCCGCGCGATAATTGCAAGAAATGTTGACTGCGAGCGTCCCGATCTAGTTAGCGATAAATTTCTTTCTTTTCCGATCTATATTACGTTGTCGAAAATTCATGGAAATTCGAATGGCAATCATCCCCAATACTTCGCAAGCGAAAAAATACATTAAAGCTATCTCCGATAACGACACGCTTATGTACACGGACCATTCCAGGTAAGTTTTCAAGTAGACGAATGATCTCGTTGTCACGAAAGATTGCAATGTTTTCTTGCGCGTTCCGTTTGAAGTGTTCTAGAGGATTAACTCCGAGTATTCGCGCGGAGTGGCCCACAGACGTTGCGTTACGGTCGTACGAATGATTTCCATCCGAGCTAGCTGTCCGAATATCCAACGAACGATACACTGCGACGATCCGTGTTTCTCTCTCGCAAAACGAAAACGAATGGTAACAGCGCACGAGACACGCCTTAGGCTGCCTCGACCAATCAGATTTTAACGCTTCTCCTCGCGCACGAATCTAACAGACAAAGCAAAATAATAATAATAATAATAATAATAATAATAATAATAACGATGATAATAACGATAATAACGATAATAATAACGATGATAATAATAATAATAATAGTAATGATGATGATGATGATGATAATAAGAATAATAATAGTAATAATAATAATAATAATAATAGTAATAATAATAAGAATATTAATAATAATAATAATAATAATAATAATAATAATAATAGCCGAAAGCTTGAATGTCACGCGAGGTAGTAGCATAGAGCTAGAATTACCAAGTGCCGAGTGTCCTGTCGCTCTAGACGATTCGTTTGCCGTACTAAATAAGCCCCGATAGCGGTAGATCAGTGGAAGATTACCAAGCACTGTGTTCGGGATTTGTTCCAGCTAGGAAGCCGACCATAGCGGTTCAGATGCATAGCGACCGGGAGCGAGAACGCGAGAACAGAGAACGACCGAACGGGAGCGCGAGCAGTGGTAGCAACAACAACGGAACCGCCAACAACAACGGTAACAATAGCGTCGGATCCGTCGGGAACAATCACCATCAGTCCAGAAAGGAGGATCAGTCCTCCGCGGCAGCTCCACAGTCGACTCAGCAGCCACAGTCCACGGATCCAACGGGAACACCGAGCATCTATCACTCTCGTTTGCCAGCCTTCCCGAATCCAGCTGCTCCCATTGGACCACCACCGTCCCTGGCCTCGGCCTCCATCTGTTCCGTCAGCTCCACCGCCATGCCGCCTCCTTTGGCTTCTACTTTGCCCCCTCTGAACCTTGGACCTCCGCCAGCTATAAGCTCCGCGCCTATCGGCCCTCCTCCTATACCCTCTATAGCCTCTATGTCATCCTTAACGCCGACGGTAATAGGACCACCGCCGCCACCTCCGCCCCTAAGTATGCCTCTGGCGCCTATCATTTCTATACCCTCCCTCCATTTGCCTCCCGTACCCCCGACCACCATTCATTCTAGTCAGCACACAGCTACGATAATGAGCAGCGCGACAACTACCGTTACGACCTCTATATACCATCAGCAGCAACAGCAGCAGCAGCAGCAGCAGCAGCAACAGCAGCAGCAGCAACAACAACACCAAGTGCAACAGTCGCAGCAACAACCACCACCTCAGCCGCAACCCCCCTCCTCGTCGCAACAGCATCAACAACGCAACAGCAGCAACATCAGCAGCAGCAGTAGCAGCAGTAACAACAACAGCAACAACAACAACGCGGGTGGTACCACCACGAGCAGCAGCTCGTTGTCGAACAGCGGCACAATAACCACCCACGTGACCCACAGTTTGACCACACCCAACGCCGTTCCCTCGACCATGAGCAGCGTCAATCACATGACATTGACCCACAAATCGCCGCCGTTGTCACACGGCGTTCACGCCTCGTCGAGAACCAAGGACGCGACCAACGCGATCAACGCCAACACGACCGCGAATCCTTCGACCGTGACCACCACGATGACCACCGTCGCGACCACATCGGCAACCACGCAACCGGCGTTCGTCAGACCGTTCGAAGACTCGTTTCGTTCCACGTCTAAGCCCCAGCAACGACCGATCGTGAACCACAATCACAGCATAACGAGTCAGCTCGGCCATACGGAAACGCCGATCAAGTCGCCAGCGACCACCACCTCTACCGCGTCCCAAGCGATAGTCGGTCAGATGATGCCCGACAACTCCACCGCGGACACCGCCAAGACCATCGGTCTTCATCAATCCCTCTCCCAACCGATACCCTATCCACCGCAACAGTTCCATCATCCTCATATACCCGTCTCCCATGTACCAGGTCTCTACAAACCGCCCCACTTCACGTCCGCGTCCAGTCATCAGCATCATTCCCAATCCAAGATCAGCGTACCGACCTTGACCACCGGCAGCGGTAACAGTGGCGGTAACGGCGCACCGAACGCGACCGGTACCAACTGCGCGAAACAATCGAGCACCCATCATCCGAACGAACCCGGTCAGACCGCAGTGACGTCCCAACGAGGCGACAGTACCGCGTCGAACGCCGTCAATTGCACCCCAAATGAAAAAACGACAGGGAACGCGAGCTACAACGGTGGTAGTCTAGTTACCGGTAACGGGGTCAAGCTCCCCAATCACGTGAACTCGCACCACAAGAACAACGCGGACGCCACCGTTGGCAAGGACCTGAAACCGAACTCGTGCAACGAGAAGATCGAGAAACAAACGACCGCGAGTCATAATCACAAGGGTAGTAGTATGCTTCAGGAGAAGCAAACCCATCCGACCTACGAGCAAGGGAAAGGTCCACCGACCGCCTTCCAACCGGCGAACTTCAATCTAACCGAGAAGGAGACCAAGCCTGAGGTAGAGTCCAAGGTGCAGACCGAACCGAGTAACGTTTTGTCCACATTATCGTTTCAACCGAGTTTTAAGTTTAGCATAAACGACATCGCGCAGAAACCGATAGACACCACTCAGCTGATGCAGAGCATCAAATCCGAGGAGGTTCTGCGCACCTGTCAGAACGTGTCCAACGTTCTATTGCAGATACCAAAATACCAGGAGAAACTGTTAAATTTCTCGAACGAGCTGAAAACCACCGCATTTTGTTTCACCGACAAGTGCAATAATTTGACTGAGATTTCCGTGAAGTGCGAGCCAGCGGTGTTGAACGTGCCCGATCTGAGCAAGGCTCTAGTCAAACAGGACACCACCAGCGACAGGTCCTTCCTTGTACCTGAGAAACCGAAGGAGTTGACGTCCTCGCTGGATCTGGCCGAGAGGAGGCGGAAGAGGAAACGGGAGAGGAACACGAGCCTCGCTTGTAGCTCCGACTCTGAAGGCGACGAGGACGTCAAAGACGTGGATCTATGGATCACCAAAGGACCACCGGCCAAGTTACAGTATTCCGAGAAGAAATTGGCCTTTCTCGCCATGTTCGGTCTGACCACTTTGAGCATGAGGAACGGTAAGGACGACTGTTGTCGAAAGAGTACGCCATCTCTCGAGACGAGAGGAGAGTCGATGTTTCGGAATTTTTTACAAGTACTATAAATGTGCCAGTAGTTATGTGTCTAAGATCTATCGAAATAAAACAAACGGTAAATGTATCGCAAAAAGAAGAAGGCTAACGCGTGTTTGCAACTTCGCTCTAGTGTACAGTCTACTAGTTCCCCCACCACCGCACGCATTGCGTCGCCATTGGTCAAGAACAGTGTAGTAGATCGACCAATAGCAACCCAATGCGTGCAACGGTAAGAGGTACATAAATATTATACTTTGCAGGATAGTTCTACCAATTATCCTAAAATGAGTGTAAATATAAATAAAGGAGTTTCTCCGATCCTAGTGATCGGAATGAAATAGAACTAGTATTTATGAAAGTAGGTGGTACGTTTTAAAAACTATCGATTTTTAAAAATTCACGAGGTGTGGTGTACTCTCCCTAGAATTTCTGTCCCGTCTCTACGTTTTCGTTCATGTACGCAACGCTGTTACAGAGATGGAGCTTTGCAAAGTGGAGAAGAGATACAGATTGAACCCTGATCCGCCGGACGTACCTTTGGAACCGGAGTCGGTCATCGAATCTGTATTACCGATACCGCGGGAACATCCGGACGTATTGCTCCATGCGCCAGACTTTGAGCCAAAAGTTGGTTTCCTGAGGACCATAGGCCTCGACGTGATGCCTCCTAGTAGAAGAGACGGTGGGTAGATACGAGTCCGTTGGACCCTCTGTGCTGCAGACGAGAAAAATGAAACGACTCGCGATTGAATTTACAGAAGCAGAGGTAACGTGGCAGTACGTTCTCCAGGATCGTAAGAAACGGAAGAGCACCAACTCCGTGACCGCGTACTGTGAACGGATCGCCAAGGTATATTCGAACAATCCGCCACCGTTGCCGAAACCACCGCAAAAGATGAGGCTTTTGGACAAGGTGAAAGTGAAGCACGTTCCAGAACGGCCACCGCCTCTACCACCTTTGGTTCCAAACATCGTCACGATGTGTTATCCCGGTTTACCCATGCCCGGCGATAACGGCGTGAAACAACACTGCAAGGTCGTAGATATCAAGATCGTGGACGATAACGCCGACGAAAACGTAGGGAAAAGGGATAGACCCAGATGGACCGGGATCGAGGACATCATGCTCGCGTATAGAGAGTATTCCAAAGGTACGGAGCGTCTCGGTGGATTCTTTAATTCTTTTTTAATCGTTCCACGAGGGTGCAGTTCGGTAGTTCGTTTTTTTTTTACCGTTGTTTATCCATGGTTTCAGATAAAGCACTGGAGAAGAAAATTCTGTCGAGCGAAACATCGAGATTGATAGCACAGTCGAACAACTTACGTTCCGAAACGATTCAGCTAGAACGAAGGGTATACGAACTCTTATCCGCTAGAACGGCTCTTGATTCCGAGAGGCGAGTGCTCGGCGAAAAGATCGAACGGATTAACGCACTTGTTAGGAACCTTAGGTAGCGACGCGTAACGCACAACACGGAAACTCATTCATCTGTGATATTATCAAAGGGTTAAGGGTCGTTAGCATACAGTACCGAGTATAAAACCTTACGATACTTGGGCGAGCGGACGATCGCAAGGGAAGTTTTATTGACCAAATGTACAGCGAGCCTTTCGTATTGTTTTGCGACTAAATATATACATGTTATATACAAACACGATAGCAGCAATTTAAAGCGACCGTTCGAAGAGTCGCCGAAACCATCATTATATTTCACGAACGAGAAACTGTTTAGGATGTTGTAACGGGGAAAGCCATATCAGCAGTATGAGAACACATGTAAGATTGATTGTACAAAACGAAATTATACTGAAATATATGTATGCACTTCTTAGTTGTCTACAGAAGTGGCTAATAAAGATTTTATAGTTTCAACTAACGGCTCTTAGACCCTAAACTATAAATAATTGTAATTTGTATCATAATATTTTAATGAAAAATAGACAAATCGTATAACTTATTTTATTCTGCGTAATGTGGACTTTATGTCAGACAACTTGAAACAATGATATGGCGCAATTTGTATATGAGTCGATCGTTAATATTAACCGATATAAAAGAGAGGGCGGAAGATCGACATTCACTGAATCGGTTCAGTGATAATCGAAAAAGTTACTCCGATATATAGACTGTGACATGATTCTTCTTTTTTTTTTTTTTTTTTTTTCATTTCGCATCGTTAACGATGGTGTATGTAAGCTCTGTGTCGATGCAAATTTCGAAGCACATTTAATACGTACCACAGACTGCGATTACGATAAATCGGGATACAAAGAAAAGAATCGAGACGGTAGAATTATAACGATTATTTTTAACTTAAAGGATGTTTCGAGATAGAAATAACTCTAGTCTACGGACATTCGTAGAATACGGGAAAATCACTTCTGATTCCGAGAAATCAGTCTAGTGACCGATCCTTCCTTTCGATGTCCACTGTTCACGATAGTGAACGCGAAGGCCAGTGAATACAAGAAAAATTAATGTAACAACAGCAGTGAGGTACTTACAGTATAGGTAAAGTGACTTAATTTAAATGAAAACGTGAGACATCGCGCGAGCACATTCCACGTGAAAATATGCTTGTTACCCGACCTCCAACATTCCACACGTTCGAACCGTAATCGAATCGCAAAACAACAATTGAATGCGAATAAAATTCGTTTTGTTAAAACAAAATTTTGTTTTCTTGCATTCAACTAAATCATTGTTTTACTAATTTCGAGTATCCTTGTACTTGTATCTCACTCTGCTCTCCGAGTGCATCGTTCAGTTATACGTCGTAACATCTGCAGTATGTATAATAGTAAAACCATTTATAATTTCATCGTTTTGTTCATTGAGTGCCTAACGTTATTCTACATTTGTAAATACCATTATTTTTATGTATTGTATAACAAAAAGAGACCGCAAAATATTTGTCGGTCTCGGTCTGGCCAAAACAAGAGCCTAGGAGTAAATTGTTGAAAATATGAATTTTTCGAGTACATTTATTCCTGCCCCTACTTATGCTTATAACAATTATTCTTCTCGTGATCAATAATTATCCCCCAACATCCCGATCAACTGTAGAAAATGTTTCGGTTTAACCAAGGATAGTATTAGTTCTCACACGGTTAAAAAGCTAAATGACATTATTTAAGGTTCGTAGTAGGTTATCGCCGCGATGCAAAAACTATTATTTATTAAATATTTATCATTTTACAATAATACATTTGTGTACATGTCATTTAAATAAAATATACAAAAAACAGTGTTTACGTGTATGAGAATTCATTTTCAAAATACTACGATTCATATATTTCATAAAAATTTATTAACTGGAATGGTGAACCTATTGTAAAGATAAACTATCCAGGGTACCCTTCCGATATTATTCCACAATCCATTTTTGGATTATACGTATCAAAATCTATTTTCAAACCTAACGATACAAATTAATTAATAATACTTTAATCTCCTGGTGATCAATGAAGTGACAATAAAAACGTGTAGCCATCTATTGGTCATCCAACTACTTTTCAACGTGAAATTTGCGCCCTCGGCGGGAAAACGCCCAAGTTTGTCGAGAAATAATTTTTCTTTGCGGCGTTAGATGCCGCCACCAGGACTATATTCATACTTTGGCAAGTTTAAAACACATGTTGCTAGAGTACATGTGGCGCCATCCATGGCAATTGGTCCAAGTTTGTCGAGAAATAATTTTCCTTTGTGCCGTTAGATGCCGCCACCAGGACTATATTCATACTTTAGCAAGTTTAAAACGCTTTTTTGTACAAGTAAATAAAAAATGAAAGTACCGTAGACGTTTAGAATGACTCAATTCGTGCTATAGGAGATTCATCAATTGAAAACTTCCATAATTTATCAAGAATTTCCATATTACCATAAAAATTACTTTGGGTTACTAAACGTAATATAAAAATTATATTTGACCGGCTAATAATAAAGTTTAGGCAAGGTTCAGAGGATTATTAACAATGGTTTGAAAAAATTCCTTAATAAATTAATATTATGTTGCATATAGTCCATGTGGCGCCATCCGTAGCAATTTGTCCAAGTTTATCGAGAAATAATTTTCCTTTGCGCCGTTAGATGCCGCTACCAGGACTATATTCATACTTTGGCAAGTTTAAAACATGTTGCTAGAGTCCATGTGGCGCCATCCGTAGCAATTCGTCCAAGTTTGTCGAGAAATAATTTTCCTTTGCACCGTTAGATGTCGCCACCAGGACTATATTGGCAGACTATATGTTTAAAAGGCTTTTTTATGTAAATAAACCAGAAATGAAAGTACTGTAGACGTTTAGAATGACTCAATTCGTGCTATAGAATGTTATTTGCTCAATTTGTTTTTTTATTCCTCTACAAACTTGGACATTTCCCCGTCAGCGGCATCCTTAAATTTAGGATTTAAAAATAGTTCAAAGGGCACTCCACTAGATGGCTACTCCTCCCGTAGGCACTAGAGTTTTAAGTAAATAGCATAAAATGTTTCATATACAAATGTAGTTCAAGCAATTCAGTGTGATTTACATTTTTCGTATTAAGTCGATCCAAGTGTTGGATGAAATTTAATTGTGATATGAAAATTATTATTAGATTGTATTCGTTAATGTGATATGGCTCCTACAATTCAAACTAATGGCAGTACAACTGAAAGAGATAAACGTACCGCTAGGCCAGCAGAAAAGAGGCAAACAGTTATTTTAGATTATAACCTAAGTACATATAATAATATTGCAATAACTTGTAATTATTTTTATTTTAGATCCGAGTTAATATGTAGGGTTAAATATTGTAATACATTGCCAGATATTCCATTTGATCCTAAGTTTATTACGTATCCTTTCGAATCTACTCGGTAAGTCTTGTATGTTTAAATTTTGATAAGTTTCTACATAATTTTCTAAATCATTTTCTAATTATTTACAACGAAATAATATTCTTAGGTTTATTCAATATAATCCTACTTCATTGGAGCGTAATTATAAATATGAAGTATTAACAGAACACGATCTAGGTGTGGAGATTGATCTTATAAACAAGGATACATATGCAGGTGATGTGAATGCTCAATTAGATCCTGCAGATGAAAAACTTCTCGAAGAAGATGTCCTTACTCCACAAGATTCAAAAAGATCCAGACATCATGCAAGAAGTGTATCTTGGCTCAGGCGTACAGAATACATTTCCACAGAGCAAACTAGATTTCAACCACAAACTGTGGATAAAGTGGAAGCTAAAGTTGGTTATAGCATTAAGAAAAATTTCAAAGTAAGTTTAAATGTTTATATTGTGTGCATGTATTTATGTATTTTTATCACAAGTAGAATTGCATTTGTATATTTTAATTTTAGGAAGAAACATTATATATGGATCGTGAAAGTCAAATAAAAGCTATAGAGAAGACATTTGAGGATAACAAGAAATCAATTGAAAGACACTACAGTAAACCAAATGTGGTACCTGTAGAAATTTTGCCAGTATTTCCAGATTTCAAGGTATTTTAATATTAGCTTACAGCAACTTTGGATAATTTAAATATTTTAATTTTCTGTCTCACCGTTATTGATTTATTTCAGCTATGGAAATATCCGTGCGCACAAGTTATATTTGATTCCGATCCAGCTCCAACAGGACGTTCCGTGCCAGCTCAAATCGAAGAGATGTCACAAGCCATGATTCGGTAAATTAATAGTTTACAGATTTGGATATTTAACCATTAATTGTTTACAGTGGTTGTAACAAAAAAATTGTTGTAGGGGTGTAATGGACGAAAGTGGTGAACAATTTGTCGCATACTTTTTACCATTAGAAGAAACATTAGATAAACGCAGAAGAGACTTTACAGCTGGAATCGATTATGCAGACGACGAAGAATATGAATATAAAATGGCTAGGGAATATAATTGGAACGTTAAAAGTAAAGCTTCGAAAGGATACGAAGAAAATTATTTTCTTGTTATAAGACAAGACGGGGTATGTAGAATTAATTAAATCTAACTTTTGAATACAGTCGTACATAATATTTTGCCATTTATATCACAGGTGTACTATAATGAACTAGAAACGCGTGTACGCCTCAGTAAACGTCGTCAAAAAGTTGGACAGCAGCCAAATAATACGAGATTGATCGTAAGACATCGGCCACTTAATGCTAATGAATTTAAGATGCAAAGATATAGAGAAAAGCAATTGGAACCACCTGGAGAAGAAGATGAAGACGAAGAAGAAGAAGTAGAGGAGGAGGAAGAAGAGCCTCAACAAGAAACTGAAAAAGTCGACGAAAGAGGTTAGTAATATAATGATACAAGATTCAAATACTTTTATTTTTTGTGTTCTTTGAATCATTGTTTCGTATAAAATACTATACTATAACTTCTGTTTATTTTAGAAAGATCCGAAAACGAAGCCGGATCCAAAACATCATCTAGAGCATCTTCGCGAGCATCCAGTAGAAAATCCAGATCTCGTTCGAAGTCTGGATCGAGATCAAAATCTCGATCTCGATCACCGTCAAAATCCAGATCTGGTTCTCGTTCACGCTCTGAATCACGGTCTCCTTCTAGATCACACAGCAAATCTAGATCGAGATCCGGTACTCCACAGTCGAGAAACTCTTCTAAATCAAGATCCCGGTCAAAGTCGGCTTCGAGATCTCGTTCTGGATCACCGACTAAATCTCATTCTGGATCTCCATCGAGTTCAAAATCTAGATCAAAGTCAAGATCCCGATCGAGATCGAGATCAGGTAGTGGTAGTGGTAGTGGTTCTGGTAGTGGTAGCGGTGAGAGTGGCTCCGAAAGTGAATAAAAAGGAAAAAAATTTTTATCGAAAGGAATCAATGCTGCTAAAAAATTAATTTTAGTAGTATTTGCGGGCAAACAATTAGTCGTTTCTTAAAGTCACGAATGGACTGCTACTTTGAAAATATTTCATCATTATATGTATATAATGATTATCATAAATATATGGTATAGCAAGATATAATTAAAAAGTTGGCAACAATAAAAAAAATTAGAATTTATCAAAATCGATACGAATCGTTATTATACGTGATGTTAATAAAAATGCGGACATTTCTTCGGAATCAATTCTTTATATTAAAGAAACGAGAAAAGTTTAACATTTACAGCGTGTTATTTAAATTCCAGTCAGCTAAGCGCACCACTGTACATACACGCACTCAAGTACCAAAAAACATACGTCAATGCACGTTTATACGCATCTTACGCGTTTCTGTCAACCCTTTGTACATGATTACCATTAATGTCATTTTCATAATTGATTCCATTATTGGTGAGAGAACGATTAACGGTAAAGGTCAATGAAAACTTTTTATTTCCGTAATACTATTTTATCTCCTAAATACAAAACTATTGTACTATATCACAATAAGCTATAATACACGTACGGAAATGATGCAGGTCCTTAATATAAATACTATTTAATAAAAATGTACAACAGATCGATTTTTGTTCGCATACGAAACTTTTTCATAAAATGTACGTCCCTCGAAAACGTGGAATTTTTGTTCATTCTACACGAGTACGAGAGTGAACATTCACATTCATTTAAGAATACATCACGTAGCATAATGTCTCTCGTTTGTCCGTAAATTCATACTTCTCGAATAACAATAGTCGGGAAGATGTATGCATTTGTAATACTGATACACTCGAACAGATTTAACGTCTGTTCCATTTTATCTATTGTAACAATTAATTTAAGTACCGGAGACTGCTTGTACTAGAACTTGAAATAAAGGATAGCTTCACGCATCAAGCTCTTACGTTTTTCATTCCTGATCCGTAAATCGACGCGTACGATCGATAGATCGAGACTCGGTACATCAAATACTTTTATTTCCTCGGTTGCTGTGATCGAAATGTAGTTATCCTTTATTTGGGTCGTTTGAGTAAGCGCGCAATTTCATATATTATTGAGATCTTTAATTTTGCACATTTTTCTAATCATTCTTTCGCCGATTGGAAATTTTCCGTATTAAAAATGAATCTCTAATTATTTTCGTTTCTAATAAACCGTGACAATGGTGCTGCAATGTAATCCACCAGCGATGGTACATTTACTCGAAAAATAATATTTCATTTATCCTTGACTCGTTTGCGCACCACGTCAAAATAGAAGAAAAAAAAAATTCGTACATTAAACGTTTCTTAAAAAAATTTACGAGCAGTTGTGATGTTGTTATTTGTATAAGTTATTTCAACGAAATTCTCTTTACCGTCTCATTGACCTGTTGCTTTTTCATCGTCACCATACTCCCGATTCAATTTTACCGGAGTTCCTTTACGCGGCATTCCGATTGAATCATTTACGCGCGTTACGCGATTCCGATCACAAACGATCGAATTCGAAAGCTGCGTTTGTGACACCGTTCATCGTAGGTACTTCGGACTTTTTCTCACCAGAGATCTGCCATTTCGCTGCCACCTTCGAGTCACTTTCTTCTTGACCCTCGACCTTGCTCTTAGCTTTCTTCTCTTGCTCCAGTAGTCGACGATCTTTTCGATGTTCCGTGTACAACCAACTGTTCACCGAAACATACTTTATAAATATCGTATATATATCTCGATCGGTGAAAAAGTCCAATTACGATACAAACTAAAAGAATAAAACTAAAGTTGCGGGTCTGCTTCTATTGGTCGCGTTAAGCAAAATTTCCCAACGTATTTTCTAATTCGACTTCTAATTCTTTCTGAAACTCTTCTTCCGATCGATCAGAGTAGCGAAGAGATTAGAGAGATTCGTACTTTTTGTTTACTTTCAAAACTGAAACGACTTCCTCACCGATCTACGCAAATAGTCTTCGGTCGTTTGACGATCGAAAACGACGAACGTTGATAGTAACGTCTGAATCGTACACGTCGGAACCGGAAGGGGAAGGACTTACAAGAACGCGAAGACCGCTGGCATGGTCATGCAGGCGCCGACGATAAAGAACGTCCCCGGAAACGTTTTCATGGTCGCGGCATAAATGGAACTGTACATTGGTCCGTAAACGAGCGGCATCAGTGATTCGCAGACACCGAATAGAGAGTTCACTTTGCCTGGAAAATAATGGACGATTTACGATTGAATCTTTCCCGATTCGAGAATTTCTTCAGCCTTGGTGTGTTTCTCGCCTCGATTGATCGTACCTCGTGGTAGAACGAAACGAATCGATGAAAAAACACGCTCGGAGGATAATTCTCTCGACTTCGGAAAGCATCGTTAAGCATCGATTCGTACCGAGAGAAACATCCATGGAAAATTGATTGGTTACAATGTAGAGTTATTAGAAGACGGGATAAAATTATTCTATTTACACGGTACCGAGAAAACGAACGTAGACGAAGATAAACGAATCGAAAAACCGATCAGGTGTAGATCACTTACCAAGCTGGGTGAGCGATCTACAATTCGTCGATTTATTATTTTCTACACGCGTATCGAACGTTTACACTCGTTACTGGAACACGTATGATATGCGATATTGTCGCAAATACCCGTTACGCGATTATTTATCACACCTGTTAGCTGTTTTTACGACCGTCTTATGCAAATATTCCGTCAATTCCATCGGTCGAGCGTCCTTAGCGCGCGCATAATGCATTAACCGCGTCGATGTAACGGTAATCGTTGGACGTTCGACAATATTGTGCTACGATGTTGATGCAATAAATAACGCTTGTAAATTTGCATTCACTTACCGAGTTCGTCTGTCGACACTAATTTAGATGCTATCGATCGCATCGCTATAAAAGACGTCCCGTTCACGATCTCAACGATCGCCGCTGAAATCAATAGAAACATTTATTAACGTTTAGAAATTGCATCTGTACACGATCAGATTTACCTAGGTAGATCACCAAGTCGGTGGTCGCGAACGCGTAAACAAAGCCGGCCAAAATTTTGCTCATGGAACTCATGATACCCACGATCGCGTCGTCGATCTTCAAAATGTGACTGAACACACCCACGGATATCGCGGTACCTGTAAAATAAACCATTCCGAGTGTTAGCAACAGCGATCGATACGAACGGATCCGAACCTAACTGCAAGAATTTTCTGGTAACAATTTTTGCACGTTTCGGTCGTCTTCAAGGCTAGAAAATCACGCGTTTCAACGATGGAACGATGCATCGCCGAATCAACGACTTTGCCCATTGATTCACGTTTCGTTACGGTTTCGTAATTCGCAGGTCCCTGGGTTTTTACAAAGCTGTTCGAGTACAAATCTGTTCCAATGAAAATGGTAACCGTCAATTCCGGTTGGCAACAATACCGTTCATTGCATAACCAATTCCCATTGCTTTCATAGTTCGATAGGCAAAAAAGCAATCATTGAACGACTAATCGTGTAAATTTTACACTTTCCTTGAACTCGTTCGAAAGACTGAAGAAAAAAAAAGAAAAAATGGGGGACAAGCTACCGAAATCGAAGTGTACACGAACAGTTCCTTGAAACGTCCAGCTAAGAAAGCGAAACAAACGAAGAAAAAATAGCAGAAGGAATGTATTCACCGATCAATTTTACAATGGCTACGTACGCCGAGCCGAATGGATGTGAATACGTTTTGATGCACCGTAATAGATAAACATCCGATGCAATCTCACGTGCAAAATGCCATTCGTGCTGTTGTCGGTTTCCTGAGTTTCATTCTCTCACGCGTTCTCCATAATTCTATATGATAATTTCGCTTCTTTATAAAAAGACGAGTAATCTTAGCGTAGCTATAGAATTAAATGTCATTACGGAAATTGATCGAGGAAGAGACGGTATTTATCGACGCCATTGACGGTTGCGTTTTTTTTTTTTTTTTTCTTAACGTACACCTCGCTGCTCGCGGGGCAACGAAAGATTATTCACGAGCCCCTTTTTGTCATTAAATACGCGAGTTGGATGACTCGTTTGTGGACACCTAGGGTATTTTTAACTTATACATTACACTTGAGAATTTTTACAATCACGTCTATTGGCCAATGAGTAATATACACGCGTCTGGGATTGATTTTTCGCGAGGAATTTATACGAACGAGCAAATGTAATCGAGACGATCGAAATGTACGTTCAAAGAAGAAATTCTCACTTACCGATTAAATTCGTAACCATGGCGAACGTGGTGAACATGCTGAACATCACTTCGTTCCAATGATACCTGTACCTCATGTAAAGGTACATCACTGCCATTTCACCTGGAAATTAAATCGTCTGGGTTAATTCTTTCCATCGCGTTTTCCTTTCAACGACGTTTGTCGTTGTTAAGACCCTCGCTCTGAAAGAATCGAACGAGCCGGTTCGTTTCGTGTCACTGAAATTCGAGAAGTGACGAACCGTTCGTTCGATCGGTTTACCATTTCGCGGTTTCGTCCCTCTCTCGCGCCGGATTTCTACTCGAGATACTAAAAATTGAACTGTTCCGAATCCATGTGCGTGGGACGGTACCGTTCGCACAGCACGAAAGATAATGGTGGAAACGTTTTCCAGAATCGCAGCTCGTGTTCAACGTTTACAATGTTGCATCGCGGTTCGTAATGGGACTTAAAAATGAAATTGGAAATGACAGGCGGAAGACCAACGTTAGCCGTGAGAGAGAATTAAGTTCCTCCGCCATTTGCGAATTTTCATTCGAATGAATTAACAAAACGACGATAAAGCGTGCAGCTGGTAACGCCACAACGCCGGCTGGTAATATTCTTAGAGTTGGTTCCTCAGGAAGAATTACTGCATCGGTAAGCGGCGCTATGAAACGGAACCTCCATCCTGGTCTTCTCGCGAACAATATTAACCTCGATCGATCGTTCGAATTTTACGCGAAAGGATCGAGCGGTCGCTAAGCTCGAAAGCGATCAACGTCCGATGGTATCTCTCAAGGATAACTTTATCACCATAAGATTCTCACAGATTGCCGAGAAAACGCGATACGAATTTATTCCGTGTAATTTCGACGCGTTATTACCTGACATTACATAAGAATGCACGCAGCGTTATACAACAAGTTCGTTCATCAGGGCCTCCATTTAATCGTTTCCGTCGAGTTTGGGTCATTATCGCATCATTGTCTCGTTTTCCTTACGATCGTTCTTTGAACGAATATTTTTTAATTCTTCTATATCGGGCGATCTACCTTTCGATAAAATGGGCGGACAAATATTTCTCTATTTTTAGTGGAGCTGTCCGAAAATATGAAAATATTCGTTCGTTTAGAAAAGAAGCGCCGGGTGTCCCGTTGGGGTGCCTCAAGACGGATCATGTGTACAAAAGGGTCTCGCGAAGAACGCAATCGTTGTACGTTCATAGTTCCAAGGGCAAGGCATTCAATCAAGTTGTACATATTCTCACGGGAGAGTTAATCGTTACAATTTTCCACGCTGCATCATCTTAGAGTCAGAATATTCCAGCTAAGAACCCAATTTTCGAGTTGACTCAAGTGAGAACAATCTAGCGTTAACACGAATTCATGCGATAATTCGTGCGTATTTCATTACCAGTAAGTAAGACAGTCGAAAATGATGAAGCACGAGTGGGTCAAGTTCGCTCGTAGGAATGACGCCAATTTCGGCCTCGTTACCTCGCTCTTACTTTTCTTATACACGTGCTGGGAACCCGTTCGTCGAAACTGGACATTTTTTACCGAAATACAGTCCCATTTATCGTTTCGAGGTAAACGTTACGGTATCGATCGTTTGTGCAACGACAATTCGAATTTGTCCCGGCAATGTGAAACGATCGTCGTCGAGGCGCGATCGATTAAAATTTTTCTATTTTATTTCTACGACGTACGATGCGGTTGCACTTTTATGCACCCGATGAAATTAGCAGTTCTCGTTTCGATATACGGTCGGTTTATATCTACGATATAAATCCACGCTTGCATATAGATAAAAGTAACGGGTCCCCAACGTGCCACGGCACGAACCCTTCGAACCACCAAGACTAGACTTATTTCCGACGGTCAAAGATCTGAAATTACATCAGAGTACTTAAGTAATCAGACGGTATTAGCATACGTACGCACAGAATATAGTTCTAATAGGTATGTTGACTTCCCATATACACTACCGGTCGTAAGTTTGAAGACACCGCCTTCGTTGTCACTGTTTGGAATATTTCGGCCGGTTGGTGTTTTAAGGATTGCGACAATTCGAATATTCAATTACAATTGAACTCTAAGCAGGGTAAGATGCGAAATAAAACAACCACGGAAACAGTAGAATATTGTGCAATATAGACGGGAGATTTGTTCAGTAGGACACGGAATCGTGTTACAACAGCATGCGCATTTCCACGCGTATCGATTGTCGCTCAAGTTTTTTTCCCCAATGACCGTCCTTGTTGTTACTATCGATTATAATCGTAATTAACACCGCGATCGACGATTTAACGACTTTCGCCCATTAATAGCACGAGCACGCGGGCCGGTAGACTATGTGCGAACCAATGTCGAAAGAGAGTCCTTAGCTTGATCGAATTAACGGCGACGCTTGATTTAATTAGCGTACCAATTGCATGGTCCAATTACACAATGTTTCGGACGATTGGTATTAACATGCTTTGGTCACGTACCGACCATATTGATAGATTAACTAGCTTGCTGTGGTCGAACACCGTTGCTTCATCGAATCAACGATGAGTCTTCGTTAATGGTGCCATTCTACATCTCGAAACGAATACAAACGTTCGAACTATACGGAAGGTAAGGAATCCATGGCGTTCTATCGTATATAAGATTTCAATATCAAGCTTTGACAAATTTCAATGAATACGAAAGGGGAAGAAATATGATAAGCGTGAAAACATATTTCAACCGGCGGTTCTTTTTGCGAAACGGAAAAGATGTTATCGTCGATCGGGCGAGTACGACGCAGTCCTTTTTTTTTTTAAAAATAAAATTTTGTTTACACGACGCAACACGATACGGTAGAACGCACAACAGTATTAGGAAACGGATACCTAATTGTCGAGCTCGAAAATCAGGAAGAAGTCCATTACACGAAATTGTTATAAGCAAGATGATTACTCGTGCCGTTTTGCAGCTAATTTTGAGACGCATGGAGACGTAACAAAACATTATAACGTCGAACGCATTAGCAGTCTAATTAAATTACGACGGGTTGCCTTGAATCCTCTGTTGCAATACGAATTCGTGATGCACCAATAATCCGTAATTGACGATGCAAAGAGGCACCGTATTGTCATTCAAGACTAGCGTTCCGGTGTTTCGAGAGAACGAGGGCACTAAAAAGTTCTACGTTCGATCATCGCGCGGGATCTATGAGAAACACAACACCCGGGATGAAGTTAGAATTACATTATTACAAACGTGGTGCGCCTCGGTTCGAAGGCAAAACCATTAATCGTACTTTCACTGAACGTCCCTCCGCAGCATTGCAATTTTAGTTACGTACGCTCCATGCATCGCACGGAAACGCATTCGATCGATAATCGTAGCTCGCGATGGAACTCTCGGTTTTTTATACCGGTGGTTTCAAAACCGATTATAAAGTATTTTCATATCCAGCTTACCAGTTTTCCCACTTTCCCCTGGTTCGACTCGTTGCAAACGAATTGTTGCAATCACCCGTAGATACCTGCGTAGCTACCGTGATGGAAATAGGCGAGATTAACCGAGAGATTACGTGAAATTCTCTCCACTTTCATTCGATCGTTCGATATATACAGGGAGAGAAGGAAACGGGGAGAGAATAAGAAAACCGTAAACGCGCGCGAACGATCGAAAGTTTAGATACACTTGCGTGAAAACGAACGACCACGCGCATTGATAATCGATACAGCCGATAAAAGTTTAGAGACGATTGTTCGTTGTTCGTCGAACAGGGATAAGAATTCTGAGAACGGGATAACAGAGTATCGTTTATTTTTCTCACAGACGAGAACGAGTCTCGGCGAGACGAATTTCTGTCGGATCGATGCCGATTCGCGTGACAGACTTTTGAAAAGTTTCTCGCGTTTGAACGTCGACTCGAAGTCCGTGAAAGTCGACGAAAGCGACAGCGGACGATTGATCGGGAAAAAACGTACATTTGGAGACGAACGGAAGACCGAGTTATCGTTTGACCGCATTTAGGCGATCCGCTAGAGCGTAGAGCAAAGAAATAATTGCACTCTCGTTGAAAACGATCCGCGTGCGTGCTCGATCCGCGCTAGGTGTAAACATAGAAGAGTGTACGCGCGTAACTTACAACGAAAGAGAAATCGAACGATACTGGTCGGCAGGCAAAAATCGCGGCAACTTGAAACGCGTTCGTGTTTCGTTATTCTAATCGTCGGAACGACCGTACGTTCGATCTGTTTGTATTTTGTAAAAGGATCTCGTTGGAGGAACGGAAACATCCTGGAACGCGTTGATCTGGATCGCGTGGATAACACAGATCTTCGTATGAAAATATTCTTCGTACGCGCATCGTCGTCGAGGTGAAAGTTATAATCCGTACGAATCGAGACGCAGATTTCAGTATACAGGGCGTTGAAAAAGATTGGCATCGAAGAAGCGTCTCGAGCGTAAATAAACACGAAGATGTAAATAAACGAAATGCAATTCTCTTCATTTCTCGTTGCATCGCGGGCAAACGATCGAAGCGTTTACGATGAATCGTATTTACATAGCAGAGTGTGAAATTTAAGCCACGGATGCTTGTCGAGAGGGTGATACTCGAGGGTAGCGAAACGACAGGTTGGTACCTTGGTAAAGGGCTGAAATATCTCTTTCTCTCTCTCGATATCTGTCATATTTTCGTTCCCTGTTGAAGACAACGACGCGACTAACTCACCGTAAAGCGGTCCGATTACAACCATGACAACGACCATCAGCACCACGACTCTCTTCTTCCTGTTGTTCGTGCCCTTTCTGAAAGCCACGCGGAACGTCTCCTCGATGTGCTTGAACGCGAAGAAGTCCAAGAGCCAGTCGCACAGCGACATCCTCTTCTCCTCGGTCTTCTCCGGTTGCTTGAGATGCGGTCTGGGTGGCTCTTTGATCACTACCAGTCCGTAAATAAAGCTCAACACGTAACACACGGTCGATATGCTAAAAACACCGTAGAAGCCCAGCTTCAAGTACAATATCCCGGACAAAGCCATCCCGATCGGCACACCGAGCGATAGAAAAACGTTGGCGGCACCGATCCGAAGCGTCCTCGATTCGATGGTCGTGATGTCCGCGATGTAACTGAAAACACCCATGAACATGGTGAACCAGCCACCGGTCAACGCCGGCCACAGAGCCTCGAAGACACCGGTGGCCTCCATGGGCACCTCGTGAAAGAAATACGTGCAGAGGAGCATGCTGACGCTGCTGAGAAACTCGCCGATGATCGGCAACAGCATGCACGGTTTCCTCAGACCAGTGCGATCGCTCCAGGCACCCATGAACAGGATCAGTATCGTCGGTAGACCGCTCGTTAGGGCGGTTTTCCACGTTTGCATACCGGCAACCAGCTGCTGAACGGCGGTTTCCTCGGCCTCGTAGCCGGTGGTGTTCCTGATCGCCAACGCCGTGCACACCTCGTCGGAATAGGCAAGGTTCACCCTGCAGGCCTTCTCCAGGCTGAGATTCTGGGTGGCCAGGGAGGCCAGCATGCACGGTATCACGTAGCAAGCGATCATGGGCTCGACGGTGATGTTGCTGGTGAAGTAGGTCCATTTCTGACGCAACGTCATGGACTTCCAGACGACCGTTTGATCGGGCGTATTGTCACCACGTTTCTTCTCGACGGTGGTACCAGCCACCTGGTTGTTCGGGATCGGATCCGCCATGTCCTTCGTTCGATAACGGACGTGCTATCGGAACGCGTATTAAGTGTTTGCGAGCGTGTACAGTATGTACACGATGTTTCGAGCGGAGTCTACGCGTTACGACCCTCGTGTCGGATCGGTTTCGAGACCTCTCTCGGCGGGGTAAACGTCAACGGGAGTCTCCAAGCGCGTCCAAGGTTCAGAGACATGCGAATCGGTAGGATTGTTCAAAGTCTGAAGATCGCGGGGAGGGACGATCGTCGACGAGTCGAGTCGATCCTTGAAGCGTTCTTCGAGGATTCAATGTCCCGACGATTCGTTCCGGTGGTTCCACGATGTACGAAGCATGCGTGCGATTGGAAACTTCGCTTCCCCGGTTGGTCGGTCCTCCCTCTGGAACAGTTTCGAGATTTCGAGATGGTTGCTGGTTTCACGGTACAGAAACCGCTTCGTTGGTTTTCACAGCCGGTCCGCGGTAGAGACCGTCTGGCCGTCTACTCCTGGCTAATGCACCATTGTGCATTGCGATACGCGTGTCACCTCCTTCCCTTCTTCTTCATCTCGGCCACCTCCTGCTCCGACTCTTCCTCCACCACCTCCTGTTCCCTTCTTCCGTCCCCCCTAATCGCTTGGTCCTCTCCACGTGCGGCGAGGTACCCTCGAGTACGTCCACCTAGCCCGCTAAGTACTACTCGGTACTCGTCGAAACGTCGACGGTACAAATTGTTTCTGCGACGCTGTCCAACCACGCGCCGTCGGCTACGCGACGCTTCCGATTCCGCTCCCGGGGGCTTTTCGGGTCAAGGTTAACCACCGCATCTTCGAGCCTCCGCGAAGATACTTCAGATTCGAAAGGTCTTGGAAAATTTCTTTCTCTTACCAGAGAAGGGTCATCCGGGTCGCGACACCAAAGTTACCTCGCTGGACGAACGTTTGTCCGAAATACGGGTAATTTCTCGCGATACTCGCGACGCGAAATTCTCGAAACATCGTTCGTGAAAACTTTGCTGCATCGGTTCGCTGCAACGACGCTGATCGATTCGTATCGCGCACTCCGTTTCGTAAACACCGGGCAAGAGCATCTTGAGAAACGATGATCCCATCGTCGACGGGAAAAAAGTAAATCGAATATCGCGCGCTTCGACGAATCGTTTACAAGACAGATCTTTTACGCTGTTTTAGAACGAATCTCGGATCAAGATTCGCATCGCGAGATTAAGAGAACCAGGGAGAACGTTGTTGGATAACCAGCCTCCTCATCCTCCTCGTCGTCGTGATTCACCGAATCTGCTGAACCGTAACTTCGCCTCGAGCAGTTATCTCTCCAAAATCATTACTCATCACCGTTATCATGGGTACATTTCGAGGTGTTACCGGGTCTGAGGTAATTCTCTTCTCGCTGAACACACGATACGTATAAACGCTGCAACGCGATCGGTTACCGAAATATATCACACCGTGCTCCTCTGCACCGGATCGCAACTTCTTCGTTAAGACTGACTCGTTTCTATTTTATTCATATTTCGAGGAAACTGTGGGCGTTCAATCTTCGAATAACCGCTTCAACGAAACACGGTACCCCGATCTAAAGTGAAAAGCATAAACTGACCGAGGAGGATCGAATCCAACGCGAGCTCGTCTCGAGTCCTCTGCCGATCGAGTCATTGGAAAACGAACTCTTTTGCAATCCCTTCAACATCAAGAGAGAGAAAGAGAGAGAGAGAGAGAGAGAGAGAGAGAGAGAGAGAGAGAGAGAGAGAGAGAGAGAGAGAGAGACGCGTAAACAGAGAGCACGGTTGAAATCGTCGTCTCTGATAGGCCAGAGTCTCGAGGTGTCGTTAAATGTGGCAATTTGTTGATAAAATAATCACAACGGCTGTCTTGTCTTCTACGGCTGGAACCTATTTCAGGCAGGGACGTCCCCTTTTGGTACGGCCACCTAGAACGTGTTGGTGGCCGATAAATCAAAGATTGTATTAAGTACACCGTCGACGATTCGCTCGCGGGACTGTTCCGGTCCCCCGTAATTACGTCGAGATGAGTTACCAATTGCAACGAATTGTCAATTACCTTACCCAGTGGGTTCAAGATTTTTCCAGACCCTCGAACGTCAACGGTCCCGTAGAAATTTGGTCAACGATCCCGACGATCTAGGTTATCGGTGTACACCGGATGGATATCCACGGTTAACGATCGCGAACGTTCGAGAAGGGCCGAGATCGTCGGATCGAGAACGATCGGGGCTCGAGATCCAACGATTTTGGGGATGATCGCCGAACGAGTAACCGGATTCGATGTTTGAGTTGCGGCCCTGGCACTTAAGTCGATCGTATGACGTCTTCAAGTGAGTAATGCTCGCAATTCGAGCGATGCTATAAAAGTATTCGATCCAGAGCCGTGACGGGCCTGTTGTTTTGATGTTTCCCCGACACATCCGCTGTCGTTGTGTGCTCCAACTCGGAACAAACCGTTTCAACGGACGAACGCAACGGTATGCTCGAATGCACGGTAGATACGATTTCCTCTCTTTTCACGGAAATTGCGCTCGAGATAATTACTTCGAATTGCATGTTATCGTGGCAGCCTCTGGTGTTGCGTTATTAACGAATTTAATCGGTTTTTGACACACGAGTACTTAAAATACAATCACGGTTTCCATGAAACGAATTAGTCGCGACTGTTACTCAATCGCACTTGGCAAATATTGCCAAGTTTTGAGATTCACGGATTGTTCCGGTGCGGTTTGCCGATGAAACAACTTTTCGTAAAAGTCTACACCAAGATTGAAGATCGGCTAAGGTGAAACGTTCGCAAATTTTATGGAGCTAACAATACGCGGTAAAGAAAATAAGATTTCTCCGATTACAGTGTTTAATGTCGTCGACAACCTTCGCGTTGAACGCATCGGTGATGTTTCAGTTTTTACCTCTTTTTGCACGAGATACAGGAAGTAATATATTTTACGGTAAGTCGTTAGAATGACCATTCGTACCATCGATCCTCGAGAGAAATTACAAAGAACAAAGGATATTTATTTATCGTTTCGTTTACGTGGTCGTGGGGGTTCTAAATTTAATAATGCAAAACGTTAATGGTACATTGTACATGCATCGTAATAATTGTAGCCTTAATTTTTATACCGATCAATTGAGTACGAGGACTTCGTAGTCTTTGAAGGACAACTCTTCTCCGTCGAAGGGAATGTAGAGGCAACCGTGACTCGGTTGGACCTGTAAAAGATAAAATTTTCATTGCCGGAGGCCACATCAGATACGACCCCCGTTTTCACGCAAGATTTTATCCCCGGTTTTACGTCTGGCCAACTTGCCCGGAAGGCTTCAGAGTTCGGAACAATCGTCGTGCCCCTTACTTACGACCGTCTAATGTCACCCAACGCGTATGTACAGCACGTAGCCGCAGAACTAGCTCGAAACAATTAAAAACGGTCGCTTTTCAAAGACAACCGCGCTAAAAAGGTGTCTTATTCGTATTCTACGTCGCGTGTTCGTATCTGAATACGGTTCAAGCTCGCTTCCCTGTTCGAAAGACAAAAATAGAATCGACGAGGTAGCCGAACGGTTTGGCAGCGATAGTTCCTCATAAGTAGCCTTGAACGACCAATTGCTTCATGCCCCAACTACAATAATAACGACCTTTTCTTTGACGATTATAATCAATATAAATCTAAATAATATCATCTACGCAATACCCTAACGATTACTCTCTACGTCCCAACTGTTCCTTTCATAAAGAGTCTTCCCACGGTTCTCGTACGTTCTCTAACTCGTTTCGCGCGTTAATTATAATTTGAGATCAACGAGGAAGATTGATAAACGGTTTGGTTCGACGGTGATATTTTGTTTCTATTGTTCTCTTACGGCACCGGCCGAAACGGATGGAAACAATTAAGATAAGATATGTCACCGTTAAACCGAAATTGCTTCCCGATCTTTGATAAAACGCTCAATTAAAAATACAACGTGATTTATCATTTGAGAACCGTTTCGACACGAGCATTGTAAATAAATTTCCCCGCACGATACAAGGTACTGCCAATTCCGACCTTGCCAACTGTTTGGGATCCATTATGGAGAACACGGCCGATGTACAGAGGCTCTCCATCGGAAGTTTGTCCTGCGACTATCGCGTCGCTTGGAACACTGCCGTTGCTGGCGAACTCCCATGCGAATTCACCCAGGCACAGAACCTGAAATGAAAAAAAAAAACAATGAAACAAACAAATATCGAAATTATACATTTACGGTACTCGTAAGTTTTGCGCGCGACGATACATCGATACGTGTTGTTCTTCGAATCTTTTCGACGATCGAAATTCTAGGAATGCACAATCGGTATATCTAATCGACGATGATGAACCGAAAACTGAGCACGTGCAAACGAAAAGTTGAAAAGTAAAAGTGACCGATCGGTGATAGAAAAGACACCCGAGTGTCTCGAGATAATTGTATTTCGTTTATTTTTTTTGTTTTCTCTCTCTTTTACGAAGTGACGTAAAACCAAACTTCGATGCAAATCGCACAAAGTGTGTTCCTATTTCCCGAGGCAAAACGACTTCGCCTTGACACGAAAACTCAATTCCGTGTTTACGTGCGTCGCCCGGCCGCTTCGTTGCATCAGGAAATTAAGTTCATTATAGAAAGGATTTATCATTCGTTAAAATCACCGAACCGGCTAGCTTATCCGCTAGTTCACCTTGAATTTAATCGGTTTCCCCGAAAAAAAAAGATAGCGTCGTTATCGGAGATTTTCACCGCCGATGTTCGTCAGATTATATTGCAAACGGGCGAATATCTAGGATCGTGTAACGCACCTCATATACGTTACATCAAATACGTTCAGGTTGCGTTATATTTGCAGAGTTATTTTAACTCTTCACATTGTAACAACTGTTCCGGTTCGTCGTCTGTTCTCTGTACAACAGAATATACGATAACGAGCTACACCCGAAAGGAATTTAAAGTATACTTTTCTCGAACTAGAACGTTTTCAATGAAAAATAGGGAAAAACTATGGATGATCCTTGGACTCTTTTACACTCGCAGTAATATCACAAGGTACATAGTTGTAGAAGTATTCGAAGACCGGTTAATTTTAAGAGAGAGAAACGCGTAAATGTTTTATCAAGATACTTACTTCGAAATCGGATTTAGGATGTTCTTCACCGTTATAACACACGTAGGCAACACTTTTGTCGGGAATCACTTTTGCAGGAAGCATATCGCCTTCGTGAAAGCATCTACCGACGTAGATGGTGCATCCATCGATATCCCGTCCTCCAACAACCGCATTTTTAGGCACACCACGGTCCCCGTGTTGATGGATCCATCTGTAAGCTTCGATGCAAGCAATTGTTTAACTCGTATAAACTATGTACTAATTACGTATTACCGACTACAAGATTTCTACAAGATAACTTGTTCGGTACGTCTACAGCGAACGCTTGTACAGCGAGAGGAACAAGCGTTAACGAAAAGATTTTATTTCAATTTAAAACAGAAATATGGCAAAAACATTCTTTCGTTCAATAACTAACAGTAAACGAAATCGTAAAATCGTGTCAATATTGCATCTTTGTTGTTATCACCTTGTACAGGGATGTACTGTAAATAATTTTTTATATAAAATAATCGATAAATAAACGTGATAGTAGAAACGATGATAACTGACATAAATGTGAAATAAATAAGAGCGCATAAACGCTAAAAATGAAAATAAAATTAAGCAACGTTAACGTTACGGATCTCAATAAAATTGTTATAGAACATATTTTGTAGCTGATAATTCGACAACTCTTACTAAATATTCGTAATTCTTTTATATTTTACATCAAATTTTTGAATTTCGATTTAATCACCGAAACTAAATAAACAGTACACTTAAGATAAATAGTGTTAATAAAATTAAAATGCAATAAATAACGTTGTAAATTAGTAAGCACAATAAATGTCTATTGAAAAGTTGCCAAGTGAAATATTTAATATGTACATTAGATGTTTCAAAGCTTCTCGAATTTAAAAAGTTTTTAATTGACAGAATTGGTTGTGTGTAGTTTTAACATTTACCTGGCATCTTGGAGTCTGTTTTGTCTGATACTTCAAAGGGGAATGATACTTATCTTGGATCAACACCTGCTTAAAAGCTATCGTAATCTTATCGTATATTTGTTGTAAAATTTACGTTCTCTTCAAACTGTAGAATGGTATCGTCGTTCTTGAAAGTTAGATAAATTGATTAATAATATCAATGATGGAAGACATTTTACCGAGAAAATTATTTTGTACGATATTGCATTTAAAGTATTTTGTAGATTATGGTAATCGTCACGCGAGTTAATTTGTCGGGAAATTTCTGGAGGATTTCTCTCAAATATGGATCTCGACAGAAAGAATCACTTCTACATCGAAGTTGAATGCAACTGAAAGGATAATTAGTGTTGAAATAAAGTTTCGCGAAATTTATTTTTTACTTTTAGTTGTGAAATTATGAAATTGAGAATGTTTCTTTAAGAAATTGTTCCGTTTTAATATGTCATTATAAATTCACATTTATTATCTAGATACGTAATTTACATTGGACATACAATAATCATATAACGCAACATTTATCGATGATAAATCTTTGCTGCTAATTTCTTTATGTACAAATATTAATTTATTAGAGATACAAATTTTCTTCATAAATAATACAAGAAAATTAGAATACGTTTCTGCACACTGGGCATGTAGATTTCTGGCATGTACTAAACCACTTGTACTGAAAAAAAAAATGTAACTTTCAAAAACAGTTTTAATCAAATCTATGAATATTACAAAGATCAAAAGACATACCAGACAAGCTGTATGAAACTTCTTGCGGCACGTATGACACGATAGTTTCGGTATTTGGTACGTATTTATGTGGAAAATACTGAAACATATATAACATTCTTCGACACCAGCAAATTTTTTATCCAAGTTTCTTTTCCACAATGCAAGACCATCCCACACAGTCCCATTCTATAAGGAAGAAACCAGTTATCGAAATGTATCTTTTTTAACCACAAATTTAATGTAACTATTAATAAACCGTTACTTGATGCGTAAGAAATATGGACAACTGCATATGACAATTCCGCAAATTTACAGCTCCACCCACGTATTGCCCAGGTTCAACCGTAACTGGTCCCAAAGGATGATTAGGTGGTAACGTAATGTTCAGCTCCAGTTTTGTGTCATCCATTTGATACAAGGCTACAACTTCACGGAAAGTTGGATGAACTTTCACTTGCATGTTTTCAATATTAAGTAGTCTGTTATTCAGAAGTTCCTCCTGACAAAGCATAGAGCTAATATAATGCGTTGTGACCTTGTCTACTGCAGCACTGACTCTACTGTCAGCAGTGCTCCACCACTGTCTTACCAACACTGGTAAGCACCTTAAACTATTTGTGTACAACCAACACACTATATGATCTAATCTGCATTCGGTCCAGCTTTCTAAAAACATTGTAAATAAATTATTTTTGCAAAGAAATTTTATTTATAAAAAAATTAATACCTCCAAAGTCAAGGGATGGCTCTGTAGAGAAAATCTCCATTAACTTTACACTTTTATTTTTGTTATCCTGAAGCACCTCTACCGGCATTAGACGGAATATGTTATTTAACAAATTCGGGAAAAAGTCATCTCTGAAAGAATAAACCATTATAGATTCTTAAAAAATATTCATCAAATGTTAAAGATTTAAGAAACATTAAAAAAAATGTTTACTTAAGTATTTCGGCATACTGATATAACAAATTTCTATGATTATTCGCACACATATCTAGTATAATGGCCCATGATAGTAAATATCCCAACATGTATGTATAGGAATCCGTGTACGGTTGAATGGTACAACTAACTGTATCGCATAATCTGTAAAATATAGTAATTAATAATATATTTACCATGAGCATGCACTATGTAAAAACTTACTTGAAATCCATTAAAATAGTGTTCACGATGATCTCAGTATTTTGTAATACATTTTTCATTTTTTTAATGTTCAACGTATTTACATCAAAATTTTCTAATTCTAGAGTTGCTTTATCTTGTTCTACTAGCACTGGTACTGCATGTTTTAACAGATGGTATGCACCTAATTGTATACTAGTTACGGGAGATTGAAATAATTTTAGTGACAATTCTACAGCACAGCTCAAATCAATGGGTTCTCCAAGTGATACACTTGATTGATTTTTGAATAGTATATTTCCGTTTGACATTTTTACCGCTTTTCCTAGATAATCCAACACTATGACAGGTTTCAAAGTTGTTGTCCTTTTATTATACGAATCTGTAAAATGTATTTTTAATAAATTAGAAAAACAAAAAGCAAAGTTGGGTGTCATATTTTTTTGGAATAGACATACCTGCGTAAAACATCCAGGATTGAACAATTCCACCCTGTATGTCACCAGCAACAACATTTTTCCATTCATCTAACAATGTTTGAGGCAAGTTTTCTATCTCTTCCTGTTCATGCTTGTTGAGTAAAGTCTGAATCGCAAGATACAGCTGACATACGGCTACTGTCAGTGCAGATACCTATAATAATGAAAAAAAAAATGCATATTGTAAATTGAAAACGATTATTTACTTTACATAAGGAAGCCTATTGTGTGCAAACCTTAAAGTCATTAGCATTTTGTTTAGATTTAGTAACTGAAAATTGCCATAGAACTAAAGATATTAGGATAAAATTCCAGTGTTTGAACGTTAATTTAGAAGGAGTTCTTGTTACGAGTTCTGTCAATAACCTTATAACTTCCAGAGGTACAGTTAATTTTTCCCACGAAGTTTGAGAAATATCGCTATAAGGAAAGGAGTATAAATGTTATTTTACAATTAGATTAATAAATATTATACAATTTTATGAAGTAAAATTATTATAGATACCAATCAAGAAGTAATAACATAGTGTTTTCTTTCTCCAAGGATATTAGTTTTTCAAAAATGCTACAGTAGTTTAAACTATTTTTTTCATTAATGAGCGTACTTCTTTCTACTATAAGTTCACGAATATCATCATTTGATGTTACTAAAGTGTTTTCCGAACTTTGAAGTATTGATAAAATCTGGAGTAAAATATTTGATCATTATATAAAACATTTCCAAACAATACAAGAGGTTGTAACATTCATATTTTACTACCTGTTGCCCTTGAAGATTCATTTCATTATTTCCTATAGATACATTGTTGTTGTATATTCTATATAGTTCTTCTTGATTTTTGCTCATACATATTTCAGTACAACAAAACTGTATTATGTACGATAACATACTGCCATATTTTGAATAATTCCTACAAAAATATATTGAAATTAAATAATTAAAAAATAGATTGATGAAATTAAATAAATAGTACAATTAGTAATCACTAATGACGGAAAAAATTACTTGCATTTTAATGTAATGAACAATTTCGTTGTGTGTGTCTTCATTAATGTACATTTGTATTTGTTTAAAACAATTTTGAACAGTTACTAATATTTTAATTACATTGCTGTAATATTTAGTCTGGAACGAATTGATCAATAAAGAATTATATTACTTTCTTTTTAGAAAAACTAAATATTTTAAAGCTATAAATTATTACACTTACGGATTTGTAATAATTTATGTAAATTCGCCCCAAAATAATTGAGTATATAATGTTTATTAAAAGTTTTGTAACTCCCGGTAAATTCATATCGTGTATCAATGGTTTTTTAATATTATGTCCTTTCTCTTCATCTCTATTAATTGATCTTGAGCAAAGAGTATTCAGCAAATTTACATTAAACAATGCCCATTTTAAACAATTCTCAGTATTATCCATTACTGCATTACTAGTTAAATTAATGGGCACGCAATTCTGATAGATATGTATGCTCTGATCAAGAGTGGATACATAGAGTTTACCACTTATTACTTCACCATACAGTATTATTCCAGTTACTTCAGCCATCCATGTAGTTATATCAGAATCTGTTAAGAATGTTAAAATAATTTCTTGTGCATAGTCTCCATCTATGTGAACCTGGTTATTAATTATAACTTCAAGAAAATCAGTTGCTATGTCCACCAATATTTCTTTGGCATGCTCTTCGTTTCTATAAAGTATTACCCATGTTATAAAGCAAAGAATAAAAATATTTCATAGATAATGCAAATTGTCTTACGAATTAAATATCTTCTTCCACATAATTGTTGCAAACTTTTTAGTTAATTCAATCAGTGCTGGATAAGATAGTTTTTGAATAGCTTCCAGAAGTCCTTTGGTCCATATATCCCGCATTGTTTTCATAAAAGTGGAATTATTAATAAAATATTCCTGAGAGCACAAATCAAAAAGCATTTGTAATAGTTGTACAGCTCCTAATGTTAACCGTTTATGAGTCCATGTCAATGGTACAATACAAGAAATTAATTTTGCAAAATGTAACAAATACGTTTTATCCACTTCATGAATTGAATTACAAAGTATAGATACAATTTCATTGACTCCCTCTTCTTTTATCAATAAACCTGAAAATTATATTGGAGTAATTATTTGCTGTATTCATAAACTGTAATGCTATTAAATATTAAAGACTTACTGCCATCATCAGAAGACTCAAAAGCTAATAAAATGAGATTCTGATTTTTCTCTAAATCAGAATAATTCCCTGAAGCAATTTCCTTTGTTACATCTAATAATAGACTAGTTATTGTAGACTGTGAACACCATTTTTTTACTGTTAGATCGTTTCTATATTTCTTCGATAGAGCACATTGTATAACACTTTTTTTTATTACAATATTTTCGAACTGAAAGTACACAAATAAAAATATATTGTGGGCAATTTTATAAATTTGTACAAAATTGTATAAAAAAGTGACTAATTCTTACCTGTGTCAGTGACTCTAAAACATTATTTTTCTCATCATCATTCATATACCTAATAAGATTGAAAATTAATTCTACTATATCCTCGGTTCCTGCTGATTCGTCCAGTAACCAGCTTTGTACAATTTGATCATAGAAACTATAGAAGTCTATTTGTATTTTTAAAGTGTTTGACCGATTTGTAAAAAGGTTTTCACTCTCAAAGCCAGTTATAAGCTTATTTAAACATGTGACATATTTTTTTGTGCGTTGTTCAATGATTTTATTAACATATTTTATGCAAAGGGAATTGACAAAATCATTGAGTTCATTGAGAAATTCAACATCAGTATCAATTCTTATATCTTGCGTTTGATATTCAGTTTCTACATCTTCTTCTGGATTAGAAAATTTTACCTTTAAATTTTTACGGCTATGTGTGGGCACTGTTTTCAATGTAACTAAGAATTCAATTTGGGAATTATTTACATCTGAAACATTGGATGTTTCAAAATTTTGAGATACGTTTATAACCGAATCGAATAATATATTCAGTTCGCACCAAAATGTGTATATTAAGTGAAAATATGATTCATAATCTACATTATATCGATTTCTACTCCAATATCGCACTAAATGTGTAATTTCACAAAAAAGAATTTGTCTCATAGGAGTATTTTCCCGTAAACATATTTCCAGGCTTGGCATAAGCTGAAATAATTGATAAAAAATCCTAAATATTCTTTCTACAAAAAAGGTTGCATTAATACTTAGTATAAATATGTGAAATAAAATGAAGAACCTGTTCTTTAAGCAGTGCAGTACATAAATCTTCATTATTAACATTCAGAAGAATAGAATAACGCAAACATTCAACAAATGACGTTACCACTGCAAATATTTCTGAACGGCTCGTTTGTACGCTTTTTACGAGAAATCTAAAAAAAAAAAGAAACATATTTTAAGCTATCGCTCAAAATAATCTATAGTTTATTATAAATAATTAAATATTTATTATACTGATCGATTACCTACCCACGTTGCATATTATTAAAAAAGTTTTTGTACAAATATTGAACATCTACGTTTAGTTTTGGAAACTGACTAATAAGTGGTAACAAGTTCGGGTAAATAATACTAGCACAACATTGTCCCCCACTTTGTAAAACACGCCACAATTTTGGCAATACTAGTTTTTCAACACTTACTACACAATGCCAATCCTAAAAAAAAAAGGAATATTCTGTAATTCAATTATAAACTTAAAATATTAAACTCTGTATAAATAACAATTGTTTACCTCTATTTTATTTATAGTTACAAGCATAGATTCCCATACAGCAGATAAGACTGAAGGCTCTGTTTCATCAAGATTATTCATAATAGTCGTTACAGTTCTCTTTTTTTGTTCTTGCAACAGTAGTGCAGCATTCCTAACTATTGATGTTAGCACATTAAAAAATGCTGCTTTAACTGACGGAGCATCATACTTTACTAATTTCCAGAATTTGTTATTATTTATAATTTTATGGTGAATATCAATCATTTTCTCTATTTCCTGAACAGGAATTTTCTCTAAATAAAAACTGTAACCTTGTAAACTTGCTATTAATACCCTCTGATACTTTGCTTCCATTTCTTCTACAGTGAGATTCCTAGTAACATACATAAATTAGTATAATACAGTTTTGATAGTCAGTCCTCACATTTACGTAAATATAAAGCATACTTTTGTGGAGACAAAGACTGGGCTGTATGAATGGTAATGTTATCACAGATGTATGTTAAAATTTCACATTGACAATGCACAATGGCATCAATAACTTTTTTGGATGGAAATGTATCCTATATATGCATAAAAGATTTCCCATTAAAACAATACAAATCAACATCATTAATTTACAGAATTTCATGGTCAATATATAATAATTTACATTGAATGAATTATTAGCAGCTGATGCTGCAGGTGGGTATGTATCATGTTGTGAAGTGAACCAAGCTCCTGCAAGTTGTTTTAAATACATTGCTATACTTTTGCCGACACGTTTCACAACAGCCGCATGTGCCAATTGTGCAGCTTCTCGTACTCTGTGTTCTACATCTATAGCTAAGGCACAATATATCCGTGGCCAAAATGGCAACATTCCCTCAACAGCTGACAATTCTGAATTTCTACACATGACAGCAAATTCTTGCAAAGCCTAAAAATATAATATTTCAATTTTAATATTATTTATATATGTAATAAGAATTGCACTTACTTTGTATTTTGTCGTTGCATCTTTTTTATTCATTTTCTTTAACACTATTTGAAAATTACTGTCAACATTGCTCATTTCTATCTCATTTATGCTACAGAGTGATAAACCTGGTAATACAGGTACGTATCCACCATCTTTAACAGCTGAGAAACCAACAAAATTTGACGTTGCAGTACCCAGAAGTTCTGCACTTCGACTGCTATTTGATGGCTAAAAACCACAGATAATTAACAATGTTAAAATATATTTCAATACAAAATTTAAGTCTTTCTTAACACACTGGGCAATGAACAATATAGACAAATCTTACTGCAGTAATCCACAAAAAATTTTAATTACTTCATTGTCTACATACTGTAATTCATTAAATCACTACTACTATCTATTTTCCATGGAAAATTTAATTATTCAATGGAAGAATTGAGATTATTGTTCTTGCAATAACAAAATTTAACCTATAATTTCTTACAAATCATGCTTTACTATTGATATAAACTTTCACTTACTCTGAGATTGTTTTTTGTTCGTTGCGCTTGTTTGTTCTTTCCCATGATAATTACTGCAAGAACAACGGGAAACAAAGGATCTTGTAATTAGACATTAATTTTGCTCGTTCAATTTTCTGCCAGAAACACGTTTGCAACAACTGATTTTTGAATGTTGGGTGTGACGTGTACGCTTTCTAACCGTGGTATATTTACCGAAATTTAATAATAAATTAGAATTAACTAGTGCATAATATTCGAATTTTTATGCAGCTTGACGTTAATACTTTGCTAAAGAATAATATGTATGAAAATTTCGTTAGTTGTTGTAAAGAAAAATGGTATAATAAAACACGATGATATATTGCATAAATATGATAACATAACAAACAGTAAATTTGGAAGAATTGTTTTATTTTATGCCAAGTAAGAAATTACTAAATGTATGCAAACGTTCCTTTCTGTTATTTTTTGTTCTATGAACACGTGTAAATTTTCGTTGCAGGTTAAGGAGACTATCAACATGAACGTTGGAAACAAATTGAGTCAAAGATTGCTATTGTTATATTGTTCTTTCACTTGCATTTACTTTCCTGGTATTCTAATATTACTCAAGTTAAACGACAACTTGTACAATGTGGGAAAGTACAAGTTTATTCCAGTATTATTAATCCTACTTTTCGCAGAAGTGATAAAATTACTGTTTCCTATGTTTCATTCTGAATCAGTAATTATAGGAAAAACTGAATTACGGACATCCTCGAAAACTAGAAAGTCTTGGTCAAAATACCTAAAAGAAATTTTGAAATTTTTGTTAGTAGCTTTCCTCTTGTCAGTTGTGTACTATATTGTAATTATATTGTTCGGTGCACCTGCATTTATGCATCACGAAGAAACTATAATGCTCACTGTTACATTGACTACTCTTACATTTGTTCCTGCAAGTTTACATTTAGGAGTGGATAGTGTAATAGAAATTATGATTGGAACACAGTCGCAGAAGAGCAATATTTTAGTGGATGCTATAAAAATAAATATTCAAACAACACTTTTAGGTACATGGTTGGGTGCTATTGTAATTCCATTAGATTGGGACCGTCCATGGCAAACTTGGCCAATACCATGCGTGATGGGTGCTCTTTTTGGCTATATGATTGCACATTTTATTACTCTTGCAAAGACATTACCTATGTTAAGATTAGGTAAAAAGCTTCATAAATAAATATTAATGATTACACAGATAGCTATATAACATTTAATATTACAAATTCCCATCATTTTGATAAATATAATATGTACACGTAGTAATTCATTTACACATTAGGAAATTTTATAATAAATTGATCTCTTACATTTAAATAGTCTACTCTGAGCAGTAATTCATTTTGCATTTTAATAAAGAGATTTTATACTTAACAGTGGTGCAAAGGTATGTCACAGTACATGTTCTGAAAATGATCAATAGATGGTAAATGTTATAAAAGCAGATAAAATAGCAAATAAGTATTGCATACAAAATAAGAACATCTATTTAAGAAATCATATTAAATAGGTCTTATTACGTAAAGTTTTTGATATAGACTATGCGATAATGATCGCGATCAAAAAATAATAAAATTAAATTGTCTTAAGAAAAAATTATCACGTTTCCTATATCAACGCGTGGTTAACAATATTTTTAGGCATGAACTTTGGAACAGACTTCTATTCTGTTGTAAAAATTGCGAATGGTTGCCTCGTGTAATAATTCGTTCTTAGTAATTTGAAAATTTATCTATAATAGTTCTGAGAAGTACACAAATCATTTTATTTATTCAGTTTCCCTACCAACATTTTCAAATGATTAAATATTCTATCAGAAAAATATAAAATCTTGGATTTTAAATCTTCACTCGACGACTTATCTAGAAACGAAAAGGATAAAAATTGAACGCATTGTATTAGGTAAGAAATAATCGATAATATTCGCGATGGAGGATTGATAATGTGGGTAATATATACCGAGAAAATTGGGTGGGAATTTAGAATTCTGAACTATATGTAGGTATAGTTAGTTTCTGAATACGGTAACACAAGACACTTTTATAACGCATAAAAATGTATGAAAGTATGGATATTTTATTAAAATTTAAGAATATTTTTGTAACTTTGATATATTTCAATAAATTTATTTCGAGGAATATAAACAGATTTTTTCTCTTTCCATTTTGTTTTCATTTCCTTTATGTGGTCATAAATTATGAGCCAAAAAAGAGATACTAAATTTTAAGTGCTGTTTAATTATTCCCTCCTTAGAACATAAGATATTATCGAGAAGGGTTTGGGAGTAAATGGAGTTTGGAAAAGTTTAGTAAGGTGTTAGCTGTAATTTTGAAAATATTCTTAATTTCACGTATTCCAGTACCATACTCCAACATCAAGTTGTGAGAATGAATGGAACTTATTGTCACAATTATAGGATCACCATTGTTAAATGTAGAATATGCTACAAACCACTGATTTTTCCCGAAGTCGGTATGTAGGTACATGGGATACAACTCCTATTGAGTTGCATCGAATATCCGGCAGTCTGGTCTATTTTGTACTTTATCTGCGGTCTCGTAATGTAGTAGTTCCATCTAGCGTTTCATTCGTGAAACAAGTAGAAATTTATCAAGAAAGAGATGGGGTTACGTTTATCGTACCGTATTCCCCCCCAAACTGCACGAATTAAGGCCTCCTGGGGAGACACACTTGACTCAGCGTTTCACACGGATATAAACAAAATGCAATACAAAGATAAAGCGAAAGGCATGTACGTCTTAAAGGCAACTCCCCACTGCCATCGTTCAGTCATTACAGTGCCGACCGCCATCGAATCAGTGTGATTGGTGTCGTAGTGCAACAAGCCATACGTATGTTCCAGGAGCGAAGCAATTATAATCACATTTTTATCTGTCAATTGGTATAGAGATGTCAAGTCCAGTGGAATGTAAACTTAAGGGTGGACACCCTCCTGCAGGTAACGAAACGAAACTTAATATCCTTTAAAAAATGGAAAAGGTTAACGTGTTTACACGATCCATCGAGTGACGTCGTTGCGCACCTGTCTGGATAGTTCAAGGCCATCTGATTGTATTGTTTAACGTTTTTCAATGATAATATGCGTTTTACATTTTTTCTTTAGTAAAAGCGGGTGGTATGCGAATTACTCAGCATAAAATTCCGAAAGAGGAACGGGAAATAAAGCCGATTAAGGATGCGGACGAAAGTAGACCGTCGAGTAGGTAAGTAGATATCTTTAAAAGTACAATAAGGATAATTCCGCAGTACGACGAATAGATAAAAAAATATATATTAATGCGCAAAAAGTAGTGTTATTTGTTCGATCGTTGGATAAAATATCATAATACGTTGAAGACGAGAATAATCTCGTGGATAACAACTCTTTAAGCCAATAATATACACGTACCGCTGGATTCGCGATATCTGCCATATTTGCGATAAACGTCATTTGTCGTATTACGCACATAAATGAAGCAATATGGTATTAATAAAGCGATAGCGTATAAGGAAATTTTTATATCACGATGAGATCAGAGTTATAAAAAATTTTTCTAATAATTTTACGGGACAAATAAACTTTTTTATTAATTTAAATTTTATTTCAGTCCACCCAAAACTATAATGATCAGTGGATTTCCAGCAAAGGGAAATGCAGATTTTCCTCCAGAAGCTGTACAAGTCTTCCACGAAAAACCTATACCAACTCACGATACACGTCCAATGCATTGTTCGCGTCCCATCGTTATTCAGCAACCCAGGAAGTGAACAACGTGCACATTGTCTGTCAAAGTGGGCTGTCAGAAAGAACAGGAGCCCGTATATTTAAATATTAAATTAAAAAGAAAAAAAAAAGTACATAATTGAAAGTTTCTGTGGGATACAGAACTGGTATGTCTGCGTGTTAACAATTTTATAGCATAACGTAAGGTTTGTTTACCAAGAAGCTGTGGTTTCATGTAACGCGAAACGAAGTATCTCGCGAGAGTTTATTACTGTTGTTAAGAGAGAAAACAATTTATTTTTAATGCAGCGTCGTGAGGTTCCTGAAGCAGCATTTGAGCGACCGACTTACTCCGGCCTTCCGGAGTAGCGTTCGCACAGATTCAATCATTAGATTACGATATCGTTAGCACGCTCTTATCGCTATTTTGTAATCGATGCACGATATCAGGTGTGTTATATTATAGAGTATACGTATGTAACTATCTTCGGGACCAGTATGCATTTCAAGGTGTAGTGTGCTCGAGGAAATAAGAATACTTTGCTATATTCTGTCTTCAAGTTTTCGTGTTTTTGCACTTAGTCGACCCTAGGTATCGTAGAAATCCGATTAATCCACACATGTTATGTACTATTTTATCACTACGGGGAAAAACTACTTTGCGAACGTAATTGTCGAACGAGATTCGCAATATTGGCCACAGTTTGTACCAGATTCGAAGAAGGAAAGAAAAAAACGTTCTTATACGTAAACAACAAAAGGATTCAATCACTTCTCCTTTATCCTTTCGTTTACCCCGGTATTCGTATCGGTTAGGGTCTTACCGCGGTTAGGCGGTCACGCGATGTCGTTGGTAACCGTGAGTAGCATTGACCATTGTCGTCATAGTGATTGGTATGAATTCTACAAACATAGCCACATTGATGTGTCAAAGGCTGAATGAAAAAAGTGTTCGAGTGGAGCTTCCTTCCTGATGTGTAAAGATGTGAATGCATTACCGTTCGCGAACGCCGTTTCCGCTTGAAAATTTTCGTACGTTCAGAATCTCACGGATCGTCGTAACCTTCCGGTTCGTAAAGCTCGACCGTGTTCAAGGTCTCGTCACGATGTCTACGAAAAACATCGAAAAGGTTCTGGAGATCGATGCACACGTCAACAGAAATTATGACATCGTTCGACGTCTCGGCAAAGGGGTAATTATTTTTCCTTTTTTTTATTTTCACTATTCTATTTCCCTGTGTTTAACGAGTTTTGAAACGATTCAACGATCTTCGCGAACGTGCGATTCTACTTCCGGAAACGTTCTCGTCCTCCCCATCGAATAATCGAGGTTTACGGAGAAAATGTTCCTCGTATAATTTATCGAAAGACGAACGGTTCGTTCGTACGATTAATTAAACGGTCGTACAAGAATGTCATTGCAACGTAAATTAATAAAGTCAATATCGGAATAATTGCACGTTATTGTATAAAATATTGCACGAATAGAATTGAAAAAAAAAAAAAAAAGAAAAATTATTCCACGACTCGCGACGACGAGGTTGATCGATTTATAGAGTAAAGTAAACGTAGCATATACGTATGTACAATTATCAATAGCTGTCGTCGTGGTACCTACGTCGCGGACAAGTATAACTACGGTCAATCGATACTCGAGCGGTTAACGGTTACGATCGTGAAACCGGGTACCGGAAGTAACGACTGTCGCGCGTGTATCCGTTTACGCGTAACAACGATTCAACACGCGTAAAACGTACTCCGGTTGTAAGGGAAACCTATTCGAAAGATTATCGTTGTCGAGCGATTTGTTGACACGTCGTTCGACAGGCATACGGGATCGTATGGAAGGCGATAGACAAGAAAAACAGGGAGACGGTGGCGGTGAAGAAGATCTTCGACGCTTTCCGGGATCAGACGGACGCGCAGCGCACATTCCGTGAGATAATGTTTCTACAGTCGTTCGCCAATCACGAGAACATCGTACGACTGCTCGGTCTTCACAAGGCGAACAACGACCGGGACATTTATCTCGTGTTCGAGTACATGGGTGAGTTTTACCCGGTCCGAAGAAGAATTCACAAAGGTCACGTGCCGCGACGATTCTCAGACATTTGGCCTGAAACACGTTTCGGCCCGTTTCCCCAGAAACCGATCTCCACAACGTCATTAAGAAGGGGAACATCCTGCAGGACATCCACAAGGTCTACATCATGTATCAGCTGTTTAAGGCGATCAAATACATACATTCGGGCAACGTGATACACAGGGATCTGAAGGTGGGTCGGTTCCCGTCGTCCACTCCCGTACAATTCCCCCCCACGACTAACCCGATGTTCCTTGCAGCCGTCGAACGTTCTACTGAACGCTAAATGTCACTGCAAGATCGCCGATTTCGGTCTGGCGCGATCGGTTACTCAGATCGGCGAAGGTGACGGTGAAACTGCCAGCGATCCCACCCTCACGGATTACGTCGCGACGCGTTGGTATCGGGCACCGGAGATACTCGTCGCTTCGAAAAGGTATTCGGCCGTTTCTCGTTAGAGTAACTCGATTTCAGTACACTTCTTACCACCGTCTGGCTACCGTCGATGCTTAGGTACACCAAGGGTATCGACATGTGGTCCTTGGGATGCATTCTCGGTGAAATGCTACTCGGAAAGCCATTGTTTCCCGGTTCCTCGACGATAAACCAAGTCGAGAGAATAATGGCCACACTTCCGTTGCCCACCAAAGAAGGTAATTCGACGACAACTTCGATATCTTCGACCAACGTTCAACGAGATTGTTCCCAGATCTGCTTTCGGTCAGTGCCGGTTACGGAATCAACTTACTGAAGAAGACACCGAGCGTACCGAGGCGTTCGTTGAAGGATCTGTTGCCACAGGTGTCAAAGGATGCGTTGGGACTTATCAGTAACCTGATACTGTTCAACCCCAATCACAGATTAACGGCCGTGGAGGCTCTGGAGCACCCATACGTGGCCGAGTGCGTACATCTTTCAAACGCGTTTATCGATCCGTTCGAACGGAGCGTATAAATATTCCCAAAATCTTCGGGTACCTCGATGACGCGGAGTGTTCCTCCTCAATTCGGATAGAAACGCGTTTCGCGATGGGTAGTCCAATAAGAAAAACGAGATCGAGGGGTAATCGTTTTACGGAAAACGAGCACGGTTCGAACGACGAATTGTTTTCTAAATTCGTGGGGGAGTAAACTTCCGTTAATGTTCTCGGTTATGTATGTATCTTCCCCGATAGCTTTCACCAGAGGAGCAACGAACCGGAACGAGGATCGAGCGTGGTGCCTTTACTCAGCGACGATGTACAGCTCTCCGTCGACGAGTACAGAAATAAACTTTATTCGATGATGGACGAAAAGCGTCGAAAACATAAAAATATGTGGGTAAACTCCATCGGCTCGGTTTAACGATTATTACTCCAATCTCGAAAGAAACGAAAGCAAACCACTGTCCGGCAGGTCCAAGTCTAGAATCAGACGACTTTCGGAGCACATCAGGAAGGAAACCGCTGGCAATAATTACAATCCCGTGATCGGTCAAGGTGACGCGACCGTTGGCAAAAATGTCGCACACTCGTACCAAGATTTACGCAAAGAGAGAGGCAGAAGCGACGCGTACGAACCTTCCTGTTTAGAAGGTACGCTCGTTTACTCGGCGAGAACCGAGCCAACAAGAAAATGGTTACACGTTACCTTTTGTTTTCTTTTGTTTTTTCCAGCACGCGGACAGCTACCGAGCAGGAAAACGATGCGGCAGTCGCAAATTGACAGCGGTGAAAGAATCACGAAGACGAGAACGATAAGTACCTCGATGGAGCCGCAAACTCAGAACATCGCCAGAAATTGTCGACCGACCGGTAACTATACAATATTTAAGCGATTCGATCGTTCACGCTGACGAGTCCTCCAACGTTTCTATAGTCAAGAACACGGCAACGCAGTACACGTACAATTTAATGAACGGCAACGCAAACAATTTCACGCCGAGCGCAACGAAGAGCTGTCTGCACATCAACCAACAACACGGACAGTTGTCCAAGTCTCAACGTTCCATACAATCGGACCAAGTGACGGTGGTAAGCAAACGAGCTACGAACGATCCTTTTCTAATTTCCCTCTATCGCCAGAGTGTTTAAAAAATTGGTCGTGCTCTGTGGCACAGGAGTAAACGGACGATTCTATCGTTGCAGGCTACGTGTCGCGTGGGATTCATTTAGGTACTGTGATCATTATATAAGTCCCACAATTCACGCTTCTTGCACACGGTAACGGCGCGTTTGCCTTTTCTTTTCTTTCGCCGCGTAAAGGCCAGCCACCAGCGAAGCTTCGAATACGATCGACCGTGTCGAGGAATCTCTTTCGCGCGCGACTTATTTTCGTATTATATATACTTTCTTGCGGATATATTAACGCGCGGCCACGGTCATTCGACGCGTTTCAACAAAGGTTCCACGATTTCAGTGCGCACCCGGCGGAAGATCCGGTCAATTGGGCCAACTCGGTCGAACGAAGCCGCGAAGGAACTGCAAGCAGATCCGCGCGTACGCCGAATCGGCTTTGGACACCAATTGGCGGGACGAGGATCGACGAAAGAATTCGTTCGCTTGCGATAATCCCAACGATCTTCGAACGAAGTACTTCGTCAGAGTGCCGGACAACGCGACCGGTTACTACGTCAAGTCCAGCGGCAGCAACAACAGTAGAAACACCAATAGCAGCAACGCGAACAGCGCCGAATCTTTGCGCGCCTCGTATCATTCCAGCTCGAAGAATCAAGCCGTGAGAAACTATTTGAATCAGATGATGCCACCGCGTATCGAGGAACGATCGCCGCTCACCTGTGAAACCGGTAATCATCGAACGATACTACGTAGCGCTACCCGCAACATCGAAAGGCTGCAACCTGCCGGTAGCAATCGGACGGGGAGCGTCGGTCTCGATCGCGGTCAAGCTACCAGCGTACAGTCCAAGTACATCGTCGATAGCATTGTCACCGGTGAGAAAAAATCGACGCCGTCGATACGCGACTCGCGTTTCCTGGATAGCTACGCGCAATGTCACGGTGTGATTACGGCGTCCGAGTACAAGGATTTACGAAGCGGGACAATACGGTGGTAAAATATCGCCGGGTCGAGGTTTCGAGGAAGAGAACGCCGACGGACGACAGACTGCCAGGATTTTTCAACGCCGACACCACACGATACAAATATTTTTATACGATTCCTAACACCTCGAGCGGAATATTTAAAATCCTCGCGGATAAGACCGGTCGGTAACCGACCCCTCGGAATATCTCTTAAATTCGATATTACGCGAACGAGAATCGATCGAGGTGTTTTTCTTATTATTTTTTTATCGCGCTGGACCATGTCCATCGGTTAAGCACGATCGCGTTCCGTTGAAAATCGAAGGGTGAACAGCGAGCAGTCGAAGAACGTTAACGGCCGTTCTTTTTCTCGGAAGCCACGAGCGTCGTTTAGACGAGTCAATGTTCCTACGTAAATTTTACAACAAGTCAAGCGTATCGCGCAATCGGTACTTCGAATTCCCACGGGAGGAAACCTGCCGAGGCCTCGTCTCGAACGGAAACCTCACCAACGATAGGGAACAATAAACGATCTCCGGGCAAATGGTACTTGTAAGTTCTTAGGTAAGAAAAAATTATCGAGACGCGCGATCTTTGTACAACCTTAGGCTAGCGATCGAAAGAAAGAGAAAAGAAAAAAAAAAAAAAAAACACGGGAAGTGAAAATAAAAGATTCAATCTCACCTGTTGCATCGAACCGACTTCCTGTAATCACCGTTTCCCTCGGAAAACATTACATCGACGTACAATTTTCTTCGGACGAAACGATCGCCGATCGGAGATCCGATATTTCTCGCGTTGGAATTCGAAGAACACACAAAACCGTAGTAAGGAATAAATGTATAAGTACGTAACGCGAAGTCAATTAACGGTGGGGGTCGGAAGGGTGCAAACGGTAGTCGTTCCCGATGAACGACGCTACTCGGCCCTTCTTCGCGTTTATTCGTCGACAATGTAGCGTGTAAATTTCTTTGTAATATACTTTCTTGTGATACTTTTACGCGGCTATGTGATAATGTCCAATTCCTATGTATTACCTGTCGTGGAATGAATTTTTACTAAAGGAATCCAACTCGTTTATTTCCCAGCTGTCCGTGTCCCGATCAAAAGCGGCGTAAAGAGATTGCCTCCTATCGCGACGAGAGTGGTGCACCCTTTGCGCCGGGATACGAGAACGCTCCGTTTTCCATTTTCCATCCCATGGCGCAATTCACGGAGTTACTCGTTGTCGATACCGAGCAGTCCCATACGCTGCCCGGTGAAAGCTTTTCTGATAGAAACGTTACTCCGAGCGTTCTCTTCCCATGGTCCCCGAGAAGATAATGGAAGTTCGTTCGCGCCAGTCGGGGCAAAGGAGAATGCTCGAAAGTGTCAATTTTTCGTGCATACTACTCGGAAAGGATCCATTTGCGCGCGGGAGTCTCCCAATCGGGCTGACGATAATTATTTAATCGGCAATGCCTAAAGGTCGAAACGTCGCGTTCGTAACGATCGTGTTTTACTCTCGACGATCGAGAAGAACGAAGGCTCCTTGACTCGCAATTGACCCGTACCCGTGCCTATACCACTTATTGTTCGTCGATAGCCAATACCGTCGCTTAACGGTCGATCGATGGAAACTCGATTGAAAAACCGAGCGATAAATTTACTCGTGAAGAACAGAAAGTACCGAACTGGAACGGGTAATTAGCAACTACTCGAACAAATTGGACGCGACCCTTTTCGAATGTTTAATGTTCGGGGGTCTTGCGATATTTAACGATCGTTGGTCTTCGACGTCGATCGATCATTTTAACGGTTCCCTTCCATCGATTGTACGTACTCGCTTACAGGCGCGAATGAAATTTCGTTGCTGCGTATGACACCGGGTTAATCGATACGTCCGTCTCGAGGATGGAAATAGTGTGGTTTTCAATTATTTCGCGTTCCCGTTAAAATCAGAGAGAATTCAATTGACAACCCGATGCCGTTCGACGATATTTTTAGAAGTTCTCGTTTCTACCGAATCCCACTTAAACTTCCGTGGATCTTGATCTTCTATTTCCGTTTCGCGAGAAAGTGGTTCCCCCCTTGAGTCGAGCAATTTCTTTTACGGTCGTTTTTATCGAGATCGACTCGATTCGAATTTAATAGAGCTTCAGTACCGCTGTCCACGGCCAAGCTACGGGACGAAAGCGTCTGTTTACCGCAAACAAATATTTACGAAACCTCGACGTACGTTCCATTTCCGTTTCCGACCAACGCGCCTCCTTACCCGCCCTTGTATCGACAACTGTTTCGGTAAAAGTTGAAACGAGCGGCGCGCGACCGACAAGCGTAATGGTAAACGTTGTTCAAACTACTCGTGGCTCTTTTAACCCCTCTTTTTGCTCGTCCCTTCGTTCGCTCGAACTCGATCAACGAACTTACCCTTCTTTAAGGTAAGACTCGGTCAAAATTCTCGTTAGCCATCGCTCAGTCCGTTTAGATCCTCTCGCGATAAAATCGACAACAATAGAAAAAATCCACCGATAAAATCTAGGACAGATTTTTAATTCCGTGAAATCTCCAATCTTCGATAGGCGTTGCGTGTACACTTCCGCTCATAAGTCACCGGATACTCGGTAAACGCGACGATTCGAAAGAATCGGCCTTACGATAACAATTGTCAAACCGTTACCGACTGTCGTGAACTATTTATCCGAGTTTATAGTTCGGTTGCACCACGTGTTTCTTCTCCATTTTCCGTACCACCGTTTGTTCGAAAAATTACCAAGTACGTAGAGAGACCACGTACGCTTCGAATAACTTTTCCACCCTCCTCCGCATCGGGTAGCGTTCGCAAGAACACGTCCGTTGCTCGCGTGATACGTCACCGTGTCGAGATAAGACGGACATCGCGCGTTATATAAATTACCGGTGACTCGAAAAATGTACGAGACAAATGTTCTGACTTATGGACGGCAGTGCGCCACGAACGTCGACGGACACGTAACAACACCGAATACTTTGCAACGTTCATACGAAGTCGATGACTACTAATTTAGCGCGTCGGGTCGTTCAGGGACAACGTTGCTCGTCCGTGGTGACCAGTGTGTTTGTACGAGGTTGACTGGCCTCGTGTTCGTTCTTCTCGTAACGCGTCTCCTGTTGTTTGGCCGCGTTGCCGGCCTGGCCGGGTCCTGTTTGTTGCCTTCCCTTCAGGCTACGCAACATGTAGCAACGACGATGGGGACTGTGTCTGCTGTAGAAGCTGTCGTATCCGCTGCTGGAAGTGGCCGTGCGTTTGAGGGCCAAAACCGCCCGGTGACCACCTACCGGAAGCCCGCATCCGCAGTTGGGCAACATTCTTCGTTTGAGTAGCAAGCTTCGTCTCATCGAGCCACCGACGGTACTGCAGCCCGCGCACACGTCATCGATCACGGCGGTTCCTTGAACACTCTGAAACAATACGCCAGAACCACCGCTGGTGTAGGACGTTGAACATCTTTTAACGTAATTGCTTCCCACCTATGGACGTTCCACGTTTACTTCTAACACGCTTTATTCTTAGAACGTCCATAACGTCGGATTGCCCCCGCGATCCATCCAGATCCCTTGTCGCGGAACCGAAATACCTACGTTGGTTGGCTTCCAGTTATTCCAGCAGTTCTTCCGTACCGTGTTACAATGTTTATCGTTCTCCACATCGAGTCTAAATTCGTACGGTCGTTTTTGCAATCGGTATGCACCGTAACGTACGCGTATCCGAGAATTGCGCGTCGGAACGTTGCCGAGCGGGGCCGCGGCAACCGTACGCGGTAAAGCGGATAACTTTACGCGAAGATCGAAGGTATACAGAATTCAACCGGCGTCGTTGAACGATTCATCGCGTCGTAAACGGATATTTATCCAACGGTGATAGCGACCATTTTATTATCCCGCGTGCACGGAAGCCCGGGGCTAATTCGGTGCGGTGGTGCGCGCGGTTGAAAATTCTTGCACAAAACGCGTCACGCTGCGGCAATAATTTCACGGGGTTGCGCGCGGAATTCATATCGGAGGTTTGATGAAATAGCGATACTCGCGCGGCCTCTCGCGCCCTCGTAAATTGCGGCTCGCAGCCCGTCTCGTATAAATTCCAAGAACGCTCGTCGAGCAAAAGGGTTTCCCGTGTTTTTCCCCCGAGAATCGTCGCGACAATGGCAAACCTGCGTCGTCGTCGCGCTACTCTTCGCGGCACCGATGCAAAACGGTGAGAATTCGTCGACGAATAGCCCACGATGCGTCCATCATTCGTACGTGGTGCACCGAACATCGAACGACGAACGTTCGAGAGGAGGTCGAGGAAAGCGCGACGACGTTTTGAATTTTTCGCCGACGAAACGAGACTCGCTCGAAGAAACGATAGATTTCCGTTAACAGTCGCGACACACGGTTCTCGCGCGTCCCCGAAAGCGTAACGTGTCCCGGAGTCGACGCATAAATTTCAAAATCCCTCCTAGCGTCCCCGTCGATCGGATTTTATCGACGATGGAACCGTCGGGGGGTAGGGATTTGGGATACCCTTAAATTTTACAATCTTCTCCGCTCGCAATAGCAAAGATATTACGTCCGTTAAATTTCAAGAAGCTCCGTACATCTTGTAATAAACGTTTACTTACCGCGGCGCGGATTTGGCCGAGCACGCTGAAAATCGTGAGGCGTGTACTCGAACGCGGTCGAGTATTACCGTGCGAGAATTACTTGGCGGTCGTTCCGTCGCTGAGTATTCGTTGCGGAAAGAAAAAGGAGAGCTTCTCTGCGAGCGTACCGGGTCGGACGTAATGGTCGGCCCTCGCGAGGCAAAACGACCCGGCGCTGTCCACGTTCTACTTATACCCCATTTCCCTTGATCCGTGACCGTTCTTTCCACTCTGACCGAGGTACCGTTGATTTTCACGCGAATATTTGCGATTCAACTCCGAACCAACGTCCAAAACCTAAACAAGTCCCGCGTTCATCGAACGTTCTCGGCCGCTGCGCGTATTTCGTTTCCACGTCGACGTTCGACCACTGAAATTCCATCACCTTGTAACCGTACCATCGTAGAACGTATGGAAACTGGAACGAAACGGAGAGTAGGAGGAACAGAATGGAATCACGATGGAAATCCTCCCGACGGGAACTACAGGGCACGGGTTTTGTGCGCGTTTGATTTCCGGGTTTCCACGCGCTCGAAAAAGGTGCTTCCTAAAATAACAGGACGTTGCCGTGCGACGTCCGGACGCCCGTCGCGGATACTTACTCTGTGACGATGTTTTCGATGAGCGAGCGCGCGTGGTCCGCGTCGCAGGATCTCGGCGACGCTTCGCCGAAAATTACGGGTCATGAAGCAATAGACCACAGGATTCAGAGCGCTGTTCGCGTGTCCCAAGAAGAGGCAATAGGACAGGGCATTCGTGATCGCTATGCCTTGACCTGTGAACAATTTCGAAGCGTTTATTCGGGTAATTCGACGAGAATCTCAAATTTCGTTTATTCTTATCGCGCATTGGGAAACAAGGAGCACGTACGTGTACGGTGTCGAGTTACGGGACTCGTTTCGCGTAGGTTCGATGCGTTTCGATCAGAATTTGGAAAGTAATTCGAGAGAATTGGATTAAAAGGCGTTTGCGCACCGATTTGCGTATCGTTCGTCAACGAGGGAGCACTCACCGACCGCTTTGAAGTCGATCAAGAGCATCAGAACGTTGTACGGTAGCCAACAGAGCGCAAAGAGCATCGCCAAGAGGAGCAATATCCAAGCAATTCGCCTTCTCTCACGTACCAGCCGGAAACTCTGCGAACAGAATGCAGTTGCGCAACGACGGTGTAAACCCGGCCGGATTTAGATCGAGTTCGATTCTCCGTCTAATCGCCACCGAGGGGGGAAGGTACCGGGGAGTCCTCGGATAATATCCATCGAACGTTCTCACGGTGCAGGAGCGCGCGCGGGAAACGAAAATTTACACCGCGGGGCGTGGACGTTTCGTTGAGCGAAACCAGCTGCGGGATCGGATCCAAGGGGAGGGAGAAAATTGGGAAAGAAAGATTCGCCGCCGATGGAAAATTATGAACGGAGGGCCGGTTTTCTTCGTCTCGGTTATTTCTGAACGTTGACCGAATCGTAGTTGAATGGGGCTTTAACGAACCAAAGTTGGAGAATCGATGCGTATCTCGAACCAACGAGGCTCGGTACGGTTTAATTGAACGCGCGAATCCGCGTCTTCGATCCGTCCCCGGATAAATTGCGGTGGAACTTCACTCGTTCGAACGCATCGAGGGAGTTCCTCGATATACAGGTTTCGCTCCGAATTATTTTTTTACGGCCCTCTACTTTTATGACCGAGGTACCGGGAATGGTGATCTACCGACGCGAATCGTTCACTTCTCGATTCGATACCGCGACGGTATCCCCACGAATCGAAACCGTCCCTCCGTGCGTTCGAAATTTCAAACTTCCCGTGAGCACGTTTCGATCCAATCCCGCGACACGTTCCCTCGATAATCGGATCATCGCCCGTTGAACAGAGAAGCGTGCTACCCGCGTAAAGTTACCGGGCACGTTCGAGCAAAGTTTCGACTAACCTGTTGCGAACTAGCACTTCCTTCGACGCTGTCGCAATCAAACGGTGGTTTCCTGGAGCACAGCGTTCGGCCCATCATGGAGTAGGACAGTATCACGACGAAACCTAAAGCAAACAGGTGACGAAGCGTAGGAGAAGCATCGAGTAACGGGGAAACGAACGGGGGTCGCGACCAAGGTGACACGTGGCCACGTACACGGACCAGCCGTTTGCGTTTTTCCTTCGCAAGTGAACGGGGACAGAGGGGAAAGATTGCACGCTGGAAGGTAAAGCTCGCTATTAATCACTCGGGCTTACCGGGAATGGCGTAAACCAGCACGAAACAGACAGTTCCGAAAAGATGCGCTCGAATGCCGAGTGGTGTGAAATCTTCCGAACAAATGTAGAAGGTAGGTAGCAACCGGGACACGTGCGAGATATTCTGTGAAAAATTCCCCGTCATTGTCCCGGATCCGAGGAAAGTTATGTTGCCAAGTTTCTCGTTGGGGTTCTGGAGGGTCATCTGCGAGAAAGATTGGACAATGTTCATCCGTCGATCCGTCTTTCGGGGAAAGCAAATCTTCCGAACCGGATTTATTCGCGACGAAGTTTCCTCTCCGAACGGGAATCCCGTTTCTCCCTTCCGTGCTTTCCGCGCGGATACGAGACACAGGGATTCTTTCATCGCGCGCGGAACGACGTTACATCGCGTCCCGTTATCGACACTTACCAGACAAATTTCGCGTTCGTGGAAATAACTTTTCCACGTTTTCAATTTTCATTTCGAAGAAGTTTCGAGGCTCGTCGCCCGTTCTCCTTTCCGTTCTTTGAACGTGCGTAGGTACTCGAGCGGATCACCGTTTCTCGTAATTACGCGAACGATCCGTCGCAGCTACTCGACTTTTCTCGACGCTCGGCGACGATCCCGTGGAAAATGAAACGGGAATCGAGAGAGGATTTTTTGCGACGGGCGATAAACGGGCGCGATCGCTCCGATCGAAGAGATGGAACGTAGAAGAAACCGGGATTCGATTGGCAAATGTATTCGGGGGAATATTCGGCAAGTTGCGCGATCGCCGAGAATTAACCGCGATTCGATGGGGATAGATGGAAAATCACGAAAATGATTTACCGTATTCTGGCATTCGTCGAATCGCGGGGTGCCCTTGGGACGAATAGACGGCGAGGATTTATTTTTCAGCGAGACAACGATCCCACGCACTCCTCCGACTTACGTGGGTCGTATCTGGACCAACGGGGAGGGGGCTGGCGTTTTCAAAAGAATAATACCGCCGCTTTCCTCGCCAACCCTTCGTTCGACCCGTCTGGTACGAGGCGAAGCGTCGCGCGAAAAAAAAAAAGTAAAGTCTAGCCAACGCGCAAGAAAAATGCCACGAAACGTAGCTGCAATTTTTAACCGAACGAGTATCGTTCGTTTCACGGATTCTAATCGCGGTTCTCGATTCCGGTGTCGTTCGACGTAGCTACGGAGCAGAAATAAAAGCACGTTCGTCGATTTTTTATACCAACCACTCTCAAGACCGGTGCAAAGATGATCAAAGCGACCAGCCACAGAGCCACGATAACGAGGACGGTGCTCTTGCGGTTGAAGACCCGTCGAAACGCTATCGGACTCCTTATCGCCAGGTATCTGTCGATGCTCATCGCGGTAATGGTGAAAACCGAAGCGGCCACGGCAACACCTACGAACGTTTTGGCTTATAGACGTGTCATCGTTGTCGTTCGAGTCACGGTTCGATTCCAGGACTCGCTACGAGGGTATAGTCATATACGCAGAGGGTATAGCGCAGGATGTACGTTCGAATCGAATGAAATATAAGTGAAACTGTATCCACGATGAGGAACTGCACGGGAAGGTATCCCGTGAAGACGCGGGCACGTGCACAAGGATCGCACACGCGCGTACAGTCTCGCTGATCTTTTATGCACGAGACCTAACGATTTTCACCCTCTCTGGTTAAAAGTCGCGACGGTGGTGCTTTCTTTCCATTCGGTGGTTCTCGTGTTTTTACCGGTTAATAATTGTTGGAATTCAACGACTTGGACCGATGCAACCCTTGAGAAGTCAAGACATAGGAGTGAGGGTACCGACTTGGATATTTTTCGGTTGGTGTCTCAACGTACCGCATGACTCTATTATATTATACTATTTAAATAAACGTTTTATTTACTTTTCTCTCGTGTTCGACAATTCCATTATTCCACAATAATATACCGGAGAAATATAGCGAACCCGAGTCATCGATGTTGCGTGCCAATATGCGCGTATCCGAGCGTCGAAAACTGTGTGTTGAATCGGAAACGAGCAGTCGCGGAGGTGACACCTGGATTAAGGTGACATTGTATTCGTATACATCGTATACGAACAATATCGAGCAACGTTGCTCGATCGTAGGCTTTCGAAGTCCGACTAAATCCTCCGATCCGTCGTTATCCGCGATTCCTGTCGGCTGACGTCTTTTCGTGTCTTCCTGGTTCAGCGCACGACTGACGAAAAGTCCTGGGGAATTAATCGACGAGAGCGTAAGGGACGGGACGCATCTCGTGCGAGTTTTTTGTCCGTGCCCTGTTGCAAATGAGCCGGAATCGGCTCGCGTAATCGATCACATTTGCGACAGCACCGAGAGGGATACTAAATACTCGCGATGCCTCGTAACGAGCCAACGGCGAAATCGAACGTTTCGTTCCAACGAAAGAAGCCACTAATTACCTTGGAGGTAAGAGGAAAGTTTGCATATTACTTCACTGTGGACCCACACGATCGATACCGCTTGACTGACGGCCACGGGCATACAAATTATGGTCACGAGGAGATCCGCCACCGATAGGTTCACCACGAAGTAATTAGTGACACTGGAAATAAAAAGGTTTCAGGTTGCTCTTTGTCGCGCGTCGTTGCTCGTCCGCGTCTGTAATCTCGCGTTACGTCCGATCGGGTACCGCGCGGGTACAGGGCGTGTAAAAAACTCGGGGCATAAAAGTTGGAATATAACGGGGAGAACGCGCGTTGCGCGACACTGGATCGTAATTTATGCGGTCGAAGTGCGCGAGAATGACAAAGCGCGGTCGATCGATCACGTCGCAACCGTTGAGAACCGCGCAAGGAAAGACGCATAAGTAATGTACCACCGTAAAAACACATCTCGCGCCTTAAAAACGTTTCCGAGCCTTTGTCGATCCTTTCTCGCTTCGTTCGACGAGCGGTCGCGTGTGTCCAAAGTTGAGCGCGTACGCTGATCCTTTCCGTCGCCGCTGTCGATCGTAGGATCGATGGCTCGCGGCTCGATGGAAAAGAGCGAGTGGCTTTCGCGACGCTGAAAAATATCTCCTTTGATGCTCGTGCTCTTTACGCGACGTGTCGTTCTCGACGATCTCGAGCTCGTTTTCGAGCGAACCGTGGATCACGAGATCTACGCGGTAGTTGCCACTTGTCCTAGCTCGAATAAAAAATAACCACCTGTCCAGTTTGAACGAAAACGTTCGTATCTCACGCGCTACGATCGACGCTCGATCCACCCAACCGATGTCTCTCCCGTTTGCCGATAGTCGCGTACAAATTTTCGCAATTTTGCCCCCACTGTCCGAAACAAACGGGCTACGTTGGCGCCAACGGATATCTCCTTTCGTCGCGAATCGCCCGAGAGATTCGAACTCTTAGATAAGATCGTTGGTCGTCTTCGAGATCAGAGTTCGCGTAGCGAAGCTCGATTCGCGTTGCGCGACGGAGGGCGATAATATCCGCTCGAAAAATAAACACGGCCCGTGGCGAATCACGGCGTCCGTTCGCGCATCACCGCGGCGCGAACCGTTCGCTTATTTGCACGTCGCTATTGAGAATAAGCACACGCTCGCGCATTTTTCTATTCGATGTCTAAAAACGTTCAAGGTGCATTCTTCCTCGTGGTTGGACCTTTGCGCGGCAACGCTTTGTAATCCACGGATTCGAGTTACGCGTTTCGTCGTTTACGAGCTACGATTCGCCTACGCGCGCGTAATCCACCGTACGAAAAAAAAAAAAAAAAAAAATGCGATCCCGCGATGTTTCCGCGAGTTTGTTCGCGAGTTCGGAACACCCTGTACTTTTCAATTTTCGCGACGCGCCTACGAGTTGTTACGCCCATTACGCGCGTCTCGTACCTCTCCGATCGTACGACCGTGGTTCGTCGATAATCCGTGCATCCTAATTAAACGTCTCGCGGAGACGTTCCTCTCGAGTTCTTTGCGTGGAAACTGGGTCGAGGAAACGCGATAGCCGACGTCGCGACGACGCGACGACGCGACAAATCGTCGAGAACCCGGCACGAGCAACAACGGTGAAACAAGACACGACGGTGCGTTCTTCGCGACGCGTTTAAATTCGACGCGAATTTTTGCACACCGCCTCGCCCCGAGTTATAATTAACTCCATCGGGATCGATCCCGGTCTCCTAAAAGCAATATCCCGATAGTAAGCCGACAGGCTTGCCAGGCCGGCAGGCTCTCCAATCAACGGCCTGTGCACTCGATAACGTTCGAACCGAGCTCCGCGTAATTTGGTCGAATCTCTCTTGATCCGCTGCGAGACGCCTCGATCCTGACGTTAAATTGCTTTTAAAGCGCGTTCAGCCGCGATCGAGTGATGCGCGAATCGTCGAGAACACGGTTCGACGCTGGATCGAACTTGGTCGAGCTCGTGTTCGCAGCAACGAGAGTTCAGCAACGCCGGTAAACTCTACGAAGAACGGGACTTTTTCAAGAATTGCTAGAATCGGTGGAGAGAAACTCTATCGTTGGGCGATAACGTTCGCGAGGGGGAAGATTATGACGCGCCGTTCGGTTCCCGAGAAGCGAACGAACGAGTCACGGGCGTTGAACAGGTGTGGAGTTTTGTTCTAGCGCGTGATCGATGCATTCACGGTGTACGTACCTGCGCATATAATGATACTTGAAAACGACCGCGATCACGAGAACGTTGGCCGTGACGGCGACCGCCATTACGGGCACGTAGAGACCGATCAACAAGTAATTCGTCTCGTGGAACTTCTCGTAGAACAACCAAAGTAACATGGTGGTGATATCCACACCTAGGTTCTCGTCAATGGGCATCGCGGTGTCGTTTCGTGTGGCGTTGAACGACGCCGAGAGCGTCGACATAGTGTCGTTGTAAACGCTGGTAGACATGGCCGGCGAACGACGTCGATACTCGTAAGATTACAACGGTGGATTCCGTGGACGTTGTTCCGCCGTGGTAACGGAAACGGCTTCTGCCTCGTCGCGTGCATGAAAGTGTAGACACCACCTCCCGGATGCCTCTCGTATCAACAGAGATGACTGCGCCGACGAATCGTGTTATCGTTACACCGGGATATCTATCGTACGATCGAGCATCCGTTCGAGGAGCGGAGGAGAGAAAGGTCCGCGCCACGGGCGATCTCGTTACCCGCTCCGGTACGAGTAAACTCGATTACGCGATTACACAGGGGGGGGGGGCGGTGGTTGGTGGCCCCCGTTCGCGCGATCGACGAACGAATTTACTTCGAAGAGAGTCCCTCCCTCGTTGCTTCGTTACCCGGTTCTTCGATCCTCCTCGAGATTCTTCACCACCGCGAGTATTTGCATCCAGCGAAGCGACGTTTCTCGCGAGAAGCGAGATCGATTTCCTATCCCGTGCGAACCAGCGATACGGTTCGAGTAGCGACGAGAGAAGACGCGCGGTAAATATTTACAGGGTAAATTCGAAGGCACTCCCTTGGACGATTTCACGCGCGAATATGGTCGATCGTGCACCGATAGCGGACTCTGACATTTTGCGAAAGGTTTGCGATCGATCTCGCGAGTCACCGCGAGAGGGGATCGTTCGCGTTTCGATCGAGGGTACTCGATTCGCGGATTCTACAATTGCGCGACAAGTGCGAACAAACTGGAGTACGGTTCGTGGACAGAGTACGACGCGTTGCATTTTTTTTTTCGTTTCGTTTTACCGATCGGTTGGTCACGCCCGCGTTCGTAGCCGTGCGTGCTCGAGCTTTCAACGGCGGGACGCGTCGAGCGGACACGCGCGCGTTCGTTGCGGTTTCGATTCCACGGCGAGCACTTTTCGCGCGGGTTTCGTAAACATCTTTGCTCGTAAATCGCGCGAAGAGACCACGCCGTTGCCCCTTGGTTTCTCCCTGTTTACTTTATCGAGCGTATCTCCGATAGCGTACGAAACGTTGTGGGTAGGAAATCGAACGCGATCGCGGCACACGGATATTTGTAAACGTTGCGCAAATAGTCGTTGCACCGTTATTTATCGATACACGGACACTTCTTGTCAACTTGCGTTACGCGCACCTATGCAACGTTCGGGAATCGTTCCCGTTGAAAATAGAAACATCGTCGACACGGTTTTACCAACGGAGCGCTTTCGATGTCTCTTTCGAGCGTATACCGCGGGATCGAGGACGATATTTCGCGAACGCGCGGCGACGTGCAATGATCAACACGGAAGAACGATCGTGCCCGGATGACTGTTATCACGGAACATCCTCCGTGTCGATCGGGGACGAACGCGTGGATTTCTCCGCGCGAAGTGACTCGTTCTGCTCGATCGAGTTCCCTCGGTGATACGAGAATGCGCGCGAGAAGTTTCGGGAGCGGACCGCACGGTAAACTGAAAGGAAGAAAATCGCGGCTCCCGCCGTAGCTGTTGAAAGCTTCGCGGACGCGGTTGCACACCGCTCGTGTTTGCGCGCGCCTGCGTTCTCCGTTCTCCTCTCGTTCCTTCCCTCTTCGGGCATCATCCTGCTTTCCCCCGTGTCCTGCGTTACCACCGCTCGAAACGCCTCGATCCGTCACGCTCGACGCCCGTTATCGCACCAACGACCCGTCCCGAGACCATTTTCGGTTCGTTTCCTCCTTTCTACGTCCCTGGATGAATTGCACGCGCGATCCGTCACGGGAACGACGAGACCGAAATTTTTCCAAGCGCGAGGAGAAACTCGAGACAATGAACCCCCGGCACGGGTCGGGAGCGAATTAAAAATTACTCTCGCAACGGCCCTCGTTTATCTAACACCCGAAGCTTCCTACCGAGAAGGAAACGACGGATTCCGGGCTTGGATACAATCTAGGTTGAACAACGAATAACATTTCGTGCAACGTGTAAATTTATTTGCCAATAAAGCTTCGTACGTGGAACGCGCGAATAGACGGCTCGTTGCAACAAAGGTTGACCGTATCTTTTGTTCGCGATTCGTGAGAACTGACTCCTCGTTTCGACGGTGATGCATTCTACGAGAGATTCGCGAGCAACGAGGAACACCCGGTACGCAACGCGTAAACTGCCGAACGAAAGATTGCGGCACGGTTTTACAACGCGTGAACACGCCCGCGTACAGCGGAGCGACGTGTTCGTTCCATCGACGTCCAACGACACGCAGTGTTCGGGGATGTCCTTTCCTTTCAATTTCGACGTTTATTTCGTTCATTTCCACGTTTGTTTCCCCCGTTACGATCGATCTGCCGAACTGAACGGTTTCCGGTCAACCTGGTCGTCCACGGTGATCCTCGACACGTCGTTCATCGAAGTATCACCAAATACGTCGTCATGCTCGAAACGATCTGCAAGCAAACATCGATCGAAATTATTCGAAATTATTGGACACCAGCGTGACACGTGGATGATCGACAATCCAACAATCGTCTCGCTCGAGGCATTTCACGATTGACGTTAATCGACGTCCCCCTCTCGACACGCCCCTATCAATTTTTTGCCCAATAAAAGAGAACCCGCATCGATTCCCAAACGACTCTCTGTTCCCCTAGTGTTTTCCTCCTGGACCTCTTACCGAGAGTAATAGCGGTAGATCCACTCGCAGGAAGCCCGCAACGATAAAGAAGTGCACCTTCCGCAATTGGAAGTACGCAGCCGCCTCCAGGTTCTCCTGCAATTACACACGCGGTAGTAGTCGATAGACGAGACCGGTGGCGCGGAAAATGAGACGAGTTATCGGTTCGTTAAGGGTACGGTGTAACCGGGGAAAGTGGAGCAGGACCAATTAACCGCGCAGGAGTGAACGTTGTCGCGATACGGTAACGCAACGACAACAACGCGTAACGTAAAGGATAGTCCTCGCGAGGATCCGAGCGTCGTTCATCTCGAGCTCTCGAGCTCGAAATCTTTCGGCGAACGATGTTCCGAATGTATGAAACTCGCTCGCACTTTATGAGATACGACTCGGAGAGATTACCATATTCTTTTGGATCGCGAAGCGAAAGTTCGCGCAACGCTCTTCGATCTTCGCGGGAACAAAGTTTCCTCTCGCGTGCGTTCGCGTACGCTTTGTACGCTTGTATTCTTGCCCTTTCCCGTTGAAAAGTCACCGCTTGGATACGACGCGAGATAAGAATTGTAGATCGAGCGGAGAAGACTCTTTGGGGCAACGCGAAGAGTTCGCGAGTTACTCGACCTCGAGGAAACATGAATTATTGAGTGCGCAGTGGCTCCTCGAACCTTGACGCGAGAACGCGAAAGACACGGAAAGCACGGCCAACCGTGTAACGACGCTCTTACCTGTAGGAACACGCGTCTCGTGGAAGCGGAGCTGGACGGCGCGAAGATGATCTCACCGACGCGATTCGCCTAAACAAATACGGTACGGTCTTTAACGATGTCCGTACGAGAGTTTGAGGAGGTGTCTACCTGGCGCGCCAACGAGTGGCAGACGACGGTGATCAAGACCAAATTCCACGAGCAAACGATCGCCAGCATCGATTCTCTGAGCCTCCTGTAGCTCGACGCGTTGTACTCGTTCAGGGTGTAGATCCTCGACATCGCGTTTATCGTGAAGCTCAAGATCCAGAGAGACAGTTGTACCGAGTAAGCGGAATTCAACGTCTCGGTCGCGTTCACGAGGGAGGAATGCAACCACCGTACTTGTTGCAACGTGAAACGTCCGTCCAATCGATCCGGTACTATCGGCTCGCCCTTCCCTGACGAAACGCCCGGAATTATCGTCGCTCGTTAACGGAACTCTAAGGGCGCGATCCGTTCAGGGGGAGAAACGTTCGTTGGTTATCGAGTCGACGATATCGATTCGAATTTTCTTCGGAAATTGTAACGGGAAACAAGCCGAGCGGAGAATTGCTTGTTTAGCGTTGGAAATTTACGATTTGGCAAAGAGGCGGGTGTAGTTCCTACGGTGTCGTACCGAGTAAACCGTGCCGGTTCGTGGAAAGCCAACGTCAACGATAATAAGCAAAACTGTCGGCCAAATGAAATAAAATACGATTTCGCGGACTGCTGGTATGCTTATGCAACGCGAAGCTAGCAAAATAGAATTAAAGCGACGATCGATCGCGACCGCGAACACGATTTCGTACGGGCCGTAAACGAAACTCGTAAACAGATAAACGAGTGGTCGCCGACGGTGTATATTTCAAAAGTAAGCTCACCCGTAGAGAACGTCAGCATATCGCACAGTAGACGAAATCTCGCCCGGATAAGGAACGCCAGACAGACGAACATCAGGACCTGCGTACACACAGCGGCGTCGATGACGATGTACGCCAAACCGTGGACGATCGGTAATCTGTTCTCCACCCTGCGAAACGACGATATCGTTCAATCAACGATCGTTTCTACGATGCAACCGGTTGCAAGGAACCGAACGCTTATCCATCGTGTTGGCCTACGCGTGTCGATCCTCGAACGAGAGAATTTTACGAGATCGTTGTCTGAAATGGAGATTCATCGTTCGTTCGTTCGTAGGATTAATCGAGTCGAGAAACTTGGGAACTAAATTAAAACTTTACGGAAAGTTCAAGGACGCTCGTTCTTCGCTCGAAGAAACTCGGTTTCGACGTCGTAAAAATTTGATAATCCTTTCAACCGTTCTCGATCTCTACTATCTTCGCTACTCCGAGTGCTTTACCTGTAACTCAAGTATCCGACTATCGTCCAGTACGTCAAAGTGAGGAACACCGTGCCGCGACAGATATTACGCACTTTGACTCGTTTCGCGGGATCGTGAAATTTCGTGGCACGATCGAAGTTACGCAGCTGGGAGAGAACGAGACGTATTTTGCTGTTCCATACGGTCGTCAGAGTGACGTCCACGAAAAAGCACAAGAAGACCAGGGCCACCCTCGTGAAGCTGAAGATCGCTGCCTTCGTGTCCAATTGGCTGTACGTGAACACGTAGACGTGCAACACCACCAGACTGCTCATGTAGAAGATCATCGATAACACGATGAAGAACACGTCCCGGGGTCTCCTCGCTTTGATGTCGTCCTCGACGACAACGTAAGTCGTGCTGCCCAATATCCGGCCGGTTTTAAAAACCGAGAACATATCGCCGACGAGCGCCATTCTCGATCGTATACTTTCGACTCGAGTTTGCGACACGGTGAGCGACCGATAAACAACTGTCCAACGAGAACGAGGGTCCTTCGATGGTTACTCGCGACCGGAGGGTTACGCGAGGACAAACAACGCTTCCATCAACGCGTACGAGGTTTAAATACGTAATGTTCTTACGCTACGCAAACACCGAAATTTGTTCGATGATTCGGCGATGCGATAAAAAGTTCCTTCATTGGAAATTTAACGCAGGGGAGGAACCGTAGTAATTACGAATCTCGAACAAACTCTGTGCCCGATAAACAACGATTGTTCCAATAACGAGGTGATCGGCTGCGAACTCGGAATTTTTGTAATTCGTTTTCTTTCCTTCCCTTCTTTTCTTCCATTCCCTTTGTGCGATTACGAGTCGAAGAACGTATAAGATCCAAGCCTCGTTCGATCGTTCCTGCCTTAGAATATAAGATACGTGTAACGAAATAGATGGTCGAGATTGATCGGAGTTTGTTACATTTTATTCAGCTATTAAATTACCCGTTACTTTGAAAATATTCCTGGTTTCGTGTTGTTGGAACAGTCAAAGTGCAATCTGTGGAAACGAATGAAATTTATTCTTCCGAAATCGATAGGTTCGGTAGAACCCCGAATGAAATAAAGTGATAACTGTTCTATGTTTGTTACCTTTATCGACTTTGATGGTTCCGTGGAATGTAATTCCTAGAATCGCCGCTCTTGAACGAAGAGGCCGCTCCAAAACCATGGTGATTTCATAAGGTCGGTATTTCTGGCCCGACGCGGGTAAAGAGTGATCTACACTGTTGTCGATTACTCGAATTAGTGATACCATCTGGAGGTGGAAATGGAAACGATTTTCCATGTCCGCCGTTAAATGTCTATTCCAGTCCACCATGATACTGATACTGACACTGATTTTCAAACATACGTTTCATCGAATCTAGCGTTATCGAAAGTATTTGTATTGTGCGAACACTGTAAACGTGTTCGTCTTTTATTTCTCAAAACACGATTTAAAAAAACTTTATTAATTCGTAACATCTATAAGAATTCACGACCGTGAATTTTATATTTTCTATAATGCTATTCATTCGAAGTACGCGAAATGCACGATACATTTAGATTTCTATCGAGAAAGGGTATTTACCTAATTCTAGAAGAAATTGCGAGTCGCATCGGATCAGAGGTTCCAATCAATTTTCGCGAAGCCTCCGATTAAGCAAAAATTATTCGACACTGTCCACAATGTTTTATTTATCGATGGTGCCATATTACTTTTAACCGGAAACTAATTTTTCTCTATAATACATACGAGCACTACACTTTTGTACATTTTTATATCGTTCTTAATATCGTTCTGTAGTGGTCTCTAGATGCATATTAACCGCTTTTTGTTTGAAATCTGTTTACGAAATATAAACCGCGCCATCTGAGGGTTGCTCCAACTGAATCATTCAATACCGGATTCTTTGTGTCTTCTGTTGAAAGTGCGTTCACATAGTACTCATTTGTTGGTGATTTGTGAGCACGTGTTTATTGTTAGTTATTGTCAGAGACGTACTTATTGTAAAAAGTAATGGGAAAGGGACGGAAACATAAGCTGAAGAAGAATTTCGCGGAAAAACGTCGTGAAAAACAGAAGGTATAAACTTAATTCCTAACAAAAGAAGGCACCGGCTATTCGTTTTTGGCTACGCTTATTAAACTGTACTCGGACTGTATCAGTTTTGCGAACTTTGATAAATTTTTCTCAACATAGATAATAACATGCAAAGTTCTTGTAAATTATACAGAAAAAGGACGAGTGGGACCATGCGCCGCATCATAGTTATGCAGACATCATCAGAGAAAATAAGTTGTTCGAAAGCTATTACAAAACCCAAGAAATTGTTCCTAAAGACCAATGGGATTCGTTTATGAATACGATGAAAAAGAATCTCCCGGTAGCATTTCGAATTACCGGATCGAAATCAGAGGCTAAAGCATTACTCGAGACTATTAAAGGAGATTTTTTTAAGGAAATTTTGAATACGAGTCTGGAAGATGAGTCCGAGAATAGCGAAGAAGCAAAGGATATATTACAGTGCTTGCCATTTTATCCGGATGGATTGGCTTGGCAGTTACAATTGACCAGAAAAGACATTAGAAGATCCGAAGCTTATTTTAGATTACACAATTTTTTAATCGTCGAAACAGACTGTGGAAGTATCAGTAGGCAAGAGGTGGTTAGCATGGTACCACCTTTAGTATTAGACGTAAAACCTTCGCACAAGGTATGTTAATTTATTGTAACGAATGTAACGATAAGTTTAAAATCTGTAATTCTGTTATATAGATTTTAGATATGTGTGCTGCACCGGGATCAAAGACGGCTCAACTTATAGAAATGGTACATTCCGAAGAAGGATGTGCTCGTCCGGGTAATTTGAAATATTGCCTATTTAAAGATAAATATAAAAATGTTGTTATTACTCTTTAATGTTTTACAGAGGGTTTTGTAATAGCCAATGAACTGGACCATAATCGTTGTTATATGCTTGTTCATCAAGCAAAAAGATTAAATAGTCCCGTTATTTTAATTACGAATCATGATGCTTCAGAACTGCCTAATTTGATGTTCACAAAGCCAGATGGCACGAAAGAATCGTTAAGGTTAAAACAATATATGCCATAATACAACGAATTGTGTATGTTTTTCTACATTTTACCACTGATAAATCATAATTTTATTTCAGATTCGATAGAATACTCGCTGACGTACCATGTAGCGGTGACGGTACGATGAGAAAAAATCCAGACATCTGGTGTAAATGGAGTCCAGCAAGTGGTAACAATCTTCATGGGTAAATATTACTTGATATCGAGCGATATAATTCAATAAACAGAAATAACTTATACCCGTGAATTTGTAGAATCCAGTACAGGATAGCAAGAAGGGGATTAGAGTTATTGGATATTGGAGGAAGAATGGTATATTCTACTTGTTCTTTGAATCCAATTGAAAATGAAGCTGTACTTCACAGACTTCTTCTTGAAACTGAAGATTCAGTTCAGATAGTCGATGGCAGGAACTTTGTACCTGGATTGGTATGCGACCCAGGTATGTTGCAAAATATAATTCTTAGATAAATTACACACTTAACGAAATGACTTTTAGGTGTATCGCACTGGTTACCGGCATCGAAAGATTTGCAATATTATAAATCATGGGAAGATGTGCCAGAAAAGTGGCAAACGCAAGTTCGACCAAAAATGTTCCCTCCAAAACCAGAGGATGCTTCCAAGTTTCACTTCGAACGATGGTGAATACAAAAAATTATGAATTTTAGAATTCTTATTTATTTGACTTTTTAATTCCGTAGCATGAGGATATTGCCACACCATCAAGATACAGGAGGTTTCTTTGTTGCTGTTTTGGAGAAGGTAAAACCATTACCGTGGGAGTTGTGTAAAAATAACGATAACTGTGACTCTAAAGAAGACAAGATAGAATTTAGTTTAGAAGAAGAAGAAGAGAATGATAAGAAAAAAGATGTAACTTCCGATAAAAGACCACTCGATGAAGAGAAACCACAAGGACCTAGAAGAAAACGTAGAAAACAAGTTACTGGATTTAGAGAAGACCCATTTGTGTTCTTCAAAGATGATAAGGAGGACGTGTGGCAATCTATTAAGTGAGTTGTGAATGTTATTAACTTCTCATTTATGCGATCGTTTCTTAATTTAATTTTGAATTTATCAGAAGCTTCTATGATATAACCGATGAACTGGATCCAAAGTGTTTACTAGTTCGAAATTTCGATAGAAATCAGAGAAACATCTACTATACATCGCCCGAAATCCGTAACGTTATAATATCTAACGAAGATCAAATAAAACTAATAAATACCGGAGTGAAATCGTTTGTACGTTGTAACAAAAATATGGTTACCTCATTCAGACTTGCATGGGAGGGTTTACAAACTATTGTTAAGTATATTGGTGATGCTAGAAGGGTCAGGTTAACTAAAGATGATCTAATAATGTTGTTAAAAAACAACAACCCTATGGCTCCACCCCTGATTGCATCACTAAATCCAGAAACACGAGAACGTTTAAAACACTTCGGTAATGCATTTAATATTTTTGAAAAACACATTGCCAAAATTGTATTGTACAAATTCATTTATGTTTTATTTTAGTAACTGGAAGTTGTATACTCTTGTACGAAGAAAAAGAGGCTGAGAATCCGAATCCACTGAAATTACAAATGGTAGGGTGGAAAGGTACTACGTCTCTGAGAACTTATATACCCATGCACGATGCGATTCATTACTTACGCTTATTAGGGGTTGATTGTTCGAAATTTGGTACGTGTTTGTGGAATATATGTATATATAGTATTATATTTATGATTTATTTTTTTATTCAAATCTTGTGTTATAGAGAAAAACAAATTTCAAGAGAATCGTGACTCTCTTGCACCCGAAGAAATGGATAATGGTGAAAGTAGTAAATCAGAAGTTGGTAAAACATCCGAACTTGCTAAGAGCGAAGTTATCGAAAAGGAGGACGTCTCGAAAGAAATTACTAATAATGAAATTATTAAAAAGGAAGACGCTTTGAAAGAAATTACCAATAATGATGTTAGCGAAAAAGAGGTCATTGTGAAAGAAGTCACTAATAATGATGTTATCGAAAAGGAAGTTACCGAAAAGGATGATATTGAGAAAGTTATAAAAAAAGAAGCTACTGAGGAAGTTGTCAAAATGGACACTGAGGAAGTTATTGTAAAGGAAGACATCAAGGAAGTTGTCAAAATGGAAGCTACTGAGGAATTTGTGAAAAAAGAGAACAAAGAGGAAACTATCAGAAAGGAGGACTCTGAACAAGTTATTAAAAAGGATGATACTAAGGAAGTTATCAAAAAGGAAGATACTCAGGAAGCTATCGAAAAAGAGGATACTAAGGAAATCATAGAAAAAGAGGACATTAAAGAAGTTACGAAGAAAGAAGACATTTTAAAAGAAACGACTGGTAAGGAGAATATTTTGGACAAAGTTACCGAAAAGGAGGACACTTCGAAAAAAGGTACTAAAAATGACGTTCCTGAAAAGGAGGATATTTCCAAAAAAGGTACTAAAAGCGACGTTCTTGAAAAGGAGGATAGCTCTAAAAAGAATGCCAATAACGACGTTCCTGAAAAGGAGGATAGTACGAAAAAAGGTACCAATAACGACGTTCTTGAAAAGGAGGACGTCTCGGAAAAGGGTACTAATAGCGACGTATCTAAGAAGGAGAACATTTCGGAAGAAATTAAAGAACCAAAAATTTCGAACAAGTCGAAAGAATAATGCGCATATTGATAATATAAATTGCTGTTCCTTTAATGTCTTTATAAATATCAGTTGTAATATGCTTAAGTACGAGTAAAAATTGTTTATTTTATTTAAAGTTCAGTGATGGTGCTCCACTCGTTGGAATTCAGTAAAACTGTCAATACGGGTTTCGGTTAATGTACGATGGTAAAACTTATTATAAAAGAAAAATGAAAATAAAGTGTTTCTACAGGAGAAGAAAGTGACGACAATGATATTATAATGGGAAATGCCGTTTTTACTTTTCATTTTCTATGAAATAATTTATGAAATTACATGTAATATTTAATGTAATTTGAGCGACAAGTACCCTATCCTTTTTCATTATTTTCGGCCACTATGTCGAGGATATTTTACTGATAGATTACAGTACAAATATTATTATAAATATGGCCGGATGCAGAGGAATCATTAATTCAAAAATGGCCAGTGCCATAATATTCAGTAATATGTTAGTAAATCGTATGGAACTCCTTGATTCTACCGTAATTTGAATTTGAAAAAGATGAATATCTGTTTCGCGTCTCGTTGATATTTACTACGTTAGATTTTCTTCCTTTTTTCCGATTTTAATCGATAACAGGATTCCTAGTGTCCTAAAGATTAAAGGATTTCAACTTACGATTAGAAATTTGTTTAACACAGAGGTATTTCTACTAATGAAGGACGGGTTTTTCTATAAAAAACATTTAAATATAAGTATAAATATGAAAAACGCTGGACAGCTCGTAACGTATAGATAATCTATAAAATAAGACGAAAGAAAAATCTTCTAAAACTTTTTATACTCCGAATTGCTCGAAGTTGTTGGTTGATGCTAATAATCTCTACTAGTTGGTGAGGTCATTTTTCCGCCGAGATGCGAATTGGATGGAGACTTTGAACCTATAAGCGAGAATAATTTAATTTATATTTTTCGAATAAATTGACAATATTATCGAACTTACAACTTTTCCCTATTTTGTTTCTCGGATTGTTCGTACAGGGATGTTCACCCATGAGATGCTCCCTCCACTTGTTTTGATTCACAAGACTAGAGCAGAGTGGACAACGGTCGTACCCCTCGATGGGTTCTGTAACGTAAGCGATACATTCATTGGCTGTTCTCGACGCGATAATTTTATTTTACAGTGCATTGTCGTGCATACTTGTACACTTATTTCTCCTATGTTCCTCGAACGAGTTTTCGTGGATTGCTAGTTTGCAAGTTTCGCATTTTACGTAACTGCTTCTCATATCGCACTCGTCTAAAAGAAACAAAGTAGATTTCAAAGTTAAACGTTTCGCACAATCTGCCATTTATAACTGGCTAACTTTATCCATCTAATTTCACAATAATGGAAGTGAAATTTTTTTGACCAAATATAACAAGTTGCATGCTACTTTGTAAATATACGTTGTACAACAAGGTACTCACTCAACAAATGAAGGTTCAAATACGAAATTTCTACCACTTGCTTACACGCCTCGCATTTCGTCAACATAGGACAGCCTCTCCAATAGTGAATATTCAATCCTTCTTCCGAATATCCTTGTCCCTTGGAGAGGCAGAATATGCACATCCTATGAAAGAAAATCGTATATTCGAACATCGTCGCGCAATGTATCTTTGCAATACGATTGTAACTCCACTCACTTGTCACCCTTGTGATCCGTGCTATTCTCGGACGGAGATGTTATGCTCGTAGAGCTTCCGGTACTTACAACAGGACTCGTTCTCGATGGAGACTTCGTTAAGTTCGCTACGTTGTTCTCCGTCGATTTCGTTCGCGTTGGTGTCGTCGTTTTATGACACGCGTCCGTTTCCTTTTTCCTCTGTTGAACGACGATTACATAAACAATTGAGCCACAAACGTATCGGTGTTTTTTTCTATTTACAGATTCCCGCTACCTGAAGATCAATGAGATCGAATTCGTGAAACAGTTGACGATACAATAGATTCCTCCTGGTGATATCGTCGTCCGGAGGCAATTGTTTGCGGACCAATCTAGGATTCACTTTATACACTAGCACCAGAATCCTCTCCGATACTTTCCTAACCGCTTCTGCCGGATGATGCAAACCCGAGGAACCCAACTCTGACAATGTTCGACAAGTGAGTCCACTGCAACAATTACAGTGCCTTATCAGAGTAATTGCGTTTTAACGGTACAGTTTTAATCTCGAGGGTAGACCCCTGCGAGCAACATTCGCGAGCAATGATCTAATTGAATGTTGCGGGCAACGGTCTCGTTTCTTTGTAAATTCGAAACAATGCAATTGAAGTTACGTTGTTTAGAGTCACCTTTGTTTGTCGGTGGATATTCCGTGGTTCAGAATCAACTGCTCCACCATCTCGAGCCTGCTCAAGGCCAGCCTTTGATGCGTGCTACTACTCACGGGTCTCGTCAAATGCACAGGTATTATGTGCAATTCTCTGACGCACTTGCAGTCCGCCATACTCAGTATCGTGTGTACGGCCATGTTATGAATTCTTGGCGTAGTGTCGCCCGACTTTGTCAACAGTTCCGGTAGGAGACGTTCCACGCTTCTAGCGATTTCGGTCGACGATACTCTAGAGACAAGTGGAAATGTACAATCGTGTATCGTTCGACGACATCGTACACCAATAGCGTACCTATCCGTCGCGAACTCCGAGAAGAAAATCCTGATCAACTGCGCTGCCAGACTGTACACGCTGAAGACTTTATCCCTGAGAGCTCTGTGCAGCAACAGAATCGTAGCTCTTGCCGTTTTATTCGCCGAATGCTTCGACATCTCCGGGTCGAACGTTTTCAGTTCTTCCTTCAATTGCATCAGCCCCTCCTCTTTGTCCGTGAATTGTTTCGAATAGAATTTTTCTACCTGAATCGATTAATAACATATCAGTTGTCGTCGTTGTAAAATCGATCGAAGTACTCGTTCGAAACTTGCATCACCATTTCCATTCCGAAGACGTCTATAGGTAACGCGGCTTGCTTCTTCTCCCTGTCGTTCAGTTTCGAGATCATCTTCGTCTCCGTGTTGTCCAAGTGGCATTCTCTCGTGAATTCGTTCGTGTGCGAGCTGAAAAATAATTGGTCTGGGTGTTCTTGCTCGTTGACCGCACGTCTTTTGAAAAAGAACATCTTACTGTCTTAAAGCGGGAATCGTTCTCTCCTCGTAAGCTTCGTAACTGGATCGAAGAGCGGGTCCGGCCGACTTGGTTTTCCTTCTGAGTGATCCTTTGTTGCAGTTGTTCTGTCTTTCCACAACCCCGTTCGTAGGACTGTCGGTAACTTCTGCGCAAATAAAGGATAATTAGCTGACGCGCTTGCGTCGATGTTTGTCTAGTCGGCGCGCCTAACGATTAACAGAAACTGTACCGGGACTGTTCGGTTTCTGATGTAGAGGTGAAACTGGTGGCTGATGCGCGGGACCGGTCGGCGATATAGCACCGTCCCGATTGGGTGGAATCACCAATCTCGGAGGAGACGTGATGTCCTCGGGAACATTGGTCGTATTCGAGGTACAGGTATCGACCGATATCGGTTCCTTCCCTTCCACCGACGATTGGTTATTTTTCTCCAATGGCTGTTCGCGTATGAAAGAAAAAAAAAAAACGAGAAGAGACACGTGGTTGCCAAGTTTCGACCGATCCGTGCTTTTGAAGAAAACTCGAATGTATTTACCCCGTGAAGTTCGAGCAAATCCTGCACCTCCAAACTCTGATAGACTTGCTGTCTGTATTGTTGAGCTTGCGCCTTCTTCGCTTTGGCCTTGTCGTAATCCTCCAACGCTATAGCATACTTCTTCTCCAACTCGTACTTTCCAAGACGTTCACCGGCTTTCCGTAGATTCTCCATGGCAACTTTCAACTTCGATGCGTACTCGAATCTCTCCTCTGAAAATAATATTCGCGTTGAAGTTACCAGGAAACGTTTCGTCACCGTTCGTTATACGTTCCCTTACGCCCACACCTTCGACCGCCTGCAACTTTTTCGCCTCCATTTGCCTGATGATTTTCGCGACCTCGTGATCGACGTACATCTCGAAGGCCAGATCGTCGTACGGGGAGGTGTAATGAGGATTGAAAGGGGCATCCCCTTGCCCGGTTAGCTCTTGCCCGTATGGTTCGCCGAGGATATTGATAGCGATCAGACCGACCTGCGGTATTACACGAACACATGTTTCTCGACACACATGTACTCGAAGCCAGAGGATTCGTTACGTACCTGGTTGTAAACGTTATGCGCGTTACTGTGCGGTTTGTGCAGTCTCAATTTCAAGGAGATTGCCTCCGTTTCCGGAAGCGCCACGCTCTTGAGCTCCCTGCTTTTGTACATGGTCGAGGCATTGTCGGACAACGTGATGTAACCCAAATAATTGAACTCCGTTGTAACGGAAGCATTCTCCTCCTTCGACGTCCAAATTTCCAGCTTCTCCGCTGCAAAGGTTTCGCCCCGTTAATAACCCCCGATAAGAAAACAATCCCTTTCTCACGGTTCAATGGAAACGAAGAAATATTTTGTTAGACACGGGTTTGTTCGTCGTTCAGCGTTGAGTAGAATAAGAAACAAGGGTGAAACGAAAAGGGTAAAACGAAGGCAACCTCGAGGAAACGAGGGGCCGGTCCAAGGGTTAATTTAATTTTCTTTCGTTGCTGAATCGCTTCCCAGAGGAAACCGGAGGGTATTCTTCGAAACGAGCCTCGAAAACTTTAAATAGAAAATAGTTAACGCGATAACGAGTTAATGCGCGTTTAACGAGGATTCGTTTTCCTCGAGTTAACTTACGAATGAGGTACTGATGGGCCAAGACTTGTATTCTTGCAAGCTTCGTCGGCCCGTGGAGGCGCAGTATGAGTTCTTGAGGATACGTACATCTTCTCGAACTTTGCCAGCCTCTGACCGTCGGTCCGTGAACGTTCAGCTCCAACGAAGAGTGTCTGTCCTCTTCGCCTGCGATTATTCGAGATATTAGGAACTCGGACAATCGTCGAACGAACGATTCGAGCTGCGAGGAATTATAGATCGTTCCGATAATTTCGTCGAAAAATAATCATTCAATTTTGTACATCGAGCAGTTCCGCACGTATATTAGAAAATAATCTCCCGATCGTTTCTATCGAAATCTTTCGCCACGTCGCGATATTTCCTACGATCGCGTATTCGTTCGCTTTTCTCGACAAAAATGGAGATACTCGTGTAATCGATAATGTTTTAACTCTGAAATTATTCTTTCAACGGTGGACCGACCATCAGACACGAAACGGTGTCACGCGATACCGCAACTCCGTGATCACGCTTTGACGATCACAACAATCGGAGATACGCGTTGCGACCTGCTTCCCTGTATTTTCAAATGGAAAATATCTGCCCGTACAATTTAATCGCGATGAAAAGCACCGAACACGAATCGGTTACGACTTGCTTGATCACCGAACGAGAGCTATTCCCAACGTTACAAGGAAACGCGGAAACCCACGTGTCCTATCGTGGCTGTAATTTGTTTTTCGATGTATCAATCGACGAACGACGAATAAAATACTTTTGATACGAAAAAATTAATGTCCGCAGGTAAGTGGCTATGTGCGAGTCGAAAGCCTTCGTACGATTGTGTTTCATTTTCTTTTTCCATTTAAATGAAACGCGCGACGTTTCCACGACGTCCTCGGATCGAAGAAAAAATTTCCACGCGGCTCGAGGTTAACGTCGTTCGACCGATATCACAATCACAATCCGGTGTCTTCTTACTGGTGGCGACCACGACGTGGAATCCGATTTTTCTCGGCATGTCGTCGGTGTGTTGATGCTCTTGGCGATGAGAACAACGCACCGAAAAAACCGACCGACAGTCTCGAGAAGGAGAAGGTACGACGGGTGAAGGGGAAACGAAGAAAACGTCAAAATCTAAAAGACACAGCCATCTGAAAGCTCGATAAGGGGGAGCTTGCAAGTTTCACCCCGGTGCGTAGGCAACGCCACTTGCACGTCTGGCCGCGGCGAAGCTTGCGACAGAACTGGCGGACTGCACCCGTTCCGCGAGCGGAAACTCCGGTCTCGAGCGTATTCTCTGACCGAAAGAGCCGCTATCGCCTTTTATAAAAAAAACGAGAAAGGTGACTCTTCGATCGAAAGTGTACAACAGCGATTAAATAAAGTTTTTCCTCTTATTGGTTTTCGAAATACTTTCCAACAGTTCGAGACCAGATGAAAAGATAAAGGATTGGTGAAACGTTATCCGAGACTGCACGCATCGTAGTTGCGTTCAACGTAATAAAATAACGACTTAGTTCGATCGTCGATGGCTAATATTTGCGCGGAGATTAATAACGAACGTTTGATTTCTCATTTTGCTTCACGGATCCGTATATAACAGGGTCCACGGTGTTCGAGGGTTCTTTTTGACTTGGTTCTTTGTACGTGGCACATTGTGGCACCGTCTTAAACTTCGTTCAAGTCGAAATACATATAGACTGTAATTCCGTAATGGATCAATAAACGGAGGCTGCGTGACGTCAGAGGGTGCGGCGAGGGTGAAATTGCTCGCGAGAATCGTTATGTGTGCACCTTGTCGGTCATTCACGACCACGTGCGCAGCGGCACGTGCTTCTTCGGTTTTAAAACGAGCATTTACGTTTATCAATACGCGTTACTGGATAAATTATTTCTAACTTGTCGCGAAACGAGTTTTCTACGTAATTGAAACGTAAAAATTAAATTTATTTATTGATAAAACGTTCATCGACATACAATTTATTGTTTATTCATATTACAGTTCGTATACTCTCAGATAATGCAGGGAATGTTTCTCAGAAATTTTTGATGGCACTTGCGTCTACGTAGTGGCAAAGAGATATAGAAGACCTTTCGCAAATTGGAAAATTTCCGACCCTCCCAATTTCGATTCCCCGTATACGCGATCGACAAACGTAATTGGTACTTCTCCTATGGTATAGTTAAATTGCCTAGCCCTGACTATCATTTCCATCTGGAAAACGTATCCTTTCGACACGCAGGACTGTATTAATTTCACCAGTACGTCTTTTTTGTACAACCTGCAATTTTAAAGACGCGTAACAAGTACGTACGTGCGAGTCCGCCACGAGTTATTTACCTAAAACTTCCTGTAAGATCGCTGACACCTGGTCTTAGTAACAAATGCGTCAAGAAATTTGCTCCTCGACTTATCAGTTTTCTTTTAAAGTCCCATCCGTAAACTCCTCCGCCCTGAGCGTATCTCGTACCGCTGACAATGTCTAGATCGAGATATCTCTGTTGCTCTATCATTTTGGGTATGAATTTGGGCTAAAAGAAGGAAAGCGAACCTGAGTTTCGACAACATATGGACAGTACTTGTTATTCGGAGAAAAAGTTATGTACGTGATGAGACAGATCTGCGTCCATAATAATAATAAAATTTCCCGAGGCGTGTTTTATTCCATGGATATACGCCGTTCCCAGACCAAGTTTCTTTTCCCTCGGCCTCAACAATATTTTGTCTTCTCCGTACAGTTTCTGCAGCTGTTCAGCCACATCCAATGTTCCATCCGGAGAACCATCGTCTATCACGATTATTTCATAATCAAGTTCGCTAGAATGTTTTACATTGTCGTTTAACCGATCAATCTTACAAACTTTATATTCCTAATTCTTAGTTTCACCGTACGTCAACGTCACGATTTTGTACTTAATCGAGGTTATGTTGCTACGTAGTTACCTTGCGTTCATATACTTGACAATAAGCCATATAATTATGGGTAAATTTTCAACTTCGTTGTACGTCGGAAGTAGAATCGAGTACTTGTCATCTTTTGCTAATTCCTTCATATATTTGTTTGTTTGTTCTTTTTCTACCATCTTGACACCAGTTTTCGATACACGAAACGTCACGAACGGATTCTTCTTTACCAAGTGCCGCACTACACGAGGGTAGAAATTGGCGCTTTTGAGTAATCTCGTCAATAAAACAGTCACGTTTCGATGACGTGTTCCAGATAACAGAGGGCCTATATCGTTCGTCATTCGAAAGTAGTGGTTTTGAATTTCGTTCTCGACATATTTTTAAGTATCGTATTTCAATGATAAGAGGTGAGAACCAACCGAATCGTTTATTCGACAAGAGGAACGAGTAACTGGTAAAATTTTAATAGATATAGCATTGCGAAGTAGACCGAACAATACGAAAAGTTTAGACGAAACTTTCCGTTGCTCTTAACCTCGATAACTAACTCTTCCAATAATTTTGCGGACTTAGTTTTCCGATATAAAAGTGGAGCAAAACTCTTTTCTTCGTAATTCAAAGCAAAGTGTCAAAAACATACATAGAACGAAAAAATATAGACACCGAAGCTTTCCACGGTGTATCGTTACACGTGCTTTCGATTCGAGGGACTATTCGAAGAAGGGCCGGTACGTAACATTTACCGATCGTAATCGGATCTTGGTGATTTTCGACGCAACGTTATTCGAAATATTATTATCGCGATACGAGTTATTTTGTTCTACGATTGTGTTATCGTTTTAGAAGTACGTATACGTTCGTAAGAATTGAAAAAAAATTTCGTAACGGTTCAACTCCAACGTTTCGTTCGCCCAGCGGTGCTATTTTCGAATTATAATTCGATGCGTCCAACTCGATCGGGAAAACAATTCTATTTTCGTTGGTAGTTAAATAGAAAGGTGAATTCGATGCATCAGAAGGAATCTCCTTAACCGTTATTTCTCTCACCGGTATTCGAAACGCGGCGTCGATCGTTTCCTCGTTCGAAAGTGGTGTCGTTGCGAGCGAGTCCGCGGTTCGGCCGGTTCGAAACAACACGGTTGCAAATAAGATACTGTAACGTCGTTTCAGATCGTTACTCTTCCTTTCAATTTGAAATACAATTTGCCAGGACTGATTACGATTGCGGGAGATGGTGCGAAAGTGTACACGGGACCGCGGTCGCTTCCGTCGCGTGCGACAAAGGTCGACCAACCGGCGTCCCCCACCACGTCGCGACGCAAGAGCGAACCACGACGACGACCCCCCACCGTCGACCTCGAGATCCCGTATAGCAGCCGCTGTCCCGAAGCAAAACGACGCTCCTCGCTGCACTCTTCGGTCGTCCACGGACCTAGAGTGTTCGTTCTGTTCACGGAACGGTGTGTGATCAGCGTGTGTCTATCTGCGAATTAATCGACGTGTCGTCGGTACGTAGACCGGGTGAGAACGTCACCGCCACGCACGTGTGAGTCACGCTCGGCGAGGCACCGTAAAGCCCACCTACGAGCGTCGCGATAATCCGTTAAAAACATCGGCCGGTCCTCCGTTGATTCGCGAAATCTTCCGTGGGTGTGTACGTGCGGTGCATGTGCTCCTGTGAATACCGAGTGTGATCATCGCGGGTGATCGTTTCCCCGCGACCGGAAGCCTCGCCAAGAGTTGGCGTTCTTCGAATCAATTCGAGCCGCGACAGCCCGCCGACCGAAATCACGGTGTCGAAGAGAATCGTTGTCTCGACGTGTTCGGGGATCGTCGTCTTCGATCGACAAGTCGATTCTTCTATCCGGGGAAAGTACAAAGACCGCGAACGCCGGGTGCATCGCGTCCGTTTCACGCTGAATTATTCAATAGAGACTCCGAGATGATTTATCGGACAGAGCGGGGGGAGACTCGTCAATTGCGAACGAACGCAACGTACGAGGGATACTTTCTTCCCGTTCGACTCGTACGGGAGCCTCGTTCTTTCCGCGAGGCGATTCTAGTCCGTCGAGAAAGACGACGAAGACTCGTTTCGCGTTGCGTGCAAGGGTGGTGACCTTCCGCGGGGGTACGGGCGGACATCGGATGTCCCAGATCCATCGGTCGCAGCACCGTGCTACTGGCACCAGCATCGTCGTTTAATCGAACGACAGCGTGCGTGCGTGTCGTAGTCGTCGTCGTCGTCGTCGTCGTAAAATCAGCGTTCTCGGTTCGCAAGTTCGACGTGGTCGACGATCCGCACCGAGTCGAGAGAGCGTCCGTGGTATTTCTGGTCCAGGTAGCCGGGCCATGCGGTATTTTATGGGGTCGGGAGCGGGTTTTCCGGATTTAGCGAAGGCTCCGACGTAGGAGCGGAGGAGCGGAGAATCGTCGGTGCTGGCCGGCGAGCGAGCGGACTGGCTCGGGCAAATACCAGCAAGCATGGCGTACTCTGCACGAGGGGTAGATTGGTCCGCTCCGCACCCTGCGATCAATAAACCCACCCGAGAGGGAGCAGCTCCGTGACGAGCCGCACTACTCCGTGCTTCTGCTTCTCTCCTCTCCTTTCTCCACTTCTCCGTCCGTTCCTCTCTCGCATTCGCTGCCCTCCCCCTAGCCCCGACACCCGTGCCATCAACGATTCAGCACGTGCACAGCGTTTCGCCGGTGCTTTTGAAAAACGACCGGCAACGTGTGTCCGGGGTGCCGGGCGGAGGAAGAGGGCCAGATTATCGCGAACCGACGGACGCCAAAGGCGTTCGCCCACTTTCAGTTTTCGCGCCTTGATTCCTGCGTTTTCGTTATTCCTCGTATATATATATTTTTTTTTTCCTCCCCTCCCCCGCCTTGCGCTTTTCAGGCTGTTGGTTCGCGCGCACGGACCACGCGTCCCCGAGCTTTTCGCCGCGCTGGTATTCTCGGCGAAGCTTTCGCTCTCCTAGCTGCAGCTTTCCCCGCTTCGAGTATTAATTTCCGTCGCGGTTCTCGCCTTAGATCAGGCAGTGCTCGATGCTCAAGGCGGCAGCGATATTGGTCGTATGAGAATGTAAAAAGAGTGGGAACTATCGAATACGACCGGTGACGCGTGCCGCTTCCGGTCCAACAGCTCGCTCGTACCGATTCCGCGGTCATGCATGGTGATTTTCGCCCCGTGCTTGGGAAATATTCGGCGCGGTCCTCGCCAGAACCGAGCCAGCCGCTCCGAACGAACAACCGGTCGGCCTTGAACCGTAAAAAGGTCGCTCGGTTCAAATATATTCGTTGGAAAGACGCGCGCGTAGGTGGGTCTCGGCGCGAATCCTCTTCGGGAAGTTGGATCGTCGTTTCTTTTCGCTCTGGTTGCGAGACGATGGGAAACGGTCCGCGTGGCTGTCGCGCGATCCTCCACGTGCGTCCACGGTGGTGGCTCGTCGCTCAGTTGTGCGTTTTTTGTGCGAAATCAGGTGAGAATCAGTGCGATCGAGGAAAACAGGATCAGGATGTGGCGCGATCCTCCAGGAGGAGGGTTTCATATACCCATCTACCTTTCAACGATGCTCCTATTGGCTCTCTTGGCATTGACGAACGGTGAGTAACGCAACGCGTACAACAACGCGCGTAAATGTGTAAGGTTGGACGTTACGGACGATGTTAATAACGTGACGACAAAGGAAGGAAAACCTGCCGGGGGGGATGGGAGGAGAGAGGAAATCAATTATTATGTCGCGATTGAGTCATCGGAGGACGTTGAAACGAAATCTGTTACAGAATAAGCTGTTAGCAATGGCACAGATTCGACATCGATGCAACGATTGACACGAGGATGGTCCGAATGCAACAAGTTTCTCGAAACTGTTTAAAACGTTGGTTGGGCACTCCGATCGGCCGATACTCGTGTCAACCGTCGAAACAAAAAATTGCATCTGCGTCGCGGTGAATATTTATAGGGAACGAATCATCCTCGTTTCTTTTCCGCTGAACGAAGAATCCCCCTCCCGTGTCGGGATACGCGACGACGACTCGATCGCGTGCGTCGTTGCATCTTGCTCGTCTATTCGTTTATGCATTAAGATCGCATGACGTTATAGGTTGCGAGGTCTGCGGATCACGCGTTAGAGCTCGTCTTTCGTTCGACGATCTTTCGAAGGATACGTTTCACGGACGTTTCGTCGACGAACGATTCTTGTACTCGTTTTAGCACCATCGTCGACGAACCGACAAAAAGCGACAGCTTCGGTACGCTTTGCGCTCCGGGTACGATCGCGATGTCATCGCGCATTCGTTTCGAACGACTCGGGATCGCAAGAATAGAAATCATTGTTAATTTCCAGCAACGGTGATCGCGTTTCGCGAGATATTCGCGTCACGGACGTTAATAGACAACCGAGTCCTTGGTGGACGGCCGCGTTCGTTCGACTTTCACGTTCACGAGACTGTTTTCGGGGCGTGAGATTTTCTTTCTCGGGGATGGGCGGAGAAGGGACGATGGGAAGACGGGATAATCGCCGTCGGCGTGGTCGATCCGATCTCGAGTCTCGGCTTCGTTTCGAATCCATCGCTCCGTGAAAGGTCCACGAGAGGCGTAGGTAGAAACGGAGCACCGGAGTGCAGCTGCCGAAGAAAAGACCAAGAAAGGTGGAGAGGATCGGGGGGCCTCGAGGGAAAGGAACAGCTGCTGTTCCCGGAACGGACGCTCGTGCTTGAAAGAGAATCGCGTTTCGTCGGGGCCGAGGCGCAACGCGCCGCCAGGTGAATCCTTTGATTTCGCGTTCGTCGTGCTCGGGCACGATGATTCGACCGAGCGTGGAGGGACCGGTACCGCGCGGATCAGTCGAAGAGAGAACAGCCCCGTGACGCAGAAAATTTTCGTCGCGGCGACGGGGGACCAGCCGCGTGAAAGGTTCAAAAATAGTCGTATCCGAATCGAGGGTGAAAGCGTCACGAAAACGCGGCCGATGTTTTCGTTGCGAGAATATATTTTCCTCGTCGTGGCGCTTCCCGCTTCGGAAAAGCTCGTTATCGGTTTACGCGACACGGTTCTCCGCGCCACCTCGACCGAGCGAGTCGGTTCGGCGATATCGTGCTCGGGTAATTAGGTTCGACCAGGAGCGTGAGGGGAACGGGGGTACGGGTTACGCAGCGTTTTCAGAAGTCCCGATCGTTATGGTCGTCACGATCTTTCGCGAGTCGTAAACGTGAGTCACACGCGTAACGCCGGGTTGCGTGGATATATAGGATACGAGTATATTATAGCCGCGTACGTGCGCGTATGTTTGCTGGAAATATATTCGATGCAGCGTGTCCGGACGTTTCAAAGCTTGCCTATATATAGATCGTAGGCCGGTTATCGACCGCGAAGAATCTCGTCTTTGATCGTGAGCGCGTAACGCTGGAACTTTACGAAAAATGCTTTCACGGTGGACACACGCTTGTCGGGTCAGTGATCAATGTTCCTTTCCCTCTCTCTGTTTCACCAACGGCGAACTTTCGATTCGCTCGTCGACGTTAACGAACAAGGTGTTCATTCAACGGCCGATACGAGCCGAGTCGAGCCGCGAGGCGAAACAGGGTTCCCGGAATCCGGTTACACGGCGTCCCTTAATCGCCGCGCTCGATTTCGTGCTACGAATCGGGCACGGTGAGGAACGGTAATTAAATCCGTGGTAACGAAAGTAACGTCGAGACGAGAATAGAGAACCGAAGCGATCTCCGCTTGAGCGCGAACGAGCGCGTAAGAACAGGAGTTCCGATGCGACGAAAGTTCGTAACACCTGTTCGCTCGTACCTGCGCGCCTTCTGTCGTTCGCGTCAGCCGCCTTACGGTCCGGCTAACCGGTTCTCCGCTCGTGACTCGATTTTACGGCGCGTTGCGTTTATCCGTTCCCGTCATGGTTAAGCCGGTAGGCGGTTACGCGGGAAGGAAGTGGCACAAAGAGCTCTTGTATAATCGTAAACACGCGCAAACGTGCGATTGGAACCGCGTCTAAGAATAAATCGTGGCTCCCGAAGGCTCGCGCGCGACCACGACCACGATCGAGCACGAGGTTGATCCTTGGCGATCGATGCCTCCTCCTCGATCGATAGTGGCTGGTCGAGCACCGTTCGAAATCGTTCGCGACCACCGATGGATGCGGCAAGGAGCCACGGGGACGTCCGTGACGGAAAAGGAATCACGCATTGTCGTCTCCCTTATGGTCGCGTGACGTTGATAGCATATTATTCAATAGCAGACCGGCAACCTGTTGTTTGCTGCAATTGGCGACGCGCCAATTGAACGTGGGTGTCGCGTATCCTGGCGGAGACGGATGATAAGCGAAACCGAAAGGTACGCGACAAAAAGTGTCCGTCGCCCGGTTTCGAGCGATCGAAACTCTCCGCGTGCGTTCCGCTCGCGTAGAGATCGCTACGACCGACCACCTTTCTCTCCCTTTTGTTCGCAGTGGCTTGCGCGGAGGACGAATCCATGGGACCTGTGTTTGTCAAGGAACCGCCAAACCGAATCGATTTCTCAAACGGAACCGGAGCTGTCGTCGAATGCCAGGCCAGAGGAAACCCCCAACCGGATATCATCTGGGTGCGCGCCGACGGAAGTGCCGTAGGGGACGTTCCTGGACTCAGACAGGTACGATTTTCTTTCGTCTCGGAACATCGGTGTTAGCGCGTCGCGTCGTTCTCGGTCGAACGAAACTTATCCGTTGGATTCCGTTCCTCGCCGCGAGAAACCGTCCATCACGGGCCTCGCTCGAGTAATCAACTTTATACATGTGCCAGCGGAGCAATTAACTTTCCTGATTGTAGCCAACAACCGCTACGTGCCAAATTGATCGCGGAGTGAATTAGAACTCCCACAGTTAGGGCCATTGCTGTCGCGTAAATACACCGAGTTTCTCGTTACGACATCCGCGTACATCGCACCTACTCGTCGTACGTTCCGTGGTTCGAGCTTCGAGCGTCTCTTGCGACACCGATTTGTCCTCCACCCACGCACGGATCGAGATCGAGCAACGATCGGATCCAACTTCCTTTTACTCGTAAACGAGCAACACCGTTACGCGTCGGTTTTTCGTCCCACCTCGAGTCGAACCGTACGACTCCCACGAGTCGCGCGGCGTCTTATCGATGCAACGAACGCGATCTTGCGTAACGCGTGCACAACGGAAGGCCGAATCGATCGGTCCCCGAATTAACCGTGAATTGGAACCTACTCTCGCGACCAACGAAACTTTATGCGCAGGTCTTACCGAACGGAAACTTGGTCTTCCCGCCCTTCCGCGCCGAGGATTATCGTCAAGAGGTTCATGCTCAGGTTTACAGCTGTCTGGCGCGTTCACCGGCAGGTTCGGTTCACAGCAGAGACGTTAACGTGAGAGCCGGTAAGTGTTATCCTCTTAGCTCGCATTCCAAAATTACACGGAACGCTCTCGCCGTTGCCTGGCCAGCTGTCGCTTTCCAAACAAGATAACGAGGTGAACGACACGCGATCAAAGTTTCGCGAAAACCGAACGTCTCGCCACCCCGAGAAAGACAGAGCTCGAGTCGATCAACCTTCGCGTTTTTTTCCCTCCAGCTCGCGATACTTTTATTTATCCACGATTTTTGTTTATTCCTCCTTGTATTTCGAAGACTCCGCGTTTCTTTCGACGAGACAATTTTTCGCAACCCTGACCGGAAAATTTTACCGAACCGAGATCGCGATATTCGAGTAGGAGCGCGGGAAATTCGCTAAGACGGTTCTCAAGACGAGGGTGGCGAGACGTGGAAACGGTGTGGCCAGGCACGGTGAATTTAAAACGTTTTATTTCCAGCGAGTTTCTCGAACAGAGAACGAACGAGGCAAGCCCTCGAATTCGGGTCAGTACGTCGAGTGTCGCGTTTTGTCTGTCGCGATACGTTCGCCGTGGCCAAGATACGTAAGTCGGTGGCAATTATCGCGGTCTCCTCGAACTTCGAGATGCAATTAAAAACTGGAATTCGATAATGCGTAATCGCTGCCGCCGCCGTTGTTAGCGAAAACGTATTCACCGGTTCTTCGGTCTCCGTTGAATCGTTCCGATTCGAGGAAACGTCGGATCGGGAAAAAAAAACCCGCACGATGTGTGGGACGTCCTACGTAGATTTACCGAAACGTTCCGTTCGCGATTGAAAGTTTTAATTGGCGCGACCGGTAATAACGGTGACCTAATTTCCCCGGCGCGCAATTAAAGCAGCGGCGCGCGTAGCTGCTCGAAAAGCACTCGGGGTCGAAATATTTCGAACGAAAACGGTTAACGAGAGACCGGAGAGCGGTATTTCCGCGCGAATGCCGTTTTTAAACGCGCGGTTTCGACCGACGAATATCATCGCAGTGGTGGCGCAGTACTACGACACGGACGTGAACAAGGAGTACGCGATCCGTGGAAACAGTGCCATTTTGAAGTGCGTCGTTCCGTCCTTCGTCGCCGATTTCGTGAAGGTTCTGTCATGGCATACCGATCAGGGAGAGGAATACGTGCCTGGAGACGATTACGGTACACCCCGAGCGATTCGATCGAACGAACCGTTCGGCCGAAACGATGTTCTTGATTCCGTTGGTCGTTTCCCGGGAGCAGATCGTTCGCTATTCGAGCGAGAAATCTAGACACGCGTCTAACCGATCGCGGTGCCGTAGCGTGCCGCGAATCCATATAAAGTGGAGCAATGGACCGAAAGCTCGGGTCAGTCACTCTTCGCTCGCACAATCGTTGTACATACGTACGTACGTACGTACGTAGGTACGTGTGTATATAGGAGCGGGCGAGAACATCGTCGGTCGCCTCGTTAACGTTGGTTCCCAGCACGGTGCTTTTACCGGGGAGCGTAGTGGCTCGAATAATTGGAGCACATCGTCGACATCGACGTCGACGTCAGACGTTTCCCTTCCTCTCTCGTTCTCGCGTGTTCGCACATGCGTGGAAACCGCGCGTGCTCACGGACGCGCAGAGACGCGGAGTCAAAGTGCACCGATCGTTTGCGCGTCGACGTGTTCTACCGCTGCGATGCGAGCCTCGTCTCGAGCTCTCGCGACTGCGGCGTAAGATGCCACCGTGCGAATCGATCTGCTCCGAACCGAGACGACGATACGTCACCGGGAGAGAAGCTGTCGTCAACGTCGTGCGTACCGAACTCCCAGCACCGCGTACGTCCTTCGTTACCGGACAACGACCGCGATGCCTCGGACGAATTATCGCCTCAACGACGGGCACAGGGTTCCAGGAAACTATGGAATGCCGCTACCGATCGTTTCGGATCTATTTCTCTCCTCCCCACCCCTCTTCTCCGCCCTGGAAATCTAGCTAACGCGATAAACGGCGAGCACGATTCGAGGGCGATCGCCGCTCGCCGCTCGCCGCTCCTCGCCTCGAACGCGCTAGATACTCAGCGTGTGCCGTACCATTGTAGTGGTGCACCAGTATTATCAATCGGAAGTCAACAACGAGTACGTAATACGCGGCAACGCGGCCATACTGAAGTGCAGCATACCCAGCTTCGTCGCGGAGTTCGTTCAAGTGGTCGGCTGGCAGGACGACCAGGGAAACTCTTTCAATCCGGACGAGAAGAACGGTAGGGGGTGGGACGGGGTTTGGTCTCGAGCGGACAGCGAATCGTTGCACGCGTTGGTCAACGTCGTATACGCGAGATTCGTTTCGAGCGCGGACAGGGGTGCCCGATACCGCGCCATGGAACGAAACCTTTTCGTCTTCGAAACGGACGCGCCGATTCCTCGAATCGTTAATTGCGTAACAGTTGTCGTCGATACCGGCCGAGGCTTCCGGGTGTAAGCCGCGCCCTTTCGAAAGAGTTTCGTCGCCACACCGAGACCGGTCGTCTACTCGAGACAAACGTGCTCCATTGATCGTCGACCGTGGCTTTAATTGCTCGACCGATCCGCTTCTTCGAACGGTTACTCGTCGGGCGACTGATTAAAAGATAGGGGGTGGGTTCATTCGCGAGGCGTTGTCAAAACGTTTCGTCGACTCGATGATTTTTCACGGATACGTGGCTGTCGAGAAAAATTCAAATCGAGTTTCCACTTCTCCCTCTTTTTGTTCTCTCTCGCGCGATCGCTCCCGGTTGAAAAGTGTATCGATGCCCCGTGATCGGGACACGGTACGACCGTGACGTTTCAAAGTTCCCGAGAAAGTCGTCCGCGAAGTTGGCGCATCGTCGGGATAGTTCTCGAAAGCGTGTAGACGGGCTCGCGCACCCGGAAACCTCGGACGATGTCGGTTCCGAGAACTCGGGGCCGCGAAAGCCTAAAAAAGCTCGCACGTGACGCTGAACCGTGCTCTCCTGTTTCCTCTCCAGTCGTGACTCAGTACTACGAAGCGGAGGTCGTGTCGGAATACGTGATTCGCGGAAACGCAGCCATCTTGAAGTGTACCATACCCAGCTTCGTCGCGGAATTCGTATCGGTAGACTCCTGGGTGGGAGGCGACGGTTCGACCTTCAAGCCGTCCAACGACTACGGTACTGCATTCTTCGTCCGTTGGGCTTTCTTCCCCCCCTCGTCCTTCTTCGTTCTCGAGCTTCTTTCCCGTCCTCTCGGTCCCGATCGAGTCCCCTCTCCCCGTTCCCTCGAGGTTTTTTCCCTGGTCGGGCACCCTCCCCCGGTCCCCGCCAAACTTGGTAAAAGTTCAAAGTGGCACGTGGTAACGATTCGTTTCCGGCGCGGTCCAGTCTGGCGGCAGTTGCACGGCGGCGGCAACGCGAGGGTTAACGAACCATCCGGCGCGGCTCTCACGCCGGGATTCTACGGCTCTCTTGAGAAAATAAACGAATTAGATTCCGGCGCGTCCGTAGCTCGACGCCGTCCGAACGCGGATCGTTCGCTCCGATCGGTGACTCCCGAGCGCTCGTTCAACGGTCGAAGGGCCAACCACCGGGCTAGCTGGTGAAACGTTGCTTAAAGTCCCGAGCTCCTTTCGAAGGAAGGCGACTCTCTCTCTTTCTCTCTCGAGGAGTCGATTCGATCGAGAGCAGTCTGCCAGCGGCCTGTTTTCCGTGCAGTCGTCACGCAGCCGTATCAACCGGAGATTCTCACCGAGTACGTGATCAGGGGCAACAGCGCGATCTTGAAATGCAGCATCCCGAGTTACATCGCGGAGTTCGTTACGGTCGAGGCGTGGATAAGGGAGGACGGAGAGGTCTATCTTCCGGAGGATCCTGCTGTCGGGCAGGGTACTGCTACGGGTTAGACTTGATCGGGGTTGAGACGCGCCTCGCGGTAAATTCGCTCGTCCCCCGGCGAGGCACGAGATCGCCGAGAACTTTCCTCGGATCCGTGTTCGATTCGTCCCGGTGGTTCACCTCGAAGTCCGCGTTGAAGGCAAACCCTCGCAACGGGAACCGATCGTGGATTTCGCGGGAGAAGCTACGAAATTGACACTGCCGTGATACGGCAGCAAGGTACCGAGAGGTTCGGGGGCAAGCGGAGCCATCCCCGAGGCGCGTCGGGGCGAGTATCTGTGAATTAACCGCGATCGACTAATCCCAGCGTGTGTTTGCGTAACGCTTCTGCGTTGATCCGCACCAGTCTGTGCACCTAATCTTTTAACATGTGTGTCCTGGCGTGCCTGCGCGCGGGCAGTCGTTTCGCAGTTCTACGTCACCGAGGCCGAGAACGAGTACGTGATACGGGCGAACAGCGCGATCATGAAATGCAAAATACCGAGTTTCGTGTCCGAGTTCGTTCAGGTGGATCAATGGGTAGCCGACGACGGAACTATTTACACGACCGGGAACGACTACGGTAGGCGGAGGCTGTGATCTCTCTCAAGCAACGAATTTTACGAGAGAACGTTCCTCCGTTGTCTTCATATGTTTCCTTTTTGTTTTTTTTTTTTTTCTTCTTTTTCTTTCGCCTCCCCCTCTTTCGTTTTTCTATTCCCTCTCCCGCGCGACGAACCGACCAACGAACGAACGAACGAACGAACCGACTCTCGAGGGATAGAACGGAATTGCGCGCGTCACGCGACTACACCCCCTAGTCGCATTTTCTTCTACCACCCATTTCCCCCGATGTTTCGCGTCGCCGATGTCTTCTGGGAAAACGCGGGTTGCAGTGGTCCAGCAGTTCTACGAGACGAGGGTCATCGACGAGTTCGTCTTGCGCGGCAACACGGCAACCTTGAAGTGTCTCGTGCCCAGCTTTGTGGCGGATTTCGTAGACGTGATCGAGTGGCTGGCTGTCGAGGACCGGACCACGTACACCGCGAACAGCCAAGAAGAGAAGGGTACTCCTATCGTCTCGATTAAAGAAGGGGTGGCGACATTTAGCGAGACCGCCGCGATGAGCACGGCTACACGAGCCCTTTCGTTATTAACGGCGCCTACAGGCGGATTCGTCGTTCGCCGCGGCCGATCGATTTTACATTTACGATCCGCTCCGTGGAAATTCTTTCTCACCGAGTAAAACGGACGAAATAGCTTCGATCGTGTCTTCGTACGCGAATAAAATTCAACTCGTTTGCGTCACTCGTTTCTATCGTGTTCCCAAAGCGCGTAAACCGTCCAACGTACTCGGTACCGCCCTTACCGCTAGTTTCGTCTATTATTAAACTATCTTACCGTCAGTACGCGTATATTATTCTCGCGTTAAATTCGAGCACCTTGAAAAATATTAAAGATTCTTTTAATGTATCGACATTCTCCAAGGGCGGCACCGAATACACGTGTAACGATCGCTTCGATATTTTCGCATCGAAGTGTCCCCGGTATCGATTCGATTCGGTGTTTCTGTCTGGCGACATTGGCCGAAAACAGTTTCCCGTAACGCGGGGAACTCGATTTGCCGTCTGCGTTCAACTCCGCCAAACAAGTCCTGCCGGGGCTCTTAATGGAATTAATAAATTGAATTCGCCAGCGTGCTCATCCCCCGCGCGAACAGACGGCTGGCTCTCGCTGCGCACTTTGACGCGCGCGCGGGCGCGCGGGCGGGCGGGCGACGTTCGTATTGTCGGCTCTCAGGGTGCACACAGGATGCACAAAGCACGGGGAAGGAGAGGTGGCCCGATAGAGTGGAACGCGCAATTTGCTTCGTCTATGAGAAGCTTTTGCCCTTTCCGTTGCGCCGATGCAAACAAGAACGGAGGCAGAGCGTGCGGCTGGCAGTGGCCTCGTTCCTCGCCGCGATCCACGGATCGGGTTGAGTCGAGGATTAATCGAGCGCGCGAGCGAATTAACGTTCTACGCGAGCAAGACGATCCAACTTCGTTCGGCCGACCGCACCGCGATGGAATGTAATTCGTGGACGGTTATGGACGGGGAAACCGAGGTGTCCCGATCGAATTGATTCGACCGCGTCCGAATTCAGGAGCAAACACGGTAATCCTCGGTTTCGCGCCGCGAAGTCATCCGCGCCGTATCAGAGGGCTCGGTCACCGCGAATTTCTCCTTTAGAATTCTTCTGTTCTTCGTTGCGCATCTTCGAAACGGAGTCGTCGTTCGATCGACGAGAGTTTTCCGAGAAAATTCTTCGTTCTGTCCCCTTGGAGAACGAATTCCCGACCGACCCCGAATTCGAGGCTGGATCGAGTTTTTCGCCTCGAAACCGAGGATACCGTACGCTCGAGCGGGATTTCACGATTAGTCGCGGCGCGGTGTCGTTGGGTTCGCGTTCAGAGACCATCGGACCGGACGTGGAAATATTTTCCAACAAATATTTGTCGTTCGATCGACGCGGCAGGGAAGAAGAGCGGAACGGGGCGAGAATCGGGGCCGGCGGTCGGCCCCGTTCGTGATTTCGGATTAGATTAAGCCGGACTAATCAAACCGACGAGGAAATTGATGTCCGCTGGCCTAGCCTAATTTCCATCGGAGCAAAGAGAGCGTCAGCCGTCGCTGAACTCTCGTTTGCAGACGCGTTCGCGCGCGAGCTCGGTTCATTGAAATTTTAATCGGCCGGATCAAAGGGCCGCGCTGCACTCGGTCGACAAGCTCTCCTTGTACATCCTTCTTTTTTTTCTTTTTTTTCCCCCTATCTCTTTGTTCGCTTTATTGCAGTGGTCGCCCAATACTTTGAAGTTCAGGTTTACGATCAATTCGCGATACGCGGCAATGCGGCGATTTTCAAGTGTCAAGTTCCCTCGTTCGTCGCTGACCACGTGGACGTGGCGGGATGGATCGATTCGAACGGCGGTAGTTACGTGGCCGATGGACAATCATACGGTACATCGATCAGCATGGAGCACGGGTAGAGATTGCGCCGCGCGAGCCACTTTCCACATTTTTTCTATTTTTTTTTCTTTTTTTTTTTTACGCCGCGGTAGAGACAGCCGCGCTTCAGGTTCCCGCGATTCGTTCTCCGTTTGCCGCCGCGCGGACGTTCGTTCGCGAATTCGTGCGCACCGAGGAGACTTTTCTTTTTTTTTTCCTCGCGAAACGGGAGCAGAATTCTCGAACTCGGTGGAAGATCCACAGACGGAGCAACCGGGACTGATGCGTGAATTTCGTCGTACGATCGAGTCGTTAAAGTTTTTCGTCGCGAGTTCGAGAAAAGGAAAAAGAAAAAGAACAGCTCGCGGGATCGCACGAATTTTCGAACGGTCGTTCGCTCGGCGATAAACGATCGCGACACGGACACGAGGCTGTGTGTAGATGTGCGGCTTATGGTAAAACCGGAAACCGGTGTCTGGTTGCAGTTGTCGGGCAGCGGTATGCAGTGAACGTGATGGACGAACACGTCCTCCGGGGGAACGCCGCAATTATCAAGTGTCACATACCGAGCTTCGTCGCCGAATTCGTCGAGGTCGACTCTTGGATCGAAGACGAGACCACTGAAATATATCCTAGCACCGATTACGGTATCACACCCACGTGCTGCACGTTTCCAACCTGGAAAACGCCGTAACGTGTTTCGCTCTTGTTTTTGTTTCTGTCCGCGAGCCGCGTTGGCGTTGTCGCGACGCACGCGTTCCTTTCTCGCTCTCGGTCGTAAACGTCGGTTGAACGTGGCTCGGTTACGCGCTCGTACGTATACGCTCCATTTAGCCTCGAGGCTCGAAAACGGCGCAAAGACGGCCGTGAGATCCTTTTCATTCATAATCGCGGCGAAGAAGACGCGGCCGCGTCCATCGAACGCCGATTCGAAAGCGTTTCGAGGATATTCCCGGGGACGTTCACCGGATCTTTGCGCAATAATGAGCGATATCCTCGGCCGAGGCAAAGTAGAGATTTCTCGGTCGGCACGCGACGAAAGGAAACACGCAACAGGTACGATCGCCGTGGCGCAGGGTGTAAAAGCCGCGATTTGTACCGAGCATTCACGGATAACGCGGCCCGATCGAGAAGAAATTTTTCTTTTTTTTTTCTTTTTTTTTTGAAGCAGAACCAGCTGGAAAAGCCGAAATTCCGTTGAAAACTCGAGGTCGAGGCGAATTTCGCGTCCGATTTTCCCCAACGAATTTCCATACGGTCAATGCGAATGGGAGGGAGGGAGGGTTCGTCGAATCGGAGACGGAGGATTTTTGCGCGGCCTGTACGCGGAGAAAACGAGGCTACGGAAATGACGAGAGACGAACGGGGAATGGGATGCAGGAAATTGCTAGGATGAAAATATGGAGCAGGATATCGAAGCTCGACCAGCGAGAACGCTGGAGTTATTTTCGCGGGGCGGGCAGCTTCGTCTCGAGAGAGAGAGCGTTCGTTCCATCGGTCTCCGCTCGTATCTCGATCGCGTTCTCGATGACCGACCGACGACGGATACGCGTATGGCGTGCGATGAAATCCGTTGGAAAAGCCCGGATGCCCCTCGTTTCGAATACAAGAAACAAAGATAAAGCTTAGACGCCCGAAAATATTCTCGAACTGTTCGTACGACGTTGACTGCCGCTGCTCGCGCTGTCCCAGACTTCCATCCTTTTCCGTAACTTTTCGACAGTTCCACAAACTCTTTCGAACTTTTCTTTCCCCGTGTGGTTGCTAACAAAGTAAATGGTTGTTTGCCGCTTGTAGTCGTTGCTAACCGCATGCGTCGGGCTCGTTCGTCCAGCAATTTTCTAATCGGAAGAAAAGAGTAGAAAGAAATCGCACCGATGCGAACGTTCAAAGTCCACGAGGGCGACGAGAAGGTTGCGGTTGCGGAACGAAAGCTCGAACTTTTAATCCCTTCGCTGGTCAGCGTGCCTCCGTCCCCTTGTGTTCCCTACGTAAACGTAGCGTCGATAACGTTTACCAGTAACCCTCTATAACCCCGTGTGATTTTCACCGGTTCGTTTGTAATTTCAAAGTTCGATGTCATCGTTTTGCTTCGAAGCAACCGTGTATCCCATTATCGGTGTTTATCGACCTTCCATTACGTACTCTTCTCCGGTAGGTAAACACAATTTGGGTTATACAGGGTTAATTGTTCCTTTGTACGTCAACATTAGCGACGAGATCGGGGACGGTTCCCAGCAGTACGGAAACACGGGACGTTTGTCCCCGCGAGTACACGAGCGCGACGAAACGCGACACCGAATCGATGTTCGGGATCGCGCGAACGAACCCGATCTCGTCGGTAACCGCTTCCGAAATCTCGCGAAAGGGGTTAAAAGTACCAAAGGGAATACCGTTCGTCGTCGAGCGATTCGACACGTCCGTGGAACGATGCGAGCTCGGTATTCCCTGTTGTTCGACGAACGGGTCCGTATCGCCGATTCGTCGAACGATGAAAGACACGAGACGGATACAGATCCCGTCGCTGTTCAACGTTCAACGAACCTGGCCAAGGTGGTAGAAGGTAATAGTGCTGCATGCGGGCCAATGTATCAATCAAGACGACGGCATTGTACTCGTCGACGCACGGTTGCGGGCCGAAGCGGAGGAGGACGAGTATCGTGCGGTCGTCGGGATAATTGAATATTTCTGATTGCCGGGGCTATCGTCGTGGAAGCGTAAAATATCGTCTCTTCCATTAAGCTTGTTCCAATATCGACGCGATTGGAACGTTCCGTTCGATAAAGTCAATTATCCCGTGGTAGAAAGTTACACGAGAGAGATCAGGAGCGGCGCGAACTAATCTGTGTGCTTTCCTTTTGTGGCTTGTGGCCGCTCTCGCGAACAGACGGGAAATACTTGGTGCTGCCTTCCGGTGAACTGCATATCCGCGATGTT